>NC_087361.1:31250000-32500000 GCF_030014295.1 Loxodonta africana
CCTCAGCTTTTATGCAGAGGCCCTATACTCCCGGAGGTGCTTCCAGCCAATTTCAAACAGATCTAATTCCGTCTTGCTATCTGTTTCTTGGAGGACCTGAACTGAGAGAAAAGTGGTGCAGGGAATCTGGAAATTTTTTTTAACACTCCTTCTGGCTTCCCTCATTCTCAGACACTCAGCAAGAACTGTGAGTGCAGGTGTGTGTGTGTGTGTACATACATATACATACACACAAACCGACATACAAGCGTACATACTTATATACAAAACTGTGTGTGTGTGTGTGTGTAATGCTTTCCATTTCTTAATACCAAAATACACTGGAGTGATTGGGATAATGGAGAGTAAATTTTTTTCCAGTGTGGGTTATAAGCATCCCACCAAGAGATTCTATCGAAATCTTGCTGCTTCGCACCCACTGTTACAAGCCACTGATAAACAGGGACAAAATACTGCATAACAGCCCTTCCCACTACCAAGGGAAAGACATTTTAAACTGTTGAATTAGCGCTCTGTTTATGCATCTCTTGAAAAAAAAAAAAAAAGGAGAGGCATGATATATTAAGAACAAAATTATATGAAGTTATTAGTTAAGCTTAAATGTTCTTATAGAAATACGAAATGTGGGAGATTCAAATGTGCTTTCATTTACCCATGGGATTCATTTGTTAAATGACCTTGCATGGACTTTCTGGATTTGGAAGGATACACACATGGGTAATACCCTGTCCCAATCCTGAAGCTGTTACATGCAAATGGATGTGGCAGACATAAAAAAGTACTATAATAAGGGAATTTGTTTAAAGTGCTAAATAGTGGGACCAAGAGCAAGCGTTGGAAGCTCAGAGGATGTGTCTATTAAAATTATACGCAGAGAAATCAATATCCAGCTTTGCCACTGTTCTGATGCAGCCCAACACTCCCCTCAAAAAGTAAAACCAAACCAAACCAAACAAGCAAAAGCCCAGGGCTGGATTAAGATGGATAAAATCGTTGAGCTGTGTAGTGAACATACAAAACCATTTACACCAAGGAGAGCGTTATGTTTTTCACAATAACTCCATGTTACGTATTGGCTTAGCTTTTCAAAACAAAAGCATTAATTAGACTACAGAAAGTCTGACTTTTGAAAAAAGTTTCATCTCTACAAAAAAAGCAGTATTTGAATAGATCGTATTTTTAATGTCCAAAACTCCTTTAACTGCCCCTGGAGTAACACTAAGGTCTAGACTGGACAGCTGGCGAAAAAGACTTGAGTGTTACTTGGAGTTGACTGTTACCGGAACCTTAAGCCTGGGAGAAAGAAAGTAGCCTGTATAGATTTGGCATTGTATTTATAAACCTATTAATTGAGGGAGAACATCTACTCCAGGCAATTAGTTTTGACAATGGAATAGTAAATAGGCCCTAATTAATGGCTTTTTGTAATTATTCTTCCCTATTTTTTTTTTTTTAATGTGGACATTAGCTGGTTTTGAGGAGTTAATTGTGACATCAACATGATTGCCTATCAGTGAAAAGAACATTTTGCAGCTTAATTATGTATTTCAGGGACTTATATATCTTGTGGCTTTTGAAATCCCTTTAACCAGCCTTGAAGTCTGTAAAAGACTAAGAAGACTAAGAGAAGAGGACTGTTCTGCCCGCTTCCTCCCTTGTCTATTTTAATCTCTTAAACCACATCCATGCAACACCCTCATGCTCACCTGATTGCCCCAAACACACATACAAACACTATACGACCATATTATGCAATATAGAGGCTATTAAAATAATAAAAAAAAAGCCACTCAAAATTAAATAAAATTAACATTTTAGTTCTTAGTTAGACTAGCTGCATTTTAAATGCTCAATAGACACATGTAGATAGTGTCTCTAGTGGCCAGCTACTGTTTTGGAAATGCCGATACAGAGCATTTCCATTAATGCAGAAAGTTCTAGTCGACTGCACAACATATGGAAAAAACATCATGAAAGCTGAGTTTTTATTTATTTTGTTCATTGATGTGTCTCCAGAGTCTAAACTATTCCCAGGCACAGAGTAGGTGTTCAAAAGTATCTATTGAATGATTAAATGACCCCTCTCTCCTTCCCCTATGTTCTCTTCACTTCTTTGGAGATTATATCTAAAGACACAACTTCAGGTATGTCTGGAGACACTCAGGCAGCACTCTGACAGGAAAAAGAATGAGCAATGAGGGTATTTACTCATTGGAGCTCCCCTCTCTATCTAAAGTACCAGACAGAATACACTAATTGGGTTTGATAAAATGAGTGCTTCAGAAGACGGTGAGTGTTATTTAACCAATTACGACAGATGCGTGAGAGTAAAAGGACACAAAAGACTGGGTTAAAAAAAAATCAGCAGGGATTTCACTCAATTATACCAGAGAACAATTGCAATGAAACCTGTGAGAGTCAGAACTCGACAGGACTGCCCTGTTTTTCCAGGTCTCCCAAGTTTCCCTTCTTTGACAGGGTGCCGTCTTACCACTTTTGTATCGCTCATTTTAGTGGAAAATATTTGAGTTTTCCTTCTCTGACAGGTTTCTGCCTTAGAGAGTTTCCAGCTTTCACAAGCTTTACTGTATTTTATTACATTTCTATTACATTTAAGAAAGCCCGTGTCTAAAAATAGCGTAAATTGATAACAATTAAAACATTATTGAGGAAATGAGAGGGATAACATTGATCAGGAAAAGACAGGATCTTTCAAATATGAAATTCCTAGATTTATATATTTCATACACACACACACAGAGGTAGAGAGAGAGGAAACTTCACTATCAAAATTTTAAGTTATTTTATTTAAACGTCAACTGAGACTAACATACTAACATACATACAGAGAAGTAATTACACTAAAATAGAAGAGGCTGACATATTTGTGAACAGCATTTTAGTGATACCAAACAAAAACCAATCCCGTTGCTGTGGTGCTGATTCTGACTTGTAGTGACCCTATAGGACAGAGTAGAACTGCCACATAGGGTTTCCAAGGAGCAGCTAGTGGATTCGAACAGGCAACCTTTTGGTTAGCAGCCTGAGGTCTTAACTACTGTGCCTCCAGGGCTCTATTTCAATGATATTGATAATAAAAGATTAGGTCCTAACTATATCTAGGATACAAAAACTTAAGTGGATTGTACATAATAAAGAAAAGATGTATGAAATTTCAAAATAAGTAGTAAGTGATGTTCTAGTAGGTCAGTGGGTGGTGCAAATGGTCTGCACTCAGTTTGCTTTACTTAACTAAAGGTTGGAGGTTTGAACTACTCAACAGTGCAGAGGAAGAAAGGCCTGGTGTTCTACTTCCATAAAGATTGATTTAAAGCCAAGAAAACCCTATGGAACAGTTCTAGCCTACAACACATGGGGTTAACATGAATTGGAAGCAACGCGACCATGCCAGCTTTGGTTTTGTTTCGTTAACATTCCAGTTATCCAGTGATAAACCGGACTTCTCTTGTTCTATTTAGTTTTTGAAACTGTGATTGGAAATTTTTTATTTATAATAATCTTTAAAGCAAAATAGTTTCAAAAAACTCTGTACTCAATCAATCTATACATCTTAATACTTCACAGAACATTCAAGTCAGGTTTTCTTTTTCTATATAGCATAAATAATATATAATATTAGTCCGTGACAGTTTCATTTGAAAAATGATGTCTAAATACCATTTAGACCTGATTCAAGTTTCACAGAATTCAAGAAGGAGATTCCTACAGATATGGTTTAAATTAATACCTTAAATACCTAGCTTTGAGTTAAAGTTAGACTGCATAACCTGATGCTAGAATCAGGAGTTGATGTCTATCAGCACAAATGATTGGGCTTACAAGTAGTATCAGATGTCCCTGAGTCCTATACCTGGGATGCTCCCATTTTTCCATTTAATTCATCATATTTTTATCGAATATCTCCTTGGTTCCATGTGCTATGTTTATTTTGGTCACTGAGAACCCAAGTGTACAAGATGAGCGTACAGTCCATGCCCTCCAGTTGCACAGAAGCTCCTGAGAGAGATAGATAATTCAACATATTATCAAGATAACTCTTCTACTACTTTTAAGGGAGGCTGGTATAGTATGACTGGTAGTAAGATGACTTGGCTATATAACTAATATAAAGAGAGTTTATTTCTTATGTTAAACATTTAAAAGTACATCATAATTTACTTAATAGACTCTAAGCACTAATTCTTTACACTGAACAATCTAATTGGGTCAGGGTGCCATCTATTAAATATATAACTATATGTTCAAAAATTTTGAGAAGATAATAAAAGTATTTATCTAAATCCTCAAGTTGGGATTGTATCTTCTTTCAGTCAAATATTTTGTGTTATAATGAAAACAATTATCTTAAGCTCTATAGATCTGCTAACTTTTAATACCTACGAGAAATTAATGCCAGCTGAGAATTCTTGCCCCAGATGGAAAACATTAAAAGCTAAGCATATTGTTACTGCTTACTAATTTAATGTAAAGCATCTTTTGCTACAATTGAATTAATTAAGTAAATCTCAGGTTTTTGTAGTGTTTGGTCAATGTAGCATGTCTGGGAAATTCATTTATACCCTAAGAGAGTCCCAGTGGATTCTGAGGTGAGCAGAAACCTGTAAAGTTCACATTGCACTACACAGCACTGCCTCTTTTAAAGCTAGTCCCAATTAATACACCCAACATTTAACTCTAGGAGCCTTCCAATGTTCCAACGCATCAGGGATGAGCTACTCACTCTGGTTCAATTTAGAGCTGCCCTAAACCCTTTCCTGAGGTGGAATCTAACCATTTGGGAAGAATAATTCCACAGGTAAATATTTGCAGACCTAATTATCTCCCAATTCTAGCCAATGCCAGTGCTCAGAGCCCCTGGAGGAACTACTTAATTTTATTTTATTTTTCAGACAGGCTAGCTGGACTGCAAAAGTTTAGGATTATAAGAGCTGATACTTCATAATGAAAGACAAGACTCTTTGAGAATCTTTGAATAATTCAAATAGAAGCTCTACTTTTACCTGAATAATATCAATAATTATGTATGGTACCTCGACAAACAAATAAAGCAAAATCTTTAGTTGTTTCCTAGATACTTAGAGAAGTAAGGCAAAATGGATTTTCCGTAATCAAATTACTCAATATGTGAGCAAGTTTGGGCTTCTATTGTCTTGACTAATTCAAAATATCTGTGGACTGGAACACTTCAGGATATAAAAAGGGACAAAGTATTCTGATTTCTATATCAACTTGATAAGGTTTGATTCGCATTTTAAAAATTACTTTTCTTCTACCTCATTAATTATTTTAATTTTCCATCCCATTTTATATGAGTTTTCTAAAAATGCTAGTTTTCATGAAACAATTAAATAAAATATCTTGGGGAAAATAAGTATTTGCATATGTGTCCTCACAAACAAGTATTTGCATATGTGTCTTCACAAAGAAGCCATTTTCTTCAGGCTGTTTTATTAAACTGCTTGTGAGTGCTGTGAAAATTCTGTGAAGTACTCCGAGCCTGCTGTCTGAGCCATGTTGTTTAAGAAATATGTTTATCTTAAGTTCAAGATTTTTTTTTTGTACTTGAGGACATAGAAAACACACACATAAATAATATATTAATGCATAAAATATCAGTATGCAATATAAGCATACATACAAATACAGATATAAATCTAAATATAAATGTATTTAATGGAACCATATTGCATATCTTGCACTATTCAAAGATATGGAGCTCTGCTTGGGGCTCTCATAGTGCTGTGGTAAAGAACTAGACTGTTAGTCAGAAATTTGGAAGTTCAAATCTACCAGCCTCTTCTTGGAAACTCTATGGGGCAGTTCTACTCTGTCCTATAGGGTTGTTATGAATTGGAATCGACTTTTCGGCAATGGGTTTGGTTTTTTATTTTTATCCAAAGATATACTATTACATAGCCCAAATCAAGTGTTTTTCTAATTGCAAGATGCATTTCACACCAGTGACTACAAGGTAGAAAAATGAATATTAGATGCTTTAGGGTAGAAATGATACAGTTAAAATATAACCTCCCTCCCCCCACCACCCTCAGGGAAAGAGTCACAAATGCCCTGCTAGAACTCTGTCTCTATCATCTCCTTGACAATTATTTGCCTTTGCAATAATATGGCCCTTATTTATCATTAATTATTTATTGACTTTTGAGTTCCTTTTCCAGAGAATTTTAACACGTATATTCAGCATGATAGAGGCATGTTTAATTTCTGGCAATTCCCTCTTACCAGCACATTGTGAGCTTCATTATATGAGAAACTTTCATTTCATTTCAAATCAGTTCAAGGAATGCTTGTTAAGTGCCTACTAGTTACCCAGTACAGTGAAACCTGTGAGAGCCAGAATTTGACGGAACTGCCTTGTTTTTCCATGTCTCTCAAGTTTGCCACCTTTGACAAGGTACAATCTTATCACTTTTCTATTGCTCATTTTGGTGGAAAATATTTGAATTTCTCTCTTACGTGGGTTCCAGCTTTCACAGGTTTTACTGTATTAAGACATAGACCTGGTTCTTATAACCCCAGCAATGTGCTATTGTAGAAACTTATATGGTGTTCACTGAATGCATTCAAATAATAAAAATCCTTACAGATTAAATGTTTATATTAGCTCACACTAATGTTGTTATTTTTAATTATTGGTTTTTTCAGTGTAGCAACGACAGTGAATTGAATTGCTCTAAATAGCTCCACCCACAAGTTAACTTCTTGTTAACTTCAGGTTAACTTCTCTTCTTCAATGTCAATCTACCCAAATTCAAGCCACTTTTTCCCCCAATGGGATCAGGTAGGAGAAAGGCTGTTTTCAACAGTCCCTTCCCTTCTTGAAGTTCCCCAGGACATGTGGGTGGGTGTGGATGTGTATGGCCTTCAGTCCTCCTTGGGCCCAGGCAGACTTTGACTCCAACCTAGTTATCTTTTTACAGCAGCTGAGGGTACAGTAGAGGGAGAGTAATCAGAAAGTGTGGAGCTAGAGAGCAGCTCTGCCCTCACAAAGGCTGTATTCATGCATTACTTGGTGTTTTTGAATGACTGCTTACTCATGGATCAACCAAATAAATTTCCAATGTTTTGACGACCAAAAGCTCTATCTTGAGTAGCAAGGTTCTCATTGCTGACACCGTTATTTCTGGTTTGGGGACTCAGCATTCACAATCACATAGCATTTTAGCTGGGGATGCCTTCATGCTGTGCTGGACAATTATCATATCGTCCCTTCCTCTGTTCTCCAAAGAAGAGTAAACAAGAATCAAGGAACTCTTTGGGCACCTTGTTTCAAATTCTCTCACCACTCAGCCTTTGAAATTCATTAAAATGTAGTGCAGTAAGGGAAAGTTAAGGAGCCATGGTGGTGCAACGGGTAAGCACTTGGCTGCTAACCAAAAGGTTGGTGGTTTGAACCCAACCAGTGGCTCCACAGGAGAAAGAACTATCTATTTCCATAAGGATCACATCCAAGAAAACCCTACGGGGTAGTTCTACTCTGTCACACGGGGTTGCTATGAGTCAGAACTGACTTGATGGCACACTACAAGGGAAGTTACCCTTCAACCTCCTCACCCATCATTGAACAAGAGCACTTGAAACCAGATCATGGGAAGTCTTCTCATACAACTGAATCATCCAGCAGAGCCCTAATTTTTCTCCAAAAACCATGTCTGTTAACATTTCATCTTCATTGTCAAGAACTGTGAAAACTCTGAGATTTTCCCCCACTTACAAACTAAAAAGTCATCAATATCATCAATGCTGGTAGAAGACACTAGACTCTTGGGCCAGAGATAAGAGCTTTATGCCTTACAGCATAGCAAGCAACATACACATCGGTGTATTTCTGTCAGTTTTTCTAGCCTCCAAACCTCAGGAAGGCAACGCAATTGGACTCAGATAACTGTCCTTTCTACTGTTTCTGTTACATGATGGAACCACTGAGCTTGAGGAACCCTGCGCATTAGAAGTCCATTTTTTTTTTTATAACGTACAGTGAGCATGCCTGGTTGTGATGGTTAATTTCATATATTAACTTGACTAAGCTGTGGCGCCCAGCTGTTTATTCAAACAACTAGTCTAGATATTGCTATGGAGGTGTTTAGATGTGTTGAATATTTAGAATCATTTGACTTTAAGTAAAGCAGATAACCTTTTAACATTTGCCTGGGCCTCATTCAATCAGCTGAAGGCCTTAAGAACAAAAACTGAACTTTCCCAAAGGAAAAATGAATTCAGCCTCAAGCCTGTAGCACAGAAATCCTGCTGTGTTTCTAGACTGATGGCCAGCCTACAAATTTTGGACTCAAGATGCAACATCACCTCTTACCTGAATTTCCAGCCTGCTGGATTGTCCTACTGATTTTGGACTTGCCAGTACCCACAATTGTGTGAGCCAACTCCTTAGAAGACCCCCCCATCTCTCTCTCTAGAATATATATATATATACGTATAGGGTCACTATGAGTCAAAATCGACTCAATGGTAATGGATTTGGTTTATATACACACACAGACGTATATGACCTAAAGTAAAATGGTTATATAAACTTTAAATCTAAACAGATTAGAGAACCAATTCCAAAAATTCCAGAACCAATTCAGAAAACTCATCCTTAATTAAGATTCTGTTCTTTTAGAACCACTGTGGATACCAAATTCTGTATCAGTCATAATTTCCTCTCACTTCGTTTCTCGTGTGGATGTTGACTGAAGGGTAACATTGGTAGAGAAGGATTTTAATAAACAGGTGGATAGAATGACACATTCTGTGGGTATCAGTCAGTCTCTTTCCCTAGCCACTCCTGACATTGCCCAATGGGCTCATGAACAAAGTGCCCATTTTAATAGTGATAGACATTATTCCTGGGTTCAGCAACATGGGCTTCACTCACCAGTGCTGATCTGGCTACAGCCACTACTAAGTGTCCAATCTTCCAGACGAAAATAGCAACACTGACTTCACAATACAGCATCATCACCAACCTGGTGGCAGGTTGATTACATTGGGCTGTTTTCATCATGGAAGGTGCAACATTTAGTTTTACTGGAATATGTGCTTACTCTGGATTTGGATTTGTCTTTCCTACACACAAAGCTTCTGCCAAAACTACCATTTGTGGACTTGCAGAAAGCCTTATCCACTATCTTGTTGTACACACAGCTCCGACTCTGATCAAGAAACTAACTTCATATCAAATGAAGTGTAGCAATGGGCTCACGCTCCTGGAATTTACTGGTTTTACCAAGTTCCCATCATCACAAAGCAGATGGCTTGATAGAATGGTGGAATTACCTTTTGAAGACTCAATTGCAGTGTCAGCTACTTGCCAATACCTTGCAGGGGTGGGTAATATTCTCCACCCAGCTGCTTATGCTTTGAAATAAGAACCATCATATGGTTCTATTTTTCCCATAGCCAGGATACACAGATCCAGGCATCAAGGGTTGAAAATGGGAGTGGTCCACTCACAATCACCCCTAGTGATTCATTAGCAAAAATTTCACTTTCTGTCCCTGCAACCTTATGTTCTGCTGGCCTACAGGCCATAGTTCCAAAGAACGGATGCTCTCACTAGAAGACATAACAATTATTCCATCGAACTGCAATTTAAAACTGACAACCAGCCACATGGGGCTCCTCATGCCTCTGAATCAACAGGCAAAGAAGAGAGTTACTATGCTGGCCAGTGTGATTGATCCTAGATACCAAGGGGAAATTGAACTGTTATTACACAATGGAGGTAAAAAGGGTATGTCTGGAATGCAGGAGACCTCTTTATGTGCCTCTTAGTATTAAAATATCCTGCTTATAAGCAATGGAAAACTACAACAACCCAATTCAGGAATGAAAGTTAGGATCACTCCACTAGGCAAAAAAAAAAAAAAAAAAAAAAAAATCCGCAGCTAAGGTGCTAGCTGAAGGCAAAAGGAACATTAAATGGGTAGTGGAAGAAGGTAGTTGTAAATGCTAGCTATGAGTATATGACCGGTTGCAGAAATGCGGAAAGTAATTGTTATGAGTTGTACATGAAACCAAAAACCAAACGTGATGCCATTGTCTTAGTCATTTAATGCTGCTATAACAACAATACCACAAATGGATGACTTTAGCAAAGAGAAATTTATTCTTTCACTGTCTAAGAGGCTGCAAGTCCAAATTCAGGGCACCAGCTTCCTCCAGAGAAGGCTTTCTCTGTCGGCCCTGGAAGAAGGTCCTTGTCATCAGTCTTCCCCTGGTCTGGGAGCATCTCAGTGCAGGAACCTCAGGCCCAAAGGACGTACTTTGCTCCCAGAGCTGCTGTGTTGATGGTATGAGGTCCTCATATCTCTCTGCTCACTTTTCTCTCTTATATCTCAAAAGAGATTGGCTTAAGACACTATCTAATCTTGTAGATCTCATCAGTATAACTACCTAAAATCCATCTCATTAACATCATAGTGATAGGATTTACAACATGCAGGGAAATCACAAAGGATGACAAAATGGTAGACAATCTTACAATACTGGGAATCATGACCTAGCCAAGTTCACAGATATTTTTGGGGACACTATTCAATTTTTTTTATTCAATCCAGGACAGTCATCAAGTTGATTCCGACTCATAGCAACCCTATAAGACAGAATAGAACCGTTCTATGGAGCTTCCAAGGAGTGGCTGGTATATTTGAACTGCCGATTTTTTGATTAGCAGCTAAGCTCTTAACCACTGTACCACTAGGTCTCCAAATTTGAGAACATCCATGTGAAATTAATAGTAATGGTTTAAAATAGTTACTAATTGTAGTATCTAAGATTTTTCTACAAAAAAAAATTATATTTCAGAATGATGTTCCCTAATAGAACAGAAGGATGTTCCTGAAATGATATTTCAAAAAGATGTATTTATCTTTTTTTTTTTTTTTTTGCTTTTCTTATATCCTGACACATCAAGAAAACACTTGCTGTGTTCTAGAAATGCTGTGATGGCAATAAACTTGCATAGTTAATGAGGTTTAAAGATAAGCTACCTGTAGATTTTTTAGCTTATATACATATTGATGCTTCAACTTTGCAGTAAACAGTATATGTTTTCATAATTTAATATAGGTTTAATCATCACGTTTTTTTTAATCATCACGTGTAAATGTGTTGTTGTTAGGTGCCATCGAGTCGGTTCCGACTCACAGGGACCCTATAGGACAGAGTAGAAATGCCCCATAGGATTTCCAAGGAGGTGCTGGTGGATTTGAACTGCCGAACTTTTGGTTAGCAGCCAAGCTCTTAACCACTACACCACCAGGGCTCCTGTTAATGCATTAGCGGTCTCTATATTGTTGTTGTTATTTGTCATCAATATGATTACGACTTATGGTGAGTCCTTTCTAATATTGTTATAGAGAGCAGGCTCAACCTTATGGGCCCTAACTCATGATTGAAGTAATTAATTAATTTTTAGAATGGGACAAAGAAATAAAATACACCCTTTACAGAACCATTCATTAGTCAAGCTTAGCCCTGTCTGGGTTTGTTGCTGGTTATGTTGTATTTTTCTCACATTTCTTGTTTAGGATGCATGAAGATATTGCATCAGGTAGAGAAAAAGAAATTGACGTACATAGGAAAAGTCTTATTGTTAGAATATGAGATATTTACAGTGGCACCTAGATTCCTGGATTCCTGTCCACTAATAGGATTTTTGCTCCTATTTCAATGTATTAGAATGATGAAACTTTTATGAATCATAGTATAATTTGGATAATTCGTGTTTTTGTCCTTATTGATTTTATATAGACAAAAGAGACCTCTTCCAAATGCTTTAAAATTCTTTGACAGAGCCTTGGTGAGTACTTTTATTAGATGATTTCTCAAATAGTCATACCTGTGGCATAAAAAAAAAAAAAAACAGTCACTGCTAATATTGAGGTTAACCGTCAGGTACATTTGCAGAACTATCATAGACTGCAGGACTGATAACCAAATATAGCAAAGACATATGTATCAGAATAACATGTTGAATTAACAAAAAAGTCTCTTTTTTTGTTTTTATTTAATATAAAAGATGGTGGTAGATGTGTGAGAAATAAATTATAATCTGCCAAAGTTAATTTAAGAAGCAAAAAAACCAGAGACTTCACTGAAAAAGCATTTAGATTTCTATGTTTTTCTATTCTTGTCATGACTAAATTAAGAAAAAAAAAAAGAAAGATATATAGGAAAATACTTTTTTAACAAAATTATCCTATTTATGCATTTTTTTCTGTTTACTCTTTAGTTGTACACACATAATAATGTCCTTTAAGGATATTGACTCAGATTTGCATCTAGGATTTTGACATCTATTGTACTTATGAAGATAAACAATGCTGTTTGAAGAAAATAAAATTATCCTCAAATTAATTCAAGCTGAATATTTATTTTAATAGTAACAATTACTTGCTATTGGAATACATTAATGTAATTTGCAATTAAAAATTTGAACCACAAGAGAAAAGCAAATCAAGATCTAATAATATCTACTTCTTACATAACTAAACCATTTCAGTAGACTATTATGTATTTATATTTTAAAATAATCTCTAAAAATTATTTTAAAAACAAAATTGCAACCCTGATTTCGTAAACAAGAAAACGTAAGTTATAATTAATGTGGAGTAAATTTGATAGGCCTGTGCATCACTCAGGAATTGTTCCTATGCTCTAAACATTCAGTTTAGGGCAAAGGAGTATGGGATGTGATGGTTACCTTGCCTGAAAATCCACAGGGCAGTATTTAAGCAGAGACTCCACTTTACGCAAGGCTGAATCCTATAGCTCAGACAATGCCTTTAGGACTTAGTTACCCACTGCTGCCATAACAGAAATACCGGAAGTCAGTGACTTTAAAGAACAGAAATTTATTTTTTTACAATCTGGAGGCTAAAATGGTAAAGCAGGATCTCAGTCATGTTGACTGTGGACTTATCTCCTAGTTTATGGTGTTTGCTGGTAATCCTTGGAGTTCCTTTGCTTATAGATAGGCTCACACATGGCATCTGTCTTCCCACTGCGTGTGCCTCTCTGTGTCTATTCTGTTCTTTTTATAACTCAGAAATGAGTAGGTTTTGTACTCACCCTACCTTGATAATACCCCATTAACACAACAAAAGAAAAATCCTATTTCCAAAAAGCCTACTTCTTGGCCCCACAGGTATGGGGACCTGGACTTAAAAACATATTTTGGGTGGATGCAAGTCAATCCATAACACAAGCTTTCTTCTCCTTATTTATTTATTTTTTTCCATTTCTCTCTCCCTAGCTCTTTTCTGCATATCTCTTCATTGGCATTTTTCCAACCAGGCTTTTTCCATATTTCACCCCTTGCAAATTCAGGCATAAATCCACAGAACTCCCAGCACAGATGGAAACAAAAACATTTTTCCTTAAGTTATCCCAACTAAAACCCCAGGAATATTTTTGTTGCTATCACTGAACTATGGTCAGAGAGATGGAATATGTTGGCCGGATAATGGGAGTAGGGAAAACCCGGTGCCATCCAGTAGATTCCAACTCATAGTAACTCTATAGGACAGAGTAGAACTGCCCCACAATGTTTCCAAGAAGCAGCTGGTGAATTCAAACTGCCGACGTTTTGGTTAGCAGCGGTAGCTCTTAACCACTACACTACCAGGGCTCTGGGGAGGGGAAAATTCCGTTTTAATCATTGGGAGTGAGAGTTGGGTACATATGATTTCCTGAAGGAAAATAAAAGTTCATGCACAAGACAAAGGGTAAATGGGTGCTGGACTTAAAAAAAAAACGCAATAGTTCTCTAAAGTCTGTTTTTAAAAAAGGAAGGCTATAGAGAAAAAAATGGTGAGAGCTTCACTGATAGAGACACTGTATGAGAAAATGTGGATACAACAATTCCTGTGGTACATTCAGGTGACAGGAAGTACCAAAATCACACCGGAGTTGAGGATTTCATTTTTGGGAAAAAGAGATAGAGCAGTAGAAATTGGATCAAAGCCCTTTTGAGGAGAAACTGTGAAGTTTTATCTTATAATTAAAAAGAAATGTCCAAAGATTTTGAACATAAAAGTAAAAATAACTGAGAATTTAATTGAAAATAAAAAATCTCCTAGAGTGCATAAAAAGACATTTCCAGTTTTGTTAAATAGATACATAAATGGCTACGTGACACCAGGCCAGGTATTACATAAATCAGCCAAAGACGGCCTCTGTGTATTGGCCCCAAGTTGTTTACTTCATAGCAACCTGAGGTCTGTTAGTCCAAAAAAGCTCACAGGCACCAAACTCAAATTTGGACATATCCACTTGTTTTATAAGTTGTCAAAATAAGTAGATTTTTAGCCACTTACATACTGTCTGCTTTACGTACCCCAGGAACCTGTACCCAGAGACCCTCAGAGACTCCCTACCTTCTGCAGAAGGATATGGTAAGCTCCCTCTCCATGCTCCTCTTCCCCTGTGTTTTTCATACTCTCTTCATCTTCTGGTGGTTTCCTGCACCACTTGCCTCTGGAGGATCTTCTACTGTGGTGGACCTCTCTGTATGCGTCCATCAATGCATCACCCAATAAATAGTTTGTTGTGCAATACGACTATTTTGTGGTCATATCTTTTTCCTTGAGCAGCCCTCAGTTCCCTCAAATTTACTACCCCAGGTAGAATAGGTAAATATTTAACCCTTATTGGAGAAATTGATAACTATAATTTTCTTCATTTCCACTGTTATGGTATATAATAGATGGAAATAGTTCCAAGACACTAAAACTAATATGCTAATTGACTTTTCTTCTTCCAATACAATTTTCTTTAGAGGAGTAACTATTCTTACTTTACAATAAGATAGAGGATTACAATATGCTTAATATTTCCCCTTAAATGCCACAAATAATGGAGTAGTTTAGGTTCACTTGTAGCTACAATTTCTGCAGCATCTGAGCTGGGAAGAAAATGGGGTAGGGTAGGTTTATGTCTCCCCGAAACCCTTTGGAAAAAGAACTGACATATTGTAAAACATTTTTGAATATTATAAAGATTGTGGGGATGACAAATAGTCAACATTTTGCAGAATAAGTATATAAAAACCCCATTGCCATTGAGTTGATTCCAACTCATTGCAACCCTATAGGACAGAGTAGAACTACCCCATAGAGTTTCCAAGGAGTGCCTGGTAGATTCGAACTGCTGAACTTTTGGTTAGCAGCCATAGCACTTAACTACTATGCCACCAAGTTTTCAGATAAATGTTTACACATACAATGTATATATGGTGTGTGTGTGTGTATTATAAATCTGATGGCATTAAGAGCTCTAAAGATGAGCAGATAAGATGAGGAGTGGGGATGATAAGGAATAAAGAAACCTTGTATTTCAGTTGATGCATCAGAATATAGTGCAGGAGATCATACCCCCATGCCCTGTACATGTCCAGATATTGTGGATTCCTAATATAAGGAGCCCTAGTGGCACAACTGGTAGGCTCTTGGTGCTAACCAAAAGGTTGGAAGCCTGAACCACCCAATAGTTCTGTGGGAGCAAGACCTGGTGATCTCTTCCTGTAAAGATTATAGCCTAGAAAATTCTATGAGTCAGTTCTACTCTGTCACATGGGGTCACTATGAGTCAAAATGAACTTGATGGTACCTAACAACTACTACAAGCATAATATAGTGGCAGTGGTAGTTCTGTGACAGAATTCTCCCTTTTCATGCAGGATATCCAGGTTCAATTTGTAGATCAATGCATCTCATGAGTGGCCGCCACCTATCTTCAGTGGAGGCTTGCATGTTGATATAACGCTTGTCTTAGTTATCTAGCGCTGCTATAACAGAAATAGCACAAGTGGACGGGTTTAACAAAGAGAACTTTATTTTTTCACAGTTTAGGAAGCTGGAAGTTCAAATTCAAAGCACCAGCTCCAGGGGAAGTCTTTTTCTCTCTGACACCTCTGGCGGAAGGTCCTTGTCATCAATCTTCCCCTTGTCTAGGAGCTTCTCAGCACAGGAACCTAGGTTCCAAAGAATGTGCTCTGTTCCTGGCTTTGCTTTCTTAGTGGTAGGAGGTCCTGCTATCTCTCTGCCTGCTTCTCTCTTTTATATCTCAAAAGGGATTTACTCAAGATACAATCTAATCTAGTAGATTGAGTCCTGCCACATTAACATCATAAAGGTAGGATTTACAATGCATATGACAATTACAACAGATGACAAATGGTAGACAATCACACAATACTGGGAATCATGGCCCAGCCAAGTTGACACAGATTTTGGGGGGGTCATAATTCAGTCCATAACAATGCTGAACGGGTTTCAGAGGAGCTTCCTGACCAATACAGACTAAGAAGAAAGCCCTAGTGATCTACTTCTGAAAATCAACCAGTGAAAACCCTACTCATCACAAAGTTTCAAATAGCAACCAATGATGAGGATGGTGCAGGACTAGGCGAGTTTTGTTTTGTTCCACATGGGATGAACAAGTGTTGGGTGCTGACTCAGTAGCAACTAAAAATAAAAGTATAAGGTAAATTTTAACTACAATAAAATGTGTTAAGAGCTAAAAATGCTGTTGTCCTCATTCATTTTATCCTGCGTGTGCTCTGGATTAGAGGCAGATTCGTTAATAATTACCTTGCAGTAAGTAACTGCTTCAATCCTCCTTTCCTCTGACTTTACCCTGGCAGTGACACCATAAATGCCAGCTGGAAACATGTCCTATATGAGTGACCAGACACTTCACAGGTGAAGGACAGAAAACTATGGCTTTTCTCTTTTTATACAGAAGAGAGAGACTGCCAACTCTCCTCCTGAACCAAAAAAACCCATTGTCCTCGAGTCCATTCTGACTCATAGTGACCCTGATCCTATAAAAACCAAAAAAACCAAACCCATGCTGTTAAGTCAATTCTGACTCATAGGGAGCCTATAGGACAGAGTAGAACTGCCCCATAAGTTTTCCAAGAAGTGGCTGGTGTATTTGAACTGCAGCCATGAGGAGGAAAAAAAACCTTTACTTCTTTGAGATACGGATGCTGGGTTATCACACGCTAACTTTTTGGAATGTAAATACATTTTTTCAAGGGACAGATAAATCCTTATTTTCTCTGGCTTTTATGTCTTAGAGAGGTCTCCCAAGTGCCTACTTCATCTTTTTGAAATGTAAATACGGAAGAAGCTAGAGCTCCAGTCTTCATGGCTCTTGGGAAACTTAATCTGGCCACATAGTCTGGGCCATAAACCATTTGGCTCTCTTCTGGAGCTAAGAGGACATTTATTATCCTTTCATATCACAAAAATTAACTAGATAAGTAATGGCATTAATGTCACATAGAAAAGGTGAGTTTTAGGAAAAAAAATTCAAATGTTATACTAATCTGTATTACACTTTTCTTAGTCCTTAATTAATTGTGACTTTGTCTGAAATACATCCATCCAACACTAGTGAAATTGTCTATTTTTAGAGAAAATCTATGAATTCTTTATATTTTTTGCATAATTAATGTTAAAATTATTTTGTCAATGGTTATGTAGTTATAACTAATTTCTTAATACTTACCCCAATGGTTAAAAGGAAAAAAAAAGGTGGAGGGGAGACACTTCAAATTTTGAACAAGATGGTAATTTAATTAGTGTATTATGATATAAAATAGTAAACAAATTTAATTGAAAGGGAGGATTTAGGTTAATAAACTCTTATTACAACAATATTTATAATTAAATTAGTAATATCAACATGAACTAATCACTTTTTTAAGGGATAATTTTTCATAGCTATTGAATTTTTGGAGCCCTGGTGGCATAGTGGTTAAGAGCTTGGCTGCTAATCAAAAGGTCAACAGTTCAAATCCATGAGCTGCTCCTTGGAAACCCTATGGGGCAGTTCTATTCTGTCCTATAGGGTTGCTATGAGTTGAAATTGAGTTTCAAGTAGCATTTTTTAGCTGTCACATAAAGCAATCTAATATACAACCTCAGTGCCAAGATTTTGGCCTCTAATGCTCTAAGATTATTCTTTACTAAAAGGAATTAACACTCTTAGTAGGGTGACTTATTCCATATTTGGGACAAGAAAACTCATGGTGAGCTTTGCCAGGAAGAAAATATTTTTAATAAGTACTGAAGATTGTTTTAAATGGAATAGAAGAGAAATTTCAATTCATAGGTAAAAAACAAACAAACAAAAAAAATTAGTGGCCAAAAGGGACAAATTGAACAGCTAAAACAAAACAAAACTCTTGCTTCTAAGTTGGGTGTAGCTGGTTTTGTCAGGACAATGCTCCTTCTGACACCCACTAGAGAAACCTGGATAAGTTACAAAAATTATTGTTATTATTTTTTTTTCAAAGCATCTGAGAACAATAGAAGCATTGATAGCTAAAACGTATGAAACTCCAGTTAAGGAGCAGTTTTTCATTAATAAACTAATTGACAACTTATATTTCTCCATATGCATTTGCTACTTATGGGCATAATCTATCAACTCTGCACAGATCAGTCCAAGGGCTCCTGCTGGGTCAAAAGATAAATCACCAAAATTTTAATGGTGGCATAGGCTGCTATAGGAACACTTTTGTAGATTTTGGTGTCTTGAATATATGGCTACTTTTCCCTGAAAGACGTTTTTTGAATGTTTTCTGAAATTGTCCATAATCTCGTAGTACTGAGGAATAAAAAAATCTACCCACCAAGGTCAAAGAAACTTAAAACAAATGAAGATAATATAAAATTAATGGAAGAAAAAAAATGACAGTGGGGATCTAGACCCACTTTCACCTTTGAACACTTATCATTTCTGAGCTTAGTTAAAGCTTGAGAACACAGTTGGTCTCCTGGCAAAAAGCCACTGCTGAGAGATAGCATACTATGCCCACTTAGGGTTTCATGTGGGGTTGAAGTGGCATGCTGAAGACTTGAGTGATCTCAGACTCATGACTATTCTTTACCTCAAAAAATTTTCCTAATTTTGAAGCCATATGGGGTGAAAACCTCTGAAGGGCAGAATTTCTTCAAAGACCAACTGATATCTCAATTAAAAGCCCAAGAAGTCAAGGCTTTATGAAGATGGATAGACCAGAAGTTGATATTTTGTGAATATGATACCCAGCCTTAACTCATAAACTAGATGTAAAGAGGGACATTGCGTAATGATAAAAGGTTTAATCCAAAATGAAGATACCATAACGCTAAATTAGTATGTTGTTTGAGTGTTATTCACAAAGATTTAGAAAATCATAAAGATATATAGCAGTCCCCAGTGGAATATTTTAGGGCTTAAAATATTTTAGTGAAGTGAGCATTAAATGCCATCAGAACTAATATCATGCATTTCTAAGGGGATGGACTAATGCCTCATAGTGCCTTGAATATTCAGCCAGTTTTTTTTGTTGTTGTTGTTTTGTTTTTTGGTTTTTTTGTCAGCCAGAACAAAAATAAAGTAGATACAAATATGGTGGAGACAGTCTAAAAAAAATTAATTTAGAGGATAATAGTGAAAAAACAATTTAATGTAGATGACCATGTCTTATAAAATCAAATATAAACCCAAAACCCATTACTGTCAATTCCAATTCATAGTGACCCTACAGTTTTTTTTTCCCCAAATATAAACAGTGACACATAATTGACTTGGTGAATTACAAAATAAACATTTATTGATGGCACAGAGGTATAATAATAAATTGAGCAGTAGGAGGGAAGAATTAGAGAGTATGAAGAGGTAAAACGAGTAGGTATTTTAACTATAGAGATGTAGGATAATACTCAAGGAAGCCTTGCTGGGAATGCTTATTTAGACCTGAACAATGAACAAAGGTGCATAATGGAGCCAGTGGTAACCCAGGATTAGGAAACTTGAAGCAGATTTGCAAAAGAAAAATGGGACAGGAGTTAGAGATTGGAAGCATAACACATACATAAGCCTTCAATCAAGAAAGTGAATAGAGAAGTAAGACGAGGTAGCCATGACCCTGGGATAGAAGAAAAACAAAGGGTGAAGTACATTTTCATCAAACTTTAATCATCAACTTAAAATAAGAATAACACAAATTGACCCTGATCTATGGAGCCCTGGTGGCACAGTGGTTAAAAGCCCGGCTGCTATCCAAAAGGTTGGCAGTTCAAATCCACCAGCCACTCTTTCGAGGCCTTTTGGGGGAGTTCTACTCCGTCCTATCGGGTCTTTGAGCTGGAATTGACTCAACAGCAACGGGTTTGGATTTTGGGGTTTTATCTTGATATATATGGTCAGTTGATTTTTGACAAGGCTACCAGCGCTCCACAATGAGGAAAACAGACTTTTTGATAAACAGTCCTGGGAGAATTAGATATCCACATGGAAAAGAATGAAGTTTAACCCTTTTCTTATGCCATATATAAAAATCACCTCAAAATGGATCAAAGACCTAATTCTAAGTGCTAAAACTATAAAACTCTTAGAATGAAGCAAAGGGAGAAATCTTAGTGACCTTGGATTTGGCAATAGATTCTTAGACATGACATCAAAACCACAGGCACTAACAGGCAAAAAATAGAGAAGTTGGATTTCATGAAAATTAAAAATTTTTGTGCATAAAAGGACACAATCAAGAGATTAAAATGACAACCTGTAGATGGTAGAAAATATTTTCAAATCATATATCTGATAATGGCCCACTATCCAAAATATACAAAGAACCCCTGCAACTCAAAAGTAAAAATAACTAAAGAACACGAATAAAAATTGGTAAACAACTTGAATAGGTATTTCTCCAAAGAAGGTATACAAATGGCCAAAAAGCACATGAAAAAGACTCAATACCATTACTCATTAGTAAAATGTAAATCAAAACCGAAATGAAACAGGACACAATACTGAGGAAGCCAGCACAGCTTGTCCAAAGCAAGGCCATGGAAGCTTCATAGACACAACTAAACTCCCTGAGAGGCCAAATTACTGGGCTGAGGACTGTGGGGACCATGGTATCAGGGAACAATTAGCTCAATTACCCAAAATCCAGTGCAGTCAAGTCAATTCTGACTCTTAGCAACCCTATAGGACAGATTACAGCTGCCGCATAGAGTTTCCAAGGAGCACCTGGCAGATTCGAACTGCTGACACTTTAGTTAGCAGCCATAACACTTAACCACTATACCACCAGGGTTTCCTCAACTGGCTTAAAATAATTTAGAAAGAAAATGTTCTACATTCTACTTTGGTAAGTAGCCTTTAGGGTCTTAAAAGCTTGTGAGCAGCCATCTAAGATACTCCACTGATCTCACCCTGTCTGGAGCAAGGGAGAATGAAGAAAACCACAGACACAAGGAAAAGATTAGTCTAAATGACATGGACCACAAGTACTACAGCCTTCACCTGACGGAGTCCAGCATCACAACTAGACGGTGCCCGGCTATCTCCACCAACTGCCCTGACAGAGATCACAATAGAGGGTCCTGGAAAGAGCTATAGAAAAATGTAGAACAAAATTCTAGCTCACAAATAAAGAACTAGACTTATTGGTCAGACAGAGACTGGAGAAACCCCGAGAGTATGGCCCCCAGACACCCTTTTAGCTCAGTAATGAAGTTATTCCTGAGGTTCACCCTTCAGCCAAAGATTAGACAGACCCATAAAACAAAACAAGACTAAAAGGGCTCACCAGCCCAGGGGCAAGGACAAGGAGGCAGGAGGGGACAGGAATTCTGGTAATAGGGAACTCAAGGTCAAGAAGAGGAGAGTGTTGACATGTAGTGGGGCCAGCAACCAATGTCACAAAACGATACGTGAACTAATTGTTTAACTAGTTTGTTCTGTAAACCTTCACCTAGAGTACAATAAACACACACACACAATGAGATACCACTTCACATTCAATGTTATTGTTATTGTTGGGTGCAGTCCAGATTTATAACACCTTTGTTACAGCACACGCTTTTGTAATAATCTTCTTTATGGTTATACCAATTATAACCAGAGGTTTCAGAAATTGATTAGTCCCCTTTATAACTGGAACACCTGATATAGCTTTCCCACGAATACATAATATAAGCTTCTGGCTGTTAACCCCCATCTTTCCTTACCCCATCAGTTGGTTCTGATTCATGACAAATGAAATGTTCCTAGTCCTGTGTCCTTCTCATAATCGTTGCTATGTCTGAGCCTATTCTTGCAGCCACTGTGTCAGTCCATCTCCCTGAGAGTCTTTCTCTTTTTCACTGACCTTCTACTTTACCAAACATAATGTCCTTCTCCGGAGACTGGTCCCTCCTGATATCATGTCCAAAGTAAGTGAGTCGAAGTCTTGCCATATTCCCTGCTAAGGAATATTCTGGCTGTATTTCTTTCAACACAGATTGGTTTGTTCTTCTGGCAATCCATGGTATATTCAATATCCTTTGCCAACATTATAATTCAAAGGCATCAATTCTTCAGTCTTCCTTATTCAATGTCCTGCTTTCTTAAGCATATGAGGAGATTGAAAATATTATGGCTTGGATTAGGTGCATCTTAGTCTTCAAAGTTCATTCAATAGGATAGCTTTTTATAAACAAACAACAAACATGGGAAATTACAACTGTTGGCAAGGATGTGGGGACCTTGGAACCCACATGCATTGCTGATGGGAATGTAAAATGGTGCAACTCTGCATCAAACTATGGAAAACAATTTGTCACTCCTAAAAAAGTTAAACATATAAATACTGTATGATCTAGCAATTCCATTCCTATATACATATGCCAAAAAAATAAGAAAGAAAGAAAGCAGGAGCTCAAACATGCTTTTAGACCAATGTTCGTAGCACCATTATTTAAAATTGTCAATCCAAGTTTCCATCAACAAATGAATCTATAAACAAAATGTGGTGTATATGCTGATTGGAATATTATTCAGTCATAAAAAGGAACGAAGCTCTGATACACGCTACAACACAAGATCTTACAAACACTATGCAAAGTAAAATAAGCCAGAGACAAAAAGACAAATATTGTGTGATTCCACTTTTAGGAGGCAAATTTATAGAGGCAGAAAGTAGAGTAGCGATTATCCCGGCGCTGGAAGAAAGAATGTAGATTTATTGTTTAATGAGTACAGAGTTTCTGTTTAGGATGAAGAAAAAGTTGTGGAAATAGATAGTGATGATAGTTACACAACGTGGTTTAAAATGGCAACTTTTATGTTATGAATGTTTTACCACAATTTTCAAAAAGTGTAAAAAAGAAAGTAAAAATGAATAGTTCAGAAACCAGGTGATTAGTATATCTGGCAGCCATGAAGGGTGGGTTACTCAGAGGACTGTTCATTAAGGAAAAAGAAATACCCAGATATTCCAATGATTACTGCGTACAGGATATGAATTGGCATCTGTACCTGAAGACCTGAAGTGTCCTGATGGCCCTCCTTTTAGATTAAGGCTGTATGTGGGATAGGTGGTAAATGGATCAGTTCAACCGACCGTTGTCCAATTATAGCCAAAGTCCAGTTTACAGAGAGTGTCAATAGGTCTGCAGGCCAATCTGATGATATTTTTATGTGGTTCCGGAATATATCATTGGGCTTGACATATTGGCAATCGGATCAACTCCTGCATTAGGTATTTGACCTGTGGGGTAGCATATATATTTGCACATACATAAACACACACACACACACACACACACACACACAGAGACAGAAACAGAGATAGACAAGTATTTTGTTTTACAGAAAACGAATGAGGCACAAAGAGGCTACATAATTTTACTCAGCTAGTGACTGGGTTTGAATCCAGGCTGCCAGGCTCGGTACTGAAGAAGTCAACCCTTACGAAGCTCTCTATTCTGACAGTAGAATAGTGTCCCTGCTTTGGGGTTCACCAAAGTGTGGAGCAAGTTGAACTTAAACCACTAACACCCATTTCATCTCAGTTCCAACATGTACTGTATATTAAAATAAATATCACAAAGCAAGTCACTCTGCTTTATAAAATTGCAGTGATTTTTTTTCATCATTCAACATAGTCTGATTCTGGCAAGTTTATTGTGCTGCTGATCTGAGTGCTGATGGCCTCTTGAAGAAAATTGGCTTTTGCAAAATAGTAAGTTTTAAAATAGTCACATCGCAAACCCCTCCAGCAGAAAGGAGTAAAAATGCTATTACATTTCTTTTGTATTTCTCTTGGATCTGTTCTTCTGGAAAAGATGAAATTGAGCCAAATAGTTTTCACTGCATTGGAGATCACAAAAAAGAATCCCTTTCTTATGGAAAATGCTCCATGGAGACGGCACCCAATGGCATCCAATTAAATTGCTAGAAAAGTTGAGCTGAGTTTGCATGGCCACCCTTCTACTTGCCACATTTCACCCCTGATGAAGGGAAACAGAATTTTATGACACTTTGAACATTATGCTCAAAAGTGAAATAAACAGTTTGCATCATGCGTTCTGTTTGTCTAAAGTACAAACATATTTTAATTGAAGCCATGCGAAAGAGAAAAGCTTCTCTCCAAAAATCCCTCTGAAGCAGAGGTAGTTAAGGACATACCTCTTTACTCCCTTGGTGTCCTACTTAAAGTTGGCGGAGGGATCCAATTCTGCCCTTTGTTTATTGTATTTCCACAACAGATCTAGAAAAATGCACATGAACTACTTAATACATGTTTGTATCTTTCAATTTTACCACAATGGTCTCCCTCTAACTGGTAAAGAGAGAAAGATGGCTTTACCAAAATCATTCTGTGTGGATGTTTAAATTGATTCATTTATTTATTTAAACCAAAAACCAACAAAAAACCCAGTGCCATCGCATGGATTCCGACTCATAGCAACCCTATAGGACAGAATAGAACTGTCCCATTGAGTTTCCAAGGAGCGCCTGGCGGATTCGAACTGCTGATCCTTTGGTTAGCAGCCATAGCACTTAACCACTACGCCACCAGGGTTTCCATTTATTTATTTAACAAATGTTAATTAAGGCATGATGATATGTCAAGTATTACATTTGGTGCAAGAGATAAAACAAGAATTATAAATAACACCAACCCTAATGAACGTTCAGGCCAGTAGGACAGAGAGAACTCTAAACAAAGACATTAAAATAATATGTAAGAAGGGTTTTTAATAAGATCGTGTACAAGGACCAGAGGCAACAGGGAAAAGGAAATGATTAACTATCTCTCTTTATACTTTCCCTGTCTTCTTTGGACTTTTGCAACTCTATCAGTTGGAAAACAAAACACATGAAATAAAATTTTAAGTGGAGATAATTCATTACTAACCTCAAAAAATGTGTACAAATAACTGGTAATGCTATTGGCTAAAAATTAATATAGATTGGACCTCAACACATAATGCATTTCTATTTGGATAATGTGTAATATTGTTATTATTCAATGTATATGGTAATTATCCGAATTTATACCACATTTGTGATTAAGACCTCAGCTGCTAAATAAAAGGTCAGCAGTTCGAATCCAACGTCTGCTTCTTGAAAACTCTATGGGGCAGTTTTACCCTGCCCTGTAGAGTCACTGTGATTTAGAATTGACTTGACAATGGGTTTTTTTTTTTTCTTTGTCTGTTAGTTTGTTGTACTGTGGTGTTTTGTGTATTGTTACGATGCTGGTATCTATGCCACTGTTATTTCAAATACCAGCAGGATGGTGGGCGAGTTTCAGAAGAATTTCCTGACTAAGAGAGACTAGGAAGAAGGACCTAGTGATAAAGTTTTGAAAAAAAAATCAGCGAGTGAAAACCTTATGAAGAACAACAGAACATTCTAAAATCTTAAGCGAAGATGTCACTTTGAGGACCAAGGTGCACCTAACCTAAGCCTTGGTATTTTCAATTACCCCATATGCATGCAAAAGCTGGACAATGAAAAAGGTAGACCAAAGAATAATTCATGGATTTGAATTATGATGCTGGTGAAGAATATTGAGTAGACTTCCAGAAAAATGAAAAATACGCCCTTTGAGAAAACACAGCCAGAATGTTCCTTAGAAACAAAGATGGCAAGAATTCTTATTTTGGACTTGTTATCAGAGGGACCAGTCCCTGGAGGATGACATCATGGTTGGTAAAATAGAGAGTCAGCAAAAAAGAGAAGGATCCTCAATGAGATGGATTGACACAGAGGCCGCAAAGATGGGCTCCAGAACAGCAACGATTGTGAGGATGGCACAGGACTGGGCAACGTTTTTTCTGTTATACATAAGATCTCTGTGATTTGGAGCTGACTCCACAGCACCTAACAAAATATCACATTTTATTTTTTCCTTATAAAAGTTCTTTTTTTCCCCTAAATGTGTATGTATTTAAATTTTCAATATTAATAAATTTTTAGGGAATATTTTTTTTTAATTTTCAATGACTTCTTAGGATTGTTTGTCAACTTTGTTTTCTGAATAATTGGCTCTGAGGAATTAGGGTTGGTCTTTAAACTACCAAATTACCCGTTCTTTCAGTAGCATTTTCTTTTGAGGGTGCTTGGTTCTCCACAGCAATCTTATGACTAAGAGGTCATTTATAAAGTGACATTAGTTTTTTAACCCCTTCTTATTTGAAAGCTAGGGGAGCAAAAAAATAGAAGAAAGTGTAATAGACATTTTTGTTTTGTTAACCCAGCACTATTTGGGGAAGATAACTGTACTCCTTTCCTTTGAGGAAGTTGGTTCTTCCTCGCTCCAGTTTTGTTTTTCTTACCCTTTCTTTCAGAAAACCCTGACTGGGCTCGCCTATCATAGTACTCCTATTCTCCTGGCTATCTCTTATGGATGAAATTGTGGCCCCTCAAAAGAGTTGTTTTAAATCCCAACCTCTGTGCCTGGGTTATAATACCACCTGGGAACTGGCTGTCTTTTTTATGTTAATGATACAGGATTAGTGTAGGGTGTGTCTTGAATCAATCTCTTTTGAGATATAAAAGAGATGAAAACAAGAAAGTAGGCAAGCAGAGATGGGGAGGGATGTCAAGCCACATGAAGTTGGCTGAGGAGCAGAGGCTAAAAGAGGCAAAGACCTTCCTCCAGAGCCGACAGAGAGAGAAAGGCTTCCCTAAAGAGCTGGCACACTGAATTCAGACTTCTAACCTCCTGAACTGTGAGAAAACAAATTTATGCTTATTAAGTCACCCATTTGTGGTATTTTTGTTACAGCAGCTCTAGACAGCTAAAAGAATATCTAAAAGTACCTCTTTGCCTATCCCATCTCTCTGCATCACACTACTTTATATTGTTATTCACTACATTTCTACTTAACTAAGTTAATTTTATTTGTTGTTCTCCTTGCTGGTTCTCCAGTTCTCCCATCAGACATTACAATACACAAAGAGAGGGACTTTGTCTAACTCAATCCTATATACAAACAGCTGAGAACTCAACCTGGGACTCAATAGGTGTTCATGCAATATTTACTGAATAAATGGATCAGCACAAAACTAGGCATGTGATATAAAACAAACCAAACTCATTGCCATCGAGTCAATTCCAACTCATGTCGACCCTGAGAGGAACTGCCTCATAGCGTTTCCAAGGAGCGCCTGGTGCATTCGAACTGCCAACTTTTGGGTTAGCAGCTGTAGCTCTTAACCACTATGCCATGAGGGTTTCCAGGATGCTGTTAAACAACCTAAAATTCATAGGACAGCCCTCCACAACAAAGAATTATCTGGCCCAAAATGTCAATAGTCACAAAGTTGAGACAGCGAGCTCTAAATAGTCACAGTTCATCAAGGGTTTACTACGTTATTTCACAAATATTTGCATATATTATACTTAATCTTTCTGATATGTTGCCAGGTTTTTTGTTGTTTTGCTGTTGCTTAGAAATTCTTTGACAGGTAGTAAGTATTCAACTTAATTTCTGATCTACACACGTGAGGATATAAGAAAATCTCATTAATAATAGCCGCCATAGATGGTTTACCAAGAAGTTACTGAAGCTCCAGTTTCAGGAACCCTCACTTATACAGATCCCTTTTGAGGTATTAGGAAAGACCTAGGAATGCGTTTATGTGGTCACAACTGATTATTTTTACCATTGCAACAATGAGATAGTTTAGGAGCAATCCTTTAAGACCTTTGTAATGCTCCACTCTGATTTCCCTTCTGTAATACTTCTTCTCATGTTGGGTACCATTGGAGGGACCATGTGTGCCAACTTTTTAAATTTGTGATTGATATGATTGCTTTTACCATTTAATTATTCCGTTTCATACCTAAGGTAGATAAATCTTTAAGTGCCCCTCCAGTATCATTTCCCACTCCACAGTTTATTCTGAGGTTACCTAGAGCTTTGGTGGACAGTTCCTATGCAGGTCCATGGTTTCCACCTCTAGCAAGTCTCTTCCTTAGGACTTTCTCTGACTGCAGGAGCGTGCACATCCCGTACAAGGCCAGAAATATTGGGGAATTTCCATTTTAAGGAGTGACCGTCATGAGAAATAGGAGTGGTATCTACCCCAGCTCCCTTGCCTCTCTGGGCAGCAGTTCTGAGATATGATCTAAAAAGTGTCCCAGAAGGCCTCATCAGGATTGGGTCCCCAATTGCCCAAAACAGTCACCTTATTACTAATGCATCCTTTGTTGGCTTTTCTCCCTCTACTGTGTCACTACCTCTTTCTATCCATGTGCTTCCTGGAACACTTCCCACATGGCTGAATGCACGTAGACTCTTCTCCTGGAGTCTGCTTTTAGATTACACGAAGACACCTAGTTTCGTATTGCGAATTTGTATTGCAAACCAAGACACATAGTTTTGTATGGCAAATGTGTATTATTTTTCTTCAGATGGGCCTTCTGTATTATACAATATTCAAGCCCCGTAAAACCTGGAGCTTCTGTGAAGGTGGCTAGAAATATTAGTCCTAGTAGGTTACAGGGAATACACTAGTCCTATAGGGGTCAAGTGGTATCAGATTCTCCAAGAGGGAACAGTCGCTTTGGAAAAAGAAAATGCTTAGTTAATTCTAAAAGCTCTTCACCCACCTTAGGCAAGGTAGTAGCCTGTGAGAATCAGTGTTACAGACTCACGTCAGTTTCTTAGGAAAAACAAACAAACAAAAACATTGACTTTTTTTGATGTCTTGAGATAACCTGTCTAAAAAACAAAGAAACTTTTTTTTAATATAAATTCCATTAAAAAAAAAAAAGGACTTTAGTTGTATAAGAAGAAAGATATTTTAAAACTCTATCTCCATCGTACTCAAATAACAAAGCTTAGGGGTTGAAGCAGTTAGCTTTAACGTCATTTTGACCACATTCATTCAACCTCCGTGCCCCTAAAGGCTACTGATAAATTAGAGGAGGTAAGTCAACACCCAACACAAAACAGTAAGTAAATGCCAATTTGGTTGGCATTCTTATAAACAAAAGTAAGATTGCTAACAACAAAAGCAAGTCAGAATTGGATGGGGATGTCTTCAACAGCTCACAGGATTGATAATGGAATACATGAAGACTTTTCTTTTTAGGTCAGCAATTTGCATCCAGCCTAGGTCAGTCAAATCCAAAAAAGTCATTATTATTTCACAGCTGATTTATACGTTCTGTGAAGTGAGTCTGGTTTCACTCTGGGCTTTCAAAGACAGGTGTCTGCAGCCTAGCGATCTCCCTCACAAGGTGCAATAATTGGCCCCCTTGTTAGCTGCCTGGACAGAAAGACCAGGGATTAAATGCACATTGAAACTGAATTGCTCTTGCTGTTGCAGACTTAGGAGCCTCAGTCCACTGGCCAGGTAGAATTGATAGCAGAGTAGGGCTTTCCTTTTCCTGCACTGCTTTCTGTAGACTGAAGGGGAAATTCAGGATAACAGATGTAAGCTTGCTATTTGTCCAGGGCACTTAAAACATTTTGAAAAGAAAAGGATTTCAAAGGAGCTTATCAAAAATTGCTTTTGGCGTGGAAGTCTGCTTGACATGCTTCAACATAAGAGTAAAGTGCTATGGCCGAGTTATAATCCTTGAATACATAAGCTCATGAGGAACACTCACAAAGCCCACACTGACATTAGCTTTTCTTCAGGCCCTTTGGTGAAAGGGAGGGTTATATCCGATTTCTTCCTGGTTTCTTGGTAGGTAATAGTGATCATTTGAAACAGCTAATAAATTAAGAAGTCAAAAAAAGATTTTCAGTTTTCATAATTTCACCCGGGATATCTCTGGAAGTATGTATTATTAGTTGGCCTTAATGCAAAACTACCGGCTGCAACTAATCTCCCTAATGAGGTTCATTTGTCCTTTGACAGAGCCATAAATACTTTCCTCCAGAAAAACTTAACTAATAGTAGGGACAGTACCTTATAATTAATTTCCTTTCCCAATCCTTGCAAGCATGAAAACAAACAGTAAATTTTTCATTTGTTCATCTCTTTAGAACAACTGTTTAGCCGAGATATGCTTGATTAATGGATTTAATTTGTTTCTTTCTTCTGTAGTCAGTTTTCATATTACATCGGTTATCAGAGGATAGGACAATAATGTGGGCATTCGGCTTGTGCTCTACTCCATCAGCGTCAGTGCTGGCTTCGAGCTCCGGGTCTGCATCTTTAACCTTTTTCGCCCTGTGGAATCTTTCATCAATCTGTGTTACAGTCACCTTGGGAAGAAAAGGCAGAAGCACTCGGTCAGCACTTACAGGTAGTAAAGTGTGTCATTATTTCTAACAAAATGCTGGCAGTGGTGCACCTTTCATTTCCAACTGAAATATGATTTGTGAGATCAGCAACCCAACTGTTCAAAGAGAAAAGTGGAAGGGACCAGTTTGGTCACTACAAGGCCCTCTGTAAAAACCAACACAAAATACCTAATGCTTCCCTGCATACTGGGCACTTACAAACCACTGGGGCTGGTGCTGCCAATTGAACATTATTGTCAGATAATGAGAGTCCCTCTGTATAGGTCAAAATAGGATCATAAAAATATAATAGCAGGCTTCAGAACACTGACCATTTCAGAGTAGGGGACAAATGTCCATGGTTCAAATTTGTAGTTCACTTTTTTTCAGTATGACATAAATAGCCATAAAATCTAGCTTGAAGGGATTGTTATTATTTTTTTTTAACCTGTGTGTAATATAGACGTCTTGGAAAAGTTGAAATATTTGAGTAACATTGTTGTTGCTGTTAGCTGCCACGGAGTCAGCTCTGACACACGATGACCTTATGTACAACAGAACAAAACGTTACTGGTCCTCGCTATGAGTTGGAATCCACTCGATGGCCACGGGCTTGGTTTTTTGTTTCTTTTAGGTCATATTTACGATCACCAGCATGTTCAAGTCCATCATGGCTGCCATTGCATCAATCTATTTCACCAAGGGCCTCAAATGTCCGCCTTGACCCTCTACTTCACCAAATATGATATCTTCCTCTCGCAATTGATCCCTACTGATGACATGCCAAAATCTAGCAAGTCTATCAATGTTCTGTTCTGACTCACTGGGTTTTCATTGGCTAATTTTCAGAAGTAGTTTACCAGGCTTTTCTTCCTATTCCTAGTCTGGAAGCTCCACCACCATGGACGACCCTGCTGGTATTTGAAATACTGACAATATAGCTTCCGCTATCACAGCAATATGAAGCCACCATAGTACGACAAACTGTCAGATGTGTGCTGGTAAGAAACTTTAGAGGATGTCTTCTTTGAACAATTTTTCATCCCAAAATGATTTTTTAAACTAAAACATATGTTTAAATATTTTTTCGATTTTAAAGTGTACTTATGTGTTGTATTCTATTACCCTGGAAGTTGCTTTTTTGCATATTAACAGATAAAGATCTTAAATTAGTATATTTAAAATACAGAAAATATATTTTTAATACATGTTGGTAGCATAAAAAAAGACTTTCACAAACTCATTTTGTATACTGAGATCCATGCTACAAAAATTACCCTTCTTTTCTGTGTTCTTGGGAATCTCTTTAAAATAGTTATTGTTATTGTTTTCTTTACAGTAATTAGTATTATTGGATGTTTTTATTATAGTATTATTTGCAAACACTTCAAATTTGTACTGCAGGGAGTAACTCCCAAGAAATATATTTAAAAATAATTTCTGCTATTTATTCCAAATAAACTTTTCTTAACCTAATTTGAAAGATAAAAATATAAACCCAAATAAAATGTCTGATATTTAAGAAAATTTCACTGTTTATATGTAATGATATAATACAGTTGAATTGATGTGGAGACAAGATTTGGGTTCTACAATCGGCTCTGTCACTTTGAGGTATTAGACTAGGCATTCATTGTAAAGCTCAATTGCTTCCTCTGTAGATCCTTGTGATAGTAATATAATTCACATAAACCTCTTAAGTATGTAAATATAAGGCACTGTGACATCACATCATAATGGAACAATGATTTTAGTGGCTTCTCTCTGTGCAATAATAACAAGGGTGTTTCGTAATTTGGCATGCAATACACTCTGCAATCTAATCTTTCAGCCACATCTCCCACTGGACACCACATCTCTCCTCTGATGGCTTAAGTATGCAACCCTTCGGTCATCCTGAGCTTCTTGCTATTCTTTTTACTCCCTATGCATAGTTATGGTTCTGTCTTTATGTTGTACCTCTTCCTGATGAGTGCCCACTCATTCACTTTCCCTCTGTCTCTGGTCAGTAAACTCCTATCCATTTTGACAGGTCAGGTAGAATGCCCCTTATTCCCTGAAGTCTTTTTAAATGATCCCAGGTAGAATTAATTTCTTTTTTCTTTGTGGTCTCATGTTGTTTTAGGTGCCCTTGCGTAGATTTTGACACATAGTGACCCCGTATGACAGAGTGGAATAGCCCCACAAGATTTTCTTGAAATCTTTACAGAAGCAGATTTCCAAGCTTTTCTCCCATGGAGCCTACGAGTGGGCTCAAGCCAACAACCTTTCCTTTAGCAGCTGAGTGCTTAACCTTTGTACCACCAGGGACTCCTTTATGGTCTCCATACTACTTTGTTTTTCTTTCTTCAAATGTATCAATCATATTACTGTTTGAACTATAATTGTGGGTATATGTGTCTGCTTTTGGTGATGCAGTGGTTAAAGTGATTGACTGCTAACTGAGAGGCTGGTGGTTCAAAACCACCAGCAGCTCCATGGGAGAAAGACGTGGAAGTCTGCTTCCGTGGAGATTTACAGCCTTGGAAACCCTATGGGATGCTTATAATTCGAAATCGGCTCGATGGCAATGGGCATGGCTTTGGTTTGGTGTCTGCTTTCCACTAAATTGCAAGATCTTGAGATCTAGACTACACGCATTTCTAATCTCCCCCTCACTTTCTTCTTGTCCCATGGGAATAACAAAAATGCTCAGCATGCAATGAGACTTAACAAAAATATGTTGCCTGAATACATGAAAATGTGATTATCAATTGTAAATGTTTTTATTTTGTTTTCAAATTATAATTCATTTTGCCAGGTGATAAAATAAAGCTAGTATGAAAAACATTCCATGTAAAACATGAGACAGCTCACCTAAGTATTTTGCCAACAATCTCTTATATATATTGCACATATATATATATACATACATATATATACGCAATATATATAAGAGGTCGTTGGCTATATATATATATATATATATATATATATATATAAACCTGTTACCGTCAAGTCGATTTCAACTCATAGTGACCCTATAGGACAGAGCAGAACTGCCGCATAGGGTTTCCAAGTAGTGGCTGATGGACTTGATCTGCCAAGCTCTTAACCACTGTGCCAATGGGGCTCCTATATATTATATACAACTTAATATATTTAATTATTGGAACTAAAGAAAATGTTTCACTAGTTTATATAAACTTAAACCTTTTTTTAAACCTAGAAAATATTCCAGAAATGGGGCAAGGGATAATTTTTCGAATTATAATATAGGAACAAAGTTTTCTGTTTTTTTTTTTTTTTTTTACTTTAATGGCTGTTTTTCTAAAATAGATTCATGTAGCAAAATACTACATAGCTTCATAAATCTATCTATAATCTTCAACTTCTCAAATTATCCCAGTTCATGATCTCTCTTACTCTCAACCCCAGATAAATGCTGCTAGACCCTATTGATAATTATTTCAAATGTTGTAAAAGTTTATGAATATAACTTAAATATAAGAAAGAGAAAGCAAAACATTTAATTTTACATTAATTTTAATTTCAGCTGCTACTAGAGATATGTATGATCTTTGATAGTTGTTAAGAAAAGCAACTTTAAGGAAAAATATTAGTAAATGGAGCAAGTCATTATTAAAAGCTATTTTGATTTAAATCAGGGGAGTCTGTGAAACTCCTCCCATCAATGGTCATGACATTTGATAGGAGGTATCTCCAGACCTTTGCAACAATATCCAGGGTTGTCCTTCAAACCTCAGGAGTTTATGAAAATGAAAGAGGTTACAAGCATAAAGTTCAGATTTGCCCAGCATCAGAAAACTTCAGAGTCCCTTTTGAGATTCCTTCACCATCTGTTATGTCTGGGGAGGCCCCAAAGGTGTTCCAACAATGCGGAGACTTCTGCTTTCAGTTCGGTCTGAGAAGCTGTCTATTCAGCTTTAGCTACCCACCTTTCGTTCATCTGGGAACTGCTGTTGACCACCCAACCCATATTGCACTTTCTTTCTATTGTCCTCTTCCATAAAGATTGCCCTTCTGTTCATTTTCATTATTATTCAATGTCTCTTTTACCAAGGCTTAAGTAAAATTGTAGGAAGCATAAAGTCTGCAGCTCATATTGAAATCTGCCAAACCAATTTGACTTTAGACCATTGAAGGTCAAGACTGTACATCCATCCTGTTGTCTTCTGACACTGACACACATTGGTCAGCACAAGCAAACAGAGCTCCATTAAAGCAGTAAAGATTGCGAAGGCACAATTTAGGACAAAAAGAAATTGGATGAAAGGATACTGTGAATGCAGAACAATTTACAAAAAACACAATTCAACTTTCTATATCGGCAACCATTTATATTAAAATATAACTCAGCTCTGTTCAGTAAAGCCATATTTCTTAAGTCGTTTCTGTTTACAATTATGACCCAGGCTTCTATAGTAATTATATGTGGCAAATATTAACCTTTTCACTAGGGGCTGAACAGAACCATTCTGAATTTTTTATTTTATACTCTACACATATGAACTCTGTAATTATTGTATAATTTTCAAAAGTATAACTTTCAGAAAGTTAAAATATTATTTTCATACAGATATAAAATGAACATATGTAAAATATTTTATTTAACTCATAAATTAATGAGGGAAGTACAAAATTTTAAGATGAGTAAAATAAAGATTTGAATCACAGAGATTTATATTCTCTACCAAGTAGAATTCTTTTGCATCACGTGAACATGAACCATTTTATTACTATGAACATTATAAATTTCTGTAATACCTACTCCTAAGCTTATGACAATCTCCTTTTCTGACATTTTACATTTATGATAATAGTAAAAAAAATCTACTGACTATTTTGCACAGTAACGAATGCCAAGGTGCAAGGCAATAATAACAGCAGCTGTGATGGTTAAGGTTACCTGTCAACTTTGCTGCAGTAGTTTGGCAGTTATGTAATGACGTAGTCACCCTCCATTTTGTGATCTGCTGTGGTCATCCTCCATTTTTGCATGATGTTGATTTTCACATAATGACCTGGTCTTTGTAACCTAACCATGTTGGTAAGTGAGGAGTGGGTATGTTCTCATTTTTTTTTACAAGTTAACTTTTATACGGTTAGAGTTATAGCTTAGCAGAAGACAGTCAAAGGTGCACACCCTTACAGCATCAGATAATTCTCAGAGGCCACTAGACTACATAAAGAATTCCACTGAAAGAAAACCCAAAAATCTCTTTAACCCTTTCCAAGACTTTTCGCAGTTTTATCCTGTAAAAACAAAACTCATATTAAAGCGATATTAGAAATTGGTTGGAGTTTATTTGACACAAAATTTGCAAATTGAGGAAACATTTCAACTAGGGATAGATGAAAAATGAAAAGAACTTCTTTCATTTTCAAGATGAAAAATATGAAGACGAAAAAACTTCCCAAAATTTTTATATTCTATCTTATCAACATTGCCGTGGAAAAGGACAAGGAAATGGTGTTTTCATAATAACAATTTACCTTAAAACATAGCTTCCAGTTCCATCCTGGAGTTTCTGTTTATCCAAACTGACTGCACATAGTTCATCAAAAGAGTGCGATGCCGAAGGCAAAAAGGTCTCCACAAAACTGCTTATTAGGCTATTGTTAGGTTAAAAGATGACTTCAGGAAACCAGTTTTCTCAGGCTCAAGGTTCAAAAAGGACATCTAAGGGCAATGGCCTGGGTTGTTGTTGTTAGGTGCCATCTAGTTGTTGTGACTTATAGTGACCTTATGTAAAACAGTAAGAAATGCTGCCCATACCTGCGCCATCCTCACAATCATTGCTATTTTTGAGCCCATTGTTGCAGTCACTGTGTCAGTCCATATTATTGAGGGCCTTCCTTTCTTTCACTGACCCTGTACTTTACCAAGCATAATGTCCTTCTTCAGGGACTGGCCCTTCCTGATAACATGCCCAAAGTAAATGAAACAAATCTCACCATTTTTGCTTTTAAGGAGCATTCGGGCAGTACTTTTTCCAAGACCTGTTCGTTCCTTCTTCTGGCATCCATGGTATATTCAATATTCTTTGCCAACACTATAATTCAAATGCATCAATTCTTCTTCAGTGTTCCTTATTCATTGTCCAGCTTTCCTATGCGTATAAGGATGTTGAAAATACTGTGGCTTGGTTCAGGCACACCTTAGTCTTCAAAGTGACATTTTTTTTTTTTTGTTTTTGAACAGTTTAAAGAGGTCTTTTGCAGCAGATTTGCCCAGTTCAACACATTGTTTGATATCTTGATTGCTGCTTCCATTGGCTTTGATTCTGGATCCAAGTAAAAGGAAATCCTTGACAACTCCAGTATTTTCTGTTATGGTAACACATATTGATCCAGTTTTGAGGACTTTTGTTTTCTTTACGTTAAGTTGTAATCCATATTGAAGGCTGTAGTTTTACTTATTTATTTTGTGCTTTAGGTGAAAGTTTATAGCTCACATTAGTTTTTCATACCAAAATTTATGCACACATTGTTATGTGACCCTAGTTGTTATCCTTATAATGTGACAGCACACTCCTTTCCACCATGGATTTCCCGTGTCCGTTCACCCAACTCCTATCCCTTTCTGCCTTCTCATCTCACCTCCGGACAGGAGCAGCCCATTTAGTCTCGTGTATCTACTTGAACTAAGAAGCAAGCTCTTCATGAGTATCATTTTATGTCTTATAGTCCAGTCTAATCTTTGTCTGAAGAGTTGGCTTCGGGGATGGTTTTAGTTCTGGGTTAGCAGAGAGTCTGGAGGCCATGTCTTCTGGGGTTCTTCCAGTCTCAGTCAGACCATTAAGTCTGGTCTTTTTACATGAATTTGAGTTCTGCACCCCACACTTCTTCTCCTCCTTCAGGGACTCTCTGTTGTTTTCCTTGTCAGGGAGGTCATTGGTGGTAGGTGGGCACCATCTTTTTCTTCTGGTCTCAGGCTCATGGAGTCTCTGGTTTATGTGGTCTTTTTGTCTCTTGGGCTAATATTTCCCTCGTGCCTTTGGTGTTCTTCATTCTCTTTTGCTCTAGGTGAGTTTGGACCAATTGATGCATCTTAGATAGCTGCTCACTAGCTTTTAAGATCATAGATGCCACTCACCAAAGTGTAATGCAGAACATTTTCTTAATAAACTCTGTTATGCCAATCGACCTAGATTCCCTCCTAAACTGTGGTCCTTACATCCCTGCCCCTGCTACTCTGTCCCTTGAAGTGTTTGGTTGTGTTTAGAAAACTTTTTATGAAGGCTGTAGTTTTGATCTTCATCAGTAAGTGCTTCAAGTCCTCTTCCTTTTGAGCGAGCAAAGTTGTGTCATCTGCATATCGTAGGTTGTCAGTGTCTTCCTTCAATCCTGATGCCACATTTTTCTTCATATAGTTCAGCTTCTTGGATTATTTGCTCAGCATACAGGTTGGATAGGTATGGTGAAAGGATACAACCCTGGCGCACACCTTTCCTGATTTTAAACCACACAGTATCCCCTTGTTCTGTTCGAATGACTGCCTCTTGATCTAAGTACAGGTTCCCCATGAGCACAAGTAAGTGTCCTGGAATTCCCGTCCTTCACAATGTTATCCATAATTTGTTATGATTCACACGGCCGAATGCCTTTGAATAGTCAGTAAAACACAGGTGAACATCCTTTGGATATTCTCCGCTTTCAGCCAAGATCCATCTGACAACAGCAATGAAATTCCTTGCTCCACGTCCTCTATGGAATTTGGCTTGACTTTCTGGCAGTTCTCTGTTGATGTACTGCTACAACTGCTGTTGAAGTACCTTTAGCAGAATTTTACTACTGTGTGATATTAATGATAATGTTCAAAATTCCTGCATTCTGTTGGATGACTTTTCTTTGAAATGTGCACAAATATCGATCTGTACCCGTTGGTTGGCCAGGTACCTAGCTGTCTTCCAAATTTCTTGGCATAGATAAGTGAGGACCTCCAGCACTGCATCCATTTGTTGAAACATCTCAATTGGTATTCTGTCAACTTCTGGAGCCTTGTTTTTCACCAATTCCTCGGTGCAGCTTGGACTTCTTCCTTTAGTACCATCAATTTGGGTGGGTTATCCCAACTCCACGGACCACAGAAATCCAGATCGTAGGAGATTTAAAACTGTTTCTCAGCCCATTTCTAAGGCTTTCACAGTTTTACAGAAATATTCAAAACATTTCCCCATTTATTCATAAGTATTAAATTAATCATACTTGTGTTTTCACATATAAACTCAAGTTTTTATTCTTAGGGAAAACATGTCTCCCCCTACTCCTTGCCAAAGGGCACTTATCCTTACAGCTATTTTGTTTCCTAGTTATTTATGCTAGAGTGTTTAACTACCTAGACTTGCCACATATTCCCTTTTAAAAAAAGCAAGTGAAAATCACTCAAACACAGTATTCACCAGGGTGACCCTTCCAAGAAGGAGAACAACAGAAAAGGTTTGAAAGGGATGCCATTGATGTGTTCTCAAACTCCAGATGGAAGGAGGCATAACTGTAATGACAGAGAGGATGATGTGCCCTGGGGAACACAAAAAATTTAGATCTTTTAAATCCTCATAGGGTTTTAACCCCCACTTTGAGAATCAGTATTTTAAGAGGTGTCATCAAATTCTTAATAGAAGACACATTAAGTGCAGAATAAGCTATGAAAACAACACATTTCTTTTATATCTAGGTTTTAATGGATGAGAGATAGAATTCATGTGTATATATATCCTTCATTTTATAGAGAATGTCTTTGATTAGTGCACTAGACGTCTTCTGGTTATTAAGCCGGTATAAGAAAAGAGGCAACTGTTAGGACAAAAAGTAGTTTAAACAATGGACTGTTTAAATTCAGCTATATCCCTGAAGCCATACGAGCATATGAATGTGCTTGTCACATTGCTGGTTATCTTGAAATAGATGAAACAGGGAAAATCTGAGTAAAAATAGGGCTTTATAAACTGGTAGTTGGTATATATCTAGGCTTTTTTACAAGCATATACAAATCCAGGACAGAAAGGGAAATTGTTATGAGATAAATCCTGGGCTACTGGCCTTCAATCTGTCTCCTAGAACTAGTGAGGGTACTGATGATGAAAAAGTTATTTAAATGCTGCTTGTAAGTAAAATGGAATGAATTTAATTTGTTACAGAGAAGGCAAGTTCCTTTTCTAATTTTATTAAAAGTTTATCATTTACAAGCTTTAGCATATAGCAAAAATATAAGAGAAATTAAGCTGTAAAAATTTGAAAAAATAATGAACCCACTATTGTAGCTTATATTCTGAATCCTGTTGTAATATGTATATTAATAAGTAATCATCTTTTTCACTAATTCTACCTATTGCCAGGGTGGACAGTGGTATGGCAGTATAGAATTCTCACCTTCTATGCAGAAGACCTGAGTTTGCTTTCCAGGCCAATGCATCTCACATGTAGTCACCACCTATCTGTCTGTGCAAATGGGTGTTGCTGTGATGCAGAACAGGCTTCAGCAGAATTTACAGACTAAGAGAGACTAGGGAAAAAAGCTTGACTAATCTACTTGTGAGAACTCAGCCATGAAAACTCTAGGGATCACTAAAGTGCATGGGGACCTCATGAATCAGCGGCTGGCTCAACTCCAGCTATTGTTAAGGGACTCTGGAGGCTGAAGACACCTAATTAATTAGTATTCCTTCAGGTATCAGGCCACTTCCAGTCACCTCCCCACCAAGTCACTAGCTTCCTGTAAGTTGTTTTTCAGACCCTCTGGAGAGCCCTAGAAGAGTCTAGATCTAACCGGCTCAGAGTAGTCTGACACGCACAGAGCAGACCACGATGACCAACAAACTAACCTGGACTGCCACGCATGCTCAATAACGCAAAAGAACTTATGTCAAGGAACCAAAAGTCTCATCTCAAGGAACCAAAATCACCGGAAATGCGTCATTGACAATAGTTGAGTCCATTTCAAAAGCGTTTGGTCCCTTTGCCACTTCTGTGCCAAGTCTTAGCCCTGCCTCATAACAGATAATCAGTAGAAATTACAAATAGGCAAAACCTCTGATCCTGCCTGCCATTTCCCTCCACCCCTAAATGAATATGTTTAAGTATAAATTGTACACTGCTCACACAGATTGTTGTTATTCTTGAGCCCACTGTGGCAGCCACTGTGTCAGTCCATCTCATTGAGGGTCTTCCTCTTTTTTGCTGACCTTCTATTTTACCAAGCATGATGTCCTTCCCTAGGGACAGATCCCTCCTGAGAACATGTCCGAAGTATGTAAGACATAGTCTTGGTACCCTTGCTTCTAAGGAGCATTCTTGCCATACATCTTCCAAGTCAGATTTGTTCGTTCTTCTTGCCGATGCTATAATTCTTCAGTCTTCCTTCTTCATTGCCCAGTTCGCACACATATGGGATAATTGAAAACACCAAGGCTTTGGTCAGGCTTAAAAGTGATATCTTTGATTTTTAACACTTTAAAGAGACTTTTTGCAGCAGATTTGCTTAATGCAATACATTGTTTCATTTCTTGACTGGTGCTTTCACGGATGTTGACTGTTGATCTAAGTAAAATGAAATCCTTGACAACTTCAGTCTTTTCTATAATTATCATGATGTTGCTTATTGTTTGTACTAGAAGTGGTAAAACAGAAATGTGATTAAAAATCAAAGATAGAAAAGTATAGGAATTAAAAATCATGAAAAAAGATGAAATATATGAGAGTAATAATTTAGAGAATTAATATTCATATCTGAAGAAGAAAGAAGTTTAACAAACTCAATAATCAGATATATAATAAAACAATATTCCTGAACTGAAAAATTATTAGAGTCTGAATATAGTAAGGCATTACTAAATATAAGGTTAAATTAAGAGATACTCATATAAAAATAATCCAGTCATTATGTGAATTTTGAGTATAAATAAAATACAATTCTACTAGAATGAACATGTTATTGTTGTGTGCTGTTGAGTCAATTCCAACTCATAGTGACCGTATAGGACAGAGTAGAACTATCCCATAGGGTTTCCTAGCCTCTAATCTTTACAGGAGCAGATCACCAGGTTTTTTTCTTTCCTTGGAGCAGCTGGTGGACTCAAATCACCAATCTTTAGGCTAGCAGCTAAGGGCTTAATCATCATCACAAGGGCTCCTTAAAATGAATATAGTAAAAAATAAATAAATAGAAGTTTACAAGGTAAGAAGAATCAGCTTGGCCTTAAACTTAAAGACACAACATTAGATTCCGGAAGATAATGTAGGGGCCAGAAGTTTGGAGACAATAACAATATACACCCAAAGCAATATATTTATGGAATTCATTCTTCATGGTGAAAAGAAGACAAGCTTAGATATTCAAGAATATATTCCATCTCAGTAAAAGTCTCAGCAGGATATCATGGTTAGAAAGCCACACCTCTTTTCTACAATTTTTGCCTTCTCTTTGGAAGGACCTTCATTTTTCTCCTGGAAATGTATATTGCCCAACACTGAGTAATTTTGGATAGAATAGGAACTGAAAGAATACATGTCAAATGCTGCAGAACATTCTGGTGTTGGCAGGTCTTGGCACTTCAGCCATGATGTACTTTGGGTCCTTTCATTAATACATCTTATCTTTTCTCCCCCACTTACCCAGCAGGTAACAGCAAAAATTCTCACACCTATTCAAAGGCAAAAATGAATTTAAATAAAAAGCAAACTCTAAAACAATGATAAGCGGCATTCTAAATATTTTACAACTTGTCACTTCCACATGATGGAGTTAGCAATTGACTGTGTTAAGAGAAGTAAAGATCTTCCCTTTTCCTTCTGCACACTGTACTTTTTACTGTACCCCTGAATGGTCACTGCATGGATAAGTTTTAATAATGAGCTCATATTGACAAAAGAAAGAGATGTAGAACCCACAGGAGTAAATCAAATAAAGCTTAAATATCTAAAGAGTCAGAGGAAGTCAGCTTAGTCTGGATACATTGCAGCATGATTAGAATAGTCTATAAAGGCAGCATCAATTTTCTGACCCCAAGCAAGTATGACTCTGAGATAGACCCTTGTGGGTAATAAGCCCGAGACATTAAGATCATTTCAGACCATCTGGTCACTCCACTGCTGCCATCCAGGCTCAGCTTGGCAATTCAGCACAGACATAGATCTGGATTTGTGCCAGGAACCACCTCAGCTGGTCCAGGTACACCTCATCAATCTTTAGGTTATGAGGTACATGTTAGGACTACAGAGTACCATGGAGTAGAGTGCACACTAACATGAAGACAGTCCAAATTTATCGACCTCAGCTTCCAGGGATTAACAAAGCCAGATCCAAGGACTTTCCTGAACTTGTACCAGGAACTAGACCAAAAAAAAAGAGGAAAACCTACTGACTTGATTTGTAAACTTTCACTTAAAGCACAAATAAAAATTAAAAAAAAAAGTATGTGGAAAAATTAAAAAAAAAAAAATTATGCTGAGTGAAAGAAGCCACACAAAAAAGAGCACTGCTGTATGATTCCATTTATATGAAGTTTGAGAACCAGCAAACCTTATCTATAGCCAAAAAAAAACAGCTGTTGTTGGGGGCAGGGGTAACTGACTGGGAAGGGGCATGAGAGAAGTTCCTGGGGCTCTGGGGTGGTGAGAAAGCAGATGTCATGGATTGAATTATGCCCCCCCAAAAATGTGTGTATCGTTTGGGCTGGGCCATGATTCCTGGTATTGTGTGATTTTCCTATATGTTGTAAATCCTGCCATTATGATGTTAATGAGGGAGGATAGATGGCAGTTGTGTTAGTGAGGATGGTCTCAATATACAGAATTAGATTGTGTCTTGAGGTAATCTCTTGAGATATAAAAGAAAGAAGCGAGCAGAGAGACAGGGGTACTTCATACTGCCAAGAAAGCAGCACCAGGAGCAGAATGCATCCTTTAGACCTGGGGTCTGTGCACAGAGAAGCTTCTAGTCCAAGGAAAGATTGATGAGAAGAGTGACAGACAGAAAAACTTCCCCTGGAGCTGACACCCTGAATTTGGACTTTTAGCTTACTCTACTGTGAGAAAATAAACTTCTCTTTGTTAAAGCGGAAAAAAAAAAAAAAAAAATCTGTTATCCAGACATCTTTGGAATCATATTATCAGGCCTTCCACTCCACCACAAGACTCATGCTATAGCCCCATTGGGTTTACATAGAAATAATAATTAAAAAAAAAATAATTTATTAACCTGTAAGCCATAGAATACCCTACTTCATTAGTTCCAAAATTTTGATTTTTAAGAACATTTAATAATAGGAATATTTTCATTATAAATGTAGGTGAAAAAATGTATATGATATCATCTTTGCATATATTGTTAATTTTACTTCTGTGTGTGTCTAAATAGTTTACCAATTGCCCTCTTCAAGTGTTGAGAAATTTTTTAAACAATTCATACTTTTGCTTATTTTCCAAATTTTCTAAAATAAGCTCGCTTAAATTTTATAATCTGAAAGTATATAAAATATGTTAATAAAAAAATTAGCTCTCAGAATACTATGTGATGTAAAACTTGAGGCCTGCAATGGTATAGGAGTTCCTGGATGATGCAAATGACTAACACACTCTTGTGCTAATCAAAATGGAAGATTAAATCCCCACAGATGTGCCTGAGAAGAAAGGCCTGGCAACATAGTTCACCAAAATCATCCACTGAAAAACCTATGAAGCACATATCTACTCTGACACACACATGGGGCCACCAGGAGTCAGAATCAACTCGACAGCAAATTTTTTTTCAAACTGGTACAATGGTATTAACCTATTGAATGAATCAAACAGAGTTACATAGCTCAGTTAAGAATACTAAAGTAACCCACTAGTTGTTTGATGGTATGATTACTATATGCTCATGCTAATTAAGTATTTCAGTCAACTTACATTAAACTGTTCTGTAAAAAATCTGCTATAGACTTTCAAAATTATAGTACTAAATAACCAAAAAAAGCCAAACCCACTGCCGTCAAGTGAATTCTGACTCATAGCCACCCTACGGGACAGAGTAGAACTGCCCCATAGAGTTTCCAAAAAGCACCTGGCAGATACAAACCGACGACCTCTTGGTTAGCAGCCGTAGCACTTAACCACTGTGCCACCAGGGTTTCCTTAGTACTAAATAGTGTATGATAACTTGATCTCATCTGTGCTTCTTGATAGTGAAATACAGGGAGGCTAAGAGTAGATGGATTGCTTAGTTCTCCACATTATCATATTAGTTAGTAAAGCTTCATGTTTTGGAGCAATTTGTGTGTAAATGATCCGCAGGTAGTTGACCCCAGGTCAATATTATTCAATAACACTCAAAAATATAACAAGGACTTATACTGAACCGACAACTATGTTGTAGCCTACTCATGATTAGTTATGTTTTCATTATATGCTAAGCTAGCCAGAAAATATTTTTCAAATTAATTTCAATTCAAGGTAAGACAGTTTAGGGGAAAAAATAACATAATCAAAACAAAGAGCATCCATGGAAAGACAGAAAAATAGTGAGGTAGTCTGGATTTTATGACAAGAGGAATGGTTGAGAAAATGAGATACATATAACTCAGAAAGAAATAGCTGTAGCAAAAAGAAAATAGCTATAGTTAGATATGTGATGAGCTGTTAAATGTCAAGAGGAGGATGCCTACACAGTATTGTACTGAGTTTAGAAAGTATAAGAATGCACATTTGGGATCAATACATGCAAGAAATTTTTATGACCCAATCATTGGTATAGTCTACTCTGTGAAGTTGGGATATTCCAATTAAGGGATGCATGAAAACTTCAGCTGCTGGCCCATCTCCCCAACATGTAATGTCTAATGTATGAAATTATTATACTTGTTCGAGGTGTAGAAGACACCAAGGTTCATTTGGCTCTAGATTCTATGAGAATTTAGTGATTAGCTAATATTGTTTAATATATCTGGAGAGAAGACTGAGTAATGAATTTTCAAAAAATCCTCAGTCAATGTTAATAATCATGATCTAGGATGTGAACTCATACCTACAGTGTTATCAGTTCTCAAAGAACCATGCTAATAGAAAGAGAAGTTCTGAAGCCAGAGCAAACTCAAACCAGCTTAACCTCAAAGGAAATTTATGAAATTGCTTAAAAACAAAGTCTTGGAACTAAGCCATGCAGATTTAGGTATTACAATATACAGGTGAGCAAAAATATTTTTAGGAATCTTCCTTCCTGCTACATGCCTCACCTCTGTCTTTCCATCTCACTGTGGACTTTTCACCTGCAGTGCTTCATTTTCATGCAGGTTTTCTTCTCATACTGAGATAAATGGCCACGTGCACATTCCAGTATGCCTAGTTCTTAAACCTCTTGATCTCAGAAAGTATAAAACCTTACTTTTTCCTACATTTATAGGAATTCTAAAATAAGTATTCTTATTGGCCTTTCTAGTATTTCTGATTGTATCCCTGGAGTAATCGTTGTGATCCAAAGGGTGAGCCTCAGTTAAACCCACACTCTTGTAGTAGCGGGAGGGTGTGAGATCGGAAAAAAAATCACCTGAAAGAGAGAGAAATAGTTCAGAAAAAGAAGACAAGAATATAACAAATGACTAGTACATATACAATTCAGTTGATAATTTAAGATACTTTCTGACAGATATACCCACATGAACCATTGCCTTCTTGCTTAGTTCTTAAGCCCTTTTACCCCTGATCATAATCGTTGTGGTGGTGGTTCTTAGTTGCTGTTGAGTTGATATTGGGATGTGGAATGGAGGAACATCTCAGTATAACTGATGTGTGATTTAAAGGAAATCTAAACTATTGGACACACGAGGACAAGTTTATGTCCTGCTTGGTGTGTAGAGTTTTTAGTACGTGTAGTTTGTCAGAGAACTTCAGCCAATGACCATAAAGTAACTTAATATTCAGTTATATACTCATTAAACATATTTTTGAAGACCAGCTACATGTCAGCATAGCAGGCATAATATGTGAAACAAAATTCCTACCCTAGCAGAACTCAGTCAGAATGGAAACAGAAACTAAATGCATAATTAGAATAAATACTATCTTTTTGAAAAGTAAATTTTAAAAAAAGTGTTAACAAGGCCTTGTGGGAGCCCAGAAAATTGTCAACGATGACTGGAGAGTTCGGAAGACTTCTCCAAGATGGTGACATGAGCTGGGCATATGTTACACACCATTACGAGATGTGTAGGTGTGGAACTGGTGGACAGTATAGGAAGACTACTCCACAAAAAAGAAATAGCAGAAACAAACTGAAAGAATAAGACTAAAGATTTTGTAATGGTGGCTAAAGTAATTCAACAACAGTACGAATACATATGTGAAAAGGCGGGAAATGGCAATGCAAATTAGTTATTTTTTTCTTGTCTACTTTAAAATTTTTAAACCCTCATATCACTTTTAAAACAGTGAATTTTTATCTTTATTAATTCTGTGGGCATAATGTAATTTATTTTTCATGCAACAATTTATGTTTATGCAGTGTCTGCCCAGTGAAAAAATGGGAAGTGTATAAACATTTTATTTTTGTTCCTTTTTGTGGGTAGCCAGCGCCTTTGTGCTACCATAAATACTCTGACAACAGAAATTCTGGAAGTGCTAATGTTCACATTTCCTCGAATTTTAGTATTACATATTTTTCTTTCTCATCCAATCCCTTACAAACTCCTATGTCCAGTTTGAAGCTTATCTTACAAACCAAAAATATCCCCTAAGTGTTCTTAAAACGAAACAATAGTTTAGTTTAACTAGTAAAGAATGTCTTCCTTGAGCATTGTGCTTTTTTAAGATTTATCTCTAGGGGATCACAGTGACAACAGTAACTCCAAAGGTTAGATAGGAAACTTACAGAGCAGTGAGTTTAATAGGGAGGATCAATTTGAAAAAGAGGGAGGGAATGGTTGTACATCTTAAAGAATGAAATCAATGTAATTTAATGGGACCTGTAGAAATTGTTGAATTGGTATATGTTTTGCTGCATATAGTCTCAATAATAACAACAACAAATAAATTGTAAGGAAAGATTTGTTAAAATAAATATCTACAACATATCTCTTTTCTTATTTTGCTTTGTTGTTTTAAGGTCTTTCGTACCTCCCTCTCATTATTTTGTCTGCAAGGAAAGAAAAGAGAGAGAGAGCGGAGAAAAAATGTAGCCCTGGAATTGCTTTCAATTTATAAGAGACACTAATTTTTAGAGGACAAATGAGAATGTGCACACACTGTACATGGGTAAAGTGGGAAAATACAGAAAGACAATGTCACAGGTAAGAATCTCTTCTCACAGAAATTGTAGAACCTATGAAAAGGCAGCATTCTATTTTCCATAAATGTAACCTGACAGGAAATTTCAGACAAGACAAAGCCAGGAATGTGCTGCATTATTGAAGGAAAAAAAAAAAAAACTAAGGACTCTGTACACAGATTTTCATTGAATTCAAAATATAAAAGAAAATGGAAGGATGGCCCGCTATTTTAGATAAGTTGTACAGTATTTAGAGATGACAGAGAAATTAAAACAACACATCCAATATTTTGCTATGTCATTCTCATCATGTAAGATGATGTTCAAATGTAAAGAATAGACTGAAGTTAAGGTGTAAGTTAACGCAATCGTTAGGGACTCCGGGGTAGTACAAATGCTTAATACACCAGATGCTCACTTAAAGTTTGGAAGCTTGACTTCACCCAGTGTTGCCTCCAAACTAAGTCCTGGCAACAACTTGCCAAAACATCTGTCATTTAAAACCCTATGGAGTACTGACACACTAATCTGTTCTGCTCTGACACACATGGGGCTGCCATGAGTTTTGGCAAGGCAATCACTAGAAGTTTCTAGACATTATAAATAAGTTTAATTCTTAGATTGAACTTAGTAAAATGAGGTAGTGAAGGGAATTGCTCATACAGTTAAAGAAGTAAAGTGTGAGATCTCTAAACTCTAAAGGTCAAAATTTACTTTAAATTCATTTGCTTTAAACTCTCTTTTTATAAATGAATGGGGGACTGTGACGTTGGAAAGTTAGGTACATAGCCACAGACCAGCCTGCTGGGCAAATGCAACCAGAACTAGGATTCATACCTCTTGACTATTAGGTCAGTGTTTTTAAGTGAGATCATAACCCCCGAATGATAAATGAAATGACCATTCTGGCCCTGCTCCTACATTTCATATTAGTTTTTTCTTTTCTTTTTTTTTAGTATTAAAAAACAAAAAAACTCTAGATAAATTATCACGGCACCTCAGGTCTGTACTAGATGCTTTGTGTGCATTAGAATTAGAATTAATTGTGAAAACTCTGAAATGTATTATCTTCATCTTATAAGACAAGAAAATGGGGTTCGTAAAGGTTAAATAGCCTAATGTCACATAGTCAATAAGTAGAAGAGTTGGGATTCTTAACACATAAAAATGATATTCCGTTTATACTTCTTAACATTATGTCATCACTTTATTCATTTGAGAAAATATAATTCTTCTATCAGTATGTCAACCAACAATGCATGTGCGAATACGCTCCATCAGCTTGTTGTCCTTCAGAGGTATACTGTCTAGCAGTGCTTCACAAACTTTAATGTGCATATGACTCTTCTGGGGACCTTCTGACTGATGTGGGGGCTGAGAGTCTGCAATTCTAACATGCTTCCAAGTAATGCCAGTGCTGCTTGTGTATAGACCATGCTTTGAGTAGCGAGCTGTGAGCAGTGCTCCTAAACATTATGGTCTGTGGATTTGTGGAGGTTTGGAGATCAGTCCTATTCTGCAATGAGATAAGGAACTCGTGCCAGAATGTAAGCCAACACCAGTGTTTCTTCATGGAAAAAGTCTTGTTAAGGAAAGACTGAGAACTGAACTAAACATTGTGTTTAGTTACATAGCGAATTTACATTCTGATGCAAGCTCCTTATAATATATGGGACATGAGACAGGTAACAGCCAATTCTCCGACAAGCTACTTTAAGAAGCACTTGCGCTGGGGCAGGGAGGGAGAGGGAATGAGACTTGTGAAGGTGGAGGGGGAAGAGTAAAAGAAGTTTTTTTTGTAGAATGCATTACATGTAGAAAATGAAAAACCCTGCTGTCAGGAGCCAACTAAGGCATAGTGACCCTATAGGACAGAAAACTGCCGCATAGGGCTTCCTAGCCTGGAATCTTCACAGGAGCCAAACCCAGGTCTTTTCTTCCAAGGAGTGGCTTGTGGATTTGAACCACTGAACTTCCAATTAGCATTGCAGCCAAGCACTTAACCATTGTGGCACCAGGGGTCCTTTATTATATATATTTTACCACAATTAATATATAAATATATATTCCCAAACAGATTGTGGTTTAATTGAATTGAGCTGTAGCTTGATCACGGGAGCTTTTTAAGTTCCCCTCTGCAAAAAAAAAAAAAAAAAAACCTGACACAAACCCATTGCCATGGGCTTGATTCCGACTCATAGCAAACCTACAGGTCTTAATAGACAGAAATGTTTAAAAGGTTAAAAAATTTACATTATGGATAATTGTTGTACTTTTACACAAATAAATGCGCTTTTTACATTTGTTTACCCACTTCTCCTTATCCCGGAGATATTTTCATAAGCACCACTATGTCAATTTCTTTTTACTGTTGCTGTGAAAAAATTAGCATAGGTACTTATGAAAATGCCTTGTGGGAAAGAAATATAGAAGCATGGGTTATTTGAGTAAAAATACCTCTGAAACCTAACTTATGAACCTATCATTTATGACATTGTTTCTAAGGAAACAATATTATTTGTGCATCGAATCCCTACAGAGCTCAGAAAGAATTAAGCAGATGGCATTGAAAAGAGACTAGAGAGGAGTGATTGCCAGGACACCACATGAATTCAATTAGTACTAGTTGAGGCAAACTAACCTTATTTACTTTTCTGGTAGTTGTTTCATATAAGGTAAATGGAATGTGGATGAAATCAATAATATTGCTTGGCATTTCTTATAGCACTTGATATAAAAAACACATTTGTGTATATTTTTATATGTGATATCCACAATTCTGAAGGGTAGCAAATAATGTATTATCTTATTAAGACAATTCCTGAGATAGTAAAATATACCTGCATTTATATAATTAGGTCTATTGACAATATATTATCTCTCCCTATAAATCTGGATTTTAGAAAAGTACTGATGAAGTCTTTCACTACAGCTTTTTGGAAGGTGAAAAGATGTGGGCTAGAATATAAAGCAGATAAGTGAATCATTCAACATATTTATCTAACTATGTTGATTGATGTCAACTTTGATCCAGCTCTGTAGTGAGAGCTGGATCAGTCTGTCCTGGTTCTGCACTTTTTAATGTTCGTTATCGATGGATGTGATAAAGATATAGAAGCTCTTGTTATCAAAAACACAAAGCTCAGATTGACAGCTCATATTCTACATGCCAGAATCCATAGATAAACCCTAACAAACTGGAATAAGAGGACAAATCTAGTAAGATAAAATTTTACATGCAGGTGAAATTCTGCTTTTATGTTCAAAAACACCAAATGCATTTCTGGAGAATGTATTAACTGTCTTCAAACACTTGAACTGTTTTTATGTATGAGAGTATTTGACTTAGTTTGAATAGATCTGCATGACAGAAATAGGAAGGCAGATAAAAGATCAAGGAAACTTGTGGAAGATTATGGCAGGACTTTTTGACAGGATAGAAATTAACGTTGTCAGAAACTTTTTCTGTATGGGGGTTTGGGGCTCTTGTTATCCATGTTATCCCACTTAATCCTTATATTACCACTAGGAGGAATGTACAATAAACCCATTTTATAGTGAAGGGAACTAGGTTATGGAAGCTAGACTTTTGTAAAAATCATCCATGGAGCTTGAGGTAGACCCATGATTAAGACTCAAGCTTGCCTGTCTCCATTTTTCAAGAAATAAAAATATTTTGCACAAAACAATTAATTATTTACCATGGGAATTATTCAAACTATTATGATTGAATTGTGTCTCCCAAAAAGACATATTGAAGTCTTTACCTCTTTACCTGTGAATGTGACCTTGTTTGGAAATAGTTTCTTTCTTGAACACGTTATCAGTTTAGTTCAGGAGGTCATACAAGAGTAGGTGGGTTCTAATCCTTTCTGAGTGGTAGAAAATAGGGGAGAATAGATATGGACACAGAGTCACACACGGGGAAGACACCATGTGAGAATACACTTACAAGCCAAGGAACACCAAGAGACCCCTGGGGCTACCAGTAGAGGAGGCAAAGAAGGACATTCCCCTAGAACAGACAAAGACAGCCTATTTTTTTAACCTCCAGACCTGTGAGACAATAAATTTCTCTTCTTTAAAGCTATCAACTTTGTGGTATTTGTTATGGCAGTCGAAGAAAACTAAGAGCATGACTATTTGTCAGAAATGTTCCAGAGAAAAGCTCATCTTTTTTCTAGAAATTACCCCCTTTCCAATCACAAGATTTTTATGGCTACTAAAAGGAAACTGCACATAGGTCAAGAGGCAGCTGTTCAAACAGAACAAGGGGATACGGCATGGCTTAAAATCAGGAAAAGTGTGCATCAAGGTTGTATCCTTTCACCATGCTTATTCAATCTGTATGCTGAGCAAATAATCGGAGAAGCAGGACTATATGAAGAAGAACGTGGCCTCAAGATTGCACAAAGACTGGTTAACAACCTGCGATGTGTAGATGACACAACCTTGTCATCTCGCAGAAAGAGAAGAGGGCTTGAAGCATGTAGTGATGAAGATCAAAGATTACAGCCTTCAGTATGGATTACATTTCAACATGAAGAAAACAAAAAATCCTCACAGCTGAACCAATAAGCAACATCATGATAAACGGAGAAAAGATTGAAGTTGTCAAGGATTTCATTTTACTTGGATCCACAATCAACAGTCATGGAAGCAGCAGTCAAGGAATCAAAGACGCATTGCTTTGGGCAAATCTGCTGCAAAAGACCTCTTTAAAGTGTTAAAAAGCAAAGATGCCACCTTGAAGACTAAGGTGAACCTGACCCAAACCATGGTATTTTCAATTGCTTCATATGCATGTGAAAGCCAGACACTGAATAAGGAAAACCAAAGAACTGACGCCTTTGAATTACGATGTTGGCGAAGAATATTGAATACATGATGGACTGCCAGAAGAAGGAACAAACCTGTCTCAAAAAGAGTATATAACCAGAATGCCCTTTAGAAGCAAGGATGGTGAGACTTCATTTCATGTACTTTGAACATGTTATCAGCAGGGACCAGCCCTTGGTGAATGACATCATGCTAGGTAAAGTAGAGAGTCAGAGAAAGAGAAGAAGACCCTTAACAAGATGGATTGACATAGGGTCTGCATTGGTGGGCTTAAGCATAGCAACAATTGTGAGGATGGTACAGGACCGGGCAGTGTTTTTTCTATTATACATAGGGTCACTATGCGACAGAATTAGCTCAATGGCACCTAATGACAAAAGGTTTAGAATAGTATTACCCTCTACCCTAGCCAGAGTTGCGGGCTCCATATCTCACCAGAGACACAGTTAGTTGATCAACCAAAGAGTGGGTAGGCATTAGTCCTAGCCTGGGCAATGAATTCTTTCCATAAGGTTTCTAAACTTTTGGAGCTAGAGAATGTTATTATTTTTACAGGTAAAACAAACTATAAAATCTAAATTCAGGAACTGTTAAAAAAAAAAAAAAGCCATGTTTTCTTTCTAGTTAGAGAAAATTGGCTTACAACGAGAGAAGCAGAGACAAGGAAGCAGAGTACCAAAGACATTCAAGAATCTCATTCTTATTTCTGAGGCTGAACTACATTTCTGTCATTGGTTCCCGAGCGAGACCCTTATGCCTCTGCTTAAGCTAATTTGAATTGAGTTTCTCAACTTTACAATCCATAGGACCCTCACTTTCTGCCATGAATCCTAACACACAAAGCATAAAATACAGAGATGGTACAGTGTATTTTAGGACTGAACTTTTGCTTATGGGAGCCATAATATTGATATAATTTATAATTTGATTCTTTCAAAATACTAATACCTCATAATGCTTATTCCGAGGACCATGTGACGTATGTGTGTGTGTGTGTAAAGTCAGAATTCTAATTTTAGTTCCTTGTGCTGTTCTATAAAATTACACTTTCTATTATGGATATAATTGTAACTGAAAGGGTTTTTAATTAGAAATTTAATCCTATATTTCCAATGCTTTACTCTGGGGTCTCAACATTAACTCTGTTGTAATGTATTTAATTACTTATTTTATATAGTGCTTATTAAAAATTTAGGTCTTTAATATAGCCTCTGCTTCATTTCACTCTTGGTATCTAATATATTTAGAATGATGAATTAAATGATGATAAAAGAGTTTGTATCATATCTATAACAATTCACCTTTCTCAGCAATGGTTTCTAAAGAGAACCATTTACCAGAGTAGTTCATTATTTGATAAGAAGTTGCTCTGATGGTTTTTATTCAATCATCTACTTATAAACATTGTTCTCTAATATATATCTAAACTGACGTTAGAATACATACATTATGTCAATAGGCTTACTATTTCTTACCACTTCGTTTTCTAAAAATAAATGTTTTTCCACCTGTTTGGCTATTGATGCAAAATATTTGGCAAAAATGATTTTTAAATAGATATTACATTATATTAGGAAACATGACAACATTATCTTATATGTTTTAATTAAAAAGTATACATTATATTATTACAGAAATGTAAATTAAGGAGCAGCAATATTTTTTTCCTGAAAACCACAAGATTAGATAAATTAGCCTGGTTAGTGCCTTTCACAAACCTGGAAAATGTTTAACTTTTCCCAAGGAAAGTTTTTATTATTTCTTACATTTGGTAAAGTTACCATGCAACATATAACATTTTGAGAAAAGAAACAAAATGACAATCACAGATGTCCTAAGCATAAGTCTATTTATGAATATATATGTATGTAAGTGTACATATATATTTATAATTATAAATAAAAACAAATATGCTATTTTAAAAATTTTTTCCAAAAATATGCTTTTAATAATTATCAGCCACACTTTTCTTTCCTTTTGGTAACAGCACTTTTTTTTTTTGGTGATTACAATCTTTTCTATCTGTCTGTCAGTCTGTCCTACTGTGGTGGCTTGAGTGTTGCTATGACGCTGGAAGCTATGCCACCAGTATTTCAAATACTAGCAAGGTAATCCAAGCTTGACAGATTTCAGTAGAATTTTCAGATTAAGACAGACTGGGAAGAAAGGCCTGGCAATCTGTTTCCTAAAATTAGACAATGAAAAGCTTACAGATAAAAACTGAACACTGTCTGATACAGTGCTGGAAGATGAGCTCCTCAGGTTGGAAGGCACTCAAAATACAAATGGGAAAGAACTGCCTCCTGAAAGTAGAGACTACCTGAATGCTGTTGGAGGAGTAAATCCTTTGGGACCTTAATTGCTGATGTGACCCAAAATGAGAATTAACAGCTGTAAATATCCATAATAATCTGATGGCAGTGGGTTTGGTAGTTTGTAACACAGAAAGTATATGAATCAAGGAAAATTGGAAATTGTCAAAAAAAAACTGAAAGGCCTAAAAATCGATGTCCTAGGCATTGGTGAGCTGAAATGAACTGGTATTGCCCATTTTGAAACCAACAACCATATGGTCTACTATGTCAAGAATGACAAATTCAAGAGGACTGGGGCTGTATTCATTGTGAAAAGGAACATTTTAAGATCTTTCCTGAAATATAATGCTGTCAGTTGTAGGTTAATTTCTTATGTCTACAAAGAAGACCAGTTAACATGATTATTATTCATATTTACACACCAATCATGAACGCTAAAGATGAAAAGGTTGCAGACTTGTATGAACTACTGAAGTCTGAAATTGATCAAATATGCAATCAAAATGCATTGATAATAACTGGTGATTGGAATGCAAAAGTTGGAAACAAAGAAGAAGGGTTAGTATTTGGAAAATATGGCCTTGGTAATTGACATGATGCTGGAGATTGTATGATAGAATTCTGCAGAACAGTGACATGTTCATTGGAAATACTACTATTTCAACAACGCACACACACAAAACTATACACACAGACCTTACGGGACGAAATACACATTGACTACATCTGTGAAAGGGACAATAGAGAAGCTCAATATTATCAGTCAAGAAAAAGCCAGACCCTGGCTATGGAACACACCATCAATTGCTCAAATTAAAGTTGAAGCTTAAGCTGAAGAAAATCAAACTAGACCATGACAGCCAAAGTACAACCTTGGATACATCCTACCTGAATTTAGAGATCATCTCAATAACTTATTTGACTTCCTGAACACTAATGACTGAAGACCAGAAGAGTTGTGGGATGACACCAAAGACATCACACATGGAGACAGTAAAAGGTCATTAAATATACAGGAAAGAAAGAAAAGACCAAAATGGATGTCAGAAAAGACTGGAAAACTTGCTCTTGAGGGAAAAGTAGCTAAAGTGAAAGGAAGGAATAATGAAATAAAGAACTGAGCAGAAGAGTTTAAAGAGCAGCTCAAGAAGGCAAGATAAAGTATTATAACAAAATCCACAAGGCCTAGAATTAAAAAAACAAAAAGAGAAGAAAACAGTCAGCAATACTCAAACTGAAAGAACTAAAAAAAGCATTCACACCTAGAGTTTAAATATTGAAAGATTTTATGGTCAAAAAATTGAACAACATAGGAAACATGAAACGAAGATGGAAGGAATATACAGTCACTGTACCAAAAAGAAATGATTGCAGGAAGTATTATGGGGTCAAGAACTGCTGGTACTGAAGGAAGAAGTTCAACCCACACTAAAGACATTGGTGAAAAGCAAGGCTCTGAAAATTGATGGAATACTAATTGAGATACTTCAACAAAAGGATGCATCACTAGAATTACTTACTTGTCTATGTTAAGAAATTTGGAAGACAAGTATTTGTCCAGCTGATTGGAAGAGTTCCATATTTATTCCAATTCCAAAATAAGGTGTCCAAATAGAATGTGAAAATTATATTTAAAAAAAGATCATTAATATTTCATGCTAGTAAATTTTCCTGAAGATAATTAAAAATGACTGCAGCCATACATCAACACGATACTGCGAGAAGTTCAAACAAGATTGAAAAGAGGATATGGAAGAAGAGCTTTCATTGATGGTGTCAGAGAGATCTTGGCTGAAAACAGAGAATGCCCGAGAAATCTTTACTGGTGTTTTATTGAGTATGCAAAGGCATCTGACTACGTGGGTCATAACAAATTATGGATAACATTATGAAGAGTGGGAATTTCAGGGCACTTCATGGCACTCATGTACTTGAACGTAATCAAAAGACAGTCATTCAAAAAGAACAAGGGAACACTGTATGGTTTAAAATGGGAAAAGGTGTGTGGCAAGGTAGTATCCATTCACCTTACTTAATCTGTACGCTGGGCAAATAATCTGAGAATCTGGACTATGCGAAGAAGAATGTGGCATCAGGATTGGAGGAAGACATGTTAACAACCTGAGATATGCAGATGACACAACCTTGTTAGCTGAAGGTGAATTGAACAACTTACTGATGAAGGCCAAATACTACAACCTTCAGTATGGATTGCACCTGAACTTGAAGAAAAGGAAATCCTCTCAACTGGGCCCATAAATAAATCATAATAAACAGTGAAGAAATGAAAGTTTTTGAGGATTTCATTCTACTTGCATCAACAATCAACACCAAGGAAACAGCAGTCAAGAAATCAAATGATGGAAGGAAAATTCCTCAACATAAACAAGGGCATTTATACAAAGCCAACAACCAACATCATCCTAAATGAAGAGAGCCTGAAAGCATTTCCCTTGAGAACGGGAACTAGACAAAGATGCCCTTTATCACCTCTCTTATTCAACAATGTGCTGGAGGTCCTAGCCAGAGCATTCAGGCTAGACAAAGAAATAAAGGGCAGCCAGATTGGAAGGAAGAAGTAAAATTATCTCTCTTTGCAGATGACATGATCTTATACACAAAAAACCCTAAGGAATCCTCCAGAAAACTACTGAAACTAATAGAAGAGTTCAGCAGAGTTTCAGGTTACAAGATAAACATACAAAAATCAGTTGGATTCCTCTACATCAACAAAAAGAACATTGAAGAGGAAATCACTAAATCAATACCATTCACAGTAGCCCCAAGAAGATAAAATACTTAGGAATAAATCTTACTGAAGATGTAAAAGACCTATACAAAGAAAACTACAAGGTACTACTGCAAGAAAATAAAAGGGACCTACATAAGTGGAAAAACATACCTTACTCATGGATAGGAAGACATAACATTATAAAAATGTCAATTCTACCAAAAGCCATCTATATATACAATGCACTTCTGATCCAAATTCCAATGACATTTTTTAATGTGGTGAAGAAACAAATTACCAACTTCATATGGAAGAGAAAGAAGCCCCAGATAAGTAAAGCATTACTGAAAAAGAAGAAGAAAGTAGGAGGCCTCACTCTACCTGATTTTAGAACCTATTATACAGCCACAGTAGTCAAAACAGCCTGGTACTGGTACAACAACAGACACATAGACCGATGGAACAGAATTGAGAACCCAGATATAAATCCATCCACATATAAGCAGCTGATATTTGACAAAGGCCCAGGGTCAGTTAATTGGGGAAGAGATAGCCTTGTTAACAAATGGTACTGGCATAACTGGGTATCCATCTAGAAAAAAATGAAACAGGATCCATGTTTCACACCACGCACAAAAACTAACTCCAAATGGATCAAAGACCTAAACATAAAGTCTAAAACGATAAAGATCATGGAAGAAAAAGATCATGGAAGACAATGTTAGGAGCCCTAATACAAGGCATAAACAAAATACAAAACATTACTAAAAATGACGAAGAGAAACCAGATAAATGGGAGCTCCTAAAAATCAAACACCTATGCTCATCTAAAGACTTCACCAAAAAAGTAAAAAGACCACCTACAGACTGGGAAAAAAATTTTTAGCTACGACATCTCCAACCAGTGCCTGACCTCTAAAATCTACATGATTCTGCTAAAACTCAACCACAAAAAGACAAACAACGCAATTAAAAATTCAGTAAAGGATATGAACATGCACTTCACTAAAGAAGACATTCATGCGGCTAACAGATACATGAGGAAATGCTCTCAATCATTAGCCATTAGAGAAATGCAAATTAAAACTACGAAGAGATTCCATCTCACTCCAACAAGGCTGGCATTAATCCAAAAAATAATAAATGTTGGAGAGGCTGCGGAGAGATTGGAACAGTTATACACTGCTGATGGGAATGTAAAATGGTAACAACCACTTTGGAAATCGATTTGGCGTTTCCTTAAAAAGCTAGAAATAGAACTACTGTACAACCCAGCAATCCCACTCCTCGGAATATATCCTAGAGAAATAAGAGCCCTTACACAAACAGATATATGCACACCCATGTTTATTGCAGCAGTGTTTACAATAGCAAAAAGATGGAAGCAACCAAGGTGTCCATCAATGGATGAATGGATAAATTATGGTATATTTACACAATGGAATACTACACATCAATAAAGAACAGTGAAGAATCTGTGAAACATTTCCTAACATGGAGGAACCTGGAAGGCATTATGCTGAGTGAAATTAGTTGCAAAAGGACAAATATTGTATAAGACCACAGTTACAAAATCTTGAGAAATAGTTTAAACTGAGAACACATTCTTTTGTGGTTACGAGGTGGGGAGGGAGGTTGGGAGAGGGTTATTTACTGATTAGATAGTAGATAAGAACTATTTAGGTGAGGAGAAGGGCGACACTCAATATACGGGAGGTCAGCACAACTGGACTAAACCAAAAACAAAGAAGTTTCCTGAATAAACTGAATGCTGCAAAGGTCAGCAAAGCAGGGGCAGGGGTTTGGGGACTATGGCTTCAGGGGACATCTAAGTCAATTGGCGAAATAAAATCTATTAAGAAAACATTCTGCATCCCACTTTGAAGTGTGGCATCTGGGGTCTTAAAAGTTAGCAAGAGGCCATCTAAGGTGCATCGATGAGTCTCAACTCACCTGGATCAAAGGAGAATGAAGAACACCAAGTTCACAAGGTAGTTGTGAGCCCAAGAGCAGAATGGGCTACATGAACTAGAGACTACATCATCCTGAGACCGGAAGAACCAGATCGTGCCCAGCCACAACCGACGACTGCCCTGACAGAGAACCGCTGATAGAGCAGGAGAACAGTGGGATGCAGGCCCAAAATTCTCATAAAAAGACAAGACTTAATGGTCTGACTGAGACTAGAAGAACCCCAGCAGTCATGGTCCCCAAATCTTCTGTTTGCCCAGGTCAGGAACCATTCCCAAAGCCAACTCTTCAGACATGGATTGGACTGGACAATGGGTTGGAGAGATATGCTGATGAAGAGTGAGCTACTTGCATCAGGTGGACACTTGAGACTATGCTGGCATCTCCTGTCTGGAAAGGAGATGGGAGGGTAGAGGGGGTTAGAAACTGGCAAAATGGTCACGAAAGGAGAGACTGGAAGGAGGGAGCAGACTGACTCATTAAAAAAAAAAAAAAGGTGTATATAAGCTTATATGTGAGAGACTGACTTGATTTGTAAACTTTCACTTAAAGCACAATAAAATTTATTAAAAAAAAAAAAAAAAAAAACTGCCCAGGCAGAAAAAAAAGAAATCAAATGACATATTGCATTGGACAAATCTACAGCAAAAGACTTCTTCAAAATCTTAAAAAGTGGATGTCACTGTGATGACAAAGGTGGGCCTGATCCAAACTATGGTTTTTTTCAACCACCTCATATCCATGCTGTTTTTGTTGTTTGGTGTAATTGAGTCTACTCCAACTCACAGTGACCGTATAGGACAGAGTAGAACTGCCCCATAGAGTTTCCTAGTCTGTAATCTTTACAGGAGCATATTGGCAGATCTTTTCTCCCATGGAGCTGCTGGTGGGTTCAAATCACCAAACTTTAAGTGCAGTCGTGCACTTAACCAATGTGCTACCAGAGCTCCTCATATGCATGCTAACACTGGACAATGAAAAAAGGGAGACCAAAGAAGAATCAATCCACTCAAATTGTGGTGTGGGCAAAGAATATTGAATATACACCATGGACTGCCAGAAGATTGAACAAATCCGTGTTGTAGGAAATATAAGCAGAATGCACCTTAGAAGAAAGGATGGCAAGACTTCCTCTTGCTTACTTTGGACACGTCATCAGGAGAGCCCAATTGTTGAAGAAAAACATCATAACTGGTAAAATGGAGTCAAAGAAAAAGAAGGAGACCCTAATGAAGTGGATTGACAGAGCGGCTGCAACAATGGGCTCAAACATTCTGAGGATGGTGCAAGAAGTTTTGTCCTGTTAGACACAAGGTCACTATGAGTTGGGGCTGACTTGAGAGCACCACAACATAAGCACAACAATGTAATTTTTTTTTAGTTTGTGCATTTGTGGTAGCATTAAGGACAGTTGGCATGTTAATAATCCTGATACAGCATAAATTACTCTGATTTTCTTTTTTTCTTTAGAATAAGAATCTCAAGTGCAGTGTTATTCTAATTTAAAGAACTTGAAAATTAGCTGTTCTTTTGATAAAATTCAAAAGAATTTATGATAGCCACCTTGTTTCCTCTACTGTTGAAAATCTGGTTGTATTCAGATTTGCTTATAATTCTTCGAGACATCTAGTGACTTTGATAGTCTTTTTCACCTCTGTCTATTTATGTCTATTCATCTACCTATGTTTAAGTAAGTATGAATCTAGTTCTATAATTTATCAACATTTCTTTCATTGAAAAAAGACCATTTGAGCAGAATATTTCAAGTATTATAAAAGCTAGCACTGGTATTTTAATTGTTGTCGTTGTTAGGTACCCTCAAGTCGGATTGGACTTATAGTGATGCTAAGTACAACAGAACTATGAAAAACTGCCGGGTCCCGCGCCATCCCCCTGATTGTTGTTATTTTTGAACCTATTGCTGCAGCTACTGTGTCAATTCATCTCATTGAGGGTCTTCCTCTTTTTTGCCAACTCTCTACTTTACCAAGCAAGATGTCCTTCTCCAAGGACTGATCCCTCCTGATAACATCCAAAGTATGTGAGACGACTGTAATTGTAGGTTATATGTATTTCTTGACATTTTAATAATGCATGTGTTATAGATTGAATTGTGTCCCCCCAAAATATGTGTTGTAAACCCCAACCTGTATGACTGTGGTTATAAATCCATATTGAAATGTATTGTTTTTGTTACATTAATGAGGCAGTCTTACTGTAGGGCATATCTTGAGTGAAGCTATTTTGAGATATAAAAGAGATTAAAGAAACAAATGAGGTAGCAGTGATGAGGGAAGAGAGATGCGAAGTCATATAAGGATAGCCCAGGAGCAGAAGCTCAAAGAGACAAGTACATTCCTCTAGAGCAAGCAGAGAGAGTAAGCCTTCCCTAGAGCTAGCGTCCTGAATTTAGACTTCCAGCCTCCTAAACTATGAGAAACTAAATTTCTGTTTGTTAAAGCCATTGACTTGTGGTGTTTCTGTTATAGCAGCAACAGATATCTAAGACAGACTTTGGAACTGAGAAATGGTGGTGCTGCTCTAACAGATACTTAAAATATGGAAGTGATTTTGGAATTGGTAATGGGTAAAGAATAAAGAATAGAAGATTTTTAAGTTGCTTAATAGTAAAAGCTATGATTAGCTATTAGTCAGAATTGACTCAATAGCAATGTTTTGTTTTGTTTTTAACAGTAAAAGCTTGGATTGCCTTGAAGAGACTGTTTGTAGAATTACAGATATCAAAAGTAATTCTGGTGAGAGCTCAGAAGGAAGTGAGGAGAGCCAAACAGAAAGCCTCTGTCATCTCAGAGAATACATATGGCAGCAGCAATGGAATGTTGCTAGAAACACGGAAGTCAAACGTACTTCTGGTAAGGTTTTAAAAGAAAGAGATGAGCATGTGATTCGACAACGGAGGAAGAGCAATGTTTTTTAAGCAGTGGCGAAGAACTTGTTTGGATTACATTCAATGTTTGAAATAGGAGTTGTAAGTGATGAACTTGGATATTTGGCTGAGGTGATTTCTAAGCAAGATCTTAAAGGTGTCACATGGTTTCTCCTTGCCACTTATAGTAAAACGCAAGAAGAAAGAGATGGATTTAAAAATGCACCATGCAAAATAAAAACAAAACTTTTAGATTTTAAAAATTCAGCTGTACAAACTAAAGACACATGGCTTAGAATTGTCACCAAGGATGCAGCTACACAATCATTTGTTAAAAAGATTAATCTGAGGGATAGATCTAACCAACTACCACAGCAGAAACCCCAACAACTTAGACCGAAGGAATCAGAGACAGGACAACAGGAAAGAAAAGTGTTCACCTATTGGAATTCTACAGGCAGGAAACAGGTCAAAAGAGCTACGTCTGTTGTCCTCCAAGAAAGGTAAAGGACTATTCCTGGAGCAGCTCAGAGATCAGCAGAACTGTTGGAAAGAGCAAGGGAAGCAGGACATTCTCAGTTTCAAAAGGTGGGTCCGTGGTCTCCTGGATCTCAAAGTGTGGGGCCACGGTCTCCTAGGTTTCAAAAAGTTTGTGTCTTCACCAACTCAGTTCTGGAGTGTGGGGCTGCCATTAAGGTGTGCCAGGGGAATGAGTTTACCACTCAAAGCTAATGTGTCAGGGCTTCCATGCTGAAGGGCCAGAGGAACAGGGAACACCAGGGCTGAGGGTGTGGGGTCACCGCTTAGATGGACTAGGAGAATGGGGCTATACCAAGCTGAAAGAGCAGAGTTTCCAGTCCAGTAGGCTTGAAAGGCAGACCTGAAGCCCAGGGCAAAGGAGCCTCTACCTAGAGTCCAGAGGGCAAGGCCAATACCCAGAGTCTGGAGGACAAGACCATTGCCCCGACGGTTCCAAAGAACAGAGGATTATTTTCAAGACTTGAGAACTAATGTGCAATGTTCTGTCAGGTGTTGAATTCCTTGGTGCCTGTTAACCCATCTTTTCCTCCAATTTCTGCCATTTGTAATGAAAATGTCTACTTCATGCATATTCCTCCATTGTACTTTGGAAACAGACAAAGTAAAGTCAAGATTTCACAGGTCCAGAGGTGAAGAGGAATTTTGCCACAGAATGGAATATGCCTAAAGTGTCACCCATATTGGATTTAGGTGATTCAGAAGATGAAATTTTGGACTTGGAGTAGATTTAGGACTTTAGGATGATGTGTTGGGGTTAATGTGTTTTATATTTGGCAAGGACATGAATTTTTGTGGGCCAAAGCCTGGAATATTGTGGATTGAGTAGTGTCCCCCCAAAATATGTGTTGTAAATCCTAAACTTTATACCTGTGGCTATAATCCCATTTAAGAATGGGTTGTCTTTGTTATGTAAATAAGGCAGGATGAGTGTAGGGTATATCTTGAGTGCATATCTTTTGAAATTTAAAGAGATTAAATAAGTAAACAAAGAAGCAGAGACAGACGAAGAGAGATGCCAAGCCATGTGAAGATTGTCCAGAAGCAGAAGTTCAGAAGAGACAAGGTCCTTCCTCCAGAGCTGACAGGGAGAGAAAGACTTTCCCTAGGGCTAGCCCCATGAATTCAGACTTATAGCCTCCGAGAGTGTGAGAAAACCAGTCTCTGTTTGTTAAAGCCATGTACTTATAGTATTTATTTTATAGTAGCACTACATGGCTATTCCAATTTAAAGACCTGGAAGATGAACTCTTCTTTTGATAAAATTCAAAAGAGTTTATGAGAACCATCTTGGTTCCTCTACTTTTGGAGATCTGTATTCAGATTTGCCTATAATTCAGTCAGGTGTCTACTGATTTGATAGTCTTTTTGCAACTATTTATATCAATTCATCTATCTATGCTTAAGTAAGGATGAATCTATTTCTATGATTTATCAGCAGTTTTTCATTGATAAAAGACCATTTGAACAGGATACTTAAAGTATTAAAAACAACTAACATCAGTATTTTAATTGTAGGTTATAAGTATTTCTGGACATTATAATAATGCATTTGATATTTGTATGAGTGATTTTGTAATCAAAATTATATTTTTTGAGAATAACTTTTTGTCTATTTATAATATGATTTTGCAATCAAAATCCTTTCGATATTTAAAAAAACATTCGATATTTAAAAAACGTGTATATACTGAATTTCCAGAAATATTTATGAGAACATTCTGATGGCATGGAAGAAGTGAGAACAAGTTGTAGTCTGGAAGATTATTCAATGATAACTCTTTGCATAAGAAACTTGGAAGACGATTTTATTTTTAATTAGAATAAAATTAACTTTGTGAGAATAAGTATTTTTTTATAATTATGGAAGTTTAGAAATTTAGATAAATCTTTTCCATTTGTTAATTTCTATATTTACTTGCATTTGCATTCCTGGGAAATTATGCTTTTTTATGGAATTTATTTTTGTTGAGAATATACACAGCAGAACATACACCAATTCGATAATTTCTACATGTACAATTCAGTGACGTTCTTCCAGCCGCGCAATCATTCTTACCCTCCTTTTGTTCCTCCCCCATTAACATAAACTCACAGCTCCCTAAGTTTTCTATCTAATCTTTCGGATTGCTCTTGCCAATTTGACCCCATATAGATAGATCTTAAAAGACCACGATGCTCAAGACAGACATTCTCTTCTACTTAAGCTAAACTAGTGTTTGGTTTGGAAACCCTGGTGGCATAGTTGTTAAGTGCTAGGGCTGCTAACTAAAGGGTTGGCGGTTTGAATCCTCCTGGCGCTCCTTGGGAACTCTATGGGGCAGTTCTACTCCGTCCTATAGGGTTGCTATGAGTCGGAATCGACTCGAGGGCACTGGGGTTTTTTTAGTGTTTGGTTTGAAGAAGTTTTCAGGGGAAATCTTGATTTAAGGTTTAAAGATTATCTCAGGAAAACAGATTGTGGGGGGAAGGAAATATTCATCCAACTTCAACGGCTCTAGAATACCTGAATCCCAGGAGAATGTGAAATTCTGTTCTGCATCTTCCTCCTTTTGATCTAATCCTTCTAAAGAATTTTTGATCAAAATATTAATTTTAATAAGATAATTTTAAAATATTAAAATAATATTTAATATGCTAATAAGAGTCCCTGGGTAGCACAGTTAAGTGCTCAACTATTAACTGAAAAGCTGGCAGGTCAAACTCACACAGAGGCATCTCTGAAAAAAGGTGACATGTTTCCAAAAGTTCACAGCCTTGAAAACCCTCTGGCATGCAGTTTTACACTGCAACACATGGGGCCACCATGTGTCAGAATCAGCTCAATGACACCTGGAGAAAAATGAAAGAATACGATATCTAGGTATTAGTATACATATACAATCTACTGTTAAATGAAGAATGCAACAAGCAGAATAGTATTACAGTAAGCTACTTTATGGGTAATAAGGGGGATTAGGTTATATATTCTTTGTCACTTGATGAAATACAGACAAATTCATGAATAAAGACAAAAAAAAAAAAAACCCAGTAATAATCCTTACTTTTTTGCATGTGTAGGTGGATGTATATGTTAGGTGGAAGTGAAAACAGAGGTAGAATTTTCACTGTATAAGTGTAATGATAATTATTTATATATAATTATTATTATTATATTTATCATTACATAACCGTATAATATATATGAGCTGCTAACCTAAAGATTGGAGGTTCAAATCCACCCAGAACTCTGCCTCAGAAGAAATATCTGGAAATCTACTTCCCAAAAGGCACTCATTGTAAATCCTGTGGAGTGTAGTTCTACTCTGACACACATGGGGTTGCCATGAGTCAGTCTACTCCAGGGCAACTGGTTTGATATATAGATGTAGGATATATAGACCTACATGTATACATATATGATATACATACATATACATATATAATGTTTGATCCAAAAAGGTGTAGTAACCCCTGAAAATTAAGGTTTCAAATTTTGCCGGGGCTATATGAATAAAAAATATGAATATAAATCACTCACTCTGTGTAAATAATTACCTCTAACCTGGAGATAATATCGAATGTACCAGTCTGGCATTCCCTGTCAGTGCACTTCAAAATTTAGCTTTGTTGTCTCTGTTTTCCTCAACTGATGCCAAGGTTTTGACACCAGTAGCTGTTAATGAAAAGGTTGCCTTGGGCTGCAACCCCAGACATGTGTATATGGCAGCATGTTATGGACTCATTCCAGTAGCACTGGGGGGAAACCCATCTGCACAATGGAAAGCATAGACTGGGACATCTATACTTGCACATTCTGAATAGACTCAGATTTTTTCCAGTATTCAGTATGTTGTTGCACAGTTCATTAGCCATTAAGGAACATATTTGAGCTGGGCTTTCAAGGCTTATTGAAACAAGGGCACAGAGCCCTTGATACGAATTTATTTCTACAATAAATTATAATCCTTTTAAATTGTGTGAAACGAGCACTCTATTTTTGTTTCAAAAAGGAAAATGATATCTATTTAGAATATGTAAAATTTGTGAAACATGCCCCCAAATAATGAAAAAGCAGCCACAATGATGCATTTGACACTGAGAGAATAGCAATGCCAAGTTCTCACAGAAATATCCCTAAAGCAACATACAATACTTGATAGCATGCTCAGCACATTATATATATATTTTTTTCTTTTATGACACACTTTGTATGAAGAAAATTTTCTGTTATACTGGGTGCTATTCAGTTGTACATAGGGTCGCTATGAGTAGGAACCAACTTGACGGCACCTAACGACAGCATTGAGTGATTACTGTCATAACAATATCTTGTATAATAGACTACTTTATAATCCACAAAGCACTTTCATTCATATTATCTCATTTGTTACTTTTAGAGGTTAACAGCATTTTTAAAAGGCAAACTAAGTTAAGGAATGTCTGTTTTTTTATCCAAAGCCAAATATCTAGTAAATATAAAGACTTGGGAACCTAAATTTTCTGGCTTCTTGTTCTGTGCTCACCTTATTACATTTTCTTAGGTGTTCAAAAAATCATAAGCAAAACAGACATGTTCCAAATTGTTATAAATTTCTCACTGAGGTACTGGACTTCTCACTGAGGTAGCGTGCATATACCTTAAATTGTAACCACTGATGTTACTCTATAAGGGCATTTTAAGCAGATGTAGCAAACATGTCGAAATATTGCTATTAGTATTTTCTTAATGAACAAAACTTTATTCCTGTGACTTTAAATGCCTTAAAACAATTTCAAGGTCTTTGAATCTATAGTGCTATCACATAAGCCAAAAAAACAAAAAAACCAAACCCACTGCCAGTTGAGTCGATTCCGACTCATGGTAGGCAGCTGAATTGTGTAATTCGTTGCTGTTGAGTTGATTCCGACTCATACTGACCCCATAAGTCAAAGGAGAACTGCCCCATAGGGTTTCCAAGGCTCTTATTTTTACAGAACCCAATTGCCACATCTTTCTCCCATGGAGCATCTGGTGGGTTCAAACCACCAACATTTTGGTCAGCAGCCATGGGCTTAAACACTGCACCATCAGGGCTCCTTAGAGCTGTATAGCTCTTAGGAGTTCTGGATTCTCTCCTCATTGTTCACTTCAGAGTCACAGGAACAATGCCAAGAAAATGACTCTCAGAGGGCAGAGGGAGTGCAGGAGTTTATGCTATGCCTACGCAGTTGTAGAGGAGTGAGCACCACAACTACAAAAAAAAAAAAAATAATTGCCATCAAGTCAATTCTGACTCATAGCTATGCTATAGGACAGAATGGAACTGCCCCATAGGGTTTCCAAGAAGCGGCTGGAGGATTCAAACTGCCAACCTTTTGGTCAGCAGTCAAGTCACCAGGGCTCCACAACTGCATAAGCATAGCATAAACTCCTGCCTTAGAGCAGGCACTGGCTCTGCTCTCCACTACTTGTCTGTCAGTTTGTTGTGCTGTGGTAGCTTGAGCGTTGCTGTGATGCTGGACGCTATGCTACTGGTATTTCACATACCAGCAGGGTCAGCCATGGAGGACAGGTTTCAGCAGAGTTTCCAGACTAAGGGAGACTGGGAAGAAGGACTAGCAATCTACTTCTGGTGATTCTACTTCTTCTAAAAAAAAACCCGGTGCCATCTACGCTGAGAAATTTGGAAGACAACTACTGGGGAACCAACTAGAAGAGATCCTCATACATACCTATTCCAAAGAAAGGTGATCCAGTCGAATGTGGAAATTATCTAACAATGTCATTAATGTCAGATGCAAGTAAAATTATACTGAGAATAATTCAGTAACGGTTGCAACAGTACATTGACAGGGAACTGAGAGAAATACAGCACAGATTTGGAAGAAGACACGGAAGAGGGGTATTATTACTGATGTCACATGGTTCTTGACCGAAAGCAGAGAACACTGGAAAGATGTTTACTTGTGTTTTATTGACTATACAAAGGCATTCGACTTTGTGGATCATAACAAATTATGGATAACATTGTGACAAATGGCAACTCGAGAACACTTAGTTGTGCTTATGAGGAATCTGCACTTAGACCAAGAGGTAGTTGTTCGAACAGAACAAGAGGATACTACGTGGTTTAAAGTCAGAAAATTCTGCATCAGGGTGGTATCCTTTCACCATACTTATTCAATCTGTATACTGAGCAAATAAACCGAGAAGCTAGACTATATGAAGAAAAATGGACATCAGGATTGGAGGAAGACTCATTAACAACCTGTGTTATGCATATGACACAACCTTGCTTGCTGAAAGTGAACAGGACTTGAAGCATTTACTGATGAAAACTAAAGACTACAGCCTTCAGTATGGATTACACCTCAAAAAAGAAAACAAACCCAAAACCCTCACAAATGGACCAATAAGCAATATCATGTTAAACGGAGAAAAGATTGAAGATGTCAAGGATTTCATTTTGCTTGGATCCACAATTGAAAGGGGCAGTGTAAGACAGAGATTGTAGGGGCCTAGCATCCCAGGTATTGTAGCATTGTTTCTTCATGGTTTGCAAAGTTAGTTTTTACATACCCTGGTGATTTTGTGATTTGCCATTTGTTTCCTCCCTTCCTTCTCCCTTTCTCCAGATTCTATGAAGTTTAAAATTAACCTATGTTCCTCTTGTAAAAATAGAACCACAATCAATAAGATCTGGGAAGAGACAACTAGACAATGGGGGCCCATCTTGTGAGCTGAAACTAGGAAGTCATTAGAGGATGTCTAAAGAATACCCACAGAAGGTCAACATGTCTGAAATGTGATCAACATGCCCTCCCTCAAAGGGGAGCTGTCACCCTCCAGATTCTTTAAACCTAAGCCCTAACCCTATAAAACCCTCTGGTCAGTCTCTGAGAGACAGACAGACTTTGGAGGAGCCCATTCCCCTCTGTCTCTTGTATACCGGTATGCAATAAAGCCCTCTTGCTGATTACCTCACCCCATCAGTATTGGCTTTGTGACAGGTGGCTCAAATCTATGTTTTGCTGTAACACAATCAATGCCCATGTGAACAGAGGTCAGGAAATCAAATGACATATTGCATTAGGCAAATCTGCTGCAAAAGACTTCTGTAAAGTGTTGAAAAGCAAAGTTGTCACCTTGAGGGCTAAGGTGCGTCTGACCTAAGCCACAGTATTTTCAGTCTCCTCATATGCATACAAGACCTGGACAATGAATAAGGAAGACGTAAGAATTGAAGCCTTTGAATTAGGGCGTTTGTGAAGAATACTGAATATGCCATGGGCTGTCAGAAGAATAAACGAATCTGTCTTGGAAGGAGTACAGGCAGAATGCTCCTTAGAAGCAAGGATAGCAAGATATCGTCTCCTATACTTTGGACATGTTAACAGGAGGGACCAGTCCCTAGAGAAGGACATCACATATATGGCAAGATTTGATATATATATATTTTTCAGATTTATTTTTTATTCTGGCAGTCCATGGTATATTCAGTATTCTTTGCCAACACCACAATTCACATGCATCAAATATATTTCAGTTTTTCTTTTTCATTGTTCAGTTTCACAGGCATATGAGGCAATTGAAAGACCAAGGCTTGAGTCAGGTGCACCTTAGTCATCAAAGTGACATCTTTAATTTTTAACCCTTTAAAGAGATACTTTGCAGTAGATTTGCCCAGTGCCATAAGTTGTTTGATTTACCGACCGCATTTTACTTCCATGGCATTGATCATTGATCCAATAAGAATGAAATTCTTGACAACTTCAATTTCCTTGCCATTTATCATGATGTTATTAACTGGTCCAGTTCAAATGATATTAATTTTATATTCAAGTATAATCCATACTGAAGGCTGTATTTTTTTTACCTTCATCAGTAAATGTTTTAAGTCATCTTCATGTTCGAAAAGCAAGGTTGTAGCATCTGCGTGTCTAAAGTTGTTAAGGAGTCTTCCTCCAGTCCTGATGACCCCGTCTTCTTCCTGTAGCCCAGTTTCTTGCATTATTTGTTCAGTATATAGACCGAATGGGTAAGGCGTAAAGATACAACCCTGCTACACACCTTTTCCAATTTTAAACTATGCAGTAGTATCCCCTTGTTCTGTTTGAACAACTGCTTCTTGATCCATGAAAAGGTTCCTCAGGAGCACAATTAAGTGCTCGGGAATTCTCAGTCTTCGTACTGTTATCCACAGTTTGTTATGATCTACACGACAGAATACCTTCACATAGTCAATAAAACACAGGTGAGCACCTTTCTGGTATTCTCTGCTTTTGGCAACGGCCATCTGACATGAACGATGATATCACTCATTCCATGTCCTCTTCTTTATCTGGCTTGCACTTCTGCCAGTTCTCTGTAGATGTAAGGCACTGCTGTTTTTGATTTATCTCTGCAAAATTTTGCTAGTATTATTAGATATTTTGCTCATTCTTTTCGATCACCTTTCTTTGAAATGGACATAAATATGGATCTCTTCCAGTTGGTTGGCCAGGTAGCTGTCTTTCAAATTTCTTAACATAGAGAGTAAGAGCTTCCTTCCATCATTACATCTGTTTGTTGAAGCATCTCATTTGGTAGTCCATCAATTCCTGGAGCTTTGTTTTTCACCAATGCCTGCAGTACAGATTATATATTTTCCTTCAGTACCAGAGGTTCTTCACCATATGCTATTTCCTCAAATGGTTGGCCTTCGACAAATTATTTTTGGTACACTGACCCTGTGTATTCCTTTCCTCTTCTTTGGATGCTTCCTGTATTATTAATTAATTAATTAATTTTTTGCATATAGAAGCCTTCAATATTGCTATTTGAGTCTTCAGTCTCTCTTCAGTTCTTTCAGCTTCAGGAATGCCAATTTTATTTTTCCCCTTTTGGTTTTCTAACTATAAATCTTTGCACATTTCATTATAATAATTTGCTTTGTCTTTTCAAGCCACCCTTTGAAATATTCGATTCAGGTCTTTTATGTCATTTCTTTCTTTTGCTTTAGCTACTCTGTGCTCAAGAGCAAATTTCAGAGTCTCCTCTGGCATCCATCTGAGTCTATTCTTTCTTTCTTTCTTTTCTGTATTTTTATTGACCTTTTACTTTCTTCATGTATGATGTCCTTGACGTTAATGCCACAGTTCTTCTGGTCTTCAGTCATTAGTGTTCAGGGAGTGAAATCTGTTCTTCACATGTCCTCTAAATTTAGGTAAGATATAGTCAAGGTTGTACTTTGGATCTCTTGGACTTGTTTTGATTTTCTTCATCTTCAAATTGAATTTGCATATGAACAATCGATGGTCTATTCAGTGGACGGTTACTGGTTTTTGCCTTGACTGATAATATTGATCATCTTTATCATTTCTTTCCACAGATGCAGTTGATTTTATAAAATAATCCAGTGAGGTTTGTGTGTATAGTCGTCGTTTGTGTTGTTTCAAAAATGTATTTACTATGAATAAGAAACTCGTCTCGCAGAATTTTATCACGCAATCTCCAGCATTGTTCTTATTACCAAGGCCATATTTTCCAACCACTGGTTTTTTTTTTTTTTTTTTTTCTTCCCAGTTTCATGTCCCAGTCACCATAATTATCAATGCATCTTGATTGCATGTTTGATAAATTTCAAAATGTGGCAGTTCATAAAAATCTTCAGTCTCTTCATTCTTTGATTTTTGTGGTTGGTATGTAACTTTGAATAATAGTCATTGGTCTTTCTTGTAGACATATGGGTATTAACCTATCCCTGACAGTATTGTACTTCAGGATATATTCTGAATTATTTTTTTTAACAATGAATGCAGAACTATTTGACTTCAATTTGTAATTTCCAGCACATCGTTGTTTGTTGTTGTTGTTAGGTGTTGTTGAGTCAGTTCCGACTCACAGTGGCCCTGTGTATAATGGAACAACATACTGCCCAGTCCTGTACCATCCTCTCAATCATTGCTGTGTTTGAGCCCTTTGTTGTAGCCACTGTGTCAATCCCTCTCATTGAGGTTTTTCCTCTTTTTCACTGATACTCTACAAAGCATGATGTCCTTCTTCAGAGATTGGTCCCTCCTGATAACAAGTCCAAAGTATGTGAGACAAAGTCTCACCGCCACCACCTTAAAGGAGCATTCTGTCTGTATTTCTTTCGAGACAGATTTGTTCTGTCTTCTGGAAGTCCATGGCATACTTGATGTTCTTCACCAACACCACAGTTAAAAGAAATCAGTTCCGCTTTGGTCTTCCTTACTCATTGTCCTGCTTTCAAATGCATATGAAGCAATTGAAAATACCATGGCTTGGGTCAGCTGCACCTGAGTCCCTTTTAACACTTTAGAGAGGTCTTTTGCAGCAGACTTGCCTAGTGCAATATGCCATTTGATTTCTTAACTGCTGCTCCTATGGGCATTGATTGTGGATCCTAGTAAAATGAAATCTTTGACAACTTCAATCTTTTCTACATTTATCATGATGTTGCTTATTGGTCCAAGTGTGAGGATTTTTGTTTTCTTTATGTAGAGATGTAATTCATACTGAAGGCTGTAGTCTTCGATCTTCATTACTAAGCGCTTCAAGTCTTCTTTGCTTTCAGCAAGCAAAGTTGTATCATCTGTGCAATGCAGGTTGTTAATGAGCCTTTCTCCAATCCAGATGTCAAGTTCTTCTTCATATAGTCCAGATTCTCAGATATATTTGCTCAGCATACTGATTGAAAAAGTATTGTGAAATGATACAACCCTGATGCACATCTTTCCTGATTCTGAACCAGTTGTGTTCACACGACTGCCTCTTTGTTTATGTACAGGTTCCTTGTATGCACAAGGAAGTGTTGTTAAAAAAAAAAAAAAAAAAAGTGTTGTTAGAAGATGTCAAATTGGTTCCCGGTCATAGAACTTTATGTATCATAGAATGGCATATTACCCAGTCCTGCAACATTCTCACAAACGGTGCTAATTTTCAGAGCATTATTGCAGCCACTGTGTCAATCCATCTCATTGAGGGTCTTTCGCTTTTTCACTGATGCTCTACTTTGCCAAGCATGATGACCTTCTCTTTGGATTGGCCCCTCCTGATAACATGTCCAAAGTACGTGAGTTACTTGGAAGTTTAAGTCCACTCAGAGATGCCTAAAAAAAAAAAAAAAAAAAAACCCTGATGATCTACTTGCAAAAAATCAGCTATTGAAAACGCTGTGGAGCATATTTCCACTCTGACACACATGGGTTCTCCATGAGCCAAAATTGACTGGATATCAATTCATACTGGTTTAACATGCAAGATGGGGGAGAGGGAAAAAGAGACAGAGAGGATTTCCAACCCAAATCTTATACTCAGTCAAATTTTTGATCACTTGTGATGGTAGAATAAAAGAATTTATAGTTATTCGAAGCCTCAAAAAATGTAACTCTTTTGCTGGATTGTCTGTTATATAAACATAATCCTTCTCATTTCTATGCTCTCCTGTGCATCTCAAGTAAGAAAAGTGTGAACTAGATTTCCCAGAGTCTGTCTGTCTCTCACTTTTTTTTAAATAATATTTTATTGTGTTTTTGGTGAAAGTTTACACAGTAAATTAGGTCCCACTTGATAATTTCTATGCAGCTTGTTCAGTAACACTGGTTACATTTTTCACAGTGTGTCAGCATTCCCTTTAATTGAATTCTGGTGGTTCCGTTTTCATTACTCTGGTTTTCTGCTCACTTGTCTTCCCATCTTTGCTTTAGAATTAATATTGACATTTTGATCTCACACAGATGGTTTTTTAGTACAGCACAGTACTTATAAAGAATATCCTTTATTTTGTGTGCCATTCTGTTATTTCACTAAAAGGTGATCTCAGGGAATAGTTTCATTTCAAGATGTAAAGAGAGTCTTGGGTCGATAGTTTCAGGGAGTCCTCTGGTCTCAAATGGCCCTCTAAGTCTGGGATTTTTAAGAATTTCAGTTCTGTTCTACACCTTAGATGGTCACTTACAAGCTTTTAATACCCTAGATGATACTGATTTCACTAGGATGCAGAAAATGAACTTTGTAAACTATATTATGCCAATTGACTAAGTTGTCACATGAGACTAAAGTCCCAAGACTTTAAGCCTAGAAAACCAATCTTGCCAGGCATTTGGTTATGTGTGGGAAGTATCTGTAATTGTGTCTTTATGAATATATATGCCTACACACACATAATCTGTACTTACAAGTATTTATTGATATTATTGATACTTGTATTTGGGAACACATACGCATACACCTGTACCTACACATATATTCATATTCCTATACACATATATATGTGATCATACACTAGTTTTTTGTTTATTGTTGCTGTTGTTGCCAATTTATATATGTCAAATTCTTTAGTACAAAAATCCTTTTCTCTTGAGCGTCTCTTAGTGACATTATTTACTTTGGTCAAGCTGTGCTCACTACACAGAAATTTGGTGTTACCTTTCTCTATATATATCTATTCTTGTCTTCTTATATAAATAGGATCACACTGTATTTGCCCTTATGTTATCAACTTAGTTTCACTTAGAATTATGTCCTCCAGGTCCATGCATGTTATAATATGTTCCACAGATTCATCATAGTTCTTTAAGGTTGCAGAGTATTCCATTGCACATATACACAACATTTTGCTTATCCATTCCTCCACTCATGGGCACTTCGGTGGTTTCGTTTTTTTTGGCTATTGTGAATAAAGCTACAATAAACAAAGATGTGCATTTGTCTGCTCATGTCCCTACTGTTAAGTCTCTAGGATATACCTAGGAGTGGGATTGTTGGGTCACAGGATAGTTCTATTTCTAGTTTTTTGAGGAAGCACCATACCATTTTCTATAGCGGTTGTACCACTTTACAGTCCCACCAGCAATGGTAAAGGATCCCAGTCTTACTACAACCTTGCCAACATTTGTTGCTATTTTTTTTTTTTTAATCAATGCCATTTTAGCTGGGATGAGATGGCATCTCATTGATCATAGTAATTTTGATTTGCCTCTCTCTATGGCTTTTTTTATGGCTAATGATCATGAGCGTCTTTCCATATGTTTGTTCCCTGCTTGAATGTCCTCTTTGGTGAAGTTTCTGTTCATGTTCTTTGCCTATTTGTTAATTGGTTGCTTGTCTTTTTGTTGTTGAGTTGTTGAGATTAGGCCCCTATCAGATATGTCATTTCTGAAGATTTTTTTCCCAGTCTATAGGTTCTGTTTTTACTCTTTTGATAAGCATAAATTTTAATTTTTATGAGGTCTCATTTACTTAATTTGTCTTCTGCTAGTCTTACATTTGTAGTTATGTTTGTTATCCTATTTCTACAAAAGATTCGGTTCAACAGTTTTCTTCCAGGAACTTTATAGTTTTAGGTTTAACATTTAGGTCTTTAATCCACTTTGAGTTAGCTTTTGTATATGGTTTGAAGTATGGGTCCTGTTTCATTTTTGTGTGTAAGAGTATATCCAGTTTTGTAAGCACCATTTATTAAAGAGAATACCTCTCCCCCATTGAATGGACTTTGATCACTTGTCGAAAATCGGTTGTCCATAAATGGATGGATTTATTTCTGGGTTCTCAATTCTATTCCACTGCTCTATGTGTCTATCCTTGAACCCAATACCAGGCTGTTTTGATTACAGCGGCTGTATAATATGTTTTGATATTGGGGATTATATGGCTTCCTACTTTTTTTTTTCTTCTTCAATATTGATTTGGCTATTCAGGGCCTCTTTCCTTTCCATATAAAGTTGGTCATTAGTTTTTCCCTTTTTTGTAAATAATGTTGTTGGGATTTGTTTGAGGTTTGCATTGTATCTGCAGACTGCTTTCGGTAGTATTGACATTTTCACTAGATTAAGTCTTCCAATCCATGAACATGGAATGTTCTTCCATTTATGTAGGTGTCTTTTGGTCTATTGTAGTACCATTTTATAATTTTCATTGTATAAGTCTTTTATGACCCTGGTTAGGTTAATTCCTAGGTATTTTATCTTTTGGGGGGCTATTGTAAATGGTATTGTTTTCTTGATTTTCTTTTTGGAATAATCCTAGTTAGTGCAAAGGAACCCAACTGATTTTTGTGTGTTGATCTTGAACCCTGCAACATTACTGATTTCTGGTATTAGTTACAGCAGTTTTCTTGTGGATTATTTAGCATTTTCTATATATAAGATCTGGTGCAATGGTTAAAGTGATCGACTGCTGACCAAAAGGTCAGCTATTGGAAACCATCAGAGGCTCTGTAGGAGAAAGATGTGCCTGCCGGCCTGTTTCCGTAGAGATTGACAGACTTGGAAACCCTATGGGGTCACTATGAATCAGAATAGACTCAATAGCAGTGGGTTTGGTTTTTTGCATGTATAGGATCATGTCCTCTGCAAATAGGGATAGTTTCACTTCTTCCTTTCCAACTTGGATACTGTTTGTTTCTCTTTTGCCTTATTTCTCTGGCTAGGGAGTCCATTACAATAATGATGAAGAGCGGTGATAATGGGCATCATTTTCTTGTTCCCATTCTCCACCCCTGCCCTTTTTTGTTTACTGGTTGCATGGAATATTTCTTTTCCTTCCTTTTATTTTCAGTCTGTCTCCTTATGTCTAAGGTGTGTTTCTTGTAGACAGCAAAAGGATGAATCAAGCTTTTTTTATTCATTCTGTCACTCTCTGCCTTTTGCATGGGAAGTTTAAACCATTTATCATTAAGGTTATTACTGAAAATAAAGTCTCAACTTCACTTTGATATTTGTTCTTTGAGTATGTTATGTCTTCTTTGTTTTTTTTTTTATCTTTTTTTTTGTTTGGTTGCTTTCTTGTGATGAAACTTTTTGATTTCTTCTTCTTTTCTTCTAGGTATTTTTTCTAGGTGATTTCTTAGTCCTTACCACATGTATTACATTACGCCACCTGTAACTGCAACAACATTTAACATACAAACAGCAAGTAATATACAACATTAACATACTAAGCCTATTGTTTTGCTCCCTCTTCCCCCTTTTCTGTTGGCGAGTCTCCATTAACATCATTGCTTATCCTATATCCCATAGGTTTAATTTGTAGTTATTTCTTGGACTTTTAGTGTTGTATTGTTTGTGTAACTAACTTATTGAATTTATTCCCTTAAAATTTGGTACACTTGGTCCTTATATTAGCCCATGCTGTTGCATTTTTGGAGATATTTCTGTCTCTCTCTCTCTGTCTCTCCCTTTGGTTTTTATTTTATTTCCCAGAATCTCTTGCCACTAGAAATCTTGGTTAGATGCACCAATGAGAGGCTATTGCTCAACTTTTGGGAGGAAGGAGTAATGGGGACATGCCAGGACAGAAGCAGATACGTGGTTTGCAGTAAAACATCTTCCAAATCATCCATTTGTTCCTACAAGCAACTGAGGGAGCATCAGTGGTGACTGTTCAAGAGAGTTGGATCTCCTGAAAGCCATAAGCAGTTTTTATTTTGAACACTGCCCTCCCAGTCTCTTCCTGCTTGAAAATCTAGACCTTTCCATTTTTCTGATGTAGCATTGAATAATACACCTTCCATGCATGCAGTCACAGGTTTTTTTTTGTTTTTTTGTTTTTTTTTTTAAAGAAGAAAGAAGGAGGGAGGAAGGAAAGAAAAAAAGAAGGAAAGCAGGAGGGAGTCAGAATGGGGGAGAGAGGAAAAACCTTAAAACAATTGCGAATTTCAAATTTAGATAGGCTGTTCTATGTAATTATGATTTTTTTCCTATAATTATTACATAGTCATAAGAAAAGTCGTGAATACTGTTTTAACCCAAAATTGTGTGTGCACACATGCGTATGTATGTGTATAAGAGAAGCTGATTAAATATAAGTTATGTAAATTCCCTCATCTTCCAAAATAAGAAAACAATAGTAGTACCACTTGGTATTAATTGGATTCCAACTCATGATGGCCCATGTGCATTTGAGTAGAACTGTGCTCTACGGAGTTTTCGATGGCTGATTTTTCAGAAATAGATTGTCATTCCTTTCTTTTGAGGAGCCTCTGGATGGGCTCAAACCCCAACCTACTGAGCAACCTAGGTACTCCCTGAAAACGATAATGTTTAATGTTGATAAATCAAAAAAATATTAGTAAAATATTTTAAACACATGTAATTATTATGAGACATAGCTAAAATAAGTACTCTAGATCCTTCATTCTCATTTCTTATCACCTAATCACTAGTGACAACAATTTATCAATCATTTTTTTCTTTTTTTGGAGGGGGTGGATATAGTCTCCCCTCTCTTGAATGCAAAATCTTGAAGAGCAGAAAAGTTACTTGTTTTCTTCTTTGCTGTATCCCATAATCCAGGCTCTAAAAAATGGTATCCAGCTCTCCATAAATATTTAGTGAAGAAGGTAATGCATGAAAATTTAAATGTGGTTACCTATGTAGCCCTGATGATGAAGTGGCTAAGAGCTCAGCTGCTAACAAAAAGGTCGGCAGTCCAAATCCACCAGCTCTTCCTTGGAAACCCTATGGAGCAGTTCTACACTAACCTATACGGTCACTCTGAGTTGAAATTGACTCAATGGCAATGGGTTTGGGTTTTTTTTGGTTCTGGTATGGGGAATGTTAGTCAGGTACAGGGTATAGTAGAGCAAGGGACTGCCTCTTCTCAGTATAAGGCAAATAGTAGATTTTAATTTTTAAACTACTTACATATGCTTGGATAAAATTTTAAACATATTTTAAAAAGACTTAGTTTACTTTCTGAAGGTCCAGTTAAGTGGAAAAGAAAAAACAAGTTACTAAGCAGTGTGTAGTGTATGTTAAAATAAACACAGAAATCTCAAAATCTCCGTATGTATACATAAAGAATACAAGAAAAGGTGTTACAGAGCAAACACACAACCGGTAATACTGATAACTCCAGAGAGATGGAATTGGAATGAGGTATTACTGAATTTTTTCTTTGTACACATTTGAACTGCTTGATTCGTTATAAGATGATAAATCAGTCTCTTAACTTAAAAAAAAAATAACTGTACAAAAGCAAAATTGAAACAGTGTTTTTTAAATAACTTTTCTCGCAATCCCTAGAATGATGACTATAATGGATTGAATCGTGTCCCACGAAATTTGAGTCAATATGGCAAGGCTATGATTCCCAGTATTGTGTGGCTGTCCTCCATTTTGTGATCTGTATTTTTCCTGTGTGTTGTAAATCCTAAGCTCTTCACCGCTGTGTTTCCAGTGCTCCCATTAAGCACTGGAAATACAGCGGTGAAGAGCTCAGCTGCTAACCAAAAGGTCAGTGGCAGTTTAAATTCACTAGCCACTCCTCGGAAGCCCTACGAGACATTTCTGCTCTCTCCTATAGAGTCTCTATGACTTGGTGGCACCTAACAACAACAACATGATGTTAATAAGGCAGGACTATAGACAGTTATGTTAATGAGGCAGGACACAATCTACAGGATTAGTTTGTATCTTCGGTAAATCTTTTTTTGAGATATAAAAGAGAGAATCAAGCAGAGAGGAAAGGGACCTCATACCACCAAGAAAGACGTGCCTGGAGCAGAGTGCTTCCTTTGGACCGGGGGCCCCTGCACTAGGAAGATCCTAGGCCACGGGAAGACCAATAAGTAGGAACTTACCCCAGAACCAACAGAGAGAGAAGGACTTTCTGGAAGCTGAGGTGGCTTTCTCTCTCTGAACTTAGAGCCATAAATTTGGACTCTAGACTCCTAGACCGTGACAGAATAAATTTCTGTTTGTTAAAGCAATCCACTTGCAGTATTTCTGTTGTAGCAGTGTTAGATATCTAAGACAGAATTTGGTACAACAAGTGGGGTGCTGCTCTAACAGATATGTAAAATGTGGATGCTGTTTTGAAACTGAGTGGGTAGAGGCTAGAAGAATTTTAAAGTGCCTAATACTAAAGCCTAGGTTGCCTTGAAGAGACTAGTGGTGGAATTATCGACCTCAAAGACAATTCTTGTGAGGACTCAGAAGGAAGTGAAGAGAGCCATAACACCAGAGAAGGTGCAGACAGTGAGAAGTAGCAGCAGAGAAAAGGCAGCAGCAGAACCAGGAGACCAGTACAAGGTGGCATGGGGCCCACCCATGGAGCTAGAGAGCTGAGTGCCTTTGTACTGAGTCTTACTGGTGGAGTGGTTTGCTGCTGGGCACTTATCAGTAGAGCTAAAGAGCTTTTTAACACTTGCCTGAGCAGGGCAGATGTTGGGGTGACCCAAGAGGCCTGAAAGGTGGACAAGCCAAGGAACAAGGAAGCAGAAGCTGAAGAGACAAGGAGCACAGGAAGCAGAACTGCCTCAGTCTCTAGGGTATTACTATGACCCCTGGGGTCTCAAAGTTTGGAACCACAGTCTCCTGGTTCCTTGGGGCCATGGCCTCCTAGGTTTCAAAGAATCAAACCTTCACAAACTCGGTTCTGGAGTGCGGGGCTGCTTTCACAAGTGCCAGGAATATGGTGCCGGAACTACTGCCCAAAGCTGAGGGAACAGGACTGCCATGCCCAAGGGGCAGAAGAATGAGACCAAGGGGGTAGTGTTGCCACTCAGACAGACTAGGATAAAGGGGCTGCCCAAATCTGAGAAAGCAGGTTTGCCATCCCAGTGGGCCTGGAAGGCAGAGCCCAGGGCTGAGGGGCTTTCACCCAAAATCTGGAAAGTGTGGCCAATACCCAGGGTGTGGAGGGAAAGGTCATTGCCTAAATGGTCTCAGAGAACACAGGATTATTTTCAGTCTTTAGAGCTAATGAAATATGTTCTGCTGACTTGCTTGGTGCCTGTTATTCCTTCAACTCCTGCCATTTGTAATGGGAATGTCTGCTTTGTGCCTCTTCAACTATTGTATTTTGGAAGGAGATAACCTGTACTCTAGATTTCACAGGTGAAGAGGAATTTTGCCCTAGGATGGAATTTGGACTTGGAGTTGATTTTAGACTTTTGGGATGATATGATGAAGGGAATGTGTTTTACATGTGGCAAAGACTTGACTTTTTGGGGGCCAAAGGGTGGAATGTTATGTATTGAATTGTGTTCCCCCAAAATATGTGTCAACTTGGCTAGACTGTGATTTCCAGTATTGTGTGGTTGTCCTCCATTTTGTGATCTGATGTAATTTTCCTATGTGTTGTAAATCTTAATCTTTATGATGTTAACGAGATAGGTTATGTTAAAGAACATTAGGGTGGGCTCATGTCATAACCCCAGTCTGATGTAAGGAGGATTTCCCTGGGGTGTGGTCTGCATCACCTTTTATCTTACAAGGAATGAAAGAGGAGAAAAGCTAGCAGAAAGACAGAAAGCTCATACAACTAAGAAAGAAGTGCCAGGAGCAGGGTCCCTGAACTGAGAAGTTCCTAGACCACGAGAAGGTTGATAACAAAGACCTTCCCCAAGAGCCAACAGAGAAAGACTTCTCCTAGAGTTGACACCCTGAATTCAAACTTCTGGCCTCTTAAACCTGAGAGAATAAATTTCTGTTTGTTAAAGCCATCCACTTGTGGTGTTTCTGTTATAGTAGCACAAGATAACAGACAGATGGCCTAACTTTTATTTCTTCATGTTCCTATTTTGTCTTTGGTACACTCCAAAGTTCTTTCTGATTCCAGGATTGAGTAGGACATGTGGTTGAATATTAATACAACAGCTGTATTCCTCTGTCTTTTTATAAGGGAGTGATAAGTTTTTGCTTAAAATAATGTCTTGATTAAAATATATGTTGTATGACTCAAAAACAAAAGAAAAAACTGCATGAGTTTTCTTTCCTCCACGCCTGCAATGCTACATGGAGACAGAAACAAAGATGACAACAGAACCTAGTGACTCATTTACGTATGCTGGAAAATGTTTCCATGATGCACTTAACTGCCATGTAAATCAGCTTGTAAGATTTTGATACGTTTGAAATGTTACACAAAAATAGGCAACGTTGGTTGCTCTGATAAGGTTTAATCAAATGATTTCCTCGAAGGTGTATTTTTGTATTATTACAAATGAACATGTTGACACAGGCGTGATAAGAGCAGGAGTAGTTGTGTCTCTAATTGTGCTGGCAGCACATTATGCTCACATCATGTTTTTGAATTTCATTTACAGATAAGCAGTGTAATTGTAACATGAAGTGGTAATCTATTGCTGATTTATGAAAATAGAGAAACTTGAATTAAAAACGTCATTCAACTGAAATTGTAGACTGTTTTGTACAAGGCTGGGTTTCCAAATACACAAAGAATACCAACTTGAAAAAAAAAATTTGCTCAATTCATTGTATAAAATTCTATGCCTAATAAATGTCAAGTGCTTCTACTGATATTGATTAACCTATCCTTGTAGATTTTTTTTTTTAACTTAATATATTAAAAAAAATCTGTGTTACTCAACTACACAGCTAGGTTATGTTTTTAACTTGCATTGTGCATAAGTAAATTGTACTTTAAGTGAGATTTGGTTAATATACACCAGCAATGTATTTTGTTCCTCTTCCTGATTAGGTAGAATAAGTGAAAAAAAAAAAAATTGTAGTGAATTTAGTTGATGGTAAACATTTTTTGTAAAAGAGTTTTCAATTATTAACATTAAATAAGTAGAGATATTTTAAAAAATAATTTTATAACTACTGGTCAACTAGTTCAGTGGTTCCCATGCAGTTTATCATCATGCACTTTTAGAATATTCTCTGGCCTCGCTCTACACCATGTTATCTGGTTCCCTGCATTTGGACAAAGAAACCTATTTTTCCTTTTCTTTTCTTTCTTGGTAGTTTCTCAGGTGATTTTGGTTCTCTTTGAAAACCACGGCTAGAACCTAACTTCTCATGTATAAATGAGCACTTGGAGACCTAGAGAGTTAAGGAGATCAGAACCTTGTTTGATAGTCCACTGAATAGTAAGTATCACAGTCGCTTGGTTGTCCTATAGTACAAAGTACACACATATTTGGAGGAGATGCCGTTTGAGAAGATAAGCGTTAACATTTAGATCACAGGATATTGACCTGGAAAGAGAGCTCAATTTGTTTATTGTAACAAGAATGGGAATCTCTTAACTTTAAGAGAAAGGGTTATATCATAGCATCAGAATTCCTCCTTTACTTAACAAATTGTCATTATTATCTTGAGAAGAGCAAATGAACATCAACAAAAAAGTAAGTGAAGTTAACCTCTCCAAGATTATTTAGAATTTTTATTTACTATTATTGCAGGTAGGTCTAATATTTCCATCCATTTTATAGCTTTCCCTATTCCTTGTTTTTTTTAATATTATCGAGGCCGAGTTAAAAAAAAATCACATAGAGACTGAATATTCTCTAAATATAAATCTCTACAATGGTAGAATTATCTGCTGACTGGACTATAAATTACTCAATTAACCAACAGAGATTTATATATACATGAAATTTTGTCAGACAATATACAAAACAATCAAATACCAAATGAAGAAATTTCACATAGCTTGATTAGAAATTAATTGAAATGTGACCTTGGGCAATTTAATAAATGTCTATTTCTCAGCTTTCTTGCATGTAAAATGGAATTATAATAGTACATATCGGGTTGTTATGACAAGTGACAGGCATGGAATTGCATGACTCAGGTCTCCTTCATTAAAAATGGCTGCAAGGAACAGCAGAGTTGACCGACATCCTTGGCTGCCTCCATCTGGACACATCACTGCATTTGAACTGAAGCGAGGCTGCTTCCAGTCAATGACTGACCACAACAGGAGTTCCAGCACTGGACCACTACTGCTGGATGAAGACTTCTTTCACTGGCAGCTTTGGCTCTGGGAATCCCCATTGAAATCTTTCTTAAGCCAGTACTAAAGCCTGAGAATCTTCCTACGCCCTCTCCTTTCACATATCTCATGTCTACCTTGGGGCCTAAAGGTTCTCCTTGCCTAGTGCTGCTTTCTCACCTTTATTCTACATAGGCATTTACCTCAATAAATATCTTATACACATAATCCCGTTTTGTAGAAGAATCCTTCAATATTGCAATTTGAGGGTTGAATTTTTTCTTCGGTTTTTTCAGCTTGAGAAATACTGAGTATGTTCTTCCCTTTTGGTTTTCTAACTCCATGTCTTTGCTCATTTCATTATAAAACTTTACTTCGTCTTCTCGAGCCGCCCTTTGAAATCTTCTGTTCAACTCTTTTACTTTATTTCTTCCATTTGCTTTTTAGCTACTCGATGTTCAAGAGCAAGTTTCAGAGTCTCTTCTGACATCCATTTTGGTCTTTTCTTTCTTTCCTGTCTTTTTAATGACCTCTTACTTTCTTCTTCTATGATGTCCTTGATGTCATTCTACAACTCGTCTGGTCTTTGGTTATTAGTGTTCAGTATGTCAAATCTATTCTTGAGATAGTATCTAAATTCAGGTAGGATATACACAAGGTTGCATTTTGGCTCTTGTGGGCTTGATCTAATTTTTTTCAGCCTTAACTTGACTTGCATATGAGCAATTGATCTGTTCAGCAGTTGGCCCCTGGCCTTATTCTGACTAATGATACTGAGCTTCTCCATCATCTCTATCACAGATGTAGTCGATTTAATTCCTTTGTATTCCATCTGGCAAGGTCCAGGTGTATAGTTGCCGTTTATGCTGTTGGAAAAAGGTATTTGAAATGAAGAAGTCATTGGTCTTGCAAAACCCTATCACACAATCTCTGATGTTGTTTCTATCACCAAAGCCATATTTTCCAATTGCTGACCCTTCTTTGTTTTTTCCAACTTTCTCATTCCAGTCACCAGTAATCATCAATGCATATTGATTATATGTTTGATCAATTTCAAGTTGCAAAAGTTGGTAAAAATCTTTTCATCTTTGGTCTTAGTGGTTGATGCATAAATTTGAATGATAGACATATTAACTGGTCTTCCTTGTAGGCATAAGTATTATCCTATCACTGACAGCATTGTACTTCAGGATAGACCTTGAAATGTTCTTTTTCACAAATTTTATGCCATTTGTCTTCAAGCTGTCATTCCTGGCATAGTGGACAATATGATTGTCAGATTCAAAACGGCTAGTATCAGTCCATTTCAGCTCACTAATGCCTAGAATATTGATTTTCTGCATTCCATTTCATTTTTGACAACTTCCAATTTTCTTAGATTCATAGTTTGTACATTCCATGTTCCAATTATTAATGGATGTTTGCAGCTGTTTGTTTTCATTTTTAGTCATGCCACATCAGCAAATGAAAGTCCCGAAAGCTTGACTCCATCCACATCATTAGGTTGGACTCCATTTCGATGAGGCAGCTCTTCCCCAGTCTTACTTTGAGTGCCTTCCGACCTGAGGGGCTCATCTTCTGGCACCGTATCAGGCAATGTTCTACTGCTAGTCATAAAGTTTCAGTGGTCTAATTTTTTCAGACGTAGATCACCACGTTCTTCTTCCTAATCTGTCTTAGTCTGGAAGTTCTGCCGAAACCCGTCCACCATGGATGGCCCTACTGGTATTTGAGATACCAGTGGCATAGCTCCCAGTATCACAGCCACGCACAAGCCGGCACAGTCTGACACACTGACAGACCAGAGGTGGATGCTCATTGGAGGAACCCAGTTAAGACATGGAAATAAATAAATATTTGTAAAAATAATTAGAATATTAGCTGACTCCTGTCACCACCACCTGCTGTTGAGCTGACTCTGACTCGTGGCAATCCATGACTGTCAGCATAGAACTGTGACCCACAGGCTTTTCAAGGGATAATTTTTGGGACATAATTCGCCAGGCCTTTCTTCTGAGGCACCTCTGAGTGGACTCAAACCTCCAACCTTTCAATTACTATCTGAGCATGTTAACCCTTTGCAGCACTCATGGAGTCCACTGACACGTACTAAACACTATTTAAATGTAGTTGGAATTGACTTGATGGCCCTGGGTTTGGTTTTTTTTTTTTTTTTTTTTCCAGATCTGAAACCAAACAAGTAAAATTTTTTACCAGTAGCGTAGTTTGTTAGGTTTGTATATAACAGACAAAGTCAACAAAAAGATAAGAACTATTATTCTTGAACATGCCAGAAAATATTGTTAATGGCCGTTTTACTACCAGTATTTTTTTGAAATTTGTGCTTCAAACCTCTTGGCATAAAGAATAAGTAGTGAATATATTTGTTGAAACAAGCAAATTATTTCATGGTTAATTTAATTTGCAATAAAACCTTTTATCTAGCGTAAAGGAAATGCATATTTTAATTTTGTAGCTTTCCATGCACTGAACTTAGAGGCTCTAGTTCACTTAGATTGGTAGGACTTTACTTGAGAGTTTAGCATCTGCTTAATTCATACTAGGCACAGTCTGTGGTTTGCAATAATCAGTAAGTCAAAGACACTAGGGGATTTGAAGGTTTTTTCTATTTTGGGGTGTAGAAAAGAAGAGGAGATATAGAGAGTTAACAGCTATATTTACAGAAGAATAAGTGATAATTTACACAAATTAAAACATACAACTGTTGTAGCCAAAGTAAGTCAACATGGAGTTGTCAAAGACTATTTGTCTATCAAATTATATTAAAAAAATCATAGAACTTATTTCCCCAAAGTGATCTTTGACAATTTCCCTAATTCTTATTAGGATGTCAACAGTTGTACTATAAATTGTATAAAAATGTTTATTAAAATTTCTTGTGTAAAACTTCCATATGAAAGGAAAATAATTTCCCTCAAATTCATCCTTTTCTGTTGCTCCTTCAGAACTTGATCAAGGCCATTTAGTGAATGAATAGCAGGACCCTTAATTCTTTGGGCTGAAGTGGAGTGGAAGAATTGAATTTGTATACTCACACTGCCATTGAATAAACTCCGATCCCTTGACTTTACAAAGACTAAGATTTGTATCTATTAAATGATAATAATATTATACATGGATGTGTTAATAATTACGGATATTTATTTTTATATTAGTTGGAAACATCATCAATATAAATTCTCCATGGGAATTACTTTCCACCCACTTCCCACTCGACTATGCCACCTATTATAAAATTGGTGGGTAATCCATCTAAAGTCGCTTCCAGCCTATAACTCTCTTGGCTGAGAGTAATTAATTTTGTGTTGGTTTTTAGCCTCATTACTCAAACCGATGGGGCCTTCAGTAGAGTGGGAAGCAGGGAATTGTGCTGAATAGCAAGAAAAATGAAGGATTTGGGCCAATTTCTCATGTCACAAGTCTTTACAACCTCTTTGGTCCTTAATATTCTCTTCATTGCTCTCCAAGGCCTTATGTGCCCTCAAGTGGTGGGGAACCCAATCAAGAAATCCCAAGGTGACTGTAGATTCAGTCTCCTTTTGCTAGTTCAGCATCTATAGTGAGCCACCAAGGATTAGAGCTTGAGGAAACAAAGAAAAAATGTATATTTCTGCTTGCTGTAACTAAACCCCGCCACTCCGTTGATCTTCTAGAGGGAGCCAGATCATACAGAAAATCCATCAGAGAAAGTAGAAGCATTAAGCCAAATAACTGTATGGGGTTATGGCAAAGCTATTCACATCCGCCTGGACACGAGGAAAGCAAATCACAGTTGAGAAAGGAAATGAAATGGATACTTCCTTCTATTCACATCTAACACAAGTATCTGAGAATGAGCTCACAGAAGCACAGAGCATCACTTTTGTTGTTAGATCTGCAGACCTCCAGCTTTCCACAATGCATTCCTTTCCTTTTGAACTTATAAGAATAATTTCATAAAAATCAGTGAGTCAGTTATTGAAAGCTACTTATCTAGTCCTAGTTTTCATAGGAGAACATGGAAATTTGGTATACAAAGTCTGAGGTGATATGACAGAGTGTCTCTACTTGCATCTGATTTAATTTTCACTATGAATGTAGGGTAAACATTTTAACTCATGTTTTATACATGTTGAAACTGTGGCTGAAAATGGTTATGCAGATTGTCCATGTTTACACAGTTAGTAGCAGAGCTTGGATTTAAATCTAATATTTTTCCACTTTATCACTTCTCAAGAATTTTACCCCTAATTACTTCAAAAAGACAATACCTATTTTAAAAGCTCTAGAAGCACAGTGTGAAGGTAAAAAAAACATTTCATGCAATCATATAGTGATTTCCTTATCTTTCTACCAATTTTTGTTCATTTTCTCACATTCTTAGCCTTTTTATCTATATTAATAATAAATATAATTATTCCTACTTAAGCCAATCCTTTACTTTTTTAAGAATTTCACCCCTAACCTCACCTTCTCTCTATAATGTCATCAAATTGGTCCTTTCTTCTGAATCCTGCATTCCAGTTTACAAATACGCTCTAGTATCTCCCATCTTAAAAAAAAAAAAAAGCAAATAAAGCAAACAGCAAAAACAAACCAAAAAGAAAAACAAGTGCAGAAACCTCTAGTAATTTTTCATCTCTCTCTAATGCAGTTTCTACATTCCTTTCAGAACAAAGCTTCTTAAAACATATCTCTCTTCAGTCTACATTTACATGTTTCCCATCCACTATATTTGGGTTTCAATCCCCCAAGCCCCAGTGAACGGTCACCAATGAACTCTGCATTGACTAACTCAATTTTTCTTTTTCTGTATTTGTTATCTCAGCACACAGTCAGTCAACTATCTTTGATGTCATTTTCTCCACTGTTATTCCATTGACACTATAGTCTTCCTCATAGTTAGCTTCTCAGATTCCTTTGCTAGCTCCTCCTTTTCTAAATGCCGAAATGTTCTAAGTGTCTTTCAGTGTTTTCCTTTATCTTTCTACCAGATTACTTACATAGATTCACTTTTTAAATGCCATCTATGGTCTTGTGACTCAGAAACCATACCTGCAGCTGTGAACTCTTCCTGTAACTATGAACTCATAAATTCAACTGCCTAATTAATATCTATGTACGGAAGTCTAATGACCCTGGTGGTCCAGTGGTTAAGTGTTTGGCTGCTAAAACAAAGGGTTGGTAACTCCAGCCTACCAGCTGCTCCTTGGAAACCTATGGGAGTAGTTCTACTGCGTCCTATAGGGTCTTTATGAGTCAGAATCCACTAAACAGCAACGGCTTTGGTTGTGTTTTTTTTGTTGTTGTTGTTAATAAGTATCTCAAATATGTTTAGAAGCAATTGTTCATTTCACAACTATTTCATATCATTAAATGTTACCACCATCCATCTAATAGTTTCAACCAAAACTCTGTTCTGTTATCCTCACTCGCTAGCATGCAATCCTTCAGTCAGTTCTGTCAGTTTAATTTAAATATCCACTTTTAGTCTACTTTTTTCTATCTTCATAATTATCACCTACTTGTCAGGAACTTAGCCTTGGGGGCTCAGTGGTAAAGAGCTCGGCAGTCCAAATTCACCAGAAGCTCCTTGGAAACCCTATAGGGCAGTTCTACTCCGTCCTATAGGGCTGCTATGAGTCAGAATTGACTCCAAGGCAAAGGGTTTGATTTGGGTTTTGTCAGGATTCTGAAAAGGAAGAGGTTAAAATGGAGAGAATAAAGGCACAATTTCAGAGCATTGAATGGAATCTAAGAGCACTTATAAATGGATGCTATGCCACCCAGGACTAGCAATAGCAAGTCGCTATTCACATACACAAGGAGTCCTGTTGGCGCAGAGGTTAAGCTCTCAGCTGCTAACCCAAAATTCGGCAGATTGAACCCACTAGCCATTCAGCTGGAGAAAGATGTAGCAGTCTGCTACCACAAAGATTACAACCTTGGAAACTCTATGGGGCAGTTCTACCCTGACCTACAGGTTCACTATAAGTCATAATTGACTCAACAGCACACAACAACATTAAGACACCCAGGTTTGAAGTGTCAAGAGGAAGAAATCCCCTGGAACTCAGTGAGAGACAAACTCATTAACATATGTTTTGCAAATCTAACTCCGTTTCAATATTTACCTTGCACAGGACCCAAAAGATACAATAGCTCTCCTATATGCAAAATACCTTCACACCTTCTCAAGACCCTTAAAAGTCTTATTCTGTCAAAGGATCAGCCTCAAAGTCCAGGATCTCTTATTCTATTTCATGTCTCATGGTGGCTTCTCTGAGACACTTTTTTTGTTTTTCTCTTGTTTATTGCTTCAACGACATATGATCTAAAAACACATGTAGATATAATGGTGAGGCAAGAACAGAATAAGCACAGTATATACTCTCAAAGGTGTAAAACTGAAGGCACGTAATGGTCACTTGTCCTTAAATTTCTCAGCATATTTTTTTCTTTTTAGGCACTCTAATCTGGAAGCTGAAAATGTGTATTTGTTTTATTTTACATATATATTTGTTGGTCCTTATTCTACTCCTTGGGGGAGACTTCCCAGTTTATTGTTTCTTACTCATCTTCCTGAAGATTTTTTCTTGGTTCAATGCACTCCATTTTTCTTGCCTCTGTCTTCTGGGCCCCTGACTCTACACTCTGAAATATACCCTCTTTTCCACTAGTAGTGTCTCTCCTTACACCTGAGTATGTTTTTCAACCAACTTCCCAATGGGACAGTTCTAATCCATCCTTTAGGTTCAGTATGAGTTGGAATTGACTTGACGGCAACAAGTATGGGTTTGGTTTTGGTTCCTGCTTATTGAAAATTCCCAGAACCCTTTTTGCAATTTGAGCAACTTCTGTCCCTTTTAGTCCAACTTGATGACCCTTTATCTGGAACATCAACCACCCTGAAAATACTGTGTCCTTTCTATGTATCACTTATAATGCACTTTATTTGATTATGTCCGTGTACATAAATTTTTTCTAAGAAATGATTTTCTGTTGACATAATCATTGTTACTTTTAGATTAGGTTTCTGTGGGACCATGTTCTTAAACATTCTTTGCAATCCTTTTGCCTGTCTGAGGGTATACTAGGCACCGTTAAAATCTTTTGCAGTCTTAAAGTGATTTATAATCATACTATTTATTTAATCTTTGTCTCCAGGCTTTGTTTCGCTTTGAGAATTTTTTACTGTCTGGGAACCTGGGAAATGAGAAATACTTTTATTTTCCAATATAACAAGTAGTGGTTTCTCTAAATTCCCTCTAAATTCTGCTTGCGAGTTGAACAGTTCCTTATCTAGCTTATTTCTCTCTTCCATTACCTTACCATAGACAGCTAAACTCCAACAGACACTTTCAACATTTGGATTGTAAATCACCTTGCCAAGTTCAAGCACATTTTCTGTTTTCCAAGGTCATGCACATGACTGTTTTATAAATTATTTTACAGCTACAGTCCGTGAGTCACCATTCTTTCATTTTTCAACAGCCATGTAGTTGTCTTTTTCCAGTGTCTACTAACTATTTCTTTACTTCTTTCCAGGCTCTACCATTCCTGGTTTGAAAGCGAATGCCAACGTATTTCAGTAACTAATTACTGTCAAAATTCAGTAGGTTTAAATGAGTAGATTTTCTGGGTTTGATCCACCAGAAGCTGTTCTGAAATCCAGTTCACAAGTTAGTTTGGGCTGATTGGTCCTGGCTGGCCTCAACCTATTGTGTCACAGTTGGTTGCCTGTCAGCTGGGCAGCAGGAATGATTTGAGCCATGTGTCTTTCATCAACCACAAAGCTATCTTGTCTTGTTCACATGTCATAAGGTTTCTAAGAGTGATTAAAAAAAAAAAAAAAATTAAGCTCCAGTACACAAACATTTTTCAAGTGTCTGTTTTTAATTTATAACTGTCCTTTTGATCATTATATGGTTTAAAACCAGAGTCAGTATGTAGTATGTAGTATATAGTCGGTATGTAGGTACATACAGGGAGGTGTGAACAAAGTAGAGCCCTTCAGGCTCTTATATAACTCATATAAAATCATCTCACTTCCCCATTCCACCTTTTAATTTCTTTGTTAGTGATATCGTTTTTGGTTCTTTTTTGAAACAGTTATAACATTATGTTATACCTTAACCTCTGATTCTTGACCTGTCAGTATTAGACTGATGACAGTATTTTATTTTTAATTATGCATATGAGTAAGCCTAGGCTAGATTATGCTGCATTATAAGGAACAATAAAATATTAATTAAAAACTAGGGTTATTCTTTACTTATTTATAGTATAGGTCAGCTATAAATGGGAAAGTGGTGAGGAAGGACTCTTTCCTCAAGTTATTGTAGAGGCCTGAGGGTACAATTTTACTATACAATTTAGAGGGGAGTGGTTACTAAAACATTTAGCAAACAACATTAATGACTACCACACTATTAAAGATGAGGCAATCGGAAACCCTACCCTGTTCTCCATGGTTTTTTTTTTTTTTTTTGCTTGACATCAATTTCTATAATTAGCTATTTAGTTTACATTGTTTTGCAGTTAATATTATAGTTAAAGTAATTACTAATTTCATTCACTCCTTCAATGTTAAACCAAGCCCATCTCTTCGAGTCGATTCTTACCCTTAATGACCCTGCAGGGCAGAGTAGAACTGTCCCATAGGGTTTCCAAGAAGCAGCTGGTGGATTTGAACTGTCTGACCTTCTAGTTAGCAGCTGAGCTCTTAACCATTGTGCTACCAAGGCTCGGCTCTTCAATGACGGTGATGCTACTTTGGAATTTTCTATCATATGATCATAGGTTTTTCAGCTTCTCATTTGGACTCATTACTTCTTTGATAGAGATTTTCTACTTCCAGTGTATCTTTATATCTAATAAATCTCCACTGATATTGCTCTTTGTATTACCCAACCTTCAAATGATCGCTTGGTTAACAATTACACAAGCATGTGTGAAGAGACTATTAAATATCTTGCCCTTCCAAGGAATTATTCACCCACAAAATATGTTTGGATATACAAAATTTTAATTCAGAAATTTTCTTTCTCTCAGTCAACTGGTAAAATAAATTTAGAACACCTGGAATTCTATATCAGTTTTTTCAAAATTTCCTGATTAAAGTAACATCTGAAATGCTTATTAATATTGTATATTCCATGGCTGCTATCCTGCCTCCCTGAGATGCTGCTTTATTAAGTCTGCCATGGGTCCCAGAAATATATGTATGTATTTTTAACAAGCACCCAAGGTCATCTGTCAAGGTTAAGAAACAGTGGATTAGAGAATTTGGAGGATTTAATCTATTTTTTAATAATGCCACAGGTATACCTAATAAAGAAAGAACCTACTGCTTTTCAAGTAGCATTCTCAGTTTGAGAGTAATCCCTTTCATAGTTAAGGTCAAGGACCCTTTGGGATTCTGCCTTTCAGAGTTTGTCATGTTACTGAAGGTTGAAAACTAATTTCTCTCCATGATGCACTGCAAACAAACTCTGATCCTAGCAGCGATGCTCCGTAATCAACATAGATATGCATTTCAGTGGCGCTATTTTTATCTTTTTCAAAGAATATGTGAGCATTCAATGGGCATGTGAAGATTTTGAATTTGCCTCGGTCGTAATTTAGTAACAGAAGCATGGCTGCTAGCGTGCAATCATAGCAACCAGGTTACATAACGACAGCTAATTTGGGCAAGTAAGAAATACAGTTTGAAATGATTTTTCTATTCTAGTTTTTTTTTTTTTTTAATTTAGAGGTAGATAACTAAGATGTGTGATGCATTGCATTTTCTTTAAAAGTACATCTTAGAAGTTGTTTAATATCTCCTTCTTGCTCAGAATAGGTACCCCTTACAAATTCTATTACATTGTCTTGAACCAATGTTCTGGGTATCACTGTATTTCACTAAATAGGCTATGTTTCTTTTATTGGTAAATTTTATTGAAATGTAACATTCATAGAAAAAAGGAAACGAAGTGTAGAGCTTCCTGAATTTTCATGCAGTGAACACACCTACATAATAAGCACTAATACCAAAAAGCAAGAATTACCTGCACCCAGACAGAAGTCCTCCTCAACCTTCTTCTAGTTAGTGCCTCTCAAAGGGAGCCACCATCTTAACTTCTAAGACCATAAAACCCCCCCAAAAAACATAGATTAGTAAAATAGCAAAATATTAAATTAAACAATATGTTCGGAAATATTTTAGGGAGGGATTTACTTTTATAGAATTTGATTTTTAGTATCAATAATCTGATACAAATGATATGATGGAAAAGCTGACTTAAGGGGCAAGCTGAACTTAAAGAGAAAAAAAGAAAAAAACATTATTTCCATTTATTCTCACTGGGAGGAATGTGATGTCAAATGACCAAATAGTTTTTGAAAAAGTGGTCCATCGGTTAGTTTTTAATAAGTGCAGTTTCATTTTTCCAATGCCATTTATTTCCTCGGGGTAGCAAAAAACAAGGACAATTTTTAGCAAAACTAATAATGCTTAAGGAACAAATCCTTTCTGTTCAAGCTGTTAGGGGATACAGATGGCAGAGTGCAGATAAACAGAATTTTAACCTTGCATTTTTCAAGGTTTTATCAGCTATTACACTCATCTACGCTTTGGGGGAGTTCATTCTCTGGGAACATAATAGCAAAGACATGCCTCCCTAATATTCTGGCCCATCTACTAGAGAAATTACAGCCACCATTAGTGTGGGAAGAGCTTTGCAGAGTGAATCATTTAATGTCTAAAAGCTGATAAAGTCTTTTGCCCAGATGGATGATGGCTATCTGTGTTGGCTAACTCTCCAAAGTGTGACTGATTAAGCTGGAACCTTTACCAAGTGTTCTTCATTCTATTGTGAACCTCAGTGGAAGGTCCTGTAGGCAAATGTGTAAACTTGGTGATTTGGCTACGTACAGATGGGCAGGCACAGGGCAAGTTTCTCTGTGAGGCTGGTCCAGCACTCTTCTAACTGTATCCATGTAGCACTGTGGTTCTTCCCTAAAACTGCCTACATTGGTTTAATGTAGAACAATGCATTGATTGAGTTTAGCTTATAATGCTCAGATAAACATCTCTGCCATTGTTCCTGATGCCAAGGGAAAACTGGGACATTATTTCTTCAGTCAGGATTGTTTTGCTGCCTCTGGTCTGGGTGTGTTGTTGTGGTCGTTGAGTCGATTCTGTCTCATAGAGACCCGATAGGGCAGAGTAGACCTGCCCCATAGGGTTTCTAAGGAGAGGCTGGTGGATTCGAACTGCCGACCCGTCAGTTAGCAGCCTGAGCTCCTAAATCCTTCACCACCAGGGTTCCCCTGGTCCTGGGTAAGACTCTCTAACATTAGCAGTCATAGGGACAGGATTCTGACCACCATCTGTCCATACTGAAATACCAGTTGCTCAATTTGGAAACTTGGGACTGACTGCTGTCTCATTCCTTCCACATTCAGCATTTGCCTTCTCACCCCGGCCCCCATTCTAAGCCCTATATTCATGCTTTTTTATTCTTTGCACTTTTGTGTCTCTCTCAGTAGATTATACTTCTTCTTGACAGTGAAGGCTTATTTTCAGGGTTTTGTGCAGATATAAAAGACAATATGAGTAAAATGATTTATAGTAGGTGTTGAAAATTATTTTTTTCCCCATTTTATTCCTTTTCCACAATACAAGTATTTATTGGTCATTTTCTGTATCAACAGGGTACATTTTTAGTACCTGTAAAGGCAAAGATTCTAGGACCTCAGCAATTCTTGACTTGAGGAAATATCTAGGTCTGGAAAATTTCCTTGAAGCAGACAAGAAATATACACATGATGATATGGTTTGGTGCTCAATTGTTCTGGCTGTCCAAAAAATAAAAGTAAGATAACTCAGAAATTTGAGAGCAAACAAGAATACAACTTATAAAATTTTATGAACTCTTTGCTTCCAGGATTTGGTTTTAGGATTATTCTTAGAAATAATTCCTCACCAAGTCAGAATGAACCTTATTTAGAATTACTGTAAATACACTATCAACATTTTATATGTAAGACATTGATCCATATAGTATGAATTTGGACACTTTTTATGTTGCTTTCCAAAATATTTTTCCCTTAATTTCTCAACCATAGACACATAATTATTAATTTCTCAGATACCCTATAAATTATGGGAGACCTCATATAAAGGTAATTAAAAGTAGGTGATCTGCAGCAGGACTCCCTGGGATTTCAATCTCAGTGCTAATATTTTTTAGCTCCATTCCTTGGACATTAATATCTTTATCCATAAATTGGTAACATTATCATTATTATTAAATCATAGCCTTACTACAAAAATCAAATGAAGTAATTCTTGCATGCATGGTGTTTAGGAGGTCCCTGGGTGTTGCAAATGGTTTGCACTCAGCTACTAACCTAAAGGTTGGTGATTCGAGCCCACTCAGTAGCACTGAGGAAGAAATACCTGGAGATCAACTGCCAGAAGATTATAGCCAAGAAAGCCCAATGGAACAGTACTGATCTGCATGTATGGAGTGGCCATGAGCAGGAATTGACTTGACAGCAACAGGTTTTTCGTTTTGTTTTGGTTTTGGTTTTATGGTACATGGAATGGTGCTAGACATATATCAAACCCTAGAAAGGTTTTTCTTATATATGCTTTCCACTGTTATGTAGGGCTGTTTGCTTGTATCAGTCTATTTCTGGCCTGGGATTAGATCTTAAGTTTTCTTCTCCTTTCATTGTTCTATCAAATATGTCCATCATACTCTTTGCAAGGCAAATATTTGTAAATTATTTGAAATATATCTCTCCACTCCCCCCCCAAATAAAACCATTGAAAAAATGTATATATTCAGAAAGGTCCTCAATGAAAAAATTTGTGAGAATTCATACACTATGGCAGGTTAATGTAAAATAGACTTTGAGGAATGTATTTTGATAACACTAATATCACCATATGTTTCTCTTAGCAATTCCCAGGGAAGATCCTGAACAAAGTATTTGAACATAAGCTCTCCAAATTTACTTCAAAATTCTTATATTCTTTAAATAATTCCCTTAGATTCAATTATTGATTAAAAAACTCTGAGTAAAGATATAAATGTTTATCACAAGCCTAAAAATGACTATCTTTACATGCCACAGTAAAAATAAAATAAAATACAATCAAAGAAAGAATACTTTAATTGCCTTCAGTGATTTGCTTCCAGACCACTGACTTTTCTAGTCAGGAAGAAAGAAAAGAAACAGAAACTCAAGGCAATGGGCTCTGTCAATAATTAGATGATTAGGAAGCTGCACATAGCACTGTACTCATGTTCTAATCCATCCAAGTTGTGGCTTCAAAATTTGGGGAAAGTAGTTGTCAGCTGGGTGATATATTCCTAGCTAAGCTGAGGCAAGGGGGTGATGAGTAGATTCAATTATTAAGAAACAAGCAAGCAGACACACAGCACACATACACCAAAAAGAAATAAAAAGAAAAAGAAAAAAGAAAGAAAGAAAGGGGGAGTGGCAAGGAGGAAGGGAGAAAGGAAGGAAGGAGAGTGACAGAGGAAGGGAGACAGCATCAATATTTTCTACATTTACCATGATGTTGCTTATTGACCCAGTTGTGAGGATTTTTTTTTTTTTTTTCATTATAATGAAGTGGAATCCATTCTGAAGGCTGTGGTCTTTGATCTTCATCAATAAGTGCTTCAAGTTCTCTTTACTTTCAGGAAGGGAGGTTGTTTCATCTTATTAAAGGTTGTTATGAGTCTTCCTCCAATCCCGATGCCCCGTTCTTCTTCAAACATAGTCCGGCTTCTCGGATTATTCGCTTGGCATGCAGATTGAACAAGCGTGGTGAAAAGATACAACCCTGACACACATCTTTCCTGATTTTAAACCATGTATTATCCCCTTGTCCGGTTTCAACAATTGCCTTTTGATCCATATACAGGTTCCTATTAAGCACAACTAAAAGTTCTGGAATTCTCACTCTTCCCAATGTTTTCCATAATTTGTTATGATCCACACAGTCAAATGCCTTTTCATAGTCAATAAAACACAGGGAAACACCTTCCTACCAATGCCCATGGGAACAGCAGTCGAGAAATCAAACAATGTATTCTATTGGACAAATTTGCTGCAAAAGACCTCTTGAAAGCTTGCAAGTTGCCATCCAAGTCAGGATGATTGGTCTTTACTTGACTGGAGCAACAGGGAAAGGAGAGTCAGGAATACAAGGAGAATGTGGAATATATGGCTAATTGCCTCCATGAACAACTGCCTCCTTTGAGACCAGAACTGAATGGTGCCTGGCTACGACTGCTGAACATTTTGATCAAAGATTCTATAGAATAATCCTTATCAAAAGAGGGAAAATGTAGAACAGAATTTAAAATTCTCAGGGACTCCAGATTTTCTGGAGCCAAGAGGCTAGATGAATCCCTTCAACTATTGCCCTGAGATAATCTTTAAACTTTAAACCAAAAATGTATTCTAAAGTCTTAAACCAAGCAATAGTTTAGCTTAACTAGTAAAACATGCCTGCCTTGAGCATTATGCTCTTTTAAGGCCTATCTATATGGGATCAAAGTGGCAACAGCCACTTGAAAGATTAAACAGAAATCTTAGGAGCAGTGAGTTTATGTTAACGGGGGAGAAACAACTCAGAAAAGGAGGGTGTACGTTTTGCCATGTATATGCTCAATAACAACAAAATAAAATAAAAATAAATAGATAAAAGAAAGAAAAAAGTGTGTTCAATTATTTCCAGGGTAGACTTATAATTTTCAATACCATTTCACAGTATTTTTTTTCATAGTCTCAAAGAGATCATTCTTCTTATCATATTAAATAAGAGATAAACCATTATCTCTTAATTTTCTCTTCCTTTATATTCTGTTATTGTCCCCTGCCACACAATATATCTATTCAAACAGTTGAAATATATTTTTGACTGTGGCATATGTATGCTTTAGTTTAATTTCAGATGGAACCTGTAATATGTAAACATTTACCATAAATAAATCTATATAAGTATATATGTATGTGTATGAGTGTGCATGTATATTAAAATATGGTATATACCTAATGAGATGTTAGTTAAATAATTATTTGGAAAACAAAAAACTTAATAATCAACATTTGGTTATTTCAAGGAATATATGTCATTGTAACGAAATATAACTCATTCTGGGCTGCTCTTTTGATATCTGTGGGATGAGGTTTTTTTTTTTTTCCTCTTAAATATGCAATGTATGAGCATGAATGATATGTGTTTCATCTTTTAAGCCTAACTTGAGTATGTATCGCAATTTTATTGCGTGCGTGTGAGACATCTAAATAATCAAATGGAATTCCATAGTTTTCAACTTATAGAAAATGGGTAGTCAATGCTCGGTTTAACATGGCTCAATTTACCATCTCTCATAAGAATATCACATCATACTAGTAATTCTTCCTAAATCTAATACTTATTTTTAAAATTATTCATTAACCGTCTTAGAGACTATAGATAGCCTTCCTCTGACAATGTAGAGTAAAAGAAAGAACAGAACAAATGAAAAGACTATTGAGTGCATATTGGTTTTACTTTCTGCCATCAACCTTATTCTTCAGCACATGAAACCATTAAAACATCATTTATATTTCCCAATTCAAATGCAGGTTGTATTTTAGACATATGGCATGATAGCATATTTGGAAGTCACTACAATGACAGAATATTATGGGCTTTGCTTAAGTGCCTGAAATTTGTGTGGAAAGTCAAAGCATATTATATAAGAATTTCTCAGACAAGTGGATAATACCACCTGGAAAAATCTAGTCAGGGAATGCTTCATAAAATTGGAAACTATTTCTGTACACTTAAGATATAAATAGTATTTTTTCCTTACTGCCTTTTTTTTTTTAATTGTTTTATTTTACTGAACGCATTTTAAGGGTAATGGTATAATTTGGGAAACTCTGGTGGCGTCGTAGTTAAGTGCTATGGCTGCTAACTAAAGGGTTGGCAGTTTGAATCCTCCAGGCGCTCCTTGGAAACTCTATGGGGCAGTTCTACTCTGTCCTATAGGGTTGCTATGAGTCAGAATCCACTCGATGGCACTGGGTTTGGTCTGGATTGGTGTAATTTGGGAATGGGTAAGGATGATGGTTGAAAAACATGATGACATACTTAATGTCCCTGAATTATACATGTGAAGATTATTGAAATGTCAAATGTCTTGTTATATATTTTTCTAATGTATATATACATTTAATAAAAATACATGCATTTGTTATTAAATGCATATTTTAGTAAAATACATTTTATTTTAATAAGAAATTTTATCTCTTCTTAAACTACAAAATTTATTATTTTTAAAGTAATATATATTTAATAACAAAAATAATTCGTTTTAAATTGTGTTATATATATCACAATTAAAAAATAGAAGGCTAAATAAAATTTTATAAGTTTTTGTTAGAAGAAGCTATTTCCTGTATTAACAGATTGTAAGATGGGCAGAAATTGACAGTAATATTGAATAAATTAACTTTAAAATAATGACTAAGTAATTTTTCTTGCATATTACATAATGTCAAGCTTTTCCAAACTGAAAAATTAGTGAACCAGAGTCCAAACGAATATTTTCCAAGTAAAAATTTTCATAATCTTTTCCATTTCAAGTAACATAATATTATAATCTCTTAAAGCATTTTAAAACTGTCTAGAGATTTAACATAAACGAACAAACAAAAACTCATTGCTGTTGAGTTGATTCTGACTCATAGCGACCCCACAGAGTTTCCAAGGCTGTAAATCTCCCTGGAAGCAGACTGTCACATCTTTCTCCCATGGACCTGCTGGTGGTTTTGAAACATCGACCTTTCAGTTAAGTTAACAGTTGAGCATCTTAACCAATCACTGTGAAATAAAATTTTAAAATTTGAAAGCTAAATAGATACTTTAACAGCTTCAAAGCTTACTGATTTAAAATAACAATTACAGTATTAGGAGGCAATCAGCTCCATAGAAACATTTTCTAGAACAAAAGAACCTTTAATGTCAGCCAATCCCCTATGGGTTATATCCTCCCATGATTTGGGATGATAATAAGATTTGATGAAAATGTCTTCGTTGACAAAATCTTCTATTCCTATTTGATAAATTAATTGGTTAAACAATACTTTACAAGTTTGCAATTTTCCAGACAGGTAAGAAATAACTACACAGGAGTTTCACATCTATATCTGTCTGATAAGGGGGATTTCGATGTAATTGGGTCCCCAAACTACCTTTTCCCAAGCATATCACTGTCTCACTCCTCCCACTTATGTCACTTATTGAATTGCTCCCTCTAGTTATGTAACTTCCAAAGCAAGCAGGCTCAATTAGCAATTTGAATTGCTTCCAGCATTGAGTATATACATTTTGCTCGATGGAATTGCGTCAGCTACTACTGTATCCTCTACTTTCCTTGCTTGGCTACTCCATTCAGCTTTCCTCTTCTTTTTTTTTAAGCATGATTTCTTGGTTTGTGAAACTCTTTCTAAACAATTCAGCGTTGTGGTGTCAGTTATTTGGTGGTTACCTCATTGTGCATTTAGCCCCATTGGAGCCGTCTCAATGCCAGGATTAAAAGCCAAATAAAATGTATTTATTATTATCAGCCCAACATTTACTTCCTAGAAAGGTGACCAGCTATCCTACTTTGCCTGAGACTGAGGTGTTTTCCCGGACTTTCAGCTTGTACCAGGAATGTCTCCAGCAAATATGGGCAATTTGGCACCCTATACCTTTGCAAGTTAGAAGTAGGGAAAAAAAGACTTGAAAAGACTGTTTCTGCAAAGAGTAATTAAGAATGTGATGTAACATACAAAAAAAAGGAGAGTGGTGGTTTTGTGAGCCACTAAAACAACCCTGAATGGAAGGGTACAATTTCAAGAGTCAAAGAAAGTATAAAAAAATAAGCTAACATCCAGCAGCCTTTTTTTTTTTTTTTTTAGATCTGAGTAGTTTGCCAATTCTGGGCCAAGGACAAAAAATAGGTTAATCTACATTTTGTTGAGAAAGAAGTTACTTCAGTAGACAAAAAAATAAATAAATAAAAATCAGCAGAAATTATTGGGATCTCATGGAGATGGTGGAACAAAATTGGAACCTTGAGTGGCCAATATATCGAAGACAACGTAGTTTGGAGTATGTGTGAGAATTGAGCTTCATGTAAGACAGCTTTTTCCTCAAGACACAGAACTGAGACACCGCATAAGGTGGGAAAATAAAAACAAAAACAGAAATACTCTGAAGAGTGGGAATTTTGTCTCCCTCATTGTCCTGAGCAGAAAAGAATTATAGTTCAGGTCTTGTCAGATGGACAGACCCAAGAGAATACACTAGGTTGTCAGCTGGAATTCCTGAAGTAAAGAACCTTAAGGGCAAAATGAAGTAAACTCAACCTTACCCAAACTGCAAACTAGCCACCCTTTAGCTTAACTTCTAATTGAAATAAGGTGATCAGGCTCCACTCCATCTGTTTAGTTGGGGGGAAAAAATAGGGAAGTCTCTCAAATAATATGACAACAATTACGCATGTTTTGAACACAGCATATAGCATTCAGCTTATAGTTAGTAGGCATGCCAATGAAGTAAAAGAACTGAACAGAAGATTTCAAAGGGTTGCTAGAGAATACAAAGTAAAGTATTATAATGAAATGTGCAAAGACCTAAAGACAGAAAACTGAAAGGGAAGAACACTCTCTGTATTTCTCAACCTGAAAGAACTGAAGAAAAAAGTCAAGACTTAAGTTGCAGTACTGAAGGATTCTATGGGGAAAATACTAAAAAATGCAGAAAGTGTCAAAAGAAGATGGAAGGAATACGCATTGATACTGTACCAAAAAGAATTGATCAACATTCAACCATTTCATGAGGTTGCATAGCATATATCCAAGAACTGATGGTACTAAAGGAGGAGATCCAAGCTGCACTGAAGGCACTGGTGAAAAACAAGGCTCCAAGAATTGACAGAATAACAATTGAGATGTTTCAAGAAATGGATGCAGTGTTGGAAATGCTCACTCTTCTATGCCAAGAAATTTGAAAGACAGCTACCTGGCCAACTGACTGGAACAGATTCATATTTGTACCCATTTCAAAGAAGGGTGGGTGAGTCAACAGAACGCAGAAATTACCAATGTCATTAATATTACACACAAACAAAATTTAGCTGAAGGTCATTCAAAAATGTTTGCAGCAATACATCAACAGGGAACTGCCAGAAATTCAAGCCGGATTCAGAAGAAAATTGTGGAATAAAGGACATCATTGTTGATGTCTGATGGATCATATCTGAAAGCAGAGAATAGCAGAAAGACGTTTACCTGTGTTTTATTGACTATGCAATGGCATTCAACTGTGTGTATCACAACAAATTATGGATAACATTGGGAAGAATGGGAATCCTGAAACATTAAATTGTGCTCATGAAGAAACTATACTTAGACCAAGAGGCATTTGTTCAAACAGAACAAGGGAATGCTTCATAGTTCAAAGTCAGAAAAGGTGTATGTCAGGGTCGTACCCTTTCACGACATTTATTCAATCTGTATGCTCAGTAAACAATCTAAGAAGCTAGACTATATGAAGAAGAACGAGGCATCAGGGATGGAGGAGGACTCATTAACAACCTGTGATATGCAGATGACACAACCTTCCTTCCTGAAAGTGAAGAGAAATTGGAGTACTTCTGAAGAAGATCAAAGACCACAGCCTTTAGTATGGAATACACCTCAACATCAAGAAAACAAAAATCCTCACAAGTGGACCAATAAGCAATATCATGGTAAACGGAGAAAAGATTGAAATTGTCAAGAATTTCATGGTACTTGAATTCACAATCAGCACCCATGCAAGCAGCAGTGAAGAAATCAAAGGACATGTTGCATTGGGCAAATCTGCCGCAAAAGATCACTTTAAAGTATTCAAAAGCAAAGATATCACTGTAAGGGCTAAGTTGTGACTGGCCCGAGCTGTGAGGTTTTCAATAAACTCATACGCATGTGAAAGCTGGACAATGAATAAGGAAGACTTAAGAAGAATCAATGTCTCTGAATTATGATGTTGGTGAAGAGTAGTGAATATATCATTGACTGCCAGAAGAACGAACAAATCTGTCTTTGAAGAAACAAGGATGGGGAGACTTCATCTCACATACTTTGGACATGTTATCAGGAGGGACCAGTCCCTGAAGAAGGGCATCATGCTTGGTAGAGTAGAGGGTCAGTGAAAAAGAGGAAGACCCTCAATGAGATGGACTGACACAGTGGCTACAACTATGTGTTCAAGCATAACAACGATCATGAGGTTGGCTCAGGACCAGGCGGTGTTCCATACATTTTGTACATTGGGTTGCTTTGTGTCGGAAGCGACTTGATGGCACCTAACAACAACAACAGGCATGCCAAGAAACAGAAGCAAATATCCACAAATTGTCTATATTTTGGGATTATCACATAAAGAATATAAAATATTTGTTTCATATATTTAAAGAAATATATAAAAAAAACATTATAAGAACAACCAACGACATCAACAAACAAATGAAGTATTTTACCAGTGAAATGAAATATTAAAAATAAATGGAAGAATTAAGAAGACAAAAGCAAGCTCTAGAACAAAAAAAATAAAATACATTTAAGAATGCAATAGACGAGAAAGTGAGAGAGAGAAAGAAGGAAGACACAAACAATGAAAAGAGGGTGAAACTGATGTGATAACAGGGAAGCAAAAATTTCACTGTGACACAGTGACTGAATCAACTTTAATAGATAGGAAGGCTTATTATTCAAATTTAGTTGTTGGAGTTCCTGGATGGCACAAAGGGCTAAACGCTCAACTACTGACCAGAAGGCTGGTGGTTTTGAACCCATACGGAAATGCCTTGAAGAAAGGCCCAGTAATCTGCTTCCAAAAGGCCACAGCCTTGAAAACCTCATGGTGCAATTGTACTCCGTGTACATGGAGTCACCATGAGTCAGAATCAACTCAAAGGCAACTCACAATAACAACAGTTTTTTTGTTTTTTTGTGGTATGCTTATTTTGCTAAGCCTTCAATGAAATATCTATACACACAGAGGTCTTAAGTAAGAGCATGTGTGTGTTTATTCACGTGGGTGTGAGTTAGCTTATGTTTGTATGTGACAGTATCTGTATTAAATAAGTGAGTTAAATGACTCCTTTTCTTATCCTCAATGAGACAATGTAAGGTAAAGGTGATTAATCAATTGAAGTAAATTAACAGAAGCAAAAAGTTGGAGATTACCAAGTGACATAAGCCCCTTAGATTTTGCAAAAATATTTAGGATGATATATGTCTATTCACAGGAAACAGAATGAAAGTTCTAGATAATTTTATCATGATCTTAATGGAAAAAGTAACCTCAGTTGACATACGTCTGATTGAATAATCCCTTTATTAATTTGTTTTGTTTTTCTGTTTGTTATTTATTGATGTTGACTCTCATAAAACTGTGAAAGGAAATTTCAACTTGCAAATAAATTAGAAAACTTTTGATATGTGAAAATGAATTTGTCTATTAAAGCAACTCCATCTGAACATTATTTGAAGTGGTACTGTAGATCCTTGTCAGTGCAATGAGTATGGATTTCATTATCATATCAGCTAGGGTGTCTCTAGATACAATAACAAATAAACCTGAAGATCTCAATCACTAGTGCAAAAGAAGTTTATTTACGTAAACTTTGTTTACATAGTTATATAAAATCCAACCACCGTGTGTGTGGTGGTGCTGGTGGTGGTGAAGGTGGCGGTGTTCAACAGTCCTTCAGAACCCCAGGCTGTTGGAGGCTCTGTCACCTTTAACGTTTAACTCCAAAGTTACCTTGGACATCAATGTTGATCCAACAGAATTAGGAAGAAGAGAGTCATTTGTGAAAGTTTCTTTTAGACTATGCTTTGAAGGATCTTGGAACCCTGGTGGCACAGTGGTTAAGAGCTATGACTGCTAACCAAAAAGTCGGCAGTTTGAATCCACAAGCGGCTCCTTGGAAACCCTACTGGGCAGCTCTACTCTGTCCTGTAGAGTCACTATGAGTTAGAATCGACTCAATGGCAATGTGTATGCCTAGAAGGGTCTTACGTTATTTCTGTTCATTTTTCATTGATTAGAACTCAGTCTAGAGACTACAACCGTGAGGAGGCCAAATAATTTAGTCTATTTTTATAAATGCTCAGGTGAAAGAGTAAATAGAGATGATAGAAAATAACCTTTTTCATCTATGGTCTTCCCTGTGGTCTCCAAGTAACCACTTCACTATTCCTCTCAAACAAAAAAATATAATCTTTCCCAAAGAAGCAGCTCAAAGTTTGAGCTGCTATTTGTGTGCATGTGAGAACTAGATTTCATTTAATGTTCACATCAGAGTGATTTTTGAAAATATGTGACCAATATGCAGTTAAACAAACCAAGTTATTACCAGGTAAAATGGACATCCTCTGGCTTTCAAACTGTGGAGTATTTCTGTGGTAATGAAAACCGCTTGCTAGCCTCCTAGGGAACAAAACTGGCATAAATGGGTGACATTGTGTATATTCTTTGAAAAACCTAGGCAATAGAGTACCAATTAATTAAATTTGGATTCTTAGCCCTTAAATATTTCCAGTGAAGTTTCTAGTCCGACTATCTAATCAGGTTGCTGAATAGTCTTTATGTGATGTTTCCACTAACTGAAATTCCTTAAGCATCTCTGCCATGTCTAGACTGTTCACAGATTTGCCTCTTGCCCCTAATAAAGTGCTTGAAGCAGAGTGAGAAATCAGTACCAGAATCCAGTGCCGTGGAGTCGATTCCGACTCATAGCGACCCTATAGGACTAAATAGAACTGCCCCCTCGAGTTTCCAAGGAGCCCCTGGCAGATTTGAACTGCTGACCCTTTGGTTAGCAGCTGTAGTATTTAACCACTATGCCACCAGGGTTTCCGGAATCAGTACATATTTGTTAAATAAGTAAAATAGAAGTGCATTAGAGACTGCCTCTAATCTTTATTCTCTTCCTGCTTTGAAATAAAAGATCTTCTGTTTCAGTGGTTAAAGCACTTGGCTGCTAGCTGGAATGTCGCCGGTTTGAACCCACCAGCCAATCTGCTGGAGAAAGAGGTGGCAGTCTGCTTTTGTAAAGATACCAAAAAAACAAAAACAGACCTGTTACCATCGAGTCGATTCTGACTCATAGCGACCCTATAGGACAGAGTAGGGCTGCCCCACAGGGCTTCTAAGGAACAGCTGGTAGATTTAAACTGCTGACTTTTTGATTAGCAGCTGCGCTCCTAATCACTGCATTACCAGGGCCTTGGAAACCCTGTAGGACAGTTTTACTCTGTCCTATAAAATCACTATGAGTTGGAATCTATTTGATAGCAGCAGACAGCCTTAGAAATCTTATGGGGCAGTTGTGCTTTGTCCTACAGGGTTGCTGTGGGTCAGAATTGACTCAAAGGCAATGGGTTGGTGGTTCCTGTTTTTAGTATTGCATTTTCTTAAATATCTTTTATGAAATGTTGGTTAATAGCTTTGTTCAAACTGTCTATGTAGTGAATAATTTTCTGTTTATTTATTATATCAATTTTTAAAACAGGGTTATTACAATCTGTAACTGCCAATTTGTCTATTTCTCCTCACAGCTATACGACTTTAGGTTTCATGTATTTTGAAACTCTCGTTTAGGTGTGTAAATCTTTAGCTTTATAATGCCCTCCTGATAAATTGGATCTTTTATCATTTAGAAAGTAGCTTCTTTATCTGTGGTAATTTTTTTGTTGTCGTTGTTCCAAAATTTACTTTCTGATATTAACATAATCACTCCAGCTTTCTTTGCATTAGTTGTTTTCATTTTATATTATTTTAAAGTGGATGTCTCATAGACAGTACGTAGTTGGGTCTTGTTTTTCATAGGCATTCTGAAAATTTCTCTTTGTAGATGGGTTGTCTGGGTCATTTATATTTAATGCAGACATTGATATATTTGGATTTAGGTTTACCATGTTATTATTTCTTTTGGTTCCATCCATTTTTCATTCCACTGTTGTCTCTTTTCTGCCTTATTTTGAATTATATAATCCTTTTTTTTTTAAGGATCCTTGCTGGTACAAAGGTTAAGAAATCTACTGCTAACTCAAAGGTTGTGGATCGAACCCACCCCATAGTTTCAAAGGAGAAAGAAGACCTGATGGCCTGCTTCTGTAATGATTACAGCCTCGAAAGGCCTATGGAGCTCTCTACTCTCTTACATGGGGTCACTATGAGTCATAATCAACTCAATGGCAAACAACAACCACCAACATTTTTTTACTTTTTCATTTTTTATTGGTCTATTTAGTTGTTTGATTATACCCTTTTGTACAATTTTTTATTGCCAAAAGCATTCCTCCCCAGTTGTGACAATTACCTGATTACACCTGATCTTATTATTCCTTTGGCTAGTACATCAATAGAATACCTTTCAGTCATCAAACTTTCCTTGCCAATTATCCTGTCAGTGAACCAGTCTCATCAAAATCTACCATACCTGAACTTTCTTGCCTCATGCCTTCCATTACAGGACAAATTTTCTGAGAATCATATATTCTTACCAAAACCTGCCTGCATTAAGGTTGCATGCATTTCAGTATCACAATGTGGTTTTAAAGTTTGGATTATCTAATGATTTTCTCCATAACATGTTCCTGGATCTAATCTCTGCCCTTCTCTGACTTGCTATGTGGTCTCTGAAGCTGACCATACTTGATGGCAGTACCCAGGTTTATTCCTCTGCTGACATTCTATTGTCTTCACCTCATGAGAGGCACCACCAAGAGTTCAGAGGGTAGAGGGCAAAAAGGGCATGCTATTTTGTCCTTATACCTCTTGTGCTGTAGTTCTAAACATCAGGCAGGGCTGTGCCCTTTCACAATTATGATCCCTAACCGGTGTTCCATTCTGCATGGTTCCAGCTCTCACTGGATTCTGTAAAATTATCTCCTCTCCTTGCTAGTTCAGGCCTAGGGGTAGTTCTCTTCTTGCCATTGTTAGTCTCTGGGTGCCTCTGTTGTTTTCTTAACCCTGCTACACAATGTAAATTTTAAGTTCATTAAAAAAACCTTTAGTTGAATCATGTGAGTAGAATATTTTTTCTGTAAGAATTTTTACTAACCAGCAATGAGAAATCTGCAAGGGAAATAAAGGAAATGCTTCCACTAAAATAGCATCTAAGAGAATAAAATAACTAAAAATAAATTTAACCAGGAATGTGAAGGACTTATACATTAATAATTGTAAAACACTGCTGAAATATATTAAAGAAGTCTTAAATAAATGGAAAGATGTTGAATGTTCATGGATTGGAAAACTTAATACCCACTCTAAGGTGACACAAATATTGGAATTATCAAAGACTTTATAGCAGTTATAATCATGTTCCAAGAAATAAGTGGATATACTTGAAAAGAACATAAAATTAGAACTCCTCAGCAGAGAAGTGGATACACAAAAGCAAAACCAAATGTAAATTTTAAAACTGAAATAAAAAAATAATTAATTAAAAAGGAATCACTGGGTAAGCTCAGTAGCAGAGCAGATACGAAAGAGGAGTTAGTGAATTTTAAGATACAGCAATAGAAATTATCCAATATGCACTACAAAGAGAAAAAAAGAAATGAGTCTCAGGAATCTGTGTTTAAAAAAAAGAACAGTCTAATATTAGTGCCACTGGTGTCCCAGGAAAAGAGAAAGTATGCAATACAGAATAAATACTTGAAGACAAAGGACAGGATGCCAAACTCCCAAAATTTGACAAAAAATACCAATATTTGAGAAGATTTAGGAAATGAAAACAGTGTGGCTATACATGCAAAATTTAATTTAAAAAAAGGAAGAAAACAAATTTATATTTGATTGCTGTTATTATTATTATTTTTCAAGAAAACATTAACAAAGATTTTGTTTGATTTTCTCACTATTTCCTTACTAAACATTTCAAAAAATAGCTTATATCTGGAGTCAGAGAATGATACAGAGCATAAATGAACACGCACACACACACACACACACACACAGTGATGTTAGTGATTTTTTTTAACATTCTAAAATTCAAATATTCAAATGACTGTTTCTTTCTTCTAAAAATGCATTCAAATGATGTTGCTATTTCCAGAGATACAGTTTTTGAATTGCTTTCAAAATCTCTTACTCATTCTTTTGAATATCCAAAATGGTAGCAAATGATTACGTCTTGAGGGTGGATTTTAAATTAGGTAAAAACCAGATGTCATTTTAAACATAGAAAATAAGTTGGGTTATCAAATAGAGTACTACAATTTGTGGTCAAAAAATAAAATGTGAATATATAGTTAAGAGATGTTTTTCTACATTTGCTTTATAAATTGGTTCTAAAGCAGATATTAAAAAAGATTTCCAAATATTGCAGCTTAAGTAGAGTAAAATCCTTGGTCTCCCAAGGCAGTCATTTCAAAGGACAAGACTCATTTGTTGTGTAAGTTCTGTTTTTGAATTAAAAGATCGTTTTCAACGAGAGAATAGTTATCATACACGTGTGAGAATATAAATTTTACTTTTCTTAAAGTAAACAACTAACTCTTTGTGTTGTTGTTGGGTGCCATCGAGTCAGTTCCGACTCATAGCGACCCTATACACAACAGAACGAAACACTGCCCGGTCCTGCGCTATTCTCACAATTGTTGTTATGCTTGAGATCATTGTTGCAGCCACTGTGTCAATCCACCTCGTTGAGGGTCTTCCTCTTTTCCTCTGGCCCTGTAATCTACCAAGCATGATGTCCTTCTCCAGGGACTGATCCCTCCTGACAACATCTCCAAAGTATGTAAGACGCAGTCTCGCCATCCTTGCCTCTAAGGAGCATTCTGGCGGCACTTCTTCCAAGACAGATTTGTTCATTCTTTTGGGAGTCCATGGTATATTCGACACTCTTCGCCAACACCACAATTCGAAGGCATCAACTCTTCTTCTGTCTTCCTTATTCATTGTCCAGCTTTCACATGCATATGATGTGACTGAAAATATCATGGCTTGGATCAGGTGCACCTTAGTCTTCAGGGTGACGTCTTTGCTCTTCAGCACTTTGAAGAGGTCCTTTGCAGCAGATTTGCCCAGTGCAATGTGTCTTTTGATTTCTTGACTGCTGCATCCATGGCTGTTGATTGTGGATCCAAGTAAAATGAAATCCTTGACAACTTCAATCTTTTCTCCATTTATCATGATATTGTGAGGATTTTTGTTTTCTTTATGTTTATGACCTTCCAGGTTAAGACAGACTAGGAAGAAGGACCCTGCAGCCTACTTCTGAAAAGAATTAGCCAGTGAAAACCTTATGAATAGCAGTGGAGCTTTGTCTGACATAGTGCTGGAAGATGAGCCCCCCAAGTTGGAAGACACTCAAAAGATGACTGGGGAAGAGCTGCCTCCTCAAAGTAGAGTCGACCTTAATGACATGGATGTAGGAAAGCTTTCGGGACCTTCATTTGCTGATGTGGCATGACTCAAAATGAGAAGAAACAGCTGCAAACATCCATTAATAATCAGAACTTGGAATGCACGAGGTATGAATCTAGAAAAATTGGAAATCATCAAAAATGAAATGGAATGCATAAACATCGATACCCCAGGCATTAGTGAGCTGAAACGGACTGGTGTTGGCCATTTTGAACCGGACAATCATATAGTCTATTCTGCTGGGAATGACAACTTGAAGAGGAATGGTGTTGCATTCATCGTCAAAAGGAACGTTTCAAGATCTCTCCTGAAGTACAACGCTGTCAGTGATAGGATAATATCCATATGCCTGCAAGGAAGACCAGTTAATACGACTATTATTCAAATTTACCCACCAGCCACGAGGGCCAAAGATGAAGAAATAGAAGATTTTTATCAGCTGCTGGAATTTGAAATTGATCAAACATGCAATCAAGATGCATTGATAATTACTGGCTATTGGAATGCAAAAGTTGGAAACAAAGAAGGGTTTGTAGTTGGAAAATATGGCCTTGGTGATAGAAACAATGCTGGAGATCGAATGATAGAATTTTGCAAGACCAATGACTTCTTCATTGCAAATACCTTCTTTCACCAACATAAACGGTGACTATACACATGCACACGGACCTCGCCAGATGGAATACACAGAAACCAAATTGACTACATCTGTGGAAAGAGACAATGGAAAAGCTCAAAATCATCAGTCAGAACAAGCCTGGGGCCAATTGTGGAACAGACCATCAATTGCTCATATGTAAGTTCAACCTGAAACTGAAGAAAATCAGAGTAAGTCCACGAGAGCCAAAATATGGCCTTGAGTATGTCCCACCTGAATTTAGAGACCATCTCAAGAATAGATTTGATGCATTGAACACTAGTGATGGAAGACCAGATGAGTTGTGGAATGACATCAAGGACACCATCCATGAAGAAAGCAAGAGGTCACTGAAAAGACAGGAAAGAAAGAAAAGACCAAGATGGATGTCAGAAGAGAATCTGAAACTTGCTCTTGAGTGTCAAGCAGATAAAGCAAAAGGAAGAATTGATGAAGTAAAAGAACTGAACAGAGGATTTCAAAGGGCCTCTCGAGAAGACAAGTAAAGTGTTATAATGACATGTGCAAAGAGCTGGAGATGGAAAACCAAAAGAGAAGAACACACTCGGCGTTTCCTCAAGAAGAAAGAAAAGAAGAAAAAATTCAAGCCTCGAGTTGCAATAGTGAAGGATTCCATGGGGAAAATATTAAACGACTCAGGAAGCATGAAAAGAAGATGAAAGGAATACAAAGTCATTATACCAAAAAGAATTAGTCGATATTCAACCATTTCAAGAGGTAGCATATGGTCAGGAACCGATGGTACTGAAGGAAGAAGTCCAAGCTACTCTGAAGGCATTGGCAAAAAACAAGGCTCCAGGAACTGGTGGAATATCAATGGAGATGTTTCAACAAACAGATGCAGAGCTGGAGGTGCTCACTCATCTATGCCAAGAAATATGGAAGCCAGCTTCCTGGCCAACTGACTGGAAGAGATCCATATTTATGCCTATTCCAAAGAAAGGTGATCCAACTGAATGTGGAAACTATAGGACAATACCTTTAAAATCACAGGCAAGCAAAATTTTGCTGAAGATCATTCAAAAATGGCTGCAGCAGTATATCAACAAGGAACTGCCAGAAATTCAGACTGGTTTTAGAAGAGGACGTGGAACCAGGGATATCATTGGTGACGTCAGATAGATCCTGGCTGAAAGCAGAGAATACCAGAAGGATGTTTACCTGTGTTTTAATGACTATGCAAAGGCATTCAACTGTGTGGAACATAACAAACTGTGGATAACACTGCGAAGAATGGGAATTCCAGAACACTTAATTGTGCCCATGAGGAACCTTTACATAGATCAAGAGGCAGTTGTTCGGACAGAACAAAGGGATATCAACTGGTTTAAAGTCAGGAAAGGTGTGCGTCAGGGTTGTATTGTCTCACCATACCTATTCAATCTGTATGCTGAACAAATAATATGAGAAGCTGGACTGTATGAAGAAGAACGGGGCATCAGGATTGGAGGAAGACTCATTAACAACCTGCGTTATGCAGATGACACAACCTTGCTTGCTGAAAGTGAAGAGGACTTGAAGCACTTACTATTGAAGATCAAAGACCACAGCCTTCAGTATGGATTACACCTCAACATAAAGAAAACAAAAATCCTCACAACTGGACCAGTGAACTCTTTGTATATTTGCCTAAAAATGAGCTAGGTTTATGAGACTGGAAAAAAAAAAAAAAAGAACTAGAGATAACTTAAATGCTTTATGTCTTCACTAAACATTAAAAGTATGCTTTACCTTAAGCACCCGTTCATTAAATCAGTAAATAATTATTAATTTCCCAATTGCTGGGTAATATTTTGTGCATTTTGTTTACATTAAAAAATGAAAATGCTAACAATAATTGTGACCTTAGTGGAGAAAGACCAAAAAAGAAAAAAAAAAAGCTCATTATTTATAACAAACTAAAACCAGCTCTTAACCACTGCTCCACCAAAAAAAAAAGAAAGAAACAAACAAACAAAACGAAACCCATTGCTGTCAAATCCTTTCTGATTCACAGCGACCCTATAGGAGAGAGCAGAACTGCTCCATAGGGCTTAGAAGGAGTAACTGGCAGATTTGAACTGCCGATCTATCGGTTAGTAGCAGAGCTCTTAGCCAGTGTGCCACCAGGGCTCCACATATATATTTAAGAAAAAATATAAAGCACAGTAAGAGGAGTCAAGACAGAGATGGAAGATAGGTAAGAATTTTAAATAAGAGCTCAGGATATGCCTCACTGACAAGAAGACAGGTGATCAAAAACTTGGAGGACTTGATCAAAGATCCCATAGAGATAACTTTCAGCTGCACATTTGAGGCAGAAGAAGCAGCCAATCCCAAATCCATAAAACAGAAGCATACCTTTCCAGTTAAGGAATATAGCAAGGTAGGTAGATGTAGTAGTTGATACATAAGTGTTCTGTGAATGTTTGCTTCTAATTGGCTCCATTTTCTCAGTAGGTTGTTGCTGTTAGTTGCCATTGAATTGGCTCTGATTCATGGCAACTTTTTGTGTAACAGACCTATACATTGCAAAGTCTTGAAACTTCACGATCATTGCTATGTTTGAGTCCTTTGTTGCAGCCACTGTGTAGTGCCTTTCAACCTAGGGACCCATTTTCCAGCACTATATTGGACAATATTCTGTTGTGACCCATAAAGTTTTCATTGGCTAATTTTCAGAATTAGATTGTCAGGGTCTTTTTTTTAGTCTTTTTTGGTATGAAAGCTCCACTGAAACCTGTCTACCATGGGGGGCCCTGCTGGTATTTGAATACTGGTGGCATAGCTTCCAGCATCATGATGACACACAAGCCACCACATTACAGTAAACTGACAGTTGTGTAGTGGTTTCTCAGTATAAAAGGGAGAAAAGCCTTCAGTGAGGGAGAGTGTAGAGAAGAAGGTGTTGTAGGTTTTAGGAGAGAGGATAAGGTGTGAAATAGCATCTTGGAACAGGGGTTGGCAATATATACCGTATTTTTTTAAGCCCACTGTCTGTTTCCGGTTTTACTGAAAAAAGCCACACCTATTTGTTTACATATTGTCTGTGTCTTTTTCGTGCTACAGTGGCAGAGTTGAGTAGTTACAATGGACTGTTTGGCCTGCAAGCCTAAAATATTTACTATCTTGCCCTTTAGAAAAAAATTGTGTAACACCTGTTCTAGAAAAATGAGAAAGCAACTGGAAGGAATATATAGTGTAATTGCTTACCAGAATTGAAATTCATTTAATGCTTTTGTCATGAATGTAAAGTGAAACCAGTTGTGTGGTTTTCTTCAGCCATAGTCATCCGTACAAGTACAGGTATGGAATAGGTGCAGAGTTGGATTTAACTTGAGTTGTTGTTTTGCCAACTGAGAAGAGTGGAGGGAGAAAGGGGTAAGAGAGTCTAGGGTATATACAACGGAATGATTCTAAAGACTTAACTACAAAATTCAAGCTAGTTCAGGAGAGATGAGAGGATGTAGAAGGGAAGAGGAATGATAGCAAAATTAGAGATTTTTGGTGGAGTGAAAAGATTGTTGGAAGGAAGTATAAAAGACAGCTGGCTTAAAAAATAGAAGCCTGTGATCTTAGAAATGCATGGAATTAAGATTGCAAAAGAGTTTCAGTTATTGGTAATGAGAAGTTGTATGACATGATCACGGTAGGAATAGCCAAAGAAAGGTTCAGGATCAGTATTTGGGGCAGCAAGTTTTAAGAAATTTAAAAGTTAAGGTATGGGAGTGATCATCTGTCTGTTTATTTAAATCACACACACACACACACACACACACACACTAAGAGCTGAAGAAATAAAGAAATGGGAGGTTCCTAGATGATATCAACATCAGCTGATGACATATGATTTGGAGTTGGAGACTTTTAAGGAGGAGGAAGGGAGACATTCTGAAAGTAGCAATGAAGTCAGGGAACAAGTAGGACAGAGGATGTGAAAAAAAAAAAAAAAAAAAAAAAAAGCCAAGACCAAGACAGAGGCAGAGAGCATGGTGTTTTGGCAATCAGAGTTCTAGTAGAACAAGAAGGTACAGGGAACATGTGAGCTTACAGCAAATGCGCTAGCTCCACCTAGAAAACCAAAAGAAAAGTTTTTTTTTTTAACTATTATTTAGATAATGAGGGATTTATTTCCTACATGATTAAAATGGGATTTTAAAATAAGTCTAAGGTTCTTGGAGAACTGTGGACATACATTATGGTTTGGAGTCAATTTTGAGGTAGAATGTGATTGTAAGTCTATAAAAGCTTGTTTGTTGGTCCAATTACATTTTTCCTGCCATGAATACTGAATTAATCAGGCAATTTATGAAACTTTGACTCAATTTTCAAGACCACATTTTAAAATAAAATTTGAAAAACAAGAGTACTTCAGAGACTGAGAGAGTAGTTTAGCTAATTGTTGTCTATATTATATATATAAATAGTTGAAAAGACTAATATATTTAGACAGGCAAAGAAAAGATAGAGACATCATAAACCCATTGTCATTAGGTTGATTTTGACTCACAGCGACCCTATAGGACAGAGTAGAACTGCTACACAGAGTTTCCAGGGAGCAGCTGGTAGATTCGAACTGCCAACCTTTTGGTTAGCAACCAAGCTCTTAACCACTGCACCACCAGGGCTCCAGAGACATCACAGTCACCTTCAAATATTTAAGGTATAATCATGTAGAGATGGAGCTAACTCAATCCATATTCTTGAAGGAGGCAGAAATAGGATCAATAACTGGAACTTACTGGAGGAGAGACATTACAATATTAAAAATGACTTTAGCTGTTTAACAAAGCAAGTCTTGCTTCAGGAGACAGTCAAAGAAATCTTCATTATTTGAGGAATTTAAGGAAAGACACATATGTGATGGAATGTAAAAGAAGAAATTTCTGCACTTTGCAAATGTTTGAATACACCAGTCCTAACAGGGTCTTGAAATATTCAGATGATTAGCACCATTCATCCAACATACGTACATATTTAACTCTCTTTTCTAGCTTCTTCTGGATGCTTATTCATGGCCAGATAGGCTTATAGATTAATCACGAAGGAGTATAATATTGTTATATTTGTTGCTATTGTTCAAAGGCACTTATTTGGGAAAAAAAAATTAAATCCAATGTTCCCCCCACCTGCTCGAGACATTTACTTTTGATAGTTTCCTTGCTAGCTCTGAATTGACCCTACAGAAACAGGTTAGGGTTTTTACTTATTTATTTTGGTTTTTCACCTCTGGTTTACTGTATTTATTCATTTATTCTTATACTTTTCTCTGGTCAAAGAATTAAATTTAAAAGATATTGTCAAAACTTGTATCTAGGGAGATAATTGACTTTTTATACACTTTCGTTCCTCAGTCTGCTATAGATTTTAGCTCCTGTACTGATGGTTGGGTTTGGAACTTTGTTCCGAGTCACATCAGAGATCCAAATTTAACCTCAGCTAGAGCTCCATCAGTTGAAGTACCCCAAATATATTCCTAAGCAAAATAAGAAAATACACTGTAAAAAACGTTTGGAATTTGGTACAAGCCATAGCACTTCAAATTCTTCTTTGACTATGTTTTGTTAGATAAATAAATAACACACTAATGCTATGGTGCCATGCAGCTCTGAGTGATAACCAGTCTTCACAGGCGACCAAAAGTGCCGAAGCAGAAAGGGAGACATTCCCACTGAAGAGATAAGTCTTGTGGATCAAGTAGATGAGATTAAGTTGGGGCTGAAGGAAAAGTAATAGGTAATACGCTCCCAAATTGAAAGGTTTTTTAAAGCGCAAGTTTCCAAGGAAGTCTGGAAAACCAGAAGTAGCTTTGGTTTCTCTAGTTGGAGAGGTGCTAGCATAACAGGATGAAAGATTAGCCATTTCAGCACAAGCTTGTTCACTTTCAGAGAGATACAGGTCCCCACTCTGTGAATACAGATGGCTGGAGGCAACCTATAGGAATAAATAGTGATGCAGTGAGTGAGAAAATCTGGACCACCAAATTAGTGTGATTTTGAAAAAGAAAAAAGCTCAGACTTTAAGGGAAGCATTTAGGTTTCTTTCTTTCATGTTATTGTTTAATAATTTTTTTTTTTCCTGTCAAAAGCTAAATGTAATCTCATTAGCATACCAGAAGAAAACAATAAAAAATTATTATCTTTTCAACTTCAATATTTATTTGTATTTTTTATAATGAATGCACGCAACTTCTGCAATGAGAGAAAAAAATATCAGTGATCACATTCTATACAATGCCTGACAACGGTAAGAGGTGCAGATCAAAACATTTCTAACTCAGTAATATTTAAACTTGCCTTTTTTTTTTTTTGAAAATAGGAACATATCTGTTCATAAATGAACATTTACTTAAAGGAGTTTTAAGGGAAATGTTAGTTGACACTGTGGTCTTCTCAGATGCAACATAAATTTTTTTTTTTTTTTTATGTTGTATCTGAGAAGAAAAACTCATTGCCGTCAGGTCAATTCTGACTCATAGCTACACTATAGGACAAAGTAGAACTGCCCCATAGAGCTCCCAAGGAGTGGCTGGCGGATTCAAACTGCTGACCTTTTGGTTAGCAGCCATAGCTCTTAACCACTGTGTTACCAGGGCTCCATATATGAAGTATCAATGTAAAATTCTGAAAGATCTATATAGACTTCAGAAATTTTAAGCAAGTGTTGTTGTAAGTGTGAATTTGCTCTTTTTTGATAGCTAAAGAAAGAAGTGGGGGGAAAAAAAACTTCTGTCCTGTCAATTACAACTCACAGAAACCCTGTGTGTGTCAGAGCAGAACTGCACTCCACAGGGTTTTCATTGGCTGTGATCTTTGAAAAGTAGATTGCCATATTTTTCTTCCAAGGCATCACTGTGTGGGTTCAATCCTTTGATCATTTGGTTAGTAGCTGAGTGCTTGACCATTTGCTCCATACAGGCTTTCCTAAACATACGGGGATGTTTTTAGTTTAGCATGAAATATTCAGATGAAATGAGAGGTATATATAGCACACAAAGTGGCTGCCTGGCCGACAAGGAGAAAGCCTCTTTTCTATGTTTTGATCTACCATAGTTATTGCAGCATGCTAATTATCTTCTCCAATACTTGGATTTGATATTCCTGTGGTTATTTTCTCTTTTTCATTGTCCCCTTAGTTTTTTTTTTTTTTTAATTGGCATAGGATTTATTTCTTTTCAATAAACTATTTGCTCTCTCCTGTCATTAATATTTATTTTATAGATCTCATATAATTGCTTTCCTATAATTCAGAAAGTTTTATACTTAATGAAACTTGTGGGCCTTTTCTTAAGTAAATAAAGTTTTAGAAATGTATAGTGTGTGTCTGTTGACTTATTTCCTATTAATGTCAAAGAACATTTATCAGTGAATAGGTTAGGTTCACTTTTTTACTAGATACTTGCATGTTTATTTTGGGATTTAAACACATAAAAATCACATACAGCTGAAATTTCAGTGAGCTCATATATATTTTCAATAAATGTATAATCTTCTACATGTGTATGTTAAATCTATCTACTCTAAAATTGATTTAAAGCATGGAATATATCATAATATGTATCACCATGTAAAAAATATGACCAGGTTACTGGGTCCTCAACTAAATACTCATAGTACCTAAGGTCTACCAAGTAAGTGTAGAGTAAATGTTTAAAAAAATGTAAAAATTTTTATTATTAATTTTTTTATTCAAAGCATTTTCCATCTCTTATAAACGAGGCTATTTCTTGAGCAAGTAAACCAGTAATTTGACATAGCTGATATTCAATAATTTTTTTAAAAAGAATGAAGTACTGAGAAGACAACCATAGTTGAGTTGTTCATATACTTTTGAATAGCTGGATTACAAGTTTTAAGTCCTCTGTGTACCACTCAACATTGATTAGATATCTTAAGAGCTGGTTTTCTTCTTCCCAAGTGGGGGTATTTTATCACACCAGTTATATGGGAGAAACTATTCAGAAGAATCCAAAATAGATTCCATTAAAAAAGCCATAGCCCAGTACCAGCAGTGAACCCCAAATATAGAAACCATAGGTAGGTCTATTTTTTTTTGAGGTGGGGAGGGTGAATGGTAGGTAGACTGCAGCACCACAAGAGATTAAAGCGTTTTGTTACAACCATGGTGCGATTTTAACTGGCCCCTCTAGTACAGACAAACTGTTTTCTTCTTTTTCTACCCTCAGAGCCAAGCACAGTTTTAAGTAGAGTTTTTGGAACATAACAGAAACTCAGTAGGCGTTATGTGTCCTTCGACAGTAATAATGTTGTGTTTCATCTGGTCAAAGACACACATTATTTCACATTTTAACATTTTCAAACTCGCATTGCAACTTACAGTCAAGAGCAAAGTATACTTGGTATTGGTCAGGTGGCAGTCACAACTTAGTTGTCATTGGCATTAATTTGGTCATAGCTGTTAATATTGTAGTCACTTCAATTGAGTGATGTGCTTTATAGGTACTTTGTATGTTGATTGTAATTCCCATGTAAAAACTACCCAAAAAATATTACATTGATTTGACATTCAAATAAAAAACTTATTGAGAATAAAGATAGGCATGGAACAGACTAAAGCGGTATAAATTTTATGAGAGAAATGAGTCAACTGGTATTTTATAAGAACTGAAAGAGAAAGATACAATTAGATGAGGTACTATATATGTACCAAATCAAAACCAAACCCAGTGCCATCGAGTCGATTCCGACTCATGGCGACCCTATAAGACAGAGTAGAACTGCCCCTTAGAGTTTCCAAGGAGCACCTGGCAGATTCAAACTGCCGACACTTTGGGTAGTAGCCTTAGCACTTAACCACTACGCCACCAGGGTTTCCCACTATATATGTATACAAATATGTAGTTATTGTTTTTGTAATGAAATTGAAGGCAGAAGAAATTTAAAATCTCTCAGAAGAGTTGGAAGGCATTTCAAAGCAAGTAGAAGCTAGTGCAACAAACACACATAATGTGTTGCACTATCTTTAAATTACAGTGTCATTTTTTGTCATTTTTTTAGGGGGACATATTCTCTTACACATTGATAGCTTAGATTCAGTCAAATACTGTAACTAGTACCCCTTGAGACTCTAACCAGTTGTAGTCAATTTCAACTTATGGTGACTCCACGTGTGTCAGAGTAGAACTGTGCTCCAGAGGGTTTTCAATGGCTAATTTTGGAAGTAGGTTTCCAGACCTTTTGAGGCAGCTCTGGGTAGACTCAAACCTCTAATCTTTCAGTTAGCAGTTGTCTTAGTTATCCAGTGCTGCTATAACAGAAATATCGAAAGTAGATGGCTTTAGCAAGCAGAAATTTATGTTCTCACAGTTTAGGAGGCTAGAAGGTGCTGACTTTAGGGGAGGAGTTTCTTTCTCTGCCAGCTCTGAGGGAAAGTCCTTGACTCCTTTCAACATCTGTGGGTCCAGCATTCCTTGGAGATCTCCATGTCTCTTGACATCAATCTTCTCCTGGGTCTAGGAGGTTCTTAGTGCAGGAACCCTGGGTCCCAAGGGTGTACTCTGCTTCCAGCTTTTCTTTCTTGGTGGTCATGAAGTTCCTCTCTTCTCTGCTCACATCTCTCTCTTTTTATCTCTTCTAAGATAAAGGGTGTGACTCAGGCAAGGGTATGACTTAGTTAGGGTGTGACTTAAGTAAGGCAGTGACTTGAGTAAGGTAGTGACTGGAGTAAGGCAGTGAAAGGTATGAGTGAAGTAAGGCTTTAATAAAGGTGTGACTCAAGACACATCCCACACTAGTTCTTCCTCATTAATGTATAGAGGCTTGGGATTTACAACACATAAAATGCTGGGTAATTACACAATACCACAAAATGGAGGACAATTACATCAGATGAAAAAATGGAGGGCAATTATACAACACTGGGAATCATGGCCTAGTCAAGTTGATACATATTTTTGAGGGATACAATTTAATCCATGACAGCAGCTAAATGAGTTAACTGTTTGCACTATCCTGCGACTCCACTGAGTACCTACCCACTAAAATATGTAGGACATTATTTGCTTCTGGAAGGATTAAGTCAGCTATAAACAATTTGCTTATTCTTCTCAACATATCTTAAAAATTTATCATTGCTGTTGTCGTTGTTGTTAGCTGCTGTCATGTTGGCCTCCAACTCATGAAAATCCCAGGCACAATGGAACAAAATGCAACCTAGTCCTGGTCTATCCTCGTGATAGGTTATAGATCGGAATATAGTGATCCACAGGATTTTTATAGGCTGATTTTCAGAAGTCTATCTCTAGGCCTTTCTTGCTAGTTGTCTTAGTTATCTAGTGCTGCTATAACAGAAATACCACAACTAGATGGCTTTAACAAAGAGAAATTTATTCTCTCGAGGCTGTAATTCCTATTTAGGGCCTCAGCTCCCGAGGAAGGCTTTTTATCTCTGTCTGTTCTGGGGGAAGGTCCTTGTCATCAATCCTCCCCAGTTGAGAAGCTTCTCAGTGTAGGGACCCTGGTTCCAAAAGATGTGCTATTCTCCTGTCTCTTGTTTCTTGGAGGTATCTGGTCCCCCTCTCTCTCTGCTTGCTTTTCTTTTTTTATATCTCAAAAAATATTGACTCTAGGCAGAACCTAATCTTGTAGATTGAGTCCTGCATCATTAACATAACTACATCTAATCCTGCCCCATTCACATCATCGAGGTAGGATTTACAATGCAGGAAAACCACATCAGATGACAAAATGGTAGACAATCACACAATAATGGGAATCATGGCCTAGCCAAACTAATACACATTTTTGGGGACACAATTCAATCCATAATATTTTACTCTTTGATCCCCTCTGGAAGTTTTGCTGACACCTGTTCAGCCTCGTAGCAACACTCACTGACAAGAGTGGTGGCTGCACATGAGGCGCATTGGCCAGGAATCAAACCAGGGTCTTCAGCATGGAAGGTGAGAATCCTGCCACAGAACCACCAATTTTATATTTATGTAGAAAAGGATTTCATGAAAGAGGTAATATGCTAGAAACAGGAATTAAATCTAGGCCTTCTGGGGTCATAAAACCATGTTATTCCATTACTTTCTTGAGAAAAGAATGTTTCTTTCAACTTAATTTAATGCAGCATAGTAGATACTATTCCAGTGGTTGAAAGTGTAGTATTAAACTGAAGATGCTTTTAAAAGATGCACAACATACAAATGCAATCACACGCATACATCTGCTCTGTCATACACACACAAGCATTTAGCACTTTCCAAAGCAAAATATAATTTACTATTTGACATATCATTGTGTTGGGTTTTCATATTTCTTCAATGATCTGGTTATACAAGAAACAAATCTTGCCAATTTTATTAATCAACAATAAATTTTAGTAATTTCTAAATTTTCCCTAAAATGGGGCCATGACTAAGCGGTTATTGAAAATCTCCAAAATGACATTTTCTTTTAATTCTGTAGCTGGATTCTAGGAAAGTCAGAGTATGCACTAAGAACTTGAAAGTGAATATGATTTAGGTTTAGAAATAAGAGTGACCATGTTCAACTAAATAGCACTGCCACTCAGATAACTGAGAGGTCTTTTAGATTAAGCCTTCCTATAAAATAAAACTGATTTTCATAAATTTTCACTTCTGATTAGGGCTCACTAGAAATCCATGAGGGCCTCCATCTGAAGCACCCACAAACATTCTGTAAAAGCTCCCCCCCTTAAAAAAAACTCTTAGTGCAATTTTGTTTCATGTGTGGCCCACTTCTTTTTCATTGAGAGCGATGGCATCATTTTGTCTAAGTATGTGGTGGAAAAGCTCATTTAAGGCCAAGCAGTCTTTACTGGTTTATAGCTAAAAGGAGAGTTTAGTACTTGTCCTCCAATGTGGAGTTTCTGGTATTGAAATTAAAGCACTCTTGCCTCAAGTAAATGCCATTCAAAAGTATATTTTGTTGCATTCTGCTTTTATTATTGTGTGTTTCCTAAATTTATAAGTTTTATTTTGCATATATGGTTCACGATTACATATTAATTAAGCCTTGTGGAAAAAAAGAACTGATTTCTTAAACCTCAGACACCAAAGAACTGATTAGTTATGAACAGACTGCAATTTGTTCTAATGGTTTATCTTTGTTTCCAGCAATTTTTCCACCTGTTAAATTACTCTGTAATTTACAGTTTCCTGCTATTTGACAAGAAAACATTACAATCACAATAAAATGTAATTTAAAGCTATTACCAATCAATAAAATATGTCCCAGTCTAAAATGAGATTGAAATAATTTATGGGGACTTTACAGTCAAATTAAAATGGAGATTATTCCGCAGAGGGGAATCAACTTCTGTAAAACTGCAAACTGCAAGGATCATCTATTTCCTAATAATTTTGCACAGCTGAAACAATGTCATTACTTGAAGGCAGCACAGCATATTCAGTGCAGTCAGAAGAATCTTACAAATAAATGTTGGAGAAAAAAAAGTATATTTGTGGATCCATGATTCAGTAATGGATTTGAAGTTAATGCAAAATGGTAATATTAAACCTATGAGGCATGTAAGGTTTAATACTAGTGAATAACTCACCGCAAATATTGTTTGTTGACAGGTTTATTTATGCTCTTAACAGTAGGAAATGATTCCTAATGCTAGTTAGCAAAATTAGCAATGATATCCCACCCTCCCCACTGCCTACCAACAAAAAAAAAAAAAACTTAAAAGTCCTAGAGGGGATGCATTTTATTTGTAAATCAACTCCTATTCATCAAAACAAGTGATGATATTTGAAAATGACAAAAGTTTAAAGAAAGCGAATTCTTAAGAACTATTGAGTCCAACCTACCTGGCTGGAAAAAGGAGCAAACGTATTACAACACGCTTTGTATCCCTAATAAAGCCAACACAATAATCTTTCTTTTCTCTTCTAGCCTTCCTCCTTTTCCTGTCCCACTACCCTCACCTCTCAACCCCTAATCGTATGATTGTTTGTCAACTACTCAGTGGAGGGTAATGAGTGGAATTCTCCAAATAATTTAGACAAATGGAAAACAAACTATTGTGGACGCAAGAACAAGATTTAATTAATCATACCTTTCCTTTTGTGAATTTACTGATTCACAAATTTATTCGTATTAAAACTGGACTCTTCCTACTCTCTATAGGTTCTGCCAAAAACCAATATATTAAAATGAGAAAAGATCAAAACACAAGAATAGTAATTAAATACTGACAAAGGGTTAGTAGTATGCTTAAGAGAATAGAAGTTGTATTACATATGAAATTATGACATCTAAGCAGTTATTTTTTTAACTAACCTTAACTCCCTCAAAGGAGTACTTTGACTGGGTTATTTAAATTTACGTTTTAAAGAAAAAAAAACTAAACAATTTATTGCTGCCAAAGAATTTGAGCCTTGTAACGCATAAGGTATGTTGTTTTATGTTCTTATAAGCTATCCAGAATTGCTTATCTCATTTAAAATTAAACAAAATTTCCAAACCCTGGGACAAGTGAACATTAAGTCAGCAAAAATCTATTTTACAGCTAAAGTGTAGTAGATGCAAACACAAATAAGGCACACTTCCAGTCTTGAAATAAATGACAAACAGTAAGGACACAATGGTGCAATGAGCATAAGAATGTAAAAGACCTGTTATATATTTTCTTATAGATTTTCTGGATTCTATTTGCTTGGCTTTTGAACAAACCCAAATTTGAAGACTATACTTTTATAGCTTCTAATTTGAACATGATAAGCTAAACTGTTAGGTGATGCCTTCAAATAGTCACATAGGCACAGTCTGTTAGGAAAAATTAGATTTGTTATCAGTTCTTTTTCAGCTCAGCAGAGTCATTTGAGCAATTACTAGAATATGAAGATTGAGTGAATGTAGCTCAAAGACACTTTGAATTTGCCACAGAAAAAGCAAAGAGAACCATACCTACACTGACTGACTTCAAAGTCCTCCCTAACACCTTAATTATGAAGAAAACCAATGAAGCTCATAAGTTCAGAGCTGTTGATGAAGATAAAATTTATCACAAAATCCGTGATCACAAGATGAAGGTTGCCATCATCCTTCCTATGATATAAATGTCGAGAAAATTGATTTCATCAAAATAAACATCAGGTTCTCAATACAGGCAATCTTGCTGCCTATATTTGATGTTTAATTTGTGCCTTAATGTTTATAAATACAAGTAAAAATATTAATGTTATTGTTGTTATTTGCTATTGAGTAGGCTTTCACTTGTGGCTATCCCCTGTATAACAGAACAAAAGGTCTGCTTCTGCCCCATGTTCCCATTGGTTGGTATGTTTGAGTCCATTGTTGTGGCCACTGTGTCATTCAATTTCAAGCTAGGGTTTTCCTCCCCTTCGCTGGCCCTCCACTTTACCAGATATGTTATTGGTTTCTTCTGATTATGCATTCAGTCATCAAGGTGAAATCTAGGAAAATATTCTTTGACCATAAACTTTTCATTGGCTAATTTTCAGTTGTAGGTTCTTAAGCCTTTCTTCCTCAACAGTCTTAGTCTGGAAGCGCCGCTGAAATCCATCCACCATGAGTGACCCTGATCATATTTGAAATACTGAGGGCATAGCTTCCAGCATCATAGCAAGCCACCACAGTATGACAAACTGACAGACAAATGGTGGAAATAACATTAATACGTGGTTGTGTTTTGTGAGAACTAAAGACGGAAAAAAAAAGATATAATATTAATTACTAAAACTACAGTGTTCCAGATAGGTTCGCATTGTTTGTTCAATGATAACTACTTTGTGGATTACACAATACTCTTAAAACCAAGATCGTGCATTCCCAGTTTGTTATTATGATGTCTTATTTAAAAAAAATAATCATTTACTTAGTCAAAACTGATCACATCTTTTTGTCTGTACATAAGTAGCCTGTTGTATTGTCAGGAAATCGAATTGGAATGGCATCAACTGACTTTTCACAAAACAATGTTAATTACTCTCTTATATATTTTAAGATCCTGGTGGCGCCATGTTTAAGCATTCTGCTGTGAACAGAAAGGTCAGTTCTTCAAAGCTGCTAGCAGCTCAGCAGGACAAAAATACTGGCCATCTGCTCCTGTAAAGATTACAGCCTAGGATACTGCATAGGCAGTTCGACTCTGTCCTACAGGGTCACCATGAGTTGGAATCAATTTGACAGCATACAACAACAACAACAAGCTGTTTCTGTCAAGGAGATGAGTTAAGCTAAAATTGCTGAGCTGAGCTGTCAGGTTCCCAGTAGCGTATTAAGACTACCAGCCACAATGAAAATAACATCAAGCCTTTAATCACTGCCATAGTATAAATGACTGGGTTTCACAAGAGACACTTAGAGAAGGCATCAGCTCCCTCATTTCCTATGTCTCCAGGAATGACACCCAGGTGAGTGTTAGGTGTATCAGTGCAAATGTGGAGACCATCTTACTCCTGAGGGAATCTTGAACAAAAGGCTCCTGAAGTTTTATGTGTCTCAGGACCATGGAGGAGGACAAGGGGGAAGGGCACGTAGTGGAAAAGTGCTAAGTACAGTGTCAGAGTGGAGGAAGTGTCTTCAAGGTCCTATCTCCTTCCTTTTGATAAGGTGGACTCAGCAGAGGCATCTGAGGAAGGCCTCTGGGTAAGCCCTGCAATAAGCAGACCTTCATATGGCAATGCCTGGTCTAAGAATGGAGATATTCAAAAGAACATGGCTGGTGAGGGTTGAATCCTTGGCTACAACTCCCTGCAGAGATGGTAATCCATTGGTTGCGCACTAAGTCTGACTGTGGAGGGCAGCATTCCCTCTGAGGCCTGCAAGGTAAAGCCTCTGTAATTGCCGATGGTCAGGCCTGAGAAATCACAAATAGGTTTTTAGTCAGGAGCTGGATTTCTCCTTTTGGTTGATTAAGATGTAAATAATTATTCTTACAGCATTCCAGATATATATTTTAAATTAACAACTGTAGTTGCCATGTTTAACTCTTGTTCTGAAATTTAGCTTGTACCGCTGTTCTCAAAACTGATAAAAGATGTAATTTATTGGAATTTTTTTTTCTTTTTCCTGAACCCCAATAGCACCTGTTTTAGGGGTTTATATATTTTACAAAATACATTATTGTATAGCATATTTGAAAAGCCCTGTGGTACAGTGGTTAAAGCACTCAGCTGCTAACCAAAAGGTCGGAGGTTTGAACCCACCAGCCTCTCCGCAGGAGAAAAATGTGACAGGTAGCTTCCATAAAGATTACAGCCTTGGTATAGACACATCCAAACTCCCTGAGGGACCAAATTACTGACCTGACAGCTGTGAGAACCATGATCTCAGGGAACATCTAGCTCAACTGGCATAACATAGTTTATAAAGAAAATGTTTTACATTCTGCTTTGGTGAGCAGTGTCTGGGGTCTTAAAAGCTTGTGAGTGGTCATCTAAGATACTCCACTAGTTCCACCTCATTTGGAGCAAGGGAGAATGACGAAAACCAAAGACGCAAGGGAAGATTTGTCCAAGGGACTAATGGACCACAACTACCACAGCATCCACCAGACTGAATCCAGTACAACTAGGTGGTCCAACTACCACAACTGACTGCTCTGACAAGGATCACAATAGGGGGTCCCAGGCAGAGCTGAAGAATGTAGAAAAAAATTCTAAATCACAAAAAAAGGCCAGACTTACTGGTCTGACAAAAAAAAAAAAAAACAGAGACTGGAGAAACCCCGAGAATATGGCCCCCGGACACACTTTTAACTAGGTGATAAAGTCACTCCTGAAGTTCACCCTTCAGCCAAAGATTAGATAGGCCCATAAAACAAAATGAGACTAAAGGGGAATACCAGACCAGAGGCAAGGACTAGAAGGCAGGAGGGGACAGGAAAGCTGGTAATAATGAACTCAAGATCGAGAAGGGAGAGTGTGGGCATGTTGTGGGGTTGGTAACCAATGTCACAAAACAATATGTGTACTAATTGTTTAATGAGAAGCTAGTTTGTTCTGTAAACCTTCATCTAAAGTACAATAATAAAATAAATAAATATATACCTATGAAAAAAACAAAATATTACAGTCTTGGAAACCCTATGAGGGAGTAGTTTTTTCTGTCCTACAAGGTCACTGTGAGTCAAAATCTACTTGCAAGCAGTGGGTTTTTGGTTTGGTTATAGCATGCTGTGTATTGTGGTCTTTTAGACTAGCATTTCATTATGTGATTATGTTAGTAGATTTAGATTCCAAAGATGTTATGCTTAACCTGCAATTAAACTATTAGTTGTTGCACCGATGTCCTAGTAATGCTCATCTATAAACCAAACCAAACCAAACCCACTGGTATCAAGTCAATGCCTCTGTTTAAAGCCTTTTTTTTAATAGCCGTTAAACACAATTATGGTGAAACATAATGTTTAAAATTACTTTCGAACTTCAAATTTCTCACTATGCGTATAGTCTATCTATATGTGTAGATAAATAAAATTTTAATTCCTAAGATACTTTTTTTGTTGGTTTTGATCTAATTTTAGTAGAACAATTTATAAACAAAAAAAAACCCAAACCAATTGCTGCCAAGTCCATTCTGACTTATAGCAACCCTATAGGCCAGAGTAGAACTGCCCCAGAGAGTTTCTAAGGAACAGCTCGTGGCTTCGAACTGCCAAAATTTTGGTTAGCACCCAAGCTTTTAGAATAAATTTATAGTAGATTTTAAAGATACGAAAAAATAAGGAATAATACACAGTATTTGACATTTGTATATATAGTGAGCTCAAGTGAGTTCAGGGCTGATCAAAGAAAAAGGACCACAGAATAGTAGCAACAAGATAGCAGCATTACACAAAATATTTATTGGGGCTCATGCACTGACAGTCACATGCAGGGACAGTCCTCCACAACAGGACGTCTATCAGAGGCAAGTGGTGCAGGAGCCACCAGAAAAGGAAGAGGGCTTGGAAACTTCCAGGGAAGAGGAAAGGGAAAGGAAGGGGGAATCTTATCCCTATGCAATGCCCTTCTGCAGCAAGGTGAGGTGTCTGGGTTAGAGAGCTCTGAAAGACAGCAGTGTCAATGTCTGAGGGTCCTAATAACTATGGGGCTTTATCTTATCTATGGATAGGAGATATTTAGGTACAGTTTTGCAAATAAGTATAGCAGGCAGAATATAAGTGGCTAAAAATTTATTTATTTGGGCTATTTTTAAAACAATTAGATGTGTAAAAATTCAAGTTTGGTGATGATGAGCTTTTTAGAATAACGGGTCTCAGCTTGAGACGAAAAAGTAAACAACTTGAGACCAATACACAGAGGCCATCTTTGGCTCATCTATATAACAACATATTTTCGCCACTCTTCATTTTTTTTCCTGAAGATCTAAATTTCAGTTGAGATTAGTTTATTTTATTCTAAAAAACTCTTCTTATAGAATTCTTTTTAGTGCTTTTTTTTTTTTTTTTCCTGGCAAAAATACTTTTGGCTTTTGTTAACTAAAAGAAAACAAAGTCATTTTAGAAAGATACTTTTGCTAGACAAGGAATTCTATGTTGAGAGTTCCATTTGCTTCTGGCCTCAGTAGGAAGCTAACCATCATTCTTAGTATTTCCTGGTATGCAGTATGTCATTTTACTTTGGTATTTTGAAGATATTCTCTTTATGATTGATTTTCAGCAGTTTCACTATAACATCCTTGGGTATGGTTTTCTTGTTCTGTCTGCTTGGAATTTGCTGTGATTCCTATGTATCTTTGTTATTTTTAATTCAATTTGGAAACTTCTCAGCTGAGATTTCTTTAATTTTTTTTTTTAGTTGTATCTCAATTGCTCGTCTGTAATTCCAATTACATATGCCCGTCCACTTACTACTATTCATTTTTTAAAATCTGTGTCTTTGTATAATGTACACCGACATTTTCAAATTCATTGCTTCCATTGTTACCAATGTACTGTAACCTCATTCACTTAATCCGTGATTTTATAAAGTACAGTTTTCAGTTTTAGGATTTGCATTTGGTTCAGTTTAAGAAATTTGATACCTCCAAAATTTCCCCAAATCCTCATCTATTTTTTAAACTTCTTCCTAAGGCTTATTTAACATCTTTATTATAATTATTTTTAAGTCTACATCTGCTAATTCCACCATGAGATTATCTGTGATTCTGGTTCATTGATTTTTTTTTTTTTTTTCACCTGTACTGTATATTCAGGTTCCCTGTTTCTTTGAATGTCTAATAAGTGTTTGTTGAATATCGGACATTGTGGGTAATACGCATAGAGAATGTGGATTTTATTTATGGAATGTCAAAATATTTTTCTGTCAAGCCTTCTGGACCCTGTGACTGTTTAGTTTATTTAGTTTTAGTTTATTTAGAGGGGGTGTATTTAAATTTTGGCTATATTCCTAAGGTGAAAACATGCCTGAGAATATGGCTCTTACTCCTAAAATGAGAACGTTCTAGGGTTTCAAGGAAATGAGGAATGTAAACACCTAACTCTAACGTCTCAAGGTGTGAACTCTAAAGTCAGTTATCTCCAGAATCAGGCAATTACTTAAATCATTTCTCAGCTTTAAAAAAATCTCTGTTTGTTCTTTTTTCCTCTGGATGGGAGATTTGCCTGATTCATATGTAATTCAAAGCAAGTACAGATTTGAGAGGAGTGTGCCCACAGATTTGGAAGCCCCCTCCCCCATGTGGATTTGTACTTTATGGTATATCCCACTTCATTTTTCAATTGCTCTGGGAGCCTGAAACACTGAGCTCTGGCTCTTCTTAATATTTAAGCTACTTTTTGCTTCTTAAACTTTATTTTCTATATGTTACCAGCTAAGGAATTAAAAAGCTGCACAAAGATGATAGTTACATAAATATGTTAACATCATCCAGTGTAGTTCCTCTCTTTTATGGGTTGAAGTCTCTCTAGTATCTGACTGCTTTAGGTTGCTCTCAAATGAAGAGATATGAGGCTGCCTTCCATATTGACTCCTTCGTAGTGCATTGGTGGTACAATTGTTAAGCTCTGGGCTGCTAAACAAAAAGCGGATGGTTCAAACCCAACAGCCGCTCCTGGCAATCTGTTCCCCAAAATATTACTGCCTAGGAAACCCTGTGGAGCAGTTCTACTCTGTCCTGTAGAGTCGCTTTGAAGCAAAATCGAATCAATAGCACACGTCGATAGCAACATTGACTCCTATTCCTTCTTTCCTCTACTTCTGAAACTATACATTAACCATTTTTTTTCCTTCATTTTCCATTTCTTTGTCTTTATCATTTATCATTCTGGATAATTTATTCAGATATATCTCTCAGTTCAGTATATCTCACTTTGCTCCATTTAAAAATGTGCCTGTTTATTTTTAGAGTTTCTTTTCCTTTCCTAATAGTTATATTCCTTTTTTTTTTTAGTATTTAACACATAATTATTTTATATTCTGGGTCTGGCAATTCAAATATCTAAAATGTTAGCATTTCTGATTCTGCTTTTGTTTGTTTTTCCTGGTGCTACTTTGCCGATGTGGGTCTTTATTGTTTAAACTTTTGACTGTAAGCTTATGATCTTCACGTTTTCTATGCAGAAATATTCTAAGGCCATGGTTGAAGAGATTTTGCATGTATATTCTGCAATATACATGTTTAAATTTGTAGCTTGGGGTTATTAAAACCACCCAGATAATGTGAATTTATGTTTAGACATTGCTGTTGGATGTTTTCTCTCTCTTAATCTAATATCAGCTATCAAGGCAAATACTTTGGGTATCATGTAATGTTGGGGCACACCTAATAATTTGCAAATATACGTCCTCTACATATTCCTAAATTATTGATCATAGATAGACACATTTATATTCTTTTTATATAGCTTTAGTTGATTAGAGGGTTTATTAGGGTATTACAAATTAAATTGTATCCCCCCCAAAATGTGGTCATAAATCCTAAACCCATGAACCTGTGTCTGTAAACCCACTATGGAATAGGACTTTGTTATGTTAATGAGACCATATCAGTGTAGGGTGTGTCTTAAGCTAATCATCTTTGAGATATAAAAAAGCAGATTAGGCACAGAGAAGCAAGCACAGACAGGAAGATACACGCCTCATGAAAATTGCCAAGAAACCCAGGAACAGAAGCTCAAAACAGACAAGGATTCCCACAAGTACCAACAGAGAGAGAAAGTCTTCTCCTACAGCAGGATGCCTGAATTTGGACTTTCAGCATATCAAACTGTGAGAAGAGCCCTGGTGTTGCACGGAAGTACTTGGCTGCTAACTGAAAGGTTGGCAGTTCAAACCCACCAGTTCCACAGGAGAAAAGTCCTGGTGATCTGCTCCCATAAGGATTACAGGAAATCCCACGGGGCAGTTCTACCCTGTCCTACAGGGTCACTATGAGTCAGAATCAACCCAAGGGCTTACAACAGCAAAACTGTGACAAAATAAGTTGTTTGTTAAAACCACACATTTGTGGTATTTCTGTTATAGCACCACTAAGAAACTAAGACATAGGGTACCTAGTAAGTTATTGCTATTAGAAAGGGAAAACTTATTACAAATTGTTATTAATTTCATACTTTCAAAAATTCTCACTTTTATATTCCATGTATGTAAGCTAACAAAAGGGGAAAGGAAGAAAAATTTCTGAATTTTAGACTTCTTAGATTTTAGCACTACACAAGGTTGGCTCAGGAATTTGATACTGATTAACACGTAAACTCAGTGTAATAGTAACTGAGATAATTTTATTCTGAGAGGAATTTCAGTGACCATCATTGTAACCAACACATAGAGGAAAGGGCTTTTAATATATTGGAAACAATGAAAAGAAGAAGAAAAAAAAACTGTTTATTCTCCACTTTTATACATAATGTCTGGAATATAATAATAATAAAAATACAAAAAAATTCAAAGAAGCCAAGGAATTTCAGAAATCATAGTCATGAGAAAACATAATCAATAGAAGGAGATTATTTAACAATGTAATTAACACAAAAGAATATCAAAGAACCAAATGGAATTCTAGAACAGAAAAAAAAATATGCATGTGTATATAATCCATTGTCTCAAAAATTAACGTGGTAGACACTACGCAAGAAAAGATCAGTTAAACTGAAGTCAGATCAAAGTAAATAAATCATCCAAGTGAATCAGAAAGAAAAGAAAGAAAAATAACTTAAAAAAAAAAAAGTTTAAAGCATCAATTACTTGTGGAATAATATCAAGTATTTAAACATTGTACAATCAAAGCATTAGAACAAGAGAAGAGAAAAAGTGGTTGGGGGAAAAATAAAAGAATGTGTGAGTCTGTGGGTGTGTGTGAGAAAACAAATGACACAAAACACTCCAATTTTGATAGATAATTTTAATTTACAGATTCTGATATCTCATTATACCCCAAGCATGTTAAATATTTAGAAAAATTGTACATAACTTCATCATAAATGCTGAAATCTAAAGATGATGCATAAATCTTAAAAGAATGAAGAATAAAAACCCATAATATGTAGAGGAAAAATAAGAGTTGTATGCTGCTCTCTTCAGAAACAATGCATGTCAGAGACAATAAAGTGATATCTTTGAAGTGCTGAGGGGGAAAAATGTCCTACATAGAATTCTATATCCTTCAAGAATATTTTTTAGAAATACAGAAGAAATAAAGACAATTTTATACAAAATAAAGCTGAAATTATCTGTCTCGTACACATATTTATTATAAGGAATTCAAAGGAAAGTTCTTTGTGATGAAGGGAAATGCTGCCACTTCAAAAGTCAGAATGAATTGAGTATCATAAATACAAGGTGTTTTCTATTTTTCTCTCTTCTTTAGAAGACAACTACCTATATGAAACTAAAATAGTAATAATATGCACTTTGGTGTTTATAATATATATAAAGTAAAATATGCGATAACCATAGCTCTATAGAGTAACAGGCATTAAATAGATACTAGTGTTACATAGATGTTTACTATTGTATACCTCTTCATCCAAAAAAGTTGTATGATATTATTCCAAGATACACTGAATAACTTAAAAATGCAAACTATAAACCTTAGAACAAGGGCTAAATGAATAAAACAAAAATTAATAGCAAAAAATTGACAGATGAAATATTAAAAATTCTTGATTAAATCAGAATAATGCAGCAAAGATGGAACAAAAGAAGAAAATGCATATAGAACAAATAAAAAACAGTGTGGGTTAAACTAACTCGACTACATCAATAACAATATCAAACATAAATTGACTAAACACCTGGTGGCACAGTTGTTAGGAGCTTGGCTGCTAACCAAAAGGTCTGCAGTTTGAATCCACCAGCCACTCCTTGGAAACCGTGTGGGGCAGTTCTACCCTGTCCTGTAGGGTCACTATAAGTTGGAATTCATCCTACAGTAATTTTTTTTTTTAACACTCCAAACAAAAGCAGGTATTGTATGGCAAAGCCAAACTATGTTTTTGTTTGTTTGTTTTTTAAATAAATACTTCAAATATATATAAAGGCACAGGTAGGTTAAGATTAAAAAGATGGAAAACACCCCATGCAAACACTATTCATGAGAAAGTTGCTGTATAAATATCACATGAAGATTTCAAAGCACAATGTATGATAGCCAAAAACCAAACCCCTTGAAGTCAAGTGAATTCCGACTCATAGCTACCCTACAGGACACAGTAGAGCTGCCCCATGCTGTTTCCAAGGAGTAGCTGGTGGATTCGAACCGCCAGCCTGTGGGTTAGCAGCCGATTTCTTAAAGACTGGGTCACCAGAAAACATAATAAGCCTTAATGGTATCCACTAACAACAGAAAATCAAAATAGAGGGAGTGAAAATCGATATAACTAAAAGAAGAAACAGACAAACCATAGATAAAATTTAACTCCTCTTTCAGTAAGTAGAACAAGGAAACAATCAGTAAGGATTTGGAAGTTCTGAACAGCACTATCAATCACCTTGACCTATTTTCACTCATACAGCACTATACCCAACAAATGTAGAACACACATTTTTCTCCTTAATACACACGTAAATTCAATAAGACAGACAATATGCTAGGCTGTTAAACAAGTGAGAATACCTTTCAAAAGATCATAACACATAGAATATATTTTCTGATGACAACTAAATTAAATTAGAAATCAATACCAAATATATATATATATCTAGGTTGTCCAAAATACTTGGGAAAAAAAAATCCAAATAATTCTAAATAACCCACGGATCATAGAAGAATCACAAGGTAAATTAGAAAATACTTCAAATTGAAAGATAATAAAAACACATCATAGCAAAACTTGTGATACATGTATATAACCCAGTGCCGTCAAGTCGATTCTGACTCATAGCGACCCTATAGGACAGAGTAGAAGTGTCCTATGGAGTTTCCAAGGAGCGCCTGGTGGATTCGAACTGCCAACCTTTTGGTTAGCAGCCATAGCTCTTAACCACTACGCCACCAGGGTTTTCTACATATATATATCACATTAAATCACATACGTTAAACATATAGATATATGTATGATAATAAGTAGAATAAAATGTATGTATTTTACCTTTAAAAAGCTTATAAGTTAAAATGCACATACTACAAAATAAGTGGGTTTAATATTCACACTAGAAAACAAGTAGATTTGAAATTAAGGGTATAAAACTCTCCTTTAAGAAACCAGAAAAAGAAGAGCAAATTAAACTCAAATAAGTGCAAGGGAGGAAATAATAATAAAATATGAGTGAAAATTAATGAATTACAAAACAAACAATAAAAAAAAATCCAAAAATTATTTCTCTAAGAGATTAATAAAATTGATTAATCCTCAGCAAGGCTAATTAAAAAAAAAAAAAAATGAGAGAGAAAGGCAAAGCAGGAAAGACAGAAGCAGCTCACAATTACACTCCCTTTCCCTAGGGCAGGTTCCCTATCCATCTGTTGTAGTTTCCAGATTGGGGAGAAGATTTTATTTTATGCTCCAAATTTGAGTAATTTCAGATACTGGTTTCTTAATAACTAAAAACTATGTTCATGATTTAAATTGACACCTAGAATTTTAAACCACCAAAAAATTACTAAATTTTGGAATTATGGAATTCTCCTGAGTTGTCATCAAGAGTACAGGGTAAGCATTCCATGTGTGGGTTGAATGAGACAGTGAGAACATAATTTGATTATTTTATGGTGTGTCCTGTGAGTCCTGAAATACTGGTCTTAAGACATAGTTCCAAGCAATAGCATTTTTCAGAATGAATGTCACCTACTTCAGGACTTTCAACTTTTCAATGTAGAAAGTGTTTTGATTCAAAACAGAGCTCTAGAATAATACGGTTAAGTCTTCAGTTGACAACAAATTCTTTTTGATAAGTTAAGAAATGAATTCAGTGTGTATAACTAAACGGTACTGATTTTCAATGTCGCTTTAAAGAAATCAAAATTTCAATTGAAAATTGGATTCAGATTTTTTTTTTTTTTTGTAATTTGTCTTTTAGATAAGTTTTCTAGAACAATTTGTATAGAAGTATTAAAGCTCCTTTTGTTTCAAAAGGTATTCAGGTTGGCATTCATAATTTAGTATCTTTTTTTTTCCATAATTACTTCCAGTCACTGCAAGTTAATATTTCCTTTGCCTTTTACACTCCTCAGTGGTTTTCTTACCTCTTCCTCGTCTATGTAGCTGAGACTCTTACTGGAGTCTAAGCTTTCTTACGTGTTTGGGCATTTTTAGAGAGAAATATGAACTTCCTGGGGAAAATATTGTTCTAATGAACAAAAATTGGTTGCAAAAATTTGACTCAAAGATAGTAGAACCGCATAGGATGTGAGAAACGATTCTGAATTGGAGTTGAGATAATCATTCAGAGCTTCCTCCCCCTGGTCCCTATAAGTTTATGCCTGAGTCTTTAAGACCCGTAATGAACAAGTGGGTAAAAGCTCAAACATCTTCATGGGACGTTGAAAGAACACTGAAGCCACAGTATTGCTGCCAGCAGCTTCTGCAGCAATGCAAAGTATTGTCATTTTCTTTGGTAGCAACATGAAACAATGCCTCGAGGCAAATATTGGCACCCTAGACATTAAGCATTGCGAATCCAGAGTTTGGTAGATGTTGGCAGAAGCCCCAAAAGAATAGATTAACAATATGCCAGGGTTGAAGGGAGGGTGGTTAGCATGCCACAGGATTCCAATAAAAATCTTCCAATGAGCCAGGTGAAATAATTCCTGAGAGACCCAGAATTCTCTAGGTGGCATTTGAGACAAGGCTAATGCTATAATTTAGTAGATGAAGTTGAGCCAGGAGAATATTTCTTGTAACCGTTTTGAGGACTCTGTTTTCACTCTCTCTCTTTTTTTTTTTCCCTTAATTTTTACTGTGCTTTAAGTGAAAGTTTACAAATCAAGTCGGTCTCTCGTACAAAAATAACATATACCAAAAAAACCAAAACCAAACCCAGTGCTATCGAGTCGATTCCGACTCACAGAGACCCTACAGGACAGAGTAGAACTGCCCCATAGAGTTTCCAAGCAGCGCCTGGTGAATTCGAACTGCCAATCCTTTGGTTAGCAGCCGTAGCACTTAACCACTATGCCACCAGGGTTTCCAAAATTTATATACACCTTGATATATACTCCTAATTGCTCTCTCCCTAATGAGAAAGCCCACTCTTTCCCTCCACTCTCTCTTTTCATGTCCATTCCTCCAGCTTCTGACCCCCTCTGCCTTCTTATCTCCCCTCCAAGTAGGAGATGCCAACATAGTCTCAAGTGTCTACTTGATCCAAGAAGCTCATTCTTCACCAGCATCTTTTTCTATCCCACTGTCCATTCCAATCCCTGTCTGAAGAGTTGGCTTTGGGAGTGGTTCCTGTCTTGTGCTAACAGAAGGTCTGGGGGCCATGACCACTGGGGTCCTTCTAGTCTCAGTCAGGCCACTAAGTCAGGTCTTTTTACAAGAATTTCAGATCTGCATCCCACTTCTCTCCTTCTGCAGGGGTTCTCTGTTTTGTTCCCTGTCAGGGCAGTCATCGGTTATAGCCGGGCACCATCTAGTTCTTCTGGTCTCAGGGTGATGTAGTCTTTGGTTTATGTGGCCCTTTCTGTCTCTTGGACTCATAATTACCTTGTGTCCTTGGTGTTCTTCATTCTCCTTTGGTCCAGGTGGGTTGAGACCAATTGATGCATCTTAGATGGCCACTTGCTAGCGTTTAAGACCCCAGACGCCACTCCTCAAAGTGGGATGCAGAAAGTTTTCTTATTAGATTTTATTATGCCCTTTGACTTAGATGTCCCCTGAAACCATGGTTCCCAAACCCCTGCCCCTGCTACGCTGGCCTTCAAAGCATTCAGTTTATTCAGGAAACTTTTTTGCTTTTGGTTTAGTCCAGTTGTGCCAACCTTGCCTGTTTTGTGTGTTGTCTTTCCCTTCACCTAAGGTAGTTCTTATCTACTATCTAATTAGTGAATACTCTTCTCCCTCCTTCCCTCCCTCCCCCCTCTCACAACCATCAAAGAATATTTTCTTCTCTGTTTAAACTATTTCTCGAGCTCTTATAATAGTGTATTTAAGATACTGTATTTGTCCTTTTGCAACTGACTAATTTCACTCAGCATAATGCCTTCCAGATTCCTCCATGTTATGAAATGTTTCGCAGATTCACCACTGTTCTTTACCGATATGTAGCATTCCATTGTGTGAACATATCATAATTGATTTATTCATTCATCTGTTGATGGGCACCTTGGTTGCTTACATGTTTTTGCTATTGTAAACAGTGCTGCAATGAACATGGGTGTGCATATATCTGTTCGTGTAAAGGCTCTTATTTCTCTAGGATATATTCCAAGGAGTAGGATTGCTGGATGACATGGTAGTTCTATTTCTAGCTTATTAATGAAGCACCAAATTGATTTCCAAAGTGGTTGTACCATTTTACATTCCCACCAGCAGTGTATAAGTGTTCCAGTCTTTCCAAAACCTCTGCAATATTTATTATTTTGTGTTTTTTGGATTAATGCCAGCCTTGTTGGAGTGAGAAGAAATTTCATTGTAGTTTTTATTTACATTTCTCTAATGGCTAATGATTGTGATGTTTTTACTCTCTTAATGTTTGTGTTTTTACTCTTTTGATGTTGGGGTCTGGAAACTATGAACTCTTCAAACTTTTTTACTCAGCGATTGCTGTTGTTTTTGTTTGGGGCTGTTAAGTCAATTTCAGCTCGTAGTGACCCCATGTGACAGAGTGGACTGCCCCATAGGGTTTTCTAGGTTGTAATCTTTATGGGAACAGATTGCCAAGTCTTTCTCCTGTGAAGCTGCCGGGTGGGTTTGATCCACCAACCTTTCAGTTAGCCTTCAAGGGCTTAACCAATGCCACTAAGAGTCTCTTTTTCAATCTAAAACATCTTCAAAGAACTCTCCCTCTCCCACCAATAATCTGGCCACTTGCTAATTAATAGCTATGCATAACAAAAATACATTTCTAAGAAATTAGTATTGTCCTAAAGTGTCATTCTTTTTCGATAGCATTTACTGCATGCTTACTGTCTGTCTAGAATTATTTACGTAAACACTCATAAAACAAAACAAAAACATAGCTGTAACATCAATTCCATCTAAGGGGGACTCCATGTGTGTCGGAGTAGGATTGTGCTCTGTAGAGTTTTCGTTGCCTGATTTTTCAGAGGTAGATAGCTAGAAGTGTCCCTGGGTAGAACTGATTCGTTAACCTTTTAGTTAGCAGTCAAGTGCATTGATCGTTTGCACCACCCAGGGACTCCAACAACTCATATTTTATTTTGAAAAAGTTTACTTTTCAATTAAAACAAAACCTTAAAAAAAAAGACAATAAAATTTGAATAGAAAATTTCTCAGAAATTTTGCTATAGTTTCGTGACAGCTAGACCATTCATTCATATCAAATCAGCATCTGAGTGACCACACACTGGGGTCAAGAAGAAGACCAGGGTATGGATGCAGGGATGGGACGATCTAAGGCTGAGCCTAAGCCAGTGCATCACACCTACTTGTATGTTGCTGTACTATAATTATGGGCTATATTTTCCTTTTATGCCATCATGCTTATATTGCATGAGGTTCTAAATAGTTTGAGGGAATTCAAGAACAAATATTTTTTCAATAATTTTCTGTATTAAACTTTTCAAATAGCCTATTAAGCAGGGAAATGGTGTACATGCAAATGTACTTGGTATATTTTAACTAAAGGGTAGATTATCCAGCTATTTTATTAAATATGCATTTAAAGAACAACTTTGATATCTTTTTCCTCCATAGTTAAAGAGTAGATATAAAGTGTTTTAAAATGTTTAAAGTTATTTTTGATGTTTTAAAGTCATCTAATACAAGTCCTTTAGAAGTTAAGCAGCAAATTTATATAAATATTAGGTACCTCCTCGAATACGAGAGCGACATACAGGACTAACATGATTCCCAAGACTACAAATGAACACTTCCTCAGCAGTAATGGAAGGAAAGGGTACTGTGTCCACATAAAGGCCAAAGAGTCTGATTTTTGGCCTTTGTGTTATCTTTCAGTCATGTTAAACATTTCAAATAAACTAAACTAAAAATAAGGAAGCCAGATGCATGGTTTTCGTATGACTGAAACAGATGCTTTACTTTACAAGTACTGTAGTTTCCAACATGCATATTTTTCACTCTTTCTTTTTATTTATCTTACCCGAAAAGGTGTTTGGAGTATTCCTTTAATTTCATGCTGCATTTCTATGAGGCTTCCAAGGGAAATGTTTCTGCTTTTCCCATTGCCCTCAGTGGTATTTCTGTCCTTTGTAAATGATTCTTAACTTGAGTCTGAGATTCATCATGCCCCTTCATCATTGCTAGAGTGATCCGTCAGAGCCCAGGTATTTCTGCTTCCCCTTAGGCAAGCTCCGCTATAGAGGACCTGGATTCTTCAAACATCTCGGATCTTACCACTGATTCCTGAACAAAGCTTTTATTAATATTTATGTCTTACCTTGTTTTTGGTGGTGGAGGGCTGTCGTGGATAATCATTATCCATCTGGGCAATAATTCACATTTCTCATCTCTGAATTTTGAGAAGAGGATGGAAGGTTGCCCAGCAGAGGCAGTGTTAGCCCGAGGGAGTATATTAACTTTAAACATTCTGTCAGCTCCTATGCAAAAGTCAAATTGTAAAGGTTTCATCTATTAAACATTCTTATAAATTTTCTAGTTTTTTTTTTTTTTTCTAGAGACAAACCATAATTGTGTTAGTCTTTGAACATCTTGATCAATTAGTAACTATGGTACTGTAGATGAAAGATGCTTAATTGAAAGCCAAGGGACTGGGGTTCTAGTCCCTGCTCTCCCAATAATTAGCCATCTCTCCTTGGATAGGTCTCTTTATCCGCCTGGACTTTGGGTTGTCATTTACAAATTGAACGTTAAATTTGGATGCTGTCTGTTGTTTCTTTCAATCTAAAAAAAAAACATTTTTTTTTTCCTGTGACAAAATAGGTAACTTGAGCTACTGGTTTGCTAATAGAAGTTAATCTTTAATCTCAATCCTATATACATGTATCAAGTTCAAGTAGATTTGGGGCTGAGAAGAAAAGAGCTATGACCCCAAGATAGCATTGCACAAGAAGCTATTTATTGGAGCATAAGCATTGATAGAAGAAGCTCTAGCGGTGTAGTGAGTGGTTAAGCATTCTGCTGCTAACTGAAAGGTCACCGGTTAGAACTGATCAGCCGCTCCACAGGAGGAAAGACCTGGTTGTCTTCTCTCTTAAAGATTACAGCATTAGAAACCATATAGGGCAGTCCTGCTCTGTCCTATAAGGTCGCTATGAGTCAGAATTGATTCCATGGCAATGAGTTTGGTTTTTAATGGATTTATGCATTGATGGAACCCTGGTGGTGTACTGGTTAAGAGCTCAGCTGCTACCTGAAAGGTCGGCAGTTCAAATCCACCAGCTCCTCCTTGGAAACCTTATGGGGCAGATCTACTCTGTCCTACATGGTCACTTTGAGTCAGAACTGACTCAACGGCACCTAACAACAGCAACATGCATAGATAGAAACATGCGGTGGGGTGTCTCCACAGCAGGTAAGCAGCACAGGAGACCAGCAGAAGGGGAGGAGGGCCTGGAAAATCTGGAGAAAAGGGGAAGTGAGGAGCTTGAGTGCACCTTACAGGATGTCTTTCTGCAGCACAGTGGGAGTCTCTGGGTCAGAGAGCTTCAAAGGCAGTACCACTTAGGGTCCTTATAACTACAGGGTTTTATATTATTTAGAGTTAGCAAATGTTTGATGCAGTTTTACCGGGTATGTAAAGCAGGTAGGATCAAAGGGGCTAAAAAAAAATCTCTGGTTTGAGCTTCTCTTTAAACAATTGGTTATGAACAAACTCGAGTTTGACACTGGTGGGCATTTTGGGCTAATGGGCTCAGTATGCTATGCACAATTAAATAACTTGGGACCAATATACCCAAGCTATCTTTGACACCTTTATATAACAGCACAATCCTACACACATACTCTGTATATAAGTGATATGGACACTGAACTAAGGCATTAACTAAATAATTATGAAAGCATAGATGAACCAACTCAAATTTATAAAGAAAACATAGGTTAAGTGATTTGCAAAACATGATTTGGATATTTAGAGGTAATACATAAAGTATTAAACACTAGCTTCTTCTGGGTTTTAACCACACAACCGTTGTACCAAATAAGCATATTATATCTTGGTGGAAAGGGCATTTATGTAAAACTTCATTACTGTGAAGAGTTAGCTTTACAAATTCATTATTTTTTAATTTCTCCATCTGCTAAACTACGAAGTGATAGAAAACATGTAAGTGGCAGCTGGAGACAAGGGCTAGAATAAAGCACAAGGGAGAACGCGGTGCGCCAGAAGAGTCTAAGGGGTTTTAGAGGCCAGGAATTTGTAGGTATCAGAGGGAGAAAGCTAGATCTGGAATACAAGAGATCACCATGAATGCCCTAAAAAGAACGGAGGTTAGTATCCCAGGTGCCTGGGCTCTTATCCTTTGGGTAGTCATTTCAAGTGTCAATGTAAAATACTAATAGAAAGCCAGAGTAAAAGCCTTTAAATGTTAACATTAAAGGAAAAAAAAAAAAAAGATTGCTGAGAGGATAAAGTTGATCTTTTTAACAAGTGCATTTTTCAATAAACTGTGTTTTAAAAGTCATCAACAACGTGTCTTTGTGGAAATGAATCTCATCTCAACTGTGGCATCTTGTGATCGTGGTGATGTATCCAGAAATCGCATCAGTTGAAACCATGACTTAAAAAGCAATCTCTCCCAAAAATCACAGTAAGATTGCTTCCATTTTCATGACAGTAAATTTTAAAGTTTACAAAGTTTCACCCTTTCTCATATTTCTTTTTGAGATAACATAGGACTGAAGATATAAAAATAAATACATAAATAAATAAAAACATACACGTTAAACACAACCATAGAACCAACAGCTTTAATAATAAGCTCTGACTGAGATATTCAGGAATCTCTGAGACATACAAGGAAATAAAGATTTAATTCTTTAATCTCACTTACCCAAATATTTACATACAGTCAAAAGATAGAGGGAAAATGAATCATAAGTCTAATCAAGATATATGTTTTTGCTATATATTCATATGTTTATGGATATTTATATATATGTATATTTAATCAAAATTCTTAAATATAAACACAAACTAAACTGTACTATTTAAAATAATGTCTTTTGTATTTATGAGCATAAAATTTGAGAGTTAAAAGAGACCTTTGAGTCCATCAGTCTAATCTTTCTTTCAATTTAATCAATCCTCCTACAAATAGTGCGTGTACGTGTGCGTGTCTGTGTATGTCTGCGTATGAGAGAGAGAGAGAACACATATATACCCAGAATTAGACTACTTCTCATCACCACCTTTCGTGCTCTCACCTGGTCTAAGCTGTGACATCACTCTCTGAGACTGTTACAAGTAGCCTCCCTAGTATCAGCATTGGGCCATGAAAAAGAGTCTTCTCACAGAAAAATCCTTCTGAATTGTAAGTCATGTCATATGATTTCTCTTCTCACACACTCCAGTGGCTTCCCATGTCACATGGAATAAAACTCATGAGTTTAGAATTTCGTCAATGGTCTTACAACCATCTCTCCCACTATGCTGTTCGCTTAATGTCTCCATATTCTCCTCGTTCAAACACTGCAGCCACACTAGCCTCCTGGCTATTATTCCATCACCCCAGCCTGCTTTGGCCACAGGAATGTTGAACTCGTTTTTCATGCTTCCTGAAGTGATATTTTCCCAGATATCCACATTCTTTGTTCCTGTTTTTCTTTTAGGTCTCTTTTCAAATTTGACCGTGCCTAAAAAATACCATTCTTATTTATTCTGAATAAAAGCCCATTGCCTTCCTCAATGAGAGGGACTGACGCAGTGACTCCAACAATGGGCTAAAGCATAGCAACAATTGTGAGGATGGTGCAGGACTGGGCACTGCTTTGTCCTGTTGTGCATAGGGTTGCTATGAGTCAGAACCCACTCGATGGCACCTAACCACAACAACAACCTTCTCACTGGAATTGTAGCCTAGTGGGTAACTGCTAAAGCAGCTAACCAAAAGGTTAGCAGTTCGAATCCAGCAGGTGCTCCCTGAATGGGGCAGTTTTACTCTGTCCTATAGGATTGCTATGAGTCGCAATCCACTCTACGGCAACAGGTTTTGTTTTTGTTTTTGTTTTTTTACGTCCCCATTTCTCTTGCTATGAGTCTGAATGGACAGGACAGTAACGGGTTTGGTGTTTTTTCACCACTTCTCATCCTCATATGCTGTCTAATTTTTTTTTCCTAACACTTATCCCCACCCATGGTATTGTGATATATTTTGCATTTATATGTAATATCAAGGGAAATGTCATATAAAGTTGGTCCCTGTTCATGACAAATTGGAATTTAGTAGCAAATAAGGAGTGAATTGAGGGTGAAGATTGACTCTATTTCTGTGACAAAACAGAAGAGCAGTCCATGGATCAAAGCAAACAATGAGAGGGAGCCCAGAGCTTAGCCTAAGCACATTTCTTTACCAGTGGGTTTTTTCATAGTTTCATACCTTATGTCCCATTTTAACTGCTTATATGGCAATCAGAGCATGGCTTGTATCTTTATGGTCTTGTCCTTAGGAAAAGAAAATAAACAAACAAGAAAAATCTCACTTCTTTTAACTTCGTTCTCTTCTTCTAACTACTCTCTTTACTGTTTCACTATGAAGTTTTCTAGCCGAACTTAGACTCATGTGTTTGAAAATAAAATTTCTGAAGCAATATGGTATGTAGCCAGTATTACTTCATAAAGAGTTGTCTCAGATTTAGATAAACACACACACACATGCACATGGAGCCCTGGTGGCTCAGTAGTTAAGAGGTAGGCTGCTAACTAAAAGGTCCATAGTTTGAACCCACCAGCCACTCCTTGGAAACACTATGGGCAGTTCTACTCTGTCCTGTAGGGTCACTATGAGTCGAAATTAACTCAGCAACAATGGGGTTGATTTTTTTGGTTTTATACATACACATCCAGACATGCATATGTTTGTGCGTGTATCCACATATACTCACTAGGATATAAAGCGAAATAATATTCATGGTATGGGAGCATTAAAAATTATTGATCTAGGTTTTTAACAAAACAGAATAAATTCTTCTGGTGGGAGTGGTGGGGGAAGCGTGCCAAATAACGACTCTAAAGGCAATGAGGCGGTGAAGCCTAGTGTAGGTAGGCTCAGACTTTAAAACAAAGAAAAACAAACAAAAGAAAAGCAAAAATACCTAGAAAAACAACTTTCTAAATGCTTTTTTTTTTTTTTCATAATTCTCCTATGGTTATTTAGTATTGCAATTTGTAGGCATATGTATTTGTGGGTATCTCTGAGCACTATTTCAGCTAAATTTCTAGATGCAAATAAGAATTATGATTATGTTAAAATATGGATTTATTGGCATGTATTATTGATAAGATGCATTGCATTGGGCAAATCTGCTGCAAAGGACCTCTTTAAAGTGTGGAAAAGCAAAGATGTCACCTTGAGGACTAAGGTGCACCTGACCCAAGCCATGGTATTTTCAATCACATCGTATGCATGTGAAAACTGGACAATGAATAAGGGAGACCAAAGAAGAATTGATGCCTTTGAATTGTGGTGTTGGAGAAGAATATTGAATGGACCGTGGACTTCTAAAAGAATGAACAAATCTATCTTGGAAGAAGTGCAGCCAGAGCACTCCCTAGAAGCAAGGATGGCTAGACTGTGTCTTACGTACTTTGGACATGTTGTTAGGAAGGACCAGTCCCTGGAAAAGGACGTCATGGTTGGTAAAGTAGAGGGTCAGTGGGAAACAGGAAGGAAGACCCTCAATGATATGGATTGACACAGTGACTGCAACGACAGGCTCAAGCATCACAATTACTGTAGGGATGGCACAGGACAGGGCAATGTTTTGTTGTGTGGTACATAGAGTCTCTATGAGTCAGAACCAACTCAACTGTGCCTAACAACATCATTATGGATAAGTGAATACATTCTTTCCTAAAACAAAATACAGAGTTCTTTGTACATCTAAAATTTTAGAAGAGATGGAAGAAGGTGGTTAATGGAACATCAAACACTGGAATTAAGAATGATTTCCTTTAACATAGTTCTTACCATGTGTTAAGCACTTTGTATAAATTATTTCAATTATCCTACAACAACATCATAAAATAGATTATGTTACACTCATTTTATACATGTAGAAACTGAGAATACAAAATTTAATATGTCATGTCTTACAATAAATGAGAGAAGTAGAATTTGAATGCAGTCCTGCTTAATTCTAAAACTCATGTCTTTAGCCATTACCTTTTACAGTGTTAGTTATACTCTCACTTTCCATTTGAAATTCATTTCAAAATATGGCCACTGATATCACATTCCTGGTTCTTTGGGGATGGTCCTTGGTTTTTGAAACTATGACCACTGAAAACCATTCTGGGAAGGTTGGGTTGCAATGATACTTACATCCCATGTATATCATTCTTGGTAAGTGGAAGGCCTACAGTCACCAGATGCCTTGGAGTTGGTTCTGACTCATGGTGACCTCATGTGAGTCAAGGTAGAACTGTTCTCCACAGGTTTTCAATGTTTGATTCTTCAGAAGTAGGTCACCAGGCCTTTCTTCTGAGGTGCTTCTTGGGTAGATTTGAACCTCCAACCTTGGTTAGCAGCCCAGCTTGTTAACCATTTGCACCATTCAGTAAAAGGGTAAAGTAGCTCCAATTCATCGTTTTACTCCTTTCTCCTACTTCAATGCATCTATTCTTTTAACCTAATTTCCTTCTCCCCATGACACATCTTATTCCCTATTTGGGCTAACTGTCAAATAGTTTTCAATATACTAAAATTAAAGAGCATTTGTCTTATAATACAGTCCTAATGTAGTAGAAATAACTTTATATCTTATTTGAATAATAGAATTTTATAATAACTGCATCAGCATTTGATATGATGGGCCCTTCGTAGTGCCCTGGAGTCCTCAAGTGATGGTCACCAGTTGCCTAATAAGGCTGTCTCTGCCTCCTTGGACTTGTTTTAGGAATCAAGGTTGTCTGATTTCTGACTTGGTAATCATGATTCTCTCAATTCCATTTTACCGATCCTGATTCTAAATTTTATTAGTCTTTTCCAGTAAACTCTTTTGACTATTATTTCTATTAATATTACATAGTAATTAGCTCAGTCTCTGGCCCAAACTGGATGTCTAATCAATATTTGTTATTAAACCAGCAAGAGTTAATACTTTCAGAAACATTGGAGAGTTCAAATTACTATGCAACTCTAACTGTCCAAACAGGATCACACCATTTGAAATCTGTTGCTAAATAGTTACTGTAATTAGTATCCATTACAGCTCATCAAATATATTCTTTATCAGCAGTCACTAATATATAGAAATGGCTCTAATCCAGAGTACAATCTGTTCCTATAGTTACTATGGAAGTAACTTCCTTCTGCGTGAAAGCAAATGTCAAAAGCACAATCTTAGATACTGAATACATGAAGTCATTATGTCAGCTTTTTATCCTTCATGTGGCCTTCATTTCATTTTACAGTAAAACTTTAACTAATTAGAATGATGGAAAAAAATTACGTATTGTAAAGACAGTTGGGTAATCTAAAGTATCTTTTTTTTTTTTGGAAACATCAACTTTTGTTACTGAAATCTCCAAAATATTCTAGCTAGGTAAGGGAACATCATGATGTTGACCAAAAAATAAAAAATAAATAAAAACAGTGAAGCAAGACATACTGAATGCAGATGTGAAAAAATACAGAGAAATAGGATCAAAATCACAGACATATAATTGAAGTCTAACTTACTTCATATTTATCCTGAAATTTATTTTTGTTCCTTTGGATTCAATCCTTTTTCTCATAAAGACATATTAAAAAATAGTTTCCTCCTATATATAAACTAAAATTTTAAGGTATTAGTATTAAAATACGAGAGATAAAGAATACAGAATACATACAATTATTGCCTAGCTTTATGCAAACTTAAGCATTTTATTCCTATTGAATAATGTTGGGGAACAAAGACACTTTTTTTTAAGTTAAAAATCTTTTCTTCGAGCACATTTTTGTGTTAACTTTTGATTGGCTCCTCAGAACCTTTCCTAAGGTTACATTCTTACAGTTGCAAATTTGTGAAAATCTCGCTTCAAGAAACAACAAGAGATATATTGGTTTTATGACCTGGTAATAGAATGTCTCTTTTTACATGCTCAATTTTAATGAAAATGTGGTGAATGCAAAAAGCCTTTCAAGCTGTCACCATGTATGTCAAACACATGCAGCCACTGTTTGTATATTAAAATCCCTTCTGGCCTGACAGCATGACTACACATTTTTTTTTTTTTTTATTAGACAATCCTTGACTCTCATTCCTTCTCTTTCCGTATTACAAAGGGAGCAATACTCTTGGTTATTTTGAGCTCTAACCAGTTCTAGACATTAGGTCTTTTAAAAATTATTCAATTATCAGCAAGATGCTTTCATAGATATTTTCCTTGCTTTCTTTGAGACTCAATGGCAAGTTCCATCAAGAGGTTAAGAGGAAAGGCATTACCATCTATGCCCAATATAATTCTGGGACAGTCAGGCAATAAAAGGGAGCCACTGCCACTTTCCTAATTGTGACCAGTGCAGAGAAAATAAGGAGAAGAGCAATAGAGAGAGAGCTTTTAAGGTTCTCTTTCCCACTCCAGGCACAGAGCATCTGAGGTGATATTACTTCGCATGCCATTTGTGATTTCTAACAGCAACATTAAGGATCAAAATAAAATCAATAACCTTAGGAAGGAATTGATTATACATTTTACTGTTTTAGGGTTTAAGCAAATGAGGATCATACAGTATGTTGTGGAGAGATGACACAATTGGCCATTATCTAAAGACAATTACGCACTTCTCAGTATCAACTTTATATTACCTGGTGGCTCCTTTAACTCTTGAGAGTAAGAAAATGATTGAAATTGTAAAAATAATTATACTGATGTTTTGTGAAAATTAGATTCACTCCAGGAAAATGAAAGAGTATCTTTTGGTTGCAAAGCACAAACACTGATTTTGGCTAATGTAAGCCCAAAGGGAAATTTATTGAAAGAATATTGTTATCCCATAAAATAATTTGATGTTTATAAAAAAACTGAAAAGGACATTGACATATTGGATTCATGTGCTTTTTTCTCTGGAGTGCTTCTGATGGGGTTCCTGGAAGCTAGATTAGCATTTTATACAGAAATCTTAAAATTAAAAAAAAAAAGGACAGGGGGTACATGAAGTTGTTACACTATACTATGAAAAATTAGATGCATTAGATTCCAACCTTATTATGCCTAGATTAAAGTAAACCAAAGACACGAGTGGTCTGGGAACACAGCCAATTTTCTAAAAATAGTAGAGAGTGGGAATAAAGGTAGATATAAACTGCACATGAATTTAAAATCAAATATAAGATACAGAATATGGCTACTCTAGGGTGTGGGATAGAATGAGTCAGGACTGAGTGATCCTAAAACATCTTTCAGTCAAAGATCACAAACTTCTACAATTTAGAATAAATGATGAAATGGGATACTGAGGTGGGATCGGGTGGTTTTAAAAATGAACAGAAGCTGCATAATCAGAATTTACCTCAAGCTACAAAATCACAAGTTTAATTTTGTTCTGAAACGCAGTTAGTGGGAAAGAAATTACCCCACTGTGGAAAAACAGAAGTCAGCATAAGGAATGAGGTCTTATCAGAGAGAGCATCCTTCTTACTCTACCAGTAAGAGGGTAGCATAACAAGGTCCGAAGATCCAGAGATGGTGAGGAGCACTAATAGAAGATTGAGCCGCCTCTCTCATTTGCAACAAGTTACAAAAGAGGTGTTGATTAATGCAGCCATCCTGAACACTGAAGGTGGTTGCCCTAAAAAAGAATTGCATACTTTCGTGACAAAGTTTGAGAGTTTCAATTGAATCAAATGTTTTCTTATGTTTATTTTTATATATAAGGGAAATGCCTGTATTTATTTGTTTATTTATTTGTTTTCATTTAACAATGCAAACAGAATGTCCAAGCAAACATAAAATTTATGAAGTTGTTCTGAATTGTGTAAACTATATTATATGATCAAGAATAAAGCATTTTTTAGAGGATTGTACATGACCAAGTCTGTAACTATTTCAAGTCACCCATATAATCATGAAAAATTCCTATTAAAAACAGATAGTTTCAATATTATTATTAAAAGTATGTTTTACAGATGTAGGGCCAAGATGGTGGAATGGTCAGATACTTCCCATAGTCACTCTTGCAACAAAAATCTGAAAAAGAAAAAAAAAAAAAGTGAATTGATTATATATGACAATCTAAGGGCCCTGAACACCAAAGGCAAAGCTGAAAGAGTCAGACTGAGCAGCAAGGGGAGGAAGAGACAGTTCGGAAGCAGTGAGGAAGTGCCAGAACTGACCTTGCTGGCACCCTGAAGCCTGGATCAGCTGGCGCACTCAGGCTGAGGCAAGCAGTAGCACTTGGGGTGCATTTTCCATGTTGGGAGAAACCGAGCAGCAGAGAGCCTGCACAACTCTCCAGAACCAGGGGTAGGTGGTACTGGATCTCTGAAAGTCAAATTCAGGTGTCTAACCTACCGCATGGGATCAAAATAACCCTTCCCCCTGTGGGAAGTGCCTCTCTTCCCCTTACCTGAACCCTCCCTGCTCTGCCCCAGTCCCGGTTTGGTTTGGCAGTGTTTAGTAGTTGCCACACCCCCTAGGCCTGAAGTGGGACCCTTCGTGCTCAGACTGGCTTTGGGGAGGAAACAAATAAATACACAAACAAGGAAAAAGAAACCACCGACTTCCCTAAGCCAGGAACTCATGGCAGGCACTGCCCATTTGTCTAGGCAGAGGCATAATGGGTCCACGGACTTCAAATGCTTTTCACTGCTGCCTAGACCTGTGTGGGCCCATTCAACAGTGTAGGCCCTCATTAGCTTAGTACAACAGGGTATATACCTAAAGCCTATTTTCAACAGCTAAGGGGGAGTGGTAGATTTGTGACATTTGACACTGCCCTGCCCATTAAGCAGAGTCCTTACTTCCCCACATCAGGGGCCTGAGGACTGGTTGCTCCACCCACTCTACCTAGCCACCCACAACGGAGATCCTAGAACAAATGATACCCCCTAGTCCTTACAGCTAACAGTACTGTATGCCCAATGTCCGGCTATAAAACTCACCCACCTATATGCTCTAGGGAACAGGGGTACACCTTCCTCCTAGCACTCAGGGGCAGCCATCAGACCTCTACCTTGCTCACCACATAACCCCCTAGTGAAGCCAGATAGCTGTGCCTGTTCTGATCCCCTCTACATAGTCATGCCCATCTAGAGCTGTAAGTGACAGCCTGCACTCAATGACTGATGAACTGGAAACCCGAGCTGAATCCACACAAGAAAAGTAAAAGGACTCCTGGAGTCACATACCTAGTAGCTGCTCTAACCACTTGGTGACAGGACGTGAGAGATTCAAAAATGCCATAATCCAAGTAGCTCACATGCTCAGCCTATTTGGGCATATCAAAACAAAACAAAACAAGAAGCAGGAAACAGTAAGCAAACATATAATAAATAAATACAATAACTTATTGATGGCTCGGAGGCAACAGTCAATATGAAATCACATAAAGAGGCAGACCATGATGGCTCCAGGAAGCTACTTAAAAAAAAAAAAAAAAGGAAAGAAAGAAACAGAAAATCTCCCAGAGGAAAAGAAGGTCCTGGAATTAGTGGAGATAGAATTTAAAAGATGAATATACAGAGCTCTTCAAGAGATTAGGAAAAAGATCAGGCAAAACTGAGACTAAGACAAGGAACACACAGACTTAGCAAGAGGAATTTAGGAAAGCTACACAAGAGTAAAATGATAAATTTAACAGGCTGCTAGAATCCATAGAGAGAGCAAACAAAAATCCAGAAGATTAACAATGAAATTTCTGAATTAAACAATTCAATAGGAAGTCATAAGAGCAGAATTGAGACAATGGAAGACAGAATTAGTGAGAATGAAGATAAAGCACTTGACACCAATTTATTTGAGGAAAAATCAGATAAAGGAATTTTAAAAAATGAAGAAATCCTAAGAATAATGTGGGCCTCTAACAAGATGAATAACCTACGAGAGACTGGAGTACCATAATAGAAGGGGAATAACAGAAAATGCAGAGAGAGTTGTTGAAGATTTGTTGGCAGAAAATTTCCCTGATATCATGAAAGATGAGAAGGTATCTATTCAAGAAGCTCATCAAACCTCACACAGGGTATACCCCAAAAGGAAGTCTAATAAACTTGCCAAAATAAACTTGCCAAAACCAAAAATAAAAGGAGAATTTTAAGAGTGGCTAGGCATAAAGAAAAAGTTACCCACAAAGTAGAGTCAATAAGACAAAGCTCTGAGTACTCAGCAAAAACCAAGCAGATACACAAGACCAAATGGGCAGCTCCTGATCAGAGGCAGGATGTGAAGGGAGGAAGGAACAGGAGCTGGTTGGATGGACACAGGAAACCCAGGGTGGAAATGGGGAGTGTGCTGTCACATTGCTGGGACTGCTTCTAGTGTCAAAAAACAATATGTTTATAAATGTTTGTATGAGAAATTAACTTAGGCTGTCAGTGTTCACCTAAAGCACACAAAAAAGTGCATTTCACTACAGTTTAAAATAGTTAAATATTTTGCCTATACGTTTTTTATTTCAACATATTATAGAAATGTTAGCTAACAGTTTTGAGCAAAAATCATACAGCAAGTACTATATAAAGCACTAAACATCAGTCACTTCATTCAATCTTCACAACCTTTTGAGGCACAGATTATTAAATCATAATTATAATGTATGATAAAATTGAAGATTAGAGGGGTGTCTTACCTAAGACCAGTGGACATGTGTTGTTTTTACCCACCTACATGCATTCTACTTTATCCTGGTTATGTATATTAATTTTTCCGAGGCAATATGCCTCTCCTACTCTCAGGCCATATGAACTGTGAACTGGACATATGCCTCAGTACTAGATACACAGTGTGCTTTTTTCTAATCACAGTGAATGATTCTATGTTAATAAAATATTCAGGTCAGTGACGATCAGGCTGAAATGATTATTAGAATTACTGGAAAAGGGACTCTATTTGTAAAGACTTGCTGAAGAGATATGGTGCAATCCGTTAGCCAGTGGAAGCCACCATTGAGTGCTGGAAAGAGCAAGGATGAGTGCAGATGATTTCATTGGAAACATCTGGATTCAGCCATGCCTGAAACTAGTATAGGTCTAGAGTTTTCAGTTGTATAAGCCCACATTTTTTTTTTTTTTTGCCAAAGACATTTGAGTTGAATTACGACAATCTTCAATCTAATGAAAGATGATTCCTGTTACAAATTGTTGCAAATCCTAATTCCTATACCTGGGGCTATAATCCAATTCGAGAATGAGTTTTCCATGTGATGTTAATAAGACAGTATCAGTTTAGGGTGTGTCTGAAATCAATCTCTTTTGAGATATAAAAGAGATTAAACAAGCAAGGAATCAAGCAGAGGTAAATGCCATGCCACATGAAGATAACCAAGTAGCTAAGGAACAAGGACTTTCTCCCACAGCTGACTGAAAGAGAAGGCATTCCCTTAGGCCTGGCACTCTGAATTTGGACATCTAGCCTCCTAAACTCTGAAACAATAAATTTCTATTTGTTAAGGCCACCCACTTATGGTATTTCTGTTATAGTAGCACTAGATAACTAAGACAAAGCCTAATATATTTATACAACTAATAAGTAGTAAAAACAAGATACGAAGTTACACCTAATAACAGAAATTTTCTCCTTCTTTTTCCTTTTTTTTTTTTTTTTTTTCTGCTAAGGTATTTGTTGAGATATAATTTACTTAACTTAAAACTCACCCAAGAAGACCTGGTGGCAAAAACGATTAAGCATTCAGCTGCTAATCTAAAGGTTTGCAGTTCGAACCCATGTGACTCTGTTGGTGAAAGACCTGGCAGTGTACTTCAGTAAAGATTACAGCCAAGAAAACCCTATGGCTCAGCTCTACTCTGTCACGTGGTGCCGCTATGAACAGAAATTGACTCAGTGGCAACTAATAATAACAAAACTCACCCATTTATTCAATTCACTGGTTTTAATACACACAGAGCCCTGCAACCACCAACACATCCAATTTAGAGCATTTTCATCAACCCCAAAAGAAACGTTGACCCATTAGCAGTCGCTTCCAACCTGCCCATGCTCTACCTAAGTCCTCAGTAACCACTAATATACTTTTTGTCTCTATTGATTTGTTTATTCAGGATTTTTCATATAAATGTAATCATACAATATGTGGTCTTTGGAAAAGACTTCTTTTACCTAGCATGTTTACGAGGTTAATCCAGGTTGTAGTATGAACCAATGCTTCATTCCTTTTTATTTTTGAATAATATTATATTGTGCGCATATACCAGGGAGTCCCTGGGTGGCACGAATGGTTAAGTACTCAGCTACTAACCAAAAAGTTGGTGGTTTGAGTCTACCCAGAGGTGCCTTGGAAGAAAGGCATGGCAATCTGCTTCTGAATGGTCACTGACTTAAAAACCCAACAAAGCACATTTTCACTCTATAAACACGGGATAGCCGTAAGTTGAAACTGACCAACTGTAATGAGTTTTGCACATATTGCAATTTCTTTGTCCATTCATCAGTTGATGAGCATTTGGGCGGCTTTGACTTTTTGCTATTATGAACAATACAGCTATGAACATGTGTGTACAAGTTTTTGTGTGTAGGTATATTTTTATTTCTGCCAGGTATAAATCTTGGAGTTAAATCTGGGTTATATGGTAACTCTGTATTTAACATTTAAGGAATTGCCAAAGTGGTTGCACCATTTTACATTTCCACCAACAATGTATGAAGGTTCTCATATCTCCATTGCCTTGACAACACTTGTTATTATCCGCCTTTGTTATTACAGCCATTCTAGTGTGTGTGAAGTGTCATCTCATTGTGATTTTGATTTGCATTTCTTCAATGCCTGAAACCTGCTGGAAGAGATCCATAGTTGTACCCACTCCAAAGGAAGGTGATCCAACAGTATGCAGAAATTATCAAACAATATCATTAATATCATATGGAAGTGAAATTTTCCTGAAGTTTCTTCAAGGGCAGTTGCAGCAATTCATCGACAGGGCACTACTTGAAATTCAAGCCAGATTCAGAAGAGAACGTGGAACAAGAGATATCATTGCTGATGTCAGATGGATCCTGGCTGAAAGTAGAGAATACTAGAAAGATTTTTACCTGTGGTTTATCAACTATGCATAGGCATTAGACTGTGTAGATCATAACAAATTATGGATAACATTGTGGAGAATGGGAATTCTGGAACACTTAATTGTGCTCCTAAGGAATCTGTACTTAGACCAAGAGTCGGTTGTTCGAACAGAACAAGGGGATACTGCATGTTTTAAAGTCAGGAAAGGCGTGCACCAGGGTGGTATCCTTTCACCATACTTATTCAATCTGTGTGCTGAGCAAATAATCCAGGAAGGTAGGCTATATGAAGAAGAACAGGGCATCAGGATTGGAGGGAGACTCATTAGCAACCTACATTATGCAGATGACACAATCTTGCTTGCTGAGGGTGAAGAGTACTCGGAAGGGCTTACTGATGAAGACATTTTCAGTCACCTTATATGAATGTGAAATCTGAACAAGGAATAAGGAAGACCGAAGAAGAATTTATGCCATTGAATTATGGTGTTGGTGAAGAATATTGAATATACTATATACTGCCAGAAGAAAGAACAAATCTGTCTTGGAAGAAGTAAAGCCAGAATGCTCATTAGAAGCCAGAATTTTGGACTTCATCTCACATACTTTGGACATGTTATCAGGAAGGACCAGTTACTGGAGAAGGAAATCATGCTTAGTAGAGGGTCAGTGAAAAAGAGGAAGACCCTCAACAAGTTGGATTCACACAGTGGCTGCAAAAATGGGCTTCAGCTTAATAACAATTGTGAGGATAGTGTAGGCCCATGCAGTGTTTCCTTCTGTTGTACACAGGGCAGCTATGAGTTGGAACTGACTGGAAGGCACTTAACAACAACAATGACTGATGATGCTGAGCATCTTCTAACTTACTTTTTGAACATTTCTACACCTTCTTTGGAGAAATGTCTACCCAACTTCTTTTCCTATTTTTAATTTGTCTTTTTTATTATTAAGTTTTAAGAGTTTTTATAATATCTGGATACCAAATACATGATTTGCAAATATTTTATCCCATTTTGTGGGTTGAATTTTTCCATTTTCTTCATAGTGTCTTTTGAAGCACTAATATTTTTTAATTTTGAGGCAGATCAACATATCTATTTTTCTCCTGTTGCTTGTGCTTTTGGTATTATACCTAAAAAAACATTGCCTAATTTTAGATCATGAATATATATTCCTATGCACAGGTAAGTCAAAAATCATACAAATTTTATTAAACAGAAATATCAAAATGTGAAGCTATTGTTTCTTGACATGTCCTTCCTCTAGGTCTATACACTTCAGAAGGTGATGTTTCCATCCCTCTAACCCTCTCCTGAAGAATTCTGTGCTGTTTGATTTACACCACATCAAAATGAAATCCTCAAGAGACTCAAATCATGTTCCCTTTAAATGTTCTTTGAGTTTGGGGAATAAAAAGTAGTCTGGAGGGGCAAGATCAGGGCTGTAGGGTGGATGGGATAAGACTTCCCAATGAAATTCTCCTAGGATAGTCTTTTCTGCCCTCAAAGAATGGCAGGTGCATTGTCGTGACGGAAAAAAATTCTTCAGCACAGCTTTCCTGGCCTTTTTCTTACAAACGCAGTTTTCAGTTTTCTTAAAACTTCTTCACACTAAGCCCCATTGATCATCCTGTGTCTTTCAAGAACATATATCAAGATTACCCTTTGGAATCCCCAAGAAGATACCATAACCTTCTGAGCTGCCGCCCCTGTCTTGGCTCACCCATGAGGTCTTCCCAACCTTCCTTAAAATGCTTGATCTATCTAAAAACTGTGGTTTTGTGTGAGGCAGCATTCCCAAAAACTGTTGCAAAGTTTCAATGACTTGGGAATATGTCCACCGACTTTTGTTAAAATTTTGGTATTAACACTGACCTCAAAATTGTTTTTTTTCCAATTGCACAAAGGTATCCTTTTTTTTGAAGGCACCCTAACAAGACTAAGACAAGTGTATTACTGAGAGAACTTGTCTGCAGCTTTCCACGAATTGCAGAGACGTGTTTAAACACATTTTGTTTGGACTAAACCCATGCATGTATTAACTAGAACCTTATGGCAATACTTTTTAACTTACCTTTATATTTTATTTGAGAGTTTTATGGTTTTAATCTTTACATTTATGTTTGTCATTCATCTTGAGTTCATTTCTGTGTATGGTGTAAGAAAAGAGTCTGGGTTCATTCTTTTTAATTTAGATATCTAGTAATCCCTGTATCATTTGTTGAAAATATTACTATTTTTTCCACATTCAGTTGTACTGACACCCTTACTGAAAAGAAATTGATCATTAATGCTAGAGTTCAGTCTGGACTCTCAGTTCTATGCCGTTGATTCATATGTCTACCCTTACGTTAGTACTACACTTGCAGTCTATTATAGATTTTTAAATCATGAACTTGAATGGTTTGATTACTGATTTAAGATCTTCTTTTTTCCTTATCTGATATAGACTTTATAGCTATAACATTCTCTTTGAAAACTGCCTTAGCTGCCTCCCACAAAATTGGATACCTTGTATTTTTGTTTCATACATCTCAGCTTTTGAAAAATTTACCTTGTGATTTCTTCTTGACCTGTTGGTTATTTATGAGTGTGGCTTAATTTCCATATATTTGAGACTATATCCGATTGCCTTCTGTTTTTGATTTCTAATTTAATTCCATTGTGGTCATAGAATATACTTTGTACTATTTCAATCTCTTACAATATATTGATATTTGCTTTATGTTCTAGCATATGGTCGATCCTGAGGACTATCTCATGGGTACAGCAATTCCATTAGTTTTATGGCATTAATGAATTTTAGAGTTTCAAGTTCATGTTCATCCATCCATTCATTCATTCAATAAATTTTATTGAAAACCTTTAAGCGTCAGGTTTAGTGTTCAGTAATACAGATAATAATTTAAAAAAAAAAAAAAAAAACCCAAACCCGGTGCCATAGAGACCCTATAGGACAGAGTAGAACTGCCCCATAGAGTTTCCAAGGAGCGCCTGGCAGATTCGAACTGCCCACCCTTTGGTTAGCAGCCATAGCACTTAACCACTACACCACTAGGGTTTCCAGGCAGATAATAGTGGCCAATTGTTTCTCTTTACTACTAATACTTTAACTAGTTTTATGTGTGTAAATAACTTCTCAAATAATTATAATTACAGGAAGGAAAGGAAAGTATATATTCCAGATTTTATCACTCACATTCTTTAATGTCATGCAAATTTTGTGAGAAGTATTTACTGAACTGCATTGGATAAGATTGTGTGCATAAAGTGAATGGATTAGACATTTTGTTCAAGTGGTTTGGCTGCCCTTTCATGGAGTAATTATTAAAATATAGGAAAAATTCTAATATTTAAAAAAATTTATGGGTTGTGTTGACATCGGAAGGAAAATAGTCCTAAAATTTTTAAATGGCCAATTCCATGTGGGTTACTAGTTTCACTGTTTAATTTCTAATAATATTTTATCATCATCAAATCTGTTCTTGTTATTTACTGTTTGCTTTCTGTAAATAATAATGGCTTTCAATTGCCCACAGTTTGTAAAGTGTCTTTTTGTGTGTGACTCAATTGGATCAAATAGTAGTCTTCATCTTAGCATCCATATCACTACTTATAATTTTAAGACAACTGGCACTAGCAAAATGAAAGAGGCTTGAGAGTAGCATAGTTTTGTTTGACCTAATAAAGTGCTTCTACCCCCAAATGGTGACCCCACATATGTCAGAGTAAAATGGTGCTCCATAGGGTTTTCAATGGCTGATATTTTGGAAGTATATTGCCAGGCCTTTTTTCTAAGATACCTTAGTCTGGATTCTCTAGAGAAACAAAACCAGTAAAGTATATATAGATATATCTGGAGAGAAATTTAATTCAAGGTCATGGCTCACACAGATGTGAGAAAATGGCTTATGCAATTGTGGGGGCTGGCAAGTCCCAAATCCATGAGTCAGACAGCAGCTGAAGACCTCTGTTGGCTCACATGGTTGTAGAGACTGACAATTCCAAAATCTGCAAGTCCGGTGACAGGATGGAGGCCTCTGATGGTGCACAACCCAAGAATCAGCAGTCAAAGGGAAGATTGAAAAGGTCGAGAGAGAGAACGAGATTTGCCAGAACATTCATTTATATGCTGAAATCCACTTCCAACTGATTGGCTGCTCACATCAGATCACAAAATGGAAGATGAATACATAGTGTCTGCCAAACCACTGAGAATTATAGCATAGCCAAGTCGACACATAACATTAGCCATCACAGTGCCTCTGGGTAGATTTGAACCATCCAAGGAGTCATCAATTGACTCAATGAAAAAAAAAAAAAAATTTTTTTTTGGCTCCCAATTAGAGTACAACCAATCTAATTATATTATGTCAGTTACAGACCTGGACTGTCACCCTGAATAAACTTCCTGAGAAATCAGGCAGGATCTTCAAAACTAAGTTAATTAGTATAATAAAGGTACTCCTGCACTGGTACATGGGTAGATTAGGGCCATTTACAGACCAGAGAAAAGTAGAATATTTTATAGGAAATACCAGTGACTTTCAGGATATATTGCATAAATAACTGTCTTAGTTATCTAGTGCTGCTATAACAGAAATACCACAAATGGATGGCTTCGCCAAGAGAAACTTATTCTCTCATAGCATAGAAGTCCAGAAGTCCAAAATCAGGGCACTGGCTCCAGGGGAAGGTTTCCCTCTCTGTCAACTCTGGAGGAAGTCCCTTGTCATCAGTTGTCCCCTGGTTGAGGAACTTTTCAGTGCAGGGACCCCAGGTCCAAAGAACATATGCTCCTGGCTCTGGTTTCTTGGTTGTTGAGGTCCCCATCCTGTCTGCTCACTTCTCTTTTATATCTTAAGAGATTAACTCAAGATACAACCCAAGCCTGTAGGTTGAATTCTGCCTCATTAACATAACTGCCTCTGACTCTGCCTTATTAACATCACAGAGGTAGGATTTACAACACGTAGAAAAATCACATCAGAAAACAAAATGATGGACGATCACGTAATACTGGGTATCATGGCCTAGCCAAGTTGACATACATTTTTGTGGAACATAATGCATAACAATAACCAAAGACTAGTATATATATTATACCAGTAGTGAAAACTACCTATCTATGGTGTTGCTGAACTCTAGATGGTGAGTTCTGTCTGGCACGCTCAGCACTGCCAGTAATGTGGGCACCAGCCTTTGAGAAAGAGAAAGTAAATTTATTGCAATGCACAGAGCAAGGAGCCAGGGGGAAGTTCCTCAGATTCGACTCCCCAAGCTATGGAGAAGCAGGGCTTCTATGTGATTTGGGCAGTAAGATGGTGGCCACGTAGGCATACTGGGGAGGGGAAATTCTAGAAGGAATACACAGGGAAGACATTGCAGGAATTATTCACTCCAGGAAACAGGAGGTGACATGATTCTTGTCGGACCTCTCACTTCAGAATGGAGTCTGGGTGATGATATTCATTGTGATTCATTCCACCTGTTAGTGTGTCCTCTGTTCAGGTCAACTAATTGCCACAGCAGCCCTTCTACATATGTGGGGTGGGCCAAATCTGGCTTTGGCTACTTTAAGGCAAAAATAGAAATTTACTGGCATTTGTACCATCAGATTACAATAGGAGTAAAAGGAAAAAAAAAGAAAGTACTAATGTTCTGTGCTAAATGAATCTGAGAAATGGAATTATCTTGATTATCAGTTCTTAATTAAAGCAGTCTTAGGAATAGAGGAAGAATATATTTTAACAGTTTTAGAAAAAAGCATAATATCATCAGCATGTCTGGTTTTCCAAATCTGATGATACCATTACCTAGGGTTTTGAATTTGGGCAGTTAATTAGTCTCTCATTTCCTCATCTCTAAAGAAAAAATATCAATAATAGAACTTACCTTCAAAGGGTATTTGCATAAATTGAATGAGAAAATTTATTTTAGGTATAGAGATTGGTTCCTGGTACATAGTAAGCACTTAGTAAATGCCAGATTTTATGATTATGATTATCAATGAAGTTCATTGTAAATAGAAATCAGATTTACTTTTTTTAGAAATTTTCCAGTTCTGTAATTTTGAAGACTTAGAGTAGTAAGTATATTTAAATGTAAAACAAGTAGAAGATGTTTGCCTGCAATTCAAAGTAAAACATTTGGCAGGCTAGGTATGTCTAGTCCATTTCATTTAATATTCTGTAGGGTACATCCTTGGAAACTCTATGGGGCAGTTCTACCCTGTCCTATAGGGTCACTATGAGTCGGAATTGACTCGATGGCAATTTTTTTTTTTTTTTTTTTACATCAGGCAGGGGAGCCCTGGTGATGCAGTGGTTAAGCACTTGGCTGCTAACTAAAACCCACTTGCTGCTTCAAGGGAAAAAGATATGGCAGTCTGCTTCTGTAAAGAGTTACAGTCTTGGAAACCTTACAGTGCAGTTCTACTTTCTCCTATAGGGTTGCTATGAGTCGGAATCAACTCAATGGCAGTGGGTTTGGTTTGGGTTTTGAGAGGAGATATCCAAGCAGGCTTTGTTCAAAGTTAATTAGGGAAATTGACACCCAATATTGATAATTTTAGTATGCTGGTCTTGATCTTTGAATGAAACATTGAGGCTCTTCAATTAAGCCTTTCATTAAATTAGCTCACTATGCTAAAACAAGTTTGTTAAACTTGTTAAAATATTCCTTTATTTTAGGTGTAAAGTTTTTCCCAGGGAAAAAGCAATTAGGCAGTTCTACTAATCCATTACCCATCTAGATGATTCCGACTCATAGTGACTCTAAAGAGTGGAGTAGAACTGCCCATAGGGTTTGCCAAGGAACACCTGGTGGATTCGAACTGCTGGGCTTTTGGTTAGCAGCCATAAGTCTTAACCACTATGGCACCAGGCAGCTCTATTAGTAGTGAAAAATTTGGCAGGATAAAAGCTCATTTTAGATTGTTTGCAGGGAGATGGCTGAAAGGAAACAAGTGTCAGAGATACCCAGAAGGTAAATGAATGACTACAACTCAATGGCTGTTTCAATAAGGAGAGAATAGAGAGTCTAAAGTAAAGATGCCTCAGAATTTTGAAGTAGGGATGACTAAAATGAAGAAATTAATACTAGAAATGGCAATGTCAGAGAAATGATCCAGTTTGACCAGGGAATAATTTTCAATCCTCTAGTTTTTGTGGCTACTCCACACACTTAGGGTCAATGATCTTAATTTCAGATTTATAATCAAACCCATGAGATACAACAGGATTCAACCAACACCAAATTTGCTTCGCTTTTAGAAAGGATGCAGATCAGAAAACTGCAGAGAATTCTTTTCTAAAGCATAATGAAGTTTGTGGCTCTCAAGCAGTCAGTCTTTTGCCAGACTTTTGGCCTTCCAGACAGCATAGTCTAAGAGAAGTGGCTGAATTTGTGTAGACAAACTCAGCTTAGGTGAGCTAGCTCCAGGGTGTCTTCACATTTTATAGGTAGCTGTTTATGTAGCTTTCCCAGGTGTACATGATAATTCCCATTCTTTTATGAAGCTGCAGTTTATCAATATCAATCACTCATTACTCTACAAATAAGCTAATGAGATGCAAGAATTCAACGTAGTACATAGTGATCAACTGGATTCTCATTTATCTTGGATTTAATATGAGTTATTTCCTAAAAAGTTCTTTAGTTAAGATTACTAAGGGTATTTAAAGAAGGATTAAATCCTCAGACCTCTTTAGGACTAGAAGAAAAGGCTATATAACAGGCCATTTACCTATTTCCTCTACAGATAACTTTTCATCTTCCAGGAGTTGATTAGTTAATTTTGTTTTTTTCTACATTCTTTTCTTAGTTACATTCGTTCATCTTCTTGAACCCTATATTTGGACCATAAAATGCTTGTTGTAGCTCCTTTGTTTAATATATCAACTACCTATACAGCCTATTTCACAGTACCTAACAACAACACCATGCCACTTAAGAGCACTCCTAGTTTGATCCTTTCAAGAACCTAGTATTTTCTGCTTTGAAAAAAAAAAAAAAATTTTTTTTTTTTTTTTGATACCATGTGTTTTCATTAATGGAAACACTCTGAGTGATAGAATGTGTTTAAATTTTTGGTTAGTAACGTGGATTTTTGAGAAATATTATTTGGTAACACATAAAACCAAACCTACTGCCATTGAGTCGATTCTGACTCATAGCAACCCTGTAAGAAAGAGTAGAACTCCCACAGAGTTTCCAAGGAGAGCCTGGTGGATTCTTAAGCACTACGCCATAGCTTTTAACCACTATGTCACCATTTGGTGACACATAGGCCCCACAAACCTCGGTGGTTCTCAGGCACCAGGATTAGTGGGTGCCCCTCTGTCTCTCTGGTCATGGGTGGCAGGATGTACACTGACCAAACCCACCAGGACTCCTTAAGTATCAAAAGAAACCATAAATATGCTTAGAAGGTTTATATAGCTGTACAAAAACCAAAAGAGATAACATTCGTATGCAATCACACTTCCTGGATGTATAACCTCATATTTAAGGCTGACAAAAACCAAACCAAACCCGTTGGCATCAAATGGATTCCAACCCACAACAACATTATAGGACAGAATAGAACTACCCCATATGGTTTCCAAGGAGTGGCTGATGGATTCAGACTCCTGACCTTTTGGTTATCAGTCAAGCTTTTAACCACTGTGCCACCAGAGTACCCCAGCTATTTTGCTTCAATGAATGATCCTTTCACCTTTCACTATTACACCAGTCTCCACTGGAGGGCAGCAAATACTTTTAGTGGGAGGAGTAGAGTCCCAAGAAACCTGAGAGCCAGAAAAATTGGGTGGTATATAATCTGTCCCATGGGTCATGAAAGAGTTTTAAACAAGAAAGTTTGAGTCTAATGGCTATCATTGTTTTGAATTATGTAGATTTTATGGTTTCAAAGGTCAGCTACTACTCTTCAAATATAAAATTTGTTTATTATTTCTGATATATATATATATGCTGATACAGTGTTGCTATGAGTTGGAATGGACTCGACAACAACAGGTTTGGTTTCAATATGTTTATAAGCGTGTGTGTGTGTGTGTAATATTTTGAGATGTTGTTTATATGAAGATCCCTTTATATGATAAGGGCAATATCTTAGGCTGGATCCTCTAGAGAGGCAAAACCAGTAAAGCATATAAATATATATAGAAAGAGAGATTTACATCAAGGAAACAGCTTACATGATTGTAGAGGCTGGAACATCCCATGTCCATGGGCAAGGATAGAGGATTCTCCTGATTCAAGTAGCCACAGGGGCTGGCGAACCCAAGATCAGCAGGTCAGAGAGCAAGACTCTTACCACAGGCTGTGAAGATGGAGAATTCACAAGATCAGCAGGTAAGCTGCTAGCTCAAGTCCCAAGAACCAGTGGTCAGAGGAACAGGAGGCAGCTGCAGGGCCCAGAGGGGTCAAAAGCCAGAACATCCACTTATATTTGGATGCAGCCTACATGCGCACCTAAGGAAACTCCCTTTCAACTGATTAGCCACTCACAGCAGACTCCATCTTGGGGATGATCACACATAAACACTGAGAATCATAGCCCAGTCAAGTTGACACAAAATCTTAACCATCACATCCAACAGAACATTTTCAATTATTCCTGATATTTTGAAAACTACTGATCGAGTTTATTATAATTTATCTTTGTCTGGTATTTTCTCAAGTTTACTCTTGATATTGTTATTTATTCCACCTGCCTTTACATTGGTTTTAAATACCTGCATAAGAAAGTTTATATCAGTTTGAAAACTGGTTTTATTTATGAGGCCAAGAAGCGGTACTTAAATCTGTCTGCAAACATAGGGCCTGATTCTCCCACTAAGTAATGAAGAGAGAGATGGGGGAGGGGGAGTGGAACAGACAGGAACTAGGAGAATTTGTAAATGCCTGAATATCTTTATTTCCCCTCTCTTCAGTCTGTCTCTTGGAGGTGATGAGGAAACATGAAGTGTTGGGTACATCTTTCTATTTCTCACCCTTTTTACAGTAGGTGTAGCTAAGTCTTACTAATTGTCTACTATGTGCCACCACCACCCATTTCTCAGTTTGTCATTCTGTGGTGGCTTGTGTGTTACTATGATGCTGGAAGCTATGTCATCAATATTTCAGTTACCGGCAGGGTTATCCATTGTGGACAAATTTTAGCGGAGCTTCCACATTAAGACAGACTAGGAGGAAGAAACTGGTAATCTACTTCTAGAAGTTAGCCAATGGATTGCAATAGTACATCTTCTGATATAGTGCTGGGAGATGGGCCTTTCAGGATAAAAGGCACTCAAAATATGACTGGAGAAGGGTTGCCTCTTCAAATTATATTCAACCTAAATGATGTGTACCGACTAAAGTCTTTGGCTCTTTCATTTGGTGATGTGGCATAACTCAAAATGCTGCAAACATCCATTAGCAATCAGAATGTGGAATGTACAAAGTACAGATTAAGAAAAATTGGATGTTTGTCTTAGTCATCTAGTACTGTTATTACAGAAATACTGCAAGTGGATGGCTTTAACGAAGAGAGATTTATTTCTTCACAGTAAAGTAGCCCTAAAGTCCAAATTCAGGGCATCAGCTCTAGGGGAAGACTTTCTCTCTCTATCTGCTCTGGAGGAAAGTCCTTGTCCTCAGTCATCCCCTGGTCAATTTGCTTCTCAGGCACAGGGACCCTGGGTCCAAAGGACACACTCTGCTCCTGGCACTGCTTTCTTGGTGGTATGAGGTCCCCTCCCTCTGCTTGCTTCCCTTTCCTTTTATCTCTTGAAAAGAAAGGGCAGCAAGCAGAGAGAGGGGACCTCATACCACCAAGAAAGCAGTGCTGGAAGCAGAGCACGTCCTTTGGGCTGGGGATTCCTGTAAGGAGAACCTCTCAGACCAAGGGAAGACTGATGACAAGGACCTTCCGCCAGAGCTGACAGAGAAAGTCTTCCCCTGAAGCTGACACCCTGAATTTGGGCTTGTAGCCTACTAGACTCTGAGAGAATAAATTTATCTTTGTTAAAGCCATCTGCTTGTGGTATTTGTGTTATAGCGGCACTAGATGACTAAGATAAATGGTAAATAGATGCTTACTTGAGTCTTATGAGCACCCTAATATCCTCTTCCCCTCCCCCTAGGGCCTTCCTTCAGCTCTACACACAGTGCACATTATATCACTGCTATATTTTGAATAGTTGTCCCCGAATGGTGCAAATGATTTTATCCTGGACTGCTAACTGAAAGGTTGGTGCAAACCCACCCAGACATACCTCAGAAGTAAGATCTGGCAATCTTTTCCGAATGGTCACAGCCTTGAAAACCCTAAGAAATGCAGTTCTACACTGCTCATGTGTGGTTGCCATTAGAATCTACTCAATTGCAACTAACAATAACACAACATATTTTGAATATCACCCACAGCAGGCCTTTGAAAGGGCCTCCTTTGTAGAATATGAGAAGCCCTGGTGGTGCAGTGCCTAAGCACTCAGCTGCTAACAGAAAGATTAGCAATTAGAACCCACCAGCTGCTCCACAGGAGAAAGTTGTAGTTAGTGGTCAGCTTCCGTAAAGGTTTATAGCCTTGGAAATCCTATGGGACAGTTCTACTCTGTCCTATAGAGTTACTATGAGGCAGAATTCAACTCGGCGGCAATGGGTTTTGTAGAATATTGCCCCTAGAGGACACTTCATATTCTTTCAAAGTCTACTTCCTATTTTAGCTCACTATATCTATGGCACTGGGTGGGTATACTTCTTTATCAGTCCCTTCTTACTGGTGCTAAGTGGCAATGTCCCTCCTACCTGCACCCCCATGTTTGCCTATACTTAGTTCCACTAACTTTGTTTCTGGTCCTTAGTCATTCCAAACTCTGGTTTTTCTGTATCTGTTACCAGTAAATTCCACAGGCAGTCTAGCCTTAAATTTGCAAAAATGCAACAAACATAAAGCTATGAAAATTTTTGGTAGCATTTCAAACTTGCTGGAAACATAGCCATCTCATCTGATTATATCTCAAAAAAAATTAATGGACTAATCTAAAAATTAACAACATTTAAAAAATCCTGATTATTTATGTAGATCGGATTTGTGGCAGGAGTACAGAGCATTTAATGTTTCCCTGATAAATACTTTTGTGACTCTCAGGGGCTCTAAAATGCAAGTTAATTCACCTCAGCTGTTGACTCTAGATGAGAGAGTCAAACAAATTATAATTCAGAGTCTGCTTGGTGGAAACTCTGTGAATTAGAGCAGTTATCACAACATCCTGGGAATTTCATCAACCAGGAGCTTGAACTCTCTATACTTTGGGCTGCCTTCAGAAAGCTTCCATTTTCATGTTCTTTTCTCAAGCTATGTTGGACTTATGTTTGCAAATTAGTCAGGAAAGAATTGTGAGGCAGTGTGTCTTTTAACAAAGATCTTAGCACTTCCCAGTTGTTTCTACAATGTAGTATCGTTTCATCTGTGTTCATCCCTGTCATTGAAATCTTTCACTGATGACCTAACAATGGTTTCTACGTACTGGTTTATGGGAAAGCCAAAGACACAAGCTCAAGTAGATGGAATGGCAATAAATTGATACTTAAAATTTTCAGCTAAATGAGACTTTCTTCTACAAGTCTCATTAAAAGGAAAACATTCTTTGAGTTATCTTGTTTCTTCCATTGGAGGGCAAACTGTAAGAATCATGTGATCATACAACCACTTTCTTGAAGAAAACTGGAAAGCCAAGGATAATCTGATCATTTCTATTTATTATCCTGTCACAGTCCCTTGTTAGCTCAGGGCCAGCCAGTTCTAGAAGAGCAGCGACAAGGCTTCCACTTAGAATTCTTATTTGCTGAATTCACCAACAATGCCACATGTAACTGTGTTAAGCCATCTTCCTAAACAATAAGTGAGATTACAGAGGCTAAAACTTGCTGAGAATAGCAATGCTGCCTCATTTCTTTATCTCCTTATAACTCAGTGAAACAACCACAGTCCCATTTGGCCTAATTTTTATAATATTGTGCTCTACTCTGGATAAACCATCTGGCTCGTGACTTATCAAGTTGCTTTTCATATAGATTGAATTGCAGTTTTGCTTGATCCCGGTGACTTCCTCCAATATTGTGTTTGGAAAAAATAGTAAAATGCCTCTTTGTGTATTCTCAATATTGGAAATTACCTGCATGGTTTCTCTGCTTAGCTTCAACCACAATATCATTTTTCTTTCATTAAATAATCAATAACCAACGAAAGCTTTAAATTAATCAACCTTACTTTTTGTGTGTTTTATTTTACTCAATCAAAAAGTTAAAAGCAGACTTTATCTTTTTCCCTCAAGCAACTTGCATTGATAATAATATCTTAAAATTATAATGTTAACTCATCGATTTCTATAATCTTTTGAGGATGAATATGTCACATGCAAATTGTAAATGAACCCTTTCAATTTCTTTTCCTTAACAACTCCACAGTACTCAATGCTAGTGTTTATAATTAAAGGTGCTGGTCATTTTGCTCTTCAGTCTCTAACAGGATTTCAGGGGAAGAAAATTGTGTACAGTGATTCCTAAGTAGGTTTTTTTTTTTTTTTGGCTGCATTCACTTTTAGAGAATCAATTACTGTTTACTTTCTATATGAAAAGGAAACTTCAGGAGGACAATGAATAGTTTTCTGGGCCACATTCTTCACCTTTTCCCAAAATTTCTTTCTTAACGATATACAAATCCTTAACTAATTAATTATTAGTTAGGGCAAATATACTAAGTGTGTATATTATACATAAGCTCCAGCTTTAGTTTCTCCCTTCTTTATTTACCACAGAAAGCCCATTATGGCCCAAGAGAACATGTGTCTGGAGAAATACACACATTTGTTTTCATACTCTGCTTTTACTTTAATGTTGTGGGTTTTTTAATCCTATTTATTTCATTGACTGTAAATTTTTTTTTCTTAATATCTAAAATTTTTCCTCTATGACTATGTACTTTTTAAGCATATCAGATTCAATCAAAACTTTGTCCATTTTCAACACAATTTTTTATGACAACTCACAGCATAGGAACAACATTAAATTAGGTAACTTGATATTTATGCATGACACCAGAGATTTCTGTGGAAGTACCTTTAATCCAAGACTTGACCATATGATCTTATTTTTTCTTTGATGTTTTAAGTTGGTTCCAAGTGAGGGTAACTTTTGATTGTCTACTTTTGTGTGTGGAGCCATGTTATCTCATAGTGACAATGTCTCATTTGCCTCCTTAATACTGTGATAGTTTCTGTAAGAATTACCATACGTGATGATTGAGTGACAATAGAAATAGTTTTAGATGCTTTATCAAAGACTTCTTCATTCCATACTGTACTATAACTATTTAGGTATAGAATGCAAATACAGATATGGTTATTTTATTAGCCAGCACATATTCTCAGCATCCAAGACTGATTCTCTCTCCCTGGTTTAAAACCCAAAGCTACCATCTCTTCTATGTCAGTATCTATCACAATCTAATGGCAAAATCTAATTGATTTGTATGTCCCTAGGAAAAAAGCAAAAGTATATGTTGGTGAACTAAAATATTACTTAATCTATAACCAGAAAACCTCTAGTTCTCATGGGTAAAAACCTGACTTAAATCCCTACAATGTCAAGTCACTAATCTCTTACCCGGTTTTCAGACCTAAGACAATTCAAAGACCAATGAATGGCATCCCTGCCTCATTGAGAATGGATGTTGCAACGTTGACGTAAGTGTGCACTGTAACTACTCCTTTGATCCTCCCCAGATGGAACTACAGCCACTACCACAGATATTTCTGTACGGAAACGGAAAATATCCAATTATTTTGGAGTTTACTAGACACTGGCTATAAATTGAACCTTATGTTGGGTACCTCAAATGACACTATCATCCACCAGTCAAATTGAGGATTTCTGATAGTCAGATTATAAATGGCATTTTGGCCCAAATTCAAAGCAGAGTAAACACATTGGGTCGACAGGGTCATTGTGTGATTATTTCCTCCATTCCTGATTGGAAAAGTGGATGTAATAATCAACAAGCATGTACCACACTTTAGCTCCATAACCCATCTTTTGATGGCTATTTTAAAAGAGATGATCAAATGAAAGTCCCTGAAACTTGCCCTTCTTACCAAAATTGCAAATCAATCAAAGATCACAGGAGTGGTTTGACTTGCTTTTGGGGGCTCTGGAGAAGGCAGACAATGTTCTTGGTGGTGTGAAGTATCCCCCTCCCCTGTCTCTCTTTTATATCTCAGAAGAATTGATTCAAGATACAACCTAAACTTGTAGAATGAGTCCTGCCTCACTAATATAACTGCCTCATTAATACCATAGAGATAAGATTTACAACACATAGGAAAATCATATCAGATGGCAAAATGGTGGGCTATCACAATACTGGGAATCATGGCCTAGCCAAGTTGACACACATTTTTGGTGAACACAATTCAATCCACAACACTGGTTAAAAAAAAAAAAGGAAAATCTTCTATGCTTTGTCTCAGAACTATGTCACTGTTCTTGATTTCTGTCATTATCTAATTTGCAGATATCTTGATCCTACTATAGTATGTTTTATTGATCCATTATAATAATTATATCATAAGTATTGAATCTGGTGATTTAAGAGCAGTAAATACCTCAGATGCCTTAGCAATAACCACGTGCTCAAGTGGGTAGGATGTAAAACATACAAATATTTACCCTGCTATCTCAATGAAGTTTCTGGGTGTTCAGTGGTATGGAATAATTCGGGGTATCTGATACAAAGATAAATGTAAGTTGCTGTAACTATCTCTAAAAAAGAAGTCCTATTCTTGATGAAAATCTAAAACATATTGAAGCCAACCTAAAATATATTTTAATGTGACACTCCAAACTATTTACTAACTATCCCAATTTTGAAGGCTCTGAGACCGGTCCGGGCCGCAACCAGAAGCTCCATGCCACTTAGACTGTATGTTCAGAGAAATCCAGTGATACTCAAAGTTTCTTGGCACAAGGGATTGTGCTAAGGAATGTATGGCAAGCAAGAATAGGAATGTCATGTATTGAATTGTGTTCCCCCCCTCGAATATCTGTCAACTTAGGTGGGCCATGATTCTCGGTATTGTGTGATGATTGTCCACCATTTTATGTGATTTTCCTCTACGTTGTAAATCCTATCACTATGATGTACTAAGATGGATTAGCAGCAGTTATATTGATGAGGTCTACAAGATTAGGTAGGGCCTTAAGCAAATCTCTTTTGAGATATGAAAGAGAGAGGTAACCAGACAAGGGGACCTCATATCACCAAGAAAGCAGTACTGGGAGCAGAGTACGTTCTTTGGACCTGAAGTTCCTGTGCTGAGTTGCTACCAGACCAAGGGAAGACTGAAGACAAAGATCTTCCTCCAGAGCAGACAGAAAGCCTTCCCCTGGAGCTGAATTTGGACTTCTAGTCTATTGGACTATGAGAGAATAAACTTCTCTTTGTTACAGCTATCCACTTGTGGTATTTCTGTCATAGGAGCACTAGATGACCAAGACAAGGAGATTCACAGAGAAGACCCCTAGCATTTAAGAGGAAAGCCAAGTCAACTTCTGCAGATACCTACTTTCTATTTTAGAAACAGCTCTTAGCTTACTACTGAACCTTGGTAGTGGCTCAATAGTTGAGTCACAGGAGATATCAGGTGACCATGTTACCTGTGTTGCCCACCATGAATTAGGTCTTATCTAAAGAGATAACTGGGGGCTTGTGTTGCCTTAATCTGATATGAACTGGAAACGGTGTATAAAAGATTGAGTTGAAGTAGGTCCTGAAGATACAAATCAGATTTATGAACAGGTAGTTCACGTGCCAATGACACCTAATACTATTGCATTGCCTCTTCTTCCTTAATTCTTGTTGTAATCTCATAGGAAGTTTTTTGTGACCACTGACTGAGGAAAACCAGAAATCTAAACTTCAATGTCATTTCTAGATTGTTTTACACAATACAAAAGAATTAATCACAAATATACTGATGCAGCATTATAGCTCTAAGCAGGAGTGTTCCTGAAGAACAGTGATAAAGGAAGTCCTCTGATGGGGCAGAACAGTGAACAACAGCTCAACAGGTACTGTATTGGTTATCTCTCGCTACAAAACTTTTGTATCTCTAAGCTATCGTTACAAAATGTATGAACAACATAACTGTGGGGCCTCGGTGTTATATGTTACAGTTAATAACCAAAAACAAACCTGTTGCCATTGAGTAGATTTCAACTCATAGCAACCCTATAGGGTAGAGTAGAACTGTCCCATAGGGTTTCCAAGGAGCACCTGGTGAATTCGAACAGCCGACTTTTGTGTTAGCAGCCGTAGCTCTTAACCACTACATCATCAGGGTTTCCAACAGTTAATATCATAACTATTAAAAAATGAAATATTTATTTCTCATACATTTTCAGTGTTTATCTGATCTAAAATAGCCTGCTTATGTTTCTGAGAGCTGCTTTTGCTTCAAATGTCTCCTCTCTTCCTTTGAGATAACAAGCTACTTGGATAGGTCCTTCTCATGGCAATGGTAAAGGTGAGAGAGATCAAACACTAGTGTTCATGTCTATCTCAAGCACTTGGTTACATCAAACTAATAACACAACATTAGAGCAAATCACATGGTTGAGTCAAGGTTTGGAAATGATCACCTGACCCATGATAGAAGTCAGCCTCATTCCCCATCTACCATGTATGTTCATGGCCAAGACACCAAGGATACAAGTGTTATCTGAGCACAAAAACATGGAATTCTACTCGAAGAATAATAACCTGGCTTTTGCCACTACTGAGTGGTTAACCTATTAGGAGTAGAAATCACTGCCCAACTTCCATTTGTGATGCCATTTCTGTGGAGGGACAGTCATGCTATTAATAGGTTGAATATATGAGGTTCTGTCCATCACAGAGGGGACAGTAATTTTTTCTTACTGGAACTGAGACTTATTTCATTTATTCTGGATATGATTCTACTATTATCCTTGTACAGCTATGTATGAACATACAGAATATTTTATTTGCCATCATGGATTCTGATGAAGAGATTTATTTGACAACAAAGAAGTGCTGTGATGAAATTCAATGGAATTACCACGTGCCCTCAAAACTATAAGTTTCCGGTTATAAAGAACAATGTAGAAGCCTATTGAAGACTCAGTTATATTTTCTGTTGACAGAAAGCACACTTAAAAGTAGGAATTCCTTACTGTAGGCATGATTTATGCTTTTAGCCAGTGACCATTATTGCTTTTCTCAAGTAAAGAGGTCTAAAGGGAAGGGAACAATCAAATACATGATATGATAGAACACTTAAAAATTACAGCTACGTTGATTGAAAATTTTGTAAGAAAAACAAAGATTTTCAGGAAAAGTGAAAATTCATACCAAAAAAGAAAATAAAATCACAATAATCTGTTTGGTTCTGAAGTAAACAGTAGTTTTTCTTAAATGTCAAGAATGTGTACATTTATTGATCACTCATTGATCAAAAAAAAAAAATATATATATATATATATATAAAAGAAATATCAACCAGAAGAATGGTGTAGAACTATGGGGGAAGGGGGGGGAGGCTAAATCCTTTATCAAGAATTTAATATAGTATTTATAAAATAAACAAATCATGAAATAAAACTATGAGCATATTATTTAAAAATGTTGAGTTAATTCCTAACAAAACATCTAAAATAATGAATGGTGATATACTCTGGGAAGCAGGACTTATATGTGTGGGGGGGAGGGTTGGGAGTAGAAAGAGTAAGGTGGTTCTATTTTTGCATTATCATTACTCTTTGATTTGATTTTAAGAGTTTGCATGTTACTTTGATAAAATGTATTATGAAGTTTAATAGTCTGTGAGGTGAAGTTGCTATGAGGAATTGGTCTTCTTCCTTTATTTCCCCTTATTGATATTTATGGCTGGTTAACCTTCTTGCAGATCCTTCATCTGTCACTACTGTAAGTGCGTAACAGGCCAATAGGGTCCATCAGTTCACTGGAGGACGTAGGCTGTCAAGGGCCATAACTGGGCTGGGGCTACACATATAATGGAACTCTCACCTCCATCCTTATTCACCTGAGCCTCAAAGAAGCCACTTCTGAAATCACTAATAAAATTGCGTTAGAAGACTCTGGCCTTCAACCAGTCTAATATTTGATGATACCGAAACCATGTCATCCTCCATATTGTCATCATCTTTCTCTTGACACTGGTGCGGGCCAAATTTCTTCATTCCTTTCTATTTCTTTACTTACAAATAAAATGCGTAAATATCAGTGGAATAAACATATGTTGGGGTTAGGATGGAGGGATATATTACTGTATTTTTTTCACAAATAACACATCTTCTACATTTTGTTTGCCAATCACACCCTCCACAAGATATTTTTGTAAGTGCACTGTGCTAATTTTTTTACAGCAACAGGTAAAAAATATTGGCATAGCTGCACTTAATGAAATACCTGGAGGAAGACAGACCTGGTTGGTGAACAAACATAGAAAGTCAGCATTATTCTTATAAAAATACAGCAGTTCAAATGACCTAAATGTCCTACTATAATATAATCAATTCCTTTTTAACATCTGTGGAAATTTATGAATACTGTGTAGTTTAGATCAGACTCTTGTCATTTCTCACCACAATCTTGTTATAGCCACAACACTGGTCTCAGGACTTCATGTAAATCTTTCACAGTGCTTCCATGGAGATCTTTTTTAGGCAAATGATGTCATGCATAGCTCTCACTGAGAAACATTAAAGCTTATTTCTTTAATGATATTGTCCAACGTATTAGCTTGGCAAAAATATATATTTGTATGTATGTATATACAAACAAAAAAATTTTTTTTTTTTTTTTATATACAAACATACATATATGGCATGGATCAGAAAAAAAATATACGTGTGTATATATATAAATACCTCTATAGGGAGCCCTTGTGGCGCAGTGGTTAAGAGCTCAGCTGCTAACCAAATGTTGGCAGTTCGAATCCACCAGCTGCTCCTTGGAAACCCTATGGGGCAGTTCTACTCTGTCCTATAGGATTGCTATGAGTTAGAATTGACTCAGTGGCAATGGGTTTTTTTTTTTTTCTGTTTTGTTTTGTTTGTTTATATATACATACACACATAATTTCTTTTTCCAATCATGCCATTCCTTCTAGTTTCTCTTCTACTACCCCGCCACTTACATCCAGTGTGACAACTTGAATATTTCTTTTTCTTTCTGGTTAATATTCATGCTGAGGATTCTGATAGACCATCCACTTAAATATTTAATATTCTTTTGGTTTTATGTCTCTGAGTCCCTAATCCTGGTTCTATTAGTGATCCAGAGACAAATGTAATTTGGATGCTGAAGAAGAGAATTTTGAAAACAAAACAAAACAACTTGGGGCAACCTTTGATCTCTCCTTCTTATACCAAAATATGGATAATCTTGGCTTTTTCCATGGTACCTTTAGGGCAGATCACAACCTGACAATTAATTCTTAATAAAAAAGTGAAAAACTGAATGGCAATATCCTCTGGAAAACAGGACTGGAGGGTAGAGAGGATAAGTTAGGCTCTACTTTTGCATTCTTTGATTTGATTTTTAAATTATGTGAGTTGTTGCTTTGATAAAAGTATAATGAAATTAAAAAAATAAATTATGAACTTTAAAAAATAGTCTTTAATAAATTCCATGAGGAATTGGCTTTCTTCTTTTTATTCCCTATTTCCCCAATAAAATAACAAATAATTAGTGCTTACTATGGACCTAGAGGGAGCCCTGGTAGCACAGTGGTTAGTTAAGAGCTTGGTTACTAACCAAAAAGTTGGCAGTTTGAATCCACCAGACTCTCCTTAGAAGCCCTACGGAGAAGTTCTACTTTGTTCTCCTATGGGATCGCTATGAGTTAGAAACAGCTTAGCAGCAAAGGGTTTGGTTTTGCTTTATGAACCTGGCCATATCCTAATATTTAAAATACATTATTCTTATTTTCCTCTCACAGTGACCTTATGGGATAAGGGCTATGATTATAATTTTTTCATAGATGGGTAAGCAGAGAGGTACTTTAAAGTCACCTGGTAGCAAGTGGTACGGCCAAGATTTCGACCCATTCAGTTGGCTCCAGAGCAATTTTTTTAGTTTTTAAGTTACTGCTTAATAACTGGATAGTTGCAAATCAAAATAGCCTAATACTGAATGTTTTGGTGTTTCAATATTCCCCAGAGAGCTATATCATAAGTATTTATCAACTAAACCAAAACCAAACCAAACCCAGTGCCATCGAGTCGATTGTGACTCAGAGCAACCCTACAAGACAGAGTCGAACTGCCCCATAGTGTTTCCAAGGAGCGCCTGGAGGATTCGAACTGCCGACCGTTTGGGTAGCAGCCATAGCACTTAACCACTACGCCACCGGGGTTTCCTGTTTATCACCTCGAACCCACCAAAAACTAATGCTTAATTAAAGAGGCATCCCTGGGTGGACCAAACCGTTAAGCACTTGACTCCTAGTCGAAAGGTTTGAGGTACAAACCCACCTAGAGACATCTGTGAAGATAGTCCTGGAGATCTGCTTCCGAAATGTCACACCTTGAAAACCCTATGGAGCAGTTCCACTCTGCACACATAGGGTTGCCATAAGTTGGAATTGACTCGAAAGCAAACAACAGCAATAACAATGGTTTAAAAAAATGTTAAAATTATACCGAGTTTTACAGGAAAGGAGGGGAAAAAAAAGGAAGGATGATATTAGGGGCAGGGGAGGCCACTGTCTGAGTGCCCATTAAAATACAGCTCATAGCCAAGTGCCAGTGGCACCAGAAGGGCGCTTCCCTTCCCAGGCTGAACTGGCCTGTCTCTATCTCCAGGTTCCATTCATAAACGGATCAGATTCTGGAGCTGGGTAGTTTGCCTTGGCATTTTCTCCAAAAGCCACTTACAAATTGGTCGAATGGCAACCAAGTATTTTTGATATAGTAGACTCTGCATTCCTTCCATTTTCTTTTAAATCTTGAAAAATTAGAATTTGTAAAATGCCAAGTTTTTAACCTAAATCCAGGAGACCTTCCCTTTTGAGATTAAAAAAATATAGTGTTATGTTTAGCATTTTATTTTAAATTGTACTTGTCTAACCTTTCTGGAATCACTAAACTGTTGATAATGTATAAGGAAGAGTCATGAAAATTATTTTATTATTCAGATCACGTTGAAAATGTTGTTTCTCCTAACAGTATTTTAATTTCACTGTAAATTTGATTCACTTTGCTGTCTTGGAACACATTTATATATATCTGTGTATGTATATATATATACACACACACACAGTGTGGTATCAATATTTTCATAATTAAGATTTTTCATTGTTATTAATGTCTTAGAAAAGTTTAACGTATTGACAGAATCGGGGATTGGGTAGTCTGATTGCTAAATTACATTAACGTGCCTAAGTATAGGACTGTCTATAGAATTAAAGAAACCACATATTTTGTAGGTATTACAATTTTATGTGCTATATTTTACCACTTTTTAAGCTCTACTGAAAATGCCCTTTAAAAAAAAAAAACAAAATTCATCTTGAGGCTGATGGAAAAATTCTGATACTGTGTAGCCCTTAGTTGAAATTATTTATTAAGCCACTAAGAATTTATTTAGAGCGGAGGTAATTGATTTTATAGGTTGGACTGTTAACAATCAAGTGTTATCATTTGTAAACCTCGGGCAACATTTCACATTAGCAATGTACCATGCCTTCAGGCTAACAACATTGTCTTTAATAAAAAAAAAAAAAAAAAATAGCACATATTAATACAACTGAGGTAGATGTAGGCTACCTTTTGTCAGGAAAATAGATCCTGTTGTATGAGTCCTGATTATTAATATTAGAATGTCACTTTTATATACCCAAATTATAAATGGCCTTTTATTTGGGTATTAATTATCTTATGTTTGACATTTTTTGTTGTTTCTACTTTCCTTTGCTAGTACTAAATGCTGATGGCTGCCTGCTTTGGTTCAATATTCCTGTAAGAATGTGTCAAATAGCGTAGTACAAAGCTAAATGACATAGTATCCCAAAGAGAATGAGCAGCATATTGGCTAAGGAGCAGGGAGACAAGAGGATTTTTTGTGATTTTTGCCTTTTGGAATACATGAATTATAGTGAAACAGGGACATCTTGTGTAGGATAAGGATGCAAAACTTAGAGCAGAAACAAGAAAAACTAAGGTGCCTTATAATGAAATTTAGATCCATTTACACTTTGTGTATTTTACTACAGGTAAATTTTGCCTCAAAAAATTAAAAGTAACTTAATTCAGGCATTCTGACGTATTTGGGAATAAAGTGCACTGAAATGCAGGAAAAAAAAAATGATTGAGAACAGATAAAGAAACATATCAAAATTTAACCATTACAGAACATGTGTTGGGTATGTGAATGGTTACTGAAAAATTCTTTCAGCTTTTCTGTGTATTTATATTGATTATTACATATATATTTATTATATTATATATATTTTATTATTCATAATAAAATAGTTGGGAAAATGAAACATAATTACAGTTTAGAATAAAATTAAGTTCAGTAGAAATACAAATAATTAAAATACTAATACTAGGTATAATTTATACATGCAAGAACTTATAAAAATTGTTGCTCACTACTTTGTGTTTTCAATGTGAATGTGATGTATCTGCTTAGCTATTGCTACATCCTTTGATGTCACTTAGTAAAGTAAGGTTACGCTGTTAATTATGTGTGTTTTTCTGTCATTACCGTCTCATATGTTTTACCAGTATTAAAGCTAAAATGTATATAGAAGATAGATGAGAAGTTGTCGTACTTAATATGATTTGTGCTCGACTGCTAACCTAATGGTTGGCTGTTCAAACCCATCCAGCAGTACTGGGGAAGAAAAGGCCTTGTGATTTGATTCCGTTAAGATTGAAGCCAAGAAAACCTATGGAGCAGTTCTACTCTGTAATGCATAGCATCGCCATGAGTTGGAATCAACTTGACAACTAACAACAAATGAAAAATTAACAAACTATGATCTACAAATGGATACATACATATATTGGTATGCTAAAGATGTATGGGAGGGTGTATGGAAGCACACCCCTTGCAGATATAGGTTTGGTTGTGGATATTTCCACATGTATAATTGTAGGTGCTGCATGTATATTAATATAAACAATAGAGCACACAAGGGGCACAGTCATGGAAACTTGTTATACATAACCAAACAAGTCGTGGGATGAAGTTCCTAAACTTGAAGGCAAAGGACTGTAGACTCAGGGAACATCTACATCAATTGGCACAACATAGTTCATAAAGACAGTGTTTGGCATCATACTTTGGTGAGTAGCGTCTGCGCTCTTAAAAGGTTGCGAGCAGCCATCTAAGATACAACTATGGTTCTCTTCCCATTCACAAAGGAGAGTGAAGAAAATTAAAGACTTACGGGAGCAGTTATTTCAAAGGACTAAAGGACCACATGAACTGCAGCCTACATGACCCTGAGACCAGAAGAACTAGATGGTGACCAGCTACCACTACCAACCACTCTGACTAGGATTCCACTTGGGCATAGTGGGAGAAAAATGTAGAACATAAAATCAAATTCACAAAAAAGACAAGACTTACTGGTTTGACAGAGACTGGAGGAACTGCAGAGGCTACTATCGTCCTAAGATATTCTCTGACTTAGAACTGAAGCCATTCCCAGAGACCACCTTTCAGCCAAACAATGGATAGGCTCACAAAAGCGACAATAACATCCAAGAGGTGTGTGTTCCTTAACCCCATTGAAAACCCCTTTGCTGTTGAGTCAATTCTGACTCATAGCAACCCTACAGGACAGAGTAGAACTGCCCCATAGGGTTTCCAAGGAGCAGCTGGTAGATTCGAACTGCTAATCTTTTGTTTAGCAGCCTGAGCTCTTAACCACTGTACCACTAGGGCTCCAGTGGGTTCCTTAGAACTACCAATTATATGAGATCAAAAGGCCAACGTTTAGAAAAAAGCAAAAATGAGAAGGCAGGAAGGGGTAGAAAATCTGAACATAAGGAAACAGGAACTCAGGGAGGAAATGGGCCTAGTGCTGAAACATTGAAGGGAATACAACCAATGCTATGGAACACTTTGTGTACAAACTATCAAATAGGAAACTAATTTGCTCTGTAAACTTTCATCTAAAGCAAAATAAATAATTTAAAAAAATTGAGGATCCTTGGGATTTTTAAATTTACAGTAAAGTCTTAATATTATTCAGATTGTCCTATGTCATAACAGAGTATAATCCCTGGTATTACAAACATCTAGAATTTAAAGAATGGCTTAACAACGATTTTGTAGCAATGTGCTACACCTGAAATAGCCCGACTTCAAAGAACATCTATGATGGAAAAAGCCCATCACTTTATTAGTAATGTAATGTAATCCTTAATGCTATTATTTTTCCCCAAATATACGTACTTCGTACTTCAGGACAGAGATGAGAAAAAGACTCTGGGCTTCAGACAGATTTCTCTGAGCAATTAAGAAAATCAGCTTTGTGCTCAGTACACTTAAAATAATTTTGATTTTGTATATTTTAATATAATTCCTGTTTAGACCAAATCCAGAGAATCTAATATTCAATTACTGAAGTAAGTGTCCTCTTTACTACTTTCTTGGTGACCCTATAATCTTTGTGATAATAAACACAAATTAAATAAATATTGCTATTAGGACATTCTGAATTTGCATCTTTTTTTATTAAGTGACATTCTGTCTAAGATCACCTGTATTGTTCCATAACAGAAAACTTTTAGACAAGTACACTTTTGTAAAACTATTATACTGTAATCATGGACACATGGCATTATGTATTTGTCAACACCCATAGGATGCTAAAACACAAAGAGAGAACCCTAATGTATATGATGGACTTTTTTTTTTTTTTAACCATATTGGTTCATCAACTATAATAAATGAACCACAGAAATGTAAAATATTAGTGATAGGAGAAACAGTACTTAGTGGGGAGAGAAATATGGTAACTCTGTACTTTATGCACAATTTTTCTGTAAAACTAAAACTGCCCTAAAAAAAAAAGTCTACTAAAAAAAAAAGTACTAGTAAAAAAATATTACTTTTAATCCTGGTTTTTAAACAGAAAAATATATACATAATCAGTGTGAACAATGATCACATATTGTATTTTGAAAAATATATAAAAAATAATATAATTACTATGCTTTTAACACCACAAACAAGACCATTTTCTACATGATAGGTAATGTGGAGCCCCATTCCTTTGTCTACTAGCTGCTAAGGACGTAGGATATAAAGTTAGCTCTAAGTACTTGCTTCAAATTTTTTTTTTTTTTTTTTGATTGGGACACAGAAAGTTGTTAAATATCTTTAATCTTCAGATTCCTCATTTTGCTAATAAATTCAATATAATTCACTATACTGCCAATACTGTGAAAATAATGAGCTCAATATACTGTGTCAAGCTATTTTGAAGATTCTATAACATGAAATTTAAAAGTAAAGACGTTGTGGTAGAATAGTCTTCTGACGCGTGGTTGGATTTATGTCTATTCCACATGTCATCATTCTGGAGCTCAGGTGAAGAAGTAACTGCTACATGAGGCATGCTTGTCTTAGGGTATATCTTAATAAAGCAAGAGGTCAAGAAAAATCATGCACATGCATTTACGCCTCTGCTTACAGCTTGGCTGGTAAAATTCTATTAGCCCTTGAGACACTTGACTGATCCCTAAATCAATGATATAAGGCAATATACTCATCTGCTCTCGTGGGAGGCATTGCAAGGTCAAATGGCAAAGGGCATATGTATAAAACTCTAAAACAGGGAGGAGTAATAATTAGGTACAATAATTCAATCTTCTACATCGAGTATATTCATACCCTACCACCCCCAATCCAACATAATCACACAAAGGAAAATACAGAAGAATGTCTGTCATAACATTGTGTCATCATTTATTTCCTCTCAAAGACTGAGTTAAGGACTTGAGTGAAGGTGATTTATTTGGCAAGTGATCCAAGGAATCTGGAGAAAAGAAGTGATAATGGTATGACAGATAAAGAGGAAAGAAAAAAAAAAGTATGATATGCTTTATAGAGCTGATTACTACTAGGTTAAACCACAAAACTGGCTTTAGAACTGCCCCATGTGGTTTGCAAGGAGCAGCTGGTAGATCCGAACTGCCAACCTTTTGATAAGCAGCTGAACTCTTAATCGCTGTGCCATCAGGGCTCCAACAACTAGACAACTAGAGCTCAATTCCATTGGTGACTGAGGAAACATGGAGAGAGTACCTCAGTTACTCCCTGAAAGATAGATGCATGGTCATTTACTCAGTCCTCCACTATTGAGGGTAATCCCTTTGGGTATTAACTCCCCACATTTCTTGTGTGAACTAGCTTCCTTTGCATCCCTTGAAGCAGAAATGAGAAGGAACTTGGCCTTTGTTTGAGGTGGGATGCTTACTGTATGCATAGACACATCAAATGAGAGCTGTAGGTGAGATCACAGTTGCCCCATTGGATGTATGACATGGTACAAAACGCCCTGGCTACGCATTCGGGTAGCAAAGTATTGGACACACCTTAGTTGTCCATCAATGGTGGAATAGATAGATATAGATATAGATGATAGAGGTAGAGACAGATATAGATGATATAGATGGAAACCCTGGTGGCATAGTGGTTAAGTGCTACAGCTGCTAACCAAGTGGTCGACAGTTCAAAACTGCCAGGTGCTCCTTGGAAACCCTATCGGGCAGTTCTACTCTGTCCTATAGGGTCGCTATGAGTCCGAATAGACTCAACGGCAGTAGATAGATACAGATACAAATGCAGATACAGATATAGATACACATAGATATGTAACATAGATAAGTTTTTCAGTAATTCTAAAAATAAATAAACTTTATATGTTGGATGCTGTGTCAAAAACATATTGAATCCAAAATGACAAAAACCATCAAGTTGAATATAGTCTTCAAAGAGGACCTTATATTTATATGTATATGTATAAAAAGCCAAAACCCATTGTTGTAGAGGTGATTCCAAGTACAGAGACCCTATAGGACAGAGTAGAACTGCCCCATAGAGATTCTATGGAGCAGCTGGTGGATTCGAACTGCCGACCTTCTGGTTAGCAGCCGAGCACTTCACAACTGTGACACCAGGGCTTCTTCTTTTGGAAAAAGGCCATCTTTAATTCAACAAAGGTAGAGTACAAACACAAAAGGAGTGAGGTCCAAGAGAGATCTCCTCATGGAGCTGCATGTTTGAAGGGATATATGGTCCTCCCATATGCATCGTCAATCCAGAAGCTTCAAGAAATTTCGAAATATAAGGACTTTATAATAGTCATTTGGTCCCCAGTGCATAGTCATGAACAATTCTTCACCGCATATGCATGTAAATTGAATCAATGAATATGCTTGATTGATTGCATCATGCCCTCCTCCCTTCCTGAAGTCATTTGCTAAGTTTAGACTCCAAAGCACACAACAAGGACAACAGTCTTTAGTGCTCCCAATACACTTGCACCTGTTTAAGTGTTACCCAGCTATTTTACATAATAAAGCCACCTTCATTGCTGGACAATTCCAAGGGTTGTCATCAAGAAACCAGAGACAGAAGCCAAAGCAAGTTCTTTGTCCCACACTGCTACAATTTTACCACAGACTGTTTACTCCTTCCCCTGAAACAGTAAATTGTTTTAGGATCAGGTGAAACACACAGGGATTAAGAAGAAAATGCACCACCTAGATAAATTAATTTTGTTTCCAAACTTTCCAAATTAAAACAAAACAAAGCAACAGCTGATAATGAGCTCAGAGAAAGCCCTATGGGCCTACTCAACTTTCAGAATGGAAGCAATGGTTTCTGAGGTAAAATGGAATGATCTGTAAAAGAGCTTTATCTAAACCTATCTAAATACAACCTGTTGAATATCAAGCTCAAAGCCAGAGCTGCAATAATTAATATTTAAAAGCAATTGCTTAACATGGAGGAACCTGGAAGGCATTATGCTGAGCGAAATTAGTCAGAGGCAAAAGGACAAATATTGTATAAGACCACTATTATAAGATCTTGAGAAATAGTAAAAACTGAGAAGAACACATACTTTTGTGGTTACAAGGGGGGAGGGAGGGAGGGAGAGGGTTTTTTATTGATTAATCAGTTTTAAGAACTGCTTTAGGTGAAGGGAAAGACAACACTCAATACATGGAAGGTCAGCTCAATTGAACTGGACCAAAAGCAAAGAAGTTTCCAGGATAAAATGAATGCTTCAAAGGTCAGTGGAGCAAGGGCGGGGATCTGGGGACCATGGTTTACGGGGACTTCTAAGTCAATTGGCAAAACAATTCTATTATGAAAACATTCTGCATCCCACTTTGAAATGTGGCATCTGGGGTCTTAAATGCTAACAAGCGGCCATCTAAGATGCATCACTTGGTCTCGACCCACCTGGATCAAAGGAGAATGAAGAACACCAAGGTCACACGACAACTAAGAGCCCAAGAGACAGAAAGGGCCACATGAACCAGAGACCTACATCATCCTGAGACCAGAAGAACTAGTTGGTGCCCAGCCACAATTGATGACTGCCCTGTCAGGGAGCACGACAGAGAACTCCTGAGGGAGCAGGAGATCAGTGGGATGAAGACCCAAAATTCTCACAAAAAGACCTTACTTAATGGTCTGACTGAGACTAGAGGAATCCCGGCGGCCATGGTCCCCAGACCTTCTGTTGGCACAGGACAAGAACCATCCCCGAAGACAACTCATCAGACATGAAAGGGACTGGTCAGTGGGTGGGAGAGAGACGCTGATGAAGAGTGAGCTAATTATATCAGGTGGACACTTGAGATTGTGTTGGCAACTCTTGGCTGGAGGGGGGATGGGAGGATAGAGAGAGAGGGAAGCTGGCAAAATTGTCACGAAAGGAGAGACTGAAAGGGCTGACTCAATAGGGGAAGAGCAGGTGGGAGTGCGGAGTAGGATGTATGTAAACTTATATGTGACAGACTGATTGGATTTGTAAACGTTCACTTGAAGCTTAATAAAAGTTAATAATAAAAAAAAAAAGCAATTGCTGGTTTTAGAATATTTATGCAAACTCTCATTTATTGGACTTCGGATTGAAGATAGTGTATTAACATTGGAAGTTACATAGACGGTTATTTAACTCGTGGATTTGGAATGACAGAATTGTATGCAAATTTAATGAATAGCATAAAATTAGCACCCGACTTTCAAAAATTTCAAAGCTGCCCTAGGGTGAAATCACCACAAAGTTATAATTAAGCAAGAAGAAAGATTTTATTCAGCATGTGTTCCAAAAGGCAACAATGGGAAACTGACAAGCATGCTGCCAGGACTATGTCTGTCCGAGTCCAAGAAATACTACCGAATCATCAGTGTATACAGACATTACAAGCGGTTAAAATCACTAAAAGGTTCATTTTTCCAAAGATTGGCTAAAAATGTCTAAATCACTGTGATTCTACATTTTGAATTCTCTTTCTTAATAATCACTGGTACAGGTTTCAGTAATGACAGTCAGGAAGGTCTTCAGTGGTCCTAGAAATCTTACTATGTACTTACTAATGCTGATTTAGGAGATAATATGGGAGCCATTATTCCCTATCCTTAAGCATAAAGAATGTGACCCAGCTGGAAATGGACTCACAAGGGCCCACAAAGACTCACAAGGACACATCAACTGGGACCTGAGGTATAAAGACTATAGCTAGAACAATCTTAGAAAACATCTTTTAGGGAAACCTTCACGTAAGCAAATCATAAACAGAGCACAAAAGACCCGCAGACTTCCTGCTCTTATCTTTTTCTATTAGCATCTAGTGAATAGTAAGATACGTTGGACCAATGACGACTCTCCTGTCATTATTGAAACCTGTACCAATGATTAAGAAAAACAATTCAATATGTAGAATCAGATGATTAACAGTTTTTAGCCAATTTGTGAAAAGGTAAAGCTTTCAATGGCTTTGTTCATTTGTAATGTCAATATATACTGATGATTCTGTAATGTCCCTTGGACTCAGACAGACATGAGTCTTGCAACCATGCTTGTCTGTTTTCCCACTTTTGCTTATTATATAATATTCCTTGGATTCAGACAGACATGGCTCTAGTAGCATGTGTGTCTGTTTTCCCACTTTTGCCTCTTTGAACATATGTAGAATAAAACCTTTTTGCTTTACTAAACTTTGTGATGTTTTAACCATTGAAAAATGATAACAGAAAAGAAAAGAGTGGAAAATAGATGAGTCTTTTGTGCTCTTTTCGTTTATGTGAAAGGTTTTCTAAGACATTTTCCAAGATTGTCCTAGCTACTGTTTTATATCTCAGGACCCAGTTGATGTATCCTTGTCTTTTTTGATCCAGCTGAGTCACATTCTTTATACTCAAGGACAGGGAATAATGGTTCCAGTCTTAAGTCCTGTCAAAACCAAATAACAATCCTATCAGCTCTTCCAATTCCTAAATCCTTGAATGTTTAAAAAATAGGAAAGAAAGTTATTAAAAAAAAAAAAAATTCAAACCCATTGCTGTCGAGTCGATTCCGACTCATAGTGACCCTATAGGGCAGAGTAGAATGGCCCCACAGGGTTTCCAAGGAGCACCTAGTGGATTCGAACAGCTGACCTTTTGGTTAGCAGCCAGAGCTCTCAACCACTGTGCCACCAGGGTTTCCAGTTATTATATAGGAATTCTATTTGCTAAAATAACTCTTTTCTATAAATGGAGTTTGTAACAATTTACCATGTTTCAGAGAATCATTAAGTGGTAAGTAAATAGAAGTTATGGTATATCTAAAATAAAAACAGATACAGTTGAAATTAAGACAGGGATGGAAAACCTGGTGGCATAGTGGTTAAGAGCTATGGCTGCTAACCAAAAGGTCAGCAGTTGGAATCTACCAGGCGCTCCTTGGAAACCCTATGGGGTAGTTCTACTCTGTCCAATAACATCGCTATGAGTCTGAATTGGCTCCATGGCAACGGATTTGGTCTTGGTTTTGGTTTAGAGCCATTTTTTTTAAATTGTTGTCTCCTCAGGATAGCCCCTCACCCAGCCCATTTTCTGAAGTTGTTGTTCACCTTAGAACTTCTTTTAAAAGAAACAGCCACCGGCTAGCCAGAATTGGTTGAAACAGGTCCTACCCTCCATCTTGGCACTCCAGATGACCTTTTGCTCATTAGCTGTCTCCAGCACGGTAAATGCTCCACCCCTGCGGGGAGAACCAACATGCTAATGAACAAAAATGGCTAGCTTCCTCCTACTTGGGGAATCAAACCCAGGCCTTAAAAAATTCTTACTCATTGTAAAATGCTCTGAGCCTGCATGCATGCCACTTAGTATTCTGAAACTGACCCTGCCTATATAAACCAGCCTCAAAAAGCTTCCTGCAAGGCGGTCTTGGATGGGCATGCAGCCCTACTGTCTCCTTGCTTGGCCAAATTTTTGGCCCTGATGGAGTCACACCAAGCAGAACCTGTAACAAAATTAGTAGTGTGCCTACACTCTTAAGACAAGCAAACTCTGAGCTGGAACTACTTAATGAAATAACAGTGTCACAAAGAAGCTAAGACATAAAATCTACTGAAATATTTTAGAATATACTTATTTCTTACAATAAATATTTCACTAATTTCAGTAATATCCAAGAGACTAAGACTAAGATATAGATCATATAATTCATTTCAATTTAAACACTTAAAACCCATGTTTGGAAGGGAAAAAGTAAGCATGTAAATCTATATGCTATTGACATGTATTTCTTTTCCTTGGTAAGACAGAATATCCACTCTAACTAAATCTTTTTAATATTTCTTGTATTTGCATGCAATGTCTCTCAGTGGATACACAAGAAATTGGAAGCTGCAGTTATCACTGAGGAGGGAATCTGCATGGTTGGGGAAAAGGGAAAGGAGGGAGACTTGTATTACCCTTTTCTAATCTTTTAAAATATTCACTGTAGTTATCCATTACCAAAACTGAAAACCAAACCCATTGTTGTCGAGTTGATTATGACTTATAGAGACCCTATAGGACAGAGTAGAATGGCTCCATAGGGTTTCTGAGGCTGTAATCTTTACAGGGAACCCTGGTGGTGCAGTGATTAAAGCCCTTGGCTGCTAACCTAAAGGTCAGTGGTTTAAACCTGCCAGCTGTTCTGGGGGATAAAGATGTGGCAATCTGTTTTCATAAAGATTACAGTCTTGGAAACCCTACTGGGCAGTTCTACTCTGTCCCATAGGGTTGCTATGAGTTGGAATTGACTTGAAGGCAACGAGTTTGGGTTTTTTGGAATCTTTACAGAAGCCAGTTGGCACATCTTTCTTCTGTGGAATGGCTGGTGGGTTGGAACTGCTGACTGTCTGGAGCTGAGCACTTAACTGTTGTGTCACCAGGGTATCTTATTTATCCATTACCTATCAAAGAATAAACAATAAAATTTAAACCAAGAATGTTCAACAAGGCAGACTTCTAAAAAAAATCCATAATTAGCACAAAGCAATTATGTAAACATTTATGCTATTGAAATAGAATAATATTCTTTGTATGAAACAAATCTACTCAATTTTTAAAAAAATAATTATTTTAAGTGATTTTATTCAAATGTCTGAAACTTTTGACTAAGAACATTAAAGCAAAAATGTCAGTCCACTTGAAAGTTATTCATCTTCAACATCATAAATTATAATGGAAAAAAATCTATTTTAGAATATGAAAGTAATGTATCACTCAGTTGAAATACCATATCTGCCTATAACTCTGATCTTAATTGTGCACTACAAATTGTGGCCTGTGTGCAGAAAAGTGCTGCTTTGGGCAAAATGGAAACGCAAACTGCTACGGCTGAGAGGCAAAACTGGATTTGTGATAGCTAAAAAACAGTTAATAACAACAAACTTGGTAATATCTTGTGCTGCTTTAGTAGAGTAAAATCACAGAGATTTTTTTTTTTCTCTATCTTTCAGGCTGGATAAGACATGCTACATTCAAGATGGACAAGTTAGGTAGTTGATTGGTAATGAGAGGCTGGTTGTGTTTTGTTCAGGGATTATTTGTGTTGGCCATAACTTCTTCATAAGTGTGGGACATAGAACTGGATTTAGGCTTTGTCTCTAAAAAAAAAAATAAGAAATTATTTTTATTTTTTTCTTGAAAATAACCCTTAGAATTCTTTAGCAACTTAAGTGCCTTTATTATGCAAAACTTCCAAGCAGCCTCTTAGAACTTGTGCAAATGAGTGGGGCAACACAGACCACCAGGCAACTAGCCTCAGGAAGGGAGGGTGGCATGATACAATCAATCATGTGTATTCATTGATTCGATAGATCATGTGTATTTAATGAGATCTCAATCATGTCCAGGCAGTGAAGCCAAAGAAGACTGTGGACACAGGAGTTCCTTTGAGCTTCTGGATTGTTGATTACATGCTCCCGAGAGGACTGCAAGTCTCTGGGGACATGAAGCTCACAGAAAACCACTTCCAAATTCATAGCAGGGGCTGGAGGCTGTTTATTTGGCAGTCGGAAGGACAGAGTCCTAACTTGTGAAGACCCAGTTCTGGGTGGCTGGGGATCAGAGAAAGGTTGCACTGGCACTTGATCTAAAAGGACACAGTCCTTTTAACTTGTAAGGTCTGACCTAACCCTAGAAGTTTACGGTCAGAGAGAGAAAGTGCCTCATAGGTGGGTGGTGTCAAGACAATGGAGAACTGAGAAAGAGGAGATATGAGTTATTCTGTATTTTAGAAATTAGACTTAAGACTTCTTTTTTTTTTTTTTTAATTCATTAAGCAACAGTGTAGTCTTTCAATCAGTGGTAAATAGGAGGCATCCCAGAAAAATCTAAATGAGTAAACAAATTAATAAATTAAACTAGTGTTTTTCCCTGCCCTTGTTTTAATATCTATATAGCAATTCATAGCCAGAAATATAACACATAGTTCAGCAAGCTCTTGCAGAGACAACTGTGGTAATAAAAAAAAAAAAAAATTAATTAACAACAATAAGGCAGAGCCTCAAGGGACTTTGCATTATTAAAAAATCCTGTTTTCTTTGCTTGGCTTCCTTTTCCGCAGTGTTACATTAAAAAAAATCCTGTTTTCTTTGCTGGGCTTCTCTCTCCTTCCCCCGGCTTTGTATTAAAATCCTGCTTTCTTTGCTCGGAAGTTATATGTAAACCCCGGTGTCTCTGTGTAGTATGATTAAGAATGTTGCTGAGGTAACTTGTATGAACTTTCTACTTGTAAACTCCTTAAAAGTAACTTTTCTCCTCACCCTCACCCTCATGAAGAACTTTGGCAAATGTGATACAAATAGTGGGTTCTATGTGAAGAAGTCTCGGCTAATCTATTAGAGGATAAGAGGGCACACGGAGAGAGACCCAGTGAAGAGAGAGGCCTAGACACCTGTGAGACGTTACCAGACCCTCCTTTGCTGTGCCAAATCTGAAGGGCAACATGGTTAAGTCAGCAATGTACTCACAGGTTGTCCCCAGTATCTAAATAGCCAGGAGGCCATTAGGAAAAGGGGAGCAAGCAATAAATGTGATTGTTCCATAAACATCATGTGCTTCCAGTTAGAGCCTGAACACACATTAGCACATGGGAAGTAGCTTTTATTTCTTATAATTAGAAGCCTGCAGCATAAACAGGTGAGGAGTATTCCCGGCTCAAAAGCTGACTGAGCAGAGATGACAACTCTTCCACACACACCATACTTTGTGTTGTGGGTGAGAGGCTTCAGCTGGACCTTTATATGACCTGCCAGTACCCTCTGGCATCTGAAAACTTTACTGGTGGATACAAAGAACTCTTCAATGCAAGCCCTCCACCTGGCATTTTGGATGATAGACATGATGAGAGCCTGCTTTCTGTTGGTCTCCCTTGGGCCAGGTAGATCCACTTAGGTGGGCTGTAAGCTTATGCTAGGCTTATGTTACATGTGCCCCACTAGCATCATAACTGAGGAGATGGAGAAAAAAACCTTCCCCTAGCTGTTTTATGCTACCAGCCTATGTGGCCCAACACATGGTGATTTCTCCCACCTGATCACTGTAGGAAGACGGGGTCAGAGATCTTGATATTGCACCCAGAATTGTATCATTTTATCCTGCTGACATTTAGACAAACCATTATTCTTTAGGCGGATGAGGCTGAGGGATTATTCTTGAAGTCCAAACATGCTAGCAGAGAAAGGAACGGGGAAGACATGGTTGCCAGGCTCGTCCAAAGAACTGCTTCCTCACAGCAATCCAGTATTTCAGTTCTTTTGGCTGTGGCCTCAGACATGTGAGTGAGCCCATGCCACCATTCAGCCCCACTGAAGTCAGCCCAGCCCAGAAAAACTGCCCAGGCAACCTACAGAATTGTTGACAAATAATACATTATTGTTGTTGTAAACTACTAAGTTTTGGGGTAGTATTTTATGCAGCAAAGGGTAACTGACTGAAAAAACCATGCACAGTACTTAGTCTATAGAAGGCACTTAGTAGGAGCCCTGGTGGTGCAATTGCTAAAAGCTCAGGCTGCTAACCAAGAAGTAGGAAGTTTGAATCCACCAGTTGCTCCTTGGAAACCTTATGGGACAGCTCTACTCTGCCCTATAGGGTCTCTATGAGTCAGAATTAACTCAACAGCAAAGGGTTTGATTTTTGGTTTGGTTTTGGTTTTACACAACCAAAACGAGTCGATTCTGACTCATAGCGACCCTATAGGACAGAGTAGAACTGCCTCATAGAGTTTCCAAGGAGGGCCTGGCGGATTTGAACTGCCGACCTCTTGGTTAGCAGCTGTAGCACTTAACCACTACACCACCAGGGTTTCCTTAGGCACTCAATAAATATTCTTTCCCTTACATTTCATTGTATGCGTAAGGCTTTGCATGAAGTATTTATAATGCACACAGAAGTAGCAGAAGCCTATCTTTCAGAAATACACCCTCAAGTGAGAAAGCTGACACTAAGTAATTATAATAGAAATCAGGGGATGATGATTGCTGCAGTGAGTTGTTCTTCCGAAGTAATATTCTTCTAAGAAATCATTTAGTTGCTATACAATGTATAGCAAATATTCACACTATATTTTCTCTATAAATCCTTAAATTGATAAACCTTAGGATAAATATTATTTATTTAACCTTTAATGGTATTACAGTTATTAACTTTTATGTCAAAATGGAATATTGGACAGTTTACCACATTTCTGGGGAATTATTATGTAAAAAAAAAAAGGTCTTTAAAACTCCAGTAACAGATTTCTTAGAATTCCAGTAGCAAAGCGAGCCTGCACATGTAAGAATAGAACATGGGAGTATGCACTGATGTTTCCTGTGATTTTCATGGCTTTTCCTGGGCTAAAGGGATTATCAAGTAGAATCTAATGTTGTTCCTGAGGAATACAATCATATTTCTTTCATTTTCAATTCAAGAATAAGAGCCTTAATGCACTCTGAGCCAGCTCTTGTAATATTTCAGTTCCAGTTGTGATTTTCTGAGTTTCACTATTAAAACTCTGTATTTTAGCTTTTACAGAAAACAATTAAGTTTATCCTGAGTTCCAAAAGCAATTCATTAAGAATGATGTCTTTCCAGTACAATTCAAACACACCTACTTATTCTTAATAGCCACAATAAAACCAAAAAACCAAACCCATTGTCGTCGAGTCAATTCTGACTCATAGCGACCCTAGAGGACAAAGTAGAACTGCCCCATCGGGTTTCCAAGGAGAGCCTGGTGGATTTGAACTGCTGAATTTTTGGGCAGCAGCTGTAAGCACGTAACCACTACTCCATCAGATTTCCATAACCAAAACAGAATTTAGGAATTCTCCACAGAGCTTTTCAACTCTCTAATGAGTACTAGTTTCCATGTGTTTTTCAAAGACCCAGGGACTTAGAAATGCGCATGGGAACTATATCAGAAAACTTAATCTAGTGTTTCAGCTACCACAAAGGCCTTGTAAGGATTTTACCATGTCTACAAATATTCAATTCTATTCTCCTACAATACCTTCTTCCTAAGAGCATCGTATAATATTAAATCCTTGATCATTTGATCTTATAATAAATTAGGAAGGGATGTAGCAGATAAATCATTGCCCTCACAAGAGTTCTACAGAGGTGTTATGCATGTGTGCGCGCACACACATGTATTCATGCACACACACGTGCGCACCTGTGTGTGCCGTCAAGTGATTCTGTGAACTATTAAAGTTTTAGGGAATGTACAAATTTCAAAATATGTTTGAGTCTCTGTGAATCCATTTTTTGGTTCCATATTTCAATTAGATTGTGAAAAGCAAGGTAGGGTCAAAGGGAGAGCAATTTAACAGAAGAAATCTCGGAGAAGTTGAAGGAAGAACAAATAAATGAGCTGGTAATTCAGGCTGTAGAAGAAAAACTAGGCGATTTAACTGCTCCCACAGTACCCTGGCAGGCTGTACTTCACTCCTCACCAATTCTGCACTCTATTTTCAAGACCTGTTGTGTTTGTTCATGAGGTAATTTTTGAGGAAAGAGTCAATTTTCTATTTAATATCATTAAGTATAGAAGATTTTTTGACTTAAAACAAATACACAGTTATATTCCATCTACCCAAAACTCAGTACAATTCAAAGCACCTGCTTATTTTTAATTCATGTAAGTGGATTGTGATTCATGGAGACCCCATGTGTTACAGAGTAAAACAGAGCTCCACAGGATTTTCTTGTCTGTAACCTTTACAGAAGTCTTAAAATTGAAATAGCATCACACTAGAGAGAGAAATATAGATTAAAATCCTGTGCAATTAGGGTCTAATAGTTATTGTTTGATAGGTTGAATAGCATGTTACCTTTTTAAATAATGGGAGAATAGAAATGTAAAAATTAGGGCCTAATAATTAAGTGTAATTAGGATCTAATAATTATTGTTTGAATAGTTTGAAAATCATGTTGCCTTTTTAAATAATGGGAGAACAGAGATGTGAATTTTTTTTTTTTTACCCCAATTTAAGAGTGAAGTATTTTGAGAATTAGGTTAATTTTGTATAATACTGCAAGGTATATATTAAAATACAAATGAATTAAGCAGAGTATAACAATGGTTCTTAAAGTGTGTCCAATAGACCAAAAGCACCAACATCACCAGGAATTATTAAAGAAATGCAAATTCTTAGGGCCCACTTCATATTTACTGAATCAGGAATTTTAGGGGTAAGGCTTGCAATCTGGTTTAACAAGCTCTACAAATAATTCCGATGCATGCTAAAGTTTGAGAACCACTGGAGTAGAGGAGGGCAATGGAATTTTAGCAAACAGAGTGTTGTTGGGTACTATCAAATTGATTCTGAATCTTAGTGACCCTACAGGACAGAATAGAACTTTCCCACAGGGTTTCCTAAGTTGTATTCTTTATAGGGGCACAGTGCCAGGTCTTCTCTGCTGTGGAATGGCTGGTGAATTCTAATCACTGACCTTTTGGTTAGCAGCCAAGGGCTTAACCATTGTGCCACTGGTATTTTATGAAAAGTCTAATTACGTGAGGAAATAATTTTTAAAAATATGGCATGTTGATGACTATATGTTTATATGTCTATCTCTATTTACTTATTGGAAACCCTGGTGGTATAGTGGTTAAGAGCTGCAGCTGCTAACCACAAGATCAACATTTCAAATCCACCAGGCACTCCTTGGAAAACCTATGCCACAGTTCTACTCTGCCCTGTAGGGTCACTATGAGTTGGAATCAATTTGACAGCAATGGGTGTTCTCTACTAAATTAAAAATGGTCTGTGTTTTACAGCCTTGGAAACCCTGTGGGACAGTTCTCCTCTGTCCTGTAAAGTTACTGTGAGTGGGAATCAACTCCATGGCAATGGATTTTGTTTTGGATTCATGTGCTTATACACAGTTTGAAAGGTATTTTTTTGTTCTTCTGGTTTTAGGACAGATGTAGTGAGAAATACGAACATTATTTCACTGATCTAAAGATTCAAAAATTTCTTGTCTTATTACAAAGAATTTTCACACATATTTGAGGTGCCATTTTTTATTGTCAGCTACCTTCCGGTCAGCTCCAATTCATGGCGACCTTATGTATGACAGAAGGAAATGTTACCAGGCCCAGTGCCACCTTCATGATTGCTGGTCTGGTTAAGTCCATTGTTGTGATTATTGTGTCAGTCCATCTTATTAATGGTTTCCTCATTTTTCTAAATTTCAAATATATAATGATATAATTACAGCTCATTTTAATTTATTCTTTATAATTTTTTTTTAGTATTCAGACTGGCTTATGAAATTAATCTTTATAGATGTACTTTTGTTAAAATAATTCAGAGCAGGGGATAAGACTGCTACTGCCATCTTTAGTCTACCACAAGGTAACAAATTTTAAAGTGTTTAGTACTTTGTAAAAAGCAATGCTTTTAGATACTATGTCGTTATAAAATGAAGCATGAGAAAAGGAGGAAATAGCATTAAACTAGGAACCTGAAGCCCTGAAAGACAGTTTGGACTTTACATTAATTATTTGAAAACCTTGGATAATTTATCAAATCTCTTGAGCTCTTCTTGGATCATTTATAAAATGAGGATGGACTTCTAGGCCCTTTGTATGATTTGGATTTTCGAGGATTAAATGTTTTAAATCAGATTTCAGTAGGGCATTCCCAAGAGATGGTCTTAGTCATGCTTTTTTATTCCAGGCATTTCTGTACTTTCCTGTGCTGAGTTTTGTTACATTCTCCTCTATGTGTTGCCAGAGTTCCATGTTCCTTACCAGGCAGCTCACATAGTTGTTGCCTGTCTCCTGATTTAGTGCAGTTATTTTAATTCATTTCTCTCAGACTTCATGAAAACTTTGTTCAAAGTGTCATTCTGAAGAAAATAAATCTAACATGTCCATTTAGCATCATTCTGAAAATAAATCCTTCAGATTTCTCTGAGGAATTTTCATATGCAGCCTTCTACTCAGCGATTAAAGTTACAAGCAAGTTTTACTGCTTACAGAAAGCTGCATTTAATTTATACAGCTATTTTGGTTTCTGAATTAATTATATGGATGGTATTAAATTTTAAACCTATTATAGTTTTATACATAAATTACAATTCTGAGCCTTATTTGAGCATCTCTTTATTTTTAACCACCTCATCATATATGAATAAGAAGTTGAGCTACTTCAAATACTTTTGCTTAGGAAGTCAGTAGGAACTAAGATATTCTTGGCAGCTCCTTTTTCCTTCCAACATAGCTACTGTCAATCTTCTCTTTTGCCTGAGATTCTTTTCTAATATTGGGCCTGACTTGAGTGAGTAGGATTTAAAAAAAAAAAAAAAATTTTTTTTTTATTTTCTTTTAGTCTTATTATTCCTATTTAGTTTTACTATGACATTTATAGTTGTACAAAAAGTATAGAACCAAGTCTTAGATACTTTTTAAAAATTTTCCATCTTCATAATACCAACAGCTAAGGGTTTTAATAATCTTATATACTTAAAAAATAATTAGCTCAGAGAAGTTTGTCATACTTAAGAAATAAAATCAAAGCTGACACACACATACATACACACACTTATATACAGTGAAGATAGGCTTATATTTGAATAAAAAGTCAACTAACCATTGGATTATTGAAATACGAGCTTTGGAAACATTAGCAGTCCATTAAGCATGAGATTTGTGATTGTTTAAAAGATACATGACTCAATCTGCTCAATTAAGTTTATCATGCATTGAAAATGACACTGACAAGGGTAAAACTTCTCAGACTTGACAGAATTTAGAGTGGAGCAAACCTTTGTAAGTCACCATTTTGAATTACTACTCTATTTTCTTAAGGACCCTGTAGCCTTAAAAAGTTAAGTTATTCACACAGGCTTGCACATTCTGGTACTGGCAGAACCAACAGAATCAAGCTCTTGTGATTCTCAGCCTGGAGCTCTTTTTGCTAAGAATGTGGTAAAAGCTTATGTATTAGTTAGATTCTCCCTGCTGCTATGCCAAGCCAAGTCCAAGCCCAGTGCCATCGAGTTGATTCTGACTACAAGACCTTTGCTGCTATAACACTATTTTAATGTGGCTTTTCTGTGTTTTTTTCCAACTGAGTTGGTATTTATTCAGTATTTACTGTACGTAAGTCCCTGGGTAGTGCAAACTACTTGTGCTTGAATACTAACCTAACAATTGGTGGTTCAAACCCACCCACCCAGTGGTGTTGTGGATGAAAGAGCTGATGGTCTGCTTTTGTAATAATTACAAAAAGAAAAAAATCCTATGAAGTAATTCTACTCTGTAACATATAGGGGTCACCATGAGTCAGAATCGACTCCATGGAAATAGTTTACTACATGTAAAGCCCAGTGCTAGGTATTGAGGATACACTACTAAACGAAAGTGTGCCTTTAAAAGTAGTGCTTTTTGCTGCAATAAGAAACCTATCATTTGCGTGAAACATCTGGTTATTGCAGGTTTACGTTTTAGATTTCCTGTAACTCTATTTTTTAAAGGTAAAACATTATTTTAGCATACCTTAAGAGTTTAGTAACTGATTTAGGCCACATTGACTAAAAAACCCCAAACCAAATCCATTGCCGTTGAGTCAATTTCAACTCACAGCGACCCTATAGGACACAGTAGAACTGCCCTATAGAGTTTCCAAGGAGTGCTTGGCGGATTCAAACTGCTGGCCTTTTGGTTAGCAGCCAAACTCTTAACCACTACACCACCAGGTTTTCCACACATTGACTAAATGGAGCCTAAAAGGAAATTAAGAAAATAAAAAAAAAAAAAAAAAAAGAAAATTGTTATGAGGCACCATGTTGTCGTTGTTACGTGCCTGGTTGTTGTTTGGTACCTTTGAGTCAGTTCCAACTCATAGTAACCTTATTATGTACAACAGAAAAAAACACTGCCCAGTCCTGCTCCATCCTCACAATCATTGCTATGTTGGCACCCATTGTTGCAGCCACTGTGTCGATCCATCTCATCAAGATTCTTCCTCTTTTTCATTGAGCCTCTGCCTTACCAAGCATGATGTCCTACTCCAGGGGGTGGTCCCTCCTGTTAACATGTCCATAGTACATGTGGCAAAGTTTTGCCATTCTCACTTTCAAGGAGCACTCTGGCTATGCTTCTTCCAAGACAGATTTATTTGTTCTTCTGCCAGTCCATGGTATATTCAGTATTCTTCACCAACACCGTAATTCAAGTATGTCAATTCTTTATTCTTCCTTTTTCATTGCTCGTTTTCCACATGCATACAAGGTGATTGAAAATATCACGGCTTGGGTCAAGCACACTTTAGACCTCAAAGCGACATCTTTGCTTTTCAGCACATTAAAGACGACTTTTGCAGCAAATTTGCCCAATACAGTGTCTTAGGTTTCTTGACTGCTGCTTCCACGGACGTTGATTGTGAATCCAAGTAAAATGAAATCCTGTGCGACCGCACTCTTTTCTCCATTTATCATAATGTATCTTATTGGTACAGTTGTGATGATTTTTGTTTTCTTTGTCTTAATGTTCTTTCTTTATGTTTACGTTTCTTTATGTTTATGTTCCACACTGAAGGCTGTAGTCTTTGATCTTCATCATAAGTGCTTCAACTCCTCTTTGCTTTCAGCAAGCAAGGTTGTGTCATCTGCATAAGGCAGGTTGTTAATGAGTCTTCTTCCAATCCTGATGCCACGTTCTTCTTCATATAGTCCAGCTTCTCAGATTATTTGCTCAGCATACAGATTGAATAAGTAGGGTGAAAGAATACAACCCTGGTGCACATCTTTCATCATGTTGATCCACAAGTATCCCCTTGTTCTGTTTGGATGACTACCTGTTCATCTATGTCAGGTTCTCCATGAGCACAATTAAGTGTTCTGGAATTCCCATTCTTCACAATGTTATCCATGATTTATGATGATCCACACAGTCGAATGTCTTCACATAGTCAATAAACACAGGCAAACATCTTTCTAGCATGCTTTGCTTTCAGCCAAGATCCATCTGACATCAGCAATGATATCCAACATTCCATGTCATCTTCTGAATCTCCCTTGAATTTCAGGCAGTTCCCTGTTGATGTACTGCTGCAACCATGTTTGAATTACCTTCAGCAAAATTTTGCTTGGATGTGATATTAATGATATTGTTTGATAATTTCCACACTCTGTTGAATCACCTTTCTTTGAAATGGGCACAAATATGGGTCTCTTCCAGTTGGCTCTCCAAGTAGTTGTCTTCAAAATTTCTTGGCATAGACGAGTGAGCACCTGGAATGCTGTATCCATTTTTTGAAGTATCTCACTCATTATTCTGTCAATTTCTGGAGCCCTATTTTTTGCCAATGCCTTCAGTGAAGGTTAGATTTCTTCCCTCAATACCATCAAATCTTGCTCATATGCTACCTCCTGAAATGGTTGAATTTTGGTCAATTTTTTTTGGTAGTGTGACTCTGTGTATTCCTTCTACCTTCTTTTTTTTTTTTTTTAATTAATTTTTATTAAGCTTCAAGTGAACATTTACCATTCCAATCAGTCTGTCACATGTAGGTTTACATACACTTTACTCCCTTCTCCCACTTGCTCTCCCCCTATTGAGTCAGCCCTTTCAGTCTCTCGTTTCGTGCCAATTTTGCCATCTTCCCTCTCTCTCTATCTTCCCATCCCCCCTCCAGTCAAGAGTTGCCAACACAGTCTCCAGTGTCCACCTGATTTAATTAGCTCACTCTTAATCAGCATCTCTCTCCCCCCCACTGACCAGTCCTTTTCATGCCTGATGATTTGTCTTCGGGGATGGTTCCTGTCCTGTGCCATCAGAAGTTCTGGGGAGCATTGTCTCTGGGATTCCTCTAGTCGCAGTCATACCATTAGGTATGTTCTTTTCATGAGAATTTGGGGACTGTATACCATTGGTCTCCTGCTCCCTCAGGAGTTGTCTGTTGTGCTCCCTGTCAGGGCAGACATCGATTGTGGCCGGGCACCAACTAGTTCTTCTGGTCTCAGGATAATGTAGGTCTCTGGTTCATGTGGCCCTTTCTGTCTCTTGGGTTCTTAGTTGTCGTGTGACCTTGGTGTTCTTCCTTTGCCTTTGCTCCAGGTGGGTTGAGACCAATTGATGTATCATAGATGGCCGCTTGTTGGCATTTAGGACCCCAGGCGCCACAATTCAAAGTGGGATGCAGAATGTTTTCATAATAGAATTATTTTACGCATTGACTTAGAAGTCCCCTCAAACCAAGTTCCCCAGACCCCAAACCCTGCTCCGCTGACCTTTGAAGCTTTCGTTTTATCCCGGAAACCTCTTTGCTTTTAGTCCAGTCCAATTAGACTGACCTTCCTTGTATTGAGTGTTGTCTTTCCCTTCACCCAAAGCAGTTCTTATCTACAGATTGATCAATAAAAAGCCCTCTCCCTCCCTCCCTCCCTCCCCCCTTTGTAACCACAAAAGTATGTGTTCTTCTCAGTTTATACTATTTCTCAAGATCTTATAATAGTGGTCTTATACAATATTTGTCCTTTTGGAACTGACTCATTTCGCTCAACATAATGCCTTCCAGATTCCTCCATGTTATGAAATGTTTCAGAGATTCGTCACTGTTCTTTATCGATGCGTAGTATTCCATTGTGTGAATATACCACAATTTATTTACCCATTCATCTGTTGACGGACATCTTGGTTGCTTCCAGCTTTTTGCTATTGTAAACAGAGCTGCAATAAACATGGGTGTGCATATATCTGTTTGTGTGAAGGCTCTTGTATCTCTAGGGTATATTCCGAGGAGTGGGATTTCTGAGTTGTATGGTAGTTCTATTTCTAACTGTTTAAGATAACGCCAGATGGATTTCCAAAGTGGTTGTACCATTTTACAATCCAACCAGCAGTGTATGAGAGTTCCAATCTCTCCGCTGTCTCTCCAACATTTATTATTTTGTGTTTTTTGGATTAATGCCAGTCTAGTTGGTGTGAGATGGAATCTCATTGTAGTTTTAATTTGTATTTCTCTAATGGCTAATGATCGAGAGCATTTTCTCATGTATCTGTTGGCTGCCTGAATATCTTCTTTAGTGAAATGTGTGTTCATATCCTTTGCCCACTTCTTGATTGGATTGTTTGTCTTTTTGTGGTTGAATTTTGACAGAAACATGTAAATTTTAGAGATCAGGCGCTGGTCTGAGATGTCATAGCTGAAAATTCTTTCCCAGTCTGTAGGTGGTCTTTTTACTCTTTTGGTAAAGTCTTTAGATGAGCAAAGGTGTTTGATTTTTAGGAGCTCCCAGTTATCGGGTTTCTCTTCATCATTTTTGGTAATGTTTTGTATTCTGTTTATACCTTGTATTAGGGCTCCAAGGGTTGTCCCTATTTTTTCTTCCATGATCTTTATCGTTTTAGTCTTTATGTTTAGGTCTTTGATCCACTTGGAGTTAGTTTTTGTGCATGGTGTGAGGTATGGGTCCTGTTTCATTCTTTTGCAAATGGATATCCAGTTATGCCAGCACCATTTATTACAAAGACTATCATTTCCCCAATTGACTGACACTGGTCCTTTGTCAAATATCAGCTGCTCATACGTGGATGGATTTATATCTGGGTTCTCAATTCTGTTCCATTGGTCTATGTGTCTGTTGTTGTACCAGTACCAGGCTGTTTTGACTACTGTAGCTGTATAATAGGTTCTGAAATCAGGTAGAGTGAGGCCTCCCACTTTCTTCTTCTTTTTCAGTAATGCTGTGCTTATCTGGGGCTTCTTTCCCTTCCACATGAAATTGGTGATTTGTTTCTCTATCCCCTTAAAATAGGACATTGGTATTTGGATTGGAAGTGCATTATATGTATAGATGGCTTTTGGTAGAATAGACATTTTTACTATGTTAAGTCTTCCTATCCATGAGCAGGGTATGTTTTTCCACCTAAATATGTCCTTTTCAATTTCTTGTAGCAGAGTTTTATAGTTTTCTTTGTATAGGTCTTTTACATCCTTGGTAAGATTTATTCCTAAGTATTTTATCTTCTTGGGGGCTACTGTGAATGGTATTGATTTGGTTATTTCCTCTTCGGTGTTCTTTTTGTTGATGTAGAGGAATCCAAGTGATTTTTGTATGTGTATTTTATAACCTGAGACTCTTCCAAACTCTTCTACTAGTTTCAGTAGTTTTCTGGAGGATTCCTTAGGGTTTTCCATGTATACGATCATGTCATCTGCAAATAGTGATAGCTTTACTTCCTCCTTACCAATCTGGATACCCTTTATTTCTTTGTCTAGCCTAATTGCCCTGGCTAGGCCTTCAAGTACGATGTTGAATAAGAGCGGTGATAAAGGGCATCCTTGTCTGGTTCCCGTTCTCAAGGGAAATGCTTTCAGGTTCTCTCCATTTAGAGTGATATTGGCTGTTGGCTTTGCATAGAGGCCCTTTATTATGTTGAGGAATTTTCCTTCAATTCCTATTTTGGTGAGAGTTTTTATCATAAATGGGTGTTGAACTTTGTCAAATGCCTTTTCTGCATCTATTGATAAGATCATGTGGTTTTTATCTTTTGTTTTATTTATGTGATGGATTGCATTAATGGTTTTTCTGATATTAAACCAGCCTTGCATACCTGGTATAAATCCCACTTGATCAGGGTGAATTATTTTTTTGATGTGTTGTTGGATTCTATTGGCTAGAATTTTGTTGAGGATTTTTGCATCTATGTTCATGAGGGATATAGGTCTAAAATTTTCTTTTTTTGTAATGTCTTTACCTGGTTTTGGTATCAGGGAGATGGTAGCTTCATAGAATGAGTTGGGTAGTGTTCCGTCTCTTTTTCTATGCTTTGAAATACCTTCAATAGTAATGGTGTTAAGTCTTCTCTGAAGGTTTGGTAGAACTCTGCAGTGAAGCCGTCTGGGCCAGGACTTTTTTTTGTTGGAAGTTTTTTGATTACCATTTCAATCTCTTTTTTTGTTATGGGTCTATTTAGTTGTTCTACTTCTGAATGTGTTAGTTTAGGTCGGTAGTATTGTTCCAAGAATTTATCCATTTCTTCTAGGTTTTCAAATTTGTTAGAGTACAGTTTTACATAGTAATCTGAAATGATTCTTTTAATTTCATTTGGCTCTGTTGTGATGTGGTCCTTCTCGTTTCTTATTCGGGTTATTTGTTTCCTTTCCTGTTTTTCTTTAGTCAGTCTAGCCAATGGTTTATCAATTTTGTTAATTTTTTCAAAGAACCAGCTTTTGGCTTTGTTAATTCTTTCAATTGTTTTTCTGTTCTCTAATTCATTTAGTTCAGCTCTAATTTTTATTATTTGTTTTCTTCTGGTGCCTGATGGGTTCTTTTGTTGCTCACTTTCTATTTGTTCAAGTTGTAGGGACAGTTCTCTGATTTTGGCTCTTTCTTCTTTTTGTATGTGTGCATTTATCGATATAAATTGGCCTCTGAGCACTGCTTTTGCTGTGTCCCAGAGGTTTTGATAGGAAGTATTTTCATTCTCGTTGCTTTCTAAGAATTTCCTTATTCCCTCCTTGATGTTTTCTATAACCCAGTCTTTTTTCAGTAGGGTATTGTTCATTTTCCAAGTATTTGATTTCTTTTCCCTAGTTTTTCTGTTATTGATTTCTAGCTTCATTGCCTTGTGGTCTGAGAAGATGCTTTGCAATATTTCGATGTTTTGGATTCTGCAAAAATTTGTTTTATGACCTAATATGTGGTCTATTCTAGAGAATGTTCCATGTGCACTAGAAAAAAAAGTATATTTTGCAGCAGTTGGGTGGAGAGTTCTGTATAAGTCAATGAGGTCAAGTTGGTTGATTGTTGTAAGTAGGTCTTCCGTGTCTCTATTGAGCTTCTTACTGGATGTCCTGTCCTTCTCCAAAAGTGGTGTGTTGAAGTCTCCTACTATAAATGTGGAGGTGTCTATCTCACTTTTCAATTCTGTTAAAATTTGATTTATGTATCTTGCAGCCCTGTCATTGGGTGCATAAATATTTAATATGGTTATGTCTTCCTGATCAATTGTCCCTTTTATCATTATATATTGTCCTTCTTTGTCCTTTGTGGCGGATTTCAGTCTAAAGTCTATTTTGTCAGAAATGAATATTGCTACTCCTCTTCTTTTTTGCTTATTGTTTGCTTGATATATTTTTTTCCATCCTTTGAGTTTTAGTTTGTTTGTGTCTCTAAGTCTAAGGTGTGTCTCTTGTAGGCAGCATATAGATGGATCGTGTTTCTTTATCCAGTCCGTGACTCTCTGTCTCTTTATTGGTGCATTTAGTCCATTTACATTCAGGGTAATTATAGATAAATAAATTTTTAGTGCTGTCATTTTGATGCCTTTTCATGTGTGTTGTCGGCCATTTCATTTTTCCACATGCTTTTTTGTGCTGAGACTTTTTCTTAGTAGCTTGTGAGATCCTCATTTTCATAATGTTTAACTTTGTGTTTGTTGAGTCGTTACGTTTTTCTTGGCTTTTTTCTTGAGTTATGGAGTTGATATTCCTTTTTGTGGTTACCTTATTATTTACCCCTATTTTTCTAAGTAAAAACCTAACTTGTATCCTTCTATATCGCCTTGTATCACTCTCCATATAGCAGTTCTCTGCCTCCTGTATTTAGTCCCTCTTTTTGATTATTGTGATCATTTATCTATTGATTTCCATGATTTCAGAGTTCGTAGATTGTTATGTATGTGATCGATTCACTTGTTTTTCCGAGTCTTTTTTGCAAAAGGGATCCGCGGTAGCATCAACCTAGTCCGCCATCTTGGCCCCCCCTTCTACCTTCTTTTGATGTTTCTCTGCATCATTCAATATTTTGTCCATTAAAAAAAAAGTGGCCATCAAGTGGATTCTGACTCACAGCGACCCTATAGAACTGAGTAGAGCTGACTGATAGGGTTTCCAAGGGTCAGCTGGTGGATTCAAACTGCCAATCTTTTGATTAGCAGCCTGCATTCTTAGCCACTGCCCAACCCGGTCCTCATTTTGCTCATAAAATCCTTCAAAATTACAACTCAAGGCTTGAATTTTGACTTCAGTTCTTTGAGCTTGAGAAATCCAAGCCTGTTTTTACCTTTTGGTTTTCTAACTCCAGGTCTTTGCATATTTTGTTGTAATACTTTACTTTGTCTTCCCAAGTTTTCCTTTGAAATCTTCTGTTCAACTTTTTTACTTTATTGTTCCTTCCATTTGCTTTAGAAAGTTTCAGAGCCTCTTCTTACATACAATTTGGTCTTTTCTTTCTTTCCTGTCTTTTTAATGACCTTTTGCTTTTTTTCATATATGATGTCCTTGATGTCATCCCACAACTTTTCTGGTCTTCAGCCAAGAGTGTTCAATGCTAAAACTCCTCTCTTGAAATGGTCTTCAAATTCAGGTGGGATGTACTCAAGGCTGTATTTGGTATGTCTTAGAAATATAAAAGCTTAGTTTGAACGAGAACAGGAACACAATTACAGTAAAAAAATAAAGTTTATTATTTCTTTCCTAATAAATGTTAATCTAACTTCCCAATCTTGAATAAGATATTGTTGAAAATGAATCAATAATACATTCATTATATTATGTAAGGAGACAAGGTAAGCTGATGCTATCCACTTGTACAATGATATGTAGATTTTTGCCATCTATCCATACTGTCCTTCTTCCTAGTATGTTCCACTGCTATTCATAAGGTTTTCACCGACTAATGCTTTTCAGAAGTAGACTGCTGGATTCTTCTTCCTAGTCTGGAAGCTTAGCTGATAGGTGTCCTCCACGAGTGACCCTGCTGGTATTTAAATACTGGAAGCATAGCTTCCAGCATCACAGCAACACACAAGCCCCCACAGTATGACAAACTGACGGAAACGTGGGAGTCTACTTCTGAAAAGCATTAGCCAGTGAAAACATTATAAATAGCAGTGGAACATTGTCTGATATAGTGCTGGAAGATGACCCCCCCCAGGTTGGAAGGCACAAAAGATGCTTGGGGAAGAGCTGCCTCCTCAAAGTAGAGTCGACCTTAATGATGTGGATGGAGTAAAGCTTTCAGGACCTTCCATTGCTGATGTGGTGTGACTCAAAATGAGAGCTAGAAATATCCATTAATAATTGGAACCTGGAATGTACAAAATATGAATCTAGGAAAATTGGAAATCATCAAAAATGAAATGGAGGCCAAGATGGCTGACTAGGTAGATGCTACCTCGGATCCCTCTTACAACAAAGACTTTGAAAACCAAGTGAATCGATCACATACATGACAATCTACGAACCCTGACCAACAAACACAGATTTAAAGAGTTGACCTGAGTGACAGAGACTGAGAATGAACAACCACAGGGAAGCAGTGACTGTTTTCGGATCATGGAGCCAGCGTCCCAGTCAGGAAACCTTGGTGCCGGGCTTTGAACTGGGCGCAGGGGAGCTGATCTCGTCATCCCGAGACGGTGCAAAAACGGGGCACAGCCCTGAACCCTTGAACTGGCCTCAGAGAAAGCTTTGCCAGTGCACAAAGGCAGCGCAGTGACGTGGCTGACAGGAGGAGAAGTCACCGGGAGGCAGTGACTGGTTTTGGACCCAGGAGTGCAGCATCCCAGCTGGGGAACCTTGATGCTGGGCTTTGGACTGGGAGCAGAGAAACTAATGGCGGCTTCTGAGACAGTGCAAGCATGGGACGCGGCCTGACCCTTGGGGGCAATCTCTACCCAGCCAGCGCACACAGTCGATGACACGCCCCTCGGGAATCTCAGATAAAACAGTCATCCCAACCAAGATAAGTAACTTTGTCTATATTCCGGGGTGCTACTCTCTCCTATTTATCTGAACCCTCCCCTCCCCTTCCCAGGCGGCTTCATTAACATTGGAATTTCCTGAGCCAGAAAGTAAACTGCTCTGCGGTTTTTCTTTCCTTCATTTTGTTTTTGTCTTCACCTAACCCATTCTTCTGGCCTGAGAGAAGCAACTACAAAAAACCCAGGGACCAAAAATCCTTCCCTAATTGGAATAAACACACAGAACCAGCTCCAGCCAAGCATATCTTACCCCCAGTCTCGGGCTTTCATCCCTACAGAGAACAAGGTGGCTATTATAATGCAAAGGCATTTCTGATAGGAATCTGACTGCAATTGTTTTAGTGGATTTACTGGAAAGACAAGTTTCCCAGGTCTGATATCTCTGCGTATTCAACAGAGACCACACTGACCCACAACAGGGAACTGAGGGCTGAAGCTCCCCACAGACCACCTAGCCTCCTGCCTTAGGGGTCTAAGGAGGGTGACACCTACCAATCTGTAGAAGTACTTGCATTGGGGGCCTAAGGTACAGCTGCAGAGCCCACCCACCAAGGTGCTTTAGGAATAGAGACACACCTACCTCACTGACACTTGGGGGAAGGCTGTCAGCATCCTGTCCCCCGCCCCCCGGAGTGTGAACCCCAGCTCCTACTAGAATCTGGCGCACACAACTATCACCACTACTTCTCAAGGTGGATAGGTGACAGTCTGCACCACACACTTGATGATTCAAAATCAGATTCTACTCAAGAATAGTGAATGGACTCAGGCATGTCTGTCTGGTAACAGCCCAAACCAGCTGGTAATAGGTCATAAGTGAGTCAAGGGCTACAACAATCAAGACAGCGCAATCTAGTAGCCTATCTACGTATATTGAAAGAAAACAAAACAAGATAAGACTTAGTGAGCAAATATAGAATAAATCACTACAATATCTTAGTGATGGCTTGGAGACAGCAGTCGATATCGAACCACATAAAGAAGCAGACCATGACTGCTTCTACAACCCCCCAAACTAAAGAATCAAAATCTTTCCCAAATGAAGATACAATCCTGGAATTGCCAGATACAGAATATAAAAAACTAATTTACAGAATGCTTCAAGACATCAGGGATGACCTCAGAAATGAAATAAGGCAAGCTACAGAAAAAGCCAAGGAACACACTGATAAAGCAGTTGAAGAACTCAAAAAGATTATGCAAGAACATAGCAGAAAAATTAATAAGTTGCAAGAATCCATAGAAAGACAGCATTCAGAAATCCAAAAGATTAATAATAAAATTACAGAATTAGACAACGCAATAGGAAGTCAGAGGAGCAGACTCGAGCAATTAGAATGCAGAGTGGGAAATCTGGAGGACCAGGGAATTAACACCAATATAGCTGAAAAAAAAACCAGATGTAAGAATTAAAAAAAATGAAGAAACCCTAAGAATCATGTGGGACTCTATCAAGAAGGATAACTTGCGTGTGATTGGAGTCCCAGAACAGAGAGGGATAACAGAAAACACAGAGAGAATAGCTGAAGATCTGTTGGCGGAAAACTTCCCTGACATGATGAAAGATGAAAGGATATCTATCCAAGATGCTCATCAAACTCCATTTAAGATTGATCCAAAAAGAAAAACACCAAGACATGTTATCATCAAACTTGCCAAAACCAAAGATAAAGAGAAAATTTTAAAAGCAGCCAGGGATAAAAGAAAGGTCTCCTACAATGGAGAATCAATAAGAATAAGTTCAGACTACTCAGCAGAAACCATGAAGGCAAGAAGGCAATGGTATGACATATATAGAGCACTGAAGGAGAAAAACTGCCAGCCAAGGATCATATATCCAGCAAAACTCTCCCTGAAATATGAAGTGAAAATTAAGACATTTACAGATAAACACAAGCTTAGAGAATTTGCAAAAACCAAACCAAAGCTACAAGAAATACTAAAGGAAATTGTTTGGTCAGAAAACCCATAAATTCAGAGACCAGCACAACACAAGATCACAGAACAGAGCAGCCTGATTATCAACTCAAACAGGGAAATCACAAAAACAAATGAAGATTAATTAAAAAAAAAAAAAAACGCTCAAAACAGGGAATCATTGAAGTCAATATGTAAAAGGTCACAATAATCAAAAAGAGGGACTAAATACAGGTGGCATAGAACTGCCATATGGAGAGGGATACAAGGCAATTTAGGACAAGTTAGGTTTTTACTTAGAAAAATAGGGGTAAATATTAAGGTGACCACAAGGAGGTATAACAACTCCATAACTCAAAATAAAAACCAAGAAAAACTTAACGACTCAGAAAACATAAACTCAAATACTATGAAAATGAGAAACACACGAGTTACAAAGAAAAATGTCTCAGAACAAAAAAGTAAGTGGAAAAACGAAATTGTCAACAACACACATAAAAAGGTATCAAAATGACAGCAAAAACACATACTAATCTATAATTACGCTGAATGTAAATGGACTAAATGCACCAATAAAGAGACAGAGAGTCTCAGACTGGATAAAGAAACACGACCAGTCTATATGCTGCCTACAAGAGACACACCTTAGACTTAGAGACACAAACAAACTAAAACTCAAAGGACGGAAAAAAATATATCAAGCAAACAATAAGCAAAAAAGAAGAGGAGTAGCAATATTAATTTCTGACAACATAGACTTTAAAGTTAAATCCATCACAAAGGATAAAGAAGGACACTACATAATGATTAAAGGGACAATTGACCAGGAAGATATAACCATATTAAATATTTATGTACCCAATGACAGGGCTGCAAGATACATAAAACAAATTTTAACAGAACTGAGAAGTGAGATAGACACCTCCACAATTATAGTAGGAGACTTCAACACACCTCTTCCGGAGAAGGACAGGACATCCAGCAAGAAGCTCAACAGAGACACGGAAGGCCTAATTACAACAATCAACCAACTTGACCTCATTGACTCATACAGAACTCTCCACCCAACTGCTGCAAAGTATACTTTTTTTTCTAGCGCACGCGGAACATTCTCTAGAATAGACCACGTAGTAGGTCATCAAATAAACCTTTGCAGAATCCAAAACATCGAAATATTACAAAGCATCTTCTCAGACCACAAGGCCATAAAAGTGGAAATCAATAACAGAAAAATTAGGGAAAAGAAATCAAATACTTGGAAAATGAACAATACCCTCCTGAAAAAAGACTGGGTTATAGAAGACATTAAGAAGGGAATAAGGAAATTCATAGAATGCAACAAGAATGAAAATACTTCCTATCAAAACCTCTGGGACACAGCAAAAGCAGTGCTCAGAGGCCAATTTATATCAATAAATGCACACATACAAAAATAAGAAAGAGCCAAAATCAGAGAACTGTTCCTACAACTTGAACAAATAGAAAGTGAGCAACAAAAGAATCCATCAGGCACCAGACAAAAACAAATAATAAAAATTAGAGCTGAACTAAATGAATTCGAGAACAGAAAAACAATTGAAAGAATTAACAAAGCCAAAAGCTGGTTCTTTGAAAAAATTAACAAAATTGATAAACCATTGGCCATACTGATTAAGAAATACAGGAAAGGAAACAAATAATCCAAATAAGAAACGAGATGGGCCACATCACAACAGACCCAACTAAAAATAAAAGAATCATATCAAATTATTATGAAAAATTGTACTCTAACAAACTTCCAAACCTAGAAGAAATGGATGAATTCCTGGAAAAACACTACCTACCTAAACTAACACAATCAGAAGTAGAACAACTAAATAGACCCATAACATAAAAAGAGATTGAAATGGTAATCAAAAAACTCCCAAAAAAAAAAAGCCCTGGCCCGGATGGCTTTACTGCAGAGTTCTACCGAACTTTCAGAGAAGAGTTAACACCACTACTACTAAAGGTATTTTAAAGCATAGAAAATGACGGAATACTGCCTAACTCATTCTATGAAGCCACCATATCCCTGATACCAAAACCAGGTGAAGACATCATAAAAAAAGAAAATTACAGACCTATATCACTCATGAACATAGATGCAAAAATCCTCAACAACATTCTAGCCAATAGAATTCAACAACATATCAAAAAAATAATCCACCACGACCAAGTGGGATTTATACCAGGTATGCAAGGCTGGTTTAATATCAGAAAAACCATTAACGCAACAAAAGACAAAAACCACATGATCTTATCAATTGATGCAGAAAAGGCATTTGACAAAGTCCAACACCCATTCATGATACAAACTCTCAGCAAAATAGGAACTGAAGGAAAATTCCTCAACATAATAAAGGGCATCTATACAAAGCCAACAGCCAACATCACTCTAAATGGAGAGAGCCTGAAAGCATTTCCCTTGAGAACGGGAACCAGACAAGGATATCCTTTATCACCGCTCTTATTCAACATTGTGCTAGAGGTCCTAGCCAGAGCAATTAGGCTAGACAAAGAAATAAAGGCCATCCGGATTGGCAAGGAGGAAGGAAAATTATCTCTATTTGCAGATGACATGATCTTATACACAGAAAATCCTAAGGAATCCTCCAGAAAACTACTGAAACTAATAGAAGAGTTTGGCAGAGTCTCAGGTTATAAGATAAACATACAAAAATCACTTGGATTCCTCTACATCAACAAAAAGAACACCGAAGAGGAAATAACCAAATCAATACCATTCACAGTAGCCCCCAAGAAGATAAAATACTTAGGAATAATTCTTACCAAAGATGTAAAAGACCTATATAAAGAAAACTACAGAGTACTACTACAAGAAACTAAAAAGGATCTACTTAAGTAGAAAAACATACCTTGCTCATGGATAGGAAGACTTAACATAGTAAAAATGTCTATTCTACCAAAAACCATCTATACATACAATGCACTTCCGATCCAAATTCCAATGACATTTTTTAATGTGATGGAGAAACAAATCACCAACTTCATATAGAAGGGAAAGAAGCCTTGGATAAGTAAAGCATTACTGAAAAAGAAGAAGAAAGTGGGAGGCCTCACCCTACCTGATTTTAGAACCTATTACACAGCCACAGTAGTCAAAACAGCCTGGTACTGGTACAACAACAGGTACATAGACCAATGGGACAGAATTGAGAACCCAGATATAAATCCATCCACATATGAGCAGCTGATATTTGACAAAGGCCCAGTGTCAGTTGATTGGGGAGAAGATAGTCTTTTTAACAAATGGTTCTGGCATAACTGGATATCCATGTGCAAAAAAAAATGAAACAGGACCCATACCTCACACCATGCACAAAAACTAACTCCAAGTGGATCAAAGACCTAAACATAAAGACTAAAACGATAAAGATCATGGAAGAAAAAATAGGGACAACCTTAGGAGCCCTAATACAAGGCATAAACAGAATACAAAACATTACCAAAAAAGACGAAGAGAAACCAGATAACTGGGAGCTCCTAAAAATCAAACACCTATGCTCATCTAAAGACTTCACCAAAAGAGTAGAAAGACCACCTACAGACTGGGAAAGAATTTTCAGCTATGACATCTCCGACCAGAGCCTGATCTCTAAAATCTATATGATTCTGTCAAAACTCAACCACAAAAAGACAAACAACCCAATCAAGAAGTGGGCAAAGGATATGAACACGCACTTCACTAAAGAAGATATCCAGGCAGCTAACAGATACATGAGAAAATGCTCTCGATCATTAGCCATTAGAGAAATGCAAATTAAAACTATGATGAGATTCCATCTCACTCCAACAAGGCTGGCATTAATCTAAAAAGCACAAAATAATAAATGTTGGAGAGGCTGTGGAGAGATTGAAACTCTTATACACTGCTGGTGGGAATGTAAAATGATACAACCACTTTGGAAATCTATCTGGCGTTTTCTTAAAAAGTTAGAAATAGAACTACCATACAACCCAGAAATCCCACTCTTCGGAATATACCCTAGAGAAATAAGAGCCTTCACACAAGCAGATATATGCACACCCATGTTTATTACAGCACTGTTTACAATAGCAAAAAGCTGGAAGCAACCAAGGTGTCCATCAACGGACGAATGGGTAAATAAATTGTGGTATATTCACACAATGGAATACTACGCATCGATAAAGAACAGTGACGAATCTGTGAAACATTTCATAACATGCAGGAACCTGGAAGGCATTATGCTGAGTGAAATTAGTCAGTGGCAAAAGGACAAATATTGTATAAGACCACTATTATAAGATCTTGAGAAATAGTATAAACTGAGAAGAACACATACTTTTGTGGTTATGAGAGGGGGAGAGAGGGAGCTTGGGAGAGGGCTATTTACTGATTAGTTAGTAGATAAGAACTACTTTAGGTGAAGGGAAGGACAATACTCAATACATGGACGATCAGCTCAACTGGACTGGACCAAAAGCAAAGAAGTTTCTGGGATAAACTGAATGCTTCAAAGGTGAGAGGAGCAAGGGCGGGGGTTTGGGGACTATGGCTTAAGGGGACTTCTAAGTCAATTGGAAAAATAATTCTATTATGAAAACATTCTGCATCCCACTTTGAAATGTGGCATCTGGGGTCTTAAATGCTAACAAGCAGCCATCTAAGATGCATCACTTGGTCTTAACCCACCTGGATCAAAGGAGAATGAAGAACACCAAGGTCACAGGATAACTATGAGCCCAGGTGACAGAAAGGGCCACAGGAACCAGAGACTTACATCATCCTGAGACCAAAAGAACTAGATGGTGCCCAGCCACAACAGATGACTACCCTGATAGGGAGCACAACAGAGAACCCCTGAGGGAGCAGGAGATCAGTGGGATGCAGACCCCAAATTCTCATAAAAAGACCAGACTTAATGGTCTGACTGAGACTAGAGGAATCCTGGTGGTCATGGTTCCCAAATCTTCTGTTGGCCCAGGACAGGAACCATTCCCGAAGACAACTCATCAGTCATGGAAGGGACTGGACAATGGGTAGGAGAGAGATGCTGATGAAGAGTGAGCTACTTGTATCAGGTGGACACTTGAGACTGTGTTGGCATCTCCTGTCTGGAGGGGAGATGTGAGGGTAGAGAGGGTTAGAAACTGGCAAAAATGTCATGAAAGAGAGACTGGAAGGGCTGACTCATTAGGGGGAGAGTAAGTGGGAGTATGGAGTAAGGTGTATAAGCTTATATGTGACAGACTGACTTGATTTGTAAACGTTTACTTAAAGCTCAATAAAAATTAAAAAAAAAAAAAAAAAAAGAAATGGAAAGGATACACATCGATATCCTAGCCATTAGTGAGCTGAAATGGACTGGTATTGGCCAGTTTGAATCGGACAATCATATGGTCTACTATGTTGGGAATGACAACTTGAAGAGGGATGGTGTTGCATTCATCGTCAAAAAGAACATTTCAAGATCTATCCGGAAGTACAATGCAGTCAGTGATAGTATAATATCCATACACCTACAAGGAAGACCAGTTAATATGACTATTATTCAAATTTACGTACCAACCTCTAGGGCCAAAGATGAAGAAATAGAAGATTTTTATCAGCTGCTGCAAAATTGATCAAACATGCAATCAGGATGTATTGATAATTACTGGCAATTGGAATGAGAAAGTTGGAAACAAAGAAGAAGGATCAGTAGTTGGAAAATATGGCCTTGGTGATAGAAACAATGCAGGGGATCGAATGATAGAATTTTGCAAGACCAACGACTTCTTCATTGCAAATACCTTCTTTCACCAACATAAACGGTGACTATACGCATGGACCTTGCCAGATGGAACACACAGAAATCAAATTGACTACATCTGTGGAAAGAGACGATGGAAAAGCTTGATATCATCAGTCAGAACAAGGCCAGGGGCCATCTGTGGAACAGGCCATCAAATGCTCATATTCAAGTTCAAGCTGAAACTGAAGAAAATCAGAACAAGTCCACAAGAGCGAAAATATGACCTTGAGTACATCTCACCTGAATTTAGAGACCATCTCACGAATAGATTTGACGCTTTGAACACTAGTGACTGAAGACCAGATGAGTTGTGGAATGACATCAAGGACATCATCCATGAAGAAAACAAGAGGTCATTGAAAAGACAGGAAAGAAAGAAAAGACCAAGACGGATGTCGGAGGAGACTCTGAAACTTGCTCTCAAACATCGAGCAGCTAAAGCAAAAGGAAGAATTGATAAAGTAAAAGAATTGAAGATTTCAAAGGGTATCTCGAGAAGACAAAGTAAAGTATTATAATGACACACGCAAAGAGCTGGAGATGGAAAACCAAAAGGGAAGAACACGCTCTGTGTTTCTCAAGCTGAAAGAACTTAAGAAAACATTCAAGCCTCGAGTTGCAATAGTGAAGGACTCTATGGGGAAAATATTAAATGGCGCAGGAAGCAGCAAAAGAAGATGAAAGGAATACACAGAGTCATTATACTAAAAAGAATTTGTCAATGTTCAACCATTTCAAGAGGTGGCATATGATCAGGAACCGACGGTAGTGAAGGAAGAAGTCCAAGCTGCTCTGAAGACATTGCCAGAAACAAGGCTCCAGGAATTGATGGAATGTGAATTGAGATATTTTAACAAACAGGTGCAGCACCAGAGGTGCTCACTTGTCTATGCCAAGAAATATGGAAGACAGCTTCCTGGCCAACTGACTGGAAGAGATCCATATTTATGACTATTCCCAAGAAAGGCGATCCAACCGAATCTGGAAATTATAGAACAATACCATTAATATCACACGCAAGCAAAATTTTGCTGAAGATCTTTCAAAAATGGCTGCAACAATATATTGACAGGGAACTGCCAGAAATTCAGGCTGGTTTCAGAAGAAGACATGGAACCAGGGATATCATTGCTGATGTCAGAAGGATCCTGGCTGAAAGCAGAGAATACCAGAAGGATGTTTACCTGTGTTTTATTGACTATGGAAAGGCATTCGACTCTGTGGATCATAACAAATTATGGACAACATTGTGAAGAATGGGAATTCCAGAACACTTAACTGTGCTCATGAGGAGCCTTTACATAGATCAAGAGACAGTTGTTCAGACAGAACAAGGGGATTCTGGTTGGTTTAAAGTCAGGGAAGTTGTGCCTCAGGGTTATATTCTTTCACCATACCTATTCAATCTGTATGCTGAACAAATAATCCAAGAAACTGGACTATATGAAGAAGAACAGGGCATCAGGATTGGAGGAAAACTCATTAACAACTTGTGTTGTGCAGATGACACAAGCTTGCTTGCTGAAAGTGAAGAGGAATTGAAGCGCTCACTGATGAAGATCACAGACCACAGCCTTCAGTTTGGATTGCATCTCAACATAAAGAAAATAAAAGTCCTCACAACTGGACCAATAAACAACATCACGATAAATGGAGAAAAGATTGAAGTTTTCAAGGATTTCATTTTACTTGGATCCACAATCAACAGCCATGGAAGCAGCAGTCAAGAAATCAAAAGATGCATTGCATTGGGCAAATCTGCTGCAAAGGACCTCTTCAAAGTGTTGAAGAGCAAAGATGTCACCCTGAAGACTAAGCTGTGCCTGACACAAGCCATGGTATTTCTAATCAAATCATATTCATGTGAAAGCTGGACAATGAATAAGGAAGACCGAAGAAGTATTGACGCCTTTGAATTGTGATGTTGGCAAAGAATATTGAATATGCTATGGACTGCCAAAAGAATGAAAAAATCTGTCTTAGAAGAAGTACAACCAGAATGCTCCTTAGAAGCAAGGATGGAGAGACAGTGTCTTACATACTTTGGACATGTTGTCAGGAGGGATCAGTCCTTGGAGAAGGACATCATGTTTGTCAGACTACAGGGTCAGCAGAAAAGAGGAAGACCCTCATTGAGGTGGATTGACACAGTGGCTTCAACAATGAGCTCAAGCATAACAATGATTGTAAGGATGGAGCAGGACCAGGCAGTGTTTCGTTCTGTTGTGTATGGTGTTGCTATGAGTCGGAACTGACTAGACGGCACCTAACAACAACAACAATCATACTGTGTTTGTTTGTTTTAAGAAGCTTCTGTATGGAACTCTAATTCAAGGAAACGCCACTGAAACTGAGTATAATAAACTAATACTTTTCAGTATAGTTCCATTTAGTTGAAAAGAATTCATATTATGCCCATAAGAGACCTAAACTTTTCCTAGTTTACCTGACTTATCTGAAATATTTAAAGGCAAAAAACAGCACTTTCAACGTCATAATAAGGTGAACCTGTGTTAAGTGTATTATTAAGTAAATGCTTCTTAAAAATAACATTACTCCTGCCTCAAAGATTTAGATACCGAGAATACATGTACCATGTCAAAAATCAAGTTTGTTTACAAGCATAGAAAGAGCATTATGACAGTATAGAAAAATATAAGGAATCTGTGGGATTCTAATTGTTATTATTTTCAAGGAGTTTAAAGTTCTGTTTTGTACTTATAAGAATAATCACTTTGTCCAAGAAAATTAAATATTATTTATATAAGAAATTTAAATATCCTTACTTCAGTGAAGGTTACAGCTTAGGGAAGGTATGAATTTTTATTCATAATATGAAAATGTTGATTTAACAATAATGCAAAAATTATAAAACTGATACTTTCATTTAAAAGCTTTTCCTGGAAGAAATAGGTCTTTATAGCTGTGGTTTATATTCTAGGCCTAAATTTATAAAGGGAGAAAGAAAAAAATTCTCAATTAATTTTGAGGTAAAACAAGCATTTTGAAAGATTAGATAACAAGGAAATCATTTCCTAAAGTGTTTATAATAGTTTTCAATGAAAATTCTAAATATCACCATAACAATTTTATTGTTTGCAAAAGTCTAATCATATTTTGCCTCTATCCCCTTTGCCCCCCACTTCACTTTCTCTCTGTTGATATCTGTACTGGGACTGGTATTCTTATAGCTCTTCCAAATGGTCAAACACTTCTGAAAAGTACACAAAAAAGGACTGTAGTGTAAATAAATAGCTGTGGTAATTTATTGAAACTCTGATAAATGCTTTAAAAGTGAAATTTGATAATAAAACTATTTTTTTTTATTTCAAGTAACAAATATGCAGTGATAGAAAAATTCATTATAACTGAGGAAGTATATAATCATATTATCTACTTGGATTGACATTTGCAGAACTACATGGCAATGAAAGAAACTAATTTGGAAATTATGAGTGTAATTAAAGAGCTTTCTTTGATTTATAACTTTCAGCCTATCAATGTATTGGAAGTAAGATGAATTGCTTAATTTTGCACCAAATATATAATCAGCTTTTCAGATACGGGTTGGTGCACGGAGTTTCATGTAGAGAAAGAATAGTATTATTGAAAATCACTATTATAAAATAAATCAAAATATCTCCAAAATCTAGTTATGTTTAAAGAAGACAATTTTAAAGCTGAAATCAAGTACAAAGGTATTAAGGAGAGTGAGTCAGTCATTTGAACTTTCATAGCTCCCCTGTCTTTAGGAGAATTAAGACTCACTGGATTTAAGTTTTGAATTTCATGTATATTCACGAGGTCTTTTTGTGAGGAAATTTATTTAAAATATCATTATTTTCAAAATGGCAGTGGGGATTTAAACACAATCATGAGTTTTTGAAATGAAATGTAGAATTTTCAGGGTTTGAGTGTAAAGCATTTGTTATATTTCCTCTGATATGCTTCATGTCTAGAAAAAGTGACTAAAATTAGTAAGCAATCAATATTTCTTTAAAATGTTACTGACTTAAATCTTACTCAGACAATAAATTGCTCATTGCTTTGATTAAATTTATAATTCTGACAGTTTTTCTAACCAGTTCTACTCAATTTGGCTAAAATTAATGGCAAAAAAATACAGCATAAAATATGTAGTAATATACAGAGGATAATACGAGGTCAAAATAGTTCTGGTTTAACAGCAGATATTAATAGAGGCAAAATTCCATTGTACATTGTTTCTTTTTTTAATTTTTTTATATTCAATTTTAGAGTTGTGAAATAATTGACTGCAATGGAAAAAAAATCTACACCATGTTTTCATGAGTTTTGTTTAGGTTTTTTTTTTCATTACAGCTCAGGCTGGCCTCTGCTTCCAACTCAGAAAGCAAAGTAGTGATTTGAGCAATGTTCATGCACTTCCCAAGGAAGTGTTGACTTCATGATAGTACTATCCTGTGGATAGACTGTCCATATCTGGGAGATGAGTTTTCTCAAAAACACCTTAAGAGTGCAATCGTTTGTGACTTCTTCCCAGTTTCTCCTTCCCACCTGCATTTCTTCATTGTAGGGCCATTTTCTTTAGACAGATTCACAAAATAAAACATGGGGTATGAATCAGCTATACTTTGCTGAGTTTGTTATTAATTTCTTTTAAAATGACTTGCATTTTGTGAGGAAACATACAGTTTATCACTCAGGGCTAAAGTCATTAAGAAGGTAAAATGGAACACTATAGGACTCTGTTACATTCCTTAAATTTCAGGCTAAGTGTGTTATAATGAAATGATTTAGAAAGAATACTTACAGTCTAAAGGTCTGTGTTGTAATACCTATCCTGTCATTTAATGAGTCTGTGATTATTGATCAAGCCACTTTCTCTGATTATAAGTTTTAAGTTTCTTCAACTGTAAAATATTTGCCCTGACTACATCGGGAGATAGCTGTTTGGGCAAAATTTTAATAGAAATATTTTTATAAATTGTTGTCGCATGCAACTTAGTACTAATTACATGAGTGTTAAAGTTATCATTGGTAAAAAAAAAAAACAAGACAGGACAATATATTTTGTTGATGGATGGAAAATAACACAAAACCTTTAATGAACTCTTAGACTGCACAATCAAGTCTTCATGCCTCTAGCACCATCCTCCTACTCCATATTATTCTGATAGTTGTAGTATGGTCAAATTAAATCAACAAGTCAATGTTAATAGAGAGAAAATATTAGGTGAACAAATTCCACAAATTTGAGTTTAGAAATACATTCTTCATATTCACTTTATTGTTCCAGGTGAGGATTAGTAAACATGCATTTACAGGACAATGTATATGAATCTACCATATTAACCCAACTGAGTGGCACAGTGGGACACCATTTACATATTTCCTGAAACAGAATGATATTAAAGGCGATTTTTGCCTTGTTGTATCAACTTGTCTAGATTATATTTGCCCAAAATTTCATTTGGGTTCAAAATCACTCATCCTTTCATTTTTTTCTCAGAATTAATAAATCTTAGCTAAGTGAGGCTAAGCACAGATGAAGAAATAATTTATCTAATTGAATCCTTTATATTGGCTTTTGTCTTTAAGGAGGTTACATTGCTCAAACTGAACTGCAAATTTCGCCATAGCCAATCGCCTTGTCAATATTTGTTGAGAACTTACATTGTCTTGAATGAAATACAAGTTCTCTAATTCTGTAATTGGAAGCAAAGATGAAAATTCATCACCTACTTTGTACGGTAGGTGTTAGAATTTCTTTGGGAAAAAAATCAAGAATTACAAAATAGGTTGCATATTAGAATGATATCATTAATATCACATGTAAGCAAAATTTTGCCGAAGATCATTCAAAAAGAGCTGCAGCAGTATATCGACAGGGAACTGCCAGAAATTCAGGCCAGTTTCAGAAGAGGATGTGGAACCAGGGATATCATTGCTGATGTCAGATAGATCCTGGCTGAAAGCAGAGAATACCAGAAGGATGTTTATCTGTATTTTATTGACTATGCAAAGGCATTCGACTGTGTGGATTGTAACAAACTATGGATATCACTGCAAAGAATGGGAATTCCAGAACACTTAATTGTGCTCATGAGGAACGTTTACATAGATCAAGAGGTGGTTGTTTGGACAGAACAAGGGGATACTGATTGGTTTAAAGTCAGGAAAGGTGTGCGTCAGGGTTGTATTCTTTCACCATACCTATTTAATCTGTACGCTAAACAAATAATCCTAGAAGCTGGACTATATGAAGAAGAACGGAGCATCAGGATTGGAGGAAGACTCATTAACAACTTGTGTTGTGCAGATGACACAACCTTGCTTGCTGAAAGTGAAGAGGACTTGAAGCACTTACTAATGAAGATCAAAGACCACAGCCTTCAGTATGAATTACACCTCAACATAAAGAAAACAAAAATCCTTACAACTGGACCAATGAGCAACACCATGATAAAGGGAGAAAAGATTGAAGTTTTCAAGGATTTCATTTTACTTGGATCCACAATCAACAGCCAGGGAAGCAGCAGTCAAGAAATCAAAAGATGCATTGCATTGGGCAAATCTGCTGCAAAGGACCTCTTCAAAGCGTTGAAGAGCAAACATATCACCCTGAAGACTAAGGTGTGCCTGACCCAAGCCATGGTATTTTCAATCACATCATATGCACGTGAAAGCTGGACAATGAATAAGGAACACCGAAGAAGAGATGACGCCTTTGAATTGTGGTGTTGGCAAAGAATATTGAATATACCATGGACTGCCAAAGAACGAACAAATCTGTCTTGGAGGAAGTGTGGCCAGAATGCTCCTTAGAGGAAAGGATGGCGAGACTCCATCTTACATACTTTGGAGATGTTGTCAGGAGGGATCAGTCCCTGGAGAAGGACATCATGCTTGGCAGAGTACAGGGTCAGCGGAAAAGAGGAAGACCCTCAACGAGGTGGATTGACACAGTGGCTTCAACAATGAGCTCAAGCATAACAATGATTGTAAGGATGGAGCAGGACTGGGCAGTGTTTCATTCTGTTGTGCATAGGGTCGTTATGGGTCAGAACCGACTCCACAGCACCTAACGACAACAACACAGTTCATTATATTTGAATAGGAAATAATGACACACATATAGCATCTTCCCCTGACACATACATTCCCAAAATGCCCTTAAATTTTTGATTCAGAAAGCAACATGCATCAAAAACCTAACTAAATAAAATAAAGACTTTGAACCATGAATAAACACATGTCAATGTGTCTTTTATGTATTAAATTAAAAAAAAAAATGACTTCCATTTTTGATGAGAGAACATACTGTTTACTTCAGTGTCAGGCTATTAAGAATGATGCATGGTCACTGGCCTAAGCAGGAAACATTAGAATTTATAAATTAGTAAAAGGAAATTTTGGTACATCTTCAAAATAGAGAATGTGAAATAATCATTGATTAATTACATATATTGATTGATTTTAGCTCCTTTAATGACAACTTGCATAATCCCAAGTTTTCTTTTGTTAAATACTGTATTGTCTTCTTAACAAGAATGGAAAGGCTGTGATATACAGAGATAGTGAAAAGAAATGCAGTTTCTTAAAGTGCTTTAAAAAATGAATACCTGAATATATTTTAATGCCATTCTTTTAATCAGTTCTTTCAAGGAATCATAGCTAAGCACATCTAAAGCTATAATTCACTTTTAAATGGAAAATATTCAAGAGGACATACATATTAATATTAATTAGCAGAGAAACATTTCCATTCAGTATAAAGCAGTTTTACTGAGAAAATTTATTTGTCAAAATGAAAGTTAAATTCTTTGATTAAACTTTATTTTCATAACTTTTACACTTCAATATTAAAGAGGGTATTTCTGTGATTTTACACACATGCTCTACATTTTAACAAAATGAGATAAGTAAAAAATACTAATTTAGAGATTAGTATATTTATATGGCTGGATTGAAGGAAAACTCATTAACAGCCTGCTTTATGCAGATCGCAAATCCTTGCTTGCTGAAAGCAAAGAGGACTTGAATCACTTACTGATGAAGATCAAACACTATAGCCTTCAGTACTGATTAAGCTTCAACATAAAGAAAACAAAAATCCTCTCAACTGGGCCAATAAACAACATCATAATAAACAGAAAAAAGAGTGAAATTGTCAAGGATTTCATTCTACTTGGATCCGTAATCGATGCCCTTGGAAGCAGCAGTCAAGAAATCAAAGATATATGGTATTGGGCAAATATGCTGCGAAAGACCTCTTTAATGTGTTAGAAAGCAAAAATGTCACCTTGAAGACTAGAGTGCCCCTGACCCAAGTCATGGTGTTTTCAATAGCCTTATATGCATGTGAAAGCTGGACAACGAATAAGGAAGGCTGACAAGGAATTCATGCCTTTGAATTATGGTGTTGGAGAAGAATATTGAATATACCATGGAGTGCCAAAAGAAGGAACAAATCTGTCTTGGAAGCAGGAGAGCCAGAATGCTCCTTAGGAGCAAGGATGACGAAACTTCTCACATACTTTGGACAGGTTATCAGGAGGGATCAGTCCTTGGAGGAGGACATCCTGCTTGGTAAAGTAGGGTAGCAAAAAAGAGGAAGACCTGCAATGAGATGGATTGGCACAATGGCTGCAACAATAGGCTCAAGCATAACAAGGATCATGCGGATGGTGAGGATGGTGCAGGATCTGGAAGTGTTTCATTCTGTTGTACACACAGTTGCTATGAGTCAGAACTGACTCGATGGCACCTAACAACAGCATAAACTATATATATATATATGTAATTTGTACTATATATGTGTATCTATATTTTTTTATATACATATATAGATATATAAATATATATCCCACTGCTGTGGAGTTAAGTCCGACTCATAGAGGTCCTACAGGACAGAGTAGAATTGCCCTACAGGGTTTCCAAAGAGTGAATGGTGGATTCAAATTTCTAACCTTTTTGGTTAGCAGCCAACCTCTTTACCATCCTGCCACTGGGGCTCAAATATGTGTATATACCCCACACTCCTGTTAGTTTATGGTGCTGTGGGGGCTTGTGTGTTTTTGTGATGCTGGAAACTATGCCTCTGCTATTCAAATACCAGCAAGGTCACCCATGGTGGACTGGTTTTAGCTGCCCATAGCAGACAGTTTTAAGCTGAGCTTGCAGACTAAGACAGACCAGGAAGAAGGACCCAGCTGTCTGCTTCTGAAAAGAATTAGCCGATGAAAATCTTATGAATAGTAGCAGAACATTGATATAGTGCTGGAAGATGAACCTCTCAGGTTGGAAGACACTCAAAATATAACTAGGGAAGAGCTGCCTTCTCAAAGTGGAGTTGACCTTAATGGAGTGGTTGGAGTCAAGTTTTCAGAACCTTGATTTCCTGATGTGGCAAGACTCACAACGAGAAGAAACATCTGCAATCATCCATTAATGATCAGAACATGGAATGTACGAAGTGTGAATCTACGAAAATTGGAAACCCTCAAAAATGAAATAGAATGCATAAACATTGACATAATAGGCATTAGGGAACTGAAGTGAACTGGTATTGGCCATTTTGATTCAGACAATCATATGGTCTACTATCCCTGGAATCACAACTTGAAGAGGAATGGTGTTGCATTCGCTGTAAAAAAGAACATTTCAAGAACTATCCTGAAATACAGTACTATCAGTAATAGGATAATATCCACATGCCTACAAGGAAAACCAGTTAATACGACTGTTATTCAAATTTACGCATCAACCACTAAGGCCAAAGATGAAGAAATCGAAGATTTTTACCAGCTTCCACAGTCTGAAATTGATTGAACATGCAATCAGGATGCATTGATAATTATTGGCTATTAGATTGTGAGGTTGGAAACAAAAAAAGAAGGAACAGTAGTTGGAAAATATGACTTTGATGACAGAAACAATGCTGGAGACCACATGATAGAATTTTGCAAGACCAACAACTTCTTCACTGCAAATACCTTTTTTCAACAACATAAACAGCGACTATACACGTGAAGCTCACCAGATGAAATACACAGGAATCAAATCAACTACATCTGTGGAAAGAGATGATGGAAAAGTTTGATATCATCAGTCAGAACAAGGCTAGGAACTACAGCAGAAGACACCATCAATTCCTCTTATGCAAGTTCAAGGTGAAGCTGACGAAAATTAGAACAAGTTCAATGGCTGCAACAATAGGCTTAAGCATAACAAAGAGTGCGAGGATGACACAGGACCGGGCAGTATTTCGTTCTGTTGTACATATGGTTGCTATGAGTTGGAACCAACTCTACAACACCTAACAACAACAACAAGAACAACATGTATACATAAGTATATATATAGGTATGTATGTATATATGTATGCTTGCATGTATGTATATATGTATGTGTGTGTGTATATATATATATAAAATCTCCATATAGCTAAGTGACAAAAGACCATTAGGAGCACATCTGAAGTTAAACAAAGTTATATGTATTAATTTGCAGCCACAAGGAAGAGTGGACAGATTGAGAAATTGTTGAAGTGACTCACAGAGCAAAAGTCCGTTTGGGCTAGTTTTAGAGGTAGTCAGTTTGGGCTGGTTTTAGCATTTGGGTTTGTGCTGGTGATTCGAGGAGTTTTTAAGAAATCTGGGTCTGTTACACATTGGTGGTTTTCAGAAAGTGGGCAATTTGGTGATTGCATATACTAAAATTGTTTTATTTAAGAGGTGGGGGAAATCAAGCATGGCTAGAATTGTAGTTGGCAAAAAAAAAAAATTAGGATTTCAGCCAATGCAAAGGGGTATAATGTTTTATGGTGGTGTAGTCCTTTCTTCTTGTTATAAATTAGGAAAAAAACTATCCCTTGATCTTGTTTTTAATATGGTTCTAAAATTTACATGGAAAGATCTTGTCTAATATTGTGGATAGTAGTAATGATTATACAACATAACGAGTTGAATTCATGTCATGGAATTGTACACATAAAAATGTTGAAATGGCAAATACATATATATTTTATATATATGTACCACAATTTTAAAAATTAAAAAACTGGATTATACTTCAACATAAAGAAAACAAAAATCCTTACAACTGGACCGATAAACGACATCATAATAAATGGAAAAAAGAGTGAGGTTGTCATGTTTACATAATAAGAACAGCAATACACATTCACATTCTTTCCATGGAACTCTTAAACCTTGTGCTTTCTTTCACTATGTAGTCTGTATATATATCTTGGCATTCCTCAGAACTTCATTTTTGTGTACTGTATTGCTGACAATACACCATTGGCCTCTATTATCAGGAAATGGCAGAAACTCTGGATATATTAGTAGGAAAAATGGGTGCCAAAGAGTGTCAAAACACACACACACACACGTATACACAGAACTTTAGTTTTATAATACCACTGAAATGATTATGGATTCAATCTTCTGGGAGCATAATATGGCATCTCATCTGATACAAAGATGATTTATTGCATTCTGCACTATGACTAAGAAAGAAGAAGAGTGATTATTACTTCTGTTTGGCAACATAAACTTTCCCTCAGGATACTGTTCTGACCAATATATTAGGTGATTTACAAGGCTCCATGTTTGAGTGGAGACCATAGCTACAGAGGATTCTGCAGAAGATACAGAATATGGTACAAACTTCTTGCCCATTGGGCCATATAACCTTTAAGATCCAGTGGTGTTGTAGATGTCCTTCATAGATAAGGATGTAGTGTGCAGTGTACATTCTATGTAGGGTACTTTCCAGTGTGCACTTAATTGGGTGTCTCTAAAAGATATTGTTGAAGGCAGATACTTCGGTAGGCAGAGCTGAGAGTTCTGATAGGTTATCACTTTCATATAGAAGAATAAGTGACCTGGTGTAATTAAGTACGTAGACTACCGGATGAAGATAATCACTTCACTAATTGCTCAGGGACTGAAGAATAACATTTGGAAATTGACAGAGAATAGTTTAGGGAAGAAATGTCTGGAGTAATTTCTAGAAATAGGTGCAAAATTGATGGATACTTGTTTCAAGTCAATGTGCTCTAAATAGCATCCACCATAAAGGGGTCTTGGTGGCACACTGGTTAAGAGCTTGCCTGCTAGCCAAAAGGCTGGCAGTTTGAATCCACCAGCTGCTTCTTGGAAACCCTATGGGGCAGTTCTACTTTGTGCTATGTTTGCTATTGGTTGGAATCGACTCAACAGCAATTTTTTTTTCTAATAAAGGAGACATTGATCAACCAGATGACTAGGCTAAATTATCCCCTAATGTTATCCAGCCTCTGTTCTTTGCCATCCCAGTGCTTGCACAATGAATATATGAATGGAGTAGCCAAAGTGACAGTGGTAAAAGCCATGCGTGATCCCAACGGCATGAGGTTCCTCTGACTAAGGCTAATTGAGGTACTGCCACTGCTAGAACAACCACAAGTTAGCAGCAGAGACTAAAGTGACATCTTGATAAGTAATAACCATTGAGGAGTCTGGCCAGTTATTTTATGATGAGTCAAATACATAGTTTCCTTCTACCCTGGATGAGGTGATAATTTTCATTGCTACAATTGACACCTAATCTAGATGTCTTTCACCTTTTTGGGGGCTCCTTATATTTGTGAAATTTTTTTTTTTTTTTTATACTTGTGAAATAGCTCCTGGGTTGTACAAACATTTGAAGTGCTCAGCTGCTAACCAAAAGATTGGAGGTTTAAGTTTAGCAAAAGGCATCTCAGAAGAAAGGTCTGGCAATTCCTTTCAGAAAAATAATCCATTGTAAACCCTATGGAGAACAGTTCTACTCTGATGCACATAGATTCACTTTAAGTTGAATTCTACTTGATGGTAACAGGAAACTCATATCTAGTAAACAAGCAGTCAAACAAAGGGTTGCTACACTGGCAATAGTAACTGATTCTAATTACAATTAGGAGCTAGAATTGCCAGCACAAAATTGAGTGAAGAAGGAATAAACCTGAAAATTTGGGCTTCTCACTGAGACGTCTTTTGATTCTTCCCTTCTGGTGATAACTCTCAAGGAAAATTACAAAATTAAGGGCTCAGTGCTCTTAAAAATGAAGATCTGAGGCATTCACCAGACAAACACTCCCAACTAACTGAACAGCTGGACAAGGTGAAGGGACTCTAGATTGTGTGTCAGGAAAGGAAGACAATGAAATTTATTTTTTGTTTTGGGATTAAATATAGCTATGAGGTCACAATGAGTCACAATTAACTGGATGGCAACTAATAACAACATATTCCTGTTTATTTGTATAAATTCATTCACATAAATAGATAATAGATAAATGTCTGAAGGGGCATCATCTTGAAGAGTCAGTGACAAAGTAGATTTAATGTGAGGCACAAATGGATTTAAGGATAAAAGGAGTGGACTGAAAGAGTTTTTTTTTCTAACAATACCACATTACCTCATACCTCTGGTGTCAAGGTAGCTGTGGTGCGCAGTTGCAGGCACCTTGCTAATATGCCACCTTAAGCATCATTATGACAGCCCTCTTCTAAGTTGCTTTGAGGCTTTCTTTGGAATCATGTATACTAATTATTTATTTTTGTGTAATAAATTATCCCAGAACAACAAACATTTATTTTTCTAATAGCATCTGTGTTACGGGAATCTGGATGTGGCTTGGAAACCCTGGTGGTGTAGTGGTCAAGTGCTATGGCTGCTAACCTAAGGGTTGGCAGTTCAAATCCACCAGGTGCTCCTTGGAAACTCTATGGGGCAGTTCTACTCTGTCCTATAGGGTTGCTATGAGTCGGAATCGACTTGACAGCAACGGGTTTGGTGTTTTGGGTTTGGATATGGCTTAGCTGAATCCTCAGACTCAGTATCTCACACAAAGCTGCAATCAAGATGTTGATGAGGGTTGCAGTTATCTCAAGACTTCACCGGGAGAGGATTCAGTTCTAAGCAAATTCACATGATTGTTGGCAGTATTCAATCTCCATGGATTGTTGAATTGCTGGCATCAGTTTTCTACTGGCTGTTGACCAGTGGAATCCTTCATTTTTTCCCCCCATCAGCCTCTTTACAGGGCAGTTCACATCATGGCAGCTGACTTTCATCAGAGTGCACTAAGAAGAGAATAAGAAAGGAGAGCAAGATGGAAGGCAGAGTCTTTTAATAACCTAATCTTAGAAGTGACATTTGTCACTTTCTGTTGTACACTATTAGAAGTAAGTCACTTAGTCAATTTACTTGACTTTTAAATTACAAACGAAAATAGAAAGACTTGCAAATAAAGTATTAACATAAAATTAAGATTGTGTTCAGCAATTATAGTAACTAGCACAGAAGACAAACAAGGACAAAATATATCTATATATGTTAATACATAATTTAGTGCTTACATTCTAAAAAAAAAAAAGTTCTAAACCTCCCCCAAATTACTTGGGAACCAAGGCTAGGTTGAAACATAAAAGAGAAGGGCTCCTAAGCACTTAATGAAGCACTTAACATTTTTGTATCTCAATTTACCATCTTGGACAATTAATATTGTTGCTGTTGTTGGGTGTCATCGAGTCAGTTCCAACTCATAGAGACCCTATATGCAACAGAACGAAACACTGCCCTGTCTTACCCTATTTTCACAATCTTTGCTACGTTTGAGCAAATTGTTGCAGCCACTGTATCAATCCATCTCATTGAGGGTCTTCCTTATTTTCAATGACCCTCTGTTTTACCAAGCATGATATCTTCTCCAGGGACTGGTCCCTCTTGATATCGTGTCCAAAATACGTGAGATGAAGTCTCATCATCTTGTTTCTAAAGTGCATTCTGTCTGTACTTCTTCCAGGACAGACTTGTTCATTCTTCTGGCAGTCCATGTTACCTTCAATATTTCTTTGCCAATGCCATAATTCAAATGGATCAATTCTTTTTCAGCTTTCCTTATTCATTGTCCAGCTATTGTAATTGAAAATACCATGGCTTGGGTCAGGTGCACTTTAGTCCTCAAGGTGATATCTTTTTGTTTTAACACTTTAAATGGGTCTTTTGGAAAGTTTTCCAATTAGCCAGATCTAAATTATTTATATACCTAATTTATAAATTATTATTGTACTTATTTTATGACACTGAGTGCCAATAACTTAATAGGTACAGGTTCTGTACCTAATAATTTACATAGGTAAATTATTACTTTTTATATTTGAACCAATTTTCAAATCGAGTTTTCATGTGTGCAATAAATTTTGTTATTGTTTATTGTCTAGTCTGAACCAAAAGTAATTATTTACGAGATCATATAACCTGATGAAGAAGTGTCGTAACAAAATTACTCATTGAATATAAAATATAAAGTAATTTTAATTGGTTACATTTTCAGCACACATGCAAAGCGCACATGTAGTAATATCTTAAACAAAAAATTGAAATGGGTATTTTCTTGCTTACCATACCATGAAGTCTCAGAGGTCAAAATATTATTATCAGCTTTTCACTATAAGCTTGGACATATATTTTTCTTTGCTTGTGTATACAATTCTCTATAAAACATGTTTTTTGAACATTTTTCTTCAGTTCTTTTCTTGTATTTACTGTGTCATTTTCTTCCACTGAAATTGCAGTAAATTCTACTAAACTTGCTGCATTCCTAGGAATAGAAAAAGACAAAGAATCTAAATTTAAAAATCAATAGCTATAGTGCTTCCAAGTTATAACCATGCAGAACTTGTCCTGTTTGACAAGTGTTTGAATCTCAAACTGATGAATTGGGTTACAAGAACATGAGCTCATAAAAATGATCTTTTTCCTGCTCCCATCCCTTAATACCATATAATCAACATTTCATCTTCCTTTTTTTCTCTATCATTTCAGTACCGTAGAGAAAAGAAGCAAACATGTTGGTGGTAATTTTTTTTTTTTTTCATGTTCCAGTAGAGAAATTCAGGACATGACTCACAGAGCCAACAGCTTCAGAAAAAAAGAAAAGAAAAATGCTGGCACAAATGGAAATTACATTTGATTTTTAAGAAATATTGTAATTAACAACACAGGGAGCATTTAGGGATACAAAGTTTTTTCCCAGTGTCATTGGTTGTTATCTCCCTGCTGGCATTTTCCTGCCTTCATCTTCCCCAAGTCTTACTGTTGTCTGAATCCTGTATACAGTTTCTCTCTCTTGCATGCACCATTCTTTTATTGCCACCAATAGTTCTGATGTTACAAACACCAAATGACTTCTGTTCATGCTGCTATTAGATATAGAATTACAACCCTTGGCTCTTCACAACTTTTGGTGTTTCATTTCCTCTCCTATTATTGCTCAGTTATTATGGGCTGTCTCCTCTTTTGTGTGTTTTTGAGGAGGCTCAGGATGGAGAAAATAGCCTCACAAGTCTCCAAGCTAAGACATTAATTACCAAGCGGATGGATGTTTTCTAAATCCTGGAATGCTTCTGTTAAAATAAAATTTCCATCACAATTTAGTTTAGGGCTAGAAGGTAAAACTGTTGTATACTGTATATTTGCTGATGCAAGAGATAAAAAAGAAGGAGGTTGAAAGTGAAAATGGATCTGGGTGCTATAACTACACAATGGGATATAAGTAAATTTCGTATTTAGAAACTTCATTCAAAAAAGAAAAACAAATTTGCAATGGAAATGGACAGACTAATAATTATCCTAGGTTACTACACCTAGTCAGTAATACTCTTTATCTCAATGAAAAGTATCTGAAATGAGATATTTATGCAGCTTAAGGGCTATCTTGCCACACCATTCAGTTCTACACTCCATGATATTGTTCTTTATCTCTATCCCAGGGCTCCTGGGACACCTACTGATCATCTAATACCACAGCATTTAAGAAATAAGAAAAGTCAACTTAGGCAAAAGCGCAGTTAAAGAACACCATTCAATCACTTGGGTTAGGGCTGGGTATGACAGAGAATGTATATTGTTATTGACCACTGAAGAGTGGGTCTTGAAAGGAAGAACAAAAGATACTGAGGGAGACTTACCAGCGTTGTAAGTTAGCCTGTGCAATTCTGATTTAGTATACTTTATAATAATTTCTGTTGTCAAGGATATGATTCCTATGTAACTAAGGAGCTTTCTGTATCTAGGCAATAATATCTAGTGGCAGGTGATATAGAATATGACAATACAAGGCTCACAGTATAACTCATCCCCTCCAATTATTCTGAACATGTTTTTATTAACATGATCTCAAGTTTCTAAAACCTATGTAATTTTTGCCGATACCTGGGCAGTTTACTGTGCAATATAATGCAGGTGAACAACCCATGATGTGAAGCCATGCCTTCTTCGGTAAACGCTTATTCTAATTTTAAGAGTGAGACTCAGTACTGGGTTCACTGAATATTCAAATGTGAATACAAAGTGACCATGCAATTTTAACTGTTCTTCTTGAAAAGCTATTTTCTTACTCACCAAACCAAAAAGCAGAAATGGCCAGCAACATATATATTCATACTCAAACAGGTCTAGAAATCACAAGTAAGTTGTATTAGCAGGTGGATTAACACCTATTGAGTATATTCTTGGTACCCTGAAATCTGAACCCTCGTCTATGGCCTCATGGGAGTTTATGTGCACAGTGCATGAATGAAAAAAACAATCAAAACTGATTTACGATTTTTTAATATATGTAATACATGGACATGGGCTGAAAGAACAATGGGAGCCCTTATGGACAGTGAGGAAGAAAAACTGTTGCCTGGATAGAACTAGAAATTATAAACTGGATCCACTTTGCCTGGAAGGAGAGATTGACAGGGATATGAATCCACATTGACTAATAAACCAAACCAATTGCTGTCGAGTCGATTCTGACTGATAGTAACCCTATAGGATAGAGTAGGATTGCCCCATAGAGTTTCCGAGGCTATAATGTTTATGGAAGCAGACTGCCACATCTTTCTTCCATGGAACAGCTGGTGGGTTCAAGTTGCCAAACTTTTGGTTAGCAGCCCAGTGCTTTAATCGCTGTGTCACCAGTGCTCCCTGACCAACGTACAGTGGTTAACGATATGAATGCATTTACAGAGAGCTAAAGAGACCAGGAGAGCAATATTGATGACAAAGTGAATTGGAAAATATGTGGATTGACTTCTCAGAATGGACTCAGGCTTTGAAGATATTTGCATATTGCGGAATGCGTCTTCCTCCATCTTGTTCGATTAGGAGTCTCCTAACAATCCTTTGATAAGATGGTCTTCCTTTTTCTACAGCCACCCTAGTGTTAACCCAATAAGATCAAGAACCAGTAGACAAGATGTTAGAAATATCAGTTCTGCTTTTGCTAAACAATATGGATTTCCTCTCTATAGGTACATGTCTACCTGCATTGCACATGATGAAAGGCTGTGCCTCAAACATCCAGTCAGCCATTCAACTGCTAGGAATGAGACACATACACCCAAGGGCATCAACCATTCTATGGGTGCTACTTTCATCTGTGATCAAGCTGGACACACATCATATACTGTAATGGTAAAGTAAAAGCCATTATTATTATCTACAGAAGGCAAACAGTAAACAATACCAACAGATTCCCAAAGGGGAAAGGCTTATGCTTCCCCAAGTTACCCATGTTCATTCTTATGTTGCTGAGCAGACAGGCTGTATTTCTGATCAGTTGCTGTGTTAATGTCACCTCTGCTCCCAGCCACTACCATACTGCCTGAGACTTCTGCTTTACGGCTGGGACTCCCTGGCCTGTGTTGCCAGCTTCAGCCATACTACCCAAGCCTGCAGTGTTCTCTTGCCACCATGCTACCTGGTCCTCCGCTGCCCAGGGGGAAAAGCACACAACTCCTGTACACGGCACCAGCAGGCCTCTGCCCTGCACAGGTAAGTGTTATAATTCTTTTAGCTCCACTGGCAAATCTCCTGCCCAAAGGCTCTCAGCTCTTGCTCCATGGGCCCAAGCCTACCATCACTGTCTCTTGCCATCTTTAGAGTTTGCTCTTTCTTAGGGGTCTAGGAGGTTCTCAGCTCAGGGTCACTGTGTCCTTGGTCCAAAGGGTACCTTCTGCTCTAGGCTCTACTTGATGGTAGTGAAGTCCTCCCCAGCCTCTGTGGGATTAGGCCTTATAAGCCTAGCAGAATGGCAAAACTGACCAATCCCCTTGGTAGGGAATAGTCACCTTATTTTCATAGTAAACTGTCTAATCCCTGCAAGAATTTTACAAACTTTGTTTGCACAGTCCCAGCCAATCTTTTTGTAGGAGTTACAAAACCATGGCTGGAAAGGCTATATACAAGCAATTCACTGAACCACACCCTCCTTAAGGCTGATGTGGCTACTGCCACCCCTGAAAGCTAATGAACAAGTAGAAAAATATGTCAGGTTCTTAATATGGAAAAATTCTGAGGGTATACCAAACATGGTTGCAGATCAATTAAAGCAAATTTTCATCATCAAAGTGCTGTCATGATTCTGATAGTAACACCATGTGTAGACTACCAAATGCTTCAGTTATCATCTTTGTATTCATCATAACATTGACTCAGATAAAGAAATTTATTTTACAGAGAAAAACAGTAAAGCCATGGACTCATACGCATGTGTTTCAGTGATATTACCTCCTACTACTGCATTGTCAGAAGCAGTGGGTTTACAGAATGGTGGGATGGGCTATTGAAGTCTTGGTTATGATACTATCTGTAAGGCAATACCTTCCAAGGTCTTGGAGTTCTTCTACGGCATACAGAGCATGCTTTTTTTTTTTTCATAGACAGAATAGAGGATGTGGGAAACATTTCACCTGATGAAATGACTGGGAAAATATTTGTCTTCATACCAGACTTTATGATGTGATTATTGGAGGCCTTCGAAACAAAAGACACAATCTTTCTAACAAGGCACATCATGGTGGTTTTACTGTACTGGACACTGAGACTGCCATATGCCCTTTTTGGGCCCTTTTTGTTACTGGACCAATAGGCAAGAGAATGAGTGCACTTTTATTTGGCTAGGTTGACTAATCTTAGGTATAAGGTGTGGTGCAATGGTTTTCCTTTACATAGCCTTTCTAGCCTTGAGTTTGCAATTCTCCAGAAATAATTGTCAGGCTGCAGTCTATGAAGTGATTGATCTGTATGCTATCTGCATAAATAGCTTGCAAGGAATTGGTCAGTTTAGTATCGGTATAAGCAGCTTTCAAGGACTGATCACTTTACATGGCATGGCTGGGGCCAAGTGGTTGTCCAGCAGTTGACTTTTACCAAGATTGGCTCAGGGGTCCCACATTGCCTGAATTTTATGTGGATTGGCTGGGGACAACCACCTGGTAGCTAACCCTTACCCAGATGGGCTAGAGAGCCTGCCGTGTAATTGAAAAGGAGTATATAGGCTGGCGTATAAAAACTCTGTAACCTGAGAGCACAGCTCTCCTCATCAAGAGCTGTCCTGGAGAAAGGTGTTATCTTCTTCAGGGACCTTCCCAGACCTCACCTGTGTACCTCTCCCTGAGTTATATCCTCAGTTTCCTGATGTTGAATGTGAGTTATCTTGAGTTTCCTGAGGTTGACATTAAGTTGTATCCCCAATTGTATCTTGTCATTTCTATGTTATTACCTAACAAACCACATAACCATGTGAGATGCTTGTGAACATTGCAGTGAATTATCCAACCCAGCAGAGAAATAGGAATAATGGAGAAGTAGGAAAGTAGAATCATAGATGACCTCCTCATAGGAACCAGTCTTGTGCTGATTCTGGTTCATGACATTGTCCTTAAATAGGGGATAGTAAGTTTGAGGCTACAAAATATGTGCAGGTAAAATATGACCTCACAATATACTTTGGATCACCTCTTAGTAATGGTAAAAATTAATGGCAGGCAACACTGATGAATAATAATATCAGTGAGTAAAATTTTAAGAAGAGTGTATTTACTTAGTCTCAAAAGCATCTCCTCCAAATACTGATTAATTACAAAGAAAAAATTATTAACTTTCCAGTGGAGAAACCTGACAGACACCACCCTAACCACATGTTCAAAGTTAGTATCTTCCATAATAAGACATTCGCATAGTGCATCCTCTGATGTGACGCATTGAGAAGAGCGCGTTACGTCTGTGGTATTTTTATAAAAATGCATGGCCTCATTTTAATCATGAGAAAATACCAGACAACACAAAAATGAGGGACAGTCTACAAAATATTCATGTGTTACATAAGGAAGGGTTTTGCACTGGGATATTACTATCAGGTGGCTGGGTTTGCTCTTGACTACAAACCTAAAAGTTGGTGGTTTGAACCCACCCAGTGGCACTACATAATAAAGGCCTGGCTCTCTGTTTCCATAAAGGATATAGACAAGAATATTCTATGGAGCAGTTATACTCTGTAGCACATGGTGCCACCGTGAATCAAAATCCGCTCTACAGCAGTTTTTTTTTTTTTTTTATTACTATCACTTTTTAAGTGTAAATATGAGAAGTGTGCACGTTAAAGTTGAGAAACCAAAGAGGTATACTCATAGTTACTCTACTCAACACCCATCCTATACTTTTCTAGCTTGCTTTTCTGTACTTCATTGTTTTCTGCTAGCGGGTTGGCACCAGACTTATGGAGGCCCTGTGCCCATCAAGATTACACCATTGTGATAGAAGATTAAAAAACAGAACAAGTAGCTTCTCCAGATTCTCTTAAGCATTGAATGCACACATACCCTCCTGAGACTTGTGTATAGAAGGGAGCAACAAGAAATGGCTACTGACTGTAAACATGGTGATAGAAGTATCTATTCCCTCTGGGTTCTCTACAAACATCCACTTTCTAGAACCACAGATGCAAAATAGCATGTGGTGGTGGTACTGGTGTTTTCTACTGTCAAGATCCTGTGGCATTGCTGGGCATTTTCCCTGGCCATGTGGTCCCTGGCTGCCTGGCCCTGGCTGTGTAAATTTACTGCCAGTAGTCTTCAGTAAGAACAAATAAAATCACGTGGGAATCCAGTAAATTAATGCAGGAGTTTAAATAATAGTACAGTAATGCTAAAAGGGTGGAGAAATCTAACTAAATCAGTGTATAATAGTAAAAGCCCATACTTCCACAACCCAGAGTTAAAGGAGACAGTGAAGGTGAACAGGTAATTGACTTACTGCGATGATCTGAGTAGCCTAGGGATTCTGTAATTATTTATATATGTGACTATTTTTAAAGCCAAACTCTCCTGTTATATAATGCATCTTCATAATAATGAATATGCAATCTATTCTAGTCATTGGGCCATTAGGTGCCTAATCCCACCATACTGGATACACAGTTTTGTATTTCTAAGTGATATTGGGATTCTGACTCAGTTCATTATACCTCATAGGCTAAATTGTTTACAGACTAAACTGTATACACTTTCTGTCTCCTACTGCAGTTGAATCTTGTATATACTAAAATTTGGTTAGATAAAATTGAACTATTTAGATTCTTATGTATCATCCTTAATAAATGTACTTTCTGAGACTGGTAGAATATAAATGCCAATCATAGTAACCAAAATTTCTCAGGGTAAACAATCTGAATAATATTTTCCTTATAAGCCTCAGGTAATTTCGTATTTTGAAGGTTTAGATTATGGTTTACTAGCAGGAAATCATCTATTCTGTACTGAAATCATCCTGGACTCCTATTCTCTTCTATTGAGACACTAGATAGATATTTTTTCACAGAAGACCAATCATTTCTCTCAACTGACAAACATTGGGGTAGGGGGAACTTGGGACTGATCATTAATGCTTGCGTAAATTTATCTCAGAACTAACAATATCACAGTGGAGAAAAGCTGAATCTCTTATTGTTTGTAATACATAAATATGTGCATTTACCTGCATTTCTTAAGGAGTAAAGTAATCATTATCCTCAGTTTAAGAATGTGTTATAGACTCTAAAAAGCATCTCTAGGGTCTTCCATTTGACCTGACAATTTGTGAGCTACAATCATCAATAATACACAAGGGTGTTTTAGTCTAGGAATGAAATATTTAAATAAGTCAATTTGTTAGTCATCATTATGTCAGCCCTTGCATACAATTATGCACATTTTTTTTCTACTTATCCAGAAAGAAGTATGCAATCAGTAAAACATTTATATTAATAACGTTTTACCTTGTAGTATTGAGCTAGGGAAGGTTGAACCTATCTTTCTGACTTGAATGACTTTCCACAATGTGAGTCTGAAAAGTAGGATAGCACTTAAAATACCATTAATTAAAAATATAGAGAAATATAGGTATACTTAAATATTTCTAGCATTCCTTCTTTTATAAGGTCAAGGAGTGAAGCTTTGGTGCTGCCTAGATAATTTGTCTGTAAAAGACATATTGGCATTTTTATGATTCTTAATTTAGTGTTTTGTGTGAGGGAGAGGACATCCAGAGGAATGTTGACAGGAGATTAGTTATTTGATTAAAATTTGAGTATAAGTGCATAAGAATAAGGGGTGGTTGTACCCTCAATTCACTTGTTGTTCAGAAAGGCTATGACATTTTAAAGCAAACATGGCAGAAGGTAATGTAACCGTCATTAACAGTCGTGGTTCTTTTTAAAATGAGGAATTAGTATTTGTTTTAAAATCTTCGATTATGATAAGAAACAGCATAAAAGCACAAATTGTAACTCATCATTTGTGATAAATGCGTATTATATACATATATGTATATGTATATATATATATTTTGTTATATATATGGAAACCCTGGTGGCATAGTTGTTAGGTGCTACAGCTGTTAACCAAGAGGTCAGTAGTTCGAATCCGCCAGGTGCTGCTTGGAAACTCTATGGAGCAGTTCTACTCTGTCGTATAGGGTCGTTATGAGTCAGAATTGACTCGACGGCAGTGGGTTTATGTATATGTATAGTGGTTATATAATGATAGTATGTTTAGGTAAATAAATGCAAAAAAGAGTAATTTTTCATTGGCTCATATAGGAGAATAGGCTCTATACTTCATGATTATATTTTTTTTCTTTTAGCTGAGAAAGTATTAGTTAATACTGCTATAAAGCTATATAACATAGAGCAATAGAACCTAAGAAACTTGTAACAACAATGTCCTGGATTGCTATTAACAAAGAGCAGGATGGTCTGCCCTTGGGGTAAATCTGTGCCTACATGGTACACATTAATGCTTTTGGAATATTCCCTAGGGTATTCCTGGGTGGCACAAAAGGTTTGCCATCAACTTCTAACTAAATGTTGATGGTTCACACAATCCGTTGGGTCACAGAAGAAGGGCCTGGCAATCTGCTTCCATAAAGATTATAGCCAAGGAAATGTTATCGAGCAATTCTACTCTGTAATACATGGGGTCACCATGAGTTGGAATTGACTTGAAGGTGAGTTTGGTTCATTTCTTTATCTGTATTCTTAAATTGAAAATCTTCTGCTTGGAAAGCTTAGAGAAAAGAAACTTTTCATTCTAATCCACGTTTTGCCTAAATTCTGTTTTTAAACTGGCCAAGTATATTTTTCGTGTGTTCATCTTACTTGTAATCCCTTATCAAATCTAAGTAAAAACAGCCAGCTCAAATTTTCAACATTTTGCCTCATAATCTTCTACTCTAAGTATGCCATCTCATTAGATAGAATGTTTTGGCTTCCATGTTATCACAGGTGACAGTATGCCAAGTATTTTAACATATATAGCATTTGGCCACCATATTTCCAGCCTCTGGTTCTTTGTGGAGCCCTAATGGCACAGTGGTTAAGAGCTCAGCTGCTAACCAATATTTGGCAGTTGGAATTCACCAGACGCTATTGGGCCATTCTACTCGATCCTATAGGGTTTCTATGAGTCAGAATTGACTTGACGACAACAGATTATTTAATTTAGTTCTTCCTAGGCTTTTTTTTTTTCCTAGACTCTTGTAGACGCTTCCTTACAACCTATCAAATGTGTCTCAAATTCACTACAACATATTTTAGACTTTTCTTGTACTATCTCCCTTCTTTAATACTTATTTCTTCATAAGAAAGCTATTGCCATAATATTTCTGTATAATAATAATTTGTAACTCACATCTGCAAGGTTGCTAGAGTCTTGTTAATGCCAGCTAAGCTGAGTTTCACTTAGCTGGACAGTCCCCTGCTTCTAACTGTAGGTCTAGCTGTATTTGTATCCACACTGCTGTAGGCTGAGCTCAGGTCTGTAGGACTGGTCTTTATTCCAGAGTCTGAGAGTAATCTCCTAATATTACTGCCCACTTAATTACCCCTACCCACTATACATCTTTTTCAACCTAATAAAATTCTATTTTGTTCAATATCCTCAACCACCTTTTTTTTCTTTTAATTCTCTATTTAGTCTGATTCCAAGATAGCTTTAGCCACACCCTTTTCAACATACTTAACTCCTTTGCTCTTTGTCTGCTTGCTATCTTTTTACAATTCCTTAACCTTGGCTCATTTAAACCAGTTTTTGTTTTTTTTTTTCTCAATGCACCCACCTTACAGTGTTTTACGAGAATAAAAGAAAGTTCACACAATAATGTGTCAATGACACTCAAAATTCTTAGTTTCCAACATTAGTGGAGCCTTCAAAACTACACACACAAAAAATTTACAATTAAAAATTTTCCCATTTCATCGTTTTTATATGGTTATTCTACTGCTGCACACCATACTACTTCACTTAAGTTCTTTACCCCAACACTGCTAACCCTTTCAGAGCTTCAATCTTTTGTAGTAATTAAGAATGAAGGCTCTGGAGCAAAACTCTACAGCTTACTAGCTAAGTGAATGTCCACAATTACTTCAATTTCCTCATCTGTAAGACAAAGATAATTATTGTATAGTCTTCATTGGGTTGTTGTAAGTTTAAATGAATGTTGCTTCATCACTTTAGGTGCTCAGTAACTGGGAATTATTTTGATTAGTATTAGTTTTAGCATGTCATCTTATCTCTGACTTCAAAAAATATGCGGAAACCAGTAATCATGGAGTTACTTGACTTTCACACCCTAACAAACTTGCACATAATTAGGTCTATCATCCTCTCCTGCCTTCCAACATAGGAAGAAAGATTGCATTTATGTTTTGAAATTTTCACATTTTTTTTTTTATTTGAACACTTGAAGTTAAAGTCATTTCTCCTTCCTTAATTTCTAAATTCTTTATTACACCGATAGATCGAAAGACTTGTCTCCACTTGTTATTTTCGTTTCCTTTCTTCTAGTCTCTAATCAGCATAATTCAATCTGGCTTCTTCCTTCCATCTGCCCCCAAATACTGTGGTGTAGTGTAGTTGTTCTTTCTAAAGCTAATTTCTAAATCTGATTTTCTTTGTAACATTTTACTGTTTTCCCCTTTATTCTTAAAACACTAAAAGGGCAAGAGAAGTCAGACAGTTAAGGACTGAGGGCTGAGGATATAGACTAATTTACCAAAAAAGGATATGGTCTGTATTAGACAATAAGGAGGTACTAAGATCCCTGTCATGGATTGAATTGTGTCCCCCAAAATATGTGTCACGATTCCCAGTATTGTGTGGTTGTCCTCCATTTTGCTATTTTCCTGTGTGTTATAAATCATAATCTCTACCTGTTGTTAAAGAGGATTAGGGTGGGATGTAACACCCTTACTAAGGTCACATCCCTGATCCAATGTAAAGGGAATTTCCCTGGAGTGTGGCTTGCACCACCTTTTATCTTACAAGAGATAAAAGGAAAGGGAAGCAAGCGGAGATGGGGAACCTAATACCACCAAGAAAACAGTGCCGGGAGTAAAGCGTGTCCTTTGGACCCAGGTTTCTTGTGCAGAGAAGCTCCTACACCAGGGGAATACTGATGAAAGCCTTCCCCTGGAACTGACCCCCTGAGTTTGGACTTCTAGCCTAATAGGCTATGAGATAATAAATTTTTCTTTGTTGAATCTATCTACTTGTGTTATTTCTGTAATAACAGCGCTAGATGACTAAGACAATCCCTGAGGTAGATTTTCTAGAAAACAAAAACAAACAAAAAGCATGTGTCCACAAGACAGCCAACATTATGATGTATTTCACATAGAGGCTATTTTGGCAGAGTTATAACAGCGTTTCTACCCTGACTAGCAACATATTCTCCTGAGCAAAGGCAGCTCAGAAGCCACAGAGTGGGTCACGGAGAGTTGAAAAAGATGTAAAAGTAAATGGACAGAATATGCCGACTTACTTAATACCAGATCTGTAGTCATGAATTATATTGGTTCATTGAAAAAAAATACATTTTTTAAATAGGTGTGAATATAACATTTTAAATTGATCTAAACTAACAGTAGAAATGGAGTCAATTACCAAAATGTACATTTGCTCATACATAAAATTGACCCAAGGAGATGGGATATGCCCAGGATGTCATTTAGAAACAGAGAAAGAGGATCTAATGGAGCAGGCCTGAAGGGTATGGTTAAAAAAAATAATCATTTTTTGGTTCAACCACATTAAGCTCAGATCATTCAATAAGGCAGATATGTTTAGTAATGGAGAAATGTGTTATATAATATGTGATGGGGGTGATGGCTGAGACACAAGTCCTACCAACTTTTAGTTATCACTAGAAGGGGAGCGTGATAGCTTCATGATATTGGGGCAGCACTCAAGTCTGCCCTCCTTTTACGTGTCTTGTTGGGTGTGGCAAGAATGTCTGGCCCTGATTGCTCTTTACTCAGGTCACTTCTCAGTGTTGTTTTTGCATTGAGCAAACTTGAGGAATGGATAGTGTCATCCTTTAAGACAAAGAGCAGACTTCTTGCTGTAAAATGGTAGCTTTCTCAAGCTCAGTGTTCTCTCCTATGACACAGTACACTATGTGTGTAAGCATCCACCTGGACACATCCATGTCACCAATGTGAAGGTGGTGGCTAAGTTAACCAACACAAATATGCTAACATTTTGGCTCCTGTTCTTGCTGTGAATAATATAATTTTACTTATCTGACCCTAGAATCTCGTGTCCTGTTAATACTGATGAAAGTGTGGCAAAAGTACGATAGCTTGTAAGTAGGATAAAGCCTACTTCACAGCTCTTAACTCATGGCATCATTTTTAGAATACTGATTGTTATTTTCAGCTTCGGAGCTTTGAAAGAAATTCCATGAAAAAGGACAATTCTATTTGAAATTCTGTTACATAATTGCATGAAAATAACAAAGACGGCTCTAAAATATCTTTCAGTCATAGTTGCATTATAAATACTAGGATTTATAAAAAAATGAAATAATGCCTTCCTTCACTCACAAAATACTTATTGAGCACTTACTGATATAGGCATTCAGGATATAGGAGTACATATGAGAAGAAATAATCCCTGTCCTCATCAAGCTTACATTCTAATGAGGGGAAATAAACAATAAACAAAAAAAAAAAAAACATTAAATGTGGTACACTTGAGAGGATAGACTCTATGGAACAAGTAAAATGAGATAAGGAAATCTGTGAATTTCATGGAGTGATAAAAAGAAACTAGGCAATTCCTTTGGGGCAGAAAAATTTTTATGCTCTGATAGTAGTGCAAAGTACAAAAGTAGAACTCCATATACTGTATTTTTATGCAAATAACATGCATCTTCTACATTTGTTTGCCAATTTGCTATGCCAGTTTTTCTTTACATGTTGCTATAAAAAAAATTAGCATAGCCTGCTTATGAAAATACCTGAAGCAGGGAGGGAGCAGTTGACAAAACTGGAAGGCAAAGAATTAACAAAGCCAAAAGCTGGTTCTTTGAAAAAATTAACAAAATTGATAAACCATTGGCTAGACTGACTAAAGAAAAACAGGAAAGGAAACAAATAACCCGAATAAGAAACGAGAAGGACCACATCACAACAGAATCAAATGAAATCAAAAGAATCATATCAGATTACTACATAAAATTGTACTCTAACAAATTTGAAAACCTAGAAGAAATGGATAAATTCTTGGAACAACACTACTTACCTAAACTAACACATTCAGAAGTAGAACAACTAAATAGACCCATAACAAAAAAAGAGATTGAAACGGTAATCAAAAAACTCCCAACAAAAAAAAGTCCTGGCCCAGATGGCTTCACTGCAGAGTTCTACCAAACCTTCAGAGAAGACTTAACACCATTACTATTGAAGGTATTTCAAAGCATAGAAAAAGACGGAATACTACCCAACTCATTCTATGAAGCTACCATCTCCCTGATACCAAAACCAGGTAAAGACATTACAAAAAAAGAAAATTTTAGACCTATATCCCTCATGAACATAGATGCAAAAATCCTTAATAAAATTCTAGCCAATAGAATCCAACAACACATCAAAAAAATAATTCACCCTGATCAAGTGGGATTTATACCAGGTATGCAAGGCTGGTTTAATATCAGAAAAACCATTAATGTAATCCATCACATAAATAAAACAAAAGACAAAAACCACATGATCTTATCAATTGATGCAGAAAAGGCATTTGACAAAGTCCAACACCCATTTATGATAAAAACTCTCACCAAAATAGGAATTGAAGGAAAATTCCTCAACATAATAAAGGGCATATATGCAAAGCCAACAGCCAATATCACTCTAAATGGAGAGAACCTAAAGCATTTCCCTTGAGAACGGGAACCAGACAAGGATGCCCTTTATCACCGCTCTTATTCAACATCGTACTTGAAGTCCTAGCCAGGGCAATTAGGCTAGACAAAGAAATAAAGGGTATCCAGATTGGTAAGGAGGAAGTAAAGCTATCACTATTTGTAGATGACATGATCGTATACATGGAAAACCCTAAGAAATCCTCCAGAAAACTACTGAAACTAATAGAAGAGTTTGGAAGAGTCTCAGGATATAAAATAAACATACAAAAATCACTTGGATTCCTCTACATCAACAAAAAGAACACCGAAGAGGAAATAACCAAATCAATACCATTCACAGTAGCCCCCAAGAAGATAAAATACTTAGGAATAAATCTTACCAAGGATGTAAAAGACCTATACAAAGAAAAGTATAAAACTCTGCTACAAGAAATTCAAAAGGACACGCTTAAATGGAAAAACATACCCTGCTCATGGATAGGAAGACTCAACATAGTAAAAATGTCTATTCTACCAAAAGCCATTTATACATACAACGCACTTCCAATCCAAATACCAATGTCATACTTTAAGGGAATAGAGAAACAAATCACTAATTTCATATGGAAAGGAAAGAACCCCCGGATAAGCAAAACATTACTGAAAAAGAAGAAGAAAGTGGGAGGCCTCACCCTACCTGATTTCAGAACCTATTATATAGCTACAGTAGTCAAAACAGCCTGGTACTGGTACAACAACAGGCACATAGACCAGTGGAACAGAATTGAGAATCCAGATATAAATCCATCCACGTATGAGCAGCTGATATTTGACAAAGGACCAGTGTCAGTCAATTGGGGAAATAATAGTCTTTTTAACAAATGGTGCTGGCATACCTGGATATCCATTTGCAAAAGAATGAAACAGGACCCATACCTCACACCATGCACAAAAACTAACTCCAAGTGGATCAAAGACCTAAACATAAAGACTAAAACGATAAAAATCTTGGAAGAAAAAATAGGATCTACCCTAGGAGCCCTAATACAGGGCATAAACAGAATACAAAACATTACCAAAAATGATGAAGAGAAACCCGATAACTGGGAGCTCCTAAAAATCAAACACCTATGCTCATCTAAAGACTTCACCAAAAGAGTAAAAAGACCACCTACAGACTGGGAAAGAATATTCAGCTATGACATCTCAGACCAGCGCCTGATCTCTAAAATCTACATGATTCTGTCAAAACTCAACCACAAAAAGACAAACAACCCAATCAAGAAGTGGGCAAAGGATATGAACACACATTTCACTAAGGAAGATATTCAGGCAGCCAACAGATACATGAGAAAATGCTCCCGATCATTAGTCATTAGAGAAATGCAAATTAAAACTACGATGAGATTCCATCTGACACCAACTAGACTGGCATTAATTCAAAAATCACAAAATAATAAATGTTGGAGAGGCTGCGGAGAGACTGGAACTCTCATACACTGCTGGTGGGATTGTAAAATGGTACAACCACTTTGGAAATCCATCTGGCGTTATCTTAAACAGTTAGAAATAGAACTACCATACAACCCAGAAATCCCACTCCTCGGAATATACCCTAAAAATACAAGACCCTTCACACAAACAGATATATGCACACCCATGTTTATTGCAGCTCTGTTTACAATAGCAAAAAGCTGGAAGCAACCAAGATGTCCATCAACGGACGAATGGGTAAATAAATTGTGGTATATTCACACAATGGAATACTACGCATCGATAAAGAACAGTGACGAATCTCTGAAACATTTCATAACATGGAGGAATCTGGAAGGCATTATGCTGAGCGAAATGAGTCAGTTGCAAAAGGACAAACATTGTATAAGACCACTATTATAAGATCTTGAGAAATAGAAAAAACGGAAAAGAACACATACTTTTGTGGTTACAAAGGGGGGAGGGAGGGAGGGAGGGAGGGAGGGAGAGGGCTTTTTATTGATCAATCTGTAGATGGGAACTGCTTTGGGTGAAGGGAAAGACAACACTCAAAACAAGGAAGGTCAGCCTAATTGGACAGGATTAAAAGTAAAGAGGTTTCCGAGATAAAATGAAAGCTTCAAAGGATAGCGAAGCAGGGGCTGGGGTCTGGGGAACTTGGTTTGAGAGGACTTCTAAATCAATGGGCAAAACAATTCTATTATGAAAACACTCTGCATCCCACTTTGAATTGTGGCACCTGGGGTCCTAAATGCCAACAAGCAGCCATCTAAAATACATTAATTGGTCTCAACCCACCGGGAGCAAAGACAAAGGAAGAACACCAAGGTCACACGACAACTAAGAACCCAAGAGACAGAAAGGGCCACATGAACCAGAGACCTACAATATCCTGAGACCAGAAGAACAAGTTGGTGCCCGGCCACAATCGATGTCTGCCCTGTCAGGGAACACAACAGACAACTCCTGAGGGAGCGGGAGACCAATGGGATGCAGACCCCAAATTCTCATTAAAAGACCACACCTAATGGTATGATTGCGACTAGAGGAATCCCAGAGACAATGCTCCCCAGAACTTCTGATGGCACAGGACAGGAACCATCCCCGAAGACAAATCATCAGGCATGAAAAGGACTGGTCAGTGGGGGGGAGAGAGATACTGATGAAGAGTGAGCTAATTAAATCAGGTGGACACGGGAGAGTGTGTTGGCAACTCTTGACTGGAGGGGGGATGGGAAGATAGAGAGAGAGGGAAGAAGGTAAAATTGGCACGAAACGAGAGACTGTAAGGGCTGACTCAATAGGGGGAGAGCAAGTGGGAGAAGGGAGTAAGGTGTATGTAAACCTACATGTGACAGACTGATTGGAATGGTAAATGTTCACTTGAAGCTTAATAAAAATTAAAAAAAAAAAAAAAACTGGAAGGCACAAGTTACATGTTATTTGTGGAAAAATATGGTAGGTACTCCTCTAAAGATGGCCATTTTTCTTTGGAGTGTTTATTATTTACTGAACATAAGAGGTCACTGAAACCAATATGATACATTTCTAAATTTTCTTCTGTAATTTAGTGTTCTCAACAATATTATTTATTTTCTACTTCTCTAATACAAATACTGTTTTACTTGTAACTTAGCTTTAGGCTTTATTTGTTTGTCAAAACAGAATCTCTCTTCTTGTTGCCACTCCATTAGCTTCTTGTTTTCATTGCCTTTTTTCCCTGAAGCAGATCAATATTATGTTAGACTCCACACTCTAATAACTTATCTTCTCTTTGGAACTTGCCATTAACAGACCTTGTAAGGATACAGGATTAGTTCAAACAACAATATCTTCTTCCTTCTCCTCAACATCAAAAAACAGTTTACCTATTCCTGTTAGGATTTCCGTACTGTCCAAAATATGTCACAGTTGATAGAGATTTAGCATTTATGTTCACACAAAAAAACTCATTTCCATTGCTTGAACTCAAATCACTCCAAGGATTTAAAAGAAAAAAAAGCTTGTCTTCATATTCAAAAATGAAAACAGAACAAAAACAAATTAAAAAAAAATCAACAACATTCAATTTACTTATTTTCTGTGGGCTTCATGGACAAGAAATATAATCCTTTTCCCCTGAATCTAGTAAACAAGCAAAAGCTTCTATTTCAGAGCCAGAACAAGTGATTTCAGTTAACACTAGCCAGCTCAAGTTACTACTAGTTTTATGTGCAGAAAGCAGATATTATTTTAGTGATAGCTATGATATTTTTATGATGAATCTCAGCATTTTATCTTGTAAATGCTGCCTTTCATCTGAGAAATTTTAATCTGAAATATATGAGACTTTATTATAAAAACAGAAAGCATAAAGTCAATAACAAAAGCCAAATATTTTCTATTAATTTTGTAAACAAATTATTTGTCAAAAAACGGGGAGGATATTTTTAAAAAACACTCTCAAGTTTTTATTATTGCAATCTTATGATTTAATTTTTTTCCAGAATAAAATATTTTCACATTTAATTCACAACTAGCAAATTCTCATTCTGTCATTATATAGAGACTTTTTCAAAAAGTATTGTAATAAGCGTTTATCTTCTGTGGATAAAAATAGTGCTAATCAGGGCATAGGTAATTCAAAGGTGAAACTTAAATTCTGGTCTTTCTTCACCCAAGGTAGGCAATCGATCTACTCAAAGTATGAGAACATTGGTAAAACAAATAACCCTAAACAAAGGAAAATGATCTTGGCCTTTTTCAATCCAATGGCATCCAAAGTATGAATTCTGGTGTTTTGTCATCAGAATATATAATTTATTGAAAAATATGTTAATTCTGGCTGTGATGACCTGTTGTTGTTAGGTGCTGTTGAGTTGGTTCTGAGTCATAGAGACCCTACGTACAACAGAATGAAATGCAGCCTGGTCCTGTGCCATCCTCACAATCATTTAACAACATAAACTCTTGGCTGCAGAAATATCTTAAACCCTTGTTCTAGAAACCATTCTCTTGCCTCATCAGGTTAAACAATAGAAATTAACTTATTTTAAAAAGTTCCTTTGAGGTTATTTTTCTACAATGGCTTGATTTGGTGTCCAGAATATATATATATATGTCACTATGAGTAGGAATTGACTCGATGGCAACGGGTTTGGTTTGAAAACCCTAGTGGCATAGTGGCTAAGAGTTTGGCTGGCAACCAAATAGTCAGCAGTTCAAATCCTCCAGGACCTCCTTAGAAACACTATGGGACAGTTCTACTCTGTCCTACAGGGTCACTATGAGTCGAAATGAACTAGACAGCACCAGCTTTTATATATATATATATATATACATATATATGTATATATATATATATATATATGTGCATTTAATAAAAATTAGAAAGAGGTAAAAAATGCAGAACAATCAAATAAATATAATAATCTATATTATATGGTGTCATGGGTTGCATTTATCACCCAAAAATGTGCATCAACTTGGCTGGGCCATGATTCCCAGTATTGTGTGGTTGTCCACCATTTTGTGATCTGATGTGATTATCCTGTGTGTCATAAATCCTAACCTCTATGATATTAATGAGGCAGGATTAGAGGCAGTTATGTTAATGAGGCAGGACTCAATCTATACAATTAGGCTGTATCTTGAGTCAACCTCTTTTGAGATACAAAAGAGAGGAGTAAGCAGAGAAGAGAGGGACCTTATGCCCCCAAGAAAGAAACTCCAGGAATGGAGTGCATCATTTGGACCTGGGGTCGCTGTGCTGAGAAGCACCTAGATCAGGGAAGATTGATGACAAGGACTTTCCCCCAGAACTGAGGAAGAAAGTCTTCCCTGGGAGCTGGCACCTTGAATTCAGACTTCTAGCCTCCTGAACTGTGAGAAAATAAATTTCTGTTTGTATTAAAGCCACCCACTTGTATTGGTACTATGGCAGTACTAGATAACTAAGACATGGAGTAAAGTGAATAAATGGGAAGTCAGAAGAGTTGGCCTCTGGTTTATTCTTATTTCATCATTAAATAGCTTGAAAGTCTTAGGAAATATCCGTATATATAATGAAATATTTTTTTATAAAATCCTTGTAATCTTATAATTGTGTAAGTATTCCCATTCTGTCTTGTTAATATGAAGATGTGTTGATTCTTTCAAAGGTACATATGGGGATTCTGATTTGCAAAAACTCAAGAAAATTTATGGATAAGTAGAGATTAATACCAGGAATGTGAATTTAAAAGCTCCTTATTAAAGCAACTTTTGACAATGGACACTTTCATATCTATTTTCTGATATTTGATTTTCATTCTTCTTATTTCTGCCAGCCTTCACTAATGTAATACATGTTCTGTGATTTAGAATAGAACCATATATGTATACATATATACATATATATACTTATATATTGTTGTTGTTGTTGTTAGGTGCCTTGGAGTCTGTTCTGACTCATAGTGACCCTATGTACAACAGAACGAAATACTGCCCGGTCCTGTGCCATCTTCACAATCATAGTTATACTTGAGTCCATTGTTGCGGCCACTGTGTCCACCCATCTCATTGAAGGTCTTCCTCTTTTTCTCTGACCTCTAATTTACCAAGCATGACACATATGTGTACATGGAGCCCTGGTGGTGCAGTGGTTAAGAGCTCAGCTATTAACGAAAATGTCGTCTGCTCAAATCCACCAGCCACTCCTTAGAAACCTTATGGGGCAGTTCTACTCCGTCATATAGGGTCAATATGAGTCAGAATCGACTCGATAAAAATGTTTTTTTTTTTAATTTTATGTGTATATGTATGTGTATATATATCACTTAATTGTGTTGTTGATGATGATCTTACCTCCATATTCAGGCACTGTCACATTCACTTTTCTCTTCAGTGTCTTGTTCTAAGTGCATGGCACAAATCTAAATCCACTTAATTTGATTTGTTGAAAAAAAACAATATGTTTTATATGATAGGTCTGAGTCATGACCCAGGGACTCTTGATAGTCTTGATATGTGTCTGCACATATGTGGTATAAGTCCTCTAAGCAGAGAAAGGATACAGATCACAGGGATGGGGGTACTGTTAGATTAAAATTGCAGTAGTAATGCTTCATGCATTTGTATTAAAATAGATCCAAACGGTAAAGAAATATACAGATTCATCCCTATCACCTCCACAGAGGAAACACATTTCATAGGAGACTTGTGCCTTTCCATGTCCTGTTTATAGATACTGTATTTTTACCGTAAATTTTCTGGTCTGCCAGCATTTTATCAGTGCCTACTTCCCCACACCTTAAACCACATTTAAAACTTTTCGAATATATTGGGCAAAACAAAAACCTTATTGTTCTTATTTGCTTTATTACGTTTATAAATAGCTTTGAATGTAATTGTGGAGAACTTTATCTAATTTGTCTTTTTATAGTCTTTTAGATTTTTGACCATTGGATTATATATTCTAGATAGCAATCTTCTGCTGACTAAGTGGGCAATCTTTTCTTTCAGCCTGTCAGATAAATTTTAAATATTTATATTTATATCAAAACATTAAAATCCAATCTTGTTATTTATATCAAAGCATAATAAAAATAAAATAAATAAATTAGGCAACAAATTCCTATTGTAAATCCTAATACTTCTTTAAATATTTTCTTTGTAAAAAAAAAAAAATGCTTGTAACTATATTTTCAGTTTATCTGTTGACTGTGCTGAGCAGGATGAGAGACAGGTAGTATCTCTATCTCACTCACACAGTCTTTCACTTCTTCCTTCTCTTGCCAAAGTTGTATTGTTATATGAATACTTTAGTTGTTTAATGAGTGTCTTTCTTCCTATAAATAATACCTTTGTTTTGATATTCAGTGTCTTGATTCCATCTGCATATGATGAAGTTATTAGCATTCTCTTTATTCATTCAACCTTTTCCTTGGCTCTCCCATTGATCATCCTCTGTCAGTACTGTCTTTACGTTTACATTCTCAAGGTTGTTGGTATGTCCATTATGTTCCAGAATCATAATTGAACCTTCTGCACTTTGTTTATAATTTGATTCTAAGGGTTAAAACATTAATTCATTGTGACATCCATGTAAAATTTTTATAGTGGGCCATGTTGTATATTAGGCTCAACTGCCCTCTCTATGTCACTCAAAAGCAAATAAGTAGCATCAAGGTCAAATGGATTTTCTTATTACTTACATCAATTGTTTGAGATTATATTGCATTTTAGTTTACTTCAAAATTGGTATGGTTTCATTTTTTATTGTCACTGAGATTTTAGCTATCTCTTTTTTTCTAATAATGAGGCAATAATTTATTTTTATCTTGTCTTTTTCTTTGTTAACCATCTTCCTACTTCATTGAGCACCTCCTTTGTCCACAACACTTTATCCATAGGCATGCTTCACAACTATCAGATAGCGATTTTTTTCACTGCTTCCTGGTTTTCTCCTGTTTCTTTATCATTTCTCTTTCTTGTTTTTAATCTTTATTTTTCTGAAATATATCCTCAAATATCTTTCATAGCATATGTGAACAAAAATAATCTTTCTGAGTTTCTGCATCTTTGGAAAATTTTTCTTCCATCCTAAGGCTCTGTTTACAGTTTAGTTGGATATAAACTTTCTGGAGAGATAACCATTTTGCCTCATCCCTTTGAAGGTACCCAGTGTTTTGTATTCACTGATACTCACAGGAAATCTGAGAAAAACACAGTTATCGATCTTTTGATGTTAATGTGCTATTTATTTATTTGTGTTTTACTTTCTCTTTTGTAAGTATTTAGGCTCCATTTGCCTTTGGAATTTTTATATTTCACAAAGACAAATTTAGATATGATTTATTTTAATTTATTGTGGTTGTCATTTGGTAAGCAATTTCAGTTTGAATTTCCATGTTCTACTTAGAGGAAGATTTTTCTTAAAATTCCTCAAATAATTTTCTCCTCTCTATTCTGTCATGTCTCCCTTTCTGGGACCAATTTTACATGTATATAACTATTACTCGAATATTATCATTAGCATTTATTTTGTAGTTTTCATCTATTTCTATTATGTGGCTATTATCTCTCTATTATGTGGCTCAGCCAATCTTTAGAGCCCTGGAGGCCTCCACTGGGCCCTTTGCATCTGGTTGCAACAATGGAAGAGAAAGAACGTGGAGAATCTCAAAATAGGTTTATAGAGACCATCTAGAAGCGTTGCAGTTACTAGAGAATAAATTAAATTTCTGAGTAGGAAAAGCTTTTTATGGCACATAAAGAATTTGGGATTTTCTTGAAGGCGAGGACCCTTTGAAGTATGTTCAGATTTTTAAGCAACACCATGAGTTGTATGATTTAGATACATCACTCTGGCTACTCTGAAAATTATAGATTGCACGGGAGCAAAGAGATGCCTTAGAAAGTGTCATCATAAACCATGTGTTGTATCATGGTCTTTTGGACCATAAGCATGGGCATGCGTATGATGAGAGATGAGAAGACTGAAAAGATAATATTAAGGAAACAATGGGGCCTAGTTACGATTGGGGATTAGTGTTGAGGGAAAATGAGAAGTTAAGTAATACAAGCAAGTTTCTAATCTTCCCCGTGGGGTAAGCTATGCCTGTATTTACTGAGGTAAGGAACTTGGCAGGAGAAGCATATATGAGGAATATTTTGTTTTGAGGATAAGTGGAGATGCTCAGTATATCTTTGGGTTTGTAGTTTTGTAACTCAAGGGAGATATAAGGGCAGAAAGAGAGGATGGGAAGATGTCTTAGTTATCTAGTGTTTCTATAACTGAAATACCATGAGTCAGTTGCTTTAACAAGCAGAAATTTATTTTCTCACTGTTTAGGAGGCTAGGGCTCCAAATTCAGGGCGCCAAATCTAGGGAAAGGCTTTCTTTCTCTGTCAGCTCTGGGGGAAGGTCCTTGTTCCTTGGTTCTTTGGTGATCTTCATGTGGCTTGGTATCTATCTTCCCCCATCTCTGCTTGTTTAATCTGCCCAAGAGAAAATAACTCAAAACATACTCTACACTAATACTACCTTTCTTTGTTAACATAACAAAGAAAACCCATTCCCAAATGAAATTATAACCACAGTTATAATAATAATAATAAAGCAGAAAACATTGCCTTCCAGTCAATTCCTACTCACAGTGACTCTATATAACAGTGTAGAACTCCCCTATAGGGTTTCCAAGGAACAGCTGGTGGATTTGAACTGCTGACCTTTTGGCTAACAGCTGAGCTCTTAACCACTGGTTAGGAATTACAGCACAAATTTTGGGGGAACACAACTCAGTCCATAAGAGAAAGTATCACTCTACTGGGCTTCTTAGGAATTAAAAAAAAAAAAAAAACAGATGGACGTCAAGGGGAGCATCCATTTTCATTATACTCAATAGCACTTAGAAAATTGTAGATAACAAATCCTTTTTCTTTTCACAAATAAATACATTAATAATGTGAAGTAAGAGGAATGATGTTTCAGATGAGAGAATTTGAACATTTTGAAATACTTGTGATAAGTAGTAAAAAATAAACGTTATTAAACTAGTTATTATTTGGTTAGGTTAATTACATGGTATGATGAGGACAGATAGGCTCCAAAGCAGAAGTAGAAAAATTATTCTTTAACATCCTTCCATGAAAGAAGGCATGTATGTTTAAAGGCCAGTGAGATTTTGAGAATTAATACATTTATATCTCTTGGCTGGTGTTTTCTCTGTAAAGTTGAAGAAGTAATAAGGTAAAACATTTGACATGGTTGAGATTTTAAAAGAGCTGCTATGGAGGTGGAGGAGGAGAATTCATTAAGGAGGTTATGTAGGCCGTTCAATATATTTGTGAAAAGTGAAAAATAGTGCTATAAGAATCATGCTGTGGTTAAAAAGGGGAGTAAATTTGCTCTAATCGGGAAATTGGGAAAGGTTTCCCACTAGGTATAGCATTTGTGAGAAGCCTTAGGAATGACAAGGTTTCAGTAGGCAGAAGGTAAGAGAGACGAAGAATAACAAAGACATGCAAACAGTGACATGTAAGCATATTATTAAAATGTCTCATAGATCTGTTAATGTAGGGGATGGAAGAGGAAGAAAAGCTGGACAGTTATTTTGGAACTAGACATTCTAAATATTGGATGTGCTAAAGAGTTCAGATTTTATTCTGGGGCAATATGGTGTCCCTGCTTCTATTCCAAGAGAAAAATAATTTTATCTTACTGGATTTGGGGGGAAGAAAGAATGGAACACACATTTAAAGATGTATTAGAAATTATTCTGGTAAACAAAAAAAAAAAATATTCTCGTAGTTTGCTTTAAAAAAAAGAGAAATTTGCTTGAGTTTGTTCATGTGTCCTTATACAAATTCCTGCTAACATTAACATAATTATGATTACTGGCAGAAAAAGGAGAAAAACAAAAACACCAATATATTTGCAGAATCCTGGAGGAGTTTCCACTAACTGAATGTTAATTGTGCTGGGTCAAGGAAAAAAACATCATCAACAGATCACACATTTACAACTGCTCCGAGTAGAACATACCTGCTCATATGCCTGAAAAAATGGCACAAACCAAGACCTGAGACTATTTCTTTTATGGATGTGGCTTCTTTTAAGCAATCACGTTTCTAGCTGTCTTCTCTCCCCCTTACAGTATCTTTCTTTTCATATCCATTCACAAATAGCGAACCCCAGTAAGAAGAATCTAATTGGAAGAAAGGGCTTGTAAAGAGAGTTGTAAGTTATATCTTTAAGAATACAGAGTCTACATTAAAAAATATATATTTTTGGTGAAAGTTTACACAGGAAATTACGTTCTCATTTAACAATTTATATACACACTGTTCAGTGACTTTTGTTACTTTTTTACAATATATCAGTATTTTCATTATTTCCATTCTGGGTGTTCTGTTTCCCTCAGTCTAGCTTCCCTGCCCCTCCACCTACCTTCTCATCTCTGATCTAGGGAAAATGTTTGCTTTTTGGTTTCATTTAGATAATTATAAGAGGAGTGCAGTACTCAAGAGTGATATTATTTATTTTACAGGGCAATCTGTCATTTGACTGAAAGGTATAGAGTCTGTATTTTCAAGATTTTAGACAAAATAACAGGAAAGACATTGAAAACAGTAAATATTAGGGATATAGAATTTTCTAGGTCTTTATTCACATAATAAATGCAGAACGAGTAAGTTCCCACTTTAGTTCAGGAAAAACAAATTAGATGAATTCCTGAGGGAAAGTGGAAATTAGAATGGGAGCTGAGTATATCTGGCTGTAAAGTCAAGTAGATAGTTGATCTCTGAATGAAAAGTTAAAAGTTTAGTATGTACAATGAATCCCTAAAAATATATATGACTTGTATATCTCTTCTCATTTGATACTGAATAAAATGGGAGATGCATGGGTCCTCAGAAAATATACCTCAAAAGATGAAAAAAGAATACAATTTTCACAATCCAGAAGAAAAATATAGCTTTGAAATTATTTATAATAGGAATCTGAATACAGTTTTAGAAAATGAATTGGCATTCAGACATTGCCTCTAACAAGAAGAGTAAGAAATCCATAAAGAATTAGCAAGATAGCAGGAAAAACAAAGCAAAATAAAACAGAAGCAGGGATACATAAAAAATATAATGAATTTTAAGGAGAAAATTGCAATAGCAGATTAAAACCTACTTTAGAGTAAGAAAAATTTTTTAGAACGCAGTGGAAAAAAAAAAGCTCTGAGCTGGATGAGAGAGAATATATATCAGAAAACAAATATCTTCCTTGAGGAAATGTTATTTTATATATGTAAATCTGGGGCTGTATCTGATTATATTCTGCTAAATTGAAAAGTAGTACTCTTAGAAAGACTTCAGACAATGAAAGGCTCCAGGTCTCAGGACATTTCTATCTAGAAATAGTAACAACAACAACAAAAAATAGGTAATGAAGTTACTCATATATTTATTTTTCCTAAACAAATATTTCTCTGACCTCACTGGTTTTCAGAAAATGTATGGAATACGTATTTTTTTAATTTACTGCATATTACCACCATCAAAGAACTATAGCAATTAAAAAATAATGCATTGATGTATAAAACACAAGAAGAGACTAGCATCCTGAATCCAGCTCTGCCGTTAACTTGGTAAGTTTTCTTGGGCAAGTCACTGAAAAATGTTAAAATGTGCCCTGGCTTTATTGCAACACATCATACAAACTTCTTCACAGACATTCCTCAGGACTGAATCCCCTCGTCCACTATCCTCTGCCCTGCTAGCTGGGTTTGTGAGGCTATTTTTTAATTATGTCCAGGGAAATTGTAGTAAGAACAACAAACTTTCCAAAGTTACTTTAGTGGTTAATTCCAAAGGAAACTTTTATTAACTCATGAAGTCTTCTCTTGTGATCTCATGAATAAATGCGTAATGATGGGGTATGGGAAAGTATGACAGATAAGTTTGAAAAGGTGAAGTTACTTGTAACAGCATTTCAGAGATAATTCACCTGTCTCCAAGAGCAAGCTAGTAAAGAAGGCAGTATGTATGTATGGACCGACGGACGGGCGGGCGGGCGGACGGATCTATGTATTTATAGTTAACCTAAAGGGAATGCAAACTTGTCACACAGACATACTCTGCACTGGTTAGTTGTGCCTTAGCCAGACCTACAGCTACTGAGTCTGTTCTAACTAATAGCGACATTATAGAATATTAGAATTGCCCTGTAGTGTTTCCAAGCCTGTAAATATTTATGGAAGCATACTGCCACATCTTTCTCCCACAGGGCAGCTATTGGGTTTGTATCACTGACCTTTCAGTTAGCAACTGAGTGCTTTGACCGCTAAGCCACCAGGGTCCCAATTGTGCCTTGTTGTTGTTGTTAGATGCCATCAAGTTAATTCTGACTCTTAGCGACCCTCTAGGACAGAGTAGAACTGGCCCATAGGGTTTCCAAGGAGCAGCTGGGAGATTTAAACTGCCGACCTTTTGGTTGACAGCAGAGCTCTTAATCACTAAGCCACTAAGGCTCTGAGGTGTGCCTTAAAAAAAAAGTGCCTTAGGAAGTACTAAATTATACTACAGTTGATATACTTCTGTAATCCCTCAAATCTAGAACGTTCTAAAATATTGTTGAAAGATTGTTTTCATAGCCTAATTTTCCATCTCCTTTTCCTCATCTTTAACTGACCTATAGCACACAAACACATAAAAATACATTGATTTCATTGCATTTTATATATTTATCATAATCTCCAGAAAGAATTTCATATTTGAGCTAAAAACCTTTACCAGTTTACCACTGACATTTCTGGTATAGATTAAAGAACTCCTCTGTACTAACCACAGTATTTGGAATAAAAGTTTATTTGGTGAAAATACAAATGGACACTGGTAACTGCATGCAACGAAAAGCCCCTGTGAAACTATTTTTTTGAATATGACTCTAAGCATTTTTTTCTGAGACATTTAAAAAACTACCCTCACCAAAACTTTTAAACATTCTGCAGAAATGTCTTGAGTAGACAAACCGAGTTCAGGACAGAGATGATGCAGCATTTGGTACACAGACGTGACGGGGAAAAGAAATGAAATCACCTGGAGGGCACATTGATAATGCAGATTCCTGAGTCCCTGGTCAGGTCTACTGAATTAGAAATTCCAGAGGATTGGTTTTGAAATATGCGTATTTAACTAACCTAGATACAGAGTAAATAGCATCTAAAACTGATATTGAATTTGAACCTGAAGAGCTGCAGATGAATAGCTTGCTATGTAGCTCTTAGGGTAACTGAAGAAAATTTGTTGTTGTTGTTAGGTGCTGGTGAGTTGGTTCTGGCTCACAGGGACCCTATGCACAACAGAAAGAAACACTGCCCAGTCCTGCACCATCCTTACAATCATTGTTATGCTTGAGCTCATTCTTGCAGCCACTGTGTCAATCCACCTTGTTGAGGGTCTTCCTCTTTTCCGTTGACCCTGTACTTTGCCAAGCATCATGTCCTTCTCCAGGGACTGATCCCTCCTGACAACATGTCCAAAGTATGTAAGATGCACTCTCACTATCCTTGCTTCTAAGGAGCATTCTGGTTATACTTCTAAGACAGATTTGTTCATTCTTTTGGCAGTCCATGGTATATTCAATATTCTTTGCTAATACCCGATTCAAAGGCATCAGTTTTTCTTCAGTCTTCCTTATTCATTGTCCAGCTTTCACATGCATATGATGTGGTTAAAAATACCATGGCTTGGGTCAGGCACACCTTAGTCTTCAAGGTGACATCTTTGCTCTTCAACACTTTAAAGATGTTCTTTGCAGCAGATTTCCCCAGTGCAGTGCGTCTTTTGATTTCTTGACTGCTGCTTCCATGGCTGTTGATTGTGGATCCAAGTAAAATGAAATCCTTGAAAATTTCAATCTTTTCTCCGTTTACCATGATGTTGCTCATTGGTCCAGTTGTGAGGATTTTTGTTTTCTTTATGTTGAGGTGCAATCCATACTGAATTCTTCGATCTTCATTAGTAAGTGCTTCAAGTCCTCTTCACTTTCAGCAAGCGAGGCCGTGTCATCTGCATAAAGCAGATTGTTAATGAGCCTTCCTCCAATCCTGATGCCCCGTTGTTCTTCATATAGTCCAGCTTCTAGGATTATTTGTTCAGCACACAGATTGAATAGGTATGGTGAAAGAATACAACCCTGACGCACACCTTTCCTGACTTTAAACCAATCAGTATCCCCTTATTCTGTCCAAACAACTGCCTCTTGATCTATGTAAAGGTTCCTCATGAGCACAATTAAGTGTTCTGGAATTCCCATTCTTTGCAACGTTATCCTTAGTTTGTTATGATCCACACAGTCGAATGCCTTTGCATAGCCATTAAAACACAGGTAAACATTCTTCTGGTATTCTCTGCTTTCAGCCAGGATCCATCTGACATCAGCAATGATATTCCTGGTTCCACGTCCTCTTCTGAAACCGGCTTGAATTTCTGGCAGTTCCCTGTCTATGCTCTGCTGCAACCATTCTTGAATGACCTTCAGCAATATTTTGCTTGCGTGTGATATTAATGATATTGTTCTAAAAATTTCCACATTTGGTTGGATCACCTTTCTTGGGAATAGGCATAAATACGGATCTCTTCCAGTCAATTGGCCAGGAAGCTGTCTTCTATATTTCTTGGCATAGACGAGTGAGCACCTCCAGTGATGCATCTGTTTGTTGAAACATGTCAATTGATATTCCATCAATTCCTGGAGCCTTGTTTTTCACCAATACATTCAGAGCAGCTTGAATTTCTTCCTTCAGTACCATCGGTTCAGTACTATTGGATATTTGCAGCTGTTCCTTCTCATTTTGAGTCATGCCACATCAGCAAATGATGGTCCTGAAAGCTTTACTCCATCCACGTCATTAAGGTCGACTCTACTTTGAGGAGGTAGCTCTTCCCCAGTCATCTTTTGAGTGCCTTCCAACCTGGGGGGTTCATCTCCCGGCACTATATCAGACAATGTTCCGCTGCTATTCATAAGGTTTTCACTGGCTAATCCTTTTCAGAAGTAGACTGCCGGGTCCTTCTTCCTAGTCTGTCTTAGTCTGGAAGCTCGGCTGAAGCCTGTCCTCCATGGGTGACCCTGCTGGTATCTGAATACTGGTGGCATAGCTTCCAGTATCACAGCAACACACAAGTCCCCACAGTACGACAAACTGACAGATACGTAGGGGAAGAACATATACTTGACAAATATAAGTCGAATGAAGAAAATTTTAATAATACTCAATGTAATATAATAGTAAATCAAGAAGATATCCTTCCTCATCTATCAGATTGGTCTTTTTAAAAAGAGTAATATGCAGAAGGTTAACTTATTTTATTCCAGTAATGTTTTTAACAAGAAGTAGAAATCAGTCTAGATGTCAGTTGCAATTGGATATGAATAGATTACAATATATCCACAAATAGAATCTTATGTAGTTATAAAATGATGATGTACATTTGTTAAATAAGTAACAATGCAAAATTAAAGGCAGATTACAGAAGTTATAGTATGATCTTTTTTTTATGAGGATAAATAGAAATATTTGTGTGGGGAAAACGCCTAGGAGAAAAGAAACTCTAAGTTCAATGATAGTTTTTTCTGAACGATAGAAACTTAATGTTTTTATTTTGCTTAATTGCAAATAAGCACATTCTCTAAATTGTATGCACATCATTTGCATATATGAGACAAGGATATTGCTAGTGACAAAATAATTGTAAGCCATTATTATATCCCTGCGACTGTTCCAAATGCCTTACATGTGTTATTACATTGAATCTTTATATAATTCTGTCTTAATTTTACTATTTAATCAGACAGACATAGAGAAGTCAAGGAATTTGCCCATATTTACATGACAAGGGAGTGTGTATTACATATTATAAAAATCAGTCTAAAATATACAAAGATTTAATTTAATTTGTACCTTTTATTTTACTTTAACTGTCTAATTTTTTTAGTTTTTCAAAGTCTCATCTTTTTTAAAATAATGTCAATGCAATACTTAAAACATAAATGAAGTTTATTCTTCATTGTCAACACTCAAGTGTCAAAGACAAAATACATACTAATTTCTGTCTGATTTAAAATTTATTTGCTTTTTTTCTATACCCCTTCTACTTATCAAGATTCTACTGAGAGACTCCATCTTTAGATGCTACCAAAATCATTCAACATGAAAGTTGTCTTCCAAACTTGGATGTCAAACTACCATGTATAATGGAAGAATATTCATATTTTTTTAAACTTCTTTTAATTATTGTTGTAAATATATATATATAACACAACATTCACCAACTCAAGATTTTTTGTGCATGCAATTTATTGATTGATTACGTTAATCATGTTATGCTACCATCACCAATATCCATTGCCAAATTTTCCATCACCATAAATAGAAGCTCAATGCTCTCTAAACAATGCTTAAATGTCTCTTAAGCTTGTGTGTGTATATTTTAAATATATATATATATATACATGTATATAAACCCATGGCCATTGAGTCAATTCTGACTCATAGCGACCCCAGAGGGCAGAGTAGAACTGCCCCACAGGATTTCCAAGGAGCAGTTGGTAGATTCCAACTGCTGACCTTTCAGTTAGCAGCTGGACATGTAACTACTGTGCCACCAGTACTCCGTATATATACACACACATCTCCATTTTGAGAAATAAACAGGTTTTATTAGTTTTTTTTTTTCTTTAACATTTTCATGGACCTAGGATATAGACGCCTGTTACATTTTCGCCCTTTAGAGGTTGATCGGCAGGCAATTGAGCCACTTTAGTCCGTCCTGGCTCCATGGTAGATACTGGTTCAACTGCCTAAAAAACAAGGAAGTTTGTCTGAGCCACATTTGGGTGTTGAGAGCATTCATATGAGGGCATGTTTCCTGAATGCTTCCCAGAAAAGCAAGTGATTGTGTGAAATTTTTGTCTTTTGGTTGGCTTCTGACAGTCAGATAAGGCTTGCAAGTATCTTTGCTATTTCCTTTGTGTTATTGGGAAGATATAGTTACTGGCATTCAGAAATATTCAAGTAAATGAGTTATTCTTGGGGTGAAAACAGTTTGTGAGGCACTTCCTGGGCCATGGGACCAGTACATCCCACAAGTGTCCCATGGAATAGGGTACCAATATGGCCCACTCTAAATCAAACTGATAACAATTATGTGTACCAAGTGCGATGTTTATTTAGTATTTAGTGTGTATTTTTGTGTATTTCTGGAAAGCTAAGTAAGATATTTCATGGCTTAGTGTAACCAGGAAGTGTGATGTGCCATGGGACCCATATGTCCTGTGTGTGTGATGTGCTTCATGGAACATGGGACTGGTATGTTCCACTTGCAATTGGCACCCGAGTTTTTCAAATAATAGTAAAAACAATGACAAACAATGATTCAGCATACATTACATTAGCGAGAAAACGTGGCATCACTAAAAAATCCCCCCCCCCCAAAAAAACATGAGAGGGTTAAGCTGGTTGAAAAGACCAAATATGCTTTATTCCAGCGCTTTTGTATTGTATCGCTGGATGAAGTTCAGGAGGTGGCAATGTATGGGAAGGATGAACTGAAGTAGAATATGATTATTGTTTGGGATGCCAGGAAAATTCCCAGAGAGATCTATGGGGTTCATAAATTTCCAAAACTGTCAAACAACAGGAATATTTGGCTCAGTGATACAGAGTACAACTCCAAAATTAAATAGCTAACACTTCTCTTGATTTCTCTGGTGCCTACTCAGCAGCGCACTTTCTAATGATATTGGAACTAATAGAAGGGGAGGCTGAAATCTACCTTGTAGATGCTTTTGTTCAGATTAGACTACAAAAAAATTGTAAAACAATTTTAAAACATGTTATAAAAGCTCTGTGGTTTTTGTTAATTTATTTTATTTCAGTTTAACCAAAATCTTAGGGTTCTCTAGAGAAACAGAATCAGTGATACATATATATATATAGACATACACATAGATATGTATGTGTGTGTGTGTGTGTATATATATATATATCATAGCATGTAACATTGTGCAGTCCTGTGTTTTCTTCACAACCTTTGGTATGTTTGAGCCCATTTTTGCAGCCACCGTGTCAATCCATTTCATAGATGGTTGCCCTTGTTTTTGCTGACCTTCTACCAACCATGACATTCATTTTCTAGAGAGTGGTCTTTCCTGATGACTTGTCCAAAGTTAGCAAGATGAAGCCTAGTCATCTTCATTTCTAAGGAGCATTCTGGCTGTACTTCCTCCAAGGTTGATTCATTGGTTTTTCTGGGTAGGCCATGGTATATGCAATATTCTTTGTCAACACCACAATTCAAATATATCAATTCTTCTTCAAGCTTCCTTTTTCATTGTCCTGCTTGCACATGCATATGAGATGATTAAAAAGACCATGGCTTGGTTCGGGCATACTTTAATCCTCTAAGTGACTTCTTTGCTTTTTAACACTTTGAAGAGGTCTTTTGCAACAGATTTGCCCAGTGCAACACATCATTTGATTTCTTGACTGCTGCTTCCATGGACATAATTATTGACCCAAGTAGAATAAAATAATATGAAGAAAAAATAAATAACATCGAAAAATGTTGTTAATAATCAACAAAGCCAAAAGAGGATTTTGTATCCTAGATCAAAAAGAAAGATACCTAAGGTCCTTGGTAGCCTTTTTTGTTTTTTTAAGCTATGGAAATAATTATTTAAGATTCAGAAAGAGTTAGGTCAAATCGTCTTTATTAGAACTATTTTTTGAGTTTATTGTCTTCATCTCCATAAAGAGTAGTTTGTATTATCTCTGGGGTCCCGTTCCCCTTTACATTCTATTGTTCTGAGATCATACAGTTTTACTTGTTAATGATGAGCTTGTGAAGCAGTTCATGCAAATGAATTCTTAAGAAGCAAAGGCCCTGTTTTCATGAAAATAAGCCACGTAATGAGCAAGTAAGGAGAGAAATGAAGAAAATTACCACAATATTAATTTGCCATCTGTGTAAGCTCTTCTTTTCATTTTTGAGTCTTTCTCTAAGCATGAAAATAAAATTTGAAGGAATGAGCAAACTAACAGTCATCACCCTAACTGACTGACAAGTCACTTTTGTGCCCAAATATGAATTTCCGTGTTTATGAATACACTTGAAAAGGCTGAGGTGATAAGCAAATGGCTAAAAAAAAAAATCAGCTATATCAGACCAAACAGTCAGCAGTTGCTCTAAAACAGAGATCAGAAGGTAAGGGGACAGAGAAGCTAGATTCAAGGAAATGGAATAACCAGAATTGAAACAATGAGATTGTGAAAAATGTAAGCAGTGTCACTGAAAAATATGCATTGTTTTTGTTGTTAGGTGGCACTGAGTCAATTCTGACTCATAGTGACTGTCGTGCATTGAATTATGACCCCTCAAAATATCTGTCAGCTTGGCTAGGTTATTATTGCCTTGTACAATTATATGATTGTCTACCATTTTATCATCTGATGTGATTTCCTTACATGTTATAAATCCCATCACTGTGATGTAAAAAGATGGATCAGCGGCAGTTATATTGATGAGGTCTACAAGATTAGATAGTGTCTTAAGCCAATCTCTTTTGAGATATAAAAGAGAGAAGTGAGCAGAGAAGGGGAACCTCATACCACCAAGAAAGCAGTGCCAGGAGCGGAGCGTGTCCTTTGGACCTGAGGTTCCTGTGCTGAGGTGCATCTAGACCAAGGGAAGACTGATGACAAGAACCTTCCTCCAGAGCCAACAGAGAGAGAAAGCCTTCCCCTGGAACTGGCACCCTGAATTCAGACTTCTAGCCTACTGGATTGTGAGAGAATAAACTCCTCTTTGTTAAAGCCATCCACTTGTGGTATTTCTGTTATAGCAGCACTACATGACTAAGACAGCGACCATGTGTACAACAGAATAAAACACTGCCCAGTCCTATGCCTTCTTCACTTGCTTTGTTTGAGCCCATTGTTGCAGCCACTGTGTCAGTCCATCTCATTGAGGGTTTTCTTCTTTTTCACTGAACCTAATTTACTGTGTAAACTTTCACCAAAAACACAATAAAATGTTATTTTCAAAATGGATAATGTCATTGGTTCAAATAATTTTATGTATTAGAAAATCAGAGACATTTAATTTACGTGGAACTTGTTCTAAAATCTTAACAACTGACAATAATTTTTTTTTTTAAGATATAGAAGTACAAACTCTGAGGGCAATTCAAATTGTTTTTCATTTTATAGAAGTGATCTTTAAATTAAAATGAATTAGTTCTTCTTAGACATAACCAAAAACCAAACCAAACCCGTTGCTGTTGAATTTACTCCAACTCATAGCAACTCTATAGGACAGGGTAGAACTGCCCATAGAATTTTCAGTGTGTGTCTGGTGAATTCAAACTGCCAACCTTTTGGTTAACAGCCATAGCATTTAAACACTATGCCACCAGGGCTTCCTTCTTAGGGAAAAGTATATAAAAATATGACTTTTATAAATACCTCCTTTATTTTTCAATTCATTTAATGTTTAAATATTGATACTTACAATCATTTAGTTACCAATTCTAGAATACTAAGACCAACACATAATCCTAACCATAACCTTAACTTTCGGCGGCTAACTGAAATGTTGACGGTTTGAACCCACCAGTGGCTATGAGGGAAAAAAGAGCTTTTGATCTGGTCTGGTAAAGATTTCAGCCTTGGAAATCTATGAAGTAGTTCTACCCTGTCATAAAGAGTTGCTGTTAGTCAGAATCGACTTGATGGCGCACAAGAACAACAAGACAACACACCATTGTATTTAATAAAAATGTTGAAAGTTGTAATGTGCTTACATAATATACTATATTATGCACTCCTTAATAGTTATTTAGAGTTTTCCTTAATAACCAAGAAGTTAATAATAAAATCATTAATAAACATCTTTTTCCTTTTAAATTCATTTGGATTATTCCTTTACGGTACAGATACTTTGGCTCTGACTTACCTCAACAACGCTTCATTTAAGATAAGAGCCCTTCTACATAGCTCATAATATTTAGGAATGCTGTGAGGGTATAGTTATTCTCATTGTTCTATTTTAGGGTTTTTTTTTTTATTAACTTATTCAGAGATATTGTCAAAATGAGGTACAAATCAAGACAGCCAGTTTCACAGGGGACTGATCAATGAAGATGAATGCCTGTTTATTAATCTGCAATGAGCAATATAGCCCTATTGACTGGAGAGAATCATAAGAAACTTTATCCTGGTAGGGCTGAGTATATCAACTCAGGAAAACAAATCATAGATCAGATTATAACCTGGTGAGCACTGAATTGGAACAAAAGTAGTTTGATGTTCTCTAAGAAGTACTTCTATCTTGCCTTCCTAACAATATGAATTGCCCTTCTCCTCTCTAGTGAATTTTTTGTCTGAATACCTGGGACAAATCAAACAGAATCAGATTATTTCTCTTTTGAATGAAGCTAGCAAAGCCCAGAAAAATTCTCATTGCTTCATCCTGTTTCCAACACTGTGTACATAACAAAAGCATCTGCTATTAAAAAAAAAAAAAAACCTGTTGGAATTTACTATGATTTACATCACATCTAATTTTATTTAGTACATAAAATCATGTCTCTTTGAAGGTATACTTGGAATGGACCAGAAAACATGGTGATTTGCAGGAAATGCTTTCATTTTCTAGGCTTTGGTGGTATAGATAATGTCTTTTTGTATATTTCCTACGAAATTTTCTACAGGTGACTAATGGTAGATTTTCTTCACATTTATATCCATTTTAGAAGTTATTATTTTCTGATTTTATCCTTAAATCTGGAGCATTCCTCCTTTGGGTCCTGTTGCCATTTTTCAATAAATACAAATCTTATCCCCGTCCTTGGTGATCTCTCTTGCCTCAGACGTGCACTTAGGGTTTCTATCACTCATTTGATCCTGGCTTATGTCATTAGTCATTTTTTGAAGTTTGCTTTCTTTGAATCAGGAGGGGATTTTAAACCATTTGATATAAGGGTTCATGCTGACAATGAATTCAGAGTAGGGAAAATGTCACAGATAAGGATATTAAAGAAAGATTTCACAGATAAGTCTGTACTTAAACTGGATCCTGGGAGATTTGTCTAGGCAGAGGGAAGCAAAAAAGTTAACCTGGATATTGAAACTAATGCAACAGAGTCACAGAAATGGTAGCAAGAATCTAGGGAGATCGCTGCTGTTCAAACAGTTCATGAGTGGATATTGGTTTAAGCAAAAATGATGGTTTTGGTAGTGAAAAGGAAAAGACAGATACAAAAATTATTTAGAGGAAGAATCTTCAAAAGAAATTCTTAAATGTGTGTGGGGGGGCTTGAATAATTTAACACCCGTGTTCCAGTTCAACTTAAAGATTCTGTATCCCAGAGTTTTGCTGATTCCTTGAATAACAGAATACTGTCACAATGAAGTACAAAACAAGTGAACCAGACTCAAAGCAGACTGATTAATAAAACAAATCACCTGCATATTGAGCTGGATTAAGCAATAAAGTCCTATTAACCACAAAGGATTCTAAGAAACCGCCCTGAATCGGATCGTGCACGTCTATTCAGAGAAACAGATGGTAGAAAGTGAATATTAACTTTAACTGTGACTCTTCATGTTTTCCTTGATCTTCCATCTGAAGACACATATTAGCATTTGGAGATGCATTAACCCAAATCCTCAGATATTTGTGTGCATTAAAAAAAAAAAAAAACTTGTACCTGACAGAGGCAGGACAATAGGAACAAGGGGATCAGATAACAGTTTTCACCAAGGTAAAACAGGAATATTTCCTGCTTATTTTTAACTTTTAACTTGACCGAACACCAAATATTTAAAAATTAAGGTTATCTTTGTTAAAGGATAATATTTGATAGATCTCATACCAAGAAATCTGGGAAGCTCTCTAATTTATTTGTTATTCAGACATAGGCTTAGTAAGGAGTTCGTCTCGGATTGGAAGTCACCAGGGATCAAAGCCAGAAATGTAAGGAGGCATTGCTGAAGATTTTACTGGTTAAGTCAGGCTCTTTGGTGGCATGTGCTTGTTCTGACCTAAATGTATAACTTCCAGTTTTATTTTTTCTGTAGACAATCTCTGAGAATTTGATTGTTCTTTGTTTACTATGTATTGAGTATTAAGTAAATTGGCAAATTGTTTTTAAGAAAGATAGTTTTCTTATCTGTGAATAAACTTTTGGGACATGTTGATCTAGAAATGGGATGGGATATATATATAAAAACATGGATGCAAGGAGTGGCAGGTGGATTTCAACTGCTGACCTTTTGATTTTAGTAGCCAAACTCTTAACCGTTATGCTACGAGGGCCCCATATACACCTATTCCTCACTTATTGACTGTCTTGTTATCCAACATTTCAAATTTATGACAATAGTAAAAAACTACTATCTGCCTATTTTGCACATTAACAATGTACATCTAACAGTAACGAACACTGAGGAGTGAGGCAAGAATAATGCTGGCTGTGATGGTTAAGGGTATGAGTCAACTTGGCTGAGCCATGATTCTCAGTGGTTTGGCAGTTAAGTAATGATGTAATTTGGCAGATATGTAATGATGTAATCATCCTCTGTTTTGTGATCTGATGTGATTATCCTCCCTTTTCACATAATGCTGACTTTCCATAACAATCTGATCTTTGTAACTTAACCATGTTGATAAGTGAGGAGTATTTACCTATCTTTCTATCATCTATCTATCTATCATCTATCTATCTATCTATCTATCTATCTATCTATCTATCTATCTATCTATCTATCTATCTATCTATCTATCTATCATCTATCTATCTTCTATCATCTATCTATCTATCTATCATCTATCTATCTATCATCTATCTATCATCTATCATCTATCTATTATCTATCTATCTATCTGTCTATCTATCTATCATCATCTATCATCTATCTATCTATCATCTATCTATCTATCATCTAGCTATCTATCATCTGTCTATCTATCTATCTATCTATCTATCTATCTATCTATCTATCTATCTATCTATCTATCTATCTATCCGTCTATCTCTCTCTCTCTCTCTCACAGCTGGACCAATAGGCAACATCATAAATAAACAGAGAAAAGATTGAAGTTCTCAAGAATTTTATTTTATTTGGATCCACAATGAACACCCATGGAAGCAACTGTCAAGAAAGACGCATGCATTGGGCAAATTGGCTGCAAAAGGCCTCTTCAAAGTGTTAAAAAACAAAGATGGCTTTTCAAGGACTAAGGTGATCCTGACCCAAGCCATGGTGTTTTCAATCACTTCATATGCACGTGAAAGCTAGACAATGAGTAAGGAAGACTGAAGAAAAATTGACCCCTTTGAATTATGGTGTTGGTGAAGAATATACCATGGACTGCCATAAAAATGAACATCTGTCTTGGAAGTAGTACAGCCAGAATGCTCCTTAGAAGTAAGGATGATGAGACTTAGTCTCACATACTTTGGACATGCTATCAGGAGGGACCAGTCCCTGGAGAAGGACCTCATGCTTGGTAGAGGGTCAGCAAAAAAGAGGAGGGCCCTCAATGAGATGGATTGACACGGTGGCTGCAACAATGGGCTTAAGCATAACAACAATCATGAGGATGGCGCAGGACTGGGGAGTGTTTCTTTTTGTTGTACATAGGGTCTCCAAGAGTGTGTGTATATATATATACACACACACATATATTATTTTTCTTAATAATCTTATGAAATGTTGCTCCATCTAACTCATATGTTAGACTGTTAAAATATTAAATCACAGTACTCAAGTAACTGTATGTTCTAATACCTAGAATACAGCTGACTCAAGTAATATCAAGTAGCAGTATTCTAGTACTAGGGCATATAATTTTGAACTAAAATTGCATACGGTACCTACTAAAAGTTTATGTAGGAAAAAAAAAAAACAAAACTAGTGTCTGTTAGTAGTCATACCACAATCCCAGTTCCATATGTATCTTGGGTAAATATAAATTAAGAAAAATATTTTTTCCCATCAAAAGTTTAAGAAATTTTATTAACAATTGCTTTTCAAAAGCTTCTCAGTTTAATGACTTAAATTTTCCTGAAACAAAACAAAGCTAAGATATATGATATCTAAGACAATACTACATTAAGAACTCAAAACATTATTTAATCATCTCCATTGGTAGCTTTAGATAGGATAGCACAAAGTAAATTGTGGAGAGTATTTGTGTGTTGGTGGAAATAATCTTATCTGGAAAGAATATCACCACTGGTTTCCAATTGTCTGGCCTTCTCTACCTTAATGGAATTGAGGTTGCCATTTTGCTTTTACTGACCTCATTTTACTTAACAGAAGATTTAAAAGGTTCAAGCAAAAAAGATACAATCAGAAGAAATTCTTTAAGACATTAAATTGAAAGAAAACTGAATAAAGTCTGTACTAAAATACCTAGGCATTCACACTACTGTTCTGTATTAAGGCAATTATCAGCCTAGGAGAAAATAGTTAAGTCAGCCTGAGTTTCCTTGTTGTTATTGTTAGGTGCTGTCAAGTTGGTTCTTACACATAGTGACCCTATGTCCAACAGAACGAAACACTGCCTGGTCCTGCACCATTCTCACAATTGTTACGCTTGAGGCCACTGTTGCAGCCACTGTGTCAATCCATTTCGTTGAGGGTCTTCTTTTTTGCTGGCCCTCTACTCTAACAAATGTGATGTCCTTCTACAGGAACTGGTTCCTCCTGGTAACATGTCCTAAGCATGTGAGATGTAGCCTTGCCATCCTTGCTTCTAATGAGCATTCTGGCTGTACTTCTTCCAAGACAGATTTGTTCATTCTTTTGGAAGCCATGAATATTCAATGTTCTTTGCCAACACTATAATTCAAAGGCATCAGTTCTTCTTTGGTCTTCGTTATTCATTGTCTAGCTATGCAATGCATGTGAGGAGATTGAAAACACCACGGTTTGGGTTAGGAACACTTTAGTCTTCAAGGTGACATCTTTGCTTTTTAACACTGTGAAGAGGTCTTTGGCAGCAGATTTGTTCAAGGGGATGGGTCCTCTGATTTCTTGACTGCTGCTTCCATGGGTGTTGACTGTGGATCCAAGTAAAATGAAATCCTTGACAAATTCAATCTTTTCTTTGTTTATTGTGATGTTGCTCATTGGTCCAGTTGTGAGGATTTTTGTTTTCTTTATGTTGAGGTGTAATCCATACTGAAGGCTGTGATTTTTGATCAGTAAGTGATTCAAGTCGTCTCCGCTTTCAGCAAGCAATGTTGTGTCATCTATACATTGCCAGTTTTTAATGAGTTTTCCTCCAACTCTGATGCTGCGTTCTTCATGTAATCCAGGTTTTCTGAATATTTACTCAGCATACAAATTGAGCAAGTATTTTGAAAGGATAAAACCCTGATGCACACCTTTCCTGACTTTAAACCACACAGTATCCCTTTGCTCTGTTTGAGTGACTTCTTCTTGATCTATGTACAGGTTTCTCATGAGCACAATTAAGTGTTTGGGACTTCCCATTCTTTGCAATATCATCTGTAATTTATTATGATCCACACTGTCAAATGCCCTTGCATAGTCAATAAAACAGAGGTAAACATCTTTCTGGTATTCTCTGCTTTCAGTCAAGATCCATCTGACATCAGCAATGATATCACTGGTTCCATGTCCTTTTCTGCATCAGGCTTGAATTTCTGGCCATTCCCTGTCAATGTTCTGCTGCAACCATTTTTGAATTATCTTCAGCAAAATTTTACTTGTGTGTGATATCAGTGGTATTGTCTGATAATTTCTGCATTCTGTTGTATCACTTTTCTTTGGAATGGGTACAAATATGGATCTCTTTCACTTGACTGGCCAGGTAGCTGTCTTTTAATGGTCTTGGGATAGACGAGTGTGCACTTCCAATGCTGTACAAGTTTGTGGAAACATCTCAATTGGTATTCCGTCAATTCCTGAAGCCTTATTTTTCACCAATGCCTTCAGTGAAGATGGACCTCTTCCTTCAGTACCATATGTTCCTGATCGTATACTACCTCCTGAAATGGTTGAACATTGACCAATTCTTCGTGGTATAGTGGCTTGATGTATTCTCTCCATCTTCTTTTCATGCTTCCTGCATCGTTTAATATTTTCCCTGTAGAATTTTTCAATATTGCAACTCGAGGCTTGAATTTTTTCTTCAGTTCTTTCAGCTTGAGAAATGCACAGCGTATTCTTCCCTTTTGGTTTTCCAAGTCCTCCTTGCACGTTATTAAAATAATTTGTCTTCTCCAGGTGTACTTTGAAATTTTCTTTTCAGCATTTTTACTTCCTTTCACTTTAGCTACTGGACATTCAAGAGTCTCTTCTGACATCCATTTTGGTCTTTTCTTTCTTTCCTGTCTTTTAACGACCTCTTGCTTTCTTCATCCATGATGTCCTTCATGCCATTCCACAATGGTTGACTTTGATGTCTCTTCTTCAGTCATTAGAGTCCAATGCATCAAATCTATTCTTGGGATGGTCTCTAAATTCAGGTACAATAGGCTCAAGGTCCTACTTTGGCTCTCACTGACTTGCCCTAATTTTCTTCAGCTTCAACTTGAATTTGCCTATGAGCAACTGGTGGTGTTTTTCCACAGTAGGCCCCTGGCTTATTCTGACTGATGATATTGAGCTTTTCCGTCATCTCTTTCCACAGATGTAGCAAATTTGATTCCTGTGTATTCCATCTGGCGAGGTCCACATGTATAGTCACCATTTGTTAAAAAAAGATGTTTGCAATGAAGATGTTGTTGGTCTTGCAAAATTCTATCATGTGACCTCTAGCATCATTTCTGTCACCAAGGCCATATTATCAAACTGCTGATCCTTCTTTGTTTCCAACTTCCACATTCCAATCACCAGTAATGGCCAATGCATCCTGATTGTGTGTTGGATCAATTTTAAACTGCAGAAGTTTGTAAAAATCTTCAATTTCTTCATCTTTGGTCTTAGTGGTTATGTTTAATTTGAATAATAGTCATATTAACTTGTTTTCCTTGTAGGTGCATGGATATTATCCTATCACCGACAACGTTGTACTTCAGGAACGATCTTGAAATATTCCTTTTGGTGATGAATATGCTATTCCTTTTCAAGTTGTCATTCCTGGCATAGTAGACCGTCTGATTGTCCTATTCAAATTGGCCCGTACCAGTCCATTTCTGCTCACTAATGCCTAGGATATCAATGTTTATGTGTTTCATTTCATTTTTGTTGATTTCTAATTTTCCTAGACTCATAATTCATACATTCCTCAATCCAATTATTGATGGATATATGCAGCTGTTTCTTCTCATGTAGTGTTGTGACACATTAGCAAATGAAGGTCCCAAAAGCTTGACTTCAAACATGTCATTAAGGTAGACTCTACTTTGAGGAGACAGTTCCTCTCAATCGTATTTTGAGTGTCTTCCAACCTGAGGGGCTCATTTTCCCGTAGTATATCAGAAATGTTGCACTGTTATTCATAACGTTTTCACTGGATAATTTTTTCTTTTATTATACTTTAAATGAAAGTTTACAGAACAAACTCATTAAACAGTTATTATACATATTCTTTTATGGCATTGGTTAACAACCCCATGACATGTCAACGTTCTCCCTTCTTGGTCTTGGGGTCCCTAGTACCAGCTTTCCTGTCCCTTCCTGCCTTCTAGTCCTTGCTCCTGGGCTGGAGAGTCTCTTTAGTCATGATTTTTTTTTTTTTTGGACCTGTCTAATTTTTGGCTGAAGTGTGAACCTCAAGACTGACTTCATCACTCAGCTAAAAAGGTGTCCAGGGGCCATACCCTCCAGGGTTTCTCTAGTTTCTGCCAGGCCAGTAAGGCTGGGTTTTTTTTTTGTGTGTGAGTTAGAATTTCACTCCACATTTTTCTTGAGCTCTGTCTGGAACCTTCTATTGTGATCCCTGTCAGAGCAATTTCACTTGCCAATTCCTTTCAGAAGTATACTGTCGGATCTTTCCTCCCAGTCTGTCCAGGTCTGGAAGCTCAGCTGAAACCTGTCTGCCACGGGTGTCCTTGCTGGTAGTTTAATACCAATGGCATAACTTCCAGTATTACAGCAACATGCAAGCCCCCACAGTATGACAAACTGACAGATGTGTGAGAGTGAGTTTGCTAGGCTTCCTTATAATTAAGTCTTTGATTATTGTTATTGTATACCAACACCTAAGGGGTTCTACTCTGTCCTATATGGTTGCCATGAGTCTGAATCAACTCAGTGGCAATGGGTTAAGGGGTCCCTGGGTAGCACAAACTGTTAAGTACTATACTGCTCACCTAAAGTTTGGTGATTTGAACCCACCCAGAGGCAACTCAGAAGAAAGGGCTGGCAATCTTCCAAAAGACCACAATCATCAAAACCCTGTGTAGTATAGTTCTACTCTGCAACACCTGGATTCTCCATGAGTCAGGTGGAGTAGACGGCGGTTGGTTCGGTTTATTTGGTTTTATACCAATACCTAGCATATAAAATTCTCTATATGTGAACTGAATTTTTCAAAGCATATTCATTTTTCTACATGTGCAAAAACAGATTTTTATTCACACTTTTCATCAGAGGTCTTTTTATCTAGACCAGAATATTTTACCACCATAAAACTGCTTTTCCTTGTTTGTACTTTGGACTGATGCCATCAACCTATACTAAAAATGTTTAAAAGAGGCCATGAAAACTTTGAATATGCTTACTGTTCAGGTATCAGTGTTTGTTCTACTATACTGGTTATTTTCCAACCTCTTATTATGGAAATTTCAAATATTCAAAAGTAGAGTGACCTGAGTAAGGAATTCCCAAGGGTCTATCACCCAGTTTCTCAAATTCAAATTTTGGCCAATCTTGTTTTATTTATAATTCCCATTCACCTATACCCCCTACTGATTTTTTTTTTTTACAGATCTCGGACATTATTATTATTTTATTCATAAATATATGTGTATGTATCTCTAAAATTAATAATGTTTTCAGAGTACTCACATTCTCTAATAACACTTAAAATGACACTTATTTCTTAATATAATGAAATATTTAATGTTCATATTTCTATTGTCTTATTGTGCCACGTTCTGATATATACAGTATATCTATATCCATTATCTGTCATTCTAGCAAACCATCTATTTATCAATCTACCATCATCTATCCAATATTTTATATCTATATATATATATGCATACATATATATACATGCATTGTTTTTTACAGTTGGTTTATTGAAATCAGGATCCAAATGTTTTACATATTGCATTTGCTTTAAATGACTCTAAATCCTCTTTTAATCTATAGGTTCTTCAACTTTCTTGCAAATTATTTGTGGAAGATTGTTTGCCCTCCAGAGTCTCCCTATATTTTGATATTCCTTGTTTTACCCTTATTTATGTTGCTGTTTAACATTAGTTTCCAAATAGTGCATTTCCTGTAATCTGGTAGCCATATCTGGAAGCCAGATCATATAAAGGTCCAATATTTTGGCCAAAGGACCTCATTGATGGTGTTGTGTTTTTTCAACAGGCGTACTTGATATGCAGTTGACTCCCTTTTCATAATGTTAGTTGTCACTGAAAATCATTGCTGGATCTACTATATTTCAGTGGTGTGCAAAAATACTGATTTTTATATGTATGTATCAGTATTTTTATAAATCTGCTTCTGTCTTCTGTATTGAGGTATAATTTACATATAGTGAAGTACAGAGATTTTTACAGTGTGATGAGTTCTGACACGTTTACACTCATGTATCCCAAACCATGATCAATATGTAAGCTTCCCATGCCAACTTTACCCCCTGAAAATAGGTAATATTAAAATTTATGTCACCAAATATAAACTTTATCTGTTCTTGAACTTCATATGAATAGAATCATATGATGCGTTGTTCTCTTTTAATTCTACTTCCATTTGTTCAACACAATGTTTCATCTTTATCATTGCATGTATTTTCAGTTTGTTTCTTTTACTGCTTAGCAATACCTTATTATATGAATTTTCCACAACTTACTTATCAATCTTCCAGTTTTGAAATATGTAGGTAGTTTTCAAATTATGCCTACTATAAAAAATCTGCTTTGAACATTCTCGAAGAATTATTTTGTGAATATATACTTTAAAATGTCTTGGCTATGTACATAGGAGTAGAATGGTAATATTCATGTGGCAAATAATGTTTAACTTTCTAAGAAACTGCCATTGAGTTTTCCAAAATAGTACTATTATGCATTCCCACAAGGGATGTTTAAGAATGCTGCTTCACATTCTTACCAACAATGGTCTTGTCGATCTTTTTTATTTTATTTTTTTAATTTTAGCCATTTTACTTGCAGTAGTGGTATCGTATTTTGATTTTACTTTGAATCTCTCTGATCATTGATGATGTTATCATCTTTCAATGGGCTTATTTGCCATTCCTGTATGTGTGTCTGTTGACTTTCCCATTTTTTAAGAATTAGATTGTTTGTCTACTTATTGAATTGTTAGAGTTCTTTGCATATTTGAGATACAAGCCCTTTGTCAGATCTAGGAATTGCTAACCTTTTCTCCAGACTGTTGTTTGGTCTTCCTATTATCACAACTGGAACTTTTGTAAGTGGAATTTTAATTTTGATGTATTATTGCTTATCCTTTGCAATTTTGCAGGGGATTACTTTTATGTCCTGTGTAAAAAAACTTTTCTACCCTAAGGATGTGAAGATATGTGCTTTTCTAGAGACTTAGGTCTACTGTCACATATAATCTCAGATTATACTCTATATGTGATGAGGGCTTTTTTTTTTTTTTTTTTTTTTAACCATAGACCATACAAATATGCAATTGTTCAGCATAATTTAGGGTTTTTTTTTTTTTTCTCAGTGCACTGCCTTGACATCTTTGTCAAAAACTGTCCAATTGTCTATGTATATTTGAGCCCATTTTTGTGCTCTCTCTCTGTTTCACTGTTATATTAGTTTTTCCTTACACCAATTCCATACTATCTTAGTCAATATATTTTTATTGACTTTTTAAATCAGGTAGTGTAAATTCTCCAACTTTGCCTTCCCACCCTTTTGTTTCTTCCCAAAGATACTCTTGTCTATGCAGGGTCTTTTTAGTTCTGTATAGAATTTCAAATGTATTTGTCCATTTCTACATAAACAAACAAAGAAACTGGAATTGTGGTGACTCAATATATGGATAATTGATATCTTAATAATATTCAGTCTTCCAAACCATGAACATGTTTTACATACTAAGGCCTTCATTAATCTCTCTCATCAATATGTTATAGTTATCAGTAAAATTGTCTTGCACTAATTTTCTTTAATTTATTGTTTAATATGAGGTGCTTTTTGATGCTACTGTAAAGAGTATTTTGTCCTTTCCAATTGTTTGCTGCTAATATATAAAAATGTTAAATTGATCTCGCAGCCTGTAACTTTATAAATTCACTTATTACTTCAAGTAGCTTCTTTGTAGATCTCATTGGATTTTATACACTAATAATTTGTCATCTGCCAAAAAAAAAAAGACATGTCTACTTCTTTCTAATGCCTGTGCCTTTTATTTCTATTTCCTCCTTATTGCATTTGTTTAGACCTAAATTATAATGCTGGGAAAAAAAAAAACCTGTAGCCATCAAGTCAATTCCGACTCATAATGACCCTATAGGACAAAGTAGAACTGCCTCATAGAGTTTCCAAGGAGCCCCTGGTGTATTTGAATTGCTATCCTTTTGGTTGGCAGCAGGAGCACTTAACTACCATACCACCAAAGTTTCCATAATGTCAAATAAAAAAAAGAAATGCCCTTCCCTGCTCCTGATTATAGGAAACAAAAATATTTCACCAGTAAGCATAATGTCAGTAGCACATTTTTAGTTTAATCCCTCTATCAGATTGAAGACATATTCTTCTATTTCCAGCTAGGTGGAAGTTAAAATGGCAATATTCTAATTCTATCATTCTTTCTGCATGTCTTCTAGGAGAGAAATTCTCCCTTATCAGCTATGTGGTTGCCTTGAGGGTTATTATTGTTATTTTTTTTTTATTGTGCTTTAAGTGAAAGTTTACAAATCAAGTCAGTCTCTCATACAGAAATTTATACACACTTTGCTATATACTCCTAATTGCTCTCCTTGAGGGTTATTTCATACAATAAGTTAGCATATATGCTCTATTATTTTCCTTTTATTTTAATTACCAAAATAATATCTTGATTTGTGTTATCCTCTGAAGGTCTCTAATTAGTAGCTTTCACTTTTTATATTTATGATCTCATACATTTTACTATATTTGATATGGTTCTTAATTTTCTTATTGATGCTCAAGTTTTTTTTCCATCTCTGACAAATGGGAGAGCCTCTTCTTGTTTACTTCTGAGTCCTCTTGATAGTCTTAGTATTTTTAAATGAGCTTTGTAGTTGCTGGTTAAGACAAGATGTTATAGGCTTATCATGTGCATTTCCTATTGCATACCTACAAACAGTTATTTTTCTAAGGTACCTTGTTTCCCTAAAATGGCAAATGATATTTACAGACCAAAATTTAAATCTGTGTGCTAGGGGTGTTCATTGGTACTGGGTTAGTCATTGTTTCTAGGCTTTTACAATCTGAAAAGCATTTGTTTTTTGTTGTCATTATTGTTGAACTAAAACCCTTCCCAAAGTCCACTTTTCAGACAAAGATTAGACTGGACTATAAAACATAAAATAATACTTGTGAAGGTTATGCTTCTTAGTTCAAGCAGATGAATGAGACTAGATAGGTAGCTCCTGTCTGGAGGCAGGATGAGAAGGCAGAAAGGGACAGGAGCTGGTTGGATGGGCACAGGAAACCCAGGGTAGAAAGAGGGAGTGTGCTGTCACATTACAGGGTATTGCAACTAGTGTCACATAACAATATGTGTGTAAATTTTTGTATGAGAAATTAATATGAGCTGTGAATTTTCACATAAAGCACAATATAAATAAATAAATAAAAGTAGGGGCCACTGAGGCAAAGCAATAATAAGCAGGGCTTTATGTCCTGAATGTCAAGTGACAATTTGTTTCTAAGGTGGTCTAGAAAACTAACAAATGCTTCTGACAGTTAAAATAATGTGAAGACTGAGAATTTATCATAAGATTTTGCTATATAGATGTTCTTGATATCCTTTACATTGCTATATGAACATTGGGAAGAAAGCCCACTAGTAGTGCATTAAATCTTTGAGTAAGTAAAAAAAAAAAAAAAAAAAAAAAATTGTATGTAGTGACTATAAACACAATTTTGATTTTTTTTTTTTTTTTTTAATACAAGAAGGTGAAAATCACTGAGTAAGCAAGTTGGATTTTTTTTTTTTTTTTTTTAAAGTTACAGCAACTTTTCTGAATACTGCCACAAATTGTCTGGTTGGAAAGGAAATTTTCATGATGAATGAATGTGAGAGAAACTTTCTGGATTAAGCAGAAGTGTATGCATTGAATTTAACTAGAAACACTGACAGTTCACTTATTTTAACAAAGAAAAGAAGAGATACCTCACTGATACCATTCATTGTGAAGCTATGGAGGTGAGGCTTCTGAAATGTATCTTCCATTTCTTTCTACTTTTTCAGTGAAGTAAGAAGCAGAGTCAGTATTCAGATGAATGTGAATGAAGGAGAAGATTTGGACAGTTGGATCATCTCTAAAGGTAAGAGAGTGAATGGACAAGGTAAATATAGTGTGATTACCCAATTGGAGCAGAGGTATAAATTTGAAATCAGTCCCATGTCTTATGTGTTCCTCTTCAGGATTCAAGTAAGGGAAAGGCAAGATGAAAATAGGTAAAGTAAGAATGAAGAAGCAAGAGAAGGACAAGGGAATGTCATTGTGATAGTTAATTTTGGAAATTAATTTGAGAAATAAGGAAAAAAAGATAAATAGGACGGACAATAGGGGACCATGAAAGGAGGTTCTAGTCAATGAATGTTCTAGTCAATTTTTGTAATCAGGGTGCTAGAACAAGTTGGGTGGAAAGATAAGAAGTGCTGGTCAGAGGATGGAATTTTTTAAAGTATTGTTGGTAATGATAAGGCCCAGGGTGTGTCCACGGTCATGAGTGGCTCAGGAAGGGAGAAATTTGTTATTAAAAAGGTAGAATCATCCGCACAGATATGGGAATATCAAGAATTAGGGTAACAGTCATACTGTAAAGACAGACAATATTGTAGGAAATAAAATGTTAAACAGTGATTAAGAGGCCGGTAGTAAATTATAACTAAGAAGTTTGAGGTGGAACCTAAAATGTAATTCTTAAGGAAGAAAGTAAAGTATGGAAGCTATGATGGGGAAGAGGAACACCGTCTATACTTGAAGACCTAGTTTTACCAGAGATGAGAGGATAGAAATATCCATCAGATGAGAGGTCTTAGTGAAAGGAGTATCCTCAAGGAAAGAAAAATTTTACGTTATAACAGTAAGAGAAAGGTAATATTTAGCAAGAGCTTGAGGAAAGAGAGGTTTAGATAATAGCAGTTCGTGAGATTGAAAGTCAATGTAGGGTTTCAGAAATTAGGAGGGTGGGAGAGAGATTGGGTTAAGATGTGTAGTACCCAGAGAAATATGGAAATTAGAGTGTGGAAGATAAGGAGTGATCTTGGCCTGGGCTTCTTGTGGTGAACAACAAAAACAAGGATGAAGAGTTTAGTCATAAAGGTCTAGAGAGAGAGAGTGGGTGTGACAGATTGTTAGGGGTTGAGAATAGTGTGTACATTGGTAGGAGCAACAGCATTTTAGGACATACTGAAAATGTAATCTCAGAGAAAAACTTATCCAGGGTCATACGACTAGTAAATGGTAAAGTGGGGATATAATGCTAGACCTTCTTTTCCTGGATGTGATTTCTAGCCTACCATACTTAACTGCAAGCAGTTATCAGTTTAGCTAGTTGCCCTGTGGCTCAATGGTCGACCACTTGGTGGTTATCCAAAAGGTTAGCAGTTCAAACTCACCAGCTTCTCCAAGGGGAGAAAGACCTGGCAATTTGCTTCCATAAAGATTACAGTCTAGGAAACCCTGTGGGGCAGTTCTACTCTGTCATATAGGGTCACTATGAGTCAGAGTTGACTACATGGTGCACAATGACAGGATCACTTTCAACTGAATAGACAGATAAGTCTTTATAAAGCAAAATATATTACATGTTCTTCACAAGACTGATTTTGCCCTACTTCCATGCTTAATAAACAGGTAACATTTCATCAACCCAGATTTAGTAATCTAATTTTAAAGTAAAATCTCATCTAAATTTTAGTTGATTTTTAAGCAAACTTGTTATCTATTGGATGTTAATTAAATTTTTGTAAGTACTCACTCAGTGATGAAATGATGCAAAGAGATGCACATACAAATACCTTTAACTGTAAATTGAACTTATCTGAGAATCGTTTATAATTACACTGCATTTCATTCATTTACAAGTGACAGAGAATGATGGAATTTACAATTAACTTAGGCTGTTAGACTTTTTCAATGTCTGTATGGGTTATACATCTGTAAAAACAAGATTTCTTATTTAATTCTTATAAAAAAAGATTTCATTTATATTATTGTCAATGTTATTTACAGTAATGTTCTGTTGCCTATTGTACAATAATTCTATTAATTGCTGTTTGAGATTACTGAAGCACCTTACCTAAATCATTATTTATAACAGTTTTACCTTGATTAAATACCAAAGAAAAACTTTTTGATGGCAAAAAGAATTCTAAGTTCGTTCTCAAGATTCATGCCTGCTGTTGTATAAGCCCTATTTAATATTCTTCCATTGAGTGTAGGCCTGAACTGTGGATATGATGGATAGCCAAGTCTGTGATTAGATGATTTTAAGTGGCACAGTGAACCTGGCCTAATCAGGTAAACCACTAAAAGAGATTAAAAGGTGTGAGATGGATTTGATATGAGGGAGATTCTCTACTGCCGGATTTGAAGATGGAGAGGTCTATGTGGGAAGAAATGCAAGTAGCATGTAGGAGCTAGGAATGGCTGTCAGCTTTTAGGCCACAAGGAAACAAGGACCTCAGTCCTACCCTAAAAGAAACTAAATTTTACTGTACCTGTATGCTCTTGGAAGAGGATCCTAAGGCCTAATTAAGAAAACTGCCTGGATAACACCTTGATTTTGGCATTGAGACCCTGAACAGAGAATCTAGCCATGCTATGTCAAGACTTCTGATCTTCAGAATTGTGAGCTAATAAATTTGTTGTTCAAGTCATGAAGTTTGGGGTAATTTGTTAACCAAAAGATAAAAAACTAATATACTGTTTTAACAAGATCAAATGTGTTATGAATATAAAAGAAAAGCACCCTTACGAGCCTCTCAACGTATGAAGAACTAATCAGTGTAAGAAAAGGGACCACACTTTATAATTCACATTGCTTACAGACCTTGATATTCTGCTTAAAATTTATTATTCGAAATGACAGTCTTTGTAAGTCATCATGCTCATAATAATAATGTTACACGGAAGAGTAGGAGTGGGTGAGGGAATACATTTTGTTCAAAAGATGATAGAGTGAAGCTCGGTCTTTTTCTAAATGAGTACATTTTTCCCTTAATTTTATGCATATTTATTGAGCATTTAGATATGTGTTAGTGATTGTGATGTTAGGGGTGTAGTAGTGAATATGATAGGTAAGGTCCTTACTCACAAAACTGATTCTAGAGGTGAAAAGATAGCCAATAAACAAGGAAAAGAATGAATAGTATTTAATTTCAGGAAGTGATAAATTTAGTAAAGGCAATAGAAAGAGTAATGTGGTAGTAATGAACAAGGCTAGGGAACATTTAATAGGAATTCTGAAATGATAAAAACATCGTCATGCAAGGGACTCATGGAAGACTGTTTTTTTTTTTTTTTCAGAAAATAGTAGCATGAATAAGGTTCTAGGACATAAATAAGCTTATGTTCTTGGCCAGCAAATAGACCATTATGGCTACACTGTATAAAGCAAGATGGAGGAGAAAAACTGATTTTAGGAGAGATGGCAAGTAGATCACATGTGACCTTGCACCCTAAAATAAAGGATTGAAATATAACTTGAAGTGCAATGGGAAAGAATTTAAGGTTTTAGACAAGGAAGTGGCAAGATCTGATTTATGTTTTGGAAGGATCATTTTGCCTTTATGTAAAGAAAAATGAATTATAGACCTAAGAAAGTTAGACACCAAATAGAAAGCTTTTAAATCAATCAAACAATCAAACCAACAATGACAACAAAAACTCAGCAACAAATTATGGTGGCTGGAAAAAAAATAGTGGAAATGAAGAAAAGGGGATTGTCAAGAGATTCTGGAAGTAGTTGGCAGGACTTTCTAAAAGATTGCTTGTGGGGGTTGATGGAAAGTGAGAAATCAAGGATAACTCCAATGATATTGGCTTAAATAACATAACAAAGGACTGTGCTTTTTTACCAATTTGGGTAATATCTAGGAGTACCATGTCTGGGAGAGGCAGTCAAGATTTCTGTATTGTCCATGTAGTGTTTGAGGTATTTATTACATTCCCCAAGAAGAAAAATACAGTGGGATGTCAGATATAAGAATTTAGAGAGTAATAAAGAAATCAAAGTTGGAGATACAATTTTGCTGTACAGGTGATATTAAGTGCCATAGGACTAGTTGAGTTCATTTAATAAGAGAATGGAAATCAAGTAGAGAGTTGAGAGTGGAGGCCTAAGAAACTATCATGGGTTTAAATGCCACCCAAGTTATATCCCACCTGAATTTAGAGACCACCTCAAGAATAGATTTGACACATTGGACACTAATGACTGAAGACCAGACAAGTTGTGAAATGACATGAAACATGAAGAAAGCAAGAGGTCATTAAAAAGACAGGAAAGGAAGAAAAGAGGAGACTCTGAAACTTGCTCTTGAACATCCAGTAGCTAAAGCAAAAGGATGAAATGAAGTAAAAAAGCTGAACAAAAGATTTCAAAGGGTGGTTCGAGAAGACAAAGTAAAGTATTATGATGACATGTGCAAAAACTTGGAGATAGAAAGCCAAAAAGGAAGAACACGCTCTGCGTTTCTCAAGCTGAAAGAACTGAAGAAATAATTCAAGGATTCTACAGGAAAAATATTAAACAATGCAGGAAGCATCAAAAGAAGATAGAAGGAATATACACAGTCACTATACCAAAAAGAATTGGTTGATGTTCAACCATTTCAGGAGGTAGCATATGACCAAGAACTGATGGTATTGAAGGAAGTCCAAACTGCCCTGAAAGCACTACAAAAAAGAAGGCTCCAGGAATTGATGGAATACCAATTGTGAAGTTTCAACAAAAGAAATGCAGTGCCGAAAGCGCTCACTCTTCTATCCCAAGAAGTCTGGAAGAAAACTACCTGGCCAACTGACTGGAAAAGATCCATATTTACTCCTATTCCCAAGAAAGGTGATCCAACTGAATTTGGAAATTGTCAAGCAATATCACTAATACCACAAACAAGTAAAACTTTGCTCAAGATTATTCAAAAGCAGCTGCAGCAGTACATCAACAGGTAACTACCAGAAATTCAAGCTGGATTTGGAAGAGGATGTGGAACCAAGATATCATTGCTGATATCAGATTAATCCTGGCTGAAAGCAGAGAATACCAGAAAGGCATTTGACTATGTGGATTGTAACAAATTATGAATAACATCACTAAGAAAGGGAATTCTGGAACTCTTAATTGTGCTCATGAGGAAACTGTACATAGATCAAGAGGCAGTTGCTAGAACAGAACAAGTGGATACAGCCTGGTTTAAAGTCAGGAAGGGTGTGTGTCAGTATTGTATTCTTTCACCATACTATTTAGTCTGTATGCTGAGCAAATAATCAGAGAAGCTGGACTATAAGAAGAAGAATGGGGCATCAGAATTGGAGGAAGAATCATTAACAACCAATGTTACGCAGATGACACAACTTTGCTTGCTGGAAGTGAAGAGGACTTGAAGCACTTACTAAAGAAGATCAAAGATCACAGTCTTCCATATGGATTACACCTCAATATAAAAAAAAACAAAAATCCTTACAACTGGACCAATGTCGTGATAAATGGAGAAAATATTGAAGTTGTCATTTTACTCACGGAAGTAGCAGTTAAGAAATCAAAAAACATATTGCATTGGCCAAATCTGCTGCAAAAGACCTCTTTAAAGTGTTAAAAAGCAAAGATGTCACCTAGAAGACTAAGGTATGCCTGACTCAAGCCATGGTGTTTTCAATAGCCTAGAATGCATTGGAAAGCTGGACAATGAATAAAGACACCCAAAAGAGAATTAGTGCCTTTGAATTATGGTGTCGGCAAGGAGTATTGAATATACCATGGACTGTCAAAAGAACAAACAGATCTGTCTTGGAAGAAGCACAGAGATTACGTCTCGTGTGCTCTGGACACGTTATCAGGAGGCATCAATCCCTGGAGAAGGCCATCATGCTTGGTAAAGTATATGGTCAGCAAAAAAGATGGATTGACACAGTGACTGTAACAATGGGCTTAAGCATAACAACAATTGTGAGGATGGTGCAGGACCGGGCAGTGTTTCATTTTGTTGTACACAGGGTCACTATAAGTTAGAACCGACTCAAAGGCACCTAACAACAACAGACAACAATGTTATATTCAGTTGCTTATGAACCAGGAGTCCCTTCATGGTATTTCAAAATGTTGTTTCAGATTGGTTATTTTTTTTAAAGATTTTTTTCTCTGTTCTATTGTCCTTTGGTTTTCTTTTTTGGCCCCACCTCAAAAAAAAAAAAAAAAAAAACCCAGTGCGGTCGAGTCAATTCTGACTCACAGGGACCCTATAGGACAGAGTAGAACTGCCCCCCGTAGAGTTTCCACCTATTATACATATATTAGCTTTTCTTTGCCTGTTGCCCCTCAAATCTAATGTTTCAGAAAATACAAACAGAAATTCAGGATCTATTTGCAAAACCTTGAATAAAAATTATAATATGGCTTAACTTTATAACTGTCCTAAGTGCCTTTGTTTAGAACTTAACAAATGTCTTTGTTATAATAATTATAAGAAAAGTTCATTTAAAGATAATAAAAATACATTAATAAATTTTTTATTATAGTGTACCTAATGGTATCACCACACATCAGATTTATTACCTTGGGAAAGTTACCTAGTTAGCATCATTATGCCTTAGTTTTCACCTTTATAAAATACAGATAAAAATAGCATCTACTTTCTAGAGTTACATTTAATGACCCTAGATGGAAAGGTAGATAAATAAAACAAGACAGAAAAAAGGAGAGACATATATACATGTAGTATTTAATATGGCATCTGTAAAAAGCTAACCACTGAATGAAAGTTTATTATTTGTACCTTTTGGACTATGGCATAATTTTCACTAGTTAAAATCATAGAGATGATTTATATTCTGTTGAAGTTAAGGTACATAAAGGAAGTAAAAGCAAACTTTTTGTTCACTAACATTCAAAATTTATGAAAATAAACCACTTTCAGTCATTAATAAGTAGTAATTATATAAACATTCCATGAATTAGGGCAAGACATATTTAACAACAAAAAAAAAAAAGCTTAGATACTCTCTCATGCTGTATTTGGCATTATCTCTCCAAACTTGTGAAGACCCAACTTTTTTTTTAATCTTGAATTATGCCTTAGAGAACAAAGTATAAGCCAAGGATAATTCATTGACCTGACAAAAACTACAGCAAAAAAAGAAAAAAGTCAATGGGTTTTGGTGATACTTTATCACTCACTGTGACTGGGTTTATCTCTGGGCCAAAATCGATAATGTTGAGGAAAAAAAAAAAAAAAAAACTTCAATGGAATAATGCACTGAATTTCGTACGAGTTAATGTGTCTATCTACTTTTCTTCTTTTTTTAAATTCAATGTGCTATTCTTTTTTTTTTTATTAACTTTTATTAAGCTTCAAGTGAACGTTTACAAATCCAATCAGTCTGTCACATACAAGTTTACATACATCTCATTCCCTACTCCCACTTGCTCTCCCCCTCTTGAGTCAGCCCTTTCAGTCTCTCCTTTCTTGACAATTTTGCCAGCTTCCCTCTCTCTCTATCCTCCCATCCCCTCTCCAGACAAGAGTTGCCAACACAGTCTCAAGTGTCCACCTGATATAATTAGCTCACTCTTCATCAGCGCCTCTCTCCCACCCGCTGACCAGTCCCTTTCATGTCTGATGAGTTGTCTTCGGGGATGGTTCCTGTCCTGTGCCAACAGAAGGTCTGGGGAGCATGGCCGCTGGGATTCCTCTAGTCCCAGTCAGACCATTAAGTTTGGTCTTTTTATGAGAATTTGGGGTCTGTATCCCACTGATCTCCTGCTCCCTCAGGGGTCCTCTGCTGTGCTCCCTGTCAGGGCAGTCATCGATGGTGGCCGGGCACCAACTAGTTCTTCTGGTCTCAGGATGATGTAGGTCTCTGGTTCATGTGGCCCTTTCTGTCTCTTGGGCTCTTAGTTGTCGTGTGGCCTTCGTGTTCTTCATTTTTCTTTGCTCCAGGTGAGTTGAGACCAATTGATGCATCTTAGATGGCCGCTTGTTAGCATTTAAGACCCCAGACGCCACATTTCAAAGTGGGATGCAGAATGATTTCATAATAGAATTATATTGCCAATTGACTTAGAAGTCCCTGCAAACCATGTTCCCCATACCCCCGCCCTTGCTCCGCTGACCTTTGAAGCATTCATTTTATCCCGGAAACTTCTTTGCTTTTGGTCCAGTCCAATTGAGCTGACCTTCCGTGTATTGAGTGTTGTCTTTCCCTTCACCTAAAGCAGTTCTTATCTACTGATTAATCAATAAAAAACCCTCTCCCACCCTCCCTCCCTCCCCGCCTCGTAACCACAAAAGTATGTGTTCTTCTCAGGTTTACTCAAGATCTTATAATAGTGGTCTTATACAATATTAGTCCTTTTGCTTCTGACTAATTTCGCTCAGCATAATGCCGTCCAGGTTCCTCCATGTTATGAAATGTTTCAGAGATTCGTCACTGTTCTTTATCGATGGGTAGTATTCCATTGTGTGAATATACCACAATTTATTTATCCATTCATCCGTTGATGGACACCTTGGTTGCTTCCAACTTTTTGCTATTGTAAACAGAGCTGCAATAAACATGGGTGTGCATATATCTGTTTGTATGAAGGCTCTTGTATCTCTAGGGTATATTCTCAGGAGTGGGATTTCTGGGTTGTATGGTAGTTCTATTTCTAACTGTTTAAGATAACGCCAGATAGATTTCCAAAGTGGTTGTACCATTTTACATTCCCACCAGCAGTGTATAAGAGTTGCAATCTCTCCGCAGCCTCTCCAACATTTATTATTTTGTGTTTTTTGGATTAATGCCAGCCTTGCTGGTGTGAGATGGAATCTCATCGTAGTTTTAATTTGCATTTCTCTAATGGCTAATGATCGAGAGCATTTTCTCATGTATCTGTTAGCTGCCTGAATATCTTCTTTAGTGAAATGTGTGTTCATATCGTTTGCCCACTTCTTGATTGGGTTGTTTGTCTATTTGTGGTTGAGTTTAGACAGAATCATGTAGATTTTAGAGATCCGGCGCTGGTCTGAGATGTCATAGCTGAAAATTCTTTCCCAGTCTGTAGGTGGTCTTTTTACTCTTTTGGTGAAGTCTTTAGATGAGCATAGGTGTTTGATTTTTAGGAGCTCCCAGTTATCTGGTTTCTCTTCATCATTTTTGGTAATGTTTTGTATTCTGTTTATGCCCTGTATTAGGGCTCCTAGGGTTGTCCCTATTTTTTCTTCCATGATCTTTTTCGTTTTAGTCTTTATGTTTAGGTCTTTGATCCACTTGGAGTTAGTTTTTGTGCATGGTGTAAGGTATGGGTCCTGTTTCATTTTTTTGCAAATGGATATCCAATTATGCCAGCACCATTTGTTAAAAAGGCTATCTTTTCTCCAATTAATTGACACTGGTCCTTTGTCAAATATCAGCTGCTCATACGTGGATGGATCTATGTCTGGGTTCTCAATTCTGTTCCATTGGTCTATGTGCCTGTTGTTGTACCAGTACCAGGCTGTTTTGACTACTGTGGCTGTATAATAGGTTCTGAAATCAGGTAGAGTGAGGCCTCCCACTTTCTTCTTCTTTTTCAGTAGTGCTTTGCTTATCCGGGGGTTCTTTAACTTCCATATGAAATTGGTGATTTGTTTCTCTATCCCCTTAAAATATGACATTGGAATTTGGATCGGAAGTGCGTTAAATGTATAGATGGCTTTTGGTAGAATAGACATTTTTACTATGTTAAGTCTTCCTATCCATGAGCAGGGTATGTTTTTCCACTTAAGTGTGTCGTTTTGAATTTCTTGTAGTAGAGCTTTGTAGTTTTCTTTGTATAGGTCTTTTACATCCTTGGTAAGATTTATTCCTAAGTATCTTATCTTCTTGGGGGCTACTGTAAATAGTATTGATTTGGTTATTTCCTCTTCGGTGTTCTTTTTGTTGATGTAGAGGAATCCAAGTGATTTTTGTATGTTTATTTTATAACCTGAGACTCTGCCAAACTCTTCTATTAGTTTCAGTAGTTTTCTGGAGGGTTCCTTAGGGTTTTCTGTGTATATAATCATGTCATCTGCAAATAGTGATAACTTTACTTCTTCCTTGCCTATCCGGATACCTTTTATTTCTTTGTCTAGCCTAATTGCCCTAGCTAGGACTTCCAGCACGATGTTGAATAAGAGCGGGGATAAAGGGCATCCTTGTCTGGTTCCCGTTCTCAAGGGAAATGCTTTCAGGTTCTCTCCATTTAGAGTGATACTGGCTGTTGGCTTTGCATAGATGCCCTTTATTATGTTGAGGAATTTTCCTTCAATTCCTATTTTGGTAAGAGTTTTTATCATAAAAGGGTGTTGGACTTTGTCAAATGCCTTTTCTGCATCAATTGATAAGACCATGTGGTTTTTGTCTTTTGTTTTATTTATGTGATGGATTACATTAATGGTTTTTCTGATTTTAAACCAGCCTTGCATACCTGGTATAAATCCCACTTGATCAGGGTGAATTATTTTTTTGATGTGTTGTTGGATTCTATTGGCTAGAATTTTGTTGAGGATTTTTGCATCTATGTTCATGAGGGATATAGGTCTATAATTTTCTTTTTTTGTATTGTCTTTACCTGGTTTTGGTATCAGGGAGATGGTGGCTTCATAGAATGAGTTGGGTAGTATCCCGTCATTTTCTGTGCTTTGGAATACCTTCAGAAGTAGTGGTGTTAACTCTTCTCTGAAAGTTTGGTAGAACTCTGCAGTGAAGCCATCCGGGCCAGGGCTTTTTTTTGTTGGGAGTTTTTTGATTACCGTTTCAATCTCTTTTTTTGTTATGGGTCTATTTAGTTGTTCTACTTCTGAATGTGTTAGTTTAGGTAGGTAGTGTTTTTCCAGGAATTTATCCATTTCTTCTGGGTTTTCAAATTTGTTAGAGTACAATTTTTCGTAATAATCTGAAATGATTCTTTTAATTTCATTTGGTTCTGTTGTGATGTGGTCCTTCTCGTTTCTTATTCGGGTTATTTGTTTCCTTTCCTGTATTTCTTTAGTCAGTCTAGCCAATGGTTTATCAATTTTGTTAATTTTTTCAAAGAACCAGCTTTTGGCTTTGTTAATTCTTTCAATTGTTTTTCTGTTCTCTAATTCATTTAGTTCAGCTCTAATTTTTATTATTTGTTTTCTTCTGGTGCCTGATGGATTCTTTTGTTGCTCACTTTCTATTTGTTCAAGTTGTAGGAACAGTTCTCTGATTTTGGCTCTTTCTTCTTTTTGTATGTGTGCATTTATCGATATAAATTGGCCTCTGAGCACTGCTTTTGCTGTGTCCCAGAGGTTTTGATAGGAAGTATTTTCATTCTCGTTGCTTTCTATGAATTTCCTTATTCCCTCCTTGATGTCTTCTATAACCCAGTCTTTTTTCAGGAGGGTATTGTTCAGTTTCCAAGTATTTGATTTCTTTTCCCTAGTTTTTCTGTCATTGATTTCTAGTTTTATTGCCTTGTGGTCTGAGAATATGCTTTGTAATATTTCGATGTTTTGGACTCTGCAAAGGTTTGTTGTATGACCTAATATGTGGTCTATTCTAGAGAATGTTCCATGTGCGCTAGAAAAAAAAGTATATTTTGCAACAGTTGGGTGGAGAGTTCTGTATAAGTCAATGAGGTCAAGTTGGTTGATTGTTGTAGTTAGATCTTCCGTGTCTCTACTGAGCTTCTTACTGGATGTCCTGTCCTTCTCCGAAAGTGGTGTGTTGAAGTCGCCTACTATAATTGTGGAGGTATCTATCTCACTTTTCAATTCTGTTAAAATTTGATTTATGTATCTTGCAGCCCTGTCATTGGGTGCATAAATATTTAATATGGTTATGTCTTCCTGATCAATTGTCCCTTTTATCATTATATAGTGTCCTTCTTTATCCTTTGTGGTGGATTTCAGTCTAAAGTCTATTTTGTCAGAAATTAATATTGCTACTCCTCTTCTTTTTTGCTTATTGTTTGCTTGATATATTTTTTTCCATCCTTTGAGTTTTAGTTTGTTTGTGTCTCTAAGTCTAAGGTGTGTCTCTTGTAGGCAGCACATTGATGGATCGTGTTTCTTTATCCAGTCCTTGACTCTCTGTCTCTTTATTGGTGCATTTAGTCCATTTACATTCAGCGTAATTATAGATAAATAAGTTTTTAGTGCTGTCATTTTGATGCCTTTTTATGTGTGTTGTTGACAATTTCATTTTTCCACATACTTTTTTGTGCTGAGGCATTTTTCTTAGTAAATTGTGAGATCCTTATTTTCATAGTGTTTGACTTTATGTTAGTTGAGTCGTTACGTTTTTCTTGGCTTTTATCTTGAGTTATAGAGTTGTTATACCTTTTTGTGGTTACCTTATTATTTACCCCTATTTTTCTAAGTAAAAACCTAACTTGTATTGTTCTATATCGCCTTGTATCACTCTCCATATGGCAGTTCAATGCCTCCTGTATTTAGTCCCTCTTTTTGATTATTGTGATCTTTTACCTATTGACTTCCATGATTCCCTGTTATGTGTATTTTTTTTTAATTAATCTTAATTTGTTTGTTTTTGTGATTTCCCTATTTGAGTTGATATCAGGACGTTCTGTTTTGTGACCTTGTGTTGTGCTGGTATCTGATATTATTGGTTCTCTGACCAAACAATATCCTTTAGTATTTCTTGTAGCTTTGGTTTGGTTTTTGCAAATTCTCTAAACTTGTGTTTATCTGTAAATATCATAATTTCGCCTTCATATTTCAGAGAGAGTTTTGCTGTATGTATGATCCTTGGCTGGCAGTTTTTCTCCTTCAGTGTTCTGTATATGTCGTCCCATTCCCTTCTTGCCTGCATGGTTTCTGCTGAGTAGTCTGAACTTATTCTTATTGATTCTCCCTTGAAGGAAACCTTTCTTTTCTCCCTGGCTGCTTTTAAAATTTTCTGTTTATCTTTGGTTTTGGTGAGTTTGATGATAATATGTCTTGGTGTTTTTCTTTTTGGATCAATCTTAAATGGGGTTCGATGAGCATCTTGGATAGATATCCTTTCGTCTTTCATGATGTCAGGGAAGTTTTGTGTCAGGAGTTCTTCAACTATTTTCTCTGTGTTTTCTGTCCCCCCTCCCTGTTCTGGGACTCCAATCACCCGCAGGTTATCCTTCTTGATAGAGTCCCACATGATTCTTAGGGTTTCTTCATTTTTTTTAATTCTTTTATCTGATTTTTTTTTCAGCTATGTTGGTGTTGATTCCCTGGTCCTCCAGATGTCCCAGTCTGCATTCTAATTGCTCAAGTCTGCTCCTCTGACTTCCTATTGCGTTGTCTAATTCTGTAATTTTATTGTTAATCTTTTGGATTTCTACATGCTGTCTTTCTATGGATTCTTGCAACTTATTAATTTTTCCACTATGTTCTTGAATAATCTTTTTGAGTTCTTCAACAGTTTTATCAGTGTGTTCCTTGGCTTTTTCTGCAGTTATCCTAATTTCATTTGTGATGTCTTGAAGCATTCTGTAAATTAGTTTTTTATATTCTGTATCTGATAATTCCAAGATTGTATCTTCATTTGGGAAAGATTTTGATTCTTTTGTTTGGGGGGTTGGAGAAGCTGTCATGGTCTGCTTCTTTAAGTGGTTTGATATGGATTGTTGTCTCCGAGCCATCACTGGGAAACTAGTTTTTCCAGAAAATCCGCTAAAAAAAAAAAATGCAGTCAGATCCCTATCAGAGTTCTCCCTCTGGCTCAGGCTATTCGGATGTTAATGAAACCGCCTGGGGAGGGTGGGGGAGGAAACAGAGAGATAGGAGAGTAGCACCTCAGAATATAGCCGGAGTTGCTTGTGTTGCTTGGAATGACTATTATATCTGAGATTCCCGTGGGGCGCGTCGCCTATGTGTGCTGGCTGTATGGAGATTGCCCCCGGGGGGTCTGGCCCGCTGGAGTCACGGTCAGATCCTCCGCTTCCAGCCCCACGCCCAGCGTCAAGGCTCCCCTACTGGGACGGTGCACTCTGGAGTCCAAAATCAGTCGCTGCCTCCCGGGGACTTCTCGTCCCTCCAGCCATGTTGCCGTGCCACTCCCGCGAACCGGTTGTGCCCTCTCCCGGGGTTAGTTCAGGTGGGTGGAGCAGCTCCCCTTGCTTGTGCCGTGACCGAGTGTCCCGGCTGGGACGCTGTTCTCCCCGCTCCAATACCAGTCGCTGCCTCCCGGGGACTTCTCCTACCGGCTGCGTCCCACACCGCCCGCGCGACCCGGCTGGGCCCCTTCCCGGGGTTAGTTCAGGGGGGTGGAGCAGCTCTCCGTGTTTATGCCGTACCTGCGTCCAGTCCAAATCCCTGCGGGACGGTTCCCCGGCTCGGATGCTGCTCTCCCTGTTCCAAGACCAGTCACTGCCTCCCGGGGACTTCTCCTACCGGCTGCGTCCCACGTCGCCCGCGGAACCGGCTGGTCCCCCTCCCGGGGTTAGTTCAGGGGGGTGGAGCAGCTCTCTGTGCTTGTGCCGTACCTGACTGGTACGCTGGCTCCAGGCTCTGAAAACAATCGCTGCTTCCCCGTATTAGTTCATTCTCTGTCTCTAAATCTGTGTTTGTTGTTCAGGGTTCGTAAATTGTTATGTATGTGATCGATTCACTTGTTTTTCCATGTCTTTGTTGTAAGAGGGATCCGAGGTAGCATCTGCCTAGTCCGCCATCTTGGCTCCGCCTCCAGTGTGCTATTCTTAAGAGACAATAATATATTAATATATGTGGAATGCTGCTTATCTTTGAATGATAACAGAAAAAAAAATTAAAGTCAATTTTCGATCATTAAGTCATCCATATGTCATAGTCATATTTGTATTAGTAAAGTTTTCAAAACATTTAATTATATAAATATTGTTTGGTCTCATAGAATGATAGCTCCATGATACCTTGTCCATACAATCATATGTTAATGTCTAATGATAGACAATTTTCATTAATCTTTTTCTGATGACACTTATTCAAAATAAGCAGAAAAATTGTTACTGCCTATTTATTCATGGACTATTTGACTAAGAAGATCATCCTCCTTTTGCCCTAAAGATAAGGTCTCACATTTATTTCCTTTTTTTTTTTAATTTTGAATTTGTACATATAATATATATGGCAGAAAGCATCAACAGTTATTGTACAAATAATACCTGTCAGGTAATGAATACATAAAATGAAACCTTTTGGTCTTTCAATATTCTAATTTTGGAGCTTGTCAGATCTAAGATTATACATAAAATAATTTTCTTAAGTAACATATTGCCTTCAGTTTTTATATTAGTAAACAGTTGATGTTAATATAATGTTTTATACCCTTCGTAAGGGCCACATACTGATGTCAGTATTTTTCATGTAGTAGCTTACTGAATACATACAAAATCCTTATAAGGAGACTATGAGAGGAAATTAATATTTTCTCCAATTTGAAAATGGGAAAACCAGTGTGCCAGGCCCAAGTCTCCAACTTAACTACAATTTTTTAAATCACCCTTGTATCATATGTGTTAGGCAATTAATGAAGTTGATGCTTAACATCTAAAGCCAAAAAAGAGCAAGAATGAAGAAGCAGGAGACTGATAAAGGTTGCCCCAGTAAAAAAGTTGCATTCCTTGTTAAGAATTGTGGAGAGTGTGATATAATGCATCCTACCAAAAACTAACAAGCCCCTCCACTCCCCTGTCTTTCAGCACTATTTTAGGAGTCTGCTAATAAGGCATGGCCAAGCATGGATGCTTCGATTCTGTAGTTGGTCACTGGTGCTGGGGCATCCTGGGGACTGTGATGTAGCAGATGGAACCCAGGTGTTATCTGGTCCTGAGGAGTGCTGGCAGGCCAATTCCACAGCTACCTGTGGCCCCCATTCCTGATTGTGTCACAGATCATTCTTATGCAAACAATTTATTAGGGCTTTCTGAGCCTGTGACTGGAGCTATTCAGCTGGTCGTTGCACAGTAGCCACTCAATGGATCAGATGTTCAATTCTGTGGGCTACTCTACACCTGAAGGCTGGTTCTGTATAATGTCCTTCATCTTCAGCACCCTCACTTTTGCCCTGGGTTGCTGCACTTCATTCTGCAGTAGAAGCAGTGTCTAGATTCCATTTTTGCTGTCCATTTCTTTTACCATCTGGGCTATCGGCTCTATAGTGCTGGTAGATGCTAAACTGAATGCTAAACTGCTAACCAGTCCAAGCCATGTGCGTTGTACTCCTCTGGCTGTCATCAAGGAGTACCTATGCATGCAGATGAAGCTCAAGGAGATCCCCCTCAACTCAGCTCCTAAATGCAATGTCTAAAGTCTCCCCCTTAGACACCCTGCTGGGCAATTGGCCCTCCAATATCTTTGATTTCTCAGACCCTCCAGATGAGTTCCAGGCCAGGTCTGAGAGCAGCCTTGGAAATGTGCAGTCTCTGTAGGTGTGGGAAATGCAGTGAGGCCTGATAAGAAGGCAGGTACCAGTCAGGATCACAGTTGTAAGAATGGCCTCTGTCTGGGAAGTCAGAAAGGATAACACTTGAGGGTAATAACAGAATCGGAACCATGTCACTTTTGAGTCACCATACCTATCGCCACTCTTTTGTTTCAAAAAGGGGGAAAAAAAAAACTAGTATATGTAACTAGAGAAAATCACTTTTCTAGTCATCTGTCTTATCTTCCTGGGACAGTTCTTTGCAATCACTAGGTTTCTGGATTCAGAGGCACTGAAAAAAAAGTAGGTGCAAAGTATTAAGCTACTGTCAGGGAGAGAATGACAGGTGGAGGCAACAAGCAATGGAAAATGTACTGCCTGTGCCTTGTTACATGCATTTTCCTGAGTATCCATGAAGTTATTACTAACTTTCTTTCAGTTCCCTCTATTGGGTCTCCACCCTGCTGTGGGCTCTCTACATACCAAAAAATGAACAAACAAACCAACCAAACCCATTGCTGTTGAGTAGATCCAATTCATACGGAAGAATTTCAGCATTCCACACAGTTTAAACCTCATAATAAATTCTCTGCTTGTTCCCTGGGAATGTTCTGTCACCTCAGCTGCCAAGAGACAGCTGTGCTGTTTGGAATTCCTTTTTCCTGTGCTTTTTGGAATTCTACAGTAGTAATGGTATGATGCATGGCCAGAGATAAGAAGCCCAGCCTTCCAGCCTGGGCTGCATTGATAGTTCAGAGGGAGACAGGAATTTTTCTCTAAGATTTTTTTTGGGGGCTAAAGTTTCTTCTGTGAAGGGTTTACAGCTATCCTCTTTATGTACATAAGCACAGTATTTTTCCATGATTAAAAAAAAAAATCTACTAGGTTAACCTCCCACAGTACTGTAGATGCTGGTAGAAGACAAGAGAATCCTGGGTCAAAAAGGAAGGACAGTTTATTTCTCATAGCAATAGCAGTAGCAGGAGGCTCAGCATTTAAGGGTCAGTTCTCCAAGCCCCAATTTGTATAGAGACTAAGAAAACCAGATACTTGCATTAAAAAAGAGGAAACCTGAGCTTAGGAAACCTAAATCTTTTGTAATAAATAGACACCAAATCTACACTTTGCTATGGAGGGATAAAATATCTGTATCTTCAAACATGTTTGCTATAAAAACATTCTTGAAAAGGTAGCCCAATACAAAAAACAGTCAGTGACTGTCTTCAGAATATGTGTAAAAATGTGAGAGACTCGTGAGATATTGCCTCCCAACAATCCCTTGCTCACTTCCTATGATCCTGCAATTTCATTTCTAGGTATTTACCCAAGAGAAATATATGCACCCAAAGATGTGTACATGAATGTTTATAGCAACATCATTCATAATAGCTAAAAAGTGAAAACAACCCAATTCTGCATCGCCTGATCAATATATAAAGAAAATGTGCTGTACCCTTAAGTGGAATATTATTCAGCAATAAAAAGAATGAATTACTGATGCATGCTACATCAGTTCATGCTGTCAATGAACCTCGACAACATCATGTCAAGTTAAAGAAGTCGGTCATAAAAGATCACGTATTGTATGATTCCATTTATATGAAACTCCCAGAATAGGCAAATCTATCTACAGAGATACAAATTAGATTAGTGGCTACCTAGGATTGTGGGGAATGGGAAAAATGGGGGGATGACTACTAAAATCTGTGAAGTTTCTTTTAGAGGTGATGTAAGTGTTCTTAAATTGCTTGTGATGGTTGTACAACTCTGAATTGTGCCCATTAAGTGGATAAAGTGTGTGGCATATGGGTTATATCTCAATAAAACTGCTACAAAAGCAAAACAAGCAAAAAAGAAACATCTCTTAATGTTTTACTGAGACAGAATGCTTGAACATGGGACAAGTGACCTTAAGTTCATTAAGCCCAATATGAGCTGTTGGATCCACCAAGTCATAAAGTAGGATGGGGCCATCACCAAGAAATTTTAGTATGGAAAATATACATCTGGGATCAAACCATAACCAGACAAGAGGGTACAAACAATTAAGCCTCAGGTGTAGTTAGCCTAGGGCCCATGTCACTCACCAAAGTTGGACTAGCTTCTGTCCGTTAACTTAGACCTAAGACAATATGGGAGAATACTCTGTAAGTTGATGATACAGGTAGAAAAAGCCCAGACTTGTTTTATAGATGGGTTGGCAGGTTAAGCAGGTGCAAACTTAAAATGGTTGGCAACTACATCATGTCTACATTCAGAGATGGACATGAAAGTTATTGGAAATTAGAGATCTTCCACTTGGGCAAAGCTGTGAACAATTTACATGGTTATTCTCTTTGTCTGGAAACATGTGGTGTCCCCGGGAGAGAATATATATATATATATATATGTGTGTGTGTGTGTGTGTGTGTGTGTGTGTGTGTGTGTGTGTATATATTGCTGAGCAATGGCTAATGGCCTGAAACTCTCATCATGGGTCTGGCAAGGAAAGGACTTAAAGACTGGAAATAGAAGTACCGTGTTAATCATGTGGATGGACAAGTGGGAGTGGAAACAAAGTGAGAAAGGATTTCTTTCAAGCATTAATGTCCACTGGAAAACATCTATCACAAAATAAGCAAGAAGACAACTAAGTGAATAAACTTACTAGGCCAGTAGAGATTATCCAGACTTTATCATTGTCTGCCCTTGAATTGGCATGGTGACAACAAAAATGTAATGGCCGTGGTCCAACAGCGTGGACTTCCACTTACCATGTGGAAGGGAGATCTAGCTACTGTTCTCACTGAGTATCCAAATTACCATAAGCAGAGGTGAATAGTGAGCCCCTAATTTGGCAATATTATCAAGAGAGACACTTAACCAGTTAAAGGTAAGTTCATGATTTTGGTCAAATTCCATTAGCCAACACTTCATTCTCACATGGATAGATAACCATTCTGGGTATGGGTTTATCTTTCCTGTCTGCAGAACTTCAGCCAGCATCATTTTGCAGGGACTTCCTAAATGCTTGATCCACGGGCTAAGGATCCCACACTGCATAGCATCCAACCACAGAATACTCTTTACAGTAAAGAAAGTGGGAGAATAGGCTCGTAACCTTGGGATCTATTGATCAGGTCACATAGTGCACCATTCAGAGGTGGTCTACCTCACTGAGTCTGCAACAGCCTTCTAAATGTGCAGCTGAAGCACCAGATTAGAAGAAACTCTGAAGGGACTGGATGCCAACTTTAGAGTGCTATGTATGTATTGAATTGGACAACTCTATATGATGCTGTATCCCTAACAGCAAGGATGTATGAGTCTGCCAACAGAGGTAGAGTAAGAGTGGCCCTACTTACCATCATTCCCAATGACCCAGTGAGGAATTATGTGTTCCCTGTCCCCAAAACTCTTCACAGGGTTGGGGGTTCTGGTCCCCAAAGAAAGTAACCTTTAGCTAGGAAAAGAAGTAAGGATATCATGGAAATGCAAGTTTGGGTTGAGATAGGAAGATAGGTTGCCATATTGGCAGAGGTAATTGGCCCTGATCAGCAGGAGTCATGGAGAATATTCATAGAGCCTAGGCAATTATGTTGGCAACTCCTAGTATTTCTTGACCCATTATAGTTATAGACAAGCCATATAGCAACTCCTATTGAGAAAGGTATGATTATCAAGCATTCAAACATTTCAGGAAGACAGGTATGAATCACATAAGCAGATAAGCCACCAAGAGCTACCAGATGAGTGTAAGGGAGATTTAGAATAACCATAGAAATTTAGAATGAAGGAAGAAGAGAATGAGTACCAGTCGCAGCCCCAAGATTAAATGTAGCAATTAGGGTTGTAGTTCACCTTACTAGCCTCCCTCTCTGGAATTTCACATTAAGAGGGAAGGTTCGTAGGAACTATGGAGAAGATGTTCCCCAAGGCTGTGAAAAAAATTGTATCTTTTCACCCCAAGGGGTTGACCATGGCAGCTATGAGAATTTACCTCGTAGGTCTCCAATTATTTGGGAAAAAAAAAAAAAAAAAAAACTGCTATGAAGACCATTCAACCTTCAGAAGTAGAACGCCAGACTTTTCTTCCAAGGTGCCTCTGTGTGGGTTCCAACTGCCGACCTGTTAGTAGTTAAGCACTTAACCATTTGTGGCACCCAAGGACTCTAAGGACTCTAAATATAGGATGTGTAATTTGGCAAAGGCCCTAGTTGTTGAAGACTGTAATCCATGTCCATGCTTTCATGGCATGTTCCTCCTTCATCTATGCCTAGCTGGTGACTGAACATAACAAGTATACCAAGACAGGCCCATTCCTGGGAGACAGCCCATAACTCTTTTGAGTTACTTTGAGTTTAGAATCTCCTGATGTCCTTGTCTAACTTCCCTTAGACTTCATGACTATGTAGCCTGTCTCCACTCTACCAGCTTTTTTCTATTCTTCACAAGCCTCATCCTTCTCGCTTCTCATTTCTCTCACAGGCATCTCTCATAATAAAAGTCACACATGTCTTGTCTAGTCTTGGCATCTGCTGACCGAAGGATCTGGTCTAAAACTGTTAGCAGTAGTAATAGTAATAGGTGTTAAGTACATGCCAGAGCCCTGGTGGCACAGTGGTTAAGTGCTTGGTAGCTAACGGAAGGATTGGTGGCTTGAATCCTCCAGCCACTCCACAGGAGAAAGATGCAGTAGCCTGCCTCCTTAAAGATTATAGCCTTAGAAACATCACGAGGCAATTCTACTCTGTCCTGCAGAGTCGCTATGAGTCAGAATCTACTGATGGCAATGGGTTTGCTTTAAATATCTGTTAGATTTCCCATATTCCTTCAACAACACCTAGTCAAGATTAATAGATGTTAAATCTGCAAATTTTACCCGGATGATTTCTAAACGATTTTCAATTTCTTATCCAACTCTTGATTCCACTGTAATCTGCAGATTTCTGAAATTCCTAAAATTTGTTGTAAAGCAGTTGGTTACATTGCTTATATATCCCACTGGAAATAAACTCTTTATACTACCCATGGTATTAATTGCATTTATATTTATGTTTGTGTGTGATATTTGCTGACAGTTTTCTTGTCTCATAATGTCTAATTCTGGGTTGGATACAAAGGTAATGCTGGCCTCATCTAATGAGTTGGAAACTATTTCCTCCTTTTCAAATTTCTGGGAGTTTGTGAAGAATTCTTAATATTTTGTTTCTTAAATATTTTGTAGAATTGATAAATGAAGACATTGGGGTCTGGGGTTTCCTTTGTGAAAAAGTTTTTTTTTTACCTCAAATTTAATTTATTTGATATATGTCTACCAGGTTATATATTTCTTCTTGATTGGAAGTTTGTGTCTTTAAAAAATCAGTCTATTTAAAGTTGTTAAATATAATGTCATAAAGTTGTTCATACTATTTACTTACTATCCCTTCAAAGTCTACAGGATCTTCAGTAATGTCCACTTTTTCATTCTTGATATTGGTAATTTGCACCTTCTCTCTTTTTTCCCTGATCAGTGTGGTTGAAATTTTATGCTAATATTGAATTTTAAATTTTTCTTTTACTTTCTTTGCAATTAATTTGCTCTTCTTTGTCTAAATTCCTAAGGTAGACACTGAAGTCACTGACATGAGACTTTTTTTCTTAATGTGGTCATTTGAAGCTATAAATTTCCTGCTACGGACAGCTTTAATTGTATCACATTTTGATGTGTTGTGTTTTCTTCTTTTTTTTTCAATTGGGCCCATAGGTTACGGGAAAGTTTCTATTTTAGTTTCAAATTCTTAGCATCTTTTCCCTATATTTATTATTCATCCCAACTTTAACTACATTGTGGTCAAAAGGCATATTTTTTGTGATAAGAATCTTCGAAGCTTAACCGACATTTGTTTGTAGCCTAGAATAAGGACAACCTTAGTAACTGTACACTGTACAGATTAAAAGAATTAATATTGTACAGTTGTAGGGAATTGTCTTATAAATGATATTTAGATCAAGTTAGTTTTTAGAGTTCTTCAAGTCTTCCATACCCTCACTAAGTTTCTATGGATTGTTCTATCAGTTATCGAGAGTTGGATATTGAAAAGCCCATCTCTTCTTTTAGCTCTATCAGTGTTTGTTTATTTTAGAACTGTTTTATCGTGGCATGGATATTAAGATTTGTTTTGTTCTCCCACGGAATTGACACACACCTTCATGATCATGAAATGACATGTTTAACTCCAGTAAAAGCTATTGCTCTGAATTCTACACTGTCTGGTATTAATATCAATCAAACTAAATATTAATATGTTGGATTAATACCAATCCAATGATTCTTTCATTAAAGATAACAAAAAATAACTTTTTTCCTATCTGTTTCTTCTTAATGTATTTGTTTTTGTTAAATATTTAAAATGAATATTTTATTGACAGTGTGTTAGTTGTGACTTATTTTTTTACCTAATCAGGCTTTCTCTGTCTTATAATTAGGCTGTTTAGACTATGTTTAATGTAATTATTGATCAGTTTGGGTTTAAATTTGCTATCTTGTTAGCTGTATAGTTTGTCCTATATGTTCTTTATTTTTTCTTCCTCCTTTTGGCTTAATTATATATTTTTATTTCATTTTTTCCCTTTGTTGGCTTATTACCTTTGACTATTTGTTGCGATGTTTTAGCTGTTGCTTTAGAATTTATATACACATCTTTGTCTTACCACAGTCCACCTTCAAGTAAGTTTACGCCACTTCATATATAGTATAATCATCTTAGAACAGTATATTTCTACTTACCCTCCTGGCCTTTGTGTCACTATAGTCATACATGTTATTTATACATGGGTTATAAACTCCTATTTATATTGTCATTATTCTGGATTTGGACCTCAATTTAAAGATACACTAAAATGAGAATCTAAGTATTTTATTTTAACACATATATTTACCTTTTCAAGTTGCCTTTGATCTCTGGTGGTCCAGATGCTAACCAAAAATGACAACAGTTCCTATCTACCAGCCGCTCCTTGGAAACCCTATATGATAGTTCTACTCTGCCCTAAACAAAAAACCAAATCCAGTGCCGTTGAGTCGATTCCGACTCATAGAGACCCTATAGGTCAGAGTATAACTGCCCCATAGAGTTTCCAAGGAGCGCCTGGTGGATTCAAACCGCTGACATCTTGGTTAGCAGTCGTAGCACTTAACCATAGGGCTGCAGTGAGTTTGGTCCTTAGGTGGTGAAATGGCTAACACACTGCTCTGCTAACAGAAAGGTTGGAGGTTCAAGTCCACCCAGAGGCACCTCAGAAGAAAGGCCTGATGATCTACTTCTGAAAAATCAGGCATTGGAAATTCTGTGGAGCACAGTTCTGTTCTATCACATGGATTCGCCATGACTCGGAGTCCATTCACCCACACGTGTTTTGTTTTGTTTTCATTCCTTTGAATAAAATGAGATTAGCATTTTGTATTATTTTTCTTTTGAATAGCTTCCTTTATAATTTCATGTACTGCAGGTCTGCTAGTGAGGGGTTATTTCAACTCATATATGTCTGTAAAAAGTCTTAATTTCTCTATCATTTTTGAGGGATAAATTTGCCAGGTAGAGAATTCTAGGTTGACAATCTGTGTATGTCCTTCAATACTTTAAATATGCTATTCCATTAACTACGTTGCTTCTTATGAGAATTCTGTTTTCATTCTCTTTATATAATGCTTATTTTGACTGTAGCTGTTCTTAAATTTTTATTTAACACCGGTTTTAAACAAATTGAATATGATGTGTCCTGTGTCCCTATCTTCACGTATCTTATCCTTGGTATTCATTTACTTTCTTGGAACTATGTGTCATCAATTTTTCTTAAATTTGAAACATTTCCAGCTATTTCTTCCTTAAATGTTTTTATTTGTTTGTTGGTATTCTGTCCTCTCCATTCTCTTCTCTCATTAGTGAATCTAATTACATTGTATTTGGCAGCCTGAAGTTGACTCAGAACTCATTGATGCTCTGTTATTTTATTTTTTAAGATTTATATTGAGGTATAATTCTCATCCCATGAAATTGATGTATTTTAAGTGTACAGTAAATTTGCTTATTTTCAGTAAACTTACCTTGTGAAAGCATTAACACAATACAAACTTAGAACATTTCTTTGGCTCCCAAAAGACCCCTTGTACAACTTTCAGTCAGTCCTCTTTCTCACCTCTACCCCCAAGGCAACCAACAGTCTATTTTATATCTCTGTTGTCCTTTTCCGGTTATTTTATATGCAAGAAATCATATGATTTGTGGGGTTATTTTGTGTTTGAATTTTTTATGTAGCATTTTTTGAGGTTCCTCTGTAGGGTCGCTATGAGTTGGAATCAACTCGACAGCAACAGGTTTGTTTTTTATGTGTTGTAGCATGTGTTAGTACTTTCTTCATTTTTATTGCTGAATAATATTCCATGGTGAATATACCATATATTGTTTATCCATTTGTCAACTGAGGGACATTTGGATTTTTCCATTTTTTGTCTATTATGAATAACGTTTCTATGTACTTGCACATACAACTTTTATGTGAATATTTGTTTTCATCTCTCTTGAATAAAGACCCAGGAGTAGAACTGCTGAGTTGAAATGCAACAGCTGATGTGAGGAAGAAAAGACATGGCCATCTGCTCCCATAAAGATTACAGCCTATGAAATCCTAGGGACAGTTCTCTGTCATATAGGGTTACTATGAGTGGGAATCAACTTGACAGCACACAACAGCAACAATGTGATAATTATGTATTTGCCATTCTTAAAAACTGCCGAACTGTTTTCCAAACATTTTACATTACTGGCAGCAATGTATGAGGGCTCCAATTTGTCTAAATCTTCATCAACAATTGCCTTCTTTATATATATATATACACATACATATATATATACACACATATACATAAATGTATATATACATATATTCTAGTGGATGTGAACTGTTATTTCATTATAGTTTTGATTTGCATCTCCTTTTTTTTTTTAATGACTAATGATGTTGAGCACCTTTTCCCGTGCTTCCCAGAAATGGTGAAATAGCTATTCACATGCTAGCCCACTTTTAACTGGAAATTTTTCTTTTTTTTTTTTTTTTTGAGTTATAAAAGATTTTTTAGTTTCTGGATTATATGTCATTAACAAATATATTCTTCCATTCTGTGTTTGTCTTCACAGTCTTAATGGTGTCTTTTGAAGTGCAAAAGCTTTTAAATTTGTTGAAGCCTGGTTTATCGAAAGTTAAGTCACTTATACCTTTAGTGTTATATCAAATCTTTACCTAACATATATACGGTCGTATAGATTTTCCCTACATTTTATTCAAATAATGTTATCGTTTTAGCTCTTATATTTTGGTCTACGATACATTAGTTGCTTTTTTTGTGTTGTATGAGGTAAGAGTTTAAATTTTTTTGTTTTATTTCCATTTTTGTTTTTATTTGCGGTTAACCATTTATTCCTGTACTTTATGTTTCAAAAGATGTTATTTTCCCATTGAATTGCTGGGACATCTTTGTCAGAAATTAACTGATCATAAATGAAAAGGTTTATTTCTGGCTTGTCAATTTTATTCAATTGATCTATATATCTATCTTCATGCCAATAGTACTTTTTAAAATCAGTTAAGTGTAAAATCTACAACTTTGTCCTCTTCTTTTTACTCTCCTGAGTCCTTTTAACTTTCCATATATTTTGACTACCCTTGTTGATTTATGCAAAAATATCCAATTGGGGTTTTCAAAAAGATGTCATAGCATTGAATTAGGAGATCAATTTGAGTTTTCGTAGTAATATTGAATCTTCTACTCCATGATAATCTGATGTAGATTTAATTATTTAGTTCTTTTTAAAATTTCTCTCAGCAACATTTTGTCATTTTATCTTATAAAGTTTCTATTTCTTTTCTTAAATTAATCTCACAGTATTTTGTTCTTTTATTATGAATGGAGTTTTTTCCTTAATTTTATGTTTTGTTCATGGAAATTATATAGAAATACAATATGTCTATTGACCTTGTGTCCTCTGGCCTTGATGAACTTGCTTATTAGTTCTAGTCATCTAAACATTGTACATGACCTTATTCATATGTTGCTGCGTTTGATTTGCTATTTTTTTAATCATTGTTACATCTATATTTATGTTGTATATTAATGAGCATTTTTAGTTTTTTGAGGTTTTTTTCATTGGCTTTGATGTCAGAGTAATACTGGCCTTACAGAATGAGTTCTGTTTATTTTTTTGGCAGACTTTTTTCCTCTAGATATTTTATTTTGAATAGTTTCTGTTGCAGTGTCTCTAAATGTGTTAATCTTTTCTTTGGCATGTTTAATCTGCTCTGAATCCCATCTGTAGCATTTTTTATCTCAGAATTATAATTTTCATCACTAGAAGTTTGATTTCAGTCATTTTTTATTGCATGTGTTTCCCACACTCCAGTATTCCTCTGTCTTCTTGGACATATGGAATATAATAACTCTTTTAATGTACTTGCCTACTGATTCCATCACCTGTGTCTTTATGTGTCTCATGATTGATTTTTCTCTATAATATGAGTCATATTTTCTTGCTTCTTTTCATGGCTTGCATTTTTCTTTTTTTGGATGGCAGATGTAAATTTCACCTTGTTGGATGTCGAATACTTTTGTATTCATATAAATATTTTTGGGCTTTATTTTCGAACACAGTGAGTTACTTGGAAATGGTTTGACTCTTTACAGCTTGTGTATAAACTTCATTAGGCAGAGTCAAAACAACCATTAGCCTAAAGCCAATTTTCTCTCCTTCTGAGGCAATATCCTTCTGAGTACTCTACCCAATACTCTGTGAATTATGATGTGTTTCACCTCTTACTGGTGGGAATACAAACTGTTTCCAGCCTTGTGTGAAAGCTGCAAATTGTTTCATCTTCTCCTTTTATATGGCTCTGTCCCAAACGTTATGTGATGTCCTCACATGCATGCACTAATGACTATTCAGCTGAGGATTGGACAGAACCCTTTGCAGACTCTGTACAGCTCTCTCATCTTTGGTATTGCCCCTTGTAAAAATACAGCCACCTGGTTCCTCCCCAGACTACCAACCCCACTTCTTCAATTCAAGGAGATTGCCAAGCTCCACATGGGTTCCCCCATTCTTTTGTGCCAGCTGTAGACTCTCACCAGAAAGTAAGCTGGTAGTAATGATAGTTCTCACCTTGATTGTTTTGTCTTTGTCAAACCACTATCCTTTATTGTCTAATGTACAAAATCTGTGCATTGTTGTCCCCTATATTTTGGTTAGTTTTTACTTATATCAGGAGAGAAGATAAACCTATTCCCTTCCACTCATTCAAAAATCTAATAGTATTTTACATTCGTTTTGTTTCTAACAAGGTTATTGAAAAACATGGAAGAAAAAAAAAATCCTTAATGAAAATTTAGGACCTTCGGTTAGTTCCAGTTCAACTTTAATTAGGAATGAAATAAGAGGTGATAAGATACTTGGTCAAGGCCTCAAATGTTGCTAGTGACAGAGAGATGACATTCATCTAGGACTCATTTTATTAACTTACAATGCTTTGAATTATCAAGACAACTTTCAGGAATCGAATGAAAGTCACATTCAAACCTATTTTGGGGTGGGATACAACAAAGTTTTAAATAATAATTGTTCTAAACTAAATAGGATTATGGAAAAAAAATTTGCTGAAAGTGAAGAGGACTTGAAGTACTTACTGATGAAGGTCAAAGACTACAGCCTTCAGTGTGGATTACACATCAACATAAAGAAAACAAAAATCCTCACAAATGAACCAAAAAACAACATCATCAGAAATGAAGAAAATATTGAAGTTGTCAAGAATTTCATTTTACTTGGATCCACAATTAATGTCCATGGAAGCAACAGTCAAGAAATCAAATGACTTACTGCATTTGGGAAAACTGCTGCAAACACTTTAAAGTGTTCAAAAGCAAAGATGTCACTTTGAGGACTAAGGTGGGCCTGACCCAATCGATGGTGTTTTCAATCACCTCATATGCATGACAAAGCTGGACAATGGATAAAGAAGACCAAATAAGAATTGATGCCTTTGAATTACGGTGTTGGTGAAGAGTATTTACTATACTATGGATTACCAGAAGAATGAACAAAAGTGTCTTGGAAGAAGTAGAGCCAGGATGGTCCGTAGAAGTGAGGATGGTGAGACTTCATCTCAAGTACTTGGAACATTTTATCAGGAGTGACTAGTCCATGAAGGACATCATGATTGGTAGAGGGTCAGTGAAAAATAGGAAGAGATGGATTGGCACAGAGTTTGCAACAATGGGCTCAAATATAGCAATGATTATGAGGTTGGCGCAGGACTGGGCAGTGTTTCTTTCTGTTGTCCCTGGGTTGCTATGAGTCAAAACCAACACAAAGACACCTAACACCACGGCAGGGGGAGGGATCTTGGAGACAATTATATTACAAAGTTATAATAAAATTAATCAGTTCTCCTGATGTTCAAAAGTTAAATGATACTATTTTTTTTTGTGTGTGTAAAAAGCAAAATATTTTGGGATAAAGCAATTTACACAATTAGGTAATTAGATATTTTCCTTTCTGACTCAGTCATATTAATGTCAAACAGTAAGAGGAGATGTGAAGTAAAGAAGGAAGAGAAAATGAGGTATTTGTTTTGAAAGCCTCCCCATCAACCTTCTGAGCTACCCAAATGCAAAAGGATGTCAGAAATAACCCTTGTGATATTGTTTTTAATTAGCAATCAGCACAGAAATTCATGATGATATATTTATTCCCCTGCCAAAAATGTATATTATAAATCTCATTCATCTTATTCATTTTAGCAGCTTAGTTTTTTTGGGCATAGGAATTTACCTCCTAATTTGTTTCAGTTATTATAGTAAGTAGCTATTAGCTTGCAGTAAAGTAATTTGTTAGGAATAACAGATGTATTATTTGCAGCAGTTAATAACCCTAAATTTTCTCATTATGATCAATCTCATTGGACCAAGAAGCTTAGATGAATATTCTGACAAGAAGTAGGGGACTTCTTTAAGATCTAGAAGTGATGTTCCTATAATAACTATTTGTATAACTAAGATATAAAATCCCATGCACCTGGGATTAATATGGGCTCAAAAGGCAAACCAGCTAAACTCAGCATCATAATTTGGAAATACCCAGATGCACAGGACAGCTCTCATTCTCATACATCCTTATTAGTTTCCTTCAGGTTCTACTGTGTTTCAACATGGTGCTCACTGAGGTTCTTATTCATATCGGGGAAAAAAAAAGGAAAGATTTTATGATTTACTATTAAGTAATAAGAAACCCAGATATCAAGGGTAATTTTAAGATAACGAAGTTTCACTATTGATAAACAAGATATCATAATCATATCACAATTAAACCAAAGGTGAAGCCCCCAAGCAGAAGAATTATTTGAAAATTTACAAAATAGTTAATTAAGCTTAATGCAGTCTGTTTGGTACAATAATGTGCCGTTGCCTGGACAATGACTGCAGCAGAGAAAGCACAACCAATACCCAAAATGAAACCCATTGTCGTGGAGTCAACTCTGACTTACGGAGATCCTATAAAAAGCATAACAGGAATGGAAATTATGATACTGTCTCCTAAAGAGACACTATCTGTCAATGACTGGTAAACTATTTAAAAGGACTTTTCAGCCAAAAATAACTAGAGATTCACTTTTTGACCTGTCCTGAATTGTTTATTTTCATAATGTTGTCAGTCAAAACTTAGCATTCAACGGGGCAAACATCACTCAGTCATTTTTCAACAAAACCATTTTATTTTCTACTCAAGAACACATTAACTTGTAGTCTCAGGTTTCTGGTAGAAGGGAAAGTCCTTCAAAATTTTCAAAACTTCAAACAATAGAGAACCCTGATCTTAGGAGGGATAAACACTGTGTATTTATCTGTTGACAGACTTCATGTGTGATGTATAGTCACTGAACCCACTGCATTCCTAAGAATAAGAAGACTTGCTTGAATTTTTTATACCAAAAGTTACTGACTGTTTTGACATCTTATTTTATCTTCTCCTTTCTCATTTCCGTTTCTGGTGTTGGGTTGCAGATAAAAAGAGATTTCTCAATTGTCCAATAAGGATATTACAAAATAGCAAGCATGCACAATTCATCTTGACATAGAACAGAATTTTTAATATGTCATATAAACTATTTCTTGTGGATAGACTGTGGTTGTGTGTTGTCAAGCTGATTCTGATTTATAATGACACTATATGACAGAGTAGAAATGCCCCATATGGTTTCCTAGGCTATAATCTTTACTGCAAATGACTGTCAGCTCTTTTCTTTTGCAGAGCTGCTGGATGGGTTTGAACTGCTGACCTCTCAGTTAGCAGCAAGTGCTTAACTATTTCAACCACCAGGGGTCCTTGAGAATTGACTAGCCCAAGTTTTATGTCATCATACTCTTCAAGTTGCAGAATGTATTTTCTCCTTGGATAAAGGCAAGATTGTCTCATGGCAAATAGCCCAAAGTCTCAAACACCTGAGGTAGCACTGTCCAAGTTTTCCCAGTTTATAAATTTGTTTGTTTAATAAATACTTTTTTTTTTTGGTGTTTAAAGTACCCTTACAAAAACCAAACCCTTTGCCATCATAACGGCCCTATACAACAGAATAGCCACAGGGCTCCCAAGGCTATAATCTTTATGGAACCAGACTGCCACATCTTTCTGCCATGGATGGAGCTGTTGGTTAGTAGCCGAAAGCTTAACCACTGCACTACCAGGGATCTTCTGTGTTTAAAGTATATACTTGTTGCCTTCGAGTCGATTCTGACTCATAGCAACCCGATAGGACAGAGTAGAACTGCCCTCTTGGGTTTCCAAGGAGCGCCTGGTGGATTCAAACTGCTGGCTTTTTGGTTAGCAGCCGTAGGTCTTAGCCACTACGCCCCCAGGGTTTCATTAAAGTACACAGTAATATATTATTATCTTCTTAACCATCACACAATTTCTGAAAGAATATATTGATAATATTTATAGATGAGAAGACCTCAGAGGTTTCAATAAACCCCCCAAATCATGCAACCAATCGGTGGGTGACTTTAAAATCAAGTCTTCATGCCCTATATCTTACTCACAACAGACAATACATGTGCACCATCGGCACAATATAATAGTGTGTGAAGGTGTAATTGTAATTGAGATAACAAAAGCATCCATTATTAAAAAAAAAGAAAAAGAAGAAGAAACAAACCTGCAGCATGATATTTATCCACAATGAAAAAAAATATATATTTTTCAAGAGCTTATTATATGGCAAGTGCTATGGCAACTCATACAGAAGCACATAGAAAACATTTAAATCCAGACAATTGGAATTATTGTCCTATTTGAAAATATTTTCCAAAAGAAAATTCAATGTCATATTCACAACAAAATATTTCTTGTTTTATCTGTTTGTTTTATTCTAGAAAAATCAAGCCTGGGACTTATTACACCCAGTCATCTAGAATTATTCCATGACCACATTTTTTCTAACTTATGAAACAACATTTGCCTAATTACTGTTTTTTCTTCAAATCGTCAGATAAGTGTCTTTCAACATAGAACCTTTTAAAAGCTAGCCTGTAGCACTTCCTCTTTGCAGTGTGATAGATCAATTTTGTGTGTCACCTTTCCAGGCATGGTCTTGTAACTCCCACTCAAGTGTTTAGGAAGGACTGTGTGATAGTGTAATTGTGGCCCACCAAAGGGATTGGTCAGTTTTGCCATCCTGCTGGGCTTGAAATGAGCCACCCTAGAGGCAAGAAGGAGAGAAATTCACCTCCACTGAGGAAAAAGAGGCAGCATGTCTTTTGAACTCAGAATTTCTCCACTGAGAAGCTCCTGGAAGCAGGAGGCTGAAAGAGAGAGAGCTGTAACCCTGAAGATAGTGAAAAGGGGTGGCAGGAGAGACCTGGCAACAGAGACCTGGCAGCAGGAGACATCAAAGTGGCTTCCTGGCCCATGGAGAGATAAAGCTGAGTGCCTTTGGGCAGAGACTGAGGGCCAGGGAGAGGTGTGCCTGCAAGCATGACTGGGAAGAAGATGTCCTGATGGAAGAACTATACCCTTGAGTGTTCCTGAGCCTAAATTATAATCTGTTACTTCCCTAATAAACCTCATGATAGTAAGTGTGGTCTGTGAGTTCTGTGTGGCTGTTGCAATGAATTATCAAACCCTACAGAGACGTAGAGAGTGCTGTGAGAGGGATTGTTGGTGTCAGAATTGGTAAAGATGGTGGAGAGAGGAGGCATGTCTTACCTCACCTCATAGGAATCAGCCTCGAGCTGTTGATTTTGATTCTCTTTTCCCCCTGTGAAGTTAGAGGAGGTCAGACACTGCCCACCCCCATGACATTTTAACACTCTTTTTTCCAACAGCTACTTGGAGAGAGTAGGAAGAAAGGCCTGGCAACTACTGCAAATCAACAGTGAAAATTCTTTGGATCAAAATTGTCAGATCTAAAAGCAATCATAGGAAGAAAGGCCTGGCAACTACTGCAAATCAACAGTGAAAATTCTTTGGATCAAAATTGTCAGATCTAAAAGCAATCATAGGGATGGCAGAGGATCAAGAATTGTTTTGTTCAACTGTGTATGGGGTCACCATCAGTCGGGACAACTCAATAAAAGCTAACAACAACTTAGAGAGTGTAGGAAAAGGCAAGTATACAACGTAAAGTAGGATCAGATGAAAGAGGAAAGGAAGGAACTAGAGAAGGAGAAATGTTAGGCTACAATAGTTTAATACAGAACTTGAAATAATTGAAAAATATCTTTTTTTTATTATGTTTAATGCTAAAAACCAAAGAAGAAGAAGAAAAAAAAAAAAAACCTGTTGCCATTGAGTCTCTTCCAACTCGTAGTGACCCTATAGGACAGGGTAAAACTAACCGCCCCACAGAGTTTCCAAAGAGCACCTGGTGGATTTGAACTGCGACCTTTTGGTTAGCAGCCGTGGCTCTTAACCACTACACCATCAGGGTTTCCTCTTTAACTCTAGGAAGCATTTTATTTATTTAGTCCTTCATTTATTTAAATTCTATTCTTCACGTGTTCCTTATAGATCTGGCCTTGGGCTTGCTGCAGAGGGAGATACAGTATTAAACAAGAGAGATACAATGAACATTTTAGTTGAGCTTTTCATTATAAGTTTAGACTGTCTGCTCTCCACTACCATATTCATCTATGCATTCTAAATCAAGACTTGGAGGTAGTTGCGTTGGACATTGAAAATGAAACTTATCTTTTTAAAACATCGTGAAATACTAGTAAACGATGAATTGTCCGCTTCAAAGTACATCTTTTGCTTTTGATTTTTTTCCCACCAATTTGCCATTATTACCACTAACGTTGTGAGACAAAGGTTTCTTTCTCAAACATTGTATCCATTTAGAAAATATTACATTCATGTCAGAGGGTCATCTTCTCCTAAATGTTAAGCAATGGAGACGCTAGAATCTTGGCACTGACAGTACGTTGGATCCAGACCTTCCAAAGTTGTGGGCTCAGATCTGCACAGGGTATGATTATGTGACTGTGAGTCAGGCGCTTGGACCCTACACGTGCCACAGTCTAACTTCCTGGGCATTTAATTATTGAAGTTATCCTAACAACTTATTACCCTCATATTACCCTTCAGGACCTTTTCAAGTAAGCCAGAAATGTTTTAGACTTGCATACTCCTCAGCTGTTTGTCAGGCCATGAGGAACTACCTGTTTTGTTAGATATTTAGGATAAGATATTTCCAGGAAAATATCCTGGCATATGGTGTAACTACTGAATCCATCACAGAGCCACTTATCATATTGTTTTATGGGCAGTGAAACAAGGCACCTTATGACTACAGGGAATGATAACTCATTGGAGGTTCTGTTTTTACTTAGCCTGAACACTAAATTATGAAGGCAGATTGTTTCTTGGTCTATGCTGAAATTTATGGCATATACATATTTTTCTCTAAATGTCCTTTCAACTGAAAGATGTTCTGTAAAACTCAGAGGGATTCTTGGCAGGCGATGGTTGAGGGAGGGTGATAAATGATTTATGTATAATTCTGACTGCAGTTGTTTTAAGCAGTTATAGAATGTATTTTAACCTAGATTCTACAAGCACGCCAATGCAAATAAATCTGATTGGCATAGGTGGAACACAGACAGCTTACATGGCATACATTTAGGGTCTATGAGAATGTGCTCTTATCTGCCCAAATCCTCCTTGTTCTGTGCACTCACGTCTAACATTTTTAATTGAGCACCAATCTTTTCATTCCCCAAGGAGTTACAAGACATAAAATGCAAACATACCCAGGAAAGGGAAATTTACACTTAATCTCACAGTACTCTGCAAACGTGTGATAACATACCATATTCTAACAGACTATTGTTGAGGCTTTACCTACCCTGTAAAACCTAAACCCCGATAACCCTACCTGAAGAAGTGGGTCAAGGTTGGAAGAAGGTTCACTGATCATCCTACTTTGCATTTAAATTATCAGGAGAGGTGGATTCCGGATCAAATTTTCAAAAGAAGGCAGGCAGAGAAAAAAATTTACCTCTTCAATTTTACTCCTTGAGGATTTTTCCAGTGCCTTCTCCAAACTAGTTTCTCTCCACTCGAATGTATTCTACAATAATAATTTTAATTCATAACTGTAATGGAATATGCATCTAAGAGGCACAGAATTACATGGGTGAAATTCTCTAGTTCTTCACATTTTGCCAACCATGTACAATAAGCTTCTCTTTATTATGCCATACTTCCTTCATTGATTGTTCCAAATTTAATAATTCTATTTAAAAAAAAAATCTGTGTCCAGAGGATATGGAAGACATCTCTTGAACTTTAGAGGAAATCTTCAAAATAGTATGAAAAGAAGCAAACTCTAAAATTCAATGATTTCAAGATCAATATTTAAAACTCAAATGAACACTAAAGCTTTTACATTGAGAAACCACAATATATATCATAGTCTGTTTCACTATTAATCTTGAAAAAATAGTTACAGGCTATTGAAAGGAGACAATCTAACCAGAAACACTTGTTTGGAGAGAAACACACTACAGGGAAGCCACACTTAGAAAACATCAGAATTAAAAAATTAAACAAAAACAACACAAATTTAGAAAGCATGATTTAGGAGAGTCCATAGTATTGATGGTTCTTTTGTAGAAAATTGTGAGACATTTTTAGCGCATAGAACATTTTAAAAGCTAGCCTTTGGCACTTTCTCTTTTTTCAACAGCGGGAGAAAGAAAACCGTATAAGGAAAAAGGGGGTAAGGTGAGAAAGGGATGAAACTTGAAAAAGGGAAAAGTGTCAGGTTGGGGTATGGTTTATAGTGTGTAATTGAAAACACGGTGGCTTTAATTGAGGAAAGGCTGTATTTTCTACTTAAATTCAATTCATAGGAGAAAATAAAAATGTGATTAGTCAAACTTTTCAAAAAATGACTTATGGTATTTGGTAAATCAAAAATAGGACTCATCAAAAATTACTCCTGACTTCTAACATCATCTGAACTATTAACAATAAAGACATGAAGACATTAGAGAAGCGGTGTTATGTTCAGTGTTGTGGCGAGAGTAGGATGAAGCAAATTAAGACACATCTCGTATCTTTGAACCCTGGGGTTGGAATTTCTCTTGCTGTACAAAATCGATGCTTTGAAAGACACCCAAAAATAGATGTTAAAGTTAACTTTTGGTAGATAGTTTTCAAATGAAGGACAGTCTCTTTGGAAAGAAACCTCTGAACTGTATTTAACCGTTTGTTATTGGTTACAATGTGATTTACCCCACAGTGTTTTAATTCAGAGTGAATCTGGTATGGTCTAAACTATGCTTTATGTCTTCAATGTCTATTTCTGCAAAAAAAAAAAATAATTGCTAGGCTTCATAATGAAGAGTTACCAAATGCATTTTTCTCTCTTTAAATATTAACATTATGAAAATGGTTATTTCTATTAAACACACTTCTGTAAGTTATGAGCTGCTTTTTATGAGCATGTGACCTATATGACTCGGTAGTATAAAAATCTTCAGATTTCTACTTTAATGAAATAGCGTATGCAATTTTGAGTCTAACTTGTCACACACATAATTCCATTACTATGGAGCTGATAATATTTAACAATTACATTTTGCATTTAGTATGAACAGGACGTGTTTGAGCTCTTATCCTTCATTTAACTCTTGGAAAGTTTCTCTCGTGCTTATCTTTTTTAAATTTTCTTTTGATTCAGATTGTCAAGGCATAATTAATACAGAAAAAATTTGATTTATATATGTGTAATTTATACACTTTGACAAATTCATAGAATCATGAAACTACAAATAAAATCAAGAAAAGGAATGTTTCCAATGTTGAGGAAACAAAAATCCTTTGTGCCCCTGTGTAAACATTCCTTCCCTCATCCCCAACCCTTGACAATCACTGACCTGTTTTGCCTTTTCCAGAATGTCATATAAAAGGAATCATATTTACAATGTAGCTTTTCGATACTGAATTTCCCCACTTAGCATAATGTATTTGAAGTTGTCAAGGATTTCATTGTACTTGGGTTCACAATCAACACCCACTGGAGCTGCAGCCAAGAGAATCAGATGCTGCAGTGCCTTGGGCAAATCTGCTGAAAAAGATCTTTTTAGAGTGTTGAGAAGCAAAGATATCACTTTAAGAACTGAGGTACACCTGACCCAAGCCATGGTATTTCGATCACCTCAAATGCATGCCAAAGCTAGGCAATGAATAAGGAAGAACAAAGAAGAATTGATGGCTTTGATGGTGTTGATGAAGAATATTGACTATATTGTGGACTGCCAGAAGAACAAACAAACCTGTCCCGGAGGAAGTTCAGCCAGAATGCTCCTTAGAAGCAAAAATGGTGAGACTTTGACTTGCATGCTTTGGAAACATGTTATCAGGAGGAATCAGTCCCTGGAGAAGGATATCATGATTGGTAAAGTAGAGGGTCAGCAAAAAAGAGGAAGACCCTCAAGGAGAGAGGTTGACACAGTGGATGATGGGCTTAAGCATAACGATGATCACGAGGATGGCACGTGACCTGGCAGTGTTTCGTTCTGTTGTACATAAGGTAGCTATGAGTCGAAATCAACTCTACTGCACCTAACAACCACAACAACAAATTTGAGATTCATTCACATTGTTCCTTGTATCAATAATTTATTTCTTATACTGAATAATATTCCACTGTATAGATGTGGCATTTTTGCTTCTCTACTCACCAGTTGAAGGACATTTGTGTTACTTCTAGTTTTAGCAATATAGACATAACCCGTTGCTGTCAAATCAATTCCAACTGTTAGCAATCCTAAGAATCGGAATTGACTAGGAGGTAACGAGTTTGGTTAATACGGATGTAGCTTCCATATATACTTGTATTCACCTATTTGAGTTAGGATAACTTTTCGTTTCTCTTGGGTAAATACCTAAGACTGGTGTGTAACGGAATTTCAATGTGCTTCAATTTGCAATTAAAAAAAAAAATTATTGTCTTTTAGATTAAAGTTTATAGCTCAAGTTAGTTTCTCATTAGAAAATTTATACACATACTGTTTTGTGACATTTGTTGCCATCCCCACAATGTAACAACACTCTCCCCCCTTTCCACCAAGGGTTCCCCGTTTCTATTCTTTCAGTTTTCTCTCCCTTCCTGCTTTCTCATCTTGCTCCTGGGCAGGAGTTGTCCGTTTGGTCTTGTACATTCGATTGAACCAAGAAGCACTTCCCTTATGTGTGTTATAGTTTGTTTTATAGGCCTGCTTGACTTTTGTCTGGAAAGTGGGCTTTGAAGGTGGTTTCAGTTCTGAGTTAGCCAAGTGTCTGGGGACCAGAGTCTCAGGGGTTCCTCCAGTCTCTGTAACACCGGTAAGCCTGGTCTTTTTTCATGAATTTGAATTTTGTTCTACATTTTTCTCCCACTCTGTCCGGTACTCTCTGTTGTGATCCCTGTCGGAGCAGTTGGTGGTAGTAGCCAGGCACCATCTAATTTTTCTGCGCTTAGGCTGGTGGAAGTTCTGGTTCATATGGTCCTTTAGTCATTTGGGTTAATATTTTCCCTGGGTTTTTGGTTTTATTCATTTTCCCTTGCTCCGGACAGAATGGGACCAATATCTGTATTTCAGGTGGCTGCTCGAAAGCTTTTAAGACCCCAAACTCTACTCACCAAAGTAGTGTGTAGAATATTTTCTTTATGGACTGTGTTATGCCAGTTGACCTAGATGTCCCCTGAGACTATAGTCGCCAGCCCCAAACCCCAAAAACTTGGTCCATCAAGGTCTTTGGATGTGGCTAGGGAAGTTCTATGCCTTTGCTTTTGTCAAGTGGTGCTGACTTCCCCTGTACTGTGTGTTGTCTTTCCCTTCACCAAAGATGATGCTTGTTTACTATATAGTTAGTGATTTTTCCCTCCCCCTCCATCCCTTTCCTTCCCCCTCCTTCCCCACCCTTGTAACCATCAAATGTTTTTTTTTTTTCCTCTGTGTAAACCTTTTCTTGAGTTCTTATGATAGTGGCCTTATAGAAAATTTGTCATTTTGTGACTGACATTTCATTCAGCATAACACCCTACTGATTTACCCATGTTGTGAGACGTTTCACGGGTTTATCACTGTGCCTCATCATTTCATAGTATCCCATTGTGTGTGTGTACCATAATTTGTTTATCCACTCATCTGTTGATAGGCATTTAGGTTGTTTCCATTTTTTGCTATTGTGTATAATGCTGCAATGAACATGCGTGTGAATGTTTATTCGTGTGGGCTCTTATTTCTCCAGGTATATTCCTCAGAGTGTAATTGCTGGGTCCTATGAGTTGGAACTGAATCAGTGGCACCTAACAACAACAATAACATGAGTTTATTGCTATCATTTCTTTTTTGTTCGTTTTATTTTCATTTGATGTTTTTTTTGTTCCTCTTAATTTTCTGTGCTGAGTTCTTTTTGTTTATAGATTTTATTTTCATCTGTTTTATTGTTGTTGATTTTGTGCTTGCTGAGTCTTTACATTTTTCTTCTTTTTTTATTTTAATGGGTAGGTTTATTGACTTCCTTTGTGGTTAGCTTGAAATTTACCTTTTTTTTTTTTTAAAGTTTAAACCAGTCTTTTAATTCTTCATATAACCTTGATTTCCTCTCCATATGGAAATTATACCACTACAGCATTTATTTCCTCTTTTTTTGTTTTGATGTTGTCATCATTACGTCATTTTGTTCTGGTTTTTACAAATTCCCTTAATTTCTGTTTCTCTGGAAATGACCTATTTCACCATTGTATTTGAGAGACAATTTTGCTGGGTATGTGTTCTTGGCTGGTAATTTATTTCCTTCAAGGCTTTAAATATGTCGTCCCATTGTCTTCTTGCCTGCATTGTTTCTGCTAAGTAATCAGAGCTTATCTTATTGCTTCCCCTTTGTAGGTGACTTTTCTTTTATCCCTAGCTGCTCTCAGAATTCTTTTTTTGTCTTTGGTTTGGGCAAGTTTGATTATGATATGTCTTGGTGACTTTCTTTTGGGGTCTATCCTGTATGGAGTTAGTTGAGCTTCTTGGATAGATATGTTCTCATCTTTCATGATGCTAAAGAAGTTTTCTGCCAGCAGGTATTCTACAATTCTGTTGGTGTTTTCCATTATTCACCCCCCTGTTCTTGAACTCTGATCATGCACAGGTTTTTCCTGTTGATAGTTATTTCACATAATTCTTAGGCTTTCTTCACTTCATTCTTTTTTCTGATTTTTCCTCAAATTGACGTCTAGAGATTTATATTTAATTTCGCTAATCTGACTTCCATTGTTTCAATCCTGCTCCTATAATCTTCTATTCAGTTGTCTAATTCTGAAATTTTATTGTTAATCTTTTGGATTTCTAGTTGTTGGTTTTGTATGGTTTCTCATAGCCTATTTATTCTGTTGTTTTGTTCTTGTATTGTTTTCCTGAATTCTTCTATTGCTTTGTCTGCGTGTTCCTTGGTTTTGTCTGTTTTTCCTGTTTTCCTTCTTGATCTCTTGGTGAGCTCTATATATTAGTCTTTTTTTTTTTTTTTTTTAAATTCTTTTTCAGGTACTTCCATTGCCTTGTTTTCCTCCAGAAAGTTTTCTAGTTCTTTCTTTTGGTTGCTTGCAGGAGCCATCTTGTCATGCTTCTTTATGTGGTTTAACATTGGCTGTTGTCTCTGAGGCATCAAGAAGTTATTATATTTATATATTATTGTATGTTTGTTTACTATGTCCTGAATTTTTGTTTCGTTTTGGTATATCCAACTAGGCTGGGTGTGTGTACTACTCTGATTGTTAATCTTACAATGTTGAAGCTTTCACCTTCTGTCTCTAGGTGGGTGGAACATCTACTAAGTCTGTGAGCCCAGGACTCTGTTCACTGTTTTTGCAGGGCTGCTGAGGATGTAGGTAGGTAGCATTTTTGTTGAGATGATATATCTGTCTTGTTGGTCACCTTACTGTGGTACAGAAGGTATTCCCCCTGGTTGTTGGGTTGGGTATTGTGTGTGTGCTCCTTTGTTGCCAGATGATTGGAACAAAGGTGTCCAGGTCATCAGTCACTGTTTGTGTGGTTCAGAGACTCTCATCTACAGTCCTGGGCGGGCAGGGCTGAGTAGGGTGTTCGGTACAGGTACAAGTCTCTGGTTGCAGTGGGGACACTTCAGAAGGTAAGGCAGGGTGATGTTGGCTGCTCCCAGGTGCCCAGATGGAGAGTGAGCCGCTGTCTCCTAGAGCACATGGTGGAGGGAGGGGTGGTGCAGCTGGTCTTTGGGTGCTCAATGTCATTGGCTGGGGGTATTGGGGTGTGCCACTTGTTCTCAGGCTGCTGTTGTGGGTGGCTGAACTCAGCGGGTGGTACCACTGGCCTTCAGGCTTGCAGTGTGGGTAGTTGAGGCCCTTTCTTAGGGAAAGGGATGGTGATGAATGCCACAGATCCACAGCTCTCATTAGGCTTCAGCTGGGAATACTCCCTCCTTTGTCCTAATGAGGGTGTGCTGTGCTGGATCAGTCAGTATGGCACTGGTGCAGGCATTCAGCAGTGGTGAAGGGCACTGCAAATCTGTGGACCCCCTGCCCCAGCGGCTGGGCTAAGGGTCAGGCACCCTGTACCAGGCCAGAGCTACAGGCTTAGGGGGCTGAGCAGTGTCGAACGTCACAGATCTGTAGCTTGCACTTGGCTGCTGCTGGTGAAAATGGGATTTAACCTAATGCCACTGTGTGTGTGTTGTGCTGACTCAGCCAACAAAGCACTGATGTGGCTGATTGCTAGAGGTGGTGGAGGGTGTTGCAAGCCCATGGACCCCCTTATGCCAGTGGCTGGGGGAAGTGGTGGGCACCTCTGTACTGGGGCTGTGAGCTCTTGGCTTATGGGACGTGGTGGTGTTGAATGCCTCCAGACTAGTTTCAGATCAGGGAAGGGAATGCACGAGAGGGAAGGATTGCTCCTCAGTCTGCAGAGCTCTGGTGGGGGCGGGGGGAGGGCAGTGCCTGTGGTACACATGGTAGACAGGGAGTATGCCTTAACTTTTGCTGATCTGGTATCACTCCTGTTTGATTCTGGAGCAGATGGGATGAGTTTTGGCTTAGGATGCTGTTCGCTTTAATATGTTCATGCTGTGCAGTTTCAGCTAGGAGGATGCTGGAGACCTGGTGATCCATAATTCCCCATTTCTGCTGTTTTTGAATAGTCTCTCCTTCCACCCATTGCTCAGTTCAATTCTTCTTCTTTGTCTTTGATGCTTAGTGTTCCTAGATTGCCATATATATTCTCTTTACCTTTTTTCAGATGTTTGTTATAAGAGGGATGATATGAAGCATCTGACTATTCCACTATCTTGGCCCTGCGTCTCAATTTGTAGTTTTTAACGACTAATTATGTGCAGCAGTTTTTATGTGCCTATTTGCCATCCGTAGATGTTTAGCAAAGTGTCTGTTGCCCATTTTAATTTGTTTGTTTGTATTGGGTTTAAAAGCTCTGCATATGTTCCAGATACCCTTTATCAGATACGTGTTTGCAAAGATTTTCTTGTGGTCTGTGGCTTATCTTTTCAAAGAGTAGAAGCTTATTTTTCAATTCCCTGTTATTGTTAGCTGCTGTCAAGTTGACCTGTGACTCATGGCAACCTCATGTATAGGTATCTAATCGTTCTAGTACCCGTTGTTAAAAAGACCGTCCTTTTTCTGTTGAATTTTCTGTTCAGATTTTGTAAAAATCAGCTGTGTTCTGGGCTGGGGGGCGGGGGAGGAGTTGTGTTGCCAAAAGAGTGTTTTCAATATACTTGCTTCATTCTCAGCTTCTCAGTGAATTATCCCCACTTTCTTGTGGTGGTCAAACTGAGCCTTGTATCTTTGCTGAATAATGTGGAGGAGAGAGTTTTCTGCCCCTTTCCCAGCAGTAGGAAACCTCTTCTGTTATGCCCCCATGACAGTTTCATGCCCCTTTCTCAGCTGCAATGCACCTTTACTTTTTTCCTGGGGTGGGGAGGATTTTCTGCCCCATTTCTACCTAATTAAGGGAAAACTGGGTACGGCTGTCAATCTTTCACTCAGAGAGGTCGCCCCCAACTTCCATGTCTTTATTATCAAAAGAGCCTTTCTTTCATCTCCCATCTGTGTCCAATCTTTCTCATGAACAGCAATTGAGGATGGTGGAGAAAAGCATAAGGACAAGTGTTGATATCCTCTGTGTCTGTGACTCTTAGGGTATACTGTAATCTCACACTGAACTATTCTTAGCCTTTACCAATTAGTTAAAATTTAGCTGAATTCTTCTTATGTTCTAGTATGGCATCAAGTCTCTAATTCTTCTACAGATAAGCTAACACTTGTGTCCTGTCTCAGTCTTTCCTTAGATTTCAGGCTATTTCTTTAGCTTCTTGCTTTAACTTTCTGATTGGTTCAGGAAAAGTTATGACTTTATGGTTTATCCAGCTATTTCTTGCTGTAAGGGTGACGTTCTTTCCAATTTCCTACACCAAAAGGTCGGCAGTTCAAATCTACCAGCCACTCCTTAGAAACTGTATGGGGCAATTCTACTCTGTCCTATAGGGTTGCTATAAGGATTCAACTCAACAGTATTAGTCATATTCATAGCCACATGGAAGTGAAAACTCCTCCTACACAGAAACAGATCTCCTAAGCTTTTAATATAAACATTAGCTCTGGCTTCCTCCCAGAGCTATGGCCATCTTTGTGATTCTTGCTCTTGGACCAGTTCACAATAAAAGGAGTAGAACAGTAACTGCCAAGACTTGTTCCTAGCAGCTGCAATTCTACCCAACCCATAAGGGAAAATAATATACTTACAGATGAAATACCCTCCAGAGACTGCCTAGGGTTCTAGCTTCCAAACATCCCCCATCTGCCTAGCACCAGCTCTTTCACTGTAAATAGGGTATTTAATGTCAATGCACTGGTAATGTGAATTTTTGACAAATCTAGACTATTATTATCATTTTTTCATCTAGACCTGATGGATTTAATATGGTACCCAGAATGCTTGACAAATCTATCTCAGATCCTTTTATATCATAAGCCATTGAAAGGTAAACATAGACTCCCATGTGAAAAAATATAAATTCCCATGTGAAGACCCTCAATGAGATGGATTGACACAGTGGCCACAACAATGAGCTCAAGTATAACAATGATTGTGAGAGTGTCACAGGACAGGGCAGTGTTTCCTTCTGTTGTACATAGTGTCACCATGAGTCAGAAGTGACTCAACAGCACCTAACAAAAACAACATGCAAAACAAAACAAAACAAAAGCAAACAATAAAATCACCAACTTTACAAAAATATAACATTTCAAAAGGGAGAGCTAACTTTGAATAATAAGAGAAGCTACTTCCTTCTGAAATAGATTTACAATAATCTCACTTATGTTTAGAATAAAATTTAAGATTACATTGCATCCATGAACCTAGAGTAAACAGGCAACAACCTTATATCAGGGTAAAAAATGCAAAGAGATAAAAGACATAGTTACTGAAGTTAAAACTACATCAGTGGCCCTGCTCATACATGAGATATTATAGAAGCAAGATATGGTCAGAGGATAGGTCTAATTTGAGTCAGAACTTAGAAAAGAAGGAGAAACAACAGTTTTCAGAGTTCCAAGCTGTATACAAGTTCTAGAAAAAGAGGAAAATCAGTAGACAAAATAGTGAATAGAACCAAAATATAAAATAAACTTTCTAAGATAAAGAAAGATGTGAATTGGGAGGTCAAAAAGGCATGCCACATACTCAACAGCATGAATATACTGATATGGTCATTTATTTTTAAAGAAACTGCAGTCCATTACATAGAACTCTAAGCCAAACAAGAGTTTGAGATGGCCTGGAGGTTAGCAGTTATTCCTCCTACAAATGAAGAAAATCATACTGAATCCAGTATGCTGCCATCCTAAAGGTGTAAAAATGATCATTTGAAATCCATTCTGTATCTCTCTGATTTGGCTGCATGGAAATTCAAGGCTAAACTTGTGATAAAACTTTATTAATAGATAAGGCTTTAGGAAATGTGTACTCATTTTCTAGCCTCATTTTGTGGCTCTATCTTATTTTCTCTTTGTCTTGATTTCTTTTACATGTTTTTCTAATATCATGCCATTTTTAGAAGCTGCATCAAATAATTTTTATCATACATACTTGAAAATATATTAAAAAATAGCCATTCACACAATAGCACTAATACCAAGAAACAATGGAGCATAACCTACATTATGACAAGGATACATTAGGAACTGATAATTCTATAACAGCAAAAAAAAAAAAAAAAAGTTATGTGTATGTGTAGTCAAATAAAGGTGTATTAAGATGTTCAAGGGCATTTAAAGGGACCAACCAGTGTATCCTTTTTCAAATAGAATAAACAGTAATAAACTCTCATCACTTAGGGAATGAGAGAATATAAAAACAGAGAGAAATGAGACACTACAGAAATAATATACTGGTGAGAATATCAGAGTATAAAAGTGATAATTGTCTATTACTGCATACAAATCACCCCAAAAGTTAGTGGCTTAAAGCAACACAAAATTATTATCTCACAGTCTTTATGTGTCAGGAATCTGGGCAAGGTATAAATGGATCTAATACTTAAGGTTTCACATGGACCGCATTCAAGGGGTCAGCTGGATTGTAGTCTTCTTAATGGGTAACTGAGCAAGGACATATTTCCAAGCTCACATGGTTGTTGACTGGATTAAATTCCTTATGGGTTATTGGACTAAGGGCCTCAGCTCCTTGTTGACTATTGGCTAGAGTTTACCCACAGTTTCTTGCCATGTAGACATCTCACACATGGTAGCTTGCCTCATCAAAGTATGGAATCTGAGATGGCAATGGAGAAGGTCATCTAACTTGATAGGAGTCAAAGTATTTATACACAGTTTTTTATAATCTAAATACCAAAGTGACTTTCATTACTTTTTTCCCCTGTATTTTCTTAGTCAGAAGCAAATAATTAAGCCCAGCCTTAATTCAAGGGTAGGAGAGAACACACGGGCATTAATACCAGGAGGTGGGTGATCACTGAGCACCATCTTAGTAGTCTGTTTACCACAAAAACTGATAAGTTACAGTTTCATTAACACATAAAATCTCTATAACTTTTCTAATATTGTCATAAAATAATATACAAAGAAAAATAATTATTAAAGATGAACATATATTATAAAAATAATCACAGTAGGTGTGCTCTAAATTTTATGATGTTTTTGCTAGGCACTTGGGATATGAGGATGTAAGTGCATTCAATATTTTTTATTTTCTGTGGGGGCTATGAGAGAGAATTGAGACACTATTAACTAATTTTATTTTGTCTATTAACAATAACTTTTAAATTATATTTAAGCATGTTTATTTTTAGAATTTTCCTTTATTTTATAAATACTCTACAAAGTGTTTATATTACTTTGCAATTTGAAATAACCTGTATATATTAAAAAAATGAATACTGATATGGCATATTACAATACTTTGTACTTAACATTTTCTTCTTGTATATTATCTCCAATTAGAATAGATCTGTGATGTTTGTAATGGCTAATATGTTACTTAGATAATGTGACATTTCCCTTGCATCACAAAATTAACTATACACAAATCTAGGACTAGAAACTTAATTTCCAAAATATTAAAAATCTTTCATTTTCTATTAATCCAGATTAACATTACATCAAGAGGGTAAATGGGGATGAAAATTTAGCACTAAACAGTATTAGTGTTAGGATATTTTTACTGGAGCTAGTAATTAGGCTTGCAAGGCTAAATATATGTCCTTTGTTTTCATAATTCTTTTCATGATGATTAAAACCTACCAACCTAAAATGAATTTAAATCAGGACTCTGATACAATTTCCATTTGACAGGCATCATTAAAACTTTAGACTTTATTATTTGCATTTATATTTTTCATGTTATTTGATGAAATACTCTACAAGCTGTAACATCTCGTACTCTTGTAATACAAGCTTGGGTCAACCTCATTCAAAGCTCCTGTAATAGAGATACATTACCATATTATATTTAACAGATACTCAGATTGTGTCATTTTAAATCCATTAGAACTAAGTATCAATTAAAAAAGTATTGAAAATGTATAAATGTTATATGTTCTAAACTATTAAAAATCATTTGTTTAAAAATTTCATGGCATACAATGGAATAGTATTCATTATTTCTGTCATTCATATATGTATATATATACACACACACATATGCCAATATATTTACCCACCAACCACTAAGGCCAAAGCTGAAGAAATTGAAGATTTATACCAACTTCTACAGTCTGAAGTTGATCAAACATGCACTCAAGATGCTTTGATAATTCTGGTGATTGGAATAAGAAAGTTGGAAACAAAGAAGAAGGATCGGTTTTTGGAAAATATGGCTTTTGGGGGGAAAAAAAAGATGCCAGAGATCACATGATATAATTTTGCAAGACTGATGACGTTTTCATCACAAATACATTTTTTTTCAACAATATAAACAGTGACTATATACATGGACCTCACCAGATGAAATACACAGGAATCAAATCTACTATATCTGTGGAAAGAGACAATGGAGAAGGTCAATATCATCAGTTAGAAAAAGGCCAGAGCCCGACAATGGAACAGATCAGGAATTGCCCATATGCAGGTTCAAGTTGAAGCTGAAGAAAATTACAGCAAGTCCATTAAAGTCAAAATACAGGCTTGAGTATATCTCACCTCAATTTAGAGACCATCTCAAGAAAAATTTGTGTCCATTCCAAAGAAATGTAACCCAACACAATGAGGCAATTATCGAACAATATCATTAATATCATACACAAGTAAAATTTTGCTGAAAATCATTCAGAAGAGATTGTAGCAGCACATTGACAGGAAATTGCCAGAAATTGAAGCCAGATTCAGAAGACGACATGGAACAAGGGATATCATTGATGATGTCGGATGAATTTTGACTGAAAGCAGAGAATACCAGAACGATCTTGACCTTTTATTGACCATTCACAGTCATTTGATTGTGTGGATTATAACAAATTACAGATAACATTGGGAAGAATGGGACTTCCAGAACACTTAATTACGCTCATGAGGAACCTGTACATAGACCACGAGGCAGTCATTTGAACAGAAGAGGGGCATAGTGTGTGGTTTAAAGTCAGGAAAAATGTGTGTCAGGGTTGTATCCTTCACCCATACTTATTCAATGTGTTTGCTAAACAATTAATCTGAGAAACTGGACTATATGAATGTGGTATCAGGGTTGGAGGAAAACTCATTAACAACATGTGATATGTAGAAGACACAACCTTGCTTACCGAAAGTGAAGAGGGCTTGAAGCACTTAACTTACTGATGAAGATCAAAGACTATAACCTTCAGCATGGATTGAGCCTCAACCTAAAGAAGACAGAATTTCTTATAACTGGACCAATAAGCAACATGATAAATGGAGAAAAGATTGAAGTTGTCAAGGATTTGATTTTACTTGAATCCACGTTCAACACCTGTGGAAGCAGTAGTCAAGAAATCAAATGATGCATTGCATTGGGCAATTCTGAGGCAAAAGCATTCTTTAAAGTGTTCAAAAGCAAAGATGTCACTTTTAGGCTAAGGTGTACCTAACACAAGCCATGGTATTTTAATCAGTATGCATGAAAAAAACTGGACAAAGAATAAGGAAGACTGAAGAATTGACACCTTTGAATTAAGGTTGATGAAGAATATTAAATATATCATGGACTGCCAGAAGACTTTGTCTCACAAACTTTGGACATATTATCAGGAGGGACCCGTCCCTGGAGAAGGGCATCACGCTTGGTTAAGTAGAGGGTCAGAAATAAAGTGGAAGACCCTGAATGAGAGGGACTGACATCATGGCTGCAACCTGCAACAATGGGCTCAAGCATAACGATTGTGAGGATGGTACAGGACTGGGCAGTGTTTCCTTCTGCTGTACATAGGGTCGTTATGAGTTGGAACCAGCTCAAGGGCACCTAACAAAAATACTATATATATACAGTATATAATATGCAAACATATTCATATTTATACTTTTTGCATATTGTTATAATCTCTCTGGTGCTATTGCATAACAGTATCTCAACACATAACATTAAGTAGTGTTTTTTTTTATCCTGGATACGTAGACACCTAAAAAAAAAAGGTTCTTCTAATTGTTGTTGTTGTTAGCTGCCGTCGAGTCGGTTCCAACTTGTAGCAACCCTATGCACAACAGAATGAAACACTGCCCAGTCCTGTGCCATCCTTACTATAGTTGTTATGCTTGAGCTCATTGTTGCAGCCACTGTGTCAATCCACCTCATTGAGGGCCTTGCTCTTTTCTGCTGACCCTGTACTCTGCCAAGCATGATGTCCTTCTCTAGGGACTCATTCCTCCTGACAACATGTCCAAAGTATGTAAGACACAGCCTCACCTCCTTGCCTCTAAGAAGCATTCTGGTTGTACTTCTTCTAAGACAGATTTGTTTATTCTTTTGGCAGTCCATGGTATATTCAATATTCTTCGCCAAAACCACAATTCAAAGGCTTCAATTCTTCTTCAGTCTTCTTTATTCATTGTCCAGCTTTCACACGCATATGATGTGATTGAAAATACCATGGCTTGGGTCAGGTGTACCTTAGTCTTAAGGGTGACATCTTTGCTCTTCAACACTTTGAAGAGGCCCTTTGCAGCAGATTTACCCAATGCAATGCATCTTTTGATTTCTTGACTGCTGCTTCCGTGGCTGTGAATTGTGGATCCAAGGAAAATGAAATCCTTGACAACTTCAATCTTTTCTCCATTTATCATGATGTTGCTCATTGGTCCAGTTGTAAGGATTTTTGTTTTCTTTAATAAATAATATAATAAATGTCATCTTTTCTAAGAACAGAGAGATGGAAAAAAAAGAAGACATGGGAATTTCTAGAATGTTTTTTTCTCCTGTTTTCAAGAAGGTGACTGCTGCTATTTATCCTTCTAAATGGCAGTTTAGGCCCAACTCAAATTCAGAAACCACCCCCACTTCCAACACATATCATCGTCCTGTAAAATATAATCAATAAACATTGATATATTAATTGAATTCTTATAAATTTATAAGCCTTTCTCAGATTCTCTTTCTCTCAAGATAACATATAAGTCTTCCAAATACCAACTTAAATCAAGTCAGAGGGGACCTGATATTTTTAAGCAGCTAGCAATATATGGTTTCCTGAATCTACCTCAGCATTATATTGCCATTTAGTAAAAAAAAAAAAAAAAATGAGTCCTTATTCAGAATAATACATCTCCAATTTTTCTTGGAATTCTTGAAAAGTAAAGTATCCACTACTAACTGTATTGTTACAACGTCTTTATCAGAACTTTTACATTGTTCATGGTATGTGTCATGGATTGAATTGTGTCCCCCCAAAATATGTGTCAACTTGGCTAGGCTATGATTCCCGGTATTGTGTGATTGTCCACCATTTTGTCATCTGATGTGATTTCCCTAGGTATTGTAAATCCTACCTCTATGATGTTAATGAGGTAGGATTAGAGGCAGTTATATTAATGAAGCAGGACTCAATCTAGAAGATTAGGTTGTGTTTTAAGTCAATCTCTTTTGAGATATAAAACTGAGAAGTGAGCAGAGGTGGGAGGGGTTGGATGGGGGGGACTCCTACCACTAACAATGAAGAACCAGGAGGGGAAGGGGAGCATGTCCTTTGGACCTGGGTTCCCTGTGCCTGAGAAGCTCCTAGACCATTGGAAGACTGATGACAAGGACCTTCCTCCAGAGCCAACAGAGGGAGAAAGCCTTCACCTAGAGCTGGTACCCTGAGTTTGAACTTCTAGCCTCTTAAACTGTGAGAGAATAAATTTGTCTTTGTTAAAGCCATCCTCTTGTGGTATTTCTGTTATAGTAGCACTAGATAACTAAGACAGTATGATAAAGAAACAATGTTACTTGGTGTTATGTGTGTTATCTCAGCTTTACATCCCTTAGTAGAGATTTAATGTCAGTAATAATTTGACCATATTTTAGGCATTGTTTTCTCTTTTGATCCCCTTATATTGTATGTATGACCCCTGCCAAACTGCTGCGGAAAAAGCCACATTTTCTTCCCTTGGAATCATTCTTCTTGCAGAATTCTGCTTTAGAACTATACCATAACACTTATCTACCAGTGGAAACCCTAACCATATAAAAGCTGTGCTCTGATATCTTTCCCTATGTTAAGACCTTTCAAACCCTCAGGTAGAATTCTGTTCTTCGTTCTCAGTGCTCATATTACCGTTTGCATGAGTAATAAGCATTTAATATAGACTTCCATGACACTGTAATGCTATGACTGTCAGATTTTCTCACTTGATTACTAACTCTTTGAGGACATAAACAATGGCGTTTGTGTTGTTTTTATATTTCCCAACAATATTCTAAGTTCTCTGCATACTGAGGAGCATGAGAAAAAATAGTTGCTAGAATGTTTCCCAAATTATTCATTAGGCTTTTTGAAGAAAGATATTGAATAGTGTCTTCATTTATTAGAAAGTGACTAAATATTAAATACATTTTCATACAAAATATGCCAACATATTATTCAGTCACAATTGATGAGTGTAAGCTTCTTAACTAAAAATTCAAAATACAATTTTTTAAAACCAGTAAAAGAGTCTATAGAAATTTTTAAATGAGGAAAAATGTACCTTTCTCGAGTGGAGTGCCTATTTATTCTCTTACTTTGGAGACAGTTAAAAGGACTGAGTCTTTTAACAAGGGGAGAAGTGTGCTTCTTGAGCTTTCAACAGAAAGCTTTAAGGTAAAAATGGAAGTTGGTTGAGAGAAGGGAAAGACTGTGGGATTCCCTGAACTGTGTCCATTTCATGCCTGTGGTGACTGGCCTGAGAACACACACCAAGTGTCCTTAGGTACCACATCTCTTTTGCCCAGGATTAAAATACCTCTGACCTAGTTTACACCTGCTACTGTGTCACTAAATACCAGCTTAGGTGCAACCGTCTGCCCTGTATCATAGTTAGTAAGTTGTAATAACATCTTTGAACACCTCTCAGCTCCTAGTACTTTGCATATTTATACATTACTACAATAAATATTTGTTGAAGAAGTGGATACAATCACTGGAAACATCCAATAAGAAATTTGAGAAATAATGCTGTATATCTGTGGTAAAAGATTCCTATTTAAGGTTGTAAGTATAAAAAAAGACATTATTTTTCAAAACAAGAGACAACCAAAATGTAAAGTGCATTACATTAACAATGAAAAGTCAGAGATAGTCTGAAAAAAACATCAGTTTAATAATAAGCTTTGTTTCTTATCATCGAAAGGTGTTTCACCCTGCATTTGACTGGTTTATTAAACCAGCAGGTAAAGCTAGTTTCTTTACTTTTCATATATCAAGTTGTTGATGAATGACAATTTTTACCTCCCATTTTCTATCCAAAGCAAAAGGATTCATTTATAATCTATGCAGTTATACACATGTGAATGCAAGTTACAGATACAGCTGCTTTTATTAAGTAATAATGCTTTAAAGTGCTTCATATTTTTCTTCCAAAAAATTCTAATTTTTAACTGACAATTACTGTATCATTATCCTCTTTTTCCAGATGACATTTTCTTTTTCTCCTTGCTAACGTTACTTTACCTTGCAAATTGCTGAGACACAAAAAGACTCCATAAAATATAACTTAACAAATAGAGATGAAAGAACAAAAAGATTAAATTATTTTCCCCAAATCACAAAAGTAATTACTGGTAAACTTCATAAATGCCCTGTTTTTTTTTCCCCCTCTTGTTTTCAAGCATGTTACTCTTAATTTAGGTAACCAATGCCAAATTTATAGCTTTAGCAATTCTCACTACTCTGTAGATTTTTTATTTGTCTCTCTTGTTGAACTCTTTTCAATGCAATCATACGATATGCTGACACTATCTCTACCTGGAAGCAAAATTATCTGTAGCAGCAAGATTAAAAAAAAAAAAAAAATGCATAGATTGAATCACTATCTATCTCTAAACTATAGTTTGCAATGATGTGGAAAATTATGGCACAAATATAAATGATGAGATAATTAGGGATGATACAAGAAGAAGTGTGCTATTTAAATACTTTACTGATCACCTAATTACACTTATAAAAGCTATTATCTTTATTCTAGTCTCAAGGTCAACAGAGAGCCAACTCTTATTCGTTTTTCTCAGTTGAAAAACAAAACATGGCTTAATATACGAGGGGTGGAATTTCAAACTTCAATGTAATTTATTGCAAAATCATTTAAAAAAAATTGAATTTGTACTCAATGCCTTTTTAAACCACTTTCTAAAACTTACATTTGATTTAGTTATATTTACTCGGGCATCATAAATTGAAAATTTTATGAGTAACTGCTTATGTTTCCAATTTTCATTAAGTTTCATCCTTATCCTTGATTAAATTAAAACTGAAGTTTAGGCAAAAGCAAAATACAATTTATATGTGGTTTTGCATTACCCAGAATTGGCTAAGAAATATATTTTCTCTTTGAATATCATATATCCCCACTTTCAAAGATATTCTCTGGAATTTTCTCTGTATTTTGATGAATTTTTATAAGAATGAAATTGAAATATATTCAGTCAGCTCCTCTGAAACCCATCAAAAAAAATTACCTTTCATGAAGGAAGACAGAAAATAAATGAATGAAGTAAAAAAATCTCTAAGTTATCTGCTTTAAATATTTTCCTCAACTGTTTTCAAATATTGGGCCTATTGCTCTGTATCACTTTGTCAGCCATTATTCATCTAATATCTAAAAAGTTTATCCTTTGTACAGCATCCTATGATTTTGCTTATCTATTTTCATAGATCTTCCCATAGAAAGTTACAAAACCAATTTTATTCAGAGAAAGTGAATTAAAGAAAGTAGAACAATAAATAGCCCTTCTCCTTAACATCACCTTCTAGGTACAAATGTGTCTTAAAGAACATCAGCCATCTTTTTTAAATATCTCAGAATTTTGCATTTTGTAGCCCAGTGCCAAGGACACAATGGGTTCAATACATTCCTGCAAATTAACTGCCTAGTTTAAGATTCTAAAGACCACCCTAATAGAACAGGTACAATATTGTGTCACTTTTTTCCTTTGTCTAATTTGCTGCAATGTTTAAAAAAATGAAACCATGCTGTCCTCCAATGCAAACGACCTACAAAAGGCAGCATGGTGTGCTGAAATACCAAATACTGGAACCTAAAATTAAGTCATGGTGCTGGAGCTCATTAAAGCTACCTGTCTTTTTTCAAGCTACTTAACTTCTCTGAATCACCATTATTTCATTTATAAAGTACGGAGATTTTGTTTATGTATAAACAAAATCTACCTACTACATTCTGTTTTGGTTGTGTGTGTGTGTGTTTGTAGATAGAAATGATTATGAGATGATTAATATGAAAGCCATTTTGATTTACAGACCCAAATGAAAATGTTCAATGTTATCAAGAGTTTACTTCTCGATTTTCTGGATTTATGGATCAAGATGAAAAAAAAAGGACTGGTGTTTGTTAGAAATGCAGCCAATAAAGGTAATACCAATGTTAGTTTATATTCACAAAATAGAACATTTATACTGGAAAGAGCCTTTGACCTTAGTCCCCCATTTTGTTTTTGCCAAGTTAGTGTGCAGAATCCCACTGTAGTTTAGCAATTTTTTCCAGTATTACAGGAAAAGTTATATGGGGAACTGACTTTAAAACCTGTGTGCACTGATTTCACAATTCTCTGTTTTTTCAACTGCATGTTGAAAATGTCATATTTTCAGAATATATGTCTTTGTCAGGGCTCCGCAAGACAACCCTTAGTTTCCATTATTCATTAGAAGGATTCACAGGACCCAGAAAAGCTATTATACTCACAGTTATGGTTTATTACAGTGAAGGATAAAGATTAAAGTCATCAAGGAAAAGAGGTGTATATGGAAAAGTACAATAGAAGCAACATTTGAGTTTCCAGTTGTCCTTTCCCAGGGGAGTTACTTTGAGAGTGTATCCAGCAACAGTGTGTGACAACATGTGCAAGGTATTGACAACTCGGGAAGCTCACTTGAGCTTAGCTCTTCAGGGTTTTTATTGTAAGTCATACACAATGCAGTGCCCTCATGAATGACCTTAGCTTCTCAGTCTCAAGCACCTCCAGATGTCAAACTGATATAGCATGGCTCAGGACTCCAGGTGAACCCCAAGTGAACAAAAAAAGTTCACCATAAATCACATGGTTAGTGTAAAGTACCTGTCATCACCCAAGGCCCCAGATATACAAAAACATTCTTACTAGGCAGTATATTTCAAAGACTTAGAGTTTATCACCTAGGAACAAGTCAAGGGTCAGTACACTTTTTTTTTTTAATATGCAGTGTTTGAGTACCTCAACCCTTTTGAGTTAATTTTTTTACTGCATAATATCAAATTATGTTAAGCAATCACAGTATATTTGAAGATAATAGTTTATAATTACAATTTTTCTTCAAGTTGTATAATTACAAATTTGACTCCAAATAATAAAAGTCAATCAATATCATGAACTTGTAAAGGAGGAAATTTATACTTTAAAATACTGTCCAGGACAATTATCAGATTCTCAGATTAAAGCATGAGAGATTCCTTTTTTCAGATGACTGTAGTTTTATTGGTTTTCAGTTGCCATTCCTCACTCCAGTGTAGTGTAAATAAGTCTTGACATAATTGCCTCAAGAAACAGTTATTTAATTAGCAAACATGTTATAAAACATTAATTGGCAATTAAGTAAGGCAGTCACAGGGCTGGAAAAGAAATTGGTGATTATGGAGTGTGGAAAAGGTCTGGGGTCAAGAGCAGGACAGGAGAGCATAATAAAAAGTAATTCCTCTCTTTACTTCAAACCTATCTCTATTCTAACTAATAATAACTGCTAAAGCTTATATAGTGTTTTTCTGTGTGCCCCGCATTGCTCTAAATGCTTATTATGGATTGAATTATGTATCCCCAAAATGTGCATCAACTTGACTAGGCTATGATTTCCAGTATTATGTGGTTGTCTTCCATTTTGTGATCTGTGTGTTTATCTCATGTATTGTAAATTCTAACCTCTATGGTGTTTCCGAGACAGGATTAGAGGCAGTTATGTTAATGATGCAGGAGTCAATCTACAGGATTAAGCTGTATCTTGACTCAGTCTCTTTTGAGATATAAAAGAGAGAATTCAGCAGAGAGGAGAGGGGTCTCATCACCACAAAGCAAGAAGAGGCAGGAGCAGAGCATGTCTTTTGGATCTGGGGTCTCTGCACTGAGAATCTCCTAGACCAAGGGAAAATTCATGACAAGGACCTTCCCCTGGAGCTGACAGAGAGACACAGCCTTCCCCTGGAGCTGGCAACCTGAATTCAGACTTCTAGCCTCCTAAACTGTGAGCAAATAAATTTCTGTTTGTGAAAGCCATTCACTAGTGGTATTTCTGTTATAACAGCACTAGAAAACTAAGAGAGAATTTGGTAGCCGAAGAGTGGGGTGCTGTTGTAACAGATACCTAAAATGTATAAGTGGTTTTGAAAATGTAAATGGGTAGACGCTGGAAGAGCTTTTAGGTGCCCAATAATAAAAGCCTAGACTGCCTTGAAAAGACTGTTGCTGGAATTGGGGACATCAAAGGCAATTCTGGTGAGGGCTCAGAAGGAAGTGAGGAGAGCTCTAACATCAGAAACAGTGCAGACCCTCCAGCTGAGATTTACTGGTGAAGTAGGGTGCCTCCAAGCACTTAAGAGTAGAGCTAATGACCTTTGCAACACTTACCAAAGTAGGGTAGACATCAGACAGCCCAAGAGGCCCAAAGTGTCGAGGGTCTGAGGGGTTGAGAGGCCAAGGAACCAGGAAGCAGAAGCTGAAGAAACAAGGAGCACAGAAAGCAGAGATGCTTCAGTCTCAAAGGGTAGAGCCACAACATCTGGGGTCTCAAAGGATGGAACCATGGCCTGCTGGGTCTCAAAGGGTGGGTCTGCTGCCTCCTAGGTTTCAAGAAGTCAGATCTTCACCAACTCAGCTCTAAAGTGTGGAGTTCCCATTCACCAGGGCTAGCAGGATGGGGCCAATCTACTGCCCAAAGCTAAGGGGGAGGGGCTAGCATGCCCAATGGACACAAGAGCAGGGACTGCCGGGGCTGAAAAGGTAGGGCCACCACTCAGGCAGACTAGGAGAATGGGACTGCCAAAAGCCAAGGGAGCAGAGTTGCCATTCCAGTAGGCCTGGAAGACAGAACTGAAGCCCAGGGCCGAGGAGCCTCTACCCAGAATCCAGAGAGTGTGGCCAACACCCAGAGTCTGGAGGGCAGGGCCATTGCCTGAATGGTCTCAGAGAACAGAGGATTATTTTCAACCCTTGAGAGCAAAAGTAAGTTGTTCTGCTGGGCTTTGGACTTGCTTGAACGCCCGTTATCTCTTCTTTCCTTCCAATTTCTCCCATTTGTAATGGAAATATCTACCTTGTGCCTGTCCCACCATTGTACATTGGAGGCAGATAACTTGTATTCTAGATTTAACAGATGAAGAGAAATTTTTCAGAAGATGGAATTTGGACTTGGAGTTGATTTAAGACTTCTGGGATGATATCATGTGGTGAAAGAATTTTACATGTGGCAAGGACATGCATTTCTGGGTGGGGCAAAGTGTGGATTGTTATGGATTGAAACAAAAATGTGTGTCAACTTGACTAGGCTATGATTCCCAGTAGTGTGTGATTGTCCTCCATTTTGTAATCTGATGTGATTATTCTATGTGTTGTAAATCCTAATCTCTATGATGTTAATGGGAGCTTTTGTGTTGCAGTGGTTGAGAACTTGACTGCTAACTAAAAGAACAGCAGTTCAAATACACTAGTACTCCTTGGAAACCTTATGGGACAGTTCTACTCTCTCCTATGGTTTGTCATGAGTCAGAATCAGCTCTACTGGGCTGCAGTGAGCGTGATGTTAATAAGGCAGGATTAGAGGCTCTTATGTTAATGAAGCAGGACTCAGTCTACAGGATTAGGTTGTGTCTTGAATCAATCTCTTTTGAGATATAAAAGAGAGAATAGAGCAGAGAGGAAAGGGACCTCATTTCCAAAAAGCAAGAAGAGGCAGGAGTGGAGCATGTCCTTTGGACCCAGGTTCCTGAAACTGAGAAGCTCTTAGATCAGGGGCAGATTGATCACAAGCATATTCCCCCAGTGTCTACAGAGAAAGAAAGGCTTCCCCTTGAGCTACCCCCACAAATTCAGACTTTCAGCCTCCTAAACTGTCAGCAAGTAAATTTCTGTTTGTGAAAGCCATTCATTGTAGTATTTCTGTTATAACAGCACTAGATAACTACGACAACATTTTTTTCACTTTTTTCTATGTATGTAAATCTGAGTCCTCATAACAACTTTTCAGGTCAAGAGACTATTAATTTTTTTTTTTTTTTTTTTTTGCCAATTCAACTCTTTACAGGTGTACGACTTATTGACAGCAATTACAATAATTGACTATGCAACCCTACCCTTAATTAGTATGATTTTTCTATCACCATTAACCCGCCATTTCTTCGTCCCTCCCACCTCTAGTAGCTACTAATAAATTTTGGTCTCTGTATATTTGCTTCACCATTATAATTTCTGTTTTACTAACTAGGGAATCAAAACACGTCAAGTTTAAGTAGCTCAAGTTTACATCTTTAGCAGGTGGCATAATTGGGTTTTGTACCCAAGAAGTCCAATTCTAGAATCTGTGCCTTTATCGCTAGCTTCCATTTTTCTCTTCACTATATATTATGGCTACTCGCCAAGAGGCAGGTAGTTTGAATTTGCCAGGAGCTCTTTGGAAACTCTATGGGGCAGTTCTACTCTGTCCTATAGGGTCGCTATGAGTTGGAATTGACTCAACGGCAGTGGGTATATATGTTGTAAGGAGCCATGGTGGCACGGTGATTAAGCATTTGGCTGCTAACCGAAAGGTCAGTGGTTTGAACCCACCAGATGCTCCATGGAAGAAAGATGTGACAGTTGGCTTCCATAAAGATTACAGCCTTGGAAACCCTATGGAGCAGTTCTACTCTGTCTTATAGGGTCACTATGAATCAGAATCTACTCGGCACCACCAGTTTGGTTTTTTGGTTTTATATATGTTGTAGTGTTGTAGGCAGAATTCTAAGACAGGCTCCAAAATTCCCTTCCCCTGACATGCTCGCCTTATAAAATCCCTTCTTCTTGTGAATATGATGAAATATGACTCCCATGTTTAGGCTATTAAGTCAAACAAAGTCAAGATTATCTTGGTGCAATTAATTTAGTCAAATAAGTCCTTAAAAGGAACTGACTTCAGAGAGATTCCACACTAAGAATATTCTCCATTACTGACTTTAAAGCTGAAGGGAACTATGTGACAAGGACTAGAAAACAGCACCTCAGAGCTGAGAGTATTTTTTGTCAGCAGCCAGTGAAAAAACACAACCTAGACCTACAACCAAAATAATTCAATTCAGCCAGCTGAGAATGCCGGCTGATCAACACTTGAGAGACCCTTATAAACTGAATTCAGCTCCTTGTGGCTTTTACACTGAAGTTCTCTTAGCAAAAGGGACTCTCGGCTCCTAGGGAATGTTCTCAATTTCTTGCCACATGCCCCTGATCTCTCAATCTTCAAAGCCAGGAATGGAGAATCTTCAAAGTGCAGAACCTTTGACTTTAGGGAAGGGCCTGTCCTTTTTAAGGGATTACCTGATTAGGTTAGTTATATGCAGACAATTTCCCTTTTGACTCAAATGCCTATCTGCCTTTTCCCCCATCTGCTGAAGTCTGCTCAGTCTGTGCACAACATAATCTCTAAGTGTCCCTGGATGGAGGCCTCAACCTATTATAGACAGAGATTTGGTGGAGTTCTCCAGCTCCCTTGCAATAATTATTTCTATCTGATTGGGACTCATGTGTATTCTGTATTCTTATTTTCCTTCCATCGGACATCTTAACCGCTCTTTCCTGAAAATGTATATACTATCATATTCCCCCCTCTATTCTGTTTTGTTTTTGTCCCCTAGTACGTATTTTAGGTTTGTTGTTTATTTGTGTTTTGGAACTGATAGAAGGACTTTAAAAGAAGGAAAGAAGGAGATTGTGGTGGGAAAAAGAGAAGAGAATGGAATGTCATCTTATTTGCACTTGGGCTTCTAATCTAGCTTGGGGAGAAATATCCTGAGGTAAATATAGCTAACAGAATAGATCAGTTTGGATGCTGTGGAGAGGCAATTCGAAGGAAGAAATGAAATACTGATATTCCATTTGGAAATATTTAACTGAATATTTAACTCATGACATGACAGATGTCACTGTGACTTAATATATATGTGATATTTGACACTAACACAAAAAAATAAATATTAACTGCAAAGTTCAGGTACATTAGGCCTTGACAATCAATAATTCTTGTTGGGTGGTGCCACATTGTCTTGTGACTGGGCAGTTTAAGCTGTATAAGACAGCTGAGAAGGGTAAGTATTCCTCAGAAGTCAGGTCTTTTAAATTATGCAAAAAGCTAACCATATGTAACTTTCACCAAAACTTTTGCATTGGAGATTGTCTGAAGCATGTGAATTAAAATAAAACAACAACAACAAAACTTGTTTTAAAATTCTCATCGACTACTAGTCAGTTAAGGGATTTTGGGCAGGTAACTTTTCTGAACTTTGATATCCTTACATATAAAATTGGGTATATCAACTGTTGTTTTAACAGCTACTGTGATAATGAGGTAATGGAAAAATGCACCGTATGATGCCTGCACATTATATGCGTTCAGATTATTCCTTCCTTCTATAACCTTAAACATTTACACTGTCTCGCATATTTTTATAGAATTATAGATTGTTTCATTTTTAACCTAATGGGTGATAGGCAATTAAAAAAAAATGACAACAATAGATAAACAGTGAAAACTGATGTCTGTCTTCTGGCTTCAGAAAACAAACTAAAAGCCTATTAAAAAGGAAGCAGGAGAATGAAACACAAGGAGAGACTGAAAAGCTGTCACAAATTGGAGGAGACTAAAGAGACCCAGACTAAACGCAGTGTAGGATCCAGGATTGGATCTTGGAGCAGACAAAGATCAGTAGAGGGAAATCTGATGAAATTCAAATAAGATCTGTAGTTTAGTTAATAGTATTGAACCAGGTTAATTTCCTCTTTTCGAGAAATGTACTATGATTATATAAGATATTAACATGGGTAGAGCTGAGTGAAGGGTGTAGGGGAACTCGCTGTACTTTTTTCAACTTTTCTTTAAGTCTCAAACTAGTTTAGAAGAAAATATTTTTAAATAGTATTATTTAAAAAATATTTTTAAAAAGCATAATTTAAAAAAGAGTTTACAAGAAGTTATTTTAGAATTTAAACTCTGTTTACTAAACAAAACAATTTGGTTCAGGAGATTCCTAAATTTCAATTCGAGGATGTTTTCCCTGTATCAATCAACATTTGAAAGACATTTTAATAGCAGATTTCTATAATGTTTAAAACAATGATGGGTGTGATCAGGTGAAACATAATTAACTTTAAATAATGTAGTACACACACACACACACAGGGCTGTGAGGAAAGACAATGGTTTTCATGAATTACCATGGTTATCATTTGAGGTAAAATATAAAATCAATTATATATAGGGTCTTGTAAGGTCTTTATGATTTCTGAGAGTTACTTCACCCTACAAATCATTACTGATAAGCTGAGAAAAAAAAATTTATTGAAATTCATGTGATTTCTGCATTAACACAATGTAATTTTATGTCTTACAAAGAGCAATTAGGCAGCTACATGAATGAGATATTTTAGATTTCTTCCTAAGAGAATTTTTTGAACATTTTTAAGGCCTCAGGATCTGTTTTCACACCTCATATGTCTTCTTTTTTTTTTTTTATTTCTTCAGGTTTGTGCTTCTGGTTACATGTGTGCACCTCCATACGTGAGCTGTGAACTGGCATGAGAGGATGCTGAATTCACTTTTTGGGCTGTGTCTCCCTCCAGAGGCCCACAGAGAGGAAACTGTTCCAACATTGCTTCCAGTGAGTTTTGTGTATGCTAAACAGAAGCAGAAACACACACAGTGTTTAAAGGTGTCACCAGGAGTCAGAACTGACTCGATAGCAACTAATGACAACAATAGATGCATAATATGACTTGTTGGTCAATAGGGGTGCATCCAAGTAATTTGGAAAATAAATTCTGTATAATTTAGAGGATCTTCTTGAAGAGAAATAATAAAATGCACTAACACAACATTCCTGGGGCCTTGGATGTGCCCTATGTAATTGAGGGTTCTATTTTTTTTTTTTTTTTAAAGCATAAAGCTTCCAATGATTCGTGATTTTGCATTGTTGACAGTTTTTCTATTAAATTTAAGGCAAAGTTATCTAAATTTCACACAAGATATTTGAAACTAGTTCCATTAACAGTTTGGGGAAAACTATTTCTGCAAATAAACATTTTCTAAAGTGATAGTACACAATAGCAAATGTTGTTTTAAGTCAGCTATTGTGTTCAGTTGGACCCAAAAGGAACTAGGGGTGTCTCAGGTGATCTGTCAGATGTGGTATGAGGAAGTGAGATTCATGTAGAAAGCCCAGAAAAAGATAAGTGTATTACTCACAGGTCCCAGAGTCAGAGATGGATAGCATGCCATGATGCCGGGCCACACAGCGGGTTGCACCCAAGGAAAGGAAACAACAGGTTGGAATTGTAGGAGAGAGCTTGTGCATGGCAAGCTGGGTAGGGTTAGCTAGGTTTCACTGGCCTCCTGAGGACTGAACACTTTGAGTAATTCTGTAGGCTCTGGGGCCTAAGGTCTATCTCTAGTCATTGGGTACCTGGGCCTGAGGTGAATAGGATGGGCATATAGTGGCTGAGGAGTAGTTGGAAAGTGGCCTTCATCACCTGCTCAAGAAAAGGAACAAATCGATCTCCAGCCAGGGCCTCAAAACTGGGTCAATGTAGCATTTAAAGAAAAGGTACAGCGGTTAAGAGTTTGGCTGCTAACCAAAAGGTTGGCAGTTCAAATCCACCAGCTGCTCCTTGGAAACCCTAGGGAGCAGTTCTGCTCAGTCTTATAGGGTCACTGTGAGCCGGAACCAACTCGATGACAATGGGTTTGGTTTTTTTGGTTTTGGTATTGCCCTGGTAGCACAACGGTTGAGAACTTGTCTGCTAACCAATAGATCAGTGATTCAGATCTACCAGCTACTCCTTGGAAACCCTATGGGGCAGGCCTACTCTGTCCTATAGGGTTGCTATAGGTCAGAGTCAACTTGATAGTAATAGGTTTTTTTTTTAAGACATAAAAGTAATAATTTTCAACTAATCAAACTTCATAATCACTGGCATCAATTAATTTGAAAGATGTTTTCCTTGAAAACGCTTTGTGTAGCTATATTTTGCATTTAATAATGGTTATATGAGATTTTTCTTCCAAGAGCAAGTCTTTATTAACTCTTGAATGTTGACTCATCACTTGGCATAACATAACTTGACCTTTCCCTTTATTGGCTCTCTTATCGCTACTCCCCGAAACCTGCTGAATACTGAAAAATGATGCCAGTGCATCAGATCTGCCACTCCAGAAACTTTTAGGCATTTTTGAAAGCAGCATTAGGAAACCAGCAAATCAGGTCATACTTTCAATTTACCACTCAGCAAATCACTTTTTAGAGGGGGAGCAGACAGCTCCTGAGATAGGTAATAAGACGTAGAGCCTCTAACCTCTGGATCGGCCTTTGCACCTAGCGTGGGTTAGTGGTGACAGAAAGCCATTAGCCTTTGATTACTGTTTGCTGACCTGTGTGAAATGAGTTGATGCCTTCCATTCAGTTTCCGGTGAACAAGTGCATAGATCACATTTAGCAGCCTTGTTGGTAGTTATGGAAGAATAGAGATGGATTGAGTAGGATGTGAAGTTAAACTACTGACGCATCAGATTAGGGTTGACTCTTGTTGGAGGGGAACCTAGTTCTTCTGTGGCCACATGCCATACCTATTTGGAAGGTAGGCGAAAGAAGCATTTAAGGTACTAGGTAGTTCAACTCACTGATTTTAATATGGTCAATGTTCCTTAAAACTATTAGTTGAAAACTTGATATTCTAGTTTTTTGAGAGCTGTTCTATTTTGCTTGATGAATGCTTTGTAATCAACAAGAATTTTATAACTATTACTGCAGTCAGTTAATAGTCAAAAATCTACTTAATTACTGTGGTCAGTTAATAATCAGAAATCAATTTAATTTTACTTGGATCCACAATCAACACCCATGGAAGCAGCAGTCAAGAATTCAAATGACACATTGCATTGGGCAAATCTGCTGCAAAAGATCCCTTTAACGTACTAAAAAGCAAAGATGTCACTTTGAAGACTAACATGTTTTCAATTGCCTCCTATGCATGTGAAAGCCAGGCAATGAATAAGGAAGACTGAAGAAGAATTAACGCCTTTGAACTGTGGTGTTGGTGAAGAGTATTGAATATACCATGGAGTGCCAAAAGAACAAACAAATCCGTTTTGGAAGAAGTACAACCAGAATGCTCTTTAGAAGAATGATTTATAATAGCCAAAAGACAGAAAAAAAAACCAATGTCCATACACTGATGAATAAAGGAAATGTGGTATATCCATACAATGGAATCTAATTCAGTCATAAAAAAGTGAACTACTGATATATGCTAATATATGGATAAACCTTAAAAAACATCATGCTAAATGTAAGAAGTCGTACACAAAGGACCATGTATTGTATGATTCCATTTATATAACATGTCCAGAATAGGCAAAGCTATACAGACACAGCCCTGGTGGCACAGTGGTTATTAGCTTGGTTGCTAACCAAAAAAAAAAAAAAAGGTCAGCAGTTCAAATCCACCAGCTGCTCCTTGTACTATATAGGGCAATTCCACTCTGTTCTGTCAGGTCTTTATGAGTCGGAATCAACTTGAAGGCAATGGGTATGTATGCATGTACAGAGACAGAAAGAACAGTAATGGTTGCTTAGGGCTGTGGGGGATTGAGGGGTGATAGCTACATGATATGAGCTTTCTTTCTGAGGTGAAGAAAATGGCCAGAATTTGAAGGTAGTGATTGTTGCACTTATCTGTGAATATAATAACTATTCAATTTTACACTAAAAATATTTTTTGAGTGATTGCCATAAAGAAGAAAGGTCCTAAATAGAATTGGTGGTATTCTGGATACCCAGTTAAAAGTGTGAGGAGATCATCTCAAACCTGTCCCACCAGTTCGTCTGGGTTTGTTTTTTATTTTATCTTGTTTTTTAATTTCTCCTTTCCTCATTTTTGTCTATTTACATTGCCTATTTACATATTTATTTAACTATTTACTTTTTATCATCCTGCTTTACTTACCTATGGCTAGTCTTGCCACTAATTTTCTTTGTTTTCCTGTTTTAGAATGTATTACCTTTTGGTTACTGGAATGTTTCACTCTTCTCACGTTTGCAATGTAGGATTTTTGTAAGCTTGGCATTCTCCTTTCATGTTATGGTGGACCTTTGGATGATATTTTTGGCTCTGTGCATTGCCACTTGAATGAAGATTATGGAACTATATCCCTAAGGGGGTTTTTAGATACTCGTTGACTTCTTGACAATTTAGCAGAGTAAGGCAGACTGAATCCAAGAAAATGAGATTACCTCAAAAATGGGAGCAAAGTGTGCATTTGTAGACTTGCTTTCACATCTCTTCCAGTGATAACTCTCCCCCTGTTGTTGTTGTTGTTGTTAGGTGCCTTCTAGGCAGTTCTGACTGGTAGTGATCCTATGTACCAAAGAACTCCCCCTGGACACACTCATATACACATGGACAGTCCTGGTTTAGGGAGGTGGTCTGTAAAGAGGAGAGAGGGAAATAAACAGCAGAAATTGAAAAAGATATTGTACAATGAAGAACGTTGTCTCTGAACTGTTGTCAATGTTTACTCTTACATGCTAGGCTTAAATATCAAATTTTCAAATCTAAGTAAACAAGAGATCATCATCTCTAAACTCAAATATGATTTTGTAGGGATTCCTTAACTCTCCCAGGAAGTATTAATTACTCACGTCTTTGTGCTTCGTTATGTTTAACATATTGTTGTGATTATTAGGTGCCATTGAGTAGATTTTAGACTCATAGTGACCCCAAGTGACACAGTAAAATTAACTTATAGGGTTTTCTAGGCTATAAACTTTGTGGGAGCAGATTGCCAGTTCTTTTTCCTGCTAAGCGGTTGGGTGTTTTTGAACCACCAACTTTTCAATTAGAAGCTGAGCACTTAGCCATTGCACCACCAGGGCTCCTTTGTATTTGACATAATTAGCTTTATTACCATTCTCTGTTTTAATGTCTATCTTCATCAATAGAATCCGAGCTCCTTGTTGACGTGACTCATGCCTTATTTATTATTGTAGTCCGCACATTTGTGCATCCTGAGCACAAAATATATTTCCGCCTAGTGAATATTGGGAAACCCTGGTGGTTCAAGGGTTGAGTGCCACGGCTGCCAACCAAAAGGTGGGCAGTTCAAATCCACCAGGCACTGCTTGGAAACCACATTGGCAAGTTCTATTCACAGGGTTGCTATGAGTCAGAATTGACTCAACAGAAAGTTGTTTTTTTTTTTGCTTTAATGAATATTGAGTGTTACGCAAATTTGAAGGTCTCAAACATCTATCATAAAGTATTTCATCTCTGTACCTTGTCTCCAAGACCTGTTTGAGGTAAAAGTAACAAGTATAAAAAGGTTTACTTCAGAACAATTTTCTATTCGGTGCCAGTTTATCTTCGTTAATGCTGTTTCTTTTTCACTCCCTTCCATAAACCCCTGAGGTTTTTATGCACATTCTGGTTTACTTAGCACAGAAAACTGCGTCTCAGAAAGGATGGTGTAAACTTAAGATACACACTGGTATACCTAACTGATAACATTGGCTGTTTCATCTTCCACTAATATTTGCTACTAAAAAATAGACAAAATATGAGGAGAAACAAAACAAAAAAAAATAGACAAAATATGAGGAGAAAACAATGTTGGTAGAATTCAGGATATCAGTGAGTTTTTAACTTTTTTTTTAAGTGAGACTTTTCCCAAATATAATTACATCCGGTTGAATGGGGTCTACTTATTAACTTGCTCCTGTTTTATATTTCCAAAATATTTAAACAGCTCTCTCTTTCACCATTTTAAAAAAAGACCCACTGCCATTGAGTCAATTCTGACTCATAGCAACCCTATAGGACAGAGTAGAACTATGCCATAGGGTTTTCAACGAGCTGCTGGTGGATTTGAACTGCTGACAGTTTTGGCTAGCAGCTGAGATCTTAACCATTGCACCACCAGAAGTCCCGATCATCATACTACACTTGTTTACTTTAAAGTTTTGCAAATGGGTATCACCATAGATTTCTTTTTATAAACATTTTTGACTGAATATCAAAAATGACCTTAAAAGCAAAATATGAAGGATGCTAACACCAATTATAATTTGTAGAAAGTTCTCAGAGAAGAATATTCCTACACAACCCCATCAATATAGATCATCGAGAGATGACTGCATGGAGCATATCAGTTTAGTTATTAGTAATGAGAACTAAAACTAGAACTAGAAATGTATTTTATTTGAAAGAGCCACAGACAAAAATCAGGTATGTTAGGAAGAAAATATATTGAGCTAGTAAATAAGGTCTGATATAGGGAATATGAATCACATTTTAATGGGTTAGGTTTGTGAATTCATCTTTCTGCTCAAGGACAATATAGGTGCTTTTTAGAGAATTTTGTCCCCAGTAGCTCATCTATAACTGTATACAGCTAAAAGATAATGCCTTCCCAGCTGGATTTCATTGTCACAAGCAATGAAATGAGAGGCTTTCCAGAACAGCCTGTTAGTGCCCTCTATTGATGTTTTCCATTGTTCAGAGCATTTCAGGAAAAGAAAACAGCATGATTTTTTTAATGTCTCTGAAAGAATTTTCTGCAGAAGAAATGGAAATAAAGTTTTACTATTTTTACAATGCACATTTTCACCCTTAAAAAGTGGATGTGTGCAAATGCATTCTTGTAACACCGGCTTTCGTCACCTATAGATTTTCTGGCTGGATGCACTTGCCAAAAATGATAATAATAATAATAATAATAAAAATCACACAAGGAGTGACCATGATTAATAAAGCAAGCTCAGTATGAAATTTCATAAATTAGTGCACAAACAATAGATTTTTTGAATAAATACATGAGGAAATTCCAGTCCATGTTTGCAGCCTGGGGTGCAAACAGTAATTAAATCTTTCACAGTGTTGCTTTGAAATTATGGGATGTAACCAAACTCTGCAAGAAGCCCCTGGTGGCTCAGTGGTTAAGAGCTAAGCTGCTAATTGACTGGTCTTTGGTTTAAACCTACCAGTCGTTCATAGAAGAGGATGGAGCAGTCTGCTTCCATGAAAATTACAGCATTGGACATCCCATGGGGTAGTTCTATTCGGTCCCATAGGGTTGCTAAGAGTTGGGATTTACAGAATGGCAGTGTTTATTTTATTTATTTATTTAACCAAACCCTGGGAAAACATGTTGCCACTATACTTTATTCTGATACCACACTGATACCACACTGATCATTAGTCATCTTTAATTTTTTTTTTTCCTCTAGAGTTAGAGGCCTCTAAAGTTTGGATTGCAAAATTTTATTTCACTTATACAATATTTCTTTGATTTTGAAAAATGTGTGTGCTCTCTTTAATCAAAAATCGTTACTTAACATACATTTGACTCAATTGTCTAATGATAGACATTACAGGTATGAAGTAGCTTATTCTTGGTTAATCTTGATGTCAGTAAAATGAAACAATATGAATTATGTAAAATTACTTATTTTGCTTGCATTCTAGCTCTCGATTTTTTTTTTTTTTTTTTTTTAACTCTTGTCTGTCCTGGTGACACAGTGGCCGAGACCTACTGCTGCTCACAAAAAGGTTCGCAATTCAAATCCACCAGCTGCTCCTTGGACGCCCTACGGGACAGTTGCTACTCTGTCCTATAGGGTTGCTACTCAACAGCAATGTTTTTTTTTTTTTTTTTTTTATCTCAGTTGGAAGCTGTTAAAACTTTTAATCGTAGTTTGGAGAAAACACAATTTAGGTTTATGAAGGATTTTGTCGTTGTCTATAGGATGAACAATCTTTCCCATAAACCAATGAAACAAGTGGAGATGGTGAATACAAGTATGGACAGAATAGACACATATCTAAAGCTTACTGAGGCATCTCTTCTGGCCTTTTTTTTATACTTGAAGTGACTATTTAGAGCTGTAGAAATGTTCATTTTAAATGTACCAAAATGCACTTATCTAAAGCCAGAACCAAATACAAATTATCTGAAGATTCTTTGTTTTTCCATTTTCTTGACACATGAGATTGTAATGCACCAACTCTCTGCATTTCTTCTAGATAATTGAAAGTTGATTATTTTAAAAGAAATATAAATCACCTGGCTCTCTTGAGTCAATCTAGCTTCTTTTAGGTACGAGTTGAACTAGAGGTTTTCCTCAAATGCTAATGAACAAATTAGTTAGGTTTATCCAAAATGAAATTTTATTTGTTGCCATATATTAATAACCATATTTATTCTTCTTTTGTATTATTTATTCCTCTGTGACATACTATCTCAAAACTTAGTTACTTAACACAAAAATATTTTTTCACAGTTTCTGTGGATCAGGAATGTGGACACAGCTTAGCAAGGTCCTGTGCTTCAGGGTCTCTCACATCCAAGGTGTCATCTGGTACTGCAGTCTTCTCAGGGCTTGACAAGGGAAGGGTCCACTTCTAACCTCATTCGTGTGGTTCTGGAAGATTCAGTTGCTCATGGGTCACTGGACTGACACCTCCGCTTCTCCAATGGCTACTTGAGGTCTCCCTCAATTCTTTGCGATGTTGGCCCTTCTATAGGACAGTTTACAACATAACAGCTCACTTCATCAAACGAACATATGAGAAGATGGTATGAGAGAGTGAGCCAGAAAAGTCAGTCTCATTTAACCTAGTTTTGAAGTGACGTCCCATTACTTTTTCTGTATTCTGTTTATTAGACACAAATCAGTAGGGAGAGCCCACACCCAAGTGGGAGAGATTACACAAGGGTGTGAACACCAATGGGGCATTATGGTTTTGAGTCAGCATAGAAGCTACTTAAGATAATTTGTAAGTGATATTTAACTAAAAAGAACTATCAGAGATGCAAACTTAAGTAACTCTATTTACTTATGTAATAATCTGAGATTTTAACAGTTTTTTTTAATGATGTACCATAAATAATCATGGCTTCAGCCATTTTTATAAGGTTAAAATTTTCATAGGTTGCTCTCTACATTTTGTCTCAAAACCAAGAACTTAACTTGTTGCCATACAGTTGATTCTGATTCATAGTAACCCTGTAGGACAGAGTAGAACTGCCCCATAGGGTTTCCAAGAAGAATTTGAGTTGTTGACCTTTTGGTTAGCAGCTGAGCTCTTAACCACTGTACCATCAGGGCTTCCATTTTGTCTCAAGATTCCTCAGTATTCCTTACACTCTAAGTTATGAGGGGGAATGTGGTTCAGTGGTAGAATTCTGGCCTTCCATATGGGAGATCCAGGTTCAATTCCTGGCCAGTGTACCTCATGCACAGCCATTATTTATCTGTTAGTGGAGGCTTGCATGTTGCTATGAAGCTGAACAGGTTTCAGCCAAGCTTCCAGACAAAATGAACAAGGAAGAAAAGGCTGGTGATCTACTTTTGAAAATCAACCAATAAAAACCCTATAGATCACAATGGTCTGATCCACAACCAGTCATGGAGATAGCACAGAACTGGGCAGCATTCTGATCAATTGGGCACCAACAGGGTAAATATGAATGAGGCCGACTGGATGGCAACTTTTAACAAGAAATAACTTATGCTTTATTTTATAATAGCCACTAATTTGAGTATAATTTCTATGGATATGACTCTAGACACGTTTTGGCCAAAGTAATTTGTTTAGTAGCTCAAATTTATACGCTATGTACAACTCTTTTTATTTTTCTGTGTCTCTGGGAGAGTTAATCGTGAAATAGGAAACAAGGTACAAAGATAATTTTTTTTCCTTTCTCTTTACTACTTTTGGCTAAGAATAAATCTTTCTGGATTTTAAAAGCTCTTTTGTAAAAAAATCATGTCAGAAATTGAATAGCATCCAACCTAGTCATTTCAAGCCAAGGAATATGCAGTCCCTTTTATGTAAGGTTGTATAATGTGATCAGAAAGCAGAATTTTGCTGTTGCAGGGGTCTGGTTTCTTCATTTTTAGTTTAGTTTATAAAGAAAATGCCCTCCAAAAATTCTTTTGAATCTGTCATTATGAAAACATGTCAAGCTTGCACTGTGGATCAACTCTAGCAGTAATTCCAGAGAAACAAATCCATAAATAAGAATGTCTTAGAACACATTCAATGCAATGTTAGGTAGAATGATGAGGTGTTTAGAAATTTTATCATAGTGGATTCAGAAAAACACACACATATATATATACATGGATACATATGCACATATGTACACACATATATACATATATAGACACATGTAGAAGGAGAGAGTTTTCTCTTCTTATCCATTTACATCTTTTCAACTTCAGTTTCTCATTGTCACAATCGTGAAGGGAGGAGAGAAGATGAAAAAAAATATGGAAATTAAACCCTTGTTGATTGTATTAAATGTTATATAATCATTCAAAAACTCTCTTCAATTCAACTACGTTAATTAAAATATATCATGGACACAGGAATAGATGATGAGATAAGTGGAAGAGTTCAGGAATTCCAGAAGATGACCGTATATATTCTTATACTGTTAGAACTGCCTATGAACTTGAAATTTCAGAGAATGAGGAAAAGAAAAATAGGTTTTTGAATAAAAATAAAATTAGTTCCCCAGTAAATCAAAATAAATTCCATAAGCACTAATGCCTAGGCATGATGTGTGGGGTCATAAAATTTTCAAATATGTATGGATGAATGTTCATATAATTCTTGAAAAGGAAAGGCTTTTTGAAGCATGCATTCATATATAAAAACAATACAAATTAAATTAGTATATTTAACCATTTGGATTTACAAACTTTTGTAAGGCAGGAAAAAAGAAGTATAGCAGAAAAAAAAGATGAGCAAGTATAAGAAATATGATAGAAAAATTGCTAATACATTTGATATAGAAAGAACAACTATTTACATACAATTATTAGATGAGGATTTGCATATGTGGTTAATAAAACTAGCCTCAAAACAAATTGTACTCCGTGGTCCCACCTTTGTATAATATGAATTTGTGTGTGTGTGCATAAATATTGTGTGTGTGTGTATGTAGACAGACAAATAACACATATACATATGAAATTTTAAAAGGATACATGTCAAAATACTAATGGTATTTATCTCTGGTTGTTTGATTGTAGGTGATTTTTTAAATGTGTCCTTTCACTTAGCTGCTATTCACCAAATTTCCTAAAATGAATGTTTACATTTTTAAAAAGACTTGTTTTCTTTCCTGCGTGTTTGATAGTCATATCCTTGGTTCCTATGATCCAGCGGAAGTTCCAACTTTTAGTACATTCCTGTAGTAATCCATTTTATATTTGCTGGCATTTTATATTTTCTAAACGGGGAAAACTGTTTAGAAAAAAAAAGAATATTTTATTTTCTTTATAACATGAGCATTAAGGCATACTAAGTCAAAAAGGACCAGTAACTTTTGAACTTAATACTTTGAGTTGTAAAATTATATAGGGATTTAAGCACCACGAAGTCAGAATCGACTCGATGGCAGTGGGTTTTTTTTTTTTTGATGGAACATTAAGAACCGTAGGCCTGTTTCTAAATCAATAACAGTTTATATTCTATTTTTGTTTCCCATTGACTTCTATTATACTGAAACCCTTCTGGGATTTTATAGCTATTAAGAAGGACAAAATGATTCCTAAAAAATGTTTTATATTAAGGGTTTTTTTTAATTTCATATGCATTGACCCTAAATATTTTTTATCTATCGTGAGAGATTGCTTTTATTATCTTTGCAAGTCAAACATTTTTTAAAAATCTTTATTTTTTTAAATAAAGGATATAAAATAAACCAAGATCTCTGTAAGAGTGGTCATAAGCTATTTTGGCTGTGTATTCTTATCAGAAAATATAAAGGGTCATGCCTGTAATATATGTACATCTATTTATTTTCCTTTGTTCAGCCATATTGAGTATCTAGTATGATGGTTTCCACATGCCTCCAAAATATAACACTGAACAAAACGAACAACTCCCTGCTCTCATGGGGCTTATTTTATTTTTTTAGCCATATTTTAGCCTAGTGGATAACCTAGTGAAGGAGCTTGTCTTAAGTGGATCTTGTATGCTACCGTCAATCTGTATATTAAATATAAACATCGCTTTCTTTATTGAATGCATGCTACTATTATTTATTCTCTTGATAAAACAAAATGCTTTATGGTTTTATTAATTGCCACATCTTACAGTATTTCCTTTAAGCATGCCACCTTGATTAATGTTCTAATGTTATCACTTTTAAAAATGTTGTATTCAGAGAAGAAAACAAGTGAGACAAGAAAAACTCTCTGAACAAGACTTTTTCTCTAATGAAAACTTCCTGTTAAAAGTGTTCAAAATCGTTTGAATAAGAGTAAGTGAACTCACTCAGTCATGGCAAGCATACCTAAAAGCAGTATTTGTTTTGTTTTCTTTTGACTTTATGTTTGACAAAATATTAAGCAGGGTGAAATTCATCTTCTGCTTCAAGTAGGAATCTAAGAATAAAGTAATTAAGAAAATGGAGATTAATTTTTGGATGCATAAACATTTTACCGGAATCCAGAAGAAGGTAAAAATAGACTTTATGTAGCAGAGAAGCAGCAGAGGGTCTTGATATTAACTACACTCTTCTTTTTGCTCTCCCTTTGATTTTTTTTTTCTTATTTCAAATGCCTGTGAGTGAATCTGTTTGCCCAAGGTTATCTTTTTGACCCAAGCTATATGTTACTAGCCAACCTATACATAGACTGTTTTTGGCTTTTGGAGAAGGGAGCAGATGTTAGTGCTGTGAAGGTAGACTGCCCATTCTCCAGGAGGTTTGGGCGTGGATTCTCTCAGAAAGGGGTAAATATTTAAAGATGCTTTTAAATATTTGTAAAGTAATATGATCTATCATTAATTACAACAATGGTAATTATACTCCTTAATTTCTCTATCAACCTGCCATATTTAGAAAAGTAAATGAAAATTTTTCTAGTAGGTTTAACCATATTAGACAAAATTTTTCGGCACAAAAATGACCATTTTGTATGGCTCAGCCTAACACTAAGAACCAAGGTAATACAAATATCTATTGATGTTTGCTTATTATTCCTGTCAAGGTAGAAAGGAACTTGAAAAAAAAAATAGTGTTGGGATACTGACAGCTCTCTCATATGTAAAAGGGGTGTAATAGTACGTGTATAACTAATGCCTCTTTGTACCAAATTTCTGCCTTGCTTCTCCACTTTGTTACACTCAGCTCTGTCTTCAGTAGTGTAAAATTATTTCAATAACTACCAGCAAATGATTGTGGGATTGGAGCCTCTATTTTATTCTTCTTTTCCTGGAATCAAAGGCTCTTAAGGCATGTATATAAAATTTGAAAGTAAACAAAAACATCATTGAAAATACCAACATTCAAATCTTTACAAATTAATTGCAATCACTCTCTTTGGACTCCTAATAAAAATGGAGGTAGGTGTCCATCAGCTGATGAACGGACAAACAAAATTTGCTAAATCCATGAAATAAAATATCATTCAGGAAAAAAAAGAAGTGAAATATTCATACATGCTGCAACATGGATTAACCATGAAAACATTATGCTCAGTGAAAAAGCCAGTCACCATGTGTTGTATGGTTGTATTTATAATTTATATGCAACGTCCAAATCAGCAAATCTATACAAAAAGAAAGTAGATTAGTGTTTTCTTAGAGTTGGAGGGAATGGTAGGATGTGGGTGAAAGCTAAAAGTTATGGGGTTTCTTTTTTGATGTGATGAAAATATTCTAAAATTGACTGTGGTGATGGTTACACATGTCTGTAAATATACTAAACAACAATAAATTGTTTGCTTTTATTGGGTGAATTGTATGGTGTTTGGATTATATCTAATAGAGCTGTTAAAATGGAGGCTTAATCAAAATGTATTATAGCATAAATTATTTATGAGGCAGTAATGTTTTAATGTTACTATGAGTCTCTATGAGTCAGAATCGACTCGATGGCACTGGTGGTTTTTTAATGTTACTATATATAGTCTTATCCATAAGAGGAAGTTTCAGAGCTCACAGATATGAACGTGTGGGATAACTTATTTTTTTCTGATTGACAACTTCTGTTCAATGACATTTTCTCTTTATATTTTGAAATATTAACCAAATTGTTTATCAGTTAGGAAGTCCCACAGTCTTATAAGATGATGTATAATAATAATACATTAAAAAAAATGGTTGTGGTGGTGGTGTATGTGTTTGGGAGAGAGAGAGAGAGAGGATCTCATTTGTAGACATGGGTAAGAGACTCCAGAAGAGATTTTCAGAATATTTATAAGACATTTCAGTGGGAAATTCAGAAGTAGCTTGGAAAACAGAAGGCCAGACATACAGAAATGGCAGTAATTTATAAATCTAGGTTAATCGAAGTTTGGCTATTAGATTTATTTCCCAAGTACAATGTGGAGAACAAGAAAAAAAAACTGAAAATTCTTCCATTGGGGATTCTTCTATTGACTGGATGAATGTAAAGGTGGAAAAACATGGGCCAATAAATATTTTGAGGATACAGTCAGAGGTGCTGATGGAATTCTAGGAGAATATAGTGTTATGGAGGTCAAGAGAGAATAATTCAAGCAGGCTTAATGGACTGAGAAACCCAGAGCTGTTATCCAGCCAAATGTTTGTACATACATGAGATCTTTTACAAATTCATTGAATGTGCTCATGCATTGTCTTTTTTTTTTTTTTTGCTTCTTCTAATTGATACCATCTGGTAAAGACATAATCAGGGTTTCTAGTTGCTTTGTAAGGGCAGTGGTGGTTCAGTGGTATCTTTCTTTCTTTCCATGTGGAAGACCCAGGTTCTATTGCCAGGCAACACATCTCATGTGCAGCCACCACTCATCTCTTTGCGGAGGTTTGCATGTTGCCATGATGTGGAACAGGTTTTAGCAGAGGCTCCAGACTAATACAGACTAGGAAGAAAGGCCTGGTGATCTAATTCCAAAAATTAGCCAATGATAATTCTATGCATCCCAATAGTCTGATCTGCAAACCTCCATGGGGCTGATACCGGACTGGGCAGCATTTCCTTCTGTTGTGCCTGTGGTTGTCATGAATTGAGGGTGACTCGGTGACAGCTAACAACAACAAAATATATTAAAGTTAAATGAAGTGTCATTTAATTAGGCTTTTGTTAGTTAGTGAAAACAATGATGATGACCGATGGCGGTTTCAGAGCTGTGGGGCATATAAGAATGGTGACAAGACCATGGAAGTTGCAAAGAGCGTGAGATAATAGAAAGGGAAACTTTCTGTTTGTTCCATCCCATCTGGGAATGAGATCTGTGTGTGTAAGCAAGTCATTTAACTTAACTCTACTACATTTTCTTCAATGGTAAGTGCATACCATTTGGACTTGATTTTTAAGACTTAGCTCAGGACTTATAATCTTTAAATAGTGAATAAAGTAGTTTCCTCAATAGAAGGACAAAATTTTAAAATACTTCTTCAAATTAGAAAATAAAAGTTAATATTTTGACTGAGTTAAAAGCAATGTATTTTGAGACCAACAAGATAAAATTGATTTTTCCAGTAAATATACAAAATGGCAAAACAAGCTAATTGAGTCATATAAAAATAAAAACAAAATCATTGCCATAGAGTCAATTCTGAATCATAGCGTTGCCAAGGAGCAACCGGTGAATTCGAATTGCCAAGTTTTTATTAGCAGTCAAGCACTTAACCACAGTGCCACCAGGGCTCCATGAATCGAATAATAATTTGAGAAATATTTTATCTAAAATAACTTTCATAACAACTAAATACAGAGGAGAGACAAGATAAAATTGCCTTAAGTTTCATGTAATGGCATGAGTGGATATCAATTTACCTTATAAATCACTTTTACAACGTAAAAACACAAGAACCCTTACTGTGGGAATTTTAAAATATTTGGAAACTTGACGTTATATACGTATGTTGAATTAAATTATGTTAAAATACTGGTAGAGAAATAAAACCATGATATACATTCTGAAGTATCACCAGGAACATTTAAACCTAAGTCTTGGGTAGATTTTACCCTTTATGTAGTAAATATTTTTAAAATTTCCCTTCAAAGCAATATTCAGAAAGATATGGTTTTCAATATGACATGTCCATGTCACACCACAAACAGTTTTGAAAAATATACAACAGAAGCAGATATTTGAAAGGTTTTGCTTCATATTTATGTTCTTTATGTTATGACTACTTAATAATATGGAGTCTCTGGATAGTGAAAACACTTGGCTGTTAACTAAGAGGTTGCAAATTTGAGTCCACCTAGAAGCAGCTCCACGGAGCCCTGGTAGTGCAGTGGTTAAGAGCTTGGCTGCTAAGCAAAATGTTGCCAGTTCGAATCCACAAGCTGCTCCTTAAGAATATAAGATGGTGGCTTACCAAAACTCTATAGATTACATGCATTATATTAAGTACAGAGAACTGGCTTTTTATTATCTACATACAGAAAGTTTATTTATAAAGAGAAAAATACTTTTTCAGGCAAGATATTTTAAGGTGGTTCTTAGGTAATGATTTAATGGTAGAGTGTTCAATGATAAGTTTGGAAACATGTTCCTGATTTGATTAGAACGTTCCCCAAAAATGCTCTGTGGAAAATATAGGGAAAGTTTCAGAGAAAAGTGAAAGTCACAAATGTGACTATGTATACATATACATATTTGTTTATATATGTATATATATGCATAAAGTCCCTGGGTGGCCCAACTATCAACCAACAATTTGGTGGTTCAAACCCACCATAGGGCACCGTGGGAGATACGGCCTAGTGATCTGCTTCCATAAAGACTACAGCCAAGAAAACCTTATGGAGCTTGCCTGTACTCTGTAACACATAGGGTTTCCATAAGTCTGAATCGCTTCCACGGCAATGTGTTGTGTTTGTTTTAATATATGGCATAACTAATTAATATGAAAATGACATCTATCCTGGTGGCGTAGTGGTTAGAAGTTTGATTGCTCACCCAAAGTTCGGCAGTTCAAACCCACCAGGCGCTCCTTGGAAACCCTAACGGGCAGTTCTACTCTGTCCTATAGCGTTGCTATGAGTCAAAATTAACTTGACGGCAATTTTTTTTTTTTTTGGTCTACTTTAGATGTCTATTATTTTAAAAATGTATATACCCTATTATCGCTCTCTTACTCCTCCTTACATAAAACAACTTCAGTAGCAGCAACCTGAAAACCTCAAATACAATTCTGTAGGGAGACCTGGAGATAAGTAAACTTAAGAGCAGAGCACCACATCTTAGGATAGCCTTCAGGCATTTTTAGAATCTGCTCACTACACGTGCTAAGCCTCCCTGTTTTTTGGTAGAAACTGGACAACATCACTTGTTGCTTCTGTTATACAGGGTCTAAATATTAAACCATATGCTTATTTTTTTTTAGTGTTTCAAATTATTAGAGGTGCTTACTAACTAGGTCAGCGATCACATGTTGAGCTATATGTCATCAGCACTATACTGGATACAGAATGAATCCAGAATAGGCAGTCATCTATTTCACTGGGTATTACTTATCTATTTGAAAAAGAGAACTATGAAAGTAAAACTTAAGAGGGGGCCTTGGCTAACAAATTCCTACACTATTTGGCTCCTACCAGCTTTTCCTACTTTATTACTGATCAAGTCTTTGTCCAATTTTTCATTATGCGCTAACTCAGCTGATTTTTTTTTTCTATTCCTTAAATATTATCAAACCTTTCCTTACCTCTGGGATTTATTCTTATTGCTCCAATTGCCTCACTTGATAATTCCCCAGATCTTCATTTGACTGAGTCATTATTATTTTTTAGACTTCAGTTCAAATATTACCTCCTCAGAGGTGGCTCTTTTGCTTACTCCACCGAATTGATTCTCCTCCAATTACTATTTTTTTTTTTTAACTTTGCTCATTCCCTGTTAGTATATAACAGAATCTGCAATTATTTGGTTCATTTTTACCCTTGTTTACTGTCTGACTCTGCTTCTGAAATATGATATCTAAAGCTGCAGAAAAATGATGTCTTCTTTACTGGTATCTTACCAGTATTTAGGAACTAATAGGTGGAAATTACCAGGTGGCATATTTCAATGTAAAATTAAAAAGACATTTCTTAATGGGTTTCTGGTTTGTGATTGACTGCTAACCCAAAGGTTGGAGGCTCGAACTTACCCAGAGGCTCCACAGAAGAAAGGCCTGGTGAACTACTTCCACAAACATTATAGCCAAGAGAACCCTACGGTGTCGCCCTGAGTTGGGGGCCAGCGTGAAGGCAGCTAACAACACCCTGGATTCTGTACTGATAGCAAAGTTAAAATATAGACTGAGAGGAATCTCTCAGCGCATTCCCAGAAACTGCAGTGCCATCGAGTCAATTCCGACTCATAGCGACCCCATAGGACAGCGTAGAACTGCCCCATAGAGTTTCCAAGGAGCGCCTGGAGGATTTGAACTGCCGACCCTTTGGTTAGCAGCCGTAGCACTTAACCACTACAGTGCATTAGTGATCTATTACTGTATATCACTTTACCCCCAAATGTATTGAATGAAAACAACAAGCACCTATTCTGTCATATTTTCTGTGGGTCAGAAACCTGAGAGCAGCTAGGTTGATGGTCCCGACTTAGAATCTCACATGAGGTTACAGACAAGCTTCAGATGGGGCAGTAGCCATCTCAGACTTGACCGATTTAAGGACTGAAGGATTCACTTCTGTGCACACTCAACATGATTGCTTTTCAGGCTTCATTCAGTTCCTCAAGTGCTGTTAGATTGAAGGTCTTTGCCACTGTGCCATGTAAGCTTCTCCACAGGGCTTCTCACAGCATGGCATATTGTTTCTGCCAATGCAAGTGATAAATAATGAGAAAGAGAGGGAGAGAGAGAGAACTATAGTCTTTACGTAACCCAATCTCAGAACTGACATCCCGTCACTTTTGCCAAATTGTTTTTATTAGAAGTGAATACTAAGCCCATTGCGTAGAGAATAAAATGATATTACACGAGGACACATACCGTGAAGCAGCACCTAAAGACCACGTACCACAATCAGAGGTAAAGATTATTCTTGAATTGGTTAGCAGCTTAAGCTGGCTTAGTTCTAGTTTTCTTTCAGTATTAATATTTTTTTCAATCAAATTTGTTGTTATAAGACTTGGAACATCACAAAAGCTTATCATTAGTTGTGTGGTAAACATTTTTCAAAGCAATCCTTGCTCTAGCAGAGTTATTTGAACACAAGAAGACGCAAGAATTTGAATATGCCAGTTATTCTCCTTTGTTCCTTCATTTATTTCACAAATACTTGCTGAGTATCTAACTTGCCAGGAACAGGTTATGAAAATATGATGGAGAGGAAAAAGAAAAAAAAAAAATCTGCATTCATGGGACTTAACTACAGTGAGGGAAAACCACATTAATCAAAATTTTAATTGAGTTTAGACATTTCTAGATAAAGCCAATAGATCCTTTTTCTTTTAATTCCACAGATACAGATACATCACAGGATAAATTGTGTCTAAAACATACTGATGATGCAGAATGAAATCATACCATGGATTTGTTCCCTTACAAAGGTGTTTTTAATGCTTTTCCTCAACATTCACATGATAAAGATATTGCACCGTATGACAGTAGGCATTCATTGTGTTGGTAAATCAACGACAAAAGAAGCCGTGGTAGATAACGTTTACTTCATATCAGTTTGTGACTAAATCTTTTTTAATGGACTATGAATCTCCGTCCATGAATTAAAAACATAGCAACTCAAATATCTTTGAGGCTAATATAAAAAAAATACATATAAAGCATCATCAAAATTCATAGTAAACACAGCAGGAGAGACTGCAGACATGTTTAAACTCCTTGCCAAGAAAGCATTGAAATCTCACCTGAAATTGATAAGGCACATAGGATCAAGGAAAAGGTCTTTCCTTCATATATGTAAATATATATATATATATATATATATAAAACCCAGTGCCGTCGAGTCGATTCCAACTCACAGTGACCCTACAAGACAGAGTAGAACTGCCCCATAGAGATTCCAAGGAGCATCTGGCGGATTCAAACTGCCAACCCTTTGGTTAGCAGCTTTAGCATTTAACCACTAAGCCACCATGGTTTCCATGGATATATATATAATTTTTTTTTTCCTTGAAGCTTACAACTTATGTGAGGGGAAAAAGAAAAAAAAAACCCTTCAAACACATACACAGAGGCATGAGTCACTGATGGTTATTCAGCAGACACTCCATATATTTTGTTGACCTATAACTTTGCAGACTTCAGAGTATGCTATTTCTTATCATCATTGCTGGTTCTGGTCCCTCTTTTCCCTTAGCCAGTTTTCTAGGAGGATTCCTAGTGGAATAGATGAAACTAGCCTGCTTGAACTTCTGTGATGTGTCTGACAGGAAACAACTTCTGTCTTTCGAAGGCAAGTAAACAATAGCTGAGGGATAGAACCTATTTCCAGGCTCATTACTATGCCTATTATAGACAGAAAGAATGACCTAGCAGGTCGTTCTCTTGCTCCTATTTTTAATACAAGGTGCCTTCATTTTTTAAAAAGTTTAATGACTTGGGATTTCATTTACATCAAATAATGAGAGCCTGTGCAAGACTGCAAATTGTATCTTGGGTGTTGCCATGCACTGCTGCACTTAATAGATAATTTATTCAGAGGCCTGGAAGAGAGCTTCTTAAAAATAACTGACATTCAGGATGCCAATAAACATTGATGCCTTGCACGTGCCTGCTGTGAAATCATTAGTAGGTGAAATACCCTACCGTGCAAACAGCTTCAAACTGACTTGCGGGATGTATTTTAGCTAGAGGAATAAATCAACTCACACATTTGTTCTACTCACACTTCTTCATCACATTGCTGTCTTTTTTTTTTCTTTTTTTTAGTAATTCCTTTTTTTATTGGTTTCGGTTGGTGGATGTATCTTTTGAGATACATCTTTTGAGAGGGTAATCTACTCTTTCTTATTTCCTAAGAGACAGTTACTACTGATCTTTACTTAATGGAAGATCATCATTACTAACCTACCTTCCTATTAGGTTGTTCTGTAAAAGACTAGTTAAAATTTTGCTTGACACTAGCTTATAGAGCTGTTCCAGAAAGCCATTCCTAAATATTGACAATAATTTGTGTTACGAGAGATGCACACAAACGTATCATTTCAATTTCTACTACAACTAATCTTGAGGAAGAATTAACCTGTTCTGTAAACGAGCAGGAGACCTGGTGGCACAGTGGTGAAGAGCTTGGCTGCTAACCAAAATGTCACTGGTCTGAATCCATTAATCACTCCTTGGAAATGCTATGGGGTAGTTCTACTCTGTACTAAAGGGTCACTATAAATTAGAATGGACTCAAGGGCAATGAGTTTGGTTTTTTTTGGTTTTTAGATACCAGCAGGAGCCCTGGTGGCACAGTGGTTAAGAGCTATGACTGCTAACTAAAAAATCAACAGTTTGAATCCACCAGTCAGTCTTTGGAAGCTCTGTGGGCAGCTCTGCTCTGTCCTATAGAGTCACTATGAGTCAGAATCGACTTGAAGGCAATTTTTTTTAATACAATTAAGGACATGGAAACAAGACAGAGACGCAGAGTAAAAACTCAAATTTAGAATGGATGTAATGGAGAAATTTCTGAAGATTTAGTGGGCCTAAGAGGGGAAAGTACTTTTCAATGTCCAGTGAGTTTTCCGTCCCTGAAATACTCAAATATATGCTGGATAACCATTTGGTAACAACAGTGTACTTAGAATGTATGCTTTAAATAGCAAGGATACTCAACCAGATGGTGAGTGGCCCTTTCTACGTTGGTTTATATCATATTTCTAATAAAAAATTCCTCACGGCTAATTCTAGCTCTATAATATGGAAGGAGATAAAAAGCAATACTATGGCAGGGAGAAAGTTTGAATAGAATTCTCCACTCAATAACCAGGAATACTTGGTTTCATTTTTTTTTTTTTTTTACATACATCTCACTCCCTACTCCCACTTGCTCTCCCCCTCTTGAGTCAGCCCTTTCAGTCTCTCCTTTCTTGACAATTTTGCCGGCTTCCCTCTCTCTCTATCCTCCCATCCCCCATCCAGACAAGAGTTGCCAACACAATCTCAAGTGTCCACCAGATATAATTAGCTCACTCTTCATCAGCGTCTCTCTCCCACCCGCTGACCAGTCCCTTTCATTTCTGATGAGTTGTCTTCGGGGATGGTTCCTGTCCTGTGTCAACTGAAGGTCTGGGGAGCATGGCCGCCGGGATTCCTCCAGTCTCAGGCAGACCATTAAGTTTGGTCTTTATATGAGAATTTGGGGTCTGTATCCCACTGATCTCCTGCTCCCTCAGGGGTCCTCTGCTGTGCTCCCTGTCAGGGCAGACATCTGTTGTGGCCGGGCACCAACTAGTTCTTCTGGTCTCAGGATGATGTAGGTCTCTGGTTCATGTGGCCCTTTCTGTCTCTTGGGCTCTTAGTTGTCGTGTGGCCTTGGTGTTCTTCATTTTCCTTTGCTCCAGGTGGGTTGAGACCAACTGCTGCATCTTAGATGGCCGCTTGATAGCATTTAAGACCCCAGACGCCACATTTCAAAGTGGGATGCAGAATGATTTCATAATAGAATTATTTTGCCAATTGACTTAGAAGTCCCCTCAAACCATGTTCCCCAGACCCCCGCACTTGCTCCCCTGACCTTTGAAGCATTCATTTTATCCCGGAAACTTCTTTGCTTTTGGTCCAGTCCAATTGAGCTGACCTTCCATGTTTTGAGTGTTGTCTTTCCCTTCACCTAAAGCAGTTCTTATCTACTGATTAATCAATAAAAAACCCTCTCCCACCCTCCCTCCCTCCCCCCCTCATAACCACAAAAGTATGTGTTCTTCTCAGGTTTACTATTTCTCAAGATCTTATAATAGTGGTCTTATACAATATTTGTCCTTTTGCCTCTGACTCATTTCGCTCAGCATAATGCCTTCCAGGTTCCTCCATGTTATGAAATGTTTCAGAGATTCGTCACTGTTCTTTATCGATGCGTAGTATTCCATTGTGTGAATATACCACAATTTATTTACCCATTCATCTGTTGACGGACACCTTGGTTGCTTCCAGCTTTTTGCTATTGTAAACAGAGCTGCAATAAACATGGGTGTGCATATATCTGTTTGTATGAAGGCTCTTGTATCTCTAGGGTATATTCCGAGGAGTGGGATTTCTGGGTTGTATGGTAGTTCTATTTCTAACTGTTTAAGATAACGCCAGATAGATTTCCAAAGTGGTTGTACCATTTTACATTCCCACCAGCAGTGTATGAGAGTTCCAATCTCTCCGCAGCCTCTCCAACATTTATTATTTTGTGTTTTTTAGATTAATGCCAGCCTTGCTGGTGTGAGATGGAATCTCATCGTAGTTTTAATTTGCATTTCTCTAATGGCTAATGATCGAGAGTATTTTCTCATGTATCTGTTGGCTGCCTGAATATCTTCTTTAGTGAAATGTGTGTTCATATCCTTTGCCTACTTCTTGATCGGGTTGTTTGTCTTTTTGTGGTTGAGTTTTGACAGAATCATGTAGATTTTAGAGATCAGGTGCTGGTCGGAGATGTCATAGCTGAAAATTCTTTCCCAGTCTGTAGGTGGTCTTTTGATGAAGTCTCTAGATGAGCATAGGTGTTTGATTTTTAGGAGCTCCCAGTTATCGGGTTTCTCTTCATCATTTTTGGTAATGTTTTGTATTCTGTTTATACCTTGTATTAGGGCTCCTAGGGTTGTCCCTATTTTTTCTTCCATGATCTTTATCATTTTAGTCTTTATGTTTAGGTCTTTGATCCACTTGTGCATGGTGTGAGGTATGGGTCCTGTTTCATTTTTTTGCAAATGGATATCCAGTTATGCCAGCACCATTTGTTAAAAAGGCTATCTTTTCCCCAGTTAATTGACACTGGTCCTTTGTCAAATATCAGCTGCTCATAGGTGGATGGATCTATGTCTGGGTTCTCAATTCTGTTCCATTGGTCTATGTGTCTGTTGTTGTACCAATACCAGGCTGTTTTGACTACTGTGGCTGTATAATAGGTTCTGAAGTCAGGTAAGGTGAGGCCTCCCACTTTCTTCTTTTTCAGTAGTGCTTTGCTTGTCCGGGGCTTCTTTCCCTTCCATATGAAATTGGTGATTTGTTTCTCTATCCACTTAAAATATGACATTGGAATTTGGATCGGAAGTGCGTTAAATATATAGATGGCTTTTGGTAGAATAGACATTTTTACTATGTTAAGTCTTCCTATCCATGAGCAGGGTATGTTTTTCCACTTAAGTGTGTCGTTTTGAATTTCTTGTAGTAGAGCTTTGTAGTTTTCTTTGTATAGGTCTTTTACATCCTTGGTAAGATTTATTCCTAAGTATCTTATCTTCTTGGGGGCTACTGTGAATGGTATTGATTTGGTGATTTCCTCTTCGGTGTTCTTTTTGTTGATGTAGACGAATTCAAGTGATTTTTGTATGTTTATTTTATAACCTGAGACTCTGCCAAACTCTTCTATTAGTTTCAGTAGTTTTCTGGAGGATTCCTTAGGGTTTTCTGTGTATAAGATCCTGTCATCTGCAAATAGTGATAACTTTACTTCTTCCTTGCCAATCCGGATACCTTTTATTTCTTTGTCTAGCCTAATTGCCCTGGCTAGGACTTCCAGCACGATGTTGAATAAGAGCGATGATAAAGGGCATCCTTGTCTGGTTCCCGTTCTCAAGGGAAATGCTTTCAGGTTCTCTCCATTTAGAGTGATATTGGCTGTTGGCTTTGCATAGATGCCCTTTATTATGTTGAGGAATTTTCCTTCAATTCCTATTTTGGTAAGAGTTTTTATCATGAATGGGTGTTGGACTTTGTCAAATGCCTTTTGTGCATCAATTGATAAGATCATGTGGTTTTTGTCTTTTGTTTTATTTATGTGATGGATTACATTAATGGTTTTTCTGATATTAAACCAGCCTTGCATACCTGGTATAAATCCCACTTGATCAGGGTGAATTATTTTTTTGATGTGTTGTTGGATTCTATTGGCTAGAATTTTGTTGAGGATTTTTGCATCAATGTTCATGAGGGATATAGGTCTATAATTTTCTTTTTTTGTAATGTCTTTACCTGGTTTTGGTATTAGGGAGATGGTGGCTTCATAGAATGAGTTGGGTAGTATTCCGTCATTTTCTATGCTTTGGAATACCTTTAGTAGTAGTGGTGTTAACTCTTCTCTGAAAGTTTGGTAGAACTCTGCAGTGAAGCCATCCGGGCCAGGGCTTTTTTTTTGTTGGGAGTTTTTTGATTACCGTTTCAATCTCTTTTTTTGTTATGGGTCTATTTAGTTGTTCTACTTCTGAATGTGTTAGTTTAGGTAGGTAGTGTTTTTCCAGGAATTCATCCATTTCTTCTACGTTTTCAAATTTGTTAGAGTACAATTTTTCATAATAATATGAAATGATTCTTTTAATTTCATTTGGTTCTGTTGTGATGTGGTCCTTCTCATTTCTTATTCGGGTTATTTGTTTCCTTTCCTGTATTTCTTTAGTCAGTCTAGCCAATGTTTTATCAATTTTGTTAATTTTTTCAAAGAACCAGCTTTTGGCTTTGTTAATTCTTTCAATTGTTTTTCTGTTCTCTAATTCATTTAGTTCAGCTCTAATTTTTATTATTTGTTTTCTTCTGGGGCCTGATGGATTCTTTTGTTGCTCACTTTCTATTTGTTCAAGTTGTAGGGACAGTTCTCTGATTTTGGCTCTTTCTTCTTTTTGTATGTGTGCATTTATTGATATAAATTGGCCTCTGAGCACTGCTTTTGCTGTGTCCCAGAGGTTTTGATAGGAAGTATTTTCATTCTCGTTGCTTTCTAAGAATTTCCTTATTCCCTCCTTGATGTCTTCTATAACCCAGTCTTTTTTCAGGAGGGTATTGTTCATTTTCCAAGTATTTGATTTCTTTTCCCTAGTTTTTCTGTTATTGATCTCTAGTTTTATTGCCTTGTGGTCTGAGAAGATGCTTTGTAATATTTCAATGTTTTGGACTCTGCAAAGGTTTGTTTTATGACCTAATATGTGGTCTATTCTAGAGAACGTTCCATGTGCGCTAGAAAAAAAAGTATATTTTGCAGCAGTTGGGTGGAGAGTTCTGTATAAGTCAATGAGGTCAAGTTGGTTGATTGTTGTAAGTAGGTCTTCCATGTCTCTGTTGAGCTTCTTACTGGATGTCCTGTCCTTCTCCGAAAGTGGTGTGTTGAAGTCTCCTACTATAATTGTGGAGGTATCTATCTCGCTTTTCAATTCTGTTAAAATTTGATTTATGTATCTTGCAGCCCTGTCACTGGGTGCATAAATATTTAATATGGTTTTGTCTTCCTGATCAATTGTCCCTTTTATCATTATATAGTGTCCTTCTTTATCCTTTGTGGTGGATTTAAGTCTAAAGTCTATTTTGTCAGAAATTAATATTGCTACTCCTCTTCTTTTTTGCTTATTGTTTGCTTGATATACTTTTTTCCATCCTTTGAGTTTTAGTTTGTTTGTGTCTCTAAGTCTAAGGTGTGTCTCTTGTAGGCAGCATATAGATGGATCGTGTTTCTTTATCCAGTCTGTGACTCTCTGTCTCTTTATTGGTGCATTTAGTCCATTTACATTCAGGGTAATTATAGATAAATAAGTTTTTAGTGCTGTCATTTTGATGCCTTTTTATGTGTGTTGTTGACAATTTCATTTTTCCACATACTTTTTTGTGCTGAGGCGTTTTTCTTAGTAAATTGTGAGATCCTCATTTTCATAGTGCTTGACTTTATGTTAGTTGAGTCGTTACGTTTTTCTTGGCTTTTATCTTGAGTTATAGAGTTGTTATACCTTTTTGTGGTTACCTTATTATTTACCCCTATTTTTCTAAGTAAAAACCTAACTTGTATTGTTCTATATTGCCTTGTATCACTCTCCATATGGCAGTTCAATGCCTCCTGTATTTAGTCCCTCTTTTTGATTATTGTGGTCTTTTACCTATTGACTTCCATGATTCCCTGTTATGTGTATTTTTTTTTTAATTAATCTTAATTTGTTTGTTTTTGTGATTTCCCTATTTGAGTTGATATCAGGACATTCTGTTTTGTGACCTTGTGTTGTGCTGATATCTGATATTATTGGTTCTCTGACCAAACAATATCCTTTAGTATTTCTTGTAGTTTTGGTTTGGTTTTTGCAAATTCTCTAAACTTGTGTTTGTCTGTAAATGTCTTAATTTCGCCTTCATATTTCAGAGAGAGTTTTGCTGTATATATGATCCTTGGCTGGCAGTTTTTCTCCTTCGGTGTTCTGTATATGTCGTCCCATTCCCTTCTTGCCTGCATGGTTTCTGCCGAGTAGTCTGAACTTATTCTTATTGATTCTCCCTTGAAGGAAACCTTTCTTTTCTCCCTGGCTGCTTTTAAAATTTTCTGTTTATCTTTGGTTTTGGCAAGTTTGATGATAATATGTCTTGGTGTTTTTCTTTTTGGATCAATCTTAAATGGGGTTCGATGAGCATCTTGGATAGATATCCTTTTGTCTTTATGATGTCAGGGAAGTTTTGTGTCAGGAGTTCTTCAACTATTTTCTCTGTGTTTTCTGTCCCCACTCCCTGTTCTGGGACTCAAATCATCCGCAGGTTATCCTTCTTGATAGAGTCCCACATAATTCTTAGGGTTTCTTCATTTTTTTTAATTCTTTTATCTGATTTTTTTTCAGCTATGTTGGTGTTGATTCCCTGGTCCTCCAGATGTCCCAGTCTGCATTCTAATTGCTCGAGTCTGCTCCTCTGACTTCCTATTGCATTGTCTAATTCTGTAATTTTATTGTTAATCTTTTGGATTTCTGAATGCTGTCTCTGTATGGATTCTTGCAACTTATTAATTTTTCCACTATGTTCTTCAATAATCTTTTTGAGTTCATCAACAGTTTTATCAGTGTGTTCCTTGGCTTTTTCTGCAGTTATCCTAATTTCATTTGTGATATCATTAAGCATTCTGTAAATTAGTTTTTTATATTCTGTATCTGATAATTCCAAGATTGTATCTTCATTTGGGAAAGATTTTGATTCTTTTGTTTGGGGGGTTGGAGAAGCTGAAGCTGTCATGGTCTGCTTCTTTAAGTGGTTTGATATGGATTGTTGTCTCCGAGCCATCACTGGGAAACTAGTTTTTCCAGAAAATCCGCTAAAAAAAAATGCAGTCAGAGCCCTATCAGAGTTCTCCCTCTGGTTCAGGCTATTCAGATGTTAATGAAGCCGCCTGGGGAGGGTGGGGGAGGGAACAGAGAAATAGGAGAGTAGCACCTCAGAATATAGCCAGAGTTGCTTGTCTTGCTTGGAATGACTATTATATCTGAGATTCCCGCGGGGCGCGTCGCCTATGTGTGCTGGCTGTGTGGAGATTGCCCCTGGGGGGTCTGGCCCTTTGGAGTCACGGTCAGATCCTCCGCTTCTAGCCCCACGCCCAGCGTCAAGGCTCCCCTACTGGGACGGTGCAGTCTTGACTCCAAAATCAGTCGCTGCCTCCCGGGGACTTCTCGTCCCTCCAGCCGTGTGGCCGTGCCGCACCCGAGAACCAGTTAGGCCTCCTCCCGGGGTTAGTTCAGATGGGTGGAGCAGCTCCCCGTGCTTGTGCCGTGACCAAGTGTCCCGGCTTGGACGCTGTTTTCCCCGCTCCAATGCCGGTCGCTGCCTCCCGGGGACTTCTCCTACCGGCTGCGTCCCACGCCGCCCGCGTGACCCGGCTGGTCCCCTTCCCAGGGTTAGTTTCGGGGGGGTGGAGCAACTCTCCGTGTTTATGCCGTACCTGCGTCCAGTCCAAATCCCTGCGGGACGGTTCCCCGGCTCGGACGCTGCTCTTTCTGCTCCAAGACCAGTCACTGCCTCCCGGGGACTTCTCCTACCGGCTGCGTCCCACGCCGCCCGTGGAACCGACTGGTCCCCCTCCCAGGGTTAGTTCAAGGGGGTGGAGCAGCTCTCTGTGCTTGTGCCGTACCTGACTGGTACGCTGGCTCCAGGCTCTGGAAACAATCGCTGCTTCCCCGTATTAGTTCGTTCTCCGTCTCTAAATCTGTGTTTGTTGTTCAGGGTTCGTAGATTGTTATGTATATGATCGATTCACTTGTTTTTCCGTGTCTTTGTTGTAAGAGGGATCCGAGGTAGCGTCTGCCTAGTCCACCATCTTGGCTCCGCCCTCCTGGTTTCATTTTTTTATATTCCATAACAAAATCATCAGGAGGGAAAAAAAAGCACTGAAAAAGCTGCTATTGAAATTGGGTCATCTGTGTTATCCTTGCAGTAAAGAATAGTACTCAGTCAACATGCTCTCTATTTTTATGTAATTATTATTTCTACTACTTCTTGTCTTTGTATTTCTTTTCTAAGGGAACTAAATAAGCAAATAATAATTTTAAGATTCATGTTTGTGCAACCACAATGTAATTAATTAAAAGCAACCAATTTCACAGTTAACAGTACACTAATTAGCATTTTACGATAATAAATGCCTTCCCAAAACATTTCTTAATACTGTAAGATATTTTTAATATGTAATGTATTCATCCGGGGGTGCTACAGGGTTACAGTACTTGAATTTGCTGATATTTGACCATTTTAGAGTTACAAATACACCAACTTAACGTGTGTATTTTTATTATTCCTATTTATTTATTTTTTAATATTGTGCTTTAGCTGAAAATTTAGAGCTCAACAGAGTCTCACACTCAAAAATTTATACACATATTGCTTTGTGACATTCGTTGCAATACCCAAAATGTTATAGCACTCTCCCCCTTTCTATTCTGGCTTTTCTGTGTCCATTCCTCCAGTTCCTGCCTTTTCCTGCCTTCTAGCTTTTGAGGAGTTGCCCGTCTGGTCTCATATATTTAATTGAACTAATTGAAGTTTCCGAAATAGTTTGAACTGGGGAGACCCTCAGTCCACAACATGAAACTAAATGCTTCCAAGCTGGTGAAGCTGCAGAGAGATTTTATTAGGGTTAGAACAAAGAACTCAAGTTACCTTATTTTGATTGAAAGTTACAAACTTAGCTCAGCATAAACCAGGATCATTAGAAGCAAGGGCTTGAAAGGGATTGGTTTATCAGGATATGTGGGCATTCTGGATTGGTGGCTTACAGTTAAGATGCTTATTTCAAGGCTTCTGGGGAACAAGATGCAGATGACCTGTTTGTTTTAAGGATCCATGAGAACTAGCTAACAATACTCTGATTGGTACTTGGTGAGGTAAGGTGGTGGAAGGTGGGACATATTGAAGCGGGGCTTTTGCTAGGATAGGCTTACAAAGTGTATGTGGGCTCAAGGGATTGGATACAGCGCATAACTGCAGAGAATCAGAGGAAAGTGCTTTTGGGAACATCTTACAAAAAGCGTTTCAGTATACCCTCTTCTTTTGACTCAGCATGATGTACTTTTGACATTCTGTATGTAGCCTAGCTAGCTACAGAGAAAAACAATTCCTTGGCTGTACAAAGGTTAACTTCATATTGATGAGACGAATAGAGCTTGGCTAGTTCTTATGGTCTCAGGCTGATGGGGTCTCTGGTTTATGTAGCCTTTTCTTTCTCTTGGGCTCACATTTACTTTGTGTCTTTGGTGTTCTTCATTCTTTGCTCCAGGTGGGTTGAGACCAAATGATGCACCTTAGATGGCCACTTGCTAGCTTTTAAGACCCCAGACGCCACTCACCAAAGTGGGATGCAGAATGTTTTCTTAATACATTTTGTTATGCCAATTGACCTAGATGTCCTCTAAAACCATGGTTCCCTGACCCCTGCCCCAATAGCTGATTTTTTTTTTTTTTTTTGGAAATAGATCCCTTTTTCTTCTGAAGGGCCTCAAATCTCCAACTTTTCAGTTAGCAGCTAACACCACCCAGAAGGATGTTTCTTGTTAGGTGCTGTCGAGTCGATTCTTATTCATAGCAACCTTACGTACAACAGAACAAAACACTGCCTGGTCCTGTACCATCCCCACAATCATTGCTATGTTTGAGCCCATTGTTGCAGCCACTCTGTCAATCCATCTCATTGAGAGTTTTCCTATTTTTCGCTGACCTTGTATTTTACCAAGCATGATGTCCTTTCCCAGGGACTGGCCCCTCCTAATAACATTCCCAAAGTATGTGAGGAGAAGTCCCACCGTCTTTGCTTCTAAGGAGTATTCTGGTTGTGTTTCTTCTAAGACAAATTTGTTCCTTCTGCTGGCAGTCCATGGTATATTCAATATTCTTCACCAACACCATAATTCAAAGGCATCAATTCTTCTTTGGTTTTCCTTATTCATTGTCCAGCTTTCAGATGCCTATAAAGCAATTGAAAACATGATGGTTTGAGTCAGGCGCACCTTAGTCCTTAAAGTGACAACTTTGTTTTTCAACACTTTAAAGAGATCTCTTGCAACCGATTTTACCAATGCAATGCATCATCTAATTTCTTGACTGCTGCTTCTATGGGGTATTAGTTGGCCTTTAATATTTCTTTCATCTTAAAAAATCCTGTAAATTTAGTTTTGTAGCTTAATACAGTTTCTATCCAAAATTATACCTCCCTTACTAGTAATTTACAAAGGTAATTGATAACCAGAGAGATTCGAGCACAAAAGCTCTTTAATCATAGTCCATCAACTTTAATTCAAGCTCTACTACATGCCTGTGGTAGGCAGAATGATGTATCTCCAAAGATGTCCACACTCTAATCACCCAAACCTGTTAATATGTTACCTTAGAGGACAAATGGATTTTGCATAAGTGATTAAACTAAGGATCTTGTACTGGGGAGATTATCCTGGTTTGTCAGGGTTAGTCCAATGTAACCACAAGAACTTTATAAGGGAAAGAGGGAGGCAGGGAAGTCAGAATCAGAAGAAGAGAGAGATGTGACAATGGAGGCAGAGTAGGGGTGACTTGGGGCCAAGAGCCCAGGGATACAGGTAGCATTTTGAAGATGGAAAATATGAGAACACGTATTCTTTCCTAAAGTCTCCAAAAGAAATTCAGCCTTGTGGCCCATTTTAGACTTTAACTTCCAAGAATGTAAGATAATAAATCTGTGTTAGTTTGTGCCACCATTTTTGTGGCAATTTGTAACAGCTGCAATAGGAACCTAATGCAATGCATAAACTGACAGAGACTGGAGAAACCTCCAGAGTATGGCTTCTGAACACTCCTTCCACTCAATACTGAAGTTACTCCTGAGGTTCACCCATGAGCCAAAGATTAGACAGATCTATAGGGCCAACAATAACAAATGTAGGTTGCTTCATAGTTCAATCATGTATACAAGACTGATGGATACACCAGCCGGAAAGCAAAGTTAAGAAGGCAAGAAGGGACAGGAAAACTGGATGGATGGAAACAGGGAAGCTGTGTTGGAGAAGGAGAGAGTATTGACACATGGGGTTGGCAACCAGTGTCACGAAACAATCTGTGTATTAACTGCAATGAGAAACTAATTTGCTCTGTAAACTTTCAACTAAATTACAATAAATAAATAACTCATATTATCCAGCATTCATTGCAAGTCTTTCACCTTTTTTCTGTCTATATACTCTCTGTTAGTACTATCATCAACCACCACAACTATCAATGCCATTTTTATTAAATTAAACTTTTTTTTTTTGCAGATCTGACCCTTACTGAGTTTTACCTTATATGTTCAACTATTTGACACTTCATCATTGATGTCTAATAAAAAAAAAAAAAAATCATTGCTGTCAAGTCGATTCCAACTCGTAGAAACCCTATAGTACAGAGTAGAATTGCCCCATAGATTTTCCAAGGAGCACCTGGTGAAATCGAACTCCCGACCTTTTGGTTAACAGCTGTAACACTTAACCACTATGCCACCAGGGTTTTCTGGTGTCTAATAGGCAAATTAAATGCATGGCCAAGCTTCTCTCCTCCCCAAAGGCTTCTTGTCTCAGAAAATGATACGACTATGTTCTGTTACTAAAACCATATGTTTGGAAGTTATTTGTGTATCTAAGCTTTCCCATCACCCAATATCTAACTAAATTAGTAAGCTCTGTAATGTCTCCAAAATACATACTAAATATGTCCTTCCTTTTAATTTCCTTGAACCAAACAGTAATTATTTCTTTCCTGAACTTCCACAGTAGCCTACAAATGAATCTTCTTGTTTCCACCCTTGCTTCACTGAAATGTATTCATTCCATGCACACTATTCTGAGTGATTAAAAAAAAAAAAAAAATCAGATTGTGCCACATCTCTGCTTAAAATTATATGACGGCTTCTCATCATTGGAAATAAAAACTCATCTACTTACTGTGGTATATCTAGACCTACTGAACTGTCTGAACTTTTTTAATAGCACTGTAGAGACACTGGTTTTCTTTATGCTCCTGGCACACACTGAATTTATTTCTGCTTAGTGTCCTTAATGCTGCTCTTACTCTATCGAATTACTACTCCATTTTTGAAGAGGTAGCCTGTTCCTTTTAGTCATTTATTTCTCAGTTTCAATATCCCTCTTGCACACATCTGAGTATTTGTGGGTCTTTTGGGGCTTATTCTACAACAAGTACACCTTCTACATTCTCTCTGAGTTGTATCCTATGTCTCCTTGAGAGACAAAATCCAAAAGTTAAAACATGTCAGGAATGACTTTTCCTTTAGGAATAGGGCAGAAGAATCTTAGACTTTCTAGTTTTTCTATGACATGCTACTCCCTTGTTTTCTCATTTCCTAATACTGATCACTATCTGATGTTTTCTTTGTATTTTAATTAAATTGTGTGTCATGCCCTTATACTGCCATAATACTGTAAATTCCAGGAAGCAAGGACGTGGTCTTTCTTGGTTATTGTTGCTTTCTGTGTGCCTGAGATAGTGTCTAGCATGTTATATTTTATTAAATAGATGCATACATTAATTTAATTGGTGATTAGGGTCCCCATGAACCCAGTTGCATCAAAATTTTACAGCCGAAAGAGGATGAAGAAGTTGTTTCCTCTGTATGTACCTGATAAGAAGTCAAGGAGAAGAGGCGCCATTGTTTGTCTCAGTGATTAGTTCTGTAACCAAACTTTATGAAACTTGCGTATGATTGCTAGAGAGAAAGGTGCTGCATGAATAAAATACTTTTATATATTCTTTTGGAGGAAGGTATCAATTGTTATCTGTGAGGTATGGAAGCAAAGCAATACTAATTTGATGTACAATTGGACATAAAAGTGGGAAAAGGCATTCCCCTTGGGTCTAAGTTGAACAACTTGGCAAGGTGGGCACTCTGAGGATTGTTCTATTGGTAGACTCTGGAGAAACCATACTTGTAGTGTATGCCATCATTGTCACTAAAGAACATTGTAAGGGCAGAATGCAGCTCCACCTGTGAGTCATGTTGTCAGGAGTAATGAGATACAGATGAAAGTGACTAGAAACCCACACAACATGGCATGTAGAAAGAAGGCTGAATAGTTCATAAAATGCATTGATGTGCCAATGTATTTTAAAACTATATTTGGTGCCCTGATTTCTGTTATTGCTTTCAAACCCTTTGAATAGAGAGAATAATGGCTCTCTTTTTCTTGGCGCCATCACTCTACCTAATTTGCAAGTGTTATTGTGTAGTGTGATAACTTATATTTTAATATCTAAGAATGTTTAATAAAAGAAAGGAAGTTAATTTTTGGATTCCTATTAATTTTTTGCCTCTGCAGGATGCTTTTATGCTTCTTTATGTAAATGATTGACTTGCGTTATTTTATGTGTGTCTAAGAGCTAGATGACATCAATGCACTTAAAGATTTTATTTTAAATCATCTTCCACAATTTTTTCAAAAGCGTTTTTACGTATAATTAGCTCTGATTAGGCTAAACAAAAGTGAGCCAAATTTATGCTAAGTATTATGACACCTTTTTTCTCTGACAATATATACTGATATAAAGCATTTTTATTTCTATGTCATTTTCCATTGTAATTTTCTTTTTGTGGGTGTTAATGCATTATTCTATTCACTAATGCATCTATTCATCCACCCACCTCTCCATTTATTCAGACAAAATTTTTGGAGACATCCTTATGTAGCAAATATTGAGGTTTGTCACTTCAGATGGCCTGTAACATAGTCTCTTCTTTGGAGAGGTCACAGGTGGTAGAGATGTGAAACACACAAATTAATTTGAAAACAGTACAATAATTACTAGAATTATATACACAGGGGGTTATCTGTTCTTTTTTATTTGTTTGTTTTAATTCTTGAAAAGCTTTATTAGAATTCAAAAATGAGGTGCCCTTGATGTTAGATGTTCATTGAGCACTCTGGAAAACTAGGGCATACTAGATAATTTAAAGATACACAATATTTGGCTCACGTTTATTAAAATGAGTATTAATATTTGGGAGCAAAAAATAGAAGTTCATTATCTTATTCAGCGCTCTTATAAGAATTCATGAGATATGTTTTTCTCTCTAAGACCATTATAATGAGAGAGAGTAAGGAAAGATTAGAGTCTAAAGAAGAGAAGATTGAAGAAATTTGATAATAAAATGTAAATTAAAAAGAAAATACAACTGAATATAGATGAGCTCTATCAGTAACAAGAAAATGATAGCTTCCCAGCTTAATTTACTTTGGCAAACACTTGCATGTATGCAATGGGAACATAATCTAAACACCTTATTAGAGTATGTATCTCGTTGCTGCAGCTTGCTTTATCGTACCAATAGATACATGATGCTTCCAGGAATAATTTGTGGTTAAATGTGTTTTGGTAGCTTTTACTGAGAAAACAGAAGGAGAAATATTTTCTTCCAGAGAGGTGTATGATTGCTTCAAACATCAAATATTTTATTTAGGAGACACACACTGATGATTTACATTGCTAATATTCTATCACCATAATGTGTGGAAAAACAGATTAATTGATTTCTACAGCAAATATAAGACAACTAATAAAATCTTTGGTCAAATTCCCTTTCTTGTGTCATGTTATGTCATATTAGAAAGTATATAACAAGGTATCTAAGCAAATTCAGAAACTATATGATGATGACCCTTAATCATATTGATAATACAGTAATGTGTAATGATCTCAATATGATTTAAGGTGGGAAAAAAAAAAAAAACTCTGATGCAAACAATTCTACTCCATAACTCATTAGGCAAAGGTATCCTACTAAATATAATGCAAATATATATATTTTTCTCTTTCATACAAAATTTCTAGATTTGAGGTTTCCCAATAGTTTACAACTGAAATGTTTCTATGGTTTAAAAATTCACGTGAAATTCAACCAAACAGCAATATTGGTTCACTTGCCAGGGTAGAGCCAGCCTTTGAAATTATCGTATTGTGTTTATCTAATTTTTTTTCTTTCACTCATCCTGTCCCATTCTTGTCAAAGTGATCAGACATCTACCAATCCCTATTTACTTTTGCATTTAGACAGGACCACTTCTCTAAGTCTATCATTCCCAAAGTCCTCTTTTTGACAGTGAATTTACACACATTTTACATGCTAATAAGCATCTGCCTTCAGTAATTACAGTTAGCTCATTAGTGACAGAAGAAACAATAAGAAATACTTTGACAGGACATTTTGATCAATAAGTATAATTCTTTGGCTAGAAATCTTTCAGTTTGCATATTGATTTATAATTAACAGTATAGAAACATAGATTTCTTCTTTTCCGGAGAGTGTTAGATAATAGTCACTTGATGTTATAAATTCATTAAGCTGAAACAGAGTTTCTCAAGCTAAATTCTTCATACAGCTTAGGAACCACAGAATTAATATTACTTGCAATACTGTAGGTTTTACAGGTTTATTTGCTAATAATTTACATGTTTGACTTATCTTACTAGTTATGTAAACTGCTGTTTTTGTTGTGTGCCATGGAGTCGATTCCAACTCATAGCGCCCCTGTAGAACAGAGTAGAACTGCCCCATAGGGTTTCCAACAGACGGTCGTTGGATTCAAATTGTTGACTATTTGGTTAGCAGATGTAGCCACCAGGGCTCCATACGACTGGAAAAACTAGTTACATCTAATTTGATGTATGTAAATATTTATTTTGTATTATTATAAGGATACAGTATTCTGCTTTCCCAAGATAATCATTACTCAGATTTTGATATAAAAAGGGCTTCAAACACTAATTTTTTCCCCTTTTTATCAGAAGCCTGGTTCTTACTTATTTTATGAAAATTTATTACTTTACTATGTTTTTAACAAGAATAAACTTAAAATTGTGCACTTCTTATAAATTTGGTTTCAGAATTGTTGCCTTTAATAACACTATCATGAAGTATTGATGTTTTTTGGTGACTTTTTAAGAAAATGATTTAGTAAATAGTTTGGTTATCTCTTGCTGGGTAAAAACTATCACCAATACTTGGGCCTTTAAACAATTACTTTATTTTTGCACACTTTTTTTTTTTTTTTAGAGTCAGGAAGTTGGGAAAATCATGGCTGGGTGGTTTAACTCTAACCCATATGGCCTAAAATGAGCTAACTGGGAGCAAAATAACCATTTTCATGATGTTGTCTTTCCTCATATATGTGGCATTTTGGTGGGCACAGGTGGAAGTATGGCTCAGCTAGGAACCTCTCATTCTCAATGTCTTCTCAGAGTCTCTCCTCTTCCATGGTGCCTGAGGGCTCCAAGACACCAGTAGAGAAGCTACCAGTCCCAGGTCATTCCCAGTTATGTGAAGCTCATAATGTGGATTTTGATATGTTCAAAATCATGAAGTCCAAAGTTAATGTAGTGTATAGGAATAAAATTTCTAGAGAAATATGGATATTAATGAGAAAAAGATTGACCAATGGGAATTTTTCCCTTAGTTTTTGTGAAAAAGTGTGATGACAAGTGAGAAAAAAACAGATTATGGATATTAATTGTCAATGTAGATCTATTAAATGACATTTTTTTTTAAGTAAGGCTCGTTTTATTCTAGACTATCTATGTGAACAAGTAAGGCATTGATATGGAGATTCAAAGAGTAAATATCAAGCTGTGATACATACTAATATGTCTAAATTTCTATATTTATACTCCCTATATTATGCCATTTTATTATAAATTGAGTCAGCTGAGTTTTGTGAAGTAGGTAGGTAGTATGTAATTCCCAACAGGTAATTAACTAAAATCACATCGATTAAAAGTAGAAATATATACTTTACCTATTAGGTGCATTTTTTGGCCGAGTTTCCATATTTTTAAATAAATTAAGTGTCAAATATTATTCAGGAGGGAAATCAATACAACAAAGTATATAATTTTAAAAGCTTAATATTGAGAACATAAAACAGCCCAAAGAATACATACCATATGTGTCCACTTCTAAATAGAGATGATTTTTTTTTTTTTTTAAGTAATGATATTCATAAAATCAGGACAGTCTTTAGGGTGGTGAGAGGGCTTCATTACTGAGCAGAATATACAGGAATCCTCTGGGATCCTGGGAATGTGCTGCTTCTGCACCCACTTTATACACAACACTAGGGTATACGTAACCAAAAAAACCAAACCAAGTGCCATCGAGTCGATTCTGACTCATAGCAACCCTATAGGACAGAGTAGAACTGCCCCACAGAGTTTCCAAGGAGCGCCTGGCAGATTCGAACTGCTGACTCTTTGGTTAGCAGCCGTAGTACTTAACCACTACACCACCAGGGTTTCCAAGAGTATACATATATATATATACATTTTTTTTTACTAAAACTTTGCATTTTCTTTGTGTATATTACATAATAAAGCTTAATTAAAATATAATTTTCCTTGTATTCTCCCCACAAAAGTAGAACAATTCAGCATTTCGTAGCATAGACAGGATTTTTCTATATAAGTCTTCTATGATCTATGCAAGGTTTGAAACAACTACTCAGCTGAAATGGCAGATTGACTTCAGAATGTACAGAGAAAGAAGAGTACTTTAATCCTGAAACCTCAGTGATTTCTTTCTTTTTTTTTTGTCAAAACTTAGGTAGAACATCTAATAACAACAATCTTAACATGATATTAATGTTAATATAACATTCTTTATATGGAAATCAATCTCTCATAACCACTCAAGGATAATTAATATTTTAACTTTGTGAAATCTGATGCTAACAATTATCAAATATATCAAATTAGGTGTTTTCAGAGTGTCAGCAAAAGCAGTGGCCTGTATTTTGGCAATGCTGTTGTTATTGAGCTCTTTTCCTTTGTACTGTTTGGACACACACACACACACACACAGATCTATTTTTCCTGAAGGCAATTCTAGCATACAGTAGTAAGAGCATATCAAGATTGAGGAGTTTTAGTTCTTCTGATCTTCCTTCTCCCTGTACAAGGAATGTGGAAACTCAGGGACAGTGTCTAAAACCGGAGACTGTGTTCTAGGGCATAGACCAATACATTTTCTGTCATTTAATAGTAAAATGTATTCCTTAAGAATCCATGTGACCCACTTAATTTCTCAAAATGTTTGAGAAGAAGGCTCTGAAAAAGCAATTGAGCTTTGGATTTATACAACTATTCAACGGATTTTGGCCCATAAGCAGTTACAATATATGAAATCATAAACAAAAAAGGTGAGTAAATGCTATAATGAGTTTAAAATTGTTTTTAACACACTTCTCAATGAGATGAAACTGAGCATAGCAATAGTCAATTATAAAAGAATTGCAACTAGAACTTCTTATTACTAAGAGAGTTATTGGAGACTCAGTCATGCAGTTTATTGAGGGAAGGCAGCACAGACTTTCAAAGTGATGCTGGTTTTTTTTCAGCTGTCCATAGCAGGAATTGGAAACCCTGGAGGTGTAGTAGTCAAGTGCTACAGCTGCTAACAAAAAGGCTGGCAGTTTGAATCCACCAGGTGCTGCTTGGAAACAGTATGGCGCAGTTCAACTCTGTCCTATAGGATCACTATGAGTAGGAACCAGCTTAATGGAATCAACTTGATGGTAATAGACTTTATAGCAGAAATTATATATATTCTCTCTCATTATTTTTCAGAACATTAGACAAAAACTAAATTAATATCATATTTCTCAACCCATCAAAACTTTGTCACAAGCATAACATAACATCACTTATAGAAAAAATACTAATTGATTTTGATTTTGTTTCTTTTGTGAAATTTGAAAGTTGTGTATGACAATTTGCTTTGGGCAAAGGAAAAGAAGATTATTTCTTTATTATTTATTTATTCTTGAAGCCAAACCTAAATTATATGTTTGATAACACTGAAATGCTGATTGATGTTCTCCTCAGAAAATTCCTGTTTTAATATTTTAAAATCCTAAGCTTCTATTCTTACTTGTCATAAAGAAAAAAATTAATTATTTTATATAACTCTTAAGAGATCATTGTTTCAGTTACTTGACTTTTGAGTTAACTTATATCCATTCTGGTTATGGGTTTCATACTTCGTTTGATAGGTGTGTGTGATTTACCAGAATAAAAGCATCATATAGATGTTTCTGGTAACTTTAATTCAGCATTTAAAAAAAAGTATTGGTACTTCTTTTCATCCATTTAAACCATGTATATTTTTTATCTGTGCCCTTATTTGTCAAGGAAACCCTGGTGGTGTAGTGGTTAAGAGCTACGGCTGCAGACCAAAAGATCAGCGGGTCAAATCCACCAGGTGCTCCTTGGAAACTCTATGGGGCAGTTCTACTCTGTCCTATAGGGTTACTATGAGCCAGAATTGACTTGATGGCAACGGATTTTTTGGGGGTCATTTATCAAGCTTTGAAATTATCAGTAAGCCTTATATTTATTATTGAACATATTGCTAAACACACCTAAGCGCTGTGAATGTTTATGAGCATTTGTTACTAGGAGAAATTTCTTTCATAATGAACTGTCTTCATAGACTCATAAATTACTACTAGAATAAATATTCTTCGAATTCCATCTACAATGTATTTGGAAATGTTTTAAGTTTCACTTGCCCTGTAATAATCATTACATAAATGGAATTTCTTATTTGTAGAATCCAAAGAAAATGCCTTCAGGGAGAAATAGCCCCTCTCATTTGGAGGGTAATGGTTCATGTTTTAGCTAACGCCACCACTTCTCACAGGGTGTGAGGTAGAAAGAGATTATCATCTGGCTTTGACTTTGTAGACACTGATGCTCGGAAAGGTAAAACAGATGTAGGTATACATAATACAGAGATAGATAAACATATGTGTGCACTTATCATGTATATTGGATATTTGTGTGTATATCTATCTATTCTTAACTATATCTTCAAGAAGTATGGAACCCAGAGAAAATACCAGGACTTTTGAATTCCAGCCTGCATTTTATCTACTTAAAATAAAAACAAAATAAATGTAATAGTTTATTTCAAGTTAAATAAGGAAATTTTTAAAATAACATTTCTATTTTCTGTCCTCACTGCTAAATTTCTGAAAATAGAAACATCAGAAATGTTTTGCCAGGCAACAGCTGAAGACATGGCAGGAGGGGCATTATCTTAATCGTACCACTGGCTTGACGGGTAGAGACTAGTCTTGCCTGGAGTCATATGGGCAATTGGTCATGCCATTTTTCAAGGCCATATGTGAGCTGATGGGGATGGTGATGCCAGGGTCAGTGTTGTGGGATTCAAATTCTGCAAATAATAACACTTTGGGCTGTTTTTTTAGGTAGAGTTATTTGCAGAATATGCAAATCTAAGAGATAATAGCATTCTCAAATCCTATTTTCTCCATCTCGATGTAACTCTTCAGCATCAGTGTTACCTTTTGAATATTTACATGCAATTCTTCTTGTATTTTTTTTTAATCACTCTGGGAAGTAAATTACATTTAGGATTCTCAAACATGGAAGGATTTTATTTTTCCTGTGACTGTGAGAATGGCACCAAGAGGGCAAACGCTCAAAAGTAACAGCTTTCAAACAGCATGCCACGGGACATAGAGCGAATACATTTGATAATGAAAGATTCTGTAATTAACAAATCATTTATTAAATTGACAATCTCCAAGAGGTTTTCTATTATCACCTCTTTTCACTTCATCTTCTTGTTTTGTTTTTTAAGTAATTAACTTTATTGTGTTTAATTTAAAAGAGATAAAATCAAACTCCAGTTTTCATATGCTTCTATTGTTCTGGAGGAGAAGATTTTGAAATATTTAACTTCACAATCATAATAGAAAATTATCCTAACTATGCTACTTAAAGATCTATTCCAGAACCCTAAAAATTATGATTAAAAAGTATAAATTTATTAGAATAAATGTATGCTTAGCGTCAGTCCCATGATAAATAGAGAGAGGAAAAAAAAAAGAATGGATAGATAATATTCCACAAGACAGACTATTAGTCAGTGATACTGAACTTATAACCAGTTAAATACCTTTAATTATAATAACAATGTTTTTATATTGGGGGTTTAATTAAATATGTAATTTATACCTGGAAGTTCAAATTAAATTTTATCTGGAATGAATAGAGTATCACATTTTTATCTTACATCAGCTATCTCATAAAATTGCATTTTTGCAGTAAGCAAAGAAAATATTTTTAGCAAGTCATGAGAGAGACATTTAGGAAGGCATTGACTGAGAGAAATAATAAAATTAACCTATTTTAGAGGCTTTTTTTTTTTTTTTACAGAACTAGTTTCTCATTGAACAGCATACGTATTGTTTTATGACATTGGTTAACAACACCACGACATATCAACACTGTCCCTTCTCAAAATGGGTTCCCTATTACCAGCTTTCCTGTTCCCTCCTGCCTTCTAGTCCTTGCCCTTGGGCTGTTGTGCCCTTTTAGTCTCGTTTGGTGTTTTGGGCCTGTCTAATCTTTGGATGAAGTGTGAACCTTGGGAGTGACTTCATTACTGAGCCAAAAGGGTGGCCGAGGCCCATATTCTCAGGGTTCTCCAGTCTCTGTCAAGACAGTAAAACTAGTCTTTTTCTTTGTAAGATAGAATTTTGTTCTACATTTTCCTCCAGCTTTGTCCGAGACCCCATATTGTGATCTCTGTCAGAGCAGTCAGTGGTGGTAGCCAGGCACCATTTAGTTGTACTGGACTCAGTCTGGTAGAGGCCATGGTAGATGTGGTCCATTAGTCCTTTGTACTAATCTTTCCCTTGTATCTTTAGTTTTCTTCGTTATCCCTTGCTCCTGAAGGGGTGAGACCAGTGGTGGCCAATCACAGGTTTTTAAGACCACAAATACTACTTACCAAAGTAGAAAGTAGAACATTTCCTTTACAAACTATATTATGGCAATTGAGCCAGAAGTTCCCTGAGACCATGGTCTCCACAGCCCTCAGCCTAGCAATTTGGCCCCTCAGTGAGTTTGGATGTGTCTATGGAGCTTCCATGTCCTTGCACTGAGCAAGACTTGCTGGCTTTCCCAGTATTGTGCACTGTCTTATCCTTCGCCAAAGTTACCACTTATCTACTCTCAATTTAGTGTTTTTCCATCTCTACCCTTCTCCTCCCTTGTAACCATCAAAGTTTGTTTCTTTTTGTGAGTAAACCTTTTCATGAGTTTTTACAGTAGTGGTCACATACAATATTTGTCCTTTTGTGATTGACTTATTTCGCTCAGCATAATACCCTCCAGATTCATCCACATTATGAAATACTTCTCAGGTTCGTCGTTGTTCTTTATCTTTGTGTAATAGTACATTGTGTGTGTACAGCATAGCTTCTTTATCCATTCTTCTGTTGATGGGCTTCTAGATTGTTTCCATTTTTTTGATATTATGAACAATGCTGCAATGAACATTGGCGTGCATATGTCTATTCATGTGACAGCTCTTATTTCTCAAGGATATATTCCTAGGAGTGGGATTGCTGGGTCATATGGTATTTCTATTTCTAGCTTTCTGAGGAAGCACCATACGGATGTTCAAAATGGTTGTATCATTTTGCATTCCCACCAGCCGTGCATAAGAGTTCCAATCTCCCTGCAATCTCTCCAACAGCTGTTATTTCCTGTTTTTTTTTTTTTTTATTCCTGCCAGTAATGCTGGGGTGAAATTGTATCTTATTATAGTTTTAATTTGCATTTCTCTGATGGCTAGCAATTGCAAGCATTTCCTCATGTATCTGTGGGCCACTTGAATGTCTTCTTTGGTGAAGTGTCTGTTCATTTCCTTTGTCCATATTTAAATTGTATTGTCTTTTTGCTGTAGAGGTGTTGGATTTTCATGTAGGCTTTAGAGACTAGACCTTTGATTTATAAAGCAAAATTTTTTTTTTCCCCAGCCCCTAGGTTCTCTTTTTACTCTTTTGGTGAAGTCTTTTGATGAGCATAAGTGTTAATTTTAGAAGATCCCAGTTATCTAGCTTATATTCTAGAGTATGCAGGTTGTTGGTTATGGTTTGTATCCTGTTAATGTGGTATACGAGGGCCTCCATCATTATCCTATTTTTTCTTCTATGAATTTTATAGTTTCTGGCTTTATATGTATGTCTTTGATCCATGTTGAATTAGTTTTTGTGTATGGTGTGAGGTATGGATCCTGTTTTTTTTTTTTTTGCATATGGACATCCAGTTTTGTCAGCACCATTTGTTAAAGACTGTCTTTTTCCCATTTGATGGACTTTGGGCCCTTGTTGAAGATTAGGTGATTGTAGGTGCATGGATTTACATCTGGCTTCTCAATTCTGTTCCATAGGTCAATGTATCTGTCGTTGTACCAGTACCAGGTTGTTTTGACTACTGTAGCTGTATAGTAGGTTCTGAGGTCAGGTAGTGTGCGTCCTCTTACTTTCTTCTTCAATACTGCTTTACTTATCTGGGGCCCTCTCTTTCTATATAAAGTTAGTTTTTCCACCTCCTTAAAGAATGTTGTTGGTATTTGGGCCAGGAATGTGCTGTATTTGTAAATCACTTTGGGTAGAATTGTCGTTTTCTCAATGTTGAGTCTACCTATCCATAAGCATAGTATGTTTTTCCATTTATGTAGATCTCTTTTGGTTTCTTGTAGTAGTATTTTGTAGTTTTCTTTGAATTGGTCTTTTATATCCCCAGTTAGATTTATTCCTAAGTATTTCATATTTTAGGGGCTACTATTTTTTTTACTATAAGTGGTATTGTTTTTGTGATTTCCTTTTCATCCTTCTCTCTACTGGTGTATAGTAATCAAACTGATTTTTGTATGTTTATCTTGTATCCTGCTACTCTGCTGAATCTTTCTAAGACTTCCAATAGTTGTCTTGTGGAGTCTTTTGGGTTTTCTATGTATAGTATCATATCTTCCACAAATATGGACATTTTAATTTCATTAGCAATTTGGATGCCCTGTATTTCTTTTTCTTGCCTTATTGCTCTTTCTAGGACTTTCAGAACAATGTTAAATAGAAGTGGTGATAAAGGCCATCCTTGTCTTGTTTCTGTTCTCAAGAGGAATGTTTTCAGCCTCTCTTCATTAAGAATGATGTTGGCCATTGGTTTTGCATAGATGCCCTTTATTATGTTGAAAAATTTCCCTTCTATACCTATTCTATTAAGAGATTTTATCAGGAATCACTGTTGGACTTTGTCTAATGTCTTTTCTGCATCAATTGAGATGATCATGTTATTCTTCTATTTATGTGGTGGATTAGGTTGATTGATTTTCTAATGTTGAACCATCCTTGCATGCCTGGTATGAACCCTACTCAGTCGTGGTGTGTTATTTTTTTGATATGATGCTGAATTCTATTGGCTAGAATTTTGTTGAGAATTTTTGCTTCTATATTCATGTGAGATATTGGTCCACAATTTTCTTTTTTTGTGATGTTTCTGTCTAATTTTGGTATCAAGGTTGTACTAGCTTCATAGAATGAATTTGGAAGTGTAGCTTCCTTTTCTGTGTTCTGAAATAGTTTGAGTAGTACTGGTGTAAGTTCATCTCTGAATGTTTGGTAGAACTCTCCAGTGAAGCCATCTGGGCCAGGGTTTTTTTTTGTTAGAAGTTTTTTTTATTATTATTACCTTTTCAATCTCTTCTCTTGTTATGGGTCTATTCAGATTTTCAACATCATTTTGTGTTAGTTTGGGTAAGTAGTGTGTTTCTAGAAATTTGCCCATTTCCTCTAGGTTTTCAAATTTGTTGGAGTATACTTTTTCATAATACTCCATTATGATTTTTCTTATTTCAGTTGGGTCTGTTATAATATCCCCCATTTCATTTCTTATTTGGTTTATTTACGTCCGCTCCTGTTTTTCTTTTGTCAGTTTGGCCAGTGGTGTGTCAATTTTGATCTTTTCAAAGAACCAGGTTTTGGTTTTTTTGATTCTTTCTATTTTTTCCATTCTCTATTTCATTTATTTCTGCTTTGATATTTATTATTTTCTTTCTTCTGGTAGCTGTGGACTATTTTTTTTTTTTTTTTTGCTGTTCTCTGTTTCAGTTGTTTACCTAATATTTATATTTTGTTCTTTCTTCTTTTTTGATGTGTGCATCTACTGCTAGGACTGCTTTTATTGTGTCCCAAAGGTTTTGGTATAATGTGTTTTCATTCTTCTTCTTTTTTTTTTTTTAATTAACTTTTATTAAGCTTCAAGTGAACATTTACAATTCCAATCAGTCTGTCACATGTAAGTTTACATACATCTTACTCCCTTCTCCCACTTGCTCTCCCCCTATTGAGTCAGCCCTTTCAGTCTCTCGTTTCGTGCCAATTTTGCTGTCTTCCCTCTCTCTCTATCTTCCCATCACCCCTCCAGTCAGGAGTTGCCAACACACTGTCCAGTGTCCACCTGATTTAATTAGCTCACTCTTCATCAGCATCTCCCCCCCCCCCCGCGGACCAGTCCCTTTCATGTCTGATGAGTTGTCTTCGGGGATGGTTCCTGTCCTGTGCCAACAGAAGGTCTGGGGAGCATGGCCGCCGGGATTACTCTAGTCGCAGTCAGACCATTAAGTATGGTCTTTTTATGAGAATTTGGGGTCTGTATCCCACTGATCTCCTGCTCCCTCAGGAGTTCTCTGTTGTGCTCCCTGACAGGGCAGTCATCGATTGTGGCCGGGCACCAACTAGTTCTTCTGGTCTCAGGATGATGTAGGTCTCTGGTTCATGTGGCCCTTTCTGTCTCTTGGGTTCTTAGTTGTCGTGTGACCTTGGTGTTCTTCATTTTCCTTTGCTCCAGGTGGGTTGAGATCAATTGATGTATCTTACATGGCCACTTGTTAGCATTTAGGACCCCAGACACCACATTTCAAAGTGGGATGCAGAATGTTTTCATAACAGAATTATATTGCCAATTGACTTAGAAGTCCCCTCAAACCATGTTCCCCAGACCCCCGCCCCTGCTCCACTGGCCTTTGAAGCATTCATTTTATCCCGGAAACCTCTTTGCTTTTAGTCCAGTCCAATTGGGCTGACCTTCCTTGTATTGAGTGTTGTCTTTCCCTTCACCCAAAGCAGTTCTTATCTACTGATTGATCAATAAAAAACCCTCTCCCTCCCTCCCTCCCTCACCCCTTCGTACCCACAGAAGTATGTGTTCTTCTCCGTTTTTTCTATTTCTCAAGATCTTATAATAGTGGTCTTATACAATATTTATCCTTTTTCCTCTGACTCATTTCGCTCAGCATAATGCCTTCCAGGTTCCTCCATGTTATGAAATGTTTCAGAGATCTGTCACTGTTCTTTATCGATGCGTAGCATTCCATTGTGTGAATATACCACAATTTATTTACCCATTCTTCTGTTGACGGACACCTTGGTTGCTTCCAGCTTTTTGCTATTGTAAACAGAGCTGCAATAAACATGGGTGTGCATATATCTGTTTGTATGAAGGCTCTTGTATCTCTAGGGTATATTCCGAGGAGTGGGATTTCTGGGTTGTATGGTAGTTCTATTTCTAACTGTTTAAGATAACGCCAGATGGATTTCCAAAGTGGTTGTACCATTTTACAATCCCACCAGCAGTGTATGAGAGTTCCAATCTCTCCGCAGCCTCTCCAACATTTATTATTTTGTGTTTTTTGGATTAATGCCAGTCTAGTTGGTGTGAGATGGAATCTCATTGTAGTTTTAATTTGCATTTCTCTAATGGCTAATGATCGAGAGCATTTTCTCATGTATCTGTTGGCTGCCTGAATATCTTCTTTAGTGAAATGTGTGTTCATATCCTTTGCCCACTTTTTGATTGGGTTGTTTGTCTTTTTGTGGTTGAGTTTTGACAGAATCATGTAGATTTTAGAGATCAGGCGCTGGTCGGAGATGTCATAGCTGAAAATTCTTTCCCAGTCTGTAGGTGGTCTTTTTCCTCTTTTGGTGAAGTCTTTAGATGAGCATAGGTGTTTGATTTTCAGGAGCTCCCAGTTATCGGGTTTCTCTTCATCATTTTTGGTAATGTTTTGTATTCTGTTTATGCCCTGTATTAGGGCTCCTAGGGTTGTCCCTATTTTTTCTTCCATGATCTTTATCGTTTTAGTCTTTATGTTTAGGTCTTTGATCCACTTGGAGTTAGTTTTTGTGCGTGGTGTGAGGTATGGGTCCTGTTTCATTTTTTTGCAAATGGATATCCAGTTATGCCAGCACCATTTGTTAAAAAGACTATCTTTTCCCCAATTAACTGACACTGGTCCTTTGTCAAATATCAGCTGCTCATACATGGATGGATTTATATCTGGGTTCTCAATTCTGTTCCATTGGTCTATGTGCCTGTTGTTGTACCAGTACCAGGCTGTTTTGACTACTGTGGCTGTATAATAGCTTCTGAAATCAGGTAGAGTGAGGCCTCCCACTTTCTTCTTCTTTTTCAGTAGTGCTTTGCTTATCCGGGGCTTCTTTCCCTTCCATATGATATTGGTGATTTGTTTCTCTATCCCCTTAAAATATGACATTGGAATTTGAATCTGAAGTGCATTGTATGTATAGATGGCTTTTGGTAGAATAGACATTTTTACTATGTTAAGTCTTCCTATCCATGAACAGGGTATGTTTTTCCACTTAAGTATGTCCTTTTGAATTTCTTGTAGTAGAGCTTTGTAGTTTTCTTTGTATAGGTTTTTACATCCTTGGTGAGATTTATTCCTAAGTATTTTATCTTCTTGGGGGCTACTGTGAATGGTATTGATTTGGTTATTTCCTCTTCGGTGTTCTTTTTGTTGATGTAGAGGAATCCAAGTGATTTTTGTATGTTTATTTTATAACCTGAGACTCTGCCAAACTCTTCTATTCGTTTCAGTAGTTTTCTGAAGGATTCCTTAGGGTTTTCCGTGTATACGATCATGTCCTCTGCAAATAGTGATAACTTTACTTCCTCCTTGCCAATCCGGATACCCTTCATTTCTTTGCCTAGCCTAATTGCCCTGGCTAGGACTTCAAGTGCGATGTTGAATAAGAGCGGTGATAAAGGGCATCGTGTCTGGTTCCCATTCTCAAGGGAAATGCTTTCAGGTTCTCTCCATTTAGAGTGATACTGGCTGTTGGCTTTGCATAGATGCCCTTTATTATGTTGAGGAATTTTCCTTCAATTCCTATTTTGGTAAGAGTTTTTATCATAAATGGGTGTTGAACTTTGTCAAATGCCTTTTCTGCATCTTTTGATGAGATCATGTGGTTTTTATCTTTTGTTTTATTTATGTGATGGATTACATTAATGGTTTTTCTGTTATTAAACCAGCCTTGCATTAAAAAAAAAAAAAACTTTTTTTTTTTTTTTTTAACCTGGTATAAATCCCACTTGATCAGGGTGAATTATTTTTTTGGTGTGTTGTTGGATTCTATTGGCTTGAATTTTGTTGAGGATTTTTGCATCTATGTTCATGAGGGATATAGGTCTATAATTTTCTTTTTTTGTAATGTCTTTACCTGGTTTTGGTATCAGGGAGATGGTAGCTTCATAGAATGAGTTGGGTAGTATTCCGTCTTTTTCTATGCTTTGAAATACTTTCAGTAGTAGTGGTGTTAAGTCTTCTCTGCAGGTTTGGTAGAACTCTGCAGTGAAGCCATCTGGGCCAGGACTTTTTTTTGTTGGAAGTTTTCGATTACCGTTTCAATCTCTTTTTTTGTTATGGGTCTATTTAGTTGTTCTACTTCTGAATGTGTTAGTTTAGGTAGGTAGTGTTTTTCCAAGAATTTATCCATTTCTTCTAGGTTTTCAAATTTGTTAAAGTACAATTTTTCGTTGTAATCTGAAATGATTCTTTTAATTTCGTTTGGCTCTGTTGTGATGTGGTCCTTCTCGTTTCTTATTCGGGTTATTTGTTTCCTTTCCTGTATTTCTTTAGTCAGTCTAGCCAATGGTTTATCAATTTTGTTAATTTTTTCAAAGAACCAGCTTTTGGCTTTGTTAATTCTTTCAATTGTTTTTCTGTTCTCTAATTCATTTAGTTCAGCTCTAATTTTTATTATTTGTTTTCTTCTGGTGCCTGATGGATTCTTTTGTTGCTCACTTTCTATTTGTTCAAGTTGTTGGGACAGTTCTCTGATTTTGGCTCTTTCTTCTTTTTGTATGTGTGCATTTATCGATATAAATTGGCCTCTGAGCACTGCTTTTGCTGTGTCCCAGAGGTTTTGATAGGAAGTATTTTCATTCTCGTTGCTTTCTAAGAATTTCCTTATTCCCTCCTTGATGTCTTCTATAACCCAGTCTTTTTTCAGGAGGGTATTGTTCATTTTCCAAGTATTTGATTTCTTTTCCCTAGTTTTTCTGTTATTGATTTCTAGTTTCATTGCCTTGTGGTCTGAGAAGATGCTTTGTAATATTTCGATGTTTTGGACTTTGCAAAGATTTGTTTTATGACCTAATATGTGGTCTATTCTAGAGAATGTTCCATGTGCACTAGAAAAGAAAGTATATCTTGCAGCAGTTGGGTGGAGAGTTCTGTATAAGTCAATGAGGTCAAGTTGGTTGATTGTTGTAAATAGGTCTTCCATGTCTCTATTGAGCTTCTTACTGGATGTCCTGTCCTTCTCCGAAAGTGGTGTGTTGAAGTCTCCTACTATAAATGTGGAAGTGTCTATCTCACTTTTCAATTCTGTTAAAATTTGATTTATGTATCTTGCAGCCCTGTCATTGGGTGCATAAATATTTAATATGGTTATATCTTCCTGGTCAATTGTCCCTTTAATCATTATGTAGTGTCCTTCTTTATCCTTTGTGGTGGATTTAAATTTAAAGTCTATTTTGTCAGAAATTAATATTGCTACTCCTCTTCTTTTTTGCTTATTGTTTGCTTGATATATTTTTTTCCATCCTTTGAGTTTTAGTTTGTTTGTGTCTCTAAGTCTGAGGTGTGTCTCTTGTAGGCAGCATATAGATGGATCGTGTTTCTTTATCCAGTCTGTGACTCTCTGTCTCTTTATTGGTGCATTTAGTCCATTTACATTCAGTGTAATTATAGATAAATAAGTTTTTAGCGTTGTCATTTTGATGCCTTTTCATGTGTGTTGTTGGCAATTTCATTTTTCCACATGCTTTTTGGTGCTGAGACATTTTTCTTAGTAGATTGTGAGATCCTCATTTTCATAATGTTTAACTTTATGTTAGTTGAGTCGTTACGTTTTTCTTGGCTTTTTTCTTGAGTTATGGAGTTGATATTCCTTTTCGTGGTTACTTTATTATTTACCCCTATTTTTCTAAGTAAAATCCTAACTTGTATCATTCTATATCGCCTTGTATCACTCTCCATCTGGCAGTTCAATGTCTCCAGTATTTAGTCCCTCTTTTTGATTATAGTGATCTTTTATCTATTGATTTCCATGATTTCCTGTCATATGTATTATTTTGTTTATTTATTTTTTCGAATTAATCTTAATTTGTTTGTTTTTGTGCTTTCCCTATTTGAGTTGCATTGATATCAGGACGTTCTATTTTGTGACCTTGTATTGTGCTGGTACCTGATATTATTAGTCATCTGACCAAACAATCTCCTTTAGCATTTCTTGTAGCCTTGGTTTGGTTTTTGCAAATTCTCTAAGCTTGTGTTTATCTGTAAATATCTTAATTTCTCCTTCATATTTCAGAGAGAGTTTTGCTGGATATATGATCCTTGGTTGGCAGTTTTTCTCCTTCAGTGCTCTGTATACGTCGTCCCATTCCCTTCTTGCCTGCATGGTTTCTGCTGAGTAGTCTGAACTTATTCTTATTGATTCTCCCTTGAAGGAAACCTTTCTTTTCTCCCTGACTGCTTTTAAAATTTTCTGTTTGTCTTTGGTTTTGGCAAGTTTGATGATAATATGTCTTGGTGTTTTTCTTTTTGGATCAATCTTAAATGGGGTTTGATGAGCATCTTGGATAGATATCCTTTCGTCTTTATGATGTCAGGGAAGTTTTGTGTCAGGAGTTCTTCAACTATTTTCTCTGTGTTTTCTGTCCCCCCTCCCTGTTCTGGGACTCCAATCACCCGCAGGTTATCCTTCTTGATAGAGTCCCACATGATTCTTAGGGTTTCTTCATTTTTTTTAATTCTTTTATCTGATTTTTTTTTTCAGCTATGTTGGTATTAATTCCCTGGTCCTCCAGATGTCCCAGTCTACATTCTAATTGCTCGAGTCTGCTCCTCTGACTTCTTATTGGGTTGTCTAATTCTGTAATTTTATTGTTAATCTTTTGGATTTCTACATGTTGTCTCTCTATGGATTCTTGCAACTTATTAATTTTTCCGCTATGTTCTTGAATAATCTTTTTGAGTTCTTCAACGGTTTTATCAGTGCGTTCCTTGGCTTTTTCTGCAGTTACCCTGATTTCATTTGTGATGTCTTGAAGCATTCTGTAAATTAGTTTTTTATATTCTGTATCTGATAATTCCAGGATTGTATCTTCATTTGGGAAAGATTTTGATTCTTTTGTTTGGGGGGTTGGAGAAGCTGTCATGGTCTGCTTTTTTATGTGGTTTGATATGGACTGCTGCCTCCGAGCCATCACTGGGAAACTAGTTTTTCCAGAAAATCCGCTAAAAAAAAAATGCAGTCAGATCCCTATCAGAGTTCTCCCTCTGGCTCAGGCTATTCGCATGTTAATGGAGCTGCCTGGGGAGGGTGGGGGAGCGATCAGAGAGCTAGGAGTGTAGCACCTCAGAATATAGCCAGAGTTGTTTGTCTTACTTGGAATGACTCTTATATCTGAGATTTCCGCGGGGCGCGTAGCCTATATGTACTGGCTGTGTGGAGATTGCCCCCTGGGGGGTCTGGCCCGCTGGCGTCACGGTCAGATCCTCCGCTGTCAGCCCCACCCCCAAGGTTAAGGCTCTCCTACTGGGACGGTGCACTCCCGTCTCCAAAATCAGTCGCTGCCTCCCGGGGACTCCCCGTCCTGCCAGCCGCGTCGCGCTCGCTTCCGCAAACAGGGTGGGCTCCCCCCCCCTCGGAGTCAGCTCAGGAGAGCAGAGCAGCTCCCCGAGCCTGAGTCGCAACTGCGTGTCCCGGCTGGGACGGCGCTCTCCCCACTCCAAGACCAGCCACTGCCTCCCGGGGACTTCTTCCACCGGCTACTCTGCCCCACTGCCCACACGAACCGGCTGGTCCCGCAGGAACGGCTGGACCCCCCTGGGGCCAATTCATGGGAATGTAGCTGGTCCCCGTGCTCGCGCCACGCCCGCTTCCTGCCAAACTCCCGGCGGGACGTCTCCCTGGCTAGGACGCTGCTCTCCCCGCTCCAAGACCAGTCACTGCCTCCCGGGGACTTCTCCCACCGGCTTCGCCTCCACGCCACCCACGCCAACTGGCTGGGCTCCCTCCCGGGATGAGTTCGGGGGCTAGGGCTGGGCCCCTTGTCTGTGCCGTCTGCCCCCCTGGGCTCTGCCCCAAATAGGGCTCCGAAGGTCACCTGCCTGGTACGCTGGCTCCTGGCTCTGAAAACAATCGCTGTCTCCCCGTATTTGTTTGTTCTCCGTCTCTAAATCTGTGTTTGTTGTTCAGAGTTCGTAGATTGTTATGTATGTGATAGATTCACTTGTTTTTCCAAGTCTTTGTTGCAAGAGGGATCCAGGGTAGCGTCCACCTAGTCCGCCATCTTGGCCCCGCCTCCCTTCATTCTTCTTTGAGTCTAGGAATTTTTTATTCCACTTTTGATTTTGTCTATGACCCAGTGGTTTTTAAGCAGGGTGTTATTCAGTTTCCATATAACCAATTTTTTTTCCTCGCTCTTCCTGTTTTTAATGTTTATCATGATGGCATTGTGTAGAAGCAAATTTTGTGGGTGAAAATATTTGTATTTTTTTTCCAAAAAAGCATGCTAATTTTCTTATAAATTTGGTTATAATATATAACAGGAAAGTATTTAATATCTGTAACTTATCAGAGTCTAACAGCATATTTATAAATGCCATCTGTCATGCAACATAAAACTCTGCATCCCTTTAAAAATTTCCTATGAAGTGTTCCATACTTTTCAGAGGCATTTGGCATTATCAAATTTATTTTGTATGCTGCCAGTCAAAATCTGATGTGTTTGTTCTATCCATTTTGTACCCTTTCAGTACAACTATTTCAACTATTTCAGTCTTATTACATGTGTTCTAATATCAAAAAACACTTTATATTAAAATTTTGCTCTTAAAAATAGTAATACTTTATAATGTGACCAACAGTATCTAATTTTTAAGGAGCTTTTTTTTTTTTTTTAGTATAAATACTTTTTTATCTCTAGATAACTTCAGAAGGTAGTAGTTTAAGGTCACCCCTTAATAATAAAATCATATTGCAGAACATATTTTAAACTATTCTTGGTTTCTTCTCTATATTAAAAATAATTATATTTCTTCTTATTCAAATTTATCTTTGTAAACCAAAATGATTCCAACTCTCCTATAATTTTGTGCTATGAAAATAAGTTAAATAAAAATCCTTATTTTCTTTATTATGGAAGTTCATTTTAGAATGTGTTGCTTATAGTATCAAATTTCAAGTAATGAAGAAAATACTTTTACGTAAAAAAATCATAAACTACTTTATGCAAGGATAGTCTAGAAGCTTAAAACTAATCTGAGATATAGTCAAGAAATTTAGGAAACAATATTATAATTTTAAGATATGATGATGATTCAGAAAATTGTATAAAGTACCTTAACAACTATTGGCATGACTAATTTAACTCTTGCAGTATTTTTATTAAAGAAAAAAAGTTGTACAGATGTAAGCATAAACCTTGCTCTGCTTTGAAACCCAGATTCATTTTTTAAATCAATGTGTTATCCCAATTGCAAGCATGTCAGCAATTTTCTCCCTATTTCTACCCAATTATGATTTTCATGTTGAACATTGCCTGGACTTAGATTGAAACACTGAGTAATAACTTAAAAAAATAACTAAAGCATCTGTGAATTATACTGTATGTAATTTATATGTCAATAAAATTTATATATGTATACATTTATATCTTATATATAAATTTATGTATTTATGTATGTATATATTTAACATACATGTGTATTTGTGAGATGAAAATGTCAAATTTTTTATTTAGTGTTGGTCTTTCACAAATAGATTGTTCACAATACTAATTTATTTGTTTTTTTTAGATTGCCAGTCTTATACTTCTACCTAAGTGCTCAGTAACTGCAAGGTGAGTGGATGAGTGGCTAAAAATACAACTCATCTACTAAAGAAAAAAACAAAATAGTTTGAATAATTTGTATCTTTCTTATAGGATTAAAAGACTCCAATTTCTCTAAGTAAAATAAAGTTTTTTTTTAATGAAATTTTTACAGTGGTTCATTTCCAATAATTTTCAGAGCTTATAACCTTCATTTGTTAGATATCATTTCATTTAGAAATATTCTCAGGCTAGAATCATCTCCCTCAAGATTTTCCACATTAAGGAAATCATTATTAAACTGGAGTATTAGGTTTCATTCTGTCTTAGTGAATACGCTGGTCCACACTAATGATCATATAAATTTTAGAGAAAAGAATCACCTGTAAGAAATAAGTCTTGGTTTTAATAGTTATTTTCATTGGGGAAATTTTTGACACTGTATTACAAAGTTTGAATTTCTCCTCAAGAAGTTTACATTTATAATTTGCAATGAATGTCGCTGACCTTGAAGTAATAGGTTTAGGGACAAATAGAGTCTAATGATCATGCATGTAGCATGAACCTGTAATCAGACATCAGTGAGGGAATTCAGTTTCGTAAATGAATGACATATTTAGTCAACAGCATTGCCTATCATATAATAAGTTAGGCTCCATTTGTTCTTTCGAGGCTTGTTCTTTTATCATCTCTTGCCTAAAAACTGTTTTAACCCTTGCATTCATAGATTTTTTTCAGAGAGTTTTGCAGATGAAGCAAACTGAAAATATTTGTCATAGCAGGTTGTTGACTGCATCTGAAAAGTCCATTTAAGGCATCCTTCCTTTTCTTTTTTTTCCCAAGTAATGGCATTTGGATTGATTTATTTATAGAATAAACATTTTTTATATGTTTGATTTGATTCTTAGTTGATTCTGTTTCTTTACTAAATCCCTTTGCAGTTGCTGAGTGAATCTTACTTTCCTGCTACATAAGATTCATACATAGTATTTAGTTTATTATAATTCATTTATATTTAGATTATTTCAAATTGAGCCTCTTTGCTTACAATCTGAAAGTAAAATTTTTTTACTTGCACAAAAATTTATGAAAATTTATCAACAGTGACTTAGGAATTATTTGCTGGTCTTATTCTAAAGTTTCTATAAATTACACACATATACATTTCAATGGCGAATGACATTATAAAGAGTTAATACATATTAAATGTAATCACTTTTCCTTAACACTAGTCAGCTAGTGGCATTCTTTCATTCAGAGACTTAGCAATCGGCACATCAACAGCATTCTTTCATTCAAAGACTTAGCAAACTGCACCTAATAACAACAACTCAAGGTGGTCCCAACTCAGGCAAACACTATGAACAAAAGAACCACTAATAAAAACCTAATAAGTAAAAGTAAAGTAACTTTAACATCTTATAAATTTCTAATTCCAATAATGATCTATTAAAAGAAAAACTGAAATATGTACGTTAGGTACCTACAGTTATAGAACTGTGTTCCTAGTAAGATAAATTGTTTTATTTCCTATCGCAAGATTAACAAAACAGTTGTCCTATAGTGCACTGCAACACCTGGTGACCCCATGTGTGCAGTAGAACTGTGCCCCACAGGGTTTTCAATTGCTGATATTGCCAGGTCTTTCTTCCCAGGCAGCTCTGGGTAGACTCTAACCTCCAAACTTTTGGTTAGCAGTTGAGAGCATTAAACATTGGTAACACCCAGGTACTTCTATTACCAGATAGATCTAGTATATTAATAAGTAATTGTTAACATAAATTTTGACAATTAAAAAATTAATTAGGTTATCTAGAAACTTTTTCAATTTGTTTGAGTGTATAAATGGGAAAAAATTGTACTTGTAAAAAAAGTATATCTAGTGCTACAAGATTTATTATATTTGATAATGTTTATGAGTTTCTCCAGTTAAAATACATTTTATTTATGGTCCAATATATTTTTCACTTCATGTAGCTCTAAAATTAGCATTAGAATTATATTTGTATGTTCATGCCAAATTTAAAAATTGAATGCATTTTCACGTTACATGTACAGAGCTTTTTTTTTTATTGTTGTTCAGAATTTGTCCCCAAGACTACCACCAACATCTTAAAAACCTTAGGACACTCTTCAAGAGGCAAATTCCTGTGAATGTTTCCAAAACTATGCAAAGTCTATGGGAAGGCCCAGGAATACACATTTTAACAAGCTACATAGGAGATGTATATGTACATTAACGCGTGAAAATTAGGGCCCTAAAAAAAAAAAAATATGTATGTTCTTTACATTCTTCAATTTTGCATGTACATGTACTTACACGTGGAAACCCTCAGAAATAGGTTGAGTTGATTTACATAAAAACAATTTAAGTTATGATTGTATTCATCAATCAGAAATAATTAGAACATTTGGTGTGCATTAGGTTTCTAACTGAGCTTAATACTCTACATGCATTATCTTAAATGCCCATAGAAAATGTAAAGAAGTTAAAGAGGTTAACTAAGAAAGCCCAGAGACTGTGGAGGTCCAGGATCAAAATCACATCTCTCTGTCTCCAAAGCCCTTTCTCTTTCCACCCCAGTGCCCTGATTTAAATTGCTCGTGAACGGGAATTTTGAACATTTGGATACTGTCCTGGATGTTTTGTCTTTGCCCTTCACATCAATTCTGGATCTTTTTCCATTTTGCTCTCTACTTTGGAAGATTAACCTGAAGGGACTGAATCCAGTTTCCTGCTTGGTTCACACAATGAGAGGACTTGGCCGGAAATAAGTGACCAAAAGAAGTGGAGTTTGGTATTTGTGCCCCAGTTCCCTTCTTCCTGGAACACAGTATGGTTACATTCCTTTTTGTGGGCCAAAACTCCTATAAGTCACCCTCTCCCTTTCCATGCAGCTACACTCTGCTTTCTGTTAACTACCTTTTCCTCCTCCCACTTCAGACTTAGAGGTGGAAATGGCTTCTTAGTCACCCTGCCCAGACATTTGTACACATTTTTTATTCAATTAAACTCTCCTCAAATACCTAGTTTGAATATGCCATCTGTTTCCCACAAGGTCTCTAATACAGTTGTTGTAGGCTAAACAAACATTTGTTTTTTTCAAATTTAATACATTTAAAAAATAAAAAACTGTAAGCTTAATGCCCCCTCCCAGATCAATATTTAATCTGAGAATATCTTAACAAAAATTTTTTAGGGTTTATCTGGAGATAAATTCTATTTCTATGTAAGTACATATATATGCAGAATAGAAAGCTTCAGATTTAATTTATTTTTTAAAATTAATACAATAAGTTTATGCCATCGAGTTCAATTTTTAATTTGAGAACCATGATTTGAGCTGTGAATCATATTTTAATAAATTAAATTAATTTTGAATTTTTGAAATAGAGTTGAATAAGAAATTTTTCAGCATATAATAAGAAAAAATGTGAGCAATTTTTTTTTTTTTAAGTTTAACTGGAACTTTACCAACTCTGTACCATCAAGTTATCAATGACATGGAGAATTTTTTTTTTTTTTACTCTAGTAGAAAGCCTTAAACCTGAAAATTATTTTTAATATGTTTTCTAAAAAGAAATGTTAAGTCTGATTATTTCTCTCATACCAACCTACATCAATGTATATAAAAAGTGTATAGAAGTAATAGATTGTGTTTTCAGTTGTTAAATAGATGTTAAAACTGTTTTAGGATGTTCTGACCATATTACATACCACAGTTCTATTTTAAAGAACAGTCCATTTTTATGAATTTTAAAAATATGAAAAAGAAAATTACCTGAAATACAAACAGTCTGTTTAAAAGTATTTTTCTCAAAGTATCATATGATTTTATTAACAAGGTTTTTGGAGAGTATAATTCTTATTCCATATATATATATATTTTTTTTTTAATTTCAGCAATCTTTTTTGTATTCCAACCTTGTGATGGTTAATATTACGTGATTCTCAGTGGTTTGGCAGTTATGTAATGATGTAATTTGGCAGACATGGAACTGATTGTTCTTTCATAATCACATCCGTGATGAGATTTCTATGAGTAGCCAATTAGTTGTAAAGGCCGTTTCCTTGGGGGTGTGGCCTGCATCCAATAAAGATTTCTATGAGTAGCCAATTAGTTGTAAAGGCCGTTTCCTTGGGGGTGTGGCCTGCATCCAATAAATACGGACATTTTGGCAAAGCTTGCAGGCTTTTGCTTACTCGATCCTGCATGTGGCTCGTCATCATCTGACCTCTCATTTTTGATACTGAGTAAGAAGCCTGCTGTAATGCCTGCCTGTCTTGGAATTCATCAGCCTCCATAGCCTGTGAGCCAGCAGTCTGCCTTCTTACTTACCAATCTTGGATTCATCAGCTTCTGCAGCTACATGAGTCAGGAGAAGCCTCCAGTTGGACTCCCAACCCTCTGACTTGGGACTGACCAGCCTCTAAAACTACGTGAGCCATTTCCATGAGATAAATCTCTCTATATATATGCATGTTTTTATATAAGTAGATAAACCAAAAAACCAAACCCATTGCTGTCAAGTCACTTCTGACTCATAGCGATCCTATAGGACAGTGGAATTGCCCATAGGGTTTCTAAGGAGCAGCTGGGGGATTCATACTGCCAACCTTTTGGTTGGAAAGGTCATGTCAGAAGTAGGATATGGACCCATGCCTCCATTCAGAGACCAGAATGTCTGCAGGCAAGGTGCACATCTTGAGCCTGGTGCCTTGACCACTCAGCCCATCCTGACACCCATGTATATGCATGTATGTATGAGGCCAACAGCCTCTGGGCACCATTACCAACTCCCAACTTGTAAGTAGAGTAGCACAAGCCAACACCCCCTCTCTTTTGGTTTCTTGCAGTAGTGTTTTGTAGTTTTCTTTGAATTGGTCTTTTACGTTCCAGGTTAGATTTATTTCTAAGGTTTTTTTTTTTTTTTAAGGGCTGTTATAAATGAAAAAAAAAAAAGTTTTTTTTTTTTTTTTTTTTTATAAATGGTATTGTTTCCCTGATTTCCTTTTCATCGTTCTCTTTATTCATGTACAGGAATCAAATTGGTTTTTATATGTTTATTTTGTATCCTGCTACTCTGCTGAATCTTTGTATTTTTTTCCAGTAGTTTTCTTGTGGACTCTTTAGTTTTCTACGTATAGTATCACATCATTCACAATAGGGAGAGTTTTGCTTTTTCATTACCAATTTGGATGCTGTTTCTTTTTCTTGCCTTATTGCTCTAGCTGGGACTTCCAGCACAATGTTAAGTAGGCGTGGTGACAAAGGGCATCCTTGTCTTGTTCCTGTTCTCAAGGGGAATGTTTTCAGCCTCTTTCCATTAAGAATGATGTTGGCACTTGATTTTGTGTAGATGCCCTTTGTTATGTTGTGGAATTTCCCTTCTATACCTATTTTATTGAGTTTTTATCAGGATTGGGTGTTGGACTTTGTCAAATGTCTTTTCTGCACTGATTGAGAGGATCATGTGATTCTTTTCTTCACTTTTATTTATGTGGTGTATTAAGTCGATTGATTTTCTAATGTTGAGCCATCCTGGCATAAACAAAAAAAAATCCAGTGCCGTCAAGTCGATTCTGACTCATAGCGACCCTATAGGACAGAGTAGAACTGCCCCATAGAGTTTCCAAGGAGGACCTGGTGGATTTGAACTGCTGACCCTTTGATTAGCAGCCATAGCACTTAACCACTACTCCACCAGGGTTTCCTGGCATACCTAGTATGAATCTTACTTGGTCATGGTGTATTATTTTTTTTAAATGATGCTGAACTCTATTGGCTAGAACTTTGTTGAGAACTTTTGGATCTATATTCATGAGAGATATTGATCTATAATTTTCTTTTTTGTGGTGTCTTTGCCTGGTTTTGGTATCAGGATTGTGTTTGATTCATAGAACAAATTTGGAAGTGTCCCTTCCTTTCCTATGTTCTGAAATATTTTGAGTAGTGCCGGTGCAAGGTCTTCTCTGAATGTTTGGTAAAATTCTCCATTGAAGCCATTTGGGCTACAGCTTTTTTTTTTTTTTTAATTATCTTTTAAATCTCTTCTCTAATTATTTGTCTATTCAGACTCCCAACATCATTTTGTGTTAGTTTGGGTAGGTAGTGTGTTTCTAGGAATTTGTCCATTTCCTCTTGGTTTTCAAATTTGTAGGAGTATTTTTTTTTTTCTGTAATACTCTGTTATGGCCCTTTTTCTTTAGTTGGGTCTGTTATGATATCCCCCATTTAATTTCTTATTTGGGTTATTTGTATCCTGTCCTATTTTTCTTTTGTCAAATTGACCAGTGTTTTTCTATTTTGTTGATCCTTTCAAAGAAACAGCTTTTGGTTTTGTTGATTCTGATCTTTATTATTTCCTTTCTTCTGGTGGCCATAGGCTCCTTTTGCTGTCTTCTTCCTATTTGTTCGAGTTGTGTAGCTAATGTTTTGGTTTAGTTGTTTTCTTCTTTTTTGATGTGTACATCTATTGCTATACATTGACCTCTAAGGACAGTCTTTGATGTGTCCCAAAGGTTTCGATGTGATATGTTTTCATTCTTGCTTGCTTCTAAATTTTTTTTTTATTCCATCTTTGATTTCTTTTATTGCCCAGTGGCTTTTTAAGCAGGGTTTTATTCAGTCTCCATGTAATTGGTTTTTTTCTCATTCTTCTTGTTTTTAATTTCTACTTTGTTGGTGTTGTGATCCGAGAAGATACTTTGTGTTGTCTTAATGTTTTGGATTTTGTTAAGGGTTGCTTTGTGGTCTAAAATGTGGTCTATTCTGGAGAATGCCCCATGTGCGTTAGAAAAGAATGTGTATTTTACAGCTGTTGAGTGGAGTGTTCCATATATGTCTATGAGTTCAAGTTGGTTGACTGTGGCATTTAGATCTTCTGTATCATTGTTGAGTTTTGCTCTAAATGTTCTGTCCTTTACCGAGAGTGGTGTGTTGAAGTCTCCTATTATTATTGTGGAACTGTCAATTTCTCTTTTCGGTACTGTTAGAGTTTGTTTTACGTATTTTGGAGCCCTCTCATTGGGTGTGTAGATATTTATTATGGTTATGTCTTCATGATGGATTGTCCCTTTAATCATTATATAGTGTCCTTCTTTGTCTTTTATAGGGGATTTTGTTTTAAAGTCTATTTTACCTGAGATTAGTATGCCACTCCTGTTCTTTCTTGGTAGCTGTTTGCTTGATAAATTTTTTCCTATCCTTTGATTTTTAATAAATTTACATCTTTGTTTCTAAGGTGTGTCTCTTTTAGATAGTATGCTGATGGATCCTGTTTTTTTTTTTTTTTTTTTTTGCTTTTTTATCTATTCTGTCACTCTGTGACTCTTTATGGGTGCATTTAGGCCATTTAAGTTCAGCAAAATTACTGATAGGTGTGAGTTTATTTCTATCATTTTGTAGCCCTTTTTTTGTGGTGTTGACATTTTCTTCATTTCTCTTATTCTTCTGTGCTGAATTGATTTTGTTTGTTTTTTATTCTCATTTCTTTTGTTTTTGTGGATTGCTTTTACTGATACTTCATGTTTTTCTTCTTTATTTTGATGAGTAGGTTTGTTAACATTCTTTGTGGTTACCTTGAAATTTACCCATCTCTTCCTAGGTTTGAACCAGCCTTTTATTACTTGGTATCGTCTTGACATCCTCTCCATTAGAAAGCTCTATCTCTACATCATTTATTCCCTCTTTTATTATTCTGACATTGTTGTAATTTACAGATTAACCTCTTTGGTTCCTTGTTATAAATCTTTCTGTTTTGAATAGCCCTTGAGAGGTCATTTCCTAGGTTGGTATCTGGCTCATGCTACCCTGCATCCTAGATTCAGGCTGTCACCTGATGTTGTTTGTTCTCAAAGTACACCCTTTAATAATTCTTATAAGTGTGCTTTGCTTTTTACATATTCCCTTAAGTTCTGTTTATCTGGCAATGTCCTAATTTCACCATCATATTTCAATGAGAGTTTTGCAGAATATATTGTTCTTGGCTGGCAAATCTTTTCTTTCAAGGTTTTATATATGTTGCCCATTGCCTTCTTGGCTGCGTGGTTTCTGCCGAGTAACCAGAGCTTAGTCTTACTGTTTTCGCTCTGTATGTGACTTTCATTTTTCTCAAGCTGGTGTCTAGATTCTTCCTTTGTCTTTGAATATGCAGGTGTGATTATGATATGCCTTGGTGACCTTGTTTTGGGGTCTATCATATATGGGGTTCATTCAGCTTCTTGGATGGTCAGCTTTTCATCTTTTAGGGAAGTTTTTTGAAAGCAATTCTTCAATGATCCACTTTGTGTTTTCTGTTTTCTCCCCCTGTTCTGGAACTCTGATCACTTGCAAAAAATTGCTTTTGATTGTATCCCACATCTTTCTCAAGGTTTCTTCATTTGTCTTTTTTCTGATTGTTCCTCAAACTAAGTGGTATGCAATTATTTGTCTTCAGTATCACTGATCCTGTCTTCCCTTGTTTTAAACCTGCTCCTCAGACTTTCTATGGCACTGTTTCTGAAATGTTATTTTTCTTTTGGCTATCTAATTGTTGTTTTTGTATGATTTCTAGTTGTGAATTTATTTGACATTTTGTTCCTGTACTATTTTCCTGTATTCTTCCATTGTTTTGTCTGTATTTTCCATATTTTTTTCTGCTTTTTCAATGAATTTGTCTATTTTTCCCTCATTTTTTTGCTTTTTGCTTTAACTCTTGGATTGATCTGAATATTGGAGATTTGAATTCCCTATCAGGTAGTTCCAGAGCCTTTTGTCTACCGGAAAGGTATGTTGTGTTTTATTTTGGACCCCTACTGGAACCATCCTGTCCTGTTTTTTTATATGTTTTGATGTTGTCTGCTGTCTTCAGGACACTCAATAGTTATTTTCTTTGTTTATTGACTTTGTTTTGTCCTGATTTTTTGTTTTATTTTGTTTTGTCTGAGCAGGTAGGCTGGGCATTCTTCGGTGTTTACTCGTCTGTATGATGCATGATACTTTTGATCTCCTTGTCCAATGGGTAGGACTAGTCACTCAGTTATCATGTATCAGGGCAGGTGCACCTGAAGCAGAGGGTCTGGGATGGGGCCAACAGGGTAAGGCCAGGTGTCAGTGCAGGGCAGGTTCTGGGAGACCATGCATCTGCTGCTCGGGGGTGCAATGCTAAGTGCACAGTAGCAATAAGAAACTGGGGGGGGGGAGTGTTGATGGGTGGAGCTAAGTTGATGTGGGAAAGAAGAGAAAGAGGAGGGAGAGACAGAAGCCAAAAAAAAAAAAAAAAATCTGTGCTGAGGGAGCCTACCTTTGGAGTGGCACAGGCCCGGGAAAACCATGTGCCAGTGGCTTTTCAGCCAGGCAATGGGGCACAGCACATCAGCAATGGACAGATATGGCACATGCGGCTCAGTAGGTGGGAGAAAGTAAAGGAGGGAAGGCAGAGAGAGATAAGAAATTAGATTTTTAAAAAAAGGAGAGAGAAAGGCACTTGTGGCTAGGTGGTTAGGAGAAAGGAATGGAAGGAATTTAGAGAGAGACAAGAAACAAAGGAAACAAAGAAAAAAAAAAGATGCCACGTGGCTGGGAGGAAGGAAAGAATGGAGTTTGAGAGAGACAAAAACAAAACAAACAAGATGAATGAAGAAAGAAGAAAAATGCCTCAAGAGATCCCACCAGAAGTGGATCTGTAGCCAAGTGGCACTGCACAACCTGTCCAGAAGGAGCAGAGATGGCACATGGCACCAGGTGTTTAGGAGAAGGGTAAGGAAGGAAGATAGATAGAGACAAAAAAAAAAAAAAAAAAAAGAGAGAGAGAGAGAGAAAAAGAAGAATGTAAAGAAAAAAAAAATACCCCAAGGGAGCTCACCAGAATCAGGTCCCCAGTCAAGTGACACTACACAACCCGTCAATAAGGAGCAGAGATGGCACATGTCACCAGCTGTTCAGGAGAAGGGTAAGGAAGGAAGATAGAGGGAGATAAGAAATAGAGAAAAGAAAAAAAGTGAGAGAAAAAAAATGTCCCAAGGGAGCCCACAGGTGTGGTAGTGGAGACCAGGGAAATGGCTCCCCAGCTGCCTGGCACTGCAGAGCCCATCTAGAAGAAGCAGAGTTCACACATGTCACCTGGCATTGAGGAGAAAGGATGGAAGTATTAAAACAAAAGACTAGAATTCAAGCAAAGGAAAAACAAAAGTCCCATGGGAGCCCACTCTTGTAGTTGTGTGAAGTGGGGAAGTGGCTCTCAAGCCGAGCAGCACTGCACAGCCCATCCTGAAGGGGTGGAGGTGGCACACAGAGCCAGGTATTCAAGAGACAGGAAAAGAAGGAAGGTAGAGACAAGAAACCAAGAAATGAAAAACAAAAAGAAAAAAAAAAATTATCCCAGGGAACCCACTGGTTTGTGGCGTGGACCAGGAAAATGGTTCCCCAGCCAAGTGGCACTTCACAGCCTATCAGGAAGGAACGGAGATGGCACACAGGCCAGGTGTTCAAGAGAAAGGAAGGGAAGGAGGTGAGAGAGACAGAGAAGAACCAAAACAACAGCAACAAAAAAGTGGCACTGAAGGAGCCAGCCGATATGGGTGGGGTGATCCAAGTGGCATGGAGCGGAGCTGGTGCTTCCCTGTCGACCGTGGCCCTCGAGGACGTACAAGAAACTGAGCAGGTGAAGAAGGGTGGTGGGTGACGAAGCATGCATTGCTGGTTACTGGGTACTCTGCTGCTGGGAACTCCATGAAGTTGCCTTCCCATACTGCCTGTCCATTGATATCGGTGGCTGAGAGGTCCAAGACAGCAAATCTGTGTTGCATTAGCTGATAGGGGATCTCCACTCTGTATCTGTCCTTGCTCTCTTTTCTCAGTCAGTTTCTTTATTCCATTCAGTGCTCGGTTGAGTTCTTGATCTCTTCATTTGATGCTTAGGATTCCAGGATTAACATTTATCTCTGTTTTACTTAGTTTTTTGGGTCTTTGCTGTGGAGGGATGGCATGGTGCTTCTGTCTGTAGTTCCATGTTAGCTCCACCTCCCCAATTCAACAGTTTCTACATGTACAAACTGGCGACACTGATTACATTCTTCAAGTTTTGCAGCTAGTCTCACCCTCCTTTTCTGAGTTGTTCTGCCCCCATTTGCATAAAATAACTGCCCCCTAAAGTTTCTAACTGATCTTTCAAGTTGCTATTGTCATTTTGATGCCATGTAGATAGTTCATAAAAGAGCATAATGCTCTTTTTTAACAACGGGCTCTTAGATATGATACCAAAAGCACAAGCAACATAAGACAAAATTTAAAATATTCATAAAATTAAAAAAAACACTGTTCATCAAAAGGTTTTAACAACAAAGTGAAGAGACAATGTATAGATTGGGAGACTATTTTTGGAAGCCATTTATGAGATAAGGGCTTACTATACAGAATATATAAAGAACTCTTACAACTTAACAGTAACAAGACAACCAAATCAAAAATGAACAAAAAACTTGAGTAGACATTTCACATAAGGTTAGCACTTTGAATTCATGTGCCACTTCTTGGAAAACTTATGGGCCAGTTCTACTCTGTCCTATAGGGTCTCTATGCTTCAGAATCAACTGACAGCAACAGGATTTTTTTTTTTAACAGAAAATAGAAGATTCGAAAAGTATAGACAAAAGAAGAAAGAAGTAGATCCTTAAAATATATCTTATGAATGAAATGATTCAATTTTTTATTTTGTTACGCATTTGTAAGTGAAGGGTACATTAAACAAGGCCCTTAATTATTGATATTATTGAGCTATTCTTCAAAATTAGAATAAGGCACACTGAATAAGGCATATGGTCACTGCTGAAAAGGTGATAAAATTTTTAACCATGTAGGTACATCATCATGTGATTTAACTTCAAATGATTGTAATTAATGTTGTAACAATGTTCACAATGCAAACAACCTTAGGGACATGGATAAAACAATATTTTTTGATAATGTAAGTTTTACATGAGCCAACAGTTTCTAGAACTATGAACCATAGTTGAAACTACAGCTGATTTCTTCCTTTGTTACTTGAACATTTTCACTAGGTCTAACATGCTCAGAATACGTATTTGTGACTCATGATAAGCTCTTAGCAGTGGGCAGCCAAAATGAGGTTATAAGGTTTCTTAATAAAATAACACTCACTAGGAGCACAAAGAACAGGCAATGAAACTGTTGTTCTGTTCTTCTAAGAGTAAGAAAAAAAATGTAAAATTTTGAGCATCAGTAATTTTAGAAATCTTTTAACCTAACATCATACCTTCACATCCTAAAAAATATATTTTGGAATTTAACTCTATGTAATATTGTATAAAAGAAAAACAACAACAACAAAATAAACCAGAAAGAAAACCACACTGTTTTGTCTATATTGACTTTCACAGGGTTGCAAGTAATGATATAAATGATTCCAAAAATAATGTCCAATATTTTAATTTCATTGTTTTAAGTACGTTCAAGTGAGGCAATTTAGAAAAAAAAAATTAAATTGTATCTAGAATTTAAAATCGAAATCATTTAAAATTAAAAGAAATACAAATTATAAGATTGTGAATATTGACTTAGCGTGTTACCGCACGTGGAAATGACCAACAAATCTTATTATGTTCTTTGCTGCTAAATATCTCCTGAACAGTATTGCGTTTTAACTTAAAATGATAATCAATTACATTTTGGTAGAAAAATGTACCGAAAAAAAGAAAAATCTATTGCTGTCGATTCCGGCTCATAGCGACCCTATAGGAGTAGCACTGACCCATAGGGTTTTCAGGGAGTTCAAACTGATGAATTCAAACTGCGAATCCTTTGGTTAGCAGCCAAGCTCTTAATCACTGCACTGCCAGGGCTGTATGGGGCTGTAGAAGTCTGTAAATATCTTTCCTTTTTTTATTCTAGAATTAATAAATCAGGTATATAGTCTGGTCTGGAACTATTTTTAACGATGGTATTCATATGTATAATGAAATAAGTATATTATACTAAGAAGATATGAACACTTACATATTTCATGTTCACTTTTACATCTAACTATACGATAAAATATACTTCATCTTGCATACTTTGAAAGTTAATGAAGAGTATCTGCCCATTTCTCTTGGTTTAGAGTTGACAGAAATTACCAGGAGAGAGGAAGAAGAGAGAAAAGCAGCAAATTTGGTTCTAATATTTGTATTAGAATAGCTACCTAGTTAGTACCTCCATCAGAGCAGCTCTGTCAGGCTTCTCTAGACCTAGCAGAGGGGTGAATAGAGCAAAAACATGGTAGGATTTTCTGTCTTTATATTTTTCTCAAGTGTGTACGGGAATGACTCTGAGGAATCAAATGTGGAATCTGAAAACTATAAAAATAGTTAGCTGGTTGTTAATAATTCACATTTTACATCTATACAAACGTAGAAAATTGGATATACATGTAAAACTTTTATTTGTCACTAAAATAAAAATAATCTAGTATAAGCAATTTAAATGCACAAGGAAAAATAAAATGAGTGGATATGAAACAAAATGACAGACGTTTATAAAATTTGTAAGACAAAAAGCAGATGTACAAGTGGAATCTGCCCTGGCAGGGGAGGGAAAGTTGAGAGCTAATTATTTGCATAAAAGGAACCAACCAAGGCAAGCTTACTTACACATACCGCAATAGAAATTTTCAGGAAGTGAAATCCCCAAGTACTTGCAAATAGGTAGGATATGAAAATAGCAAGAATGATGAAATGTTTTTTAAACTCCAGTTGTAATCTCAAATCTTCCCATTTGTCCCATGTAACCACTACTTCTCCCTTTTATCGCACTGAGAAGTTAGAGAAAATGTTTTCTGATGTACTTTAAACATAGAGACCCCATATACGGTAAGAAGACAGAGAAAGATAGGTATAATATAAGGGCAATTGATTAAAGGTCAAAATGTTGTAATGATACTCTTGTAACTTTCATGCTTTATTCTGAATGTCAAGAACAGTGACAGCTAAACCTATACCCCCAGGTAAAGAGATATACTCATAGTCTCTTCATTGATTATTAAAAGTATTATTGATAAAGCACATAAATACATTACATAGGAAGCCACAAAGAGAGGGATCTATTTGAGTAGAGATCCTTTAAACTCTAAGTTATCTGAGATAACATTTCTAACTATAACGGAGGTAATTTTGGAGAAAATAATTTTCTTCCACATATTAATTCTTTTATTAAGTTAAATGATACTTATCAATCACCTATTATGTACACACATAATTATTCCTGCTTTTAAGCTTGGAAATGCATAAGTATGGTACACTGCAAAGAAGATTGAAGTAGAATTTTGTGTAAAATGCAGATGGTGCACAGGTCCTTTGCCTACATGTGCAGGAACAGTGTGTCTTGGAAGTTAACTGGTGAATATGGACTCTATCTTCAAGTCAGAAACAGAGTAGGGGATAGTGTTAAACATACAAGAATAATTCAGTGGAATGGAAGGTAGTCTGCTTCTTCAACCATGTTAGATGAAAGTCTTGACGTTTGATGACCAGAGGATGCATTGTCAAGGATTTCATCCATACTAACAATCAACATCCATGAAGCAGCAGACAAGAAATCAAATGATGTAGTGCATTGGGCAAATCAACTGCAAAAGACCTCTTTAAACTGTTGAAAATCAAAGATGTCACTTCGAGGATAAAAGTGCACCTGACCCAAGCCGTGGTATTTTCAATTGCCTCACATGAATAAGCAAGACTGAAGAAGAATTCATGCCTTTGAATTACGGTGTTGGTGAAGAATATTCAATATACCGTAGACTGCCAGGAGAAGGAATTAATCTATTCTGTTTCACTTTTAATGATTTCCAATTGTACAGGGATGTAAAATTCCAATTTTCTTAGATTCATACTTCGTACATTCCATGTTCTGATTATTAACGGATGTTTGCAGCTGTTCCTTCTCATTTTGAGTCATGCCACATCAGCAAATGTAGGTCACAAAAGCTTGACTCCATCCACATCATTAAGGATGACTCTAATTTGAGGAGGCAGCACTTCCCCAGTCGTATTTTCACTGTCTTCCAATCTGAGGGGCTCATCTTTCACCACTATATCAGACAATGTTCTGCTGCTATTCATAAGGTTTCCACTGGCCAATTTTTTCAGAAGTAGAGTGCCAGGTCCTTCTTCCGAAACCCTGGTGGCATAGTGGTTAAGTGCTATGGCTGCTAACCAAAGGGTCAGCAGTTCAAGTGCACCAGGCATTCCTTGGAAACTCTATGGGGCAGTTCTACTCTGTCCTATAGGGTCACTCTGAGTTGGAATCGACTCGAGGGCAGTGGGTTTGGTTTGGTTTGGTTTGGTTTGGTTTTGTCTTAATCTGCAAGCTCAGCTGAAACCTGTCCACCAAGAATGACTCTGCTGATATTTGAAATACCAGTGGTAAATCTTCCAGTATCACAGCAATGTGCAAGCCACCACAGTATGAAAAACTGACACACATGCTGGTAGTAAAGTAGAGGGTCAGCAGAAAAAGAGAAAGACCCTCAATAAGATGGATTGACACAGTGGCTGCAACAACGGGCTCAAACATAGTAATGATTGTAAGAATGGCGCAAGACTAGGCAGTGTTTTGCTCTGTTTTACGTAGGATACCTATGAGTCAGAGTCGACTTGATGACAAATAACAACAAGCTGAGCTCAAGATGTAATGTTACCAAGGCCTAGTAGATTAATTGTGACACAGATTTGGAAAGGTCATTTTTCACACTTCAATATCCCAGTCATAGAACACAGTGCAGTTTTCGTAATCTAAGAGTTTAGACATAATGTTTTCTGATAAAGTTCATAATGTTGGCATTGGCTGAAGAAACACTGGTGGGAAGACTTGAAAAGTAGGTGGTGGTGGGGGGATGTCATGAGCCAACTCCTTCTCGACGGCAGATGAAACGCTGTTAAGGTCTCCCAAAAATAAACTAGGAAAACAGTAGAGGTGGAAGGATGTTTTTGTTTCTACATTAAAGAGTATCAGATAAGAACATTTACAGCTGTTAGAACCTAGAAGATATCTACAAAATAGGATGGGATTATACAAATTAGGAACTGAGGAGTCTGGCACCTGGCCAAAAACCTGAGTGTATTTTTCAGATAATTACAAAGGCTTTACCTGGTAGGGCTCAGTGAGAAAGCTGCCCTCCCCAACAAACCTGATCCACAGCTAACACATTACAGTATCTGAAGGTGGTCAGCCAAGGGCTCAGCCCCCATTCCCAAACAGCCTTGCTTTTTCACATTTGTGCATTCCTATCCCAGGCACCTCCATGGAAGCCTACTTTATTTGAGCCTTAGGCAGAGGTGTTCCTCAGGCATATAGACTGAAGCCTCCCCGTCAGGAAGAAAGGGTGTGTGTGTTGGAGTGGGGGGAACTTGCAGATGCTTTTCCCATTCTGACTCAGTACTCAGTACTTTTCTACCCTCATTGCCCACTCTCACATGCAACCCTGGGATCTATAAAATCGTAAGAGTCTTTTGTTTAAGATTCCCTTGGAAATGAGACAAATCCTACATTTGTGCTATTCCATCTGACCCTCACCAGCCTTCAGTCCTGGGGAAACACAGAACAGGGGTAGGTAGCCAGGTGCCTTTTCTGCAGGCTGGATATATTACAGTAAGTGATTAAAAGCTTGACTGTTAGCTTCAGTCTATCTTGTTTTCTCAATTGACTACTGGGACACCTGACAGATTACCTTTATCTCAGCTCATTTAGATCACTGATGGAGATTTTTCTTAAGCTTAAACCAACCAGTTTCCATCAAATCAATTCCAATTAACAATGACCGTATGAATTGCAGAGTAGAACTGCACTCCATTGAGTTTTCCTGGATGTTACCTTTCAGAAGCAGATTGCCAGGCCTTTCTTGGAAGGCACCTGTCAGTGGATTCAAACCACCAATCTTTCTATAACACATTGCAATTCATCAAAAATAAATTTGGAAGTATATGAAAGAAATTCAAGTAAAATATATATTGTCCTTGTAACAGAAGCAACTTACATATGATGGGTATTTATTTTATTATCAATTTAAAAGGACACACACTTTCTCAAATTCTAGTCCAATATTCCCAGTTTTTACCATCAATGGCTACTTGAATGTTTTATAATGCTGTCAAAACCAGAAAAGCCCAAAGAAGACACATAAATTTTGTCTTCCATCCCAAAACAGACATACTCCAACAATTTTTCTTTAATGTTGCCAACATCTTTGTTGTGAGTTGTTGATAAATTGTCTCTCACACATATGGAGACGTGTAACAAAACAAAAAGTGGCCTGCTCCTAAACGGTATTCATGATCTTTGGTATATCAATACCTCCCAGTCAAAATAACTGCAAAACATTCTTGGCTCCTTCTACTTTCTAATTTCTCACATCAAAAATTTTAGAAAGGCCTTATATTGTACTACATTTTGGTAATATAAATCATCTCCAAAAATCAACTTAGTTTTTCTTTTCTTTTTTCCTGTAGTCATTGAGTGCTGCTGTAACACAAATACCACAGGTAGAACAAGTAGATGGCTTTAACAAAGAAGAATTTATTTTCTCACAGTCTAGTAGGTTAGAAGTCCAAATTCAGGGGAAGGCTTTCTCTCTCTGTCGGCTCCGGAGGAAGGTCCTTCTTGTCAATCTTCCCTTGGAATAAGAGCTTCTCTGTGCAGTAACCCCAGGTCCAAAGCATGTGTTCTGGTCCAGGTGTGCTTTTCTTGGTGGTATGAGGGCCCCCTTTGAAGAGCAAAGATGTCACCTTGAAGGCTAAGTTGCACCTGACCCAAGTCATGGTATTTTCAATTGCATCATATGCATGTGAAAGCTGGACAATGAATAAGGAAGGCCAAAGAAGAATTGACACCTTTGAATTGTGGTGTTGGCGAAGAATATTGAATATACCATGGACTGCCAAAAGAACAAACAAATCTGTCTTAGAAGAGGTACAACCAGGATGCTTCTTAGAGGCAAGGAGGCGAAACTGTGTCTTCCATACTTTGGACATGTTGTCAGGAGGGATCAGTCTTTGGAGAAGGACATCATGTTTGGCAGAGTACAGGGTCAGTGGAAAACAGGAAGACCCTCAACGAGGTGGGTTGACACAGTGGCTGCAACAATGAGCTCAAGCATAACAACGATAGCAAAGATGGTGCAGGACCCGGCAGTGTTTCATTCTGTTGTGCATAGAATCGCTATGAGTCGGAACTGAGTCCACGGCACCTAACAACAACAACAACATGAGGTCCCCCGCTCTTTGCTTGCTTCCTTTTCCTTTTATCTCTTGTAAGATAAAAGGTGGAGCAGGCCACTCCCCAGGAAACTCCCTTTACATAGGATTGGGGATGTGACCTGAGCAAGGGTGTTAAAACCCACCTCAATCCTCTTTAACCACAGGCAGAGATGATGATTTATAACACATAGGAAAATCACAAAATGGAGGACAACCACACAATACTGGAGATCATGGCCTAACCAAGTTGGCACATAATTTGGGGAGACAGAATTCAATCCATGGCAGGTAGTCAAATGGAAGGCCAATGAGAACAACAAAAAGTAATCATAGCTAACAGATATTGAGCTCTCATTCTGAGTAAGGAGATTTATATAGAATGCGTCATTGAATGATACAGCATTTTCTGGGTTTACGTACAGAAAATGAGACTCAAAGAGGGTGAAAAAATGCCTATTATAACTAATAAAAATTAGAGCCAGAAGTCTTAAGCAATCTGATTCCAGGTCCCAGCTTGTGACATCATTATATTCCTAGGGAGGGCAAATTTGTATATGAAATTTGTCTTTGCTCTCCAACTTTGGGATCTATTATAGGCTTTCTCAGGGCAGGTAGTTAATTTCAGCATACAGAGAATGTAGAGAGAAAGGGTTAAAGGAATAAGGAGATAAGGCCAGACAGAGCATGGAGCTGCTGGACTGAGACTACTTGTGCTAAGGTTACCCACAAGCTCCTTTGTTTTTATTCTACATTTATGCAGCAGCTGAAGGAACCCTGATGGCACAATGGTTAATTACATGGCTGCTAACGAAAAGGTCCAGTTCAAGCCCACCAGTGGCTACATGGGAAAAGAAATGATGATCTGTTCCTGTAAAGATTACAGCCTAGAAAAACCTATGGGGGCATTTCGACACTAAAAGGCTTGCTATGAGTCAAAATCGACTTGATGACACACAACAACAACATGCAACAGCTAAGGCAAGGTCCTCTGCTGCCCAATGGTACTGTCTCATTCCTTTAAGTAGATTGCACCATTTTATATTTTGAGGTATAGAGATTCGTAGGTGGGCATCTTGACCATCAGACACTAACACAAGACCACTGGGAACCAGAAGGCTGATCAAAGTAAAATTTGAATTGAAAAACTAAAGAAGTTGCTTAAAGGCCAGCCCTATTTGGAAATGATAGTGCATGCATGAGTTTGTTGAAGAGACACATTAAACAACATTTTTTATGCCTCTCGTACATGAAACTTAATGCTATTTAAACCATTATATATGACTTTTTAAAAAAGGAAATATGTAAAATAATGGCAATTTGAGCAGCCATTCTAGCATTCACTGCTATAGAAAGCAATAACCACAGACAGGAGCTGTTACATTAACATAACATTTCCTAAAGGGTCCTTATTTTGTAATAATACATTCATTAACAATGCAAAAACAAATTCTCTTTCCCCTGCTGTTTATAAGTAATGTTCAAAGAACAAAGTATGTATAAGTACGTGTACGATGTTGAATGGCAAATTAGAAAAGCGCTTTAGCTCAACACACAAAAAAAAACTAAATTATTACTGTACATCAGAAACTAAATGAACATGACCACATCAAAAAATAACAAGATAAACACACACACTCACACACACATACAAAATCATCTTTTCTGAGAAAATTAACCTCCAAGATAAAATTTTAGTTTCACAGGTGCAATGGGAGATCTTCTGAATATAAGGGTTTTTTTGTTTTGTTTTGTTTTAACTAAACATAATGAAGTCATCTTTGGATTGTAGCTAATTGATAATTCTGATGTGTACGTCTCTTTGACTATAGCTTACCGTTCTTTCCCCAATGGATAGCCATTGTCTTATTAGAACATTTCAATTTGCTCCACAGGATCGAATATTTATTAATAACACTCTTGTTATAAATATTTTAATTCTGAGTCCATAATTCTTTCTTTTTTATTAATAATTTTTATTGAGCTTTAAGTGAACGTTTACAAATCAAGTCAGTCTGTCACATATAAGCTTATATACACCTTACTCCATACTCCCACTTACTCTCCCCCTAATGAGTCAGCCCTTCCAGTCTATCCTTTCGTGACAATTTTGCCAGTTTCTAACCCTCTCTACCCTCCCATCTCCCCTCCAGACAGGAGATGCCAACACAGTCTCAAGTGTCCACCTGATACAAGTAGCTCACTCTTCATCAGCATCTCTCTCCAACCCATTGTCCAGTCCCTTCCATGTCTGATGAGTTGGCTTCGGGAATGGTTCCTGTCCTGGGCCAACAGAAGGTTTGGGGACCACGACTGCCGGGATTCCTCTAGTCTCAGTCAGACCATTAAGTATGGTCTTTTTATGAGAATTTGGGGTCTGCATCCCACTGATCTCCTGCTCCCTCAGGGGCTCTCTGTTGTGTTCCCTGTCAGGGCAGTCATCAGTTGTGACCGGGCACCATCTAGTTCTCCTGGTCTCAGGATGATGTAAGACTCTGGTTCATGTGGCCCTTTCTGTCTCTTGGGCTCATAGTTGTCGTATGACCTTGGTGTTCTTGTTCTTCATTCTCCTGTGATCCAGGTGGGTTGAGACCAATTGATGCATCTAGATGGCTGCTTGTTAGCATTTAAGACCCCAGACACCACATTTCAAAGTGGGATGCAGAATGTTTTCATAATAGTATTATTTTGCCAATTGACTTAGAAGTCCCCGCAAACCATGGTCCCCAAACCCCCACCCTTGCTCTGCTGACCTTTGAAGCATTCAGTTTATCCTGGAAACTTCTTTGCTTTTGGTCCAGTCCATTTGAGCTGACCTTCCGTGTATTGAGTATTGTCCTTCCCTTCACCTAAAGTAGTTCTTATCTACTAACTAATCAGTAAATAACCCTCTCCCACCCTCCCTCCCTCCCCGCCTCGTAACCACAAAAGTATGTGTTCTTCTCAGTTTATACTATTTCTCAAGATCTTATAATAGTGGTCTTATACAATATTTGTCCTTTTGCCTCTGACTAATTTCACTCAGCATAATGCCTTCCAGGTTCTTCCATGTTATGAAATGTTTCACAGATTTGTCACTGTTCTTTATCGATGCATACTATTCCATTGTGTGAATATACCACAATTTATTTACCCATTCATCCGTTGATGGACATCTTGGTTGCTTCCAGCTTTTTGCTATTGGAAACAGAGCTGCAATAAACATGGGCGTGCATATATCTGTTTGTGTGAAGGCTCTTATTTCTCTAGGGTATATTCCGAAGAGTGGGATTTCTGGGTTGCATGGTAGTTCTATTTCTAACTGTTTAAGAAAATGCCAGATAGATTTCCAAAGTGGTTCCACCATTTTACATTCCCACCAGCAGTGTATGAGAGTTCCAACCTCTCCACAGCCTCTCCAACATTTATTATTTTGTGTTTTTTGAATTAATTCCAGCCTTGTTGGAGTGAGATGGAATCTCATCATAGTTTTAATTTGCATTTCTCTAATGGCTAATGATCGAGAGCATTTTCTCATGTATCTGTTAAAAAAAAAAAAAAATTGTTAGCTGCCTGAATATCTTCTTTAGTGAATTGTGTGTTCAGATCCTTTGCCCACTTCTTGATTGGGTTGTTTGTCTTTTTGTGGTTGAGTTTTAACAGAATCATATAGATTTTAGAGATCAGGAGCTGGTCGAAGATGTCATAGCTGAAAATTCTATCCCAATCTGTAAGTGATCTTTTTACTCTTTTGGTGAAGTCTTTAGATGAGCATAGGTGTTTGATTTTCAGGAGCTCCCAGTTATCTGGTTTCTCTTTGTCATTTTTGGTAATGTTTTGTATTCTGTTTATGCCTTGTATTAGGGCTTCTATAATGTTGTCCCTATTTTTTCTTCCACGATCTTTATCGTTTCAATCTTTATGTTTGGGTCTTTGACCCATTTGGAGTTAGTTTTTGTGCGTGGTGTGAGGTATGGGTCCTGTTTCATTTTTTTGCAAATGGATATCCAGTTATGCCAGCACCATTTGTTGAAAAGACTATCTTTTCCCCAATTAACTGACACTGGGCCTTTGTCAAATATCAGCTGCTCATATGTGAATGGATTTATATCTGGGTTCTCAATTCTGTTCCATTGGTCTATGTGCCTGTTGTTGTACCAGTACCAGGCTGTTTGACTACTGTGGCTGTATAATAGATTCAAAATCAGGTAGAGTGAAGCCTCCCACTTTCTTCTTCTTTTTCAGTAATGCTTTACTTTTTTTTATCAGGGGCTTCTTTCCCTTCCATATGAAGTTGGTGATCTGTTTCTCCATCACATTAAAAAATGTCATTGGAATTTGGATCTGAAGTGCATTGTATGTATAGATGGCTTTTGGTAGAATAGACATTTTTACTATGTTACGTCTTCCTATCCATGAGCAAGGTATGTTTTTCCACTTAATATGTCCTTTTTAGTTTCTTCCTTTTTAGTACTTTGTAGTTTTCTTTATATAGGTCTTTTACATCTTTGGTAAGATTTATTCCTAAGTATTTTATCCTCTTGGGGGCTACTGTGAATGGTATGGATTTGGTGATTTTCTCTTTGATGTTCTTTTTGTTGAAGTAGAGGAATGCAAGTGATTTTTGTATGTTTATCTTATAACCTGAGACTCTGCCAAACTCTTCTATTAGTTTCAGTAGTTTTCTGGAGGGTTCCTTAGGGTTTTCTGTGTATAAGATCATGTAATCTGCAAATAGAGATTATTTTCCTTCCTCCTTGCCAATCCGGATGGCCTTTATTTCTTTGTCTAGCCTAATTGCTCTGGCTAGGACCTCTAGCACAATGTTGAATAAGAGCGGTGATAAAGGATATCCTTGTCTGGTTCCCGTTCTCAAGGGAAATGCTTTCAGGCTCTCTCCATTTAGAGTGATGTTGGCTGTTGGCTTTGTATAGATGCCCTTTATTATGCTGAGGAATTTTCCTTCAATTCTTATTTTGCTGAGAGTTTTTATCATGAATGGGTGTTGGACTTTTTCAAATGCCTTTTCTGCATCAATTGATAAGATCATGTGGTTTTTGTCTTTTGTTTTATTTATATGGTGGATTACATTAATGGTTTTTCTAATATTAAACCAGCCTTGCATAAACTGGTATAAATCCCACTTGGTGGTGGTGGATTATTTTTTTGATATGTTGTTGAATTCTATTGGCTAGAATTTTGTTGAGGATTTTTGCATCTATGTTCCTGAGGGATATAGGTCTGTAATTTTCTTTTTTTGTGATTTTTTACCTGGTTTTGGTATCAGGGATATGGTGGCTTCACAGAATGAGTTAGGCAGTATTCCGTCATTTTCTATGCTTTGAAATACGTTTAGTAGTAGTGGTGTTAACTCTTCTCTGAAAGTTTGGTAGAACTCTGCAGTAAAGCCGTCCGGGGCAGGGCTTTTTTTTGTTGGGAGTTTTTTGACTACTGTTTCAATCTCTTTTTTGGTTATGGGTCTATTTAGTTGTTCTACTTCTGATTGTGTTAGTTTAGGTAGGTAGTGTTTTTCCAGGAATTCATCCATTTCTTCTAGGTTTGCAAATTTGTTAGAGTACAATTTTTCGTAATAATCTGATATGATTCTTTTAATTTCAGTTGGGTCTGTTGTGATGCGGCCCATCTTGTTTCTTATTCGGGTTATTTGTTTCCTTTCCTGTATTTCTTTAGTCAGACTAGCCAATGGTTTATCAATTTTGTTAATTTTTTCAAAGAACCAGCTTTTGGCTTTGTTAATTCTTTCAATTGTTTTTCTGTTCTCTAATTCATTTAGTTCAGCTCTAATTTTTATTATTTGTTTTCTTCTGGGGCCTGATGGATTCTTTTGTTGCTCACTTTCTATTTGTTCAAGTTGTAGGGACAGTTCTCTGATTTTGGCTCTTTCTTCTTTTTGTATGTGTGCATTTATCGATATAAATTGACCTCTGAGCACTGCTTTTGCTGTGTCCCAGAGGTTTTGATAGGAGGTATTTTCATTCTCGTTGCATTCTAAGAATTTCTTTATTCCCTCCTTGATGTCTTCTATAACCCAGTCTTTTTTCAGGAGGGTATTGTTCATTTTCCAAGTATTTGATTTCTTTTCCCTAGTTTTTCTGTTATTGATTTCCACTTTTATGGCCTTATGGTCTGAGAAGATGCTTTATAATATTTCGATGTTTTGGATTCTGCAAAGGTTTGTTTTATGACCTAATATGTGGTCTACTCTGGAGAATGTTCCATGTGCGCTAGAAAAAAAGTATACTTTGCAGCAGTTGGGTGGCAGTGTTCTGTGTAAGTCAATGAGGTCAAATTGGTCAATTGTAGCAATTAGGTCTTCCGTGTCTCTATTGAGCTTGTTACTGGATGTCTTGTCCTCCGAAAGTGGTGTGTTGAAGTCTCCTACTATAATTGTGGAGGTGTCTATCTCACTTTTCAGTTCTGTTAAAGTTTGTTTTATGTATGTTGCAGCCCTGTCATTGGGTGCATAAATATTTAATATGGTTATATCTTCCTGGTCAATTGTCCCTTTTATCATTATGTAGTGTCCTTCTTTATCCTTTGTGGTGGATTCAACTTTAAAGTCTATTTTGTCAGAAATTAATATTGCTACTCCTGCTCTTTTTTCCTTACTGTTTGCTTGATATATTTTTTTCCATCCTTTGAGTTTTAGTTTGTTTGTGTCTCTAAGTCTAAGGTGTGTCTCTTGTAGGCAGCATATGGACGGGTCGTGTTTCTTTATCCAGTCCATGACTCTCTGTCTCTTTATTGGTGCATTTAGTCCATTTACATTCAGCATAATTATAGATAAGTATGTGTTTAGTGTTGTCATTTTGATGCCTTTTTATGTGTGTTGTTGACAATTTCATTTTTCCACTTACTTTTTTGTGCTGAGACGTTTTTCTTTGTAAATTGTGTGTTCTTCATTTTCATAGTATTTGATTTTGCTGAGTCGTTATGTTTTTCTTGGTTTTTATTTTGAGTTATGGAGTTGTTATACCTCTTTGTAGTTACCTTAATTTTTACCCCTATTTTTCTAAGTAAAAACCTAACTTGTGTTGTCCTATATTGCCTTGTTTCTCTCTCCATATGGCAGTTCTATGCCTCCTATATTTAGTCCCTCTTTTTGATTATTGTGATCTTTTACATATTGACTTCAATGATTCCCTGTTTTGAGTTTTTTTTTTTTTTTTCTTTTTAAAATTATTCTTAATTTGTTTTTGTGATTTCTCTATTTGAGTTGGTATCAGGATGTTCCATTCTGTGACCTTGTGTTGTGCTGGTATCTGATGTTATTAGTTTTCTGACCAATTTCCTTTAGTATTTCTTGTAGCTTTGGTTTGGTTTTTGCAAAGTCTCTAAGCTTGTGTTTATCTGTAAATGTTTTAATTTCACCTTCAAATTTGAGAGTTTTGCTGGATATATGATCCTTGGCTGGCGGTTTTTGTCCTTCAGTATTCTATATATGTCATCCCATTGCCTTCTTGACTGCATGGTTTCTGCTGAGTAGTCTGAACTTATTCTTATTGATTTTCCCTTGTAGGAGAACTTTCTTTTATCCCTGGCTGCTTTTAAAATTTTCTCTTTATCGTTGGTTTTGGCAAGTTTGATGATAATATGTCTTGGTGATTTTCTTTTTAGATCAATCTTAAATGGGGTTCGATGAGCATCTTGGATAGATATCCTTTCATCTTTCATGATGTCAGGGAAGCTGTCTTCCAACAGATCTTCAACTATTCTCTCTGTGTTTTCTGTTATTCCTCCCTGTTCTGGGACTCCAATCACATGCAAGTTATTCTTCTTGATAGAGTCTCACATGATTCTTAGGGTTTCTTCATTTTTTTTAATTCTTTTATCTGATTTTTTTTCAGCTATATTGGTGGCGATTCCCTGGTCCTCCAGATTTCCCACCCTGCATTCTAATTGCTCGAGTCTGCTCCTCTGACTTCCTATTGCGTTGTCTAATTCTGTAATTTTATTGTTAATCTTTTGGATTTCTGAATGCTCTCTCTCTATGGATTCTTGCAACTTATTAATTTTTCCACTATGTTCTTGAATAATCTTTTTGAGTTCTTCAACTGCTTTATCAGTATGTTCCTTGGCTTTTTCTGTAGATTGCCTTATTTCATTTTTGAGATCATCGCTGATGTCTTGAAGCATTCTGTAAATTAGTTTTTTATATTCTGCATCTGGCAATTCCAGGACTGTATCTTCATTTGGGAAAGATTTTGATTCTTTTGTTTGAGGATTTGTAGAAGCAGTCATGGTCTGCTTCTTTATGTGGTTTGATAATCGACTGCTGTCTCCAAACCATTACTAAGATATTGTAGTGATTTATTCTATATTTGCTCACTGAGTCTTATCTTGTTTTGTTTTCTTTCAATATATGTAGATGGTCTACTAGATTGAGCTGTCTTGATTGTTGTAGCCATTGAGTCACTTATGTCCTATTACCAGCTGGTTTGGGCTGTTACCAGATATATAAGCCTAAGAGTCCATTCACTATTCTTGAGTAGAATCTGATTTTGGGTCATCAAGTGTGTGATGCACCCTATCACCTATCCACCTAGAGAATTAGTGGTGATAGTTGGGTGCACCAGATTCTAGTAGCAGCAGGGGTTCACACTCTAGGGGGGGCAGGATGCTGACAGGCTTTCCCCAAGTGCCAGTGAGGTAGGTGTGTCTCTATTCCTAAGCACTTTGGTGGGTGGACTCTGCAGCTGTACCTTAGGCCCCCAGTGCAAGTACCTCTACAGATTGGTAGGTGTCACCCTCCTTAGACCCCTAAGGCAGGAGGCTAGGTCGTCTGGGGGGAGCTTCAGCCCTCAGTTCCCTGTTGTGGGTCAGTGAGGTCTGTGTTGAATATGCAGAGGTATCAGACCTGGGAAACTTGTCTTTCTAGTAATCCGCTAAAACAATTAAAGTCAGATCCCGATCAGAAATGCCTTTGCCTTATAATAGCCACCTTGTTCCCTGTAGGGATGCAAGCCCAAGACTGTGGATTACATATGCTTGGCTGGAGCTGGTTCTGTGTTTTTAGTCCAATTAGGGAAGGATTTTTGGTCCCTGTGTTTTTTGTAGTTGCTTCTATCAGGCCAGGAGAATGGGTTAGGAAAAGAAAAAAAAAAAATGAAAGAAAAACCGCAGAGCAGTTTACTCTCTGGCTCAGGAAATTTGAATGTTAATGAAGCCGCCTGAGAAGGAGGGGGGTTCAGATAAATAGGAGAGAGTAGCACCCCGGAATATAGACAAAGTTACTTATCTTGCTTGGGATGACTGTTTTATCTGAGATTCCCGAGGGGCACTTCATCGACGGTGTCCGCTGGCTGGATAGAGATTGCCCCTGAGGGTCAGTCCATGTACCATGCTTGCTCTGTCTCAGAAGCCGCAGTTAGTTCCTCTGCTCCCAATCCAAAGCCCAGCGCCAAGGTTCCCCGGCTGGGACACTGCACTCCCGGCTCCAAAACCAGTCGCTGCCTCCCGGGGACTTCTTCTCCCACCAGCAGCGTGGCTGTGCTGCCCATGGGGACCGGCTGGGCCCCCTCCCGGGGTCAGTTCAGGGGGCTAGGGCTGCGCCCCATGTTTGCGCTATCTCAGGATGCTGTGCTCAGCTTCCCTGCGCCCAGTCCAAAGCCCGGCGCCAAGGTTTCCTGACTGGGACGCTGGCTCCAGGCTCCGAAAACAGTCGCTGCTTCCCCATGGTTGTTCGTTCTCAGTCTCTGTCACTCAGGTCAATTCTTTAGATCTGTGTTTGATGGTCAGGATTCATAGATTGTCAAGCATGTGATCGATTCACTTGTTTTTCAGAGTCTTTGTTGCAAGAGGGATCCAAGGTAGATTCTACCTAGTCAACCATCTTGGCCTCGTCTCTCCTGAGTCCATAATTCTTATATGAATCGTTGTTCCTTTCATCAAATCAGGATACATTGGGCCCAATGCACCTTAAGGTATAAGTACATCAAAGTAAATGGACATTCAAGTTTGATTTCTCTTTTTAGAAAATAGAAAAACAAAGAGAGCTGAAGAAACTAATTTTTAAGACAGTTTATTCTTGTTTTAGAAAAAAGTATTAGAAAGTAGGAAATCTTAAGAATGAAAAAATTATATGAAGTATGTCTATCACGTTCAAATACAAAGTTATGGCAAATTATTTTTGGTCAATAAGGGTAGAAGAACATGCCCCCCTGACTTGTACATAAATATAACCATTAAAGAAAAATCATGTTATTGGGTCTTGTGAAATAGTACTGTGATAATAACTATACTACATTTTGTTGTTTTGAATTTCTGGATTACTGGGAAAAGTTTTACTCTAAAATAATCTACATCCCTCTCTATCCCTTAGTGAGTCTTAATATGTAGATAATTTGGGGGAGAAAAATAAAATAAATACTTAAGGATGAATCTATATGAAATAATTTACACTATTCTAATAAATTCACATATAATGGCATAAATACACTATATAATAGTAATAAGTGCTCACTAAAGCCAGAATCCATGCTTATCTCATGGTTTTATGCTGAAGCTGAGCGGAGTAATTGGCTTATGGGTAAATAATAAATAGTCATCGAATGAATGTGAAAGTGTTCAAAGAAAGTATCAGTAATTACTGGGGAGGATTGTTTAAATATGTTTTACGAATATTTCCTATGAGAATTTTTCATTAAATGTGAGCTTTTATGGAATTATTATATTGTATTTTCCAATTTATAAGAAACGTGAAGCAAATAGAGGATCTGTGATTAAATTGCAAAATCTGAAAGTTAAATGATGAGATTTAGTTACACTTATTACATATAACATTTATGAGGAGCCCTGGTGGCACAGTGATGAAGCTCTTGGCTGCTAACTGATAGGTGGCTGTTCAAATCCACCAACTGCTCTGCCAGAGAAAGACGGGGCAGTCGGCTTTCATAAAGATTACAGCCTTGGAAACCCTATGGGACAGTTTAACTATGACCTATTGGGTCATTATGAGTGCCAACTAGATAGCACACCACAGTCTACTTCATAAGGTACCTGGGTGGTGCAAACGGTTTGTGCTGGACTACTAACCTGAAAAAGAGCCCTAGTGGCTCAGTCGTTAAGTGTTCAGCTGCTAACCAAAAGGTTGACAGTGGAACCTACCAGCAGCTCCCCCAAAGAAAGATGTGGAAGTCTGCTTTCCTGAAGATTACACCATTGGAAGCCCCATGAGGGCCATTCTACCCTGTTGTGTAGGATCACTGTGAGTCAGAATCCACTTTACAACAATGGGATGGCCTTTTACGTTGCTCTTTTAAAAGCACTCGTGTCCAATTGGGGGAAGAATTAGGTAATAATAGGCAAAAATACGCTTTTGTTAGTCTGATGATGTTTGTTTTATTCCCATAAACTATACAGGAGAAAAAAATACTGTATGTTCTATGTAATATGTAAGGCTGCTGTTCAGAAGACATATTAAGAATTGAAAATAATAAGCCAATGCTCATTTAAAACTCATTTTCTTTTATGCCTTTCCATTCTTTTAAAAGTCTATGTTCGTGCCTTCTTTACTTACTGTTGTATAAATATCAACACAGAATTAAAAATCCCCCATTCAAGTTTTTACCTCATCCCTCCCTTATCTTTCAGTACCAAACCTTCATTTTGAATAATTTACTGTATATATGTGTGTGTATATATACAGTAAATATATACATTTATATATAAGTATATATGTGTATATATATTCCATAATACAGAGATTCATTTTCAAGTTTTGTTTTTTTTTGAGAGCTGAAAAATACACTCTAAAATAATCCACAAACTGACAGCAGAGGGCGCTCATTTCCTGCTGTGATGAATAACTGAACTACTATATTTTCCCACAAAGGTATATCGCTTTGTCAGCTTGATTAGAAAAACTAAAACAAAAAAAAGAATGGAAATGTACTTTCCCCTCAAAAAAAAAAAAAAAATTAAGGAAGAGAAACTGAAGTCGGAAATGTTTGTCAGTGAATCAATTGTGAGAGAAAATTAAACTCGTAAAATACAAAAAAGTAAACAGAGCTTTCAAAGATAACACACGTGAATAAAAACCTATCTGCATCTATCTATCTGCCTGTCTCTCTCTATCATTTTCTATAATTTTTCTATCAATCATCTTTTACCTATATCTTTGTTTTTGTCCCTATTTATTTATATGTTGATTATATAAATACTTCAATATTCTGTGTAATAGCATCCTTTGCAACTTTGCAGCACCATGACTGGATAAAAATGACCTGTTTTGATAATTAAATTTATCTACTGTATACAGCTGAAGCTATGTGTGTGTGTGTGTGTGTGTGTATGACACTGCACGGGAGAGAGATATATATGTAAAAAAATTGTACACTATTTTGATGCGAGTGATGCTATCAAATTTTCTTAAAATATATTTAAATAAGAACACCTTCGAAGAATATTTTTGAAATGTAATATTTTAATCTTTTTATACTGGCTTTTCAGTAAATCACTAACACCAAGATTTTAAGTTTAAAATGAGGTTCAATAAGAACTGGTGTTTTTATTTTAGTTTTAAATAACTGCCTTTGTTTATATTTTAATTTATTTTTATTTTTCTAATGAGGACCGAGCAGGAGTAAATATCATTTATATATCTGACAACCACAGGACATATGTCATGTGAATCAGCTCAGCCTCCTAGGGTTCTGAAATTTGGCCTGTTATCGTTTTATAATGAAATCACCCCTTAATTGGAAAGTGTAGAGAATATTACTTTAATAAATATTTAATTAAAAAAAGACTTTTTCTCTATTCATTAGACTCCAGAGTAATATATGTTCATTAGAAGATGAACGAGAGTATTTAATATTCTTCATTTACAACAGAAGATCCCATGAAAGAATACATGAATACATAAGCTGGGACCTTCACACTTTTTCAGCTTTAGCCACAATGATTAAGTTAAACTCACAGAGTCTTCTATATGCTTCAGTTTGAGCTTTAAAGAAATTAAATAATATGTGATTAAAATTTCAGGCTATGTTTTTCTTAAAGTGTGAACTTTTAAGGTTTACGATAATGTTAACTAAAATTGAATGTTATTCAACCATAAAAAAGGAATGAAGTCCTGATATACACTACATACAACATGGGTGAATCTTGAAAACATTATGCCATGTGAAAGAAACCAGACACAAAATGTCATAAATTGTATAATTTCATTGACATAGACTATCCAGAGTAAGAAAATCTATAGAGACAGAAGGAGGATTGGTGGTTGTCAGGAACTGGAGACAAAGAAGAATGGAGTCCAACTGTTTAATGGGTACAGGTTTCCTTTTGGAAACTAGATAGAGGTTGTGATTGCACAACATTGTGAATGTATTACATGCCACTGAGTTTTTTACTCCAAAACAGTCAATTTTATGTACGTCAATTTCACCTCAATAAATTTAAAAAAAAAAATAGTGAATGGTACAAGTAGTATATTTTAAGCTAAAGTATGTTGATTTTTTAAAGGATTTTGAAGAACACAAAGATCTCTACAGAATGCCAATATGGGTTTTAATATTAATTCAAATAATATTGATTAAAATAATATACACATTTTAATTTTGAAATTACTCATTAATTTCAATTCCATGAGAAAAAGAAGCAAAATATACATACATTTAAGTTGAGACTAACAGTTAAATATTTAATTGATGCATACCAACTTTCTCTTTTACTTGTTTCTACCAATTTCTAGTACTTTGAGTATTGCAGTTTTTGAAATTAGTATTTAATAAAACCCATAAACTATGAATCATGTGTCTTATATCTCAGTGATGATTGCAGCAGCTATGGCTTACTTTGCTTGCAATTAAAATGTTGGTGATGAAGCAACTTCAGCTACCTTATAAACATAGCATTTGGACACAAATATCTGAAACATTCAGAAGATTTAATCATACAGTTAATGTATTCTATTTATATGATAAAGACAACTTGCTGCCTAGTCAATCAAAATGCTTTTTGAAAATATTCTTTAGAAGTAAATAAGTAAAAAATTTAGTAAATATAAACATATTGGATTATTTGTTTATATAAATAGTACCAAATGCCTTCAAGTCAATTCATTTTTACGTATAACCCAGTGCCTTCGAGTCGATTCCGACTCATAGCGACCCTATAGGACAGAGTAGAACTGCCCCACAGAATTCCTAAGGAGCGCCTGGCAGATACGAACTGCCGACCCTTTGATTAGCACCCATAGCACTTAACCACTACGCCACTAGGGTTTCCTTTTTGTGTATAGAACTGTGATAAAAAAAATCAATGAAAATCATTTATCGTATTGACCAATATCTCTAATTATTGTATAGATGTTGCTGGCAACACCGGGAGATAGAATCTTAGATATTTTGAGCTCTAGTTGCTACTACTCCAGGTAGATAGCCCCTGAATGACAAGAAGTTAACCTTTTTAATACAAAAATTAATAATATCACATTAACGCTATTGTTCACGAAATACTTCTTCCATACTTAAACTTATTAGGGTGTTTTATAAAGGTATTATTATTTTTTAATAAATAAATAAACAATAGAAGGAAACTGGATATGATCCAAAGTTTTCTGAAAATTTTGTTTTTGTTTCATATTTTAATTATACAGAAAAATTATTTCTGGAAACCAGAATTCAGACATTAACATATATGTGTTTGTAGGTAGAATGTATGTTTAATAATAGGAACTAAAAAGAGACACAAGCCCACTGAAATGTTTTCTTCAACAATTTTAAACATTTTACATTTCATATTTGACAAGTCTCATCTGTGTATAACTCACTGAATATTTTTCTTAGAGCTCTACATTTGCATTTCCTTTTATTTAAAAAAAATGTTGATTTTTACTAAATTTGTTTAGGCAATGATTGTCCATTCAGAACGACAGTCGATTCAAACTGTCAGCAGTCTTTATGAATCAATGCAGATGGCTCCACGATTGATCCGGCTATTGCAATCAGTATAGATTTTGAACAGCCCGTCAGCTGCGGCACAATCTGTTTCACCGCAGAAGCTGTATCCTTTTTCTAGGTCCTACCTTTTAGAGAAGGAGGTGTTGAACTGCATACAAATTCACAAAAAGTCATCTAATCAATAAAATAGAAGGCGATGAATGACAAGTAAAACTTAGGGGAAAAAAAGCAAGTCGACTGCTTTTTATAGGAGTAAAAGGAGACAAAACATTAGGAGTTTCTAATAAAAATAATTGTTTCTAAGAATAAGTAACTTGTTGGTTAACGGGGAAAATTTGCATAGTGTGGATAATCAATATGTGGTAAGCACTAATAATGCAAGATGATAGAAGAATAGGAGCAGATTTTTTAGCTGTATGTTGATAAATGCCTCATCTCCCTTTCTCCTTAAGGTCTTTCTGTTTCGGTTAATAGCTACATCACTGAACAGAAACCTCGATCACGATTAACTCTGTCACCAGGTACTCTGGTACTATCACTACCAGTTGTACCAGCTGCCACCAGTGGATTCAGACTCATGACAACCTCGTATGTGTCAGGATAGAACGGTAGTCCACAGGATTTTCAGTGGCTGATTTTTCAGAAGTCTTCCAGTATCACTGTTATCCTAGGTTCTATTACTAGTTCTTGGTCTCAGGTGAGAAAACTGAAGCTTAAATCTCACATGGAGATGAAGTGAAAAACAAGCCTATCTGCACCCAAGGCCAGGGTTTAAACAACAATGTATTACTTCACCCATGTATTCTAACTCTAGATTTCACTTCCATCCATCCGTGTTTTCCCATTCTTTTTTCCTCCTCTGACTTAATCCTTGATGTTACTCCACCACTCGTCTGGTATTTGGTCATTAGTGTTCAATGCGTCAAATCTGTTTTTGAGATGGTCTCTAAATTCAGGTGAGATATACTCAAGGTCGTATTTTGGCTCTCATGGACTTGTTCTAATTTTCTTCAGTTTCAATTTGAACTTGCATATGAGTAATTGATGATTTGTTCTGTAGCCGGGCCCTGGCCTTGTTCTGACTGATGATATTGAGCTTTTTCATTGTCTCTGTCCACAGATGTAGTCGATTTGATTCCTGTGTATTCGTCTGGTGAGGTCCATGTGTATAATTGACTTTTTTGTTGATGAAAAATGTATTTGAAATGAAGCAATCATTGGTCTTGCAAAATTCTTTGTTTCTAACTTTTGCATTCCAAATACCACTAATTATCAATGCGTCCTGATTGCATGTTCGATCAATTTCAGACTGCAGAAGTTGATAAAAATCTTTAATTTCTTCATCTTTGGCCTTAGTGGTTGGTGCGTAGATTTGGATAATAGTCTCATTAACTACTCTTCCTTGTAGGTGTATGGGTATTATCCCATCGCTGGCAGTGTTGTACTTAAGGATAGATCCTGAAACGTTCTTTTTGACTATGAATGCAATGCCATTCTTCTTCAAGTTGTCATTCCCAGCATATTAGATCATATCATTGTTTGATTCAAAATGGCCAGTACCAGCCCATTTTAGCTTACTAATGCCTAGGATATCAATGTTTATTCATTCCATTTCATTTTTGATGATTTCCAATTTTCCTAGATTCATACTTCATACAATTCCAAGTCCCAATTATTATTGAATGTTTGCAGCTGTTTCTTCTTATTTTGAGTCATGCCACATCAGCAAATGAAGGTCCCTAAAGCTTGATTCCATCCATGCCATTAAGGCGGACTCTACTTTGAAGAGGCAGCTCTTCCCAGTTGTCTTTTAGTGTCTTCCTGAGAGGTTCTTTTTCTGGCACCGTATCAGACAATTTTCTGATGTTATTCATAAGGTTTTCACTCTACTGAAAGCACTGGTGAAAAACAATTTGCCAGGAATTGATAGAATATCAATTGAGATGTTTCAACAAACAGATGCAGCTCTGGAAATGTCCACTTGTCTACACCAAGAAATTTGGAAGACAGCTATCTGATGAACTGACAGCAAGAGATCCATATTTATGACGATTGCCAAGAAAGATGATCCAACGAAATGCAGAAATTATTGAACAGTATCATTAATATCATATGTAAATAAAATTTTACTGAAGATCATTCAAAAGCAGCTGCAGCAGTATATAGTCAGGGAATTGCCAAAAATTCAAGCCCAATTCAGAAGAGGATGTGGAACGAGGGATATCATTGCTGATGTCAGATGGATCTTGTCTGAAAGCAGAGAATACCAGAAAGATGTTTAAAAGAAAGATGTTTACCTGTGTTTTATTGACTATGCAAAGGCATTTGACTATGTGCATCATAACAAATTATGGATAACACTGTGAAGAATGGGAATTCCAGAACACTTAGTTGTGCTCCTTAGGAACCTGTACATAGATAAAGAGGCAGTAATTGGAAGAGGACAAGGCGGTACTGTGTAGGTTAAAGTCAAAAAAGGTATGTGTCAGGATTGTATCCTTTCACCAAACCTATTCAAGCTATATGCTGAGCAAATAATCAGAAAAGCTGGACAATATGAAGAAGAATGTGTCGTCAGGATTGGAGGAAGACTCATTAATAACCTGCATTATGCAAATGACACAACCTTGCTTGCTGAAAGTGAAGAGGACTTGAAGCACTTACTGATGATGATCAAAGACTACAACATTCAGTATGGATTACATCTCTACATAAAGAAAACAAAAATCCTCACAACTGGACCAAAAAGCAATGTCATAATAAATGGAGAAGATATTGAAGTTGTCAAGGATTTCATTTTACTTGGATCCACAGTCAACACCCATGGAAGCAGCAGTCTAGAAATCAACAGACACATTGCACTGGGCAAATCTGCCACAAAAGATCTCTTTAAAGTGTTCAAAAGCAAAGATGTCACCTTGTGGGCTAAGGTGTGCTTGACCCAAGCCATGGTGATTTCATTCTCCTTATATGCATGTGAAAGCTGGACAATAAATAAGGAAGATTGAAGAATTGTGGTGTTGGTGAAGAGTATAGAATATTCCATGGACTACCAAAAAATGAACAAATTTGTCTTGCAAGAAGTACAGCCAGGTTCACCTTAGAAGCAAGGATGGGGAGACTACGTGTCACATACTTTGGACATGTTATCAGGAGGAATTAGTACCTGGGGGAAGACATCATATTTGGTAAAGTGGAATGTCTGTTAAAAAGAGGGAGACCCTCAATGAGATGGATTGACACAGTGGCTGCAATATGGGCTCAAGCATGACAAGGACTGTGAGGATGGTGCAAGCCCAGGCAATGTTTCATTTTGTGGTGCAAAGGGTTACTATGAGTTGGAACAGACTCGATGGCACCTAACAACAACAAAAACAACAACTTAATCCTTTGTGTACCTTGTTTCAAAATTGTTTCTGTCTCTATTTTCTTCCACCCTGGCATCCACACTACTATCAGAATAATTTTTCTGTATAATATTTGCTTAAAAACTTTAGGAATCGTCTTTACACACTGAATAAAGGACAGTTTCAGAAAACAACTTTAGTTTCATTCTTACATCCCACCGTATACACAAAGGGTAAATTCAAGTTGAACCGTTCTTTTCCAAAACTGACCTATTCTTTATATACCTTCATTGCTTTGCTTACTATATCTCTTCTTTTGGGAAGATCTCTCTAATCCACTTTGGTTTATAAAATTACTATCTATCCTCTAAGTCCCAATTCAAATGCCACCTTTTCCATCAAGCATGCCACAAATTTTATAGATAGATAGGTGATAGATAGATAGATAGATAGATAGATAGATAGATAGATAGATAGATAGATAGATAGATAATCTTCCTTATTTATATAATCAAAGTATATGTTCATGAGCGAGTCCCGGTATCACAGTTATTAAAGTGCTCAGCAGCTAACTGGAAGTTGAGGAGTTCAAACCCACCAGCAGCTCTTCAGGAAAAAGTGTAGCAGTCTCCTTCTGTAAAAACTTACAGCCTTGGAAACCCTACGGAGCAGTTCCACTCTGCCCATACAGGGTCGCAGTATGAGTCAGAATCTACTGGAGGGCAACCGGTCTCTTTTTCTCTCTCTTTTTTTTTTTTTTTTTGTATACCTGTGGTTGTAGTCCTATTTTGGAATAGGGTTATCTTTATTATGTTAATGAGTCAATTTCAGTGTTATCCTGTAGGTGGCATCTAGAATAGTGTTGAGACCTTGCCAAAACCAAAACCAAATCCATTGCCTTGGAGTGAATTCTGACTCATAGGGACCCTATAGGACAGAGTAGGAGTGCCCCATAGGTTTTCCAAGGAGCAGCTGGTAGATTTGAACTGCCAACCTTTTGGTTAGCAGCCCAGCCCTTAAGCACTGGGCCACCAGGGCTCCACTGAGAACACAGCGGAGACTTAACACTTGGGTGAAAAATGAATGAAATATTTCAGATAGGTAATTTTGACATCAAAAGCATGGCAATGAGCTCTAAGTCTGGTAATAAAAATACATAAAAATAATTCAAAGATTGTTAGGAATCTATCTAAAGCAAATTTAATTTACATTTATCAAAGTAATCTCCCCCTCCCCCCAGCACTCCCAAAGAACCTCGGAGTGAAGGCCCTCAGACAATGCTGACAAAAAAATTTGACCTGGGAAATTTTTAAAATATGAAGATTCCCAGTTTTTGAACTAAATGGTTTTGCAATAAGGCCGTAAATCTTCATTTTAAATAGCTTCTCAGGGGATTAAGAATGAGAGACAGATTTGGGAACTAATGTATTAACGTCTGCTCCCCTTCTATTCAAGGCCTTTCTTATTTTTGGTGGCCAGACAACAATCATTGTGTGTTTCTATCCCTTAGAAAAAACATTTGCCAAATTTACCTGAACATAAGATTCACCCGGGGTAATTATTATAAATATAGATTTATGGTCCCGCCTTGGGAAATTTTGATTCAAAAGGCCTAAAGTGGATCCTGGGAGTATAGAATTTTAGCAGACATCTTAGGAATATATAACGGCCTGCAACTTGGGGGGAACCCTGGCCTGATTAGTATATATTCTTTTTTTTTTTTTTGTAGTAGTTGGTATATACAACCACAATCCTCATTCTGACTAGAAAATAGACACTATACATAGAAAGGCATTTCTTTGTTAAGTTTTACAACCAGAGTGGATGAACATTATCAACTAAAGCATCATTTGAAAGTAACCAAATCTTTACCTTCTTAACTATCATTCCAAAGTAAACAAATCTTTATTTTTCTGCTGAGCAATAATCAAATAGGAATCTGTTTTATTGTCTATGTGTGTGTGTGTGCTAGCTTGCCTGTGGTTCTTTTTAAATCACGGCTTTACTGTCCTTTTAAATGGTAATATTCAAAAGACCATTGTTTTAAAAGTTATCAGCCTCTCAAAGCTTAGTATGAAAAAACTCCAGCTTCTATTTAAAAGTGTAGTAATTGATATATAAATATAAAACAAGTAGTACATTTAAACACTCCGTACGTGTTAGTAACTGAGCATTAACGTAATGCCTTTTACAGTTAAACAAGGCTTAAAGAAGAAAAAAAAAAAAGAAGAATCCATGTTAATTTGAAATATTACCTGGTGTTCTTGTTCTTGTTTTATAGGCCCTTCTTTTTTTTTTTTATTTTGCTGTTGTTTTTGTTATTGTTGAGAATATACATAGTAAAACATACACCAATTCAACAGTATCTACATGTACAATTCAGTGACATTAATTATATTCTCTGAGTTGTGCAACCATTCTCAGCCTCCGTTCCTGAGTTGTTCCTCCCTCATTAACATAAACTATCTGCTCCCTAAAGTTCCTGTCTAATCCTTCAAGTTGCTGTTGTCAATTTGATCCTGCATAGATTGTTCTTCAAAGAGCATAATACTCAAGGCAGACATTTTTTACTAGTTCAGCTAAATTATTGTTTGGTTTTAAGAAGACTTCAAAGGGGATATTTTTGGTTAAAGGTTTGAAGATTATTTCAGGACAACAGTTTCAGGGGTTCATTCATCCTCCATGGCTCTATTAGAATGGAGTCCATGAGAATTTTAAATTCTGTTCTGCATTTTCCCCCTTTTCGTAAGGATTCTTCTTGATCTTTTAGCAAATTAAGCATGGATATTGACCTTCTTTAATATCAGTGTGATATAGTTATATGTACAGTGGTAATTAAGGAGCCCTGGTAGTGGTGTGGTTAAAGCAATTGACTGCTAACCAAAAGGTCAGCAGTTCGAAACCACCAGCAGCTCCAAACCACCAGCAGCTCCATGGGAGAAGGATGTGGCAGTTTGCTTCTGTAGAGATTTACAGCCTTGCAAACCCTATGGGGTCACTATGAGTTGGAATTGGCTTAATGGCAGTGGGTTTGGATTTGGGTTATGGTGATAATTAACAAGATAATAAACAACGAAAGCTTTATTTCTTTTTCTATATTTTCAGGAAAAGTAGATGTCTTTATAGATATAGCATAAACATTACCACCTGGTGAGGCCAGATAACTGTTTTTCATTACACTAAAATTAAGCTTTCGGGCCAAGCCATTATCACTGAAGGTTCCCTTTTAGAATATTATATGTGTGTATATAAAATTAACACCATAGCTCCAAATTTATTCATATATAAATTATATATTTGTATAATTATTTATATCATATATAATTATATATTTTACTTTTTTATGTATGGGCTTTTGGCAAATCACATCCTTAGGGTATTTAAAAGACATAAGCTTATATTTCTCTTATAATTACTTATTCATTATATCAACTGATTTTTTTAAATTTTAACTCAAAAATCTTGTGCATTTTTGTTTTCATCTAATAATTTTTATACTTAACCCCTATTTTTTTAATTTCATATGATTTCTATACATTTGAATTTTTTTTGAATGTAGGATTTTATCTAATAATCTTTCAATATCCAGTAGCTAGTACAAAGAGCCTGGTGTATAAGAAGAGCTTAAAACATGTTTACGGAATACCTGGATTAATTCCTGAGTGCTATTCTTTGTTTCCATCATTTATTCAGTAAACTTGACAGCATTGTAATGTTTAGTACTCTATCTTCTCAATGTCAAGTATTGTGAAATAGTCACAAATTGCATGCTTTTACAAAACTAATTTCCTGGTAATGTTTGTCCTTTTCTCACCTTCTCTTTCACTTTCATTGCAATGGGCCTTATTTGAGAATGACATATATTTAAATATATAATGCACACATAGTGAAGTTACTAGAATACAGTGAAGAATTTAAACTAGGCACATTCAGCTACAGAGAACAGACACTTGCTTAGGTAACTTCCATCAGTGTAGGTTTGTTCTTCAGATACAGAAAGCAGTGAGAGGGAAAACCATTTGCGTTGGTGCCCAGCCAGGAGAGTAGAGGCTTTTCTGGTTGGAACAGTACTGCAAGTCATACCCCTGCAGCTCCGGTGTCCAACATCAACCACAGAGATTATTCTCAGGAGCAAGTGCTCCAGCACGTGATATTTTAGCTACACTCTGTCTTTGCTTTACTGCGTTATGGTTCCTCAACCTCAGCGTTTCTGCTTACTCCTGGACTCTTCCATCTCCAGTTTCTGTTTCCTGCCTTCTTCGCTTTCATGTAACTCAGCCATCCTAACAAATCAAACCAAACCCACTGCCACGGAGTCGATTCCAACTCATAAAGACCGTATAGTACAGAGTAGAACTGCCCAAAATGGTTTCCAAAGAGTGGCTGGCAGATTGGAACTACTGACCTTTTGGTTAGCAGCTGAGCTCTTAACCACTGTGCCAGCAGGGCATGAAAAGTCCTGTACCAGCCTCTATCACAGGAAGCTCCTCCTGTACCACGTGCTCATCCCTACAGTAAAAAGAGCAGTGAGGGCAATGGGATATTGACGTTGAAAACACAGAGATTCTGCGTAAGCGACCCCTCAGAATCAGGCTGTAAGCATGACTAACACTGTTTTTTTCAGAATGAATAAACACAACTAATAAAATGCTATGTAGTTCTCCAGAGCTTTCCATATTTATTTCTATATTTTTCCTGTTTAAATATGCCATTAGACTAATAAATAAACACTTTTTAAAATGCTCCTAATGCAGAAATCACATCTACACACAAACTGCATAGAATGATATTTAGATGGAGTGTAAAGATCACATCTTATTAGTGATCAACTGTAATTATTTGAAGTGGGAATGTAAGTTTCTTCTTTTATACTTTAATATAATACAGGAAATCATCCTAACCGTCTCAAAAAAGAAAAAATATTCCATAAGATTATTTGGAAAACAGTCCTTATAAAAATGAACAAGCGTAATTTAAGGCAACTTCCCTACTTCTGTACATGTGACACTCTGAATATAATATATATTATCTTTCCAGACCCTACTTGCCAGAGACAGGCTAAATTGTTGGTGATTTAATTGCTCCCGGGATTGCAAAGGTGATCTTGTAGTTTGCCTCCAGTGACAGGTGTTATCCCTTTATTATAATTTGAACCCCTGGGTGTTAAAATATTCATGGTTTTTCTATTAGGAAATCTGCATACTTCTACAGCCATGTTTATTCATAATCCTCTGATGAGTTGCAGACAAGCTTACTGAGAGCTTAAGGCTTTGGCATTTTCGTCAGAAATTACTACTCTCACCCACAAAGACTAGGCTCATTTGCATTCATATTTTAAAAATTCATTAAATAGCTATATGTTAGTGTTTTGAGTCTTTTGATATTAAATACTTTGTGAATTGCTGCATTTTCTAGTGTACTCTATTTAGCAATTAGTACTTACAGTGTATATATATATATATGTAAAATATGCATTAGGCTGGTTTTAAAATGTCTGTACACCAGAGGGCATCATAGCTTTTATTCAAAGCTTCCTTTGAAAGAAATTTGCTTTTAAAGTGAGTTCTCATAAGCAAAACACCTTTTCTCTTCATAGTCATTTCTCATCTTTTGCTTTAATATGTATAAAGCATGTTTAAACAGTATTATTCATCCACGTTCATTGAATAAACACTAAATAATAAAGATAAACCATATTAATGACTTTCTTACTTGTAGCTTCGTACATTTTACCTTCTTTCTTCCTACTTCAGGGCGACCCTCACTGTATCTAGTTTTCTATGTCCTTTCTTAAGATAGTGTGTAGACTATTTACTAAATCCTATCCCTTTTTTTATCCCTAGATTACTTCTTGATTCTTTTTAAATCTCCTTTATATTAAGGTTATATAAGTTAAATTACCATTCTTAGAAAAGTGTTCCATTTGACCTGTTATGAAAGCATTTATTGAATATTAGAAGTAAAGGACTCAGCTTCAGCCTCCCATGATCTCTTTCTAGTAGAGAAAATACAGAAATATACATGATAGATCACATTCAGAGTGACGAGTTTCGGTACCCAAAGTGCTGAGAGAACTTAGTGTCCACAACTAGGTCTACCAACTATGAAGTGTGTGAGTGATAAAGAAAGATGGTTGAGGCTGGGCCAAGATTGGGGAAAACAAAATGAAAAAGCAGGCTATGAAAATCCTACTTATTTTTCCAATAATTTTAAAATGAAATAGGGAGGTATTCATACATAAGGGCAGATAATTAGAGAAAAAGGAAAAATTATTTCATTTTTGTGGATTTCATGAAAGTGGCGCCAAAATAAATATGGTCAGAGGAAAGGCTAGAAAAACTTCTGAAACCATGCAATTTCAGGACTAGTTTTTCTTTTCTTTTTTCTTGCATATTTTTGCAACATGATGTGATTTGTACCTTTTCAAGAGTGAAACTGCAGAGTGATTATACCTTCAGGATAAAATAAAATACGTACAGCAACAAAGGCATAAGAGAAAAGGTAAGTGGAAGCTCAGGGGTGTAAGAGTAATACATTCATTCTAGGAAGTGCAAGTAGCCCAACAGGTTACAAGTAAGCCTTCAGAAGAGAGAAAACATTCATTTAAAAAATGTATTTCAATAGCCTGGGTCAATCCTTTCAATAGAATAAGGAGTCAATACACATGCATGATGCTTAACTTGAAAGGAATATAGACATGGATATGAAAATTTTCAACATAATTCTATTTAGAATGACAGTATTCAAAATCTCAGAAGCAGTAGTTCTAATTTCAGTTCTGTGCTAATTATCCTTGCTAACTTAATTTAGTAATTTAACATACCCATGCCTTGCTTTACCTGTTAAATAATGGAGCTGAACTCCTTAATAACATGTTTGATCATCGAATTTGTACCAGGCCTTGGGATAATGCATTTATATACATTATCTATTTTACTCCTCACAACAACCCTAACAAAAGGTGTGTTAATTATCCTCATTTATTACAGGAGCTGCAAAGTTACTTGGATCATAGCCTCAAGCATTTTACCAAACACCTTCCTGATAGTATCTGGCAGAGTGAAGACCAAGAGTCCATCTCAGTTCTTATTGAAAAGGTCACTCTAATGTCCTTCTACTTCTGAAATGCTATTGTTCTACAGAACAAAAGAAATTATGTAGTCATTGCTCAAGAAAAACTAATCCAATTGTCCTACACTCTATCTCTCCTCTGGATATTATGTTATTTTCTATTATAATTTTGGTGGAAAAAAAAATCAGTTGCTTCTTAAAATCCCAAATGTTTGAGTTTTAACATTTAACCAGCCTAGTTTTCTTTTTAAAGGAAAACACTTTAATCATTTAGACTATGAAAGTAGAATAAAATAGGTATTCAGAAATAATCTCCACACTGGTCTAGCAAGTGCTTTTTCTTAAGCATTCTTTTCTATTTCCTTCAAGAAGAGAACAAAAGTATCTCCTTGCTGATTCACTTTGCAAAGTGTGAGTCATTGCCCTTCACAAAGGGAGAAAAAGATGCATTAAAAAAAGCCATGAACGCTATTCAAATTCATTGCCTCTTCCAGGTGTTGGTAATTGAGTTGCTTCAAGATCAATATGAAACTGTCTAGGATACAGAAAGTCAATAGCTGCTGCCAAAGTCAGACTGGCTAGTTTAGGTGTCCATACAAGCAACATCTCCAGCTGTTGCTTCGGAGCAAAGCTGAATCTGCATAACAAAACTGGAAGTGAATTCCATAAAACAGAAAGCTCTGAAGAATATTGCTTTGACACACAGAAGTTTAGGGGTTGATATTTACTAGATGCCGGAGTGACACTGAACGAGTCAGTCACACATGTGACTCTATCTAAAATCTGATTTTTTAAAAACAAGGTCTCTGTCCAAGATTATGATTCCTAGTTTCCTAAAATTTAAATTATCATTTAAAGAAAATATAATGCAACTACATTAATTATTTTCTACAAAATAAGTTAGTTTTACTCTGACACTGAAAATATTGCATTATAATACCTCTTCATTAACTAAGAGTTGATATGGAATGTAGTAAAAGCACATCCAAAAAAATTAATAATTTTCTGAAACTGTAATTCCCTGAAAACACTCGTCATTATTCTGAGGAAAAGATGTTACCATCTTCCTCACCAAGAGTTCCCAAATTTGTCAATGAAAGTTGGATTAAAGATAGTTATGGAAATTCTGACTACTAGTTCTGATATGGAAACCCTGTGGCATAGTGGTTAAGAGCCGTGGAAGCTAACCAAAAGGTCGGCAGTTTGAATCCACCAGGCGCTTCTTGGAAACTGTCAGGAAGCTCTACTCTGTCCTATAAGATCAGGATGAATTGGAATCAACTTGATAGCAATGGTTTGGTTTCAGGTTTAATTCTGATATGGAGTTCTACTTTCATTGGCAAACTTAGGAATTCTTTTGTTGAGGAAGTTGGCAGTGTATTTTCCTCCTAATAATGACTAATGTTTTCAGGGAACTAGAGTTTCACAAAATTAATTTTTATTTTCTAGAACATAACCTTGACCTGTGTGGAGAACGGTGAGAAGAGTATTGCTTCCTCTTTGAAACTCTAGACCCTGCCGCCATAGAACCAGTCTTAATTTCATGTAGCTCAGTCTGAGGCAAGACTTTTACAGAAGGCGAAGAAAGGAAAACAAGGACTATAAAAAAAAAAATAGGCATAGAATATTGGACAATAACAATATAATATTTTGTGTTAACATTCTCTGCCGTACATTCTGAAGCCAACAGGCCACATCTTTTTCTGATTCCTCACCGTGTGTATAAAAAAATAATGGTGCCAAAATATCATCTTGCTTTTTTAAAAAGAAGGCTCTGAAAGGCAGGGATTCTCAGTGCCATTGTCTTGCTTTCTATTCTCTGTGTTTTTAACAACAATTTACAGTGAGATTTTTATCTCTTTCAGGGGATTTCAGAATTTCCCAGTCTGCGCTACGATGAGAGTAGTTACGTAATTTTCTGTGAGGTAAATGCACTTCAGTTCAGGATGGAGTTAGAAGTTACCTCAATAAAAAGAGTAAAAGTCCACACAATGATTTTACAATTGCTAAGATTACCTGTTCATTTTATAACACAGTCGAGGTCCATTAACTCTTAACAGTAAGAACTATAAACAGTGCTTCTTGAAAGCTGAGATATTTTTAGTTGACATATGGACTTGACAAAAAAATAATAAAATTGACACTAGCCTTGCTGGTGCAGTAGTTAAGCTCAGCTGCTAACCAAAAGGTCAGCAGTTTGCATCTAGCAGCTGCTTCTTGGAAAACCTGTGGGGCAGCTCTATTCTGACCTATAGAGTTGCTATGAGTTGGAATCTCACCTCTACAACAATGGGTTTGGTTTGTTTTTTGGAGGCTTCTCTTAAATCACCTCAAAGATCTGTCATCAGATTCACAGGGCACATGTTTCCTACCCTATGGTTTCCTCACTGGTGATATACTGCTTCATTTTTTTGAGGGTCCACTCTTCAGCTGCCCTGTGGGAGAATGATGTGGCAATCTGCTTCCGTAAAGATTTACAGCATTGGAAACTGTATGGGGCAGTTATACTCTGTCCTATAGGGTCACTATGAGTCAGAATGGACTTGAAGGCAAGAGGTTTTCTTTTTTTGAGTTATTTACTTAAGTAAATAATAAGTTTCTATAAAATGGGGACGATTCTTATATTTATAGACCCTTCATTGCCTCTATTAGTGTTTCTTGGAAGTAATGTATTACAGTGGAAAACAAACAAGCATTGACTACAGACATCATACTGAATCTTGGCTCCACAATGCACCAGCTCTTGATATGACAATTCAGATTTCCCTGGGCCTTAGTTTCCTCGTTTATGACATTAGAAAAATAAGTACCTCACAGAGTTGTTGTGAGGCTTGAAAATAATAACATATACCAAACATTGGTTCAGTGTCTGGAACTAAGTACATGATGGATAACCATATTTGAATTAATATGATTAAAGTATAATATAATACTGTATCAAACTAGTACTATGTGAACTCTGTTACTGTACATAATTGCTATCCTTTAGTTGATGATTAATTTTCTTGGTATGTGTGTGTATGTGTGAATTTAATAGGTCAGAAAGATAGGAGATAATTATTTTTGATATATAATCAGGTTTGTTAAAAAGTTTTAGAACTCTTACTTAATAAGATTTATAGGACTTCCTTATGCCTGGAGATAAGAGACCACATCTGATGTTATCAGATATTCTGAGAGGCCTTCCTGTTTATATTGTTAAAATCAAACAACTGGCCTCTATTCTGTTTTTCTGTCTTCTTTAGAAGGGATGAAGTCAAATGTGGCTATGGATGTGTGTATGCCCCCCACCCATTTTTGTTTTCTTTTGTTACTATTCATATATCTACTACATGAATTAAAATGAAAATTCTGTAACATATTTCATTTTATCAGTTAGACTCAAATGTCTTAGGTAAATAATCTGCCTCTTGGGTATCTCTTATAGTAAGTAGAAAGGGGAATATTTTAAAAACTTAGGATGTTAGGTTTTAGAAACTACATTTCTAAAGGGAATCATGAAGACCTTCTCATGAAGAATTTAAAACATCAGGTGTTTTGCAAGTCTAATGAGGATCAAATTAACTTTCCCTTACCTTGTTAAAACCAAGTATATGGAATGTCAATTATGGAATATGCCATAACCACATCCTCATTTAAGGGAAATCGCTCAGCTCACACACATAAAATAAATAATACAGTTTCTCATTACAACTCATGGTGAGCCCATATGTTTCAGAGTAGAACCACTCTCCATAAAATTTTCAATGGCTGTGATCTTTCAGATGTAGATGGCCAGACATTTCTTCCAAGTTGCCTCTGAGTGGATTCAAACCACCAATCTTTCAGTTAGTAGCCCAGTCCTTGAACTTTTTTGCCTCTTGGGGATTCTTTTCTGCCCACAACAATTCCTGAGTTGGTAGAACAGCTATTCACATGTTAGAATCCAAGCACCACCTACTAATAAACCAGATGCATATATGTGCATGGGATTTTAATATGGAGATGGCCCATGAGGAGAGTAGATTCACTATCAGTCATTTGTGAGAAAGCACCATGTGTGGTAAAGGAACTAGGCAGGACAAGTTTCTAGTTTTACTTTGGATTCCAGAACATCTTCTGTATCAGTAAGCTCTAGTTCCATCTCTTAGGGTTTCTCATGCTCTGAGGTATAATAATTTGTCTTTATTGGGTTTTCTGCACATGCATTATCTCTTCTAACTTGAGGTCACCCAAGAAAATGTGTGGCCTGCATGCAAAAGTGTATTCCTCAAACAAGCTACACATTTGACTTTACTGAGAATCATTGTCAGTAAAGATAGTTATCTTCAAAAAATAAAAGTAATTAAAAACATGTTATTAAATAAATTTGAACACATCATAATATATGGTCCATGCTCATATTTAATTTTTTTTAATTTTTGAATTTTTCCAAATATTTCTTGATTTAAATTATTTCACTTAAATTTTTAAATTAAAAGAGGTATTTATTAACAAATGTCTACAAATGTAAAGAGATCTACCTTCCCTAATATTTTCCTGTGTTCTTTCCTTTTTTCAACAATACAGAATACACTGGAGTCTATATTATCTTAATTAGATGGAATTAAAATAGGTTGCTTTATCTGTTAATTAACAAACCTGGGATTTAGCAGTACTGCCAAAATCATTATGTTGTCTTTTCTCAGAGAAGTTGTTACATTTTTTTATATTATTCATCTAAACTTTATTTACTTTGAATTATCTTGAAATTCATCCTATTCTCTGATTCCAATCTATATTTTAGTAAAAATGCATTCAGGATCAGCCTGAACCATAGACTTTTCTTCATCCCCAAATGAAAGTTGGCATGGCACTAAATAGTCTGTTTTAGAAGTGTGGTTTGAGAAACTATTAAATTCAGCCATGACTCACGTACCCTGTGTTTCAAATATTGTTTGAATCTAAGTGATACCCTAAAGACTTGGATTGCAACTTAGATCAGTGATCTGTCAGGAACCCATATCAGTTCTTCTCAGCCTGGGACTTATAGTTAACACATCTTCCTTCACCTTTTGGTTCAAGCCCAAGTTTACATCACCGGCCTGATATGGGCTGCACTGGGCTATGGGGCAGTAGCTACAGCAGGTCAGCAGTAGCGGTGATAAACAGTTTCAACATCAGACGCAGGTGTCAGGATTCTGTTACTACAGTACTTTCTCCTTTTACTATCCATTTGTGAGTTTTACAGAACATTCATCGATTTGATTTACTTCAGTTGTGTTGAAAAGAGTTGAAAATGTTTAAAGCATATGATAACATCTCCGCCTTGAAGGCATTTATTGAATTTTTAGTGAAATAATGCTTACACGCACACAGACCCCGGGGAATAGTACAGTCTTTTCCCAGAGCTCTTTGCCACCTCTCTCTCTCATTGCCTGAATCCTCTCTATATTCATTCCACAAAATGTATCTTCTTAAATATGTCTTTCTCTCTGTCACTCTTCTCTTCACAAACCTTCAGTCACTCTCCAATGCCTATAGCAGTTACTCCCCAGAGTCTTACAAAGGATAGTAAATCCACATAGACACTAAGTTCTGATAGGAGACTAAATAAATGTCTTGCACAAATAGGTCCTACACAGTATTTTCCAAATCTGTTTGATGCCATTAATGAAAGGTTAATTTTAAATGCTACTCAATCTTTAAATGTTTTGTATGTTACATCCATTTCTCAATTAACCACTCTAATATTTATGATCATTTGTTTTGAGCCATTCAGCTTTATATAGGTTAATCTCTTTATTCCTAGCATGTGAGCACACACACACACACAGACAAGCACACCACTCAAGAATGAGCAACACACTTGCAGATGAGAAAGTGAAGTGAAGTTAAACAACTTGCACAGAGTCACACATCTTATAAATGGTAAATTAGGCCTTGAAACAGGAATTTTGATTTGTCTATGAATACTTTTAATGATACATCTAGTACTACTACTACTTTTGAGGAGCCAGGAATCTTTTTGTTATTAAAAAAATAATAATACTTTGGGAACTAATACTACTGGCAAAGAATCATGCATTACCCTGTAACATTTCTTATAGTTCATATTCATGTTTTCTCATACAAACTGTAGTGTTAAGTCCTCAGTGCAACTATGATTGCTTATCTATTTTTGTATGGCTTAAATTTTTAGTCTTGTTCTTTGTGCAGCGTAGGCACTCAGATATGCATTGATGTTATTGGACAACATAATCAAATGCTATTTTGTTATTAAGGCAATATAAAATCTGTGTGCCCAGGGGCAATAAAGGCTTTTAAATAAAAGGTTTGTCTCTTTTGGAGAGTGCTGGCATCCATCAGTTTATGCTGGGGTCCTGTGGCAACAAACAATTCCCAAACCTCAGAAGCTTCCAACATAAAAAAAAAAAATTCAGAATATTTCAGAGAGGCACCAAAATAAGGACATTAGAAGACGGTGAACAAGTGGTGTTTAAAAATGCTTTCGCTCTAATACCCAAGACATATCAAGAAACAGGAAAGAAAATAATTACATAGGTCAGTGGTGGGTGGATAGGCTTTATCTGAACCTGTTTATCCTATAGACTAATTTAAAGAATTGGTAGATGGGGATGGCAGAGCAGAATATTGTAAGGATGATGTTGGCATTTTCTATGTCTTAGGAACAGTGTGATTACATTGCCTCAATTATTTCCATTATAATATTGTTTGATACAGTGTTGGAATACAAGCCCCACAGTTTGGAAGATACTCGGCTTACAACTGGGGAAGTAGAGTGTCAGCAAAAAAGAGGAAGGCTCTCTAAAAGATGGATTGACACAGTGGCTGCAACAATGAACTTAAACATAGCGATAATTGTGAGCATGGTACAGGACCAGGCAGCGTTTTGAGTTGGAACTGTCTCGACGGCCCCAAACAACAACTATTTGCTCGCATTTCCAGTGAAATCACTGTGAACTCCCTAAATGTTAAAAGCAGCTGTGTGGATAATTTGAAAAATGAAAAATGAACTTACCTGTGTAGCTTTGATAAGGTTATGGATATTGCTGTACCTCAGGCATCTCATCTATAAAATAAGAATAACCATCTATCTTGAATAATTATTAATATGGATTAGCATAATTTAATACTTAATACAACACTTAATTATTCCTATTGGCATCAATCGTATTTTAATTTCATACATTTGTAAAAAATAATCTTATAAATATTAAGTTTAAGATTCTTTAATACTACATACGTAAAATCACAAAGTTTATACCTTCCTAAAAAGCAATAGTATTTTGTAGTTATAATCTGAATGCACATTAACAATTTCATTATTACTTTTTAAAGCATTTTGCATATTGATATATTCCTAACAATTTTCTGAAGAATAATTTTAAATTGTTCTTAAAATTAGACATCAAAATATATATTTATAATTTTAAAGCTATTAAGTATTGGGATTATACAATTGATATATAGGAAATAGATGTAAAGTCCTCTACACTAAAAGTACTTTATTCTTTACATAATACATATTCAGGTATTTTTCAAGTAAAAATGCTGTTAAGTACAAATATGTCAATAGGGTAATGACTTCTCAGAAATGTTTACTAATAAAGATGAAATTAATACATGCCTTAATCTCTAAAATCAAAGTTTCTCTCTGAGTGCTGAGTTCAATGTTACCATTTCATTTGTCTTGGTGACTGAAATCTTTCGACTTGATGATGGAAACCAAATCGTATTGGACTTGACAACCTGCTTGATAAGAGCATGAATTAATCTAGAATGCTTGAATAAAGCTTGACAATTTTGTTGTTTAATTAAATGATCTATATTTTTTCTTTCCTTCAAAGCAATCTCTACCCACCCACATTTATTGAGTACATTTGAATAAACCTATAATATATATGTTTTTTTCTTAAGCAAATCATTTAAAGACCTATTGAAGGCTTTTCCTTTGTTGTTTCAATGTTGTACGGTACAGAATGCTCCTGTTGAAACCTTTTAATGTTTAAATAAAATAGGTGGAATAAATGGTCCCTCCCATTTTCTGATTAATAACAGGGCTTTGAATTAGAAAGAAAATGCCACCCACATGCTATTGTCTTCTGCCTACAGCCTAATCACTCACTGGTATTGTTCCTCTTGATTGATCTGTCACTTAGTGGCAGCTGAACTGTGTGTTTGAAGATCTTTTGTACAGATTTAATCAGGAGATGGAATTCACGTCTTTGATTGACACTAATAATTGATAATCATTTCCTTTAGCTGGAACAGCTGCATCTCTTTAAGTTTCTTGAAAAATAAAAGCTCTTTAAATTTCATTTACCTTCTCATTTCAAACCAATGTAGGTAGGTCGTCATGAGGGTAGAGCTCTCAATTTGGAATAACTTATATTGCATTATAATTTTTTTTTAAAGTGGAGCAAAAAAATTATTTCCCTGTTTGTGTGTAAACATACTTCAAATTTTTCCATTAAGATTTTTTAAAGTAAAATGCACGAAGAGGTACTGAGATGCATATTGGTAAAGAATGCTTACCTCGCTACTGCAAGTATAATTTTAAACAATTCTACAAATCATTTTAAACTATTGTGTATCATGGATTTTTTTTTTAATTGGAACTATAGTTTTATTTGCTACCTTAAAGAGTGTGACAAAATGCAGATATGTCTCCCTCAAGTACCAAAAGTTAATATATAATTACCATAGAATCTGACACCAAGTATAATAAGGCTTTTTGCTGGTTCCTTTAGTGGTTTTTCTTTGTTTAGTTATTATCGGAGCCCTGGTGGTGAGGCGGTTAGGAGCTCAGCTGCTAACCAAAAGCTCAGCAGTTCCAACCCACCAGTTGCTCCTTGGAAATGCTGTGGGGCATTTCTACTCTGTCCTATAGGGTCGCTATGAATTGGAATCGACTCGACAATACTGGGTTTGGTTATTTTTTAGTTATTATCAGGTTTTCTTTATTTGTTCACTCCCATGTAGTTATAGCCCTTTATTTTTTGAATTATACAACAAACCTATTTTTCTGATTATACACTGGAATTGTATTAGGCTACTATATCTGTTTCTCTAAATACTGAGGAGTGTATGTGCCTGTATACACTGTGTGTATTATGTTATTGTGGTGGTAGTTGTTGTCAGTTGTGGTCAAGTTGATTCTGACTCATGTCAACCTCATGTGTGCAGAATAGAAGTGCTCCACAGAGTTTTCAATGAGCAGCTCGCTGTGCCCGTCTTCAGAGGCACCTCTCCATAAGTTCAGGTTGCTAACCTTCTGGCTAGTAGTTGAGCACTTAACTCTTTGTGCCATCCAGGGACTTCCATATGTTGTTATAACAGTTACGAATTTGAGACTATATGCCTTCGTATTTATCTGTTACAGAATCCAGTGGAGGGAATTATGTGTAAATGTTCTGGCCAAGCTTACTTAAAAATGTAAGAATTGCTTGGGAAAAATAATATACTGTGGATCAATTTTCTGGGTCAAATTCATAGTAATAATCTTATTTTAAAATAAGTCAATCTTCCCCTCTCATAATCTCTATCTTTCTCTCATCTCTCAATCCCTCCATTAGAAGTAAATCTTACCTCCTTTAAATTCTGATAATATTTAAATAGATACAATGCATTCCATTTAGGTTTGTGGATATATTAAGGCACATCTAATATTCTGCTCCCTAGGAATCAAGTCCATGTCTGATTCATTTTTGTCTCCTTGGCATAAGATAACACTGTGCTCTGAATACTGCAGGTGGGAAATACATATTCGTTTAACAAATTATGGAATCAATAAATCAGTAAATATACAAAAGTAGAGGTCTTTCAAGATTCCTACAAAGTAATGAAATATAAAAATGGCTGATATCAACTGGAATAAAGAAAATGTTATCTGAATTTATCATCTGCTATTAATCCTCTTAGTTTTTGCTGCAAGATATAATTTACAGGTGAATGTGTGGTTTGATAAATTACTTTTGTGTGTGACCTTTCTAGCCGTGGTCTTGTAACTCCCACCCAGCTGATCAGGTGGGACTGCATCACAGGGTAATTAAGGCCTACCAAGGGGATTAGCTAATTTTGCTTTAACAGAGACCCAATTCCAGAGCAGAGAGGAAGATCCCACCACCACCAGTGAAGATCAACCAGGAGTTGGTATGTCCTTTGGACCTAGGATCCCTATGCTGGAAGATTCCTGGGACCAGGAGACAGAGAGAGAGGGAGCTGTAACCGTGATGGTGAGAATCAGTGGCAGGAGGGATCCAGCAGCAGGAGACTGTGCAGTAGGCTTCCCGGCCCACAGAGAGAAAGCTGAATGCCTTTGGGCACAGGCATAGGACCAGGGAGAGGCATATCTGCAAGCATGGCTGGGAAAAGGCTGTCCTGATGAAAGAACTGCATCCTTGCGTGTTCCTGAGTCAGAATTATAACCTGTTACTTCCCTAATAAACCCCATAATTATGAGTATAGTCTGTGAGTTCTGTGTGGCCATTGCAATGAATTATGGAACCCAGGAGAATGGTAGAGAATGCTGTAGGAGGGATGGTTGGTGTCAGAGTTGGTAAGGATGGCAGAGAGAGGAGGCTTGTCTGATCTCCACCTCATAGGAATCAGCCTTGGGCTGCTGATTTTGGTTCTCCTTTCCCCTTGTGAAGTTAGAGGAGGTTAAACACTTCCCTGAAGCCATTTTTATGGGAGGCATTATGAAAAATAATTGTTATCAATATTTATTTTTGGCTATTTGAATATATAAGTAGACACATATGGTACATGTTCTCCCTCATATGGAAATTCAAGTCTGCCTTGCTTCTTCACTTCCTGGCCTTGAAGAGCAGGATGATAACCCTCTGAACAATAATGGAGCATGAAGAAGTTTAGTGGGGCCATATTCCTGAAGATTATTTAATTTTTTGTACTTTTAAAATAGAAAATATATAATGAAAATAACTATTTTTAAACAATCTGCACATTCCTATTTTGTTTAAGTTTCAAGTTTTTTACAAGTTATAATTTCAACATTTTTCTTTTTGTGTGCTTTCTAGGTCCTAATATTGATATATTTTCATCTAGATACATGCTTTTCTATATGAAAATAACATTTTCATTTGAGAAGTGAGTAAAGTCTGACCTTATGTATAGTGCCCAGAATTGCCTCAATTCAACAATAGTTTGCATGAAAATTACAGTTAGATTTCCAGGCATCTTTTCTACAGGAATTTGGGATTGCATCCTTAAGGTCTTTGTGGAAAATCAATAGCTTTTGCAGTTTTATTCAGATTCAGAATACCATTCACTTCACACATAGAGGATGTTTGAGATGCTCAGTTGATACTGTGAAGATATAAAGCAAAAACAGAAAGCTATAACAAAGCTACACATGAAAATATGAGGGAGCAAATTTTATATAGCACTCCATGAATTATCATAAACCATGTTTTGTCAATGGCATAAACATATTGACAATTACATACTAAACATAGAACAAAAAACACATTGCATTTCATATACAAATATACTCACATCCTTATTGAAAAATTCACCTTAATAGAATATATCTTAAAGAAGAGATATATTGCATTAAAATAGTGGTGCAGTGGTTAAGAATTCTGCCACTAACAGAAAGATTAGCAGTTTGAATTCACCAGCCACTTCTTGGAAACCATGTGGGGCAGTTCTACTCTATCCTATAGGGTCGCTCTGAGTTGGAATTAACTCAACGGGAGAGTTTGGTTTTTTGGTTTTATCTTAAAGAAAATATAGTTATAATTTATGTATACTTGTCTAAAGTAAACAGTGATACATTAGGACTTCACATATTAGAATCCCTGGGGACAGATATTTTCTTTAATTAAGTTTCATGAGATGATTGTAGATTCATGTGATATAGTAAGAAACAATACAAAGAGATCTCCTGTATCCCCATTTTCCCCAATGGTAACATCTTGCAAAACTATAGTATAATATCACAACCAGGATATTGAGATATATACAGTTAAAAACAACAGTAACATCGGCATAATGATCTCTCCTTTTGCCCTTTTATAGGCACACCAATCTCCCTCCCTTCATCCCTAATATTTGTCAGTCACTAAACTGTTCACCTTTTCTATAATTTTTTCAATAATGTTAAAAATGGGATACTACAGTAGGTGACCTTTTGGGGTTGACTTTTTCTACTCAATATAATTTCCTAGAGATTCATCCAAGTTATTGAATATATCAGGAGTATTCCACAGAATAGAGGTACTACAGTTTTTTTTTAACTGTTCACTTATTAAAAAACATCTGAGTTGTTCCCAGTTATTGTATAATATGAATAAAGCTGTTTTTTTTCTTCCCTTCCTGTGGGTTACAAGGATAATTTGGGGAATTCTACCTTGATAGCTGTATAGTTTCCTTAGTGGTTGTTCTTTGTGTCACAATACACATAAGTGGCGTATCAAAGTGAATTGATTTTGGCATATTACCTCTTTGAGTAAAGTGTGGAAACCCTGCTTCCATATAGCTCCATTTACCCTCACCACTTGTAAATATCCTTGTCTTGAGTATGAGATGGTGTTTCCATTTTTGTTTCACTTATCACATATTATGAGAAAACTCATGAGGATAGTCTACTGTATTTAGCAATATTTCTGCTCTTTCTTTTGTTCTGTCTTCCTACCTGATGCCACAAGAATCCTTCCTTTACCATTCTCTTTCTGTTTTAAGAATTTTCTTTAGCCATTTGTTAAGGTTTGGTCTGCTAGTGATAAATTCTTTTAGTTTTTCTTTGACATTTCCTTCAAATGTTATTTCTATTAATTCCTGAAAGATAGTTTCACCAGATACAGAAGTCATGACTGACAGTTCTTTTCTATCAGTATGTAAAAAATGGTGTGCCAATTCCTTGGGTTTTAGATGAGAAATCCGCTGTCATCTGAATTGATATCCCTCTACGGATAATGTGTCATTTCTTTATGGCTGCTTTCAAGATATGTTTCCTTTGTCATTATTTTCCAAAGTTTAGTTATGGTGTTTCTTTGAATTTGGCCTAATTCACATTTGCTCAGCTTGTTAAATACATGGGTTTAATTTTTCAGCAAAACTGGAATGTTCAGTCATTATTTTCTTTGGATAATTTTTCTGTCCTACTCTATCTTCTCCTTCTGGGCCTCTAACGGGAAAAATATAAAAAATGTTATTGTTCCACATGTTATTGAGGATACGTTCCTTTTTTCACGCCCAATCTGTTTTTTTCTCTTGTTGTTTAGAATGGATAAACTATTGGTATTCTATTGATGTGTCTGAAAGTTCATTGATTCTATCCTCTGTCATCTCCATTCCACTAATAAGCCTATCTAGCTTATTTTTTACTTGTTATTGTAAATTTCAGTTGTGTATTTCCATTTGGTTCTTTTTGATAATCTTATTTCCTTTTAAAATTTGTTTTAAGAGAGTTTGTACTTGATTTTTGAAACACATTTATAAAACTGCTTTAAATCCTTGGCAGATAATTCCAACACCTGACTCATCTTGGTATTGGCCTCAATTGTCTTTTTCTTATCCAAGTTGTGATTTTCCAGATTTTTATATAATGGGTAACTTTTAATAGTATTCTGGACATTTGGGCTATTATGTTTGGAGACTCTGGGTTCTACTTATTTATTTATTATTTTAGTAGGCTGTTACCCTGTTTAAAGGATCCCTAGTTACACAGTGGTTAAAAGCGTTTGTCTGCTAACTCAAAGGTCAGCAGTTCGAAACCACCAGCCGCTCCAGGGAGAAAGATAATGGCACTCTGCTTCTGTAAAGATTCTCAACCTTCAAAATCATATGGGGCAGGTCTACTCTGTCCAATAGGATCTTTATGAGTTGGAATCAAATCAGCCACACTTGGTTTGTTTGTTTATTTGGTTTCCTTTTCAGGTTTATCACCCAGACTCTGATCTACTTTTGTGGGCTGTGCTTCCTTTGACAATCTAATTTTCAGAGTATTTTGCAGCTCCTTTTTTGATCTGCTTGGTTTATCTTGTGCAGCTGATGTTTCCACTGCTTCCTGTTAGTACTGTTTGAGAGGGAGGAAAGGGTTTCCCCAGGCCAAGAGGGATTATACCACAACAAATGATCATAGCTCAGGAAGTACTCTCCTCCTCCAATGTGTATGAAGCTTTCTAACTTCATCTAGAGAAAACGACATGGAGGAGCAGCAAAGGACATTCTTAAAGATTTATTTATTCCATGGGTTAAAGACTCCTTTCCCCAACTTAGAGGTAGTGTCTTAGTCATCTAGTGCTGCCATAACAGAAATACCACATGGGGATGGCTTTACAAAGAGAAATTTATTTTCTCACGGTCTAGCAGGTTACAAGTCCAAATTCAGGGCATTGGCTCCAGGGGAAGGCTTTCTTTCTCTGTTGGCCTTCCATTAGTCTTCCCCTGAACTAGGCGATTCTATGCATAGGAACCCCAGGTCCAAAGGATGCGCTCTGCTCCTGGCACTGCTTTCTTGGTGCTATGAGGTCCCAACTCTCTGCTTGATTCCCTTTCATCTTTTAAAAATAAAAGGTGGTGAAGACCACACCCCAGGGAAACTCCCTTTACCTTGGATCAGGTTGGTGACCTGAGTAAGGGTGGTGTTACAATCCACCCTAATCCTCTCAACATAAAATTACAATCACAAAATGGAGGACGATCACACAATACTGGGAATCATGGCCTAACCAAGTTGATACATACATATTTTGGGGGACATAATTCAATCCACGACATTCCACCCTTTGCCCCCCCAGATCACATCCTTGCAACATGCAAAACATATTCACCCCATCATATCATAGCAAACGTCTTAACTCTAAGTCCAAAATCCAAAAATTCCTCTTCATCTGTGAAACCTGGAATATAAGTTATCTGCTTCCAAAGGTTCAATGGCATAACAGGTAAAAGCTAGACATTTCCATTATGAATGGGAGAAACTGGAGGGAAAGAAGGGATAACAGGCACAAAGCAAGTCAACAGAACACATTACATTAGCCCTTATGGCTTTGAAAATAATCCTCTCTTCTCTGAGACCATTTACACAACAGCCCCGCCCTCTGGACTCTAGGTATTGGTCACACTCTCCAGACTCTGAGTGGAAGCCCCTCGGGCTTTGGATTCAGCTCTACCTTCCAGACCCACTGGGACAGCAACTGTGCTTCCTTGGCTTTAGATACACAATTCTCTCAGTCCATCTGAGTGGCAACTCCACCCTTAGAAACATCAGAGGCCATGGTTCCACCCTTTGAAACCCCTGAAGTCATGGCCATACCTTTTGAGATGGAGGCAGCTCCACTTCTTGTGTTGTCTCTTCAGCTTCTGCTTCCTGGTTTCTTGGCCTCTGGGCATCTTGGGCCTCACACCCACATCTGCCCTGCTGGGGCAGGTGTTCCAAAGCTCTGTAGCTCCACCGGTAAGTGCTCAGAGGCACCCCACTTCTCCAGGAAGCCTCCTGCACATAGGCACTCAGCTCTCTTGCTCCATGGTTCAGCTCCAGCACAGTCTCACACTGGTCTCCTGGTTCTGCTGCTGCTGGTTCTCTGCTGTTGCTGCTTCTCTGCTGCTGCAGGTTCTCTGCTGCACTGGTCTTCTGCCACTGTCCCACCTCTATCCATTCACAGTTTCAAAACTGCTTCCACATTTTAGGTATCTGTTAGAGCAGCACCCCACTCTCTCAGTACCAAATTCTGTCTTAGTTACCTAGTGCTGCAATAATAGAAATACCACATGCGGGTGGCTTTAACAAAGAGAAATTTATTTTCTCACGGTCTGGTAGGTTACAAGTCTAAATTCAGGGCTTCAGCTGCAGGGGAAGGCTTTCTCTCTCAGTCGGCCTTCTCATCAGTCTTTCCCCAGACTAGGAGATTCTCTGCACAGGAACCCCGGTTTGCTCCTGGGACTGCTTTCTTAGTGGTATGAGGTTCCCAACTCCCTGCTTGCTTCTCTTTCTTTTTATCCTGTGAAGATAAAAGGTGGTACAGGCCACACCCCAGGGAAACTCCCTTTACATTGATTCAGGGAGGTGACCTAAATGAGGGTGGTATTACAATCCCACTCTAATCCTCTCAACATAAAACTACAATCACAAAATGGAGGACAACCACACAATACTGGGAACCATGGCCTAACCAAGTTGATACACACATTTTTGGGGGTACATAATTCAATCTATGACAGGCAGAGACCATTTTTATTCTTTTAATTGTACCCCTAGAATCTCCAAAATTATCTGTTGTGTATTATTAGTAGTATTACTTATATCCATTTTCCCCTTACTGTATATTAGGTAATGTGATATAGTTTAATATACCATATCATTTGTTCCTTAAACAACCACATGTGGACAACTTTTTTGTAGAAGTTTGCTTATGAAGAGGAACAGAGAGGGTTGTCATCTGGAGTTGAAGTGGAGCTGAGACGAGAGATTTATTTTAAGAAGTTCATTCTCCCTGCATAATAAGTTGACTTGAGTTAGTCAGTTTTCTTTGGGCAGATGAGGGGCAAAAGCTTTGAAATAGGAGAGGGGAGGGAAGAAGAGTTTGAATATACAGCCAGTAGGAAGTGGGATGACAGAGGCTCCGGCTAAATAATTCTCTGGAGTCCACATGAAATAGGGGCAGTGAGGCACTCCTGACAGCAGAGGAAACTAAAGAAAGAGGAAGAACTATGGGGAACTTTTGTTCAAATTTAAAATTTTACACATTTACCTGGTTGCTTTAGAATCTTCATGACGCACTTGAGACTGTGTTGGCATCTCCTGTCTGGAGGGGAGAGGGGAGGGTAGAGAGGGTTAGAAACTGGCAAAACGGTCACGAAAGGAGAGACTGGAAGGAGGGAGCAGGCTGACTCATTAGGGGGAGAGTAAATGGGAGTATGTAGTAAGGTGTATATAAGTTTATATGTGAGAGACTGACTTGATTTGTAAACTTTCACTTAAAGCACAATAAAAATTATTAAAAAAAAAAAGAATCTTCATGACAGTGGTTCACTGGGTAATGAATCATGTATATGTGATAGTCACAGTTGTCTGGGATTCTACTATGCCTGCTTTGGGGAAATGCATTCTAATCATTGGTCCTGAAATAGTCATAACATAAATAAAATGTTTGTCAAAAAAGTAGTTTTTATGTGCTTTGCTATCAGTTACATATTCTGTTCCCACTCTAGTCATTTCAAACCACGTCCTGTGGGAAACATTTAAACAGTAAGTCTCCCTTGCAAAGCCATAAATTGAAATTGATCACATCACATTCCCCTGGCCAGAAAGGACCTTGACAGCTTCCTACATACTATTTTGTGTTGCATTTGTTTCATTTTCCCATTCTATTTTCCTACACTATTATTCTTTTTTTTTTTTTTTTGGTTGTGCCGCATATTTTTTGACCTGCTGAAATTTAAGTCAGTGGTCTGTTTTGGGAGGCAATGGGAGTTTCTAGTTTATGTGGCTTTCTGTTCCATAGATTCTGTAGTAGGCAGAATTCTAAGGTATTCCCCAAGATTTCCTGTCCCTGCCATACACGTCCTGGGAGTTCCCTGGGGCTGTGATCCTGATGAGTTCTACTCCTGTGATTAGGTTATGTGATGTGGCAGAGCTGACTTTAATAAAGGGAGACAATCTGGATGAGCTTGACTTAATTAGGTAAGTCTTCAAAAAGGGAGAGTTTTTCCCTGTGTTTGAGAAGTATTCAACATGAGAGTTTCCTATTACTAAGATGAAGGACCTTATTGTGGTAGAGCTGAGAGCAGGCCTATGCCAACAGCTAGCAGACAACTAGGACCTCAGTTCTATAACCACAAGGAAATGAATTCTTCCAACAACCTGAAGGAGCTTCTCCTAGTCCAGCTTCCAGAGGAGAATATATCTGATCAACACCTGAACAAAGAACCCAGGTAAAATGTGCCAGCCTCTTGACCCATGGAAACTGACAAAATAAAATTTCATTGTTTTAATAATCTGTGTGTGTGACAATTTTTAATGCAGCAATAGAAAACTGATGAAGATTAAATCACATGGCAGGCTAAGTCATTGGAAACTCAAATGAGTTGAAGTGTCCATACTAGGCAAAGTCCACTTTAAACTTTTTGATGCTGTCCATAAGGGGAGGAGCCCTGATGATGCAGTGGTTAAGCTCAAAGCTAACTGAAAGGTTGGCATATCAAACCCACCAGCTGCTCCACGGGAGAAAGATGTAGCAGTCTGCTTCTGTAAAGGTTACAGCTTGGAAACCTGGTGGAGCTGTTCTACTCTGTCCTACAGGAGCATTATAAGTTGCAATCAACTCGACTGCAACAAGTATGGTTTTGGTTTATATACAGAAACTCTACAATTATTTTGTGAATTAAATGATGGGCAACACTCTCTTTGGATCTTTCCATTGACCAAAGGCAAGTGTTTTACTGCTGATAATAAACCAGAAATTTCTGAGACCTGTGAGCTGCTTTAGGTTAAAGTAGGGGAGTACATTGTCATTGAAACTTTTAGCACATTATGCGCACCTGTGTCTGCTCATCTCCTTTTTGCAAATTGCCTTTTAGGCTACAGCAAAAGACCAACCGTTTTGTTCCAGTCTCCAGCGCTTCCCTCCTACAGGTGTGCTTGGTGTGTGTCAACACTGAGATCAAAAAGGCCGTGATGGTCCTTAAATTCTGTGCTCCAAAAAAAGAAAGAAAAGAAAAGATTCACTTTAACAGCCCACTTCTTGTGGCCCAGTTTCAGGATCAAAATAGTTAACATGTTTATAGAATTGGATGAATACAGAAAGTTGCATTGTTTAAAATCCAAATTATTGGACTGATTTGCTGAAGCTTTCTTTTGTAGGAGTCTTTCTGTGACAAACAGATGGTTTCAAGCTTACAGGCTTAATTCCTCTCAGTTAATTGCCCATTGCCCTAGGTAAATTAGGTTGAATAACATTTTTCAAAATGTATAGACTCATTTAGTTGATATCGAATGCCTTTTGCATGTTCTTGAGTATGATACTTTTCATTTAGTCACTAAATTTTTTAAGCACCCTATCTTCCTTAAACTATTTGTCTGGATCCACCCAAGGTATTACTGAATTTATGGTCTAATCCTTTGGTGGCTGGTATAGTTTCATACTATATTAAATAGCAGGCATCATCGAATTTTCAAAACACACAAGTGAATAATGGCATCAATCAACCGTTAGGCCAAAATTCCTAATGTAGTCGTAGTACTTTTTTTGGCTTCCTCAGAACCTTCAGTCAGCACGTGACTTTGTTACCAACACTTTAAATAATATAGAATCACCGGGTTCCTCAGGGGGAGAAAGAGATAAATGCTCCACATTTTACAGACTCAGTACCTACTGCTACTCCTCTCCTCTTTCAAAAGTAACATTTATTATCTTATAAATTTGTGTATCAGTTTCAAAAGTAAGTCTAGGTGTTAGATATGATTACTCCCAAGTCTGAAGAATGTTACTATCCCTGTGCTTTCTTCTAAGTGATATGCAACTTATTTTTTACCTTGCTAGAATAACCCCAGCAGCTCTAGCAGATTCAGTAAAAGATATACGGAGCAAGGAAATTTGGTAACCAGATCTGTGGATTTATTAGATTCACCCAACAAACTCGAGATATGTTTTGCCACTTTTGCTGCATCAAAATGCATGTCTGCTTCTGGAGTCCGTATGAACATATTATCATCATAACGGTTCACCAAACAAATGGTGGGTATCCAGTCAGAACTCTTTACTAGTTTAGAAATTAAAAAGAAATGATTAATATAAAGTTGAGGTAGCCCTGTGAAAATATCGTACATCCTTTCTCATGGAAAAGCAAATTTCTTTAACTGCCCTGAGCAAAAGGGATGGAAATGAAGCTGTCAGCAAGATCTAATAAAGTATATGCCTAGAATTTGCTAAGATTCTTTTCCACCATGGAAGGCAGGCTTTCCAATGAACACTCATGATTCTGTCTCTTAGTGTTCATTCCTTTCTGTAATCTCCTGTTGAGGATGAACTGAATTTATTGATAGCCTTCTCAGGAATACAGAAGAACTGATGGAATTTCTTTTCTGAGATCCTGTCTGAAAAGACTGTGACTTCTGTATCGGATGTTCTCATTCTCTTAGTTCTCTCTCTCTCTCATCGCTAGTGCTGGGAGAAGCAAAGTACTATATTGTGAATGGGCCTGTGTAGAGGCCCATGCAGGATTGTGAGCAACTGATGACCTCTTTCCAGTAGACCAAAAGGAAAAAATCACCTGAATGAGCTTAGAAGTGGATCCTTCAGGGCCAGTCAGCTCTTGAGATGGCTGCATCTCTGTTCATCAGCTTGACTACAATCTCATGAGAGACCTTGAGCTGTGTCTGGATTATTGACTCAGGAATGTTTGTTATTGTAAGCTGTTAAATTTTGAGGTGACTCTTGCATAACAATAGATAACCAATACAAACAACATTTACGGAGGGATTATATTGTCCTCTTGATGTAACTTCATCCCTTTGTTCTTGGTTGCTAGCTAAACCAGGATCTAATATAAGATTATCACATTTCTTCAATAAGAGACTCATTTTATATTTTTATTTTTTTCCAGGAACAAAATAGTGTAAAAGCTTCCCCTAGGTAATTAGTAATTAGGGTTAATTAACTTTTGCATTAACTACTCTGCTTTTATCCTACTTAGCTTTTACCCTAACTGAAAACACTAATCATAATATATAGTGGCTTATATGAGACAGTATTGTTTTCCACTCACACTTAATAGGCTAAATTTAACAGTTCTGTTTAGCGGGTTAACTTAACTTCTCAAAGACTTTTAGGACTCCACTTTTTTTTTTTTTTTTTTCTCAACTCATTTCTCAATAGTCTTCTAACATGTGGATACTATCTTTCATACCCATGTTCTCACCTACAGGAAGGTGAACGAAAGGAAAAATCACACACATGTGTTAAGACCAAGACTCAAAAATGGCACGTCAGTTCTGCTTTTAACATATGATACAAAGACAACTGAAAATGTGCTCCACGCTAATTAAGCACCTGGTGGTGCAGTAGTTAAGAGCTACGGCTGCTAACCAAAAGGTGAGCAGTTCAAATCCACCAGGAGCTCCTTGGAAACCCTATGGGCAGTTCTACTCTGTCTTATAGGGTAGCAATGAGTTGGAATTGGCTTGATGGCAAAGGATTTTTTTTTTTTATGTAAAAAGGGAAAATAGATATTGAAGAACAATTAGCAGTATGCCAGGAAATATACAGTGTTTCATATTTTCCGCAGTCTGCATCTTTGACATATTCTCAGTCAGCAGGACCAATTAAATATAGTCAAGGGAGATATCCATAATTTATTTAGGTGACAGTGGAAATATTTTTCATTCAATCGTTATATACACACTTGTAGTTTTCTATTACTAAAATAACAAAAACATTTTTCATAATTTATATTAACAATTTCTTGTATGGATTGTTTCCTTTTGCTCCATATCCACACATGCCCTTATGTGATCAAGGGACCCCTTATCACAGTTTTTGGGAATGACTGTATATTGAACATCAGTATACAGAATCCTTATGAGCAGTGCTTTGTACTTCCAGCGCAATTTACCTTGAACCCAGCCTATGATCTCTTTTCTTTTCTTTTCCTAGTTACCTATTGAAGAAATCCAAGTCTTCTCATTAATTAGAGGACTGTGGTTATCTATCGATGCATCACAATCTACTCCAAAGGTTACTGGCTTAAAATAACAATTTAGTATTTTCTTTAATATTCTGTGAATTGACTGGACTCAGCTCAATAGCTCTTGCTTACGGTCTATCATGTGATTGCTGTCAGACGGTGGCTAGAGCTCCAGTCATCTTAAGGCCCAATTTGTTCCTATATCCAAAGTAGATTTTTCACTTGTATGCCTGGTGCTTCAGATGATGCTGTAGACAGAATAATGGCCTCTATTTCCTAATCACTGGAACCAGTGAATGTATTACATGGCAAAAGGGACTTTGGAGATGTGATTATGTTAACAACCTTGTGATGGGAATATTATCTTCAATTATCTGAGTGAGCCCAGTGTAATCACAAGTGTCCTTAAGAGGAAGGCAAGAGGGTGTCAGAGAGAGGAAAAGAGATGTGACAATGAAAGGAGAGGTTGAAAGGGTGCCATTATGAGGAAAGGGCCATGAGCGAAGGAATGCAGGTGGCCTCTAAAAGCTTTGAAAAAGCAAGCAAATTATCCCTTAGGGCCTACAAAAGAAACATTGAGTTTAACACAACGATACTGATTTTAGACTTCTGGCTTCGAGAATTGATTTGTGCTAATTAATTAATTTGTGTTATAAAGCCATTAAGGTTGTGCTAATCTGTTGTAGCAGCAATAGAAAATTAATGCAGATAGAATGGCTGGAACAGTTGTGGGAAATTTCTCTTTCTTTCTCTTCTCTCTCCCTCTCTTTGTCTTCTCTCTCCCTCTCTTTCTCTGTCTCTCTCTCTTTCTGTCTCTGCAGGATGCTAGTCCATGTGTCAGTCTTGGGGTCTCTCACAGCATGCTGTTCTCAAGTTAATAGAGCTTTTTGCCTATCAGTTGGTTATACCCAAAACATGTGTTTCAAGAGATAAGTGAGAGACTTTCCTCTTACTCCTAAATACTAAAACTTTAACTAGCACACCTCAGCTTCTGACACATTCTACCAATTAAGTAACCTTAGGGCCAGACTTGAGTCAGCTCTTTGTCTGGGAGTGGCCAATAATATTTATCTATTTTTAATCCACTCTCTGAACATGTCATTTGCATTTCTCACAAGTACAAAATATACTCACACCCTCCTAATACTCCCAGAATTTCATCCCATTATGGTATCACCCTCAATTATAGTTCCTAGATCTTACCATTTAAATCAGCACCAGGTAAGAATGTGGCTCCTTTGGTGCAATTTCTTTAGATTAGTTTATTGAATATTATTTTTGTTGACCTAAAGACATGTGAACTAAGGAGACAATTTGACTGTCTTCCTCACACTTGACAGATGGAGGGGAGAGTCGTGGGGTAATTACAATATACATTCCTGTTCACAACTGAGGAAAGAAGTGGATTCATGGAGCAGCCACAGATCCAGAATAATTCTAAAATAATCAGTCATATGTCACCAGTTCCTTAATTGGAGCCTAATTCTGCTCCACGGGAATGGTTCTGTACAGAGCTGGGTTCCATTCTCTAGGCTGTTGCCTATGCTTTCTAGGTCACACTTTCTTTACATAAAATATGCTTCTTTTATCTTTCTTTTTTAATAAAGGAATAGTTTTCTCAGTCAGCTTCCTGACAAGAAAAATTTGGGGGCCATGTGCCTCTTTTCACCTTGAATTCTCTGTCCCTTTTGACACATGTAAGTAAAATTACTTTAAAAACCTATGAGCTTTCAATTGTAATTCATTTCATTAGATAAAAGCAACTCCCACAAGTCTCTTTTATACCACAGGCTGAGAGTCAGAGTATTATAAGAAGATGCCCTTTAGGATCTTAGAAACCTTCCAGACTAGAGGATCTCAGAGACACACCTTTAAGAATCATAGGGAGGTGGGGACAAGACGGCAAAGAAGTCAGACACTTCCAGTGGTCCTTCTTACAACAAAGACTCAAAAAGAAACAAGTGAATAGATTATATGTGGCAACCTAGGAGCTCTGAGAATCAAAGACAAAGTTGAGGAATTGGACTGAGTGGCACAGGGAGGGATAGATGGTTCAGAAACACTGAGGAGTTGCCAGACCTGACCCAGCTGGCACCAGTATGCTACAGGCTGGATCAGCTGGTGGGTGTGGTGAGGCAAGCAGTGACCCTCGGGACACACTTGCCACACCAGGAGAGACAGCAGTGGAGAGTCTGCTCAAACCTCCAGTATCAGCAAGAAATGTAGCTCAATTGGCAAAAGATAAGTAAAAACATCTAAACTATCACGTGGCTCAAAAGAAAAAAAAAAAAACCTTTTGGGAAGTACCTCTTTCCAATTTACCTGTCCCCTCCCCGCTTTACTATGGGTTCTGATTTGGCTTCAGCTAGTACTGTGATCCCTGGTCAGAAGTAGGAGCCGTCACACTCCCTGAGCCCTTATCTCAGCTTTGGAGAAAGAACAAATTAGCAAAAAGGAAAAAGATAATCTGTCAGGCCCCTAAGGTGGGAACTCAGGGCAGGCATGGTCCCTTTGTCTAGGCACAAGCATAAGGAGTCCACAGACTTCGACTCCCTTTCACCCCTTCATAAACCTGTGTGGGCCCATTTCAACAGTGTAGGCCTTCATTAGCACAGTATAACAGGGCATATACCTGAAGCCTATTATCATCTGTAACTGCTGTAAGGGGGAATGGCTCAAAAATACTGGGTTATAGAAGAAATTAAGGACAGAATAAAGAAATTCACAAAGTCAAACGAGAATGAAAACTCATCCTACCAGAATCTTTGGGACACAGCAAAAGCAGTTCTCAGAGGTCAGTTTATAGCGATAAATGCACACATCCAAAAATAAGAAAGCACCAAAATCAAAGAGTTGATCCTATAACTCAAACAAGTAGAAAAAGAACAGCAAAAGAAGCCCTTGAACACCAGAAGAAAAGAAATAGTAAAAATTAGAGCAGAATTAAACGAAATAGAGCATATAAAAACAATTGAAAGACTTAACAAGACCAAAAGTTGGTTCTTTGAAAAGATCAACAAAATTGATAAACTTTTGGCCAAATTGAAAAAAAAAAGCTCAAGGCAAAGCAAATAATTCAAATAAGAAATGAGATGGCAATGTCACAACAGATCCAGCTGAAATTAGAAGAATCATAACAATGTTATGAAAAATTGTACTGCAACAAATTTGAAAACCTAGAAGAAATTAACAAATTTCTAGAAACACACTGCCTACCTAAACTAACAGAAACAGAGGTAGAACGACTAAATAAATCTATACCAAAAGAGGAAATTGAAAAAGTAATTTAAAAACTCCCAACAAAAAAAAGCCCTGGCCCTGAGGGCTTCACAGAGATTTCTACCAAACTTTTAGAGAAAAGCTAACACCACTAATACTAAAGGTATTTCAGAGCATAGAAAAGGATGGAATACTTCCAAACTCATTCTTTGAAGCCAGCATAACCCTGATACAAAAACTAGGTAAAGAGACCACAAAAAAAAGAAAGTTACAGACCAATATCCCTCATGAACATAGATGTAGAAATCCTCAACAAAATTCTAGCCAATAGAATTCAACAACATATCAAAAAATAATTCACCATGGCCAAGTGGGATTCATATTAGGTACACAGGGATCATTCAACGTTAGAAAAACAATCAATGTAATCCATCATATAAATCAAAGACAAGAACGGCATGATCTTATCAATTGATGCAGAAAAGGCGTTTGACAAAGTCCAAAACAAATTCATGATAAAAACTCTCAGAAAAATAGGAATAGAAGGGAAATTCCTCAACATAATAAAGGGCATTTATACAAAGCCAACAGCCAACAGCATCCTAAATGGAGAGAATCTGAAAAAACTCTCCTTGAGAATGGGAACCAGACAAGGATAAATTCTGTCATCACTCTTATTCAACATTGTCCTAGAAGTCCTAGCCAGAGTAATTAGGCTAGAAAGAGAAATAAAGGGTATCCAAACTGTCAAAGAAGAATTAAAGGTATCCCTATTTGCAGATGATATGTTGTTATACACAGAAAACACCTAAGGATCCACAAGAAAACTACTGAAAGTAGTAAAAGTTTTCACCAAAGAGTCAGGATAAAGACAAAAATACAAAAATCGTTTGGATTCCTCTATACCAACAAAGACATCTTTGAAGAGGAAATTACCAAATTATTTACAATAGTCCCCAAAAAGATAAAAGACTTGTGAATTAATCTAAGCAGAGACGTAAAAGATCTTTACAAAGAAAACCAAAAGACACTACTACAAGAAACGAAAAGAGATGCACATAACTGGAAAAAAAAAAACTTGTTCATGGATAGGAAAGCTTGATATTGTGAAAATGTCTATTCTATCCAAAGTGATCTACATATACAATGCAATCCTGATCCAAATTCCAAGGATATGTTTTAATGATATGGAGAAACAAATCACCAAATTTGTGTGGAAAGGGAAGAGGTCCCAGATAAGTAAAGCATTACTGAAGAAGAAGAACAAAGTGGGAAGCCACACACCATCTGATTTTAGAACCTATAATAATACCATATTTGTCAAAACAGCCTGCTACTGGTACAACAACAGATACATAGACCGATGAAACAGCTTTGAGAGTCCAGATGTAAATTCATCCACTTATGAGCAGCTGATATTTGACAAAGGCCCAAAATCTATTAAATGGGGAAAAGAAAGTCTCTTTAACTAATGGTGCTAGTATAACTGGATATCGATCTGCAAAAAATGAACCAAGACCCATACCTCACACCATCCACAAAAAGTAACTCAAAATGAATCAAAGACCTAAATATAAAACCTAAAATGATAAAGACCATGGAAGAAAAAATAGGGACAATGCCAGGAGCCCAAATACATGGCATAAACAGAATAAAAAACATACTTGACAGTTCACAAACACCAGAAGAGAAACTAGATAACTGGGAGCTCCTGAAAATCAAACACATACATGCACCAAAAGAATTAAAAAGACAACCTACAGACTGGGAAAAAAAATGTTTGGCCACGACACACCCAGTCTGGGTCTAATCTCTAAAATCTACAAGATACTGCAGAACACCAACCATGAAAAGACAACCCAATTAAAAAATGGGCAAAGGATATGAACAGACACTTCACCAAAGAAGAAATTCAGGCACCTAACAGATACATGAAGAAACACTCATGATCATTAACCACTAAACCAAACCAAACCCATTGCATCCAACTCATAGAGACCCTATAGGACAGAGCAGAACAGTCCCATAACATTTCCAAGTAGTGCCTGAAGGATTTGAACTGCCGACCCTTTGGTTACCAGCCGTAGGACTTAACCACTATGCCACCAGGGTTTCCCATTAATGATTAGAGAAATGCAAATCAAAACTACAATGAGATAGCATCTCACTCCACCAAGGCTACCATTAATCCAAAAAAAACACAAAACAGTAAATGTTGGAGAGGTCATGGAGAGACTGGAATGCTTACACACTTCTGATGGGAGTGTAAAATGGTACAACCACTTTGGAAATCGATTTGGAGTTTCCTTAAAAAGCTAGAAATAGAAGTACCATATGATCCAGCAATCCCACCCTTTGGAATATATCCTAGAGAAATAAAAGCCATCACACAAATACATATATGTACACCCATGTTCATTGCTGCACTATTTATAATAGTGAAAACAGGTGGAAACAACCTAGGTGTCCATCAATGAATGAATGGATAAACAAATTATGGTCTATTCACAGAACAAAATACTATGCAACAATAAAGAACAATCATGAATCCATGAAACGTCTCATAACATGGATGAATCTGGAACACATTATGCTGAGTGAAATTAGTGGCGAAGGGACAAATATTGTATGAGACCACTATTATAAGGACTCCAGAAAAGGTTTAAACACAGAAGAAAACATTCTTTGATGGTTATAAGGGTGGGGAGGGAGGAAGAGGGGAATTCACTAACTAGACAGTAAACAAGAATTATTTTAGGCGAAGGGAAGGACAACACACAATACAAGGGAAGTCAGAGCAACTGGACTAAACCAAAAGCTAAAAACTTTCCTTAGACTTCAAGGACAGTGTAACAGGGGCAGGAGTCTGGTCACCATGGTTTCATGAAACAGCTAGGTCAATTGGTATAACAAAGTTTATTAAGAAAATGTTCTGCATTCCACTTTAGTGAGTGGCGTCTGGGGTCTTAAAGTCTAGTGAATGGACGTCTCAATTTGTCCCAACCCACCTGGAGCAAAGGAGAATGAATTAACACCAAAGACACAAGGAAAATATTAGCCCAAGAGACACAAGGGGCCACGTAAACCAGAGATTTCATCAGCTTGAGACCAGAAGAACTAGACGGTACCTGGCTACCACCAAAGACCACCCTGACAGGGAACACAACAGAGAGTCCCTGATGGAGCAGGAGAAAAGTGGAGTGCAGAACTCAATTTATACTAAAAAGACCAGACTTAATGGTCTGACTGAGACTGGAGGAACCCCAGAAGACATGGCTCCCAGACTGTCTGTTAACCTCAAACTAAAATGATTCCCGAAGCCAATTCTTCAGACAAAAATTAGGCTGAACTATAAGACATAAAATGATACTAGCGAAGAATGTTCTTCTTAGTTCGAGCAAGGATGGCACGACTACATCTCACATGCTTTGGATATGTTATCAGGATGCATCAGGTCCTGGAGAAGGACATCATGCTTGGTAAGGTAGAGGGTCAGCGATAAAGAGGAAGACTCTCAACGAGATGGACTCACACAGTGGCTGCAACAATGGGCTCAAGTATAGCAACAATTGTGAGAACGGTGCAGGACCAGGCAGTGCTTTGTTCTGTTGTGCATAGAGTCACTATGAGTCGGAACTGACTCGACGGCACCTAACAACAACAACAAATGGGAAGCTACTGTCCAGAGGTGAGATGAGAAGGCAGAACGGGATAGGAGCTGGTTGAATGGACGCTGGAAATCAGGGTGGAAAGGAGGAATGTGTGGTCATATTATAGGGATAGCAAATAGGATACATAACAATATGTGTATAAATTTTTGTATGAGAAACTAATGAGTTGTAAACTTTCACCTAAAGCACAATTAAAGAATCTTAGAAGACTATTTGTGTGATAAGAGGGTTTATGACATTGCATGTCTCTGAGGGTTTAACAAAAGGCCTCAGAGCTTCACTCTTGAAAACATGACCCTTTGATTGACTTGGAGTTGCTGGATGGTACAAACATTTAACACACTGGCCTGCTAACTAAAAAAAAAAAAATTTTTTTTTTTTTTTCAGCTAACTAAGAGGTTGGCAATTCAAGTCCGCTTAGCGGTACCTCATAAGAAAATCTGGCAATCTACGTTGGAAAACCTGCCATTGAAGACTCTATGTAACGCAGTTCTACCCTTTCATGCATGAGGTCACTAAGAATCTGGATCAATTTAGCTGCAACCAGAGCTGATCGTAATTAATTTTTTGCCAGTGTCCTGAACTCATTCACTGCTCTGAGGAGAATTCCTACTTTGAAGGCATTTTCTTGAGAGAAACTGAGAATGAGAAAATATTTCATTTTTGAACAAAGCAAATCCTGCCTCAAGGATGTTTCCTGTAGATTATATTTGACACTGAGATGTCCCTTCTTTAGTTTTCAAACAGAGATGGAAAAAAAAAAAAGAAGGTTCTGCCTTGTATTCTCTCTAGCCAAATCAACAAATCAAATAGAAACATTTTTCTGCTCTTAACTTTACCGTAGATGAGGGTATGACCAATTTTTGCCACTAAAAATCAGACTTTTTTTTTAACGAACAAATTCCTACCTGTTATTTGAATATTCACTAACAATTTCGTAAAGACCTTTCCAACATCTGCCTGCTCCTCATTTCCAAGTCAATGCCCCATTTTAGATCATCTTTTTTGTTACAGCAGTAATCCACTTCGACAAAGCGATTTCATTTCTGACTATCTATTGCTATGTGTTACTACCTCAGTACTTAGTGGCGAAAAGGGCAGTTTGCTATCATCCCTCATGTTGCTGTCAGTTTATTGGCTCAGCAAATGATTCACACTTGTAGGCTCTCACATGGTTGCAGTGAAATGGCAGTTAGAGCTGGAGTCTATTATAAGCTTGACCCGGCTGAATAGGCAAGAAACTTTCTTTACTTCATGCCTGGAACACCATATTGAATAGATGGGATGCTGCCTGGGGTCTTGAGTTTTCTCTCTCCCTCTCTGAATCTATCTCTCTCTGTCTCTCTTCCTCCGTTTCCCTCACCACCACCCTAACATGTGGCCTCTCCACTTCAATAGCTTAGATGTCCTCACAGCATGTCAGTCTCAGAGTATTCACATTTTGTACATGGCAGTAGGTTATTCCCTGTGCGTGTAAGTATTCCAAGACTCTTCACAAATTGGCCTAGTTTCATTTCTACCACATCCCACTGGTTAAGTAGCTACAGGACCTGTTCACATTCAAGTGAAAGGTAAATTTCACTTCACATCTTGATGGGAAGAGTGACAAAGAGTTTGCATCATTTTTAATCCAGGATATGAAAAATTTCAGCCTATTTTCCAAAAATTTTCTCCTGGACAAGGGTTAAAAGCTATTATTTTAATTAGTACTTCTTTTTTATATGCCTTTCTCCTTTGTCTTCATCTATAAATTATTCAAGGTCAGGATAGATAATGTTAATAGGGGTTAGGCCATATGTGGCATCCTTGTAGTTGGTGAGTTATCTTTATTCACTGATCTATGATAGTCCTACGATAAATTTATTACTTCATTCTGTATTTCAAAAACCATGGGGATAATTCCACTCTGTTTAATGTTTTTCTCTAACCCCAAATTACCCTCATTCTATGCAAAAACATGTCTGTATATTTCTCATTTTTTCCTTGTTTGATCTACCCCGTTCAGTTCCAGCTAAATGCAGTTGAAGGGGTATGAGATTCCAACCATGTAAGGATCAAAAAATAATTGGGTCTGTATTTGGGAAACACATATACCATTGTCCACATCATTTAAAACATTTTAATGTTATTTTTGAATAGTTAATACTTACAGATATCACAAAGTTTTAGGTGTACAAAAAATTGTACATGGTGAAAACCTTCATGTTTGTGTTCAATCCAAGCAGTTAATCTAAAAAAAAAGTCACCAATTTCTTTTACATTGTTATATATATACATATATTATATATATATGCATATGTATATGCATGTATATGTGCATATATGTAGACACAAATCCCCATAAGCAATTATATATGTATATATGTGTATATATAATATACACATATATCTCATGTGTACAAATATAACTGTATTGTATGCATGTGTGTGCATATGATCATTTTACTAGTGTTAGCATGCAGCATATACACTGTAGCAAACCTTGATTTTCTTTGGTGACTTAAGCATATAACTTGCAGGCCGTTGCAGGTTAGTTTCCTAAGAACGTTTCATCACTTGAGTACGTTCGTTTCCATTTTGTTTACAGCCAAGGAGTATTTCATGGCTTAACAAGTATAGAATAGATTATTTAACCAGTTTCCTATCAATGGACATTTAAGCTGATGCTAACATTTTGCTATTAAAAATAATGTTGCAATGAATAACCCTGTACATGCAATACTATTTTACAAGTCTGGGTATAATTGTAATATATATAATTGTTGAGTTAAAGAGTATGTATATTTTTAATTGTGGAAGGCATGTCCAAACTGCACTTCCTAGAGAAAGTACCAATATATGCATTAAGTCTATTTAAGTGTCAGTAGTCCCTGTCTTTTAAATGTATAGAGCATTGTCAAGTATTTCATCTTTGTCAATCTAATCTGTGAAAGATGGTATCTTGTTGTACAGCAAATTCAAATATATTTTATGATGTTGAACATCTTTGCATGCTTCTGTTCCTTTTGTCAGTCAGTATAAAAGTAGCACATCAGGTAACACTACGTATTTTTTAGACCACTTCTGCAGTCAGAAGGTAAAGTCGAGTCTGCTTCAGAAGAGTTGATGTAACCCTCATGTACCTCAGGCATTTTCATTAATAACTAAGGACTCCCTGGAGAAACGTTTTAAGTTCCAAACCTTATATATTCTTGGTGCTGTTTCCTGAATCCACTGAATTTCTCCAACTTTCTGATATGTAAACCTAGTGTGATTGACCCAGGCTGTTTCTGCGTCTAGCCTGTCTATAAATTGGCGATTACTACCAACATTCACCTGGTCTCGATTGTATAGCGGATGCTTTGAACTATTTGACAAAAAAATACTGTATAAATGCATGTATTTATGTAGCTGCTTTAATATACTTTTTATACACATCCGTAATTATTTACTTGCTGTTATTTCTATTCTGTGAGCATTTGAGAGTTTTAGTGATTTTCATTTTATTTTTTACTCATAGCATACGCTGAAGTCGTTCTTTCACTCAAAATCCTTCCACAGGTTTCCATTCCAGTGTAAAAGCCAAATTTCTTATATGCCCCTGCAGGGTTTGTGACCAAAAGCAACTCCCTCTTATTTCTTTGATCACATTTCCAACTATTTTTATTTTTCTATCTCCTCATTTCCTGCACTGACCCTATATTTTATAACCAGAATATATTAATGATAAACCAAAAAACAAAATAAAATAAAAGAACAAACCCATTGCCATCAAATCCGTTCCGACTCATAGTGACCCTATAGAACAGAGAAGAACTGCCCCGTAAGGTTTCCAAGGAGCGCCTGGTGGATTTGAACTGCTGACCTTTTGGTTAGCAACTGTAGCTCTTGACCACTATGCCACCAGGATTTTCATATTAGTGAGAGTAAATTTTAATACCAAGAGTCATCACTTGTTAAATAGAACATTTTATACGTTACCTTTTCTCCAAAAGATGAGTATCGATACATGTTAAAGATTAACAGTGCATTAGATTCTTATGATTTATACATAATTAGATTAAACTGGCACCACAAAGTTGCTCTCCAAAGAATTATTCTTATTTTGTCTAATGTTTTTGGTCAATATTGCAACGTTCAATTTTATAGAAATGTGATGTTTTAATTATATTTCAAGTTTGTTATATAGATTTAACTTCTGTTCATTTTGAGTGGATCCTTGCTTAGCCCATTGCCTCACACTCAGTATGAAGTGGAACTATACTCGAAGAATGGGAATAGTCTGCTTTGGTCTCCAAAAACGAGAATGTGTCACTGACATACAAATCTATTCAGGGAAGAAAGATGCTGAATCTGGTAGGCACATGTTCTTAGAACCGGGGTTATGTTCTGTGGTGACATAGAATAACAGTGGGTTTCTCCACTATCTATACAAACCGTCTCTCAGCACTCTCTGATTCTATGTTTATAAATCAACATTGTGAAGAAAAATCCTGGATCCAAATTCTCCTGATCCCAGGGCATAGAAGCATTTAATATCAAACAAGCAATCTATTTATCAGAAAGCTATGTGTGTATATATATATATATATATAAGTATACATATATATGTTTCTTAATACACACAATTGACACTACTTTAGATATCTCGTCTGTTTGAAAGGACAAATGTAACATCTGTGTTAGCATACTATTAAGTTTCTGAAATGGCAACATGGTTGGTGGAAGAGAGGAGCATACCCTGGTGCTTGGTGACCACTCCAAGAAATCAACTTCTATTATTACTGGGGGACTCTGAGGGCTAGTAATCTAGCCTTCCAAGCCATTGCCTTTATCTTATCATTACCGAAGTGTAAATGATATCATTTAATAACTCTGGAATATTTAAAATAGAAACCAAAAAACCAAACCCACTGCCGTAAAGTTGATTCCAACCCATAGCGGCCCTATAAGAAAGAGTAGAACTGCCCCACAAGGTTTCCAAGGAGTGGCTGGTGGATCCAAACTGCCGGACTTTTGATTAGCAGCTGATCTCTTAATCACTGTGCCACTAAGGCTCCATTTAAAATAGTACAATCATTTTAAATGATGAAGAGGGTGGCCTAAATTAAATGGGGATGATAGAGAAGTGTTAACCTTTGTTACTGGCTGCAATTTGAATTGAAATGTGTAATATATATGAATTTAAAATATATAAAAGGGTGTTCATGTCTTTTAATAGGATGAGGAATATTGGGTTAATTTTTACCTATTTGAAAGTGACAGTTCGTTTTGTCTTACATTCGCTGAAGTGGAAAATTAGCATGAGGCTATACAAAGAAATGAAAAACTCATTGTGGACCAGAATGAAAAGAAAAGTAATTAATTGGTGCATTTTCAGCTGCTTCCAAGAAAGCTAATACATTGCAAAAAAAGAATTAACACCGGGGAAAATAACATAACAGCAAAGGTCAAAAGTACTGATTTCACTGAGAAGAATGCTTTAGATCATGTGATTTGGAACCATGCAGTGATCTTTGAGTCATGCGAATCTGAATATAAAATTTGACTTCCATCCTTTAAAGTGTCCTTACAAATTCTTACACGATTTAAATTAAAAATCAGTGGGTCATATTGCACTGTCACTCAAGTGACTGGCAATAGACAGGATCAACTACAGCTATTATTCCCTTTGTTCTTGAACTGTCAGTAAAGTAACTACAGACTTGGTCATAAAAACATTTTCTACCATTCTTTTCTTCTTACTGGCCTAAGATAACAATTTTAGATATCAGATTCATAGAATATCCAGAGATACAAAGAAATTTTCTTTCCTGCGGATCTCTTTGAAGGCTCAATGGTATTTACCCTGTCATAGCCCCAAGAATGGCTTCTAAAATTTCAGAAATAGGTTTATCATGCATTGACTTCTATCAAAGTATTTAAACTAAATTGTATACAAATGCAATTTTGAGGCCTTAAGAAAACTAAAACTGGTAAAGATCTATTTGTTAAAAGTTGAAATTCACATAAAAGCATTATAACTACCCTCTAACCTTTAGATTCTTACTCTTCTTCTGTCTTAGGAACTCAGGCAGAGAGCCTATAGGTCGGTGAACACCACCAAGTCTCGGGAATTGCTCATCAGCTGGGATATCTGACTGTGATCCTGATAGAAGAAAATGCTTTGCACCAGTGTATTAGTTTTCTGTTGCTACTGTAAGAAATTGCCACAGATTTAGTGGCTTAAAAATATAAATGTATGCTATTTCATTCCTGTAGATTAGAAGTATGATATGGGTCTCACTGGGCTAAAATCTGAGTGTAAGCAAATCTGAGTGGAGGCTCTAGGAGAGAATCCTTTCCCTTGCTCCTTCCATCTTCTAGAGGTTGCCCATATTCTTTGACTCAAGTGACATTTCCTCCATATTCAAAGCCAGCAGTGTTGAATCTCTGTGATCTTTCTTCACTAGTCACATCTTTGTCTGACCCTTACCACTTCTGAGAAAGGTTATTTTAAAGGCTCATGTGACCAGGCTGACTCACACAGATAATCCAGGATAATCTCCCAATCTCAGCCTGCCTAACATTATCGAGTCTGAAAGTGCTTTTTTCCATGTAAGGTAACCTATTCACAGGTTCGAGGCAGTAGAATGAAGACATCATTGGAAAGATATTATTCTGCCTACCAAACACCGGTAGTTGGATGCACACCTAAACAGCAATAATTCTATATAAGTAATAATTTTTTATGAAATGGTAATTTAGTGATCTTCCTAATATTTATGCATGATAAATATGTTGGACTTTTTTTTCAATTTACTTTAGATGAAGGTTTACATAAGAAACTAGTTTCTCATTAAACAATTAGTACACATATTGTTTTGTGACATTGGTTGCCAACCCCATGACAAGTTAACACTGTCACCTTCTCAATCTTGGGTTCCTGATTACCAGCTTTCCTGTCCCCTCCTGCCTTCTAATACTTCTCCAGGGCTGGTGTGTCCCTTAAGTCTCATTTTGTTTTATGGTCCTGTCTAATTTTTGGCCAAAGCGTGAACCTCAGGAGTGACTTCTTTTCTGAGCTAAAAGGATGTGCAGAGGGCATACTCTCAGGGTTTCTCCAATCTCCATCAGATCAGTAAATCTGAACTTTTTTTTTTTTTTTTTTTTGTGAGTTGGAATTTTGTTCTACATTTTTCTCCAGCTCTGTCCAGGATAGTCTATTGTGATCCCTGTCAGAGCAGTCAGTGTCGGTAGCTGGGCATCATCTAGTTCTGCTGGACAGTCTGGAAGAGGCTGTAGTACTTGTGGTCCATTAGTCATTTGGACTAATCTTGCCCTTGTGTCTTTGGTTTTCTTCATTCTCCCTTCCTCCAGATGGGGTGAGACCAGTGGAGTATCTTAGCCACTCACAAGCTTTTAAGATTCCAGACACTACTCACCAAAGTAGAATGTAGAACATTTTCTTTATAAACTATGTCAATTGAGTTCGATGTTCCCTGAGACCATGGTCTCCACAGCCCTCATCCCAGTAATTTGGCCCCTGAGAGAGTTTGTATATGTTATGCTGGCTTCCCTGTTATGCTGGCTTCCCTGTTACTGTGTACTGTCTTACCCTTCACCAAAGTTACCACTTATCTATTATCTATTTAGCATTTTTCCCTCTAACACCTCCCCTCCCTTGTAACCTTTAAAGATAGCTTCTTTTTGTGTATACACCTTATCACATCAGGCATTATCTCTTGACAATAGTTTTTATTTATTACTAATTTTTTTTTTTTTAGCATTTTGGCTGAATTCATAAGCTAACACTTTTTTCCCTTATTTATTTATTTTTATTGCACTTAAAGTTTTTTTTTTTTAAATGAAGGTTTACAGAATAAACTAGTTTCTCATTGAACAGCTAGTATACATTGTTTTATGACATTGGTTAACAACCCCATGACATGACCACACTCTCCCTTCTCAACCTTGAGTTCCCTATTACCAGCTTTCCTATCTCTTCCTGCCTTCTAGTCCTTGCCCCCAGCATAGGCTAACACTCTTATTAAGTTCATAATTTTGCTACAATTCTAAAAATTTGATATTGAATGGCCTTTAAAAATTAATACCCACTGAAGAAAAAAATTTGGTATCAATAAATGGTGATGATAATTGAGAATTATTTTATTGTAATTAACATCCTGTACACAATTACTCCATCAGATGAGTATGCTAGAAAAAGTTTTTTTTTTAAAATGCTATTGCTTAAATTCAACTGGAGTGTGCATTATTTCCTGAAGAATATTTAAGTAATTTAATTAATGAAATGGTAGAGAAAAAAATTTTAAGCTTGTATTAACTTAATTACCTAACATTCTCACTGTTAACCTGAGCATGTTTTAATTTGCATATGTGCTAAACCAGGTACGAAATAATTTTTTTATTAATTAAAAAAAAAAAACTAAAAAACATTCTCACTGTTAACCTGAGCATGTTTTAATTTGCATATGTGCTAAACCAGGTACGAAATAATTTTTTTATTAATTAAAAAAAAAAAAACTAAGCTAGGGTAATTACATAAAGGACTGCTTATTTAAATGCAAATAAATTCTATTGAAATAAAAAGCACAACAATTAAACACTACTTTCTGAAAAGGAGTTTATCCTGATATAATCCATTCACCACAGATTAAAGTTATTATGTGGCTCCAATGGCTTGAGCTGAGAAGGCTTAAAAGACATTAATTCTATGTATCTTATCCAGTATGTTACATCTATTTAGTTGAATTTAATCCAAAAGAATCAAACGTATTTTCACTTTTCCTGATATAATTAAATTTCCTCAAAGCAAAGTCAAACCAAGCTCAATGCCATTGAGTTGGTTCTGACTCATAACGACTCCACAGAGTAGAACTGCCCCGTAAGGCTTCCAAGACGAGGCTAGAGGATTCTAACTGTTGACCTTTTGCTTAGCAGCTGAGTTTTGAGTTCCTCAACAGTATTAAATAACAATCTTACATAGTGATTTATTTATTTTAAAAACTAATTTTTCTACTCCTTTCAGGACCTCCTTGGAAATCCTATGAGGCAGTTCTACTCTGACCTGTAGGGTTGCTATGAGTTGGAATTGATTGAATGGCAACGGGTTTGGTTAATACATAAGGAAGGGCTGAATTAAGGGATTTGCAATGATATACAAAAATCTGAAACAATTGCCTTATCATGTAGCTATTTTTCTTTATGCACCTGGGGGCAATGAGAAGATAACAGGTGAATGGGCAAAATTACCTATTGATCTCTCAACATGGTGCATCTTTTTTTTTTTTTTAAATATTATAATACCTTTCCTTTTTCCCTTTTGGGTGTTAGTGTGTTGGAAAATCAATTAAAGGTTATTATAGCTACCTGGAGGCTTAAGTGTGAGTTTGATTCCAAGTGTTCTAATTTTCTTTAAAAATGTTAGATACTATCATAGACTACATATTTTTTTGAGCAATTATTATTACTTATATTGGATTTGCAGAGAAGATTTCAGTCAAGTCTCATTTCTACTTGATGTCAAGGTTGTCTCCTGATATGCCATTACTAATATTTTGCTCTTACCTATATTCTCTATATAATCTGTCACTGCCAGTCCAGTATTTCTAATTTTCATCCTCAGATCATTATGCTGGGGTTAAAAAAGAACAGTTTTCTTAGAATTGACTCCTACCCATTGTGACATGGGCTTCCAATAAAAACCAAACCCACTGCCATGGAGTCGATTCCTATTCATAGCAACATTATAGGACAGAGTAGAACTGCCCATAGGGTTTCCAAGGCTGCAGTCTCTACGGAAGCAGACTGACACACCTTTCTCCCACAAAGCGGCTGGTGGGTTCAAACCACTGACCTTTTGGTTAGCAGCTGAGCACTCTAACCACCATGGCACCAGGCCTCATGACATGGGATTCGGTCCATAAAAAACAAATAACGAAGACTGGAGCCTCTTATAATCAAGGAGAGGAGAACTGGTAATTGGTGAGCATCTATAATGTCATCCACAAACATCAATGATATCTGCTTATGTTTTGTTTCTCCGCATCACTCAGAAAAGTACTTTGCATACAAGTGGCAAGCAGTAAATGCTTCATATTTTAAAACTATGTATCTCTTCAATATGTATTATCTTAAAATGTAACTCCAGTACTGCTTTAGATTATTGAACTTAATGCATGTATAATTTTTATTTATTTATTTTTATTCATCTAAAAGAAAAAAGGTACTAATGTAACAAAACTGACATGCATTTTCTACTCTCAAAGACACAGTCCTGACTCAATCCAGGGATATCTCTTCAAATCTCACACTGCAACTACACAATGATAGATGTATATTGCCCAAAAATGCACTTGGCTCAGAATAACAAACAAAAATGAATTTTGATATTAAATAAAAAATCAGGAAGAGGAGAAAAAGATCATGGAGTGTTAGAACTATTGTATATTTACATTTAAAGAGGTAATTTATATTTAAATTTCCTACAGTAAAGACTACAGCCTACGAAACCCTACGGGGCAGTTGTACTTTGTTTTATGGTTGGAAGTCGACTGAATGGCACATAACAGCAGCAACAAGGATTAAGATGTGGAAAGGACAGTAGAAGGGAGGCAAGAAATCTGAGTTCTCAAACTACTTGTGGCATTTATTCATAAAGCAATTTAGTGTAAAATCCTAACCTCAATTACTTTAGTCTAATTTATTTCTCTTGTCCTATATGTGCTTTTGGACACCAGTTTTGTTTATTTTTTGTTGTTATTATTGTTGTACTTCAGATGAAGGTATACAGAGGAAATTAATTTCTTATTAAAGAGTTAATACACATATTGTGTTGTGACAGTGGTTGCCAACCCCATGACATGTCAACAGTCTCCCCTTATTCACCTTGGGTTCCCCATTACCACCTTTGCTGTCCCCTCCTGCCTTCTTGTCCTTGACCCTGGGCTGGTGTGCCTGTTTAGTCACATTTTGTTTGATGGGCCTGTGTAATCTTTGGATGAAAGGTGAAACTCAGAAACCAGTTTTATTTCTGAAAGCAACAGATCAGATTCTATTAATACTATGTGAATTTTAAGGTTCATGTTTTCTAAAGAACTACCCATTGCCGTCAAGTCAATTCCAACTCATAGTAACCCTAAAGGACAGGGTAGAACTGCCCCATAGGGTTTCCAAGGAGGACCTGGTGAATTTGAACTGCCAACCTTTTGGTAAGTAGATATAGCTCTTAACCACTACACCACCAGGGTTTCCATTTCTAAAGCACTATTTTATTTTTCTATTATAATAAAATTATTTCTATTGTTACTTTACTGTGAATACTCTTGTACAGCTTTAAAACAATAAAGGAGTAAATATTAGAAGTTCCTCGTTAATTCCCACCTCCAGATATAACCACTTTAAACAGTGTGAATTATAATCTTTGGGATATTTATTAATCCGTAAACATAACATAATTATTGTATTTAAACAGTAAAAAAAAAAAAAAAATTTTTTTTTTTAATACTATTTATCAGCTATATAAGGTACTTTTTTATCTTCTCAAATATACCATATTCTATATAAACCACTCTATGGTCTCTGTCAATATACATCATGATCAGTAGTATAATTTGTTGTATATATAATAATCTATTTATTTATACCTTATTTCAGAAATTGTCTATTGATTGACAAGTAAGTAGTTTTCACTATTTACTGTTATAAACAACATTGCAAATAACATCAATTTTCTACAAATTCAGAATCAATTTTCTGATATATAATTAATGGATTAAAACAAAACAAAAAAGAAAAAAAACAAACCCGTTGCTGTCGAGTCTATTCAGACTCATAATGACCCTATAGGGCAGAGTAGAACTGCCATATGTGGTTTCCAGGGAGTAGCTGGTGAATTTGAACTGCCGACCTTTTGGTTAGCAGCCAATGGCTTAACCACTGCAACACCAGGGAGCCAATGGATCAAAATAATAATAATAATAAAGGATAAAAATATCTATACATTTATGTTCGCTGTTAATCACAAGATCTTCTTTCCGAATGTTTTACAAATATTGTAGGAGTAGCTTCCTACTAACAATAGATTTAAACCCTATTTTCTACTGAAAGATAATGTTGTCAGAAGGTCAGTGAAAAAGAGGAATAATCTCAATGAGATGGATTGACACAGCAGCTGCAACAATGGATTCAAACACCAACGATTGTGAGGACGGCACAGGAAGAGGAGCTATTTTGTTCTGTTGGACATAGGGTTGACACAAGAAGGAACTGACTCAAAGGCCCTAACAACATAACTCAGTATTGTTTTACTTTAATTATTATTTATACAAGAAAATTTTATATATGTATTATATATTTATATTTTGTCCTTTTGTTGTTTGTTTTGTTTTGCTTTGTTTTTTTTTTTAATCCTATTCCAGATACTAACTATTAACTTTGGGTTATTTTTCATTTTAATATCCCACTATTGTATGAGAATTTACCATTTACTGCATGCCTCTGGAAGAATGTTTCCATGTTCTCCTTCAAGATTACAGATCCTACCTTTCTTATTTTCTTAATTAAAACTTTTCTGCCTTCAATACTCTCTTCCAATCTCAGTCTTTCTTGATGTACGGGCAAAACAAATATTCACATTAAATCATATGAAGATATATATGTTTCAACAATTGATATCTCATATTAGCTTTTTGTTTTAATTACTCAATCATTTATATTTCATAGTTGGGTTTTTTGTAATAATATCTTTATGGGGTGGTTCATATTGATATCTTTATTCTCTGACTAGATTATAACTCATACTGGTTCTATAATTCAGTTTGAATTAATTCACCCTGAAAGTTTGTATTATGAAGTCAATACAGTCAAATTTATGTACTATATTGTCTCCCAAGTACAAGCTTGTGAGATATTTCATATTCCACTAATTGTGCATTCCAGTGACTTGGATATCTAAGTAACATCTGACAGCAACACTACACTCTTTCTAGATAGATTAGAGAAAGTATAAAGGTCTTACTATTCTTGTGATGTTTTCATAAACACATTTGGTAAGGTGTTGATTTATTCTTCCAAAATTGTTTCTGATACCTGGGCAGGACTGTCATTTATGTATCAAATACTGAGAGAAGAAGAATCCTGTAGGCAAGCGGTTGTTGTTGTTAGGTGCCGTGGAGTCGATTCCAACTCATAGCGACCCTATGCACAACAGAATGAAACACTGCCTTGTCCCCCACCATCCTAACAATCGTGGTTATGCTTGAGCTCATTGTTGCAGCTACTGTGTCAATCCACCTCATTGAGGGTCTTTCTCTTTTCCTCTGACCCTGTACTTTGCCAAGTATGATGTTCTTCTCTAGGGACTTATCTCTCCTGACAACATGTCCAAAGCATGTAAGATGAAGCCTTGCCATCCTTGCTTCTAAGAAGCATTATGTTTGTACTTCTTCCAAAACAGATTTGTTTGTTCTTTTGGCAGTCCATGGTATATTCAATATTCTTCACCAACACCACAATTCAAAGGCATCAATTCATCTTCAGTCTTCCTTATTCATTGTCCGGCTTTCACATGCGTATGATGTGATTGAAAATACCATGGCTTGGGTCAGGCGCACCTTAGTCGTCAAGGTGACATCTTTGCTTTTCAACACTTTAAAAAGGTCCTTTACAGCAGATTTACCCAATGCGATGCGTCTTTTGATTTCTTGACTGCTGCTTCCATGGATGTTGATTGTGGATCCAAGTAAAATGAAATCCTTGACAACTTCAATCTTTTCTCTGTTTATCATGATGTTGCTCATTAGTCCAGTTGTAAGGATTTTTGTTTTATTTTGAGGCACAATCCATACTGAAAGCTGTGGTCTTTGATCTTCATTAGTAAGTGCTTCAAGCCCTTTTCACTTTCAGCAAGCAAGGTTGTGTCATCTGCATAATGCAGGTTGTTACTGAGTTTTCCTCCAATCCTGATGCCCTGTTCTTCTTCATATAGTCCAGCTTCTTGCATTATTTGCTCAGCATACAGATTGAATACGTATGGTGAAAGTACAAAACCCTGACTCACATGTTTCCTGACTTTAAACCAATCAGTATCCTCTTGTTCTGTCTGAACAACTGCCTCTTGATCTATGGAAACGTTCCTCATGGGCACAACTAAGTGTTCTGGAATTCACATTCTTTGCAATGTTACTCATAATTTGTTATAATCCACATAGTCAAATGCCTTTGCATAGTCGGTAAAACACAGATAAACATCCTTCTGGTATTCTCTGCTTTCAGCCAGGATCCATCTGACATCAGCAATGATATCCCTGGTTCCACGTCCTCTTCTGAAACTAGCCTGAATTTCTGGCAGTACTGTGGATATACTGCTGCAGCTGCTTTTTAATGATCTTCAGCAAACTTTTCCTTGCATGTGATTTAATGATACTGTTTTATAATTTCTGCATTCAGTTGGATCACCTTTCTTGGAAATAGGCATAAATATGGATCTCTTCCAGTCAGTTGGCCAGGAAGCTGTCTTCAGTATTTCTTGGCATAGATGAGCGAGCACCTCCAGGTTTGCATCCTTTTGTTGAAACATGTCAATTGATATTCCATCAGTTCCTGGAGACTTGTTTTTCGCCAATGCCTTCAGAGCAGCTTGGACTTCTTCCTTCAGTGCCATTGGTTTCTGATCATATGCCACCTCTTGGAATGGCTGAACATGCACTAATTCTTTTTGGTATAATGACTCTGTGTATTTCTTCCATCTTCTTTTGATGCTTCCTGCGACGTTTAATATTTTCCCCATAGAATCCTTCACTATTGCAACTCGAGGCTTGAATGTTTTCTTAAGTTCTTTCAGCTTGAGAAATGCTGAGCATGTTCTTCCCTTTTGGTTTTCCATCTCCAGCTCTTTGCACATGTCATTATAATACTTTACTTTGTCTTCTCGAGATGCCCTTTGAAATCTTCTGTTCAGTTCTTTTACTTCATCTATTCTTCCTTTTGCTTTAGCTGCTCAATGGTCAAGAGCAAGTTTCAGAGTCTCCTCTGACATCCATCTTGGTCTTTTCTTTCTTTCCCGTCTTTTCAGTGACCTCTTGCTTTCTTCATTTATGATGTCTTTGATGTCATTCCACAACTCGTCTGATCTTCGGTCACTAGCGTTCAATGCATCAAATGTATTCTTCAGATGGTCTGTAAATTCAGGTGGGATGTACTCAAGGTCACATTTTGGATCTCATGGACTTGCTCTAATTTTCTTCAGTTTCACCTTGGACTTGCATATGAGCAATTGATGGTCTGTTCCACAGTCGGCCCCTGGCCTTGTTCTGACTGATGATATTGAGTTTTTCCATCGTCTCTTTCCAAAGATGTAGTCAATTTGGTTCCTGCCTGTTCCATCTGGCGAGGTCCATGTGTAAAGTCACTATTTATGTTGGTGAAAGAAGGTATTTGCAATGAATAAGTTGTTGGTCTTGCAAAATTCTATCATTTGATCTCTGGCATTGTTTCTATCATCAAGGCCATATTTTCCAACTACCGATCCTTCTTCATTGTTTCCAACTTTCACATCCCAAACACCAGCAATTAGCAATGCATCCTGATTGCATGTTCAATCAGTTTCAGGCTGAAGAAGGTGATAAAAATATTCAATTTCTTCATTTTTGGCCTTAGTGGCTGGTACATAAATTTGAATAATAGTCGTATTAACTGGTCTTCCTTGTAGGTAGATGGATATTATCCTATCACTGACAGCATTGTACTTCAGGATAGATCTTGAAATGTTCTTTTTGACGATGAATACAACACTATTCCTCTTCAAGTTGTCATTCCCAGCATAGTAGACTATACGATTGTTGGTTCAAAATGGCCAATACCAGTCCATTTCAGCTCACTAATGCCTAGGATATTGATGTTTATGCATTCCATTTCATGTTTGACAATTTCCAACTTTCCTAGATTTGCACCTCATCACATTCCAGGTTCTGATTGTTAATAGATGTTTGCAGCTGTTTCTTCTCATTTTCAGTCATGCCACATCAGCAAATGAAGTTTCCGAATCCTTGACGCCATCCATGTCATTAAGGTCAACTCTACTTTGAGGAGGCAGCTCTTCCCCAGTCATCTTTTGAGTGCCTTCTAACCCGTGGGCTCATCTCCCGGCACTATATCAGACAATGTTCCGCTGCTATTCGTAACATTTTCACTGGCTAATTCTTTTCAGAAGCGGACTGCTGCGTCCTTCTTCCTAGTCTGTCTTAGTCTAGAAGCTCAGCTGAAACCTGTCCTCCATGGGTGACCATGCTTGTATCTGAATACTGGAGGCATAGCTTCCGGCATCACAGCAACACACAAGCCCCCACAGTACAACAAATTGAGAGACACGTGGGAGCTAGTGTGTTGTTCTGATGCTGGAAGCTATGCCACTGGTATTCAGATACCAACAGGGTCACCCATGGAGGACAGGTTTCAACTGAGCTTCCAGACTATGACAGACTAGGAAGAAGGACCCGGCAGCCATGAAAGTTAATATAGTTAAATTGACTACACATATTATAGACAGAAAAAAATCATAAGGATGATGACATTGAGCCCGGATTGTATCTGGAAAGGCCATGTCCTATTTCTTATAAGAATGGTGGGAATAAAAATGGAGCTGTAAGTTTGAGAATACTAAAATGTGGACATATTTTTAAAGAATAATTCATTATAAGCAGTTAAGAACCAATAGTGTTAACTGTCTAGACTGTTGCCCTTTAGTTGTGTATTTGATTCACTACAGGAGAGTAAGGATAGATGCTTTAAAGGAAAATAAAGTTTTGAAACTAAAAATTTCCAACATAGCAAAGAACATAGCTATAGCTTTTCATTTTAATATGCTTTGATATAGAAAATTATGAAAAGTATTTTTTAAAATTGAAGTAATACTCAATGATTCTTCTTGAATCAAATGATTATCATAAATATTAACACTTTATAAGAAAACACTTTATTTTATATTTAGATAAGAGATAATTATCTTTGTGAGGATTTTTAATTTGAATTAGAGGAATAAATAATGTTACCAAAAATTACATAACCCATTATGGTTTTTACATACAAGTTTATAAAATAAACAGTAAATAAGATTTCAAATTTGGTGATTCAAAGTTCTAGTTTTATATAATAAAAAATAATGTATTAATAACTATCAATAACTTCAGGCAACAAACTGTCTCCAAGTGTTTACGCAGGGCTGCCAAGTCTTTGCAAAACCTGGCTCCTAATACTTCTGTGAAATTCCAAGGAGTTTTTGCTTTAGGTCATAAATGTGTGTTTCTACCAAAGCCCCAGTACTGCACCAGCCGATGATGTCTTCTTGCTGCCAGAGACAACTCTCTGTTGATGAGTGTCTGACAGGATGCAGATTCCCATTTTTCCTCTCAGTACAGCAGTTCCCCAGCTAAGCTGCTATTGTTCCATCATAACTTCTCTAGGCTCCTGTGTATGTGGGAAAGCGTGTGTCAGAAAGTGGCAGCCCAATAACTGCCTCCTCTTTATTTTATAATCTGTTAGAGGTACCTCGATATGTTATACTCAAGTTCAGTATTTACACATTTCTTCTCGGGCCTTTTTTTTAATTTTTTTGCTGACAAACCAATCAACCAATACAATTAAAATGCATTCTGACAGTATTTTATGGATATAAATTTGAATCATAATAAAATGAATACTTCTTATAGAAAAAAATATCATGATTTACAGATCATTTAAGTATTCCGTATGTCAAAGTTAGAGATTCTGTCTAAATACTTAGATGTCCCAAGTGAAAGGAGCTATACTTTGGTATACTTTAGAAACAGTTATGTGATGTCTTAGATTCTCCAGAGAAACAGAACAAGATATGGGAATAGACAGAGAAACGCAGAAAGAGTAAGAGAGAGAGAGATTTACTTCAGAGAGGAATCGGCTCATATGATTGTGGGTGGCTGGTAAGTCCACAATCCATAGAATCAGTCAATAGCTAGAGGGTCCTGCAGGTCTGTATCCCAAAATCCATACCAACAGTGTTCTGGCAAAATATCTATTTATACTCTAGAGGCAGAACACATCCTAGGGAAACTTGATTTTTGGTCTTAAGATTTTTTAGAGGCCCACCATCATTATGGAAGGTAATCTGCTTTATTTGAGGCCAACTGATTTAACCACATGTAACTACAGTCATACATTAAATCATGTCCACAATAAAAAAATAGGACTTTATGTGATTTGGATGTTGTGTGAACACCATAGTACATATAGGCAAAACCTGGATTATGAATGAGTTTTGTTTCTAAATCTGTCTTTAAGTTGAATTTGTGTAAAATTCACAACAGTTTGGTAAGTTTCATATCTAATGTTAGTCAAATGTTTGTCTTAGTATAAAGTATATAGTGTACCTTTCTATGCATAAAAAACATTACAAAAACGCTTCCAGATACACTAAAACACCTTTAACATAATAATACAATAATCAAAATAATTTTTGACATAAGTCACACAGTAGCAATTGTTTCTTATTCTAAACCCTTGTAGATACCTTGAATTTTTAATATAATAGGCTTTACAGGGGTTAGTTAATAACTACAGGTTGTACCTAAGTCAGACGTTTGTAACCCAGAGGCTGCCTGTATAACCTTATGGGACCACGAATGTACGTATTGTTAGATGTTGCCTGAGTGGACATTATATGGCACATGACTGTACTTTATAGCAACAGCTAGACTAGTGTTTCAGCAAATATTTGGGCACCATGACCTAGAGAATAACCTGGCCGGCTCCCTGGCCAATTGACTGGAAAAGATCCATATTTGTGATCATTACAAAGAAAGGTGATCTAACAGAATGTAGAAATTATAAAAAAATCACTAATATCACCTCCACCACCACCCGCAGCTGTCAAGTTGATTCCAACTCATAGCGACCCTATAGGACAGAGTAGAACTGCCCCATAGAGTTTCCAAGGAGCACCTGGCAGATTTGAACTGCCGACCTTTTGGTTAGCAGCTGTAGCACTTAACCACTACGCCACCAGGGTTTCCCATTAATATCACACACAAGTAAAATTTTGCTGAAGATAATTCAAAAATGGTTGCAGCAGTGCATCAACAGGGAACTTCCAGAAATTTAAGCCTGATTCAGGAGAGGGAATGAGGGATATCATTGCTGATGTAAGATGGATCTTAGCTGAAAGCAGAAAATACCAGAAAGATGTTATACGACAGAGTAGAACTGCCCCATAGAGTTTCCAAGGAGCATCTGGCGGATTTGAACTGCCGACCTCTTGCTTGACAGCTGCAGCACTTAACCACTATGCCACCAGGGCTTCCAGAAAGATGTTTTCCTGTGTTTTATTGATTATGCAAAGGTATTTGACTGTGTGGATCATAACAAATTATGGATAACATTGCAAGGAATGATAATTCCAGAACACTTGTGTTCATTTGGAATCTATACATAGACCAAGAGGCAGTCATTACAAAAGAATGAGGGGATTTAGGGTGGTTTAAAGTAGGGAAAAGTGAGTTTCAGGGTTGTATCTTTTCACCATACTTATTCAATCCATATGCTGAGCAAATAATTCAAGAAGCTGGGCTATATGAAAAGGAACGAGTTATCAGGATTGAAGGATGAGTCATCAACAGCCTGCAATATGCAGACAACATAACTTTGCTTGCTGAAAGTGAAAAGGACTTGAAGCAATTACTGATGAAGATCAAAGACTACAACCTTCAGTATGGATTACACTCCTACATAAAGAAAACAAAAGTCCTCACAACTGGACCAAGAAGCAACGTCATGTTAAATGGAGAAAATATTGAAGATGTCAAGGATTTCATTTTACTTGGATCCACAATCAACATCTATGGAAGCAGCAGTCAAGAAATCAAAAGACACATTGCACTGGGCAAATCTGCTGCAAAAGACCTCTTTAAAGTGTTAAAAGGCAAAGATGTCACCTTGAGGACTAAAGTACGGCTTATCCAAACCATGATATTTTCAGTTGCCTACTATGCATATGAAAGCTGGACAATGAATTAAAAAAACTGAAGAAGAATTGATGCCTTTGAATTACAGTGTTAGCAGAGAATATTGAATATACCGTGAACTGCCAAAATAATGAATAAATCTGTCTTGTGAGAAGTACAGCCAGAGTGTTCTTTGGAAGCAAGGATGACGAGACTTCATCTCACATACTGTGGACATCTTATCAGGAGGAACAGTCCCTGGAGAAGGATGACATGCTTAGTAAGGTAGAGAGTCAATGAAACAGAGGAAGACCCTCAAAGAAATGGATTGACACAGTGACAACAATGATGGTCTCAAACATAGGAACAATTGTCTCATGCTGTTGTATAAAGTCATTATGAGTTGGAAATGAATTTATGGCACCTAACAACAACAACAACATAATCTAGCCAAGTTAAACATCACAGGAGTCATGTGCTTTACTAGCTACTTAATCTAATGAAAAAATTAATATTGTTTGTAGTTCAAGTTATATTGTTCAAGGTCACATAACTAAGAAGTGGTAAAGCCAAAATTTAAACATATGTCTGCCAGATTTCATGGTCTCTGCTGTTCCCACAGTGATAAGCTGCATCCTTTCATAAAATGAACAAACTCCTGTAACATTTGTATTGAATTCAAGTACATAGAAGATTACCTGTCTTTCATAAAAAAAAAGAAAAAAAAGAAATTTAATTGGTAATTCCATGGAAAATAATGTTATCTCTAACACAAAGAAAAAATAAGTTGTTAAAATAGCTGAAACAGGCTTATTAACAAATTATTTCTTTAGTAAAAAATGTATTTTAAAACATTACTTAAATATTTTCAATCTTTTTGTCAGTTCCATCCTATATGTCACATAATGTAAAAAATATTGTTTCCATTGGGGGAAACGGAATGAAAATTTATGAAGGCATATTATTTTCACTTAAAACTTAATTCATTTTAAAAAGTATCTTCAATATAATTGTGTCATTAAATCACAAAAATGGAAATTGTGTTAACAGCAGGATGTTATCTTTTATTGAGGGCAAACAGCAGGGTTGCTGCTAATGAGAACATCATCAACGTATCAGCAAAAGGTCAGCCTAAAGAGCTCTTTATCCAACTTTCCCCTAAGTAGGCCTCCCCGCCGCCCGTGATGGCATATTACACTGACAAGCTGGACTCATATGTGGGCATACAGTTATATATCTTGTCTCCACTATGAAAAGAAATATGTAACACACACCTTGAGTTTATTACAAATTAAAAAAAAAAATTTTTTTTAATTAGTCAGAAGTTAATTTCTTTCCTAGAAGTGATATTAAGCAAATGATTCCTCCTTTGTGTGTTTTTAACATTTTGATATTATATTTAAATGTGTCCCCCATTCAAGAACTTGGAGGGTATAGAGGCATTTTAAACAAAAGTTAAGGGCATGGGTTTGGATCACAATAAACCATGGTGCTGATTGACCTGAATACGTATTCTATTACTTACTTGCTTTACTACCAGAAAGGGTAGTAGTCAAAATAACAGAATCATTTCTTGTGGGCTTATTTTTCAGCGGATTTTAGAAGACCATCTTGGAGTTTATATAAATTCAAGGAATATTTAACTATAATTATTTTATAAGTGATATACAGTAAATTAGACTGTCGTATAGGGTCGTTATGAGTCAGAATCGACTCGACAGCACTGGGTTTTGGGTTAGACTCAAACATTTGGGATATAAAGTCTTGGGAAATGGAGAACTACATGAATTGAATGCCTGGATTATAATTGTGTCAAACAATGAAACATAAGTTGTGTTTTTTTAAAAGTTTTCATTTCTCTTTATTATCAGATAGTTGGTCTTTGTTCCTTTCATATCTAGTATTGCTCAATTGTATGCCAGATGTGATATATAAGTGAACCATAGAGACTCTAGGTCCTTTCTTGTGCTAAACCAAAACCAAACCAACTGTAGTCAAGTCAATTCTGACTCACAGGGACACTATAGACAGAATAAAACTGTCTCATAGGGTTTCCAAGGAGTGGCTGGCGGATTCAAACTGCCAGACTTTTGGTTAGCAGCTGAGCTTTTAACCACTGTGCAACCAGGGTGTCTGGGATGTTACTCAGCTAGTATCAGATTATAAGATGCTCCTTAGTCAGGATTTCCTGGGGAAACAGAAACAGTAGTGTGTGTACATGTGTATATATGTATTTAGATACGTCTACATTTATCTATGGAAACCCTGGGGGCATAATGGTTAAGTGCTACAGCTGCTAGCCAAAGGGTCAGCAGTTCAAATCCTTCAGGTGCTCCTTAGAAACTCTATGGGGGCAGTTCTACTCTGTCATATAGAGTCGCTATGAGTTGGAATTGACTCGACAGCACTGGGTTTGGTTTTTTGGGTTTATCTATATATCTATATATAGATATAAATCTGAAGCAACTTGACAGCACCCAATAATTACACACACACACACGCATACACATATATGTATATACACACAGATATGTATATGTAGAGACATGTATATATGTGTGTGTGTGTATACATAGTGAGAGAGAGATTGAGGAATTAACTCACACAAATGTGGGGGGCCTAAAGGTCTAAAATCCATAGGTGAGTAACAGGCTGCAGACTCTGGCAGTCTTTTTTCCTAAAGTCAATAGGTCAGGTGGTGGGGAAAGAGAAGAATTCTGGCAAGATATGTATCTTTAGCCTGGAAGCCAAATCGTCCCTTAAGAAATCTCCCTTTTTGCTCTTAAAGTTTTCAACTGATCAGATCAGGCCTACTGTCATTATGGAAAGTAATCTACTTTCCTTAGAACCAACTGATTTAAAGGCTAATCATATGTAAATAATTTATAACAACATCTATGCTAGTGTTTGACCAAACAACCAGGCACCATAGCCTAGCCAAGGTGACACATAAAATTACCCATAACAAAATGAAAACTCTCAATCCAAAAAAATTAAAAAATCCCAATGTCATCAAGTTGATTTCAACTCATAACTACCCTATACGACAGAGTAGAACTGCCCCACAGGGTTTCCAAGGAGTGGCTGGTGGATTTGAACTACCAACCTTTTGGTTAGCAGCCAAACGCTTAACCACTTTTGCCACCAGGATGCAGAATTGGCTTTTTGCCGCAAATTGTGGGAGTAAAATTGTTGTGTGTTGTCAAGTCCATTTTCAACTCATAGCAACCCTTCATGACAGAATAGAACTGCCTCATATGCCTTTCTAGGCTGTAATCTTTTTGGAAGCAAATGTCCTTGTCTCTCTCCCATGGAGCTGCTGGGTGGATTTGAGTTGCCAACGTTTTGGTTAGCAGCAGATTGCTTAACCATTATACCACCATAGCTTCTTGGGAATACAATAAAAAACAAAACAAACAAAAAAAAACATTGCTAAATCTTATCATAAAGGTTAAAGTTATAAGAATTTTGAAGAAGTATACATTAGCCCAGTATACACTGGATGACTAAAATGTCAAGACTAACAGCAACTCCCATGGGAAACACAATTAGGAGGCTAATATCAAATGACATTGATATGACAAAATTTACATAGTTGTTAAATATGCTAACCCATTGCTATCAAGTCAATTCCTACTCGTAGTGATCCTATAGGACAGAGCTGAGCTACCTCCTGGAGTTTCCAAAGCTGTAACCTTTACAGAAGCCAGCTGCTACATCTTTCTCCTACAGAGTGGCTGGTGGGTTCAAACCACTGGCCTTTTGGTTAGTAGCCGAGCACTTATTGTAACTGAAAACATTTTTTTCTTAATCTTTTCTTTGGCAAACATACATATTAGTTCTTGGACTTATAATAAATTTGCTTGTTTTTACAGAACACAAAATTTGTTACATTTTACTTGTTAATTATATTACCTCCTGCTTTTTAACATAATTTTTAGTGTGATAATTTTATTTCTCAGTACGTGTACATTCTTACCTGTGAGGATTAAAAATGGTACTATAGGGAGATTGAAATTGTATAACAGAGTTACTAAAAATTAGTTGCCTATTTAGTTTCAAAAAAAGAGTGCTGTAATTTTTGGTGCCAATTCATTGATAGATTCATGACAAGACTTCCAAGCTTATTCCATACAGGAGATGTCTTTTCTGTAAGCCTCAAGTGGATTCTGATTATCCATACGTTAAAAAAAAAAAAAAAAAATTTTTTTTTTTAATGTGTATTATGTTGTGAAGTGGGCCGAATGGTGGCCCACAAAGATACATCTATGTCCTAATTCCTGAATCTGGTATTACAATCTTGTAGGGCAAAATGTGTGATGACGTTAATGATTTTGACGGGAGAAGCTTTTCCTGAACTATCTGTCTGGGCCTTAACTCCAGTAAGTGTTCCTATAAGAGGGAGGCAGAAGCAGATTTAACAATTAGAGAAGAGGAGGTGATGCAACTGTGGCAACAGAGATCAAAGGGATGTGGGGCAAGTCTGCTGCTCTAAGCATTATTTAGAATTTTAATTCAAAAACAGTTACTCTCACTGTTTACTTATCCACATAGTTAGATTCCAAAGACCAGGTCGTTTTGTGAATATCGGCGTTATGTAAAAATTGAGGTTGATCACAAAATATTATGTGGGACACCTATGTTTCTGGACGGGAGAGACTAAAAATGTAGGTAGATGCTATATGTCCCTCTGGTCATGAAAGGCTTACTTCTTTAATGCACGAAATAGTCAGACAGTAGATTTTTTACTAGTGTCGTAAATGCAAAATGTCAGACAATGAGTTAGTAAGTGAGGAGTAGGTGTATTTAAAAAAAATCACCAAAGTCTTTAGATAACACATTAGTAAATGATCAGATGTTTCTTAAAATACGTACTCTGGCTTTAAGTGAATAAGTTAGTACAGATGACTGCATCATGTAGAATTTAGCATGTGTCATGTTCCCTGAATCATAGATCTTAGTTATGGAATATGTATCAATGTGGACTTAAGCTTAGTAAGACATATTTTACCATTGTTGTTGTTGTTAGATGCTTTGGAGCCAATTTCGACTCATAGTGACCCCATGTGACAGAGTAGAACTGCCCCGTATGGTTTTCCATGCTGTAACCTTTAAGAGGCAGATTGCCCAATTTTCGGTTAGTGGTCAAGCGTGTAACCATTACACTACCAGATCTCCTTATTTTAACTTAATTATTTTTATTTACTTTATTTTACCATTAGGAGATTGATATATAAATACAGAGATATAGAAAAGTATCTGTTTTTAGAGACTCTTGCCAGACATTTTTCTAGAAATAAGTAAGATTACAAAATTAGATTCAATTATTAGACTTGAGTAAAGTGAATTTTCTCATCGTATTTTTCCATAAAGCAGCTTATTAAAGCAATTACTTAATGATTTACTTTTTAATCTGAAACCTGTTATCATTAATGTTTATTTTAGTACATTTTTGTCAAATACTTAATAGCCTATAATAGCTTAATCATATGATTAAGGATTTAAAACCGGCAAAGCATACAGCAATTATAATTGCAAAATGTACCCCTAACACAATCTATTATATTTCCATTATAGGTATAACAATAATGTAGGTATCATGACCCACGCATCTTGTCATAAAAGAGACCCAAAATCTCTTCAGCGTTATTTTTGACCTAACCTAGCCCTGGTGGAGCAGCGGTTAAGAGCTTAGCTGCTAACCAAAAGGTCAGCAGTATGCATCTACCAGCGTCCCCTTGGAAGCTCCATGGGGCAGCTCTACTCTGTACTATGGGGTCACTGTAAGACCGCTATGAGTTGGAAATAACTCAGCAGCAACAGGTTTTTTTTTTTTTTTTTTTTTTTTGGTTTACGTTATTATTATAAAGTAAGAATATATTGTTGGAGAATGTTACTAAAAGGAGTGATAGAATGCATTGATAGACCTAATTCCTTTCATCTTTCTCTGCATCCACATCCTTCACCAAGTAAGTGGCAGAATTATCCCACCGGAAAAAAGGTGACCTGCCTCACCCCTTAAGCCTGGATTTGGACATATTTGTGCTTTGGTCAAGAGACTGAAGCAGAAGTAAAAATTAACTTGTTCTAAGCCAGTGCTTCCGTATATTTGCATGTGTTTCTTCCATTACGCTGAGGAATTGGTTAGGCTATTTTGTTGTCCTGGAAAGAGTTCAGACAACTTCGGCCTAGGTCATGGGTTGAATTGTGTCACCCAAAAATATGTGTTGATTTCCTGGCCCTTATACCTGCTGATATGATTCTGTTTGGAAGTAGGATTTTCCTTTTTTATATTAATAAGATAATACCAGTATAGGTGGATCCTAAACTTAAACAGTCCTGATTTACAGAAAGACCAGAATACACATGGAAATCACACATAGTGGATGAAGATTGTCTACAAGCCAAGGAAGGCCCAGGGTCACAGACAAGGAAGGAATCAAAACGGCCAAGAACCTGTTCTGGACTTTCAGCCTCCAGAACTCTGAGAAAATAAATTTCTGTTGTTTAAATCCTGTCACTTGTGTTATTTGTGTCACAGTAGCACTAGAAAACTAAGTCATCAACTTAGCAGAAAAACTTAATTTTTCCTATTGAGTTTATTTTTCAATTAAAAATATTCGACCATAGTAATGCTTGTGCCTGTAGTCATTGTAACAAAGTTGTTAGTTCATTCAGACGTGCACAACTGTGACACTTACGGACCCAGCTAAACAGTAAGAAAAAGTGGGATTTATACACGCAAGGCAAAATAAACAAAAAACTTCGAGCAGTTTGATCTGCTCCTCATTTTTGGGTACAGGAAAGCATATAATCAACTGTCTTTGTTCTAAAGTAACAGCTCCAAAAAAAGAAACTAAAAATGAACGAACACTATGTGGTAAACCTGTACTACCAGCAGAGCTTTTGGAGTACGGCTTCCTGGTCTTCAGATCACACATTATTTAGATGTGCTTTGTGGAAGAATGTTTTTATCTTTGTCTGGGATTTGAGGCAGTTTTTCAAAGAAATATGGCTTTTTATAATCTTTGTGTAAACATCATTATCTTTTAGACTTACGGGAAGACCTTTCCCCTTTCATGATGGATAAAAGTAAAGCAAACATTTAAACGTCCTACCTAAGGCTATAATTGCTGCCCCCGATGTGTCAGCTCATTTGTGTCAACTCAAATATGCTTGCCACCATTACAGGGTTATTTTACTGTGCTTGGGAAGATCCTAGAGATGATTCTTCATAATCCTGTCCCATTGTCCCCTTAAAAAAAGAGCTCATTGACATACACTTTGCAATTTTTTTCCTTTTTTTCCTTGTTTAAAGGAAAATTTTCTCAGTCATTTATATTACCCCTCATATACTATTGTGTTGATATAAAATGTGTGTCCATGTGTGAGAGTGTGTGTGTCCGGATGTGGTTGTCTGTGTGATACGACACCAGATATTTCTTCTACTTGGAAATAGTAACAACACATTTATTTATGTTTTCTTTAGCCATTTCAACTACATGGATTAAAAACAAAAAAAAAAATTCGGTGAACCAGAAACAACTTCTGAGCCATCAGAGGACAACTCCACAAGTATATATTGGATACCTACTATTTGTCAGGCACTCTTTCAGGCCAGCAATAAGTAAAACAAGTCTCTTCTTTCCTGGGAATTGTATTCTGGTGGATATTTTCTATAGTCTGCATATAATATTTTTATAATGTACTCATTTATTCAACAAGGACTTAGTTAACACATACTACAAGTGAAGTTCTTTTAGACACTGGATACAGCACAAAAAGAGAGTTATAATACTTATCCACATGGAACACATTAATTTGTGGTTGGAAGAATAGAGGTAGCAAACAAATAGCACAAAACTAGGCAAGACGGTATGGATTTTGACCAGTGCGATGAAGAACATTTTCAGAGAGATGTGAAAGTAATTAGGAGAGGCCACATATTGGATGATCTGTGACCTCTTTAAAGCAATGTCACATGACCTAAGATCTGAACGATTAGAAGGAGCAGGCCATGCAGAAACATGGAAGAACGTTTCAACAAATTCATTGTATAAAAAAACAAATAGCCTCTAAATATACGAAAAGATGTCCAAAGACAATAGTAATCAAAAAATAGTAATCAAGGAAGTACAAATTAAGCAACAACTACAGATGATTTACACATTACATTGGAAAACATTTAAAAGTCTGATGCTGTCTAGAGAAATGAGGACTTTCATACCATGCTTAAGGAAGTTCGAGCAAATTCAAGATCAATTAGGGAACATTTACTAAAGACAAAGATGCAGTATCTTGTAATGCAGTAGTGTTCCTCCTGTATACAGTGGAGAAACACTTACATATTGGACTCGTGGTGACGGTTACACAGGGTTCAATTGCTGAAGAATCCCAGGACCCCAAATGGCAATGCTTGCAAATCTAGTTTATTGCAGTAAAAGGATACAAAACAGCAATATCATTAAAATGAAGGTATGCATCGCAACCATGTTTAAAGACATGAACAGAATACACTGTTAAGAGAGACAAGTAAAGGGAGGTGGTGGAACGAGCAGGAATAAGTGTAGAGTGATATCAGAGCAAGATCTCCCAGGATGTTGAGAACAATATTAAGATATACTTTTTTTTATCAAGAAGAAAATGTGGAGCCAGTAATATTTTTAGTGGAGGACATAGATAATAAGATTTATATGGTGCCGAAGAGAGAGAGAGGATTACTCCAAGAAAAAAAATAGGTAATACAGTGCTCTCCATCTTCCTATTTGGAAAAATACTGTACACATTCTTCCTGAGTAGGGACAAGAAAGGGAGTTTATTTATTAACAGGCAAAGTTACTAGAGACAAATAAAAGGAAGCATAAAAACATGATGGCTGCCACATTAGTCTGAGACTTTCAGAAAACTATTTAAACTTTCTAAACCTGAAATTTATAATTGGTAAAATAATGCCTACCGCTCACTGTAGGAAAAAAAAGAAGAAATTTAGTTTAAATGTGATTTTGGAGTAATTTATCTTGTTCAGCATCATTTTCTACTTACATATTGTTTATCTGTAAGGTAAATATCAACCTGTTTTTAACTATGGCTACATCTATTTTTATCTGTATTCATGTCTGTAAGTACAGCTAGAAAAGAGAAAAAAATTAACTTTGCTTTTTAAATATAAATTAAACTACAAGATAGTTTTTTAAAACTAGTAAATTGCTCAAGACTTATGAGGTACTTAAAACAAATACCTGGTCCATATTAACTGTGGATTTGTTTCTAGTATTTAAAACTGCAGAGATTTTTATAATCTATAATCGGAAACCCTGATGGCATAGTGGTTAAGTGCTATGGCTGTTAACCAAGAGGTTGGCAGTTTGAATCCACCAGGCACTCCTTGGAAACTCTGTGGGGCAGTTCTACTCTCTCCTATAGGGTTGCTATGAGCCGGAATTGACTCGACGGCAGTGGGTTTATATTCTAAATTGAGAATATGTGCTCAAATTTACAGAAGGAGGTGTTCTTTGTTCCTAATAGAACAAGTAAAACTCCTTCAACGATGGTTTAAATTTTTCACATTTTATACAGTATCCATTGTGATTTTCAACATTCTAGAGATTCAATTATTTGTATGGAAAAGAGATAAACTCCTAAGTAGATGATGGGACATTGAATTTCACTTTTATTCCAGCAGAACCTTATTTTGGCTGCCTTAACATTTTGAATCTAGAAAGGACAGAGACCTTCTTTTAAACCAGCCTTATGATATGAGGCACATGTTTTCACTGTTATCCTTTCCTCACCAGACCATCCTTGATACCAGAAGCCCTGACTAAGTTGTGAGCAGGGCTTCAGTTTTCTTGTTTCCTACAAGGTCCAGCAGAGTCTGTCCATTGACTGTTAGGAGGCATCACCCAAATTCAAGATATATCAGTGAGTCTCTCTCTCTCTTTTTCTCTCTATGTATATGTGTGAGAGAGAGAGAAAGAGAGTAAGAGAGAGAAGAGAAAGAGAAAGGTGCTATGGGGTTTTAGTGTGTGGGGGGAAAGCCATTATAAAAATAATCTTTACTTTTCTCCTTTTCTCAATTATGGAAATTTATTGCTGCTTGTCACCATAGTCACCCTGTACCTTGTATTTTCAATTAAAATATTTTCTAACTAAACTCCTTCAAGTTTTATATATTTGCATAAAGATTACTTCTTTTGTTTCTAGTGATGACCTGAAAATTCCCCTTTTACATTGATAAGCTCATTTATATAGGAAGGGGAAAGAGTTAAATTTGAGAGTAGAATGACACCATTTAGTATAAGTCACATAATCTAGTTTTTTGAGAACAGATTTTTTTTTTTAAGCAGGAAAATTAAGACTGCAAATTGCACAATGTATATAAATCATTTAATGTAGTGCCTGATATTGAATACATAGTTGTCATCATCATGGTGAAATAACATGAGCCACTAAAAGCAATTTCCCAGAAGCACTTGCTACCTAGTACTATTTTTCAGTGGTTTATTTTGATTAAAATATTGAGAAGGTAAAGCACAAAACAGTCTCTTCATCTTCAATACACCTGTTATACAGGGATTTGTATTCTCTTTCAACTGTCAGCTTAGAACACTTGCACTTTGGGAAGTTCTTAATGACTATCTTTTCATTCATTCATTTATTTATTCAATCCACTCAACAAATATTTATTTTCCACCTATTACGTGCCTTTTACTTTCCTAGTGTTACAAATACAAGTGAGAATTAAATCCCTGCTCTTATGGGGTTTACATTAAACTGGGAGGAAACAGAACTTAAAATGGTGAATGTATAATATGTTAATAATAATTATAATATTGTGATAGTGATTGGCATGTAATATAATAATGTAATACAAACAAAGATAATTACATGAGAAATAACGAGGGTGGGGGGTTCTGTTTTAGATAAGGAAGCATTTGGGCAGAGACTAGAATGAAGTGATGGAGAAAGTTATGCAAATATATTAGACGGAAAGAAATCAAATCATAGGAGACAGTTAATGTAAAAGCTGTGGTTAAGGAACCTGATTGTTATATTCAAGGCTGTGAAACAAACAGACTGAGGCCCAGTGAGAGAAGATGGGAGAAGGGTATGAGGTCAGAAAGGTGACCCTGGGGACAATCATGCCATGTCCAGTAGCCCACAGTAGAGGCCTGAGATTTTATTCTGAGGGAGCTGGGATATTGTGGGAGGGTTTTCACAAGAAGAGTGATGTGATATAGTTATGTCCTCATTTCCAAATAATAACTGCTATGCTGAAAATAGCCATTCCATTAGATCATCTTGAAAAAGTTTATATTTGGGAAGAGCCTAATGTCTAATTCTAAAACAACGTGTGAATTAGTCACATTGTCTAAATTATACATGTTGTCCAAATTATACTAAAGGTTGTCCAAATTATATAACATTTACTCTACATCAAATTGGTTCAGTAGAAGCCTGGAATATATTAATTACCTTCTCTTTATCCTTTTTTAATTATTGTCAGCAAATAATTTATTAATGTTTGAATTTTATAACTTATCAAAGAATAAAATAGCTACAATAACTTTAATTTTTTTGGAAAAGCTATGATAAAGGAAATTTAATAATATTTTAATTAATTTATTTTTTTTTTATTTCAGTTATATGCTGCATAACATCTGGTTGGGCAATGTCTGACCTCATATACTTAGGTAGTCCCATAAGGTTATTACAGAGCTCAGAAATCCTGATTGGAGAATGAGATGTAGTGGATGTAACTGGATGTAGTGAACCCAACAGCTTCCTGGATGCCAACACTTGTATCTTATGTCTCCTGTATACAAAGAAATTGCGCTGCCACACATATAATGGTACAGCACATATATAATCTATAATACATATGTCTTGATAGTCATAATAAATGCCTATGTTACTTGCTTATGTATGTATTATACTGTACTTCCTATCATTATTTTAATGTGAACTTTCTCTACTTACAAATAAAAAGTTTACCATATAACAGTGTATGCTTCGACTTGCAGGCAATGGCATCCAGTCTCATGTATCGCCTGTCTCTTGAATGACACTGTGTTATTTCTAATTTTTTAAAAATATTACTGTGAAATGTATCATGACTCCCAAATGCACAAAACTAGTACTACAGCCACAGCAAGAGGCAAAGCAGAAGTATTGATTTGGAAGTGAAACAAAAGATTATTAAACAACACCAAGGTGGAAAATCAGTGAGGGCTATTGCTCATGATTTAGGCATGATGGTGGTGTAATGGTTAAGAGCTTGGCTGTTAACCAAAAGATCTGCAGTTCAAAGTCATCAGCCACTCCTTAGAAACACTATGGGGCAGTTTTACTCTGTTCCATAGCGTCACTACGAATCAGAATTGACTCAATAGCAACAGATTTGGATCACAGAATTTTAATATATACATTTAAATAATTAATTAACGGGAGAAACTTAAGCATATGTAGAAGAACATGGAATTTATCCATAATGTTGAATGGAAAAAAAACTGCAGAAGGCTATGTTCAACAGAATAAAATTCACATAAAAATTGCAAATATATGTTAAATATTTAATGTGTAACAAAAAATGTATTTTAAAATATGAATGTAAACCTTAGAATTGGAAATGCGGTCTCCTCTGGGGAAAGAGGGAAAGGAATGAGGTTGGACAAAGACAAAAAGAGGACTTCAATTCTGTTTGTAATATTTTATTTTTTAAATTGTGCGTATGTACAGAATCTATAATATTGCCTATATTTAGTCAGATTGGTAATGAACCACTGTAGAGAAAATGATTGCATATAAAATAGGGAATAGGCAATTTATAATGTAAGACTTTGTAGAAAGTTATTAAATACAATGTGCTGGAGAAAAGTATACATATAGTTTTTTTTACTCCACAGCCTATAAACTACATTTGCATCCCTCTATTTTTATTTTTTTTATAGGGGAGAGGAAACCCTGGTGTTGTAGTGGTTAAGAGTTAAGGCTGCTAACTAAAAGGTTGGCCATTTGAATCCACCAGGTGCTCCTTGGAAACACAATGGGGCAGTTCTACTCTGTTCTATTAGGGTTGCTATCAGTTGGAACTGACTAGACAACAATGGGTTTGATTATGGGTTTTATGGGGAGGAGATGGATGTAGAAATCTAAGCAACTATTTCCATCCTATACCTTGACAGCACTGCCTGTCTGTCAGTTTGTCTTACTGCTGTGGCTTGCATGTTGCTATGGTACTGGAAGCTATGCCGCCTGTATTTCAAATACTGACAGGATTACCCATGGTGGACAGGTTTCAGCTGTGCTTCCAGACTAATACTGGCTAGGAAGAAAGGCCTGCTGATCTAATTGCAGAAATTATCCAATGAAAACCCTATAGATCACAATAAAATATTGTCCAATATCATGCTGGAAGATGAGCCCCTAAGTTGCAAGATACTCCAAACACATAGTGGCTGCAACAATGGACTTGAGCATAGCAAGGATTGTAAAGATGATTTAGGGTTGGGTAACATTTTGTTTTATTGACATGGGGTGTCCATGAGTCAGAGCCAACTCAAAGGCACTATCAACAACATACCTTTACAAGGCTACACTTGATCTGATCTGAGAAAGTGGTCTAGCACAATTAAATAAGACAGTTGAACCATCTAAGCTTGAATATCTCCAGTCTCTTTAGGATATGCTGAAACCATTCTTTCACTGCACTGAAGCTGATCTCTTCAAAACTACTCATCCCCCAAAATATTTATTTCTGTAATCCTCTAGAAAATAATAGTATAACAAGTATTAAAAAAGTCTAATGCTAGGCGATGTTTTTGTTAGTTGTTGTCAGTTGGCTCCAACTCATAGTGACTTTATGTATAACAGAACAAATTCTTGCCCAGTTCTGCACCATTCTCATATTTATTAGTATGTTTGAATATCTTGTTTTGGCTTTTGTTGTGTCAATCTATTTCTTTGGGGTTTATATCATTTTCACTCACCTAGCAAGTGAGAAATTCCATGAGGCATGAATTGGCAACTGGGGTATTGCGATGATCAGGACTATTAGAAACCTCACGCAGTGCATAAATTTGGGCTCTGAAGGCAGGAGAGACTTTTCTTTTTCATTTTTTCTTTCCTCTCTTTTTCTCTTCCTTTCTCTTTGATTCTTGTTGAAAAAAAGAAAACTAAAGAATGCTTAGGAATAAATTTGATACATTTACAGTCCAATGGTATAGTTTTATCTGAAATAATTCAAATGAATTACTCATAGCAAAGAATAACATTAATTTTTGGAGGCAATACACAGACTAAAGTATTCTAGAGCAAGACAGACTGAGTTCACATCTTGCTTCTGTCACTTCCCACCTCTGTGGCCATGGAAAAATTACTGTTCTTGTTTGGTCTCACTTCCTCTACTATAATTTTGAGGTTATAATACACACATACATATACCCAGTGCTGTTGAGTTGATTCCGACTCATAGCGACCCTATAGGACAGAGCAGAACTGCCCCATGGAGTTTCCAAGGAGAGCCTGGCAGATTCAAACTGCTGACCTTTTGGTTAGCAGCCGTAGCACTTGACCACTACGCCACCAGGGCTCCCAACACATACATATACATATACATGGAGCCCTGGTGGTGCAGGGATTAAGATCTCCATTGGTAACCAAAAGGTCAGCAGTTTGAACTCATTAGCTGCTCCTTGGAAGCCCTATAGGGTCTCTATGAGTCAGGATCGACTTGCTGGCAATGGTATATAAATATATAAAAATCTATAGTATATATAAATATACACTATATATATATACATACATATGAGTTGATTCTGACTCATAGGGACCCTATAGACAGAGTAGGACTGCCCCATAGGGTTTCCAAGGAGCAGCTAATGGGTTCAAACTGCTGACCTTTTGGTTAGCAATGGAGCTCTTAATCCCTGTACCACCAGGGCTCCGTGTGTGTGTGTATATATATATATATACACACACATATACATATATATATTTTAAATAATGTCTGGCATTTAACAAAAACTAAATTATGCTAATTTTATTATAATGCTTTGTTAACAGGCATTTTACATTCATTTTTTAAATTTTATCATAACAATTATTTTGTGACATATATAGGTTATTGTACCAATGTGTTTCTTCCTGTAATTTCTCCTGCTTCCTTCTTTCTTTCCATTCTTTCTATCACTTTGTAAAGACCAAGGCACTATGCTAAGCCCTCGGGCTACAAAGATAAATATGACATAATAAGTGCTTTCAAGGGTATCAGAACCTAGTAGGAAGAAAGACATGTTTGAGAATATCTAGTATAGTCTATTATTTCATTTTATAGTTATATCGTTAATTGATGAGAGAAGAGTCACTACCATGTTCAAGAGTCATAACTTTCAGCATCATGCCCAGTAAGCCTCAAAAATAGGGAAACCAGATATTGTTTGCTTTTCTGTTTTGTTTTGTTCTTCCCCCAGCCACCAAGTAAATGAGATACATGTATTATCCATTTGGAGAAAAGCTGGTAGATGGGTTACATTACATTCAAAACTCTTTGTAATTCTTCACATATTTGAGACACTTTCTTTTTTAGCAGATTGAAATTAGGATGCTGTACTGTCTTCTAGAGTTTGTAGAAATGTGTGAGCTGAATTTCATTTGCTTGAAATGATAACTTATTCTGCTATTTAAGATTCATCTTTCCAAACATCTTTTATTCAGTTGAGTGAAGGGCAGAATGGAGTGACACAGATAATGAGCTGGGAGCACATAAGACTAACCTTTCTGGATTAGAAAAAAAAAAAAATTACATTTTCTCCCCCAGCTTCTGTTTCAACAATAAAGACATTTATCCATCTCTTTAGGGAGGGAATTTAAAGATCTATAAACATCGAAATGAAACAATCAGATGAGTAGTATTAAAGGGCAAAGAAAATGCCTGGTTGATGCATCTGGAGAAAAGAATTCTGTTACAGACCTAAAAGGAGAATTGGACACTACAGTAACATTGATGAGCTTAAGTATCGTCATAAGGAAAAAATGCAGTGACTGATTGTTGAAATACCTAGGAACTTTAACAGCACACCCAAATTTCTTACACAGAGTAGAGATCAATCAAATAATTGAGATAAAGGAAAGCAAATGGGCCACAAACAAATATACTGAATTTCTTATACAACAAAACCCCCAAAAGGGATTCTTTTAAAATTCAACGAACACATAGATTACTAGTGTAATAGAGTGGCATAACACAACCAGGACAAAATCTACAACTATCTACCTAAGAATTATTTAATTAGGAATTCAGAATTTATTCTATTTTAAGATCTGTAGTAAATTTTCCTACAACTGCCACATGTCTAAATTTTCATGCGGTAGGTCACTGAGTTAATGTGATGTTCTATAAATGTGTTTCAGACCCTAACTCACCCTTGAGCTTAGAAATATCTCTAACAAACTCAATTATTCTTAATCTAGGAAAGTACTGATATTGTGAATAGTCTTAATGCTAAATTGTGCTTTCACAAAATGTAACAAAGAAGGTAATTAAAATATCTCTCTTTAAGGTATTCAATACCTTCTAATTATTAATTCTTATGGAATGATTCCATGTAAGGGAAAATTCTTTTACTGAAGGTCAAATGATCACTAGGATATTAAAGGAAAGATCAGGCCTCCCAGTTGTCATTTTACTGCCTCTTGATAACACTCTTTATGTTCATTTTTTCTTTTAGTGACTATGAATGTGAATAATTTATAAATTTATAAATAGGGAAATATTCACAAAGAACAATAGTGTCTCCTGAACTTAAACTAGCAAATAGCCTCTTTGATTGTATTACTCTCCTGAACAATTAATGCAGTGTTCTATGAAACCGCTTTTCATTTGCGAATGTCTAAAATGGAAGGAAAATTGAAACAGATATGAAATCTTAAGTAACTCAATTTTATGTAAATTTGTGTATGAAACAAAAAGCAGCATGGCAGTGAAATCTTCTGGGCTTTAATTTGATTCAAGGTCTGATACATATTTTGACCATCTTTGCTTCATGCAAAAAGGGAAATACTCCAGATAGAACAAGTCATTGACTACCTAATACACATCAATCAAACTTGCTAACTTGTGATATGCCCCAAGGGTATTGACTCTTTGGTAATTGTCAAAAATATAAATGGACAACATGGTTGGGTATAATGTGCAATGGAGCAAAGAGGCATGGTATCCGATGTGCCATGTCCCTGCACTTCAAACAACTAATTAATGGTCTGTTATATATCCTGTTTCTCAGGGGTCAGTGGTGTTGTTAAGAATTCTCAGTGTTGCCTGTTTAAATTAAAAGAGATGACAGGCAGATTCATCTAGGGTGTTAAACATAAAGAGAGGATAAAACCCTGGCTTTCTAGAAAGCCCATGCCAAAGAAAGTGAGCAAAAGAAATCCAAAGGACTTAGTCCCCTTTGGTAAATTTTCTTTATTAAACTTATAACCCTTAAAGACAAAAAATAATACATTGTAAGCAGAAAATTAATTTGATATGTTGATATATTGGATCAATTTCCTGATTAAGCCACTAGTAATTTAATCAACAGTGCATTTTTTAAAAAATCACATTTCTGAAAGGAATGGCATCATCAACTGTAGAAATTTTTCTCTCTATTTCAAAGTGAAATACATTATAAATTTATTTAGGTACTAGGAAAAAAACAAATAAACTTTGTATAAAAAAATTTTTTTTTTATAGCATGCATTAAATTGGGCTAAATTCACATGGAACTCAAATTTTATTCAATAGAACTATAATTTTGATAGTTGTAGAGAAAGCAACTCTTGGTCAAGTTTTTTTTTTTTTTTTTCTAAAGTAAACACTGTTTTAAAAAATTTGCATTCTTTTATGTCTTGTGTTCTCAGAGGCATTCATAGCTGAACTATCCGGCAGAAAATCAGAGGGGACTAGAAATTAACAACAACAAAATTAATGCACCAAATATCTCTCTTGAATGTGCCAGGCATCCTTCAAGTGCTGAAATTAATTAGAAAGACACCATAAACTTACATTCTTGGAGAATTTACATATAATAAACAGAAATATGAACAAAAACAGATAACTACAGATTGTATTATATTAAAAAATACAAAGTGTGAAGTGACAATAACTAGAGAAGCCCTTTCAGATAGGGTAATCAAAATTCTACTGATAAGATTTCATTTAAACCAAGACCAGAAGGATGGCATTGGGTCAGTCACAGTTAGAACCACAGACAGAACGTTTCAGAGTGGACATATTCAAAGGTCCAGTAGAAAGAATGGCGTGTCTGGTAAACAAAGGAGGCCAGTGTAGCTGGAAAACAAGGATCAAGAGGACAATGGTGAAAAGGAATAAAGGGAGCCAAATTTTCAAAATAATTGTAGCCTATGAAAAACAGTTACAATTTTTTTTTTTTCCTTAAATGGTAGCCATAACAGTATTTAACAAGGGATGTTGGCATACCTGATTTTAGTTTTAAAAATGTACTCTGGCTGCTTTTGAAAACTTGGGTTGTATATGTGTTTGAGAGTATGGTACGGAGAAGAATGTGGAGGTGAGCAGGAACGGTGAGAATATAAGTCTATGGATGAAGCTTTTCCATTATTTTTATACATACAATGCCAGATTTTTGAAAATGTGTATTTAAACTGTCATTTAAATCTTCTTATTTTTCCATTTCCAATTAAATAACCTACTTGGAATTATCTCAAAGTGCCTTCTATTTTTGTGTCTCTGTGCTTTTTCATGGCTTCATATTAATTTATTCTACTTGTTTGTTTAAATTTTTTGGATCCAGTAAATATCACATTATGAATAATACCCAACCCCCACCAAAAAAACCCAGTGCCATTGAGTCAATTCCGACTCACAGCGACCCTACAGAACAGAGTAGAACTGCCCCATAGAGTTTTCAAGGAGCGCTTGGCGGATTCGAACTGCAGACCCTTTGGTTAGCAGCCGTAGCACTTAACCACTACACTGAATAATACAGAGCCATAAATGTAGATGGCCCATAAACCCATTGCCTAAGAGTCGATTTTGACTCATAAGGACCCTACAGGACAGAGCAAAATTGCCCCATAGGGTTTCCAAGGAGCAGCTGGTGGATTAGAACAGGCGACCTTTTGGTTAGCTGCTGAGCTCTTAACCACTACACCACCAGGGTTCCAAAATTCAGAGAAGGTGGGTGAAAAAGACATCTAATTCATGTTTACAAACTTGGTTCTTGTTTTTTCCTATTCAATTTATCACATCAGAATATAAGTGATTAAAAGAGCATATTTACCTTATACTTAAATTTTTGGTTTATATACTCAGAACCTCTGTCACCAATGTCTATACACAGGTGAAAGAAATCCTAGGTAAGGTAGAATTTAAAACTCTTCTTTATTTCTATTGCTGACCAAAAGATGTTATTACATTTAGGCAAATGCGCATAACCAAGGAGAAATATTTTTTATAAATCTCAAGACTTTCTGTTTTTGAAAAAAAAAATTAAATTTCCTCAAAATTATTTTTTCATGTCATTGTTATTAGCATTTTCAGCTTATATTTTTATATTAAGTTTTAAAAACAATATAGAGGAGAATTGGCTTTCTTAATTGGCTTTCTTTTTGTATACATTTCCAATTTTAAAACAAGCACAGATTCATGTGACCACTGGCACAGTTAACATACGGCACAGTTAACATACGGAACAGTTCCATCTCCCATAAAATTTCCTGTTTGTTTTTCCTGTTTAGTGAAAACTTCCCCACAGTCCTAATTCCTTAATTCTTAACAATTACGGATCTGTTCATCCTCACTACAGTTTTATCTTTCTGAGAATATCATATAAATGAAATAATACAGTCTGTGACTTCTTGAGACTGACTTCTTTAACTCAATATAATGCCTTTGAGCTTCACTCAAGTTGTAGGCATCGATGGTACCTTTTCTTTTATTGCTGACTAATATTGATGTACCAAAGTATGTATCTCCATTTACCTACCAAAGGACATTTGAATAATTTCCAGTTTTGGAAAATATGAGTAGAGCTATACAGGCATTCAGGCATTTGTGCGCTGTCATTTATGTAAACATGTGATTTCATATCTCTTGGGTAAATACCAAGAAATGACGTTGCTTGGTAAACTTATGTTTTAACTTTACAAGAAACTGTGAAACATTGTTTTTCCAAATGATTGTAGTATTTTAATTCCAACCAGAATTGTGTGAGACTCAGTTGTTCTGCACTCTTACTAATACATGGTAATTTCAATGTTTTCATTTTATCCACTCAATAGGTATAAAATGATATTTCATTGTGATTTTAATTTATATTTCTATATTGGCTGATGATGTGACTAATTACCTTTCATACATCCTCTCAGGTGAAGTACCTGTTAGACTCTTTTGCCTATTTATTATGTTATGTGTTTTGTTTTTTTTTTTTGAGTTTTGAGTTTGCTATGTATTTTGGATACAAGTTCTTTGTCAAATGTTATTTGCAAATACTTTGCTCCCAGTCTTTAGTTTGTCCTCTTATTCATCTAACCGTGGATCTCTCAGAGAAAAAAAAAATTTATTTTATAAAATTCAATTTTATCATTTTCTTTTATAGATTATACTTTTGCTGTCATGTCTAAGTACTTCTTGTCTAACCCTAACTACAAATAAAATCTTCTATATTCTCTTCCAAATGTTTTGTATTTTTAGGTTTTACATTTAGTTCTGCAATTTGTTTTGAGTTAAATTTATATAATTTTTTTTAATGTGTTTTTGGTCAAGATTACTTATTTAGTTATTTTGTATATGAATGCCCAATTGATCCAACATCTTTTGTGGAAATTGTCTTCCCAGTTTTGTAAAAATTCAATTGTTTACATTTACTTTGGGACTACTTTTGGACTCTGTACTGTTCCACTAATCTATATATTATGCCTTTGCCAATACCACACAGCCCTTATTTATACCAAACCCATTGGTGTAGAGACATTTACCACTCATGTGACCATATAGGACAGAGTAGAACTGCCCCCATGGGTTATACAAGGCTGTAATCTTTACAGAAGCAGACTGCCACATCTTTTTTCTTTAGAGCAGCTAATAGTTTCAAACCACCAACATTTCAGTTACCAGCCTAGGGCTTAATCACTGTGCCACCAGGGTTCCTTAGCTTTATTTATAGTAAATCTTAAAATCAGAAATAAGTGAAACCTCAATTTCATTGTTTTTCAGGATTCTCCTAGTTGTCCTAGGTCATTTATCTTTCCTTATAAATTTAAAAATCAGATTGTGCAAATCTACAAAAAAATCCTACTGAAATTTATATTGCAATTGAGTTAAATTTACAGACTGATCTGGGAAAAAAAAAAACTGCCAACTTAAGAGGCAGATCCAACATGGTGCTATAGACAGAAGCACCATGCCATCCCTCCACAGCAAAGACTGTGGAGTCTTTGCTAAGTAAACTGAGTAAAACCAGAGACAAACATCAATCCTGGAGCTCTAAGGGTCAAATGAAGAGATAAATAACTCAACCAAGCACCAGATGAAATAAGAAAATAACAGAGAACAGAGAACAAGGAGAGGTACCAAGGAAGCTTCCCTATCAACTAACACAGCACAGATTCGCCATCTTGGACTTATGTCTGAGATCAGTGGGCATGGAGCATAGGAAAGCAACTTCACAGAGCTACCAGAAGAAAACAGAGCACCTGCTGGACATGCCACGCTATACCATAGCTGCACGGCTGGCTCTGCCCATTAGACAAGGAGGTGAAAATTATCATGCCCACAGGTGAACAAACAACAAAGAATGCACAACCAACCTGCTCAAACATAACCAAATTAAAAAAAAAAAAAAACAGGATGAAACAAACAAATCTACAATAAATAAATGAAGAAAATAATTATTGAATGTCTTAAAGACAGCAAACAATATCAAAATATATTAAAAAACAGGACAGAATGGTTTCAGTAGGAGTCCATAACAAAACACCAGATGACTTTTCAGTAGAAGAAAAAGCACTTATGCTACCTGATAGGGAATTCAAATGTCTAATATTCAGAGCTATCCAAGAGTTGAAGCAAAAAGCAGACAAAAATGAGGGAAAAAACAAATCCTTGGAAAATGCAGATAAATTCATGGAAAATAAAGACAAAAAATAGAAGAATTCAGGAAAATAGTACAGGAAAAAAATGTCAAAATAAATTCACAACTGGAGATCATACAAAAAGAGCAATTTGAAATCAAAAAGATAAACAACAAGATTTCAGAAATAGTGTCATAGAAGGACTGAGGAGCAGGTAAAAACAACAGAAGATAGGATCAGCAAAATTGAAGACAAATACTTGGATACCACTTGTTTGAGGAAAAATCAAAAAAGAGAATGAACAAAAATTAAGATACTGAGAATGATGTGGGATACAGACAAAAGTAAAAATTTGTGAGTGACTGGAGTTTCAGAACAGAGTGAGAAAATGTAAAACACAGAAAGGATAGTTGAAGAATTGCTGACAAAAAACTTCCCTAATATGAAAGATGAAAAGCTGACTGTTCAAGAAGTTCAATGAACCCTGTATAGGATAGACCCCAAAAGAAAATCACCAGGCATATATCATAATCACACTTGCTAAAACCAAAGGCAAAGAAAGAATCTTGAGAGCAACTCAAGAGAAACGTAAAGTCACACACAGAGGGGAAACAATAATAGTAAGCTCTGATTACTCGGCAGGAAACATGCAATCAAGAAGGCATTGGGATGCCATATATAAAACAGTGAAAGAAAAAAATCACCAACCAAAAATAATATATCCTGAAAACCTCTCATTCAAATATGATGGTGAAATTAGGACATGTCCAGTAAAACATAAGTTAAAGGAATATGTAAAAACCAAATTTACAAGAATTAATAAAGGGAGACCTATGGTTTGAGAACAAACAACATAAGATGACAGCCTGAATCTAGGATGAAAGATCACACAAACCAGATACCAACCTAGGAAATTAACTCCCAAGGACTATTCAAAACTGAAAGATTTAAAACAGGGACCCAGAGAGTTTAATCTGTTAATGAGAGCAACATCATAACAATAAAAGAGGGACTAAATGGTGTAGGTTAGGATTTTCTAAAGGAGAGGAAGGCAAGGCAATATCAAGTAATAAAAGACTGGTTCAAGTATTGGAAGATACAGGTAAATTTCAAGGTAACCACAAAGAAAGTTAGCAAACCTATTTATCAAAATAAAGAAGAAAAATAAAGTCTCAGTAAAATCAAAACGCGTGCACACACACAAAAGGAATTCAGCACAGGAGCCCAAAAACCCACTGCCATCGAGCTGATTCCAACTCATAGTGACCCTACAGGACAGATTAGAACTGCTCCAGAGAGTTTCCAAGGAGCACCTGGCAGATTCAAACTGCCGACCTTTTGGTTAGCAGCCGTAGCATTTAACCACTACACCACTAGGGTTTCCCAGCACAGGTGAGTAAGAGGAATAAAGAAAATGTCCCCAAACCCCCAGTGCCGTCCACATGTCAGCACCACAAAAAAAAAAAAAAAAAAAAGAAAGAAAAACACTACAAAGTTACAACAATAATTACACGGAACGTAAATGGTCTAAATGCATCCATAAAGAGACGAGAGTGACAGAATGGATTAAAAAACAAAAACAAAAAACCAGAATCCATCAATACATTGTCTACAAGACACACCTTAGAATCAAAGATGTCAATTTATTAAAAATCAAAGGATGGAAAAAAAAATCAAGCAAACAGCTACCTAAAAAGAGAAGGAGTAGTAATACTAAACTCAGATAAAATAGACTCCAAAACAAAATTCACCACAAAAGAGAAAAAAGGGCACCATATAATGATTAAAGGAATGGTCCATCATGAAGACATAACCATAAAAAATATCTATGCACACAATGAAAGGGCTCTAAAATATGAAGAAAATTCTAACAGCACTGAAAAGAGAAATCGATAGTTGCACAATAATGGTAGGAGACTTCAACACATCACTCTTGGTAAAGGACAGAACATCTAGAAAGAAACTCGGCAAAGGTAATAGAAGATCTAAAGGCCACAATCAGCCAACATGAACTCAAAGATATATATAGAATGCCCCACCCAGCAGCTACAAAGTACGCATTCTTTCCAACATACATGGAGCATTCTCCAGAAGAGACCACATCTTAGGCCACATAGCAACCCTCTACAAAATCCAAAACATTGAGATAATACAAAGTATCTCAAAATGGCCAGTAATTTTTTTTTTTTTTAACAAAAGATAAAACCGAATAGTGCTTAATGTATGTTACTTTGATTTTTATTTTATTTTTTGCCTCCAGATGTTTTCTGAAAATATATTTTCTCTGAAATGTTTCTTATTGGCTTCAAATTTCAATATTAACAAATATGGGTATAGGTGAAACTTTTTGTAAGCAGGAAGACTTAGCCAAGTGTCTTAGTATTGTATTTGCCTTTTCCAAGAGAAAATATATATCATTATATAGACAATAATACTAGAGTTATGCTCATGTGTTTAAATTTAGTTATTTTGCAAATATTATGAATATGGACTGGTTATATCTATCTTTATAGTACTCGATAACGCATAGCTCTTTTTAAACTGTCAAGAAGTTAAAAAATACAAATAAAAGAAAGGAGAAATCAACCATGACTTTATTGCTGAGAATACAAACCATTGCCATCCAGTCGATTCCAGCTGATAATGACTCTATAGGGCTGAGTAGAGCTGCCCCTTAGGGTTTCCAAGGAGCAGCTGGTGGATTCGAACTGCAGATCTTTTGTTTAGCAGCCAAAACTCTTAACCACTGTGCCAAGATTGGGGCCCTGGTGGTGAAGTCATTAAGAGTTATGGCTACCAAACAAAAGGTAGGCGGTTCAAATCCACCAGCCACTCCTTGGAAACCCTACAGGGCAGTTCTACTCTGTGCTATAGGGTTGCTATGAGTCAGAATCTACTCAATCACAACTGATTTAGATTTTTTTTTTCTCAGATTATGTTTACTTTATGACTTTTTGACCTTAAAATATAAAACAAGAAATTACAAACTTTTCATTATATATAAGGAAGGTGTACCCTGTGGACTCCACATTTAATATTTCATCTTGTGAAACCCTATTCAGAAGAGAGATAAGCAAGTCACATTAAATTTGCTGACAGCTCAACCCTCTCAGTCTCTGACAGTCCTCATTTTACCAACAAAGAAAAACGAAGGAGAAGAAATTGTAACATAACATTGATCATTTTTTCACAGTTAACAGTAAATAAAATAATTTACTCAGAATAGGGTTTTCTGAAATATTACTTATTAAATTTTTATCCTACTTATTAATATCTAACAGCAAAAATGTTTTCTAGTATTGGAGCTGTATCTGTGGGGAAAAAAGTATTTTTTTTTCATCACATTTTTAATATTATTTTTAAAATCTTAGCCCCACAGAATAACATTTAATTACTTTTATGAATATAGTTAGTACCCAGTTTTCATACTAATGGATATTTATCATTCTTACTTTATCTGAAGATATGAAATGACCTTTCTTTTTTTTACAGCTAATAAGGCATTTATAAAAGTAGTTACAGCTAAAAGACAGTAAAAAAAAAAAAAAAAAGACAGTAGGGGATAAAATTTCCACATAAAATGTCCTCGTGACTAAATATTCAATTCATTTTCAGCTTTAACTGAAACTCATTATAATGAAAAGAATTTCTGATGATTAAAACTTTTTATAATAACATTTTAAAATAAAAACTGAAAAGAAAGGTAGTTATAGGAACGTGTTTAAGTATTCAAGCTAGACATGTCTTGTGTTGAGAGAATATCAGCAGTTTTTCTACTGTTCGATTTTTTAATGATTTAAGTTAACGTAGATATTCTGCACAGACTTAAAACTATTGGAAAGAATTCAGTATATGAATAAATAGATAAAACAGGTATAATATGTATCTACATTTATTTTTTAGAGGATTTTTTTTTGGTGAACAAAACCTTTATATAATTGTGTTTTCTCAAATTACAGAGATTCTAGTTCATTTCAATGGATATTTGATAAATGTGGACTCTATATATTCAACATCTCTGTGCCCCTGTGCTCTTACTTGCTTTTTCTCTAAAAAGATATTTAATCAAATGTACATATATATCTACTTTATATATTTTGGAAGTGTTAGATCATTTTCTGTGCATTGATAATACATATTTAATTAGGTAATATGTTCTACATAGTTGAATAAAATTAGTCTATTTTCATGCCTTTGCTGTTGTTGCTGCTAGTTGCTGCCGGTAGATTTTGACTCCTGATGACCCTCTGTGTGCAGAATATAACTGCTCCATAGGGTTTGCGAGGCTGTGAATTTACAGAAGCAGATAGCCAGGCCTGTCCTAGTAGGCCCCTTTGGGTGGCTTCTAACTGCCAGCCTTTTGTCGAGTAGTTGAGCACTTAACCATTTGCACCACTCAGGGAGCCCTATTTTCTGTATTATTTATATATATATATATACACACACATATATATACACATACATGTATATGTAACATACATATATATACATTTTCAAACACTCAAAGATAAAGTAATTTTGGTTGACATACTACAGGTCTTTCTCTTATTCTGAGGCTTTTCTAAACTAAACCCATATATATATATTTTCCACGTTTGGTTTATGTCTTTAGGGAGAGAGAAAGAGGGAAAAAATTCCAAGAAGTCACCCATGATGGCCCTGATTTTGAGATTTAAATACATCAGTTCGTTTCCCGAGGCAAGCTCAATGTCCTCCCCACGATGAAAAAATAATTGCTGTGTACATATGTTTGCAGAGTGACCTCTGCTTTGATTTCCCTTTTTTTGCTGAACTCTGGTCCTCTTGAGTTTCAAATCCATTTACTCTTTTTTCTTCTGTTCCTACTGATTGAAATTTGGAGTTCACACTTATTCTTGCTCCCTGCTGTCCTTAAAGCCAACAACCTTTACAACATTTGTGGGTGTTAGTGAACTCTCATAGAGGCTTCAGCATCCTGAGTGAGGTATCTATGGTAGCATATGAACATTTGTAGCTGAAAGCTAGGCACCTTGAACTTAAAATCCTGGCACCTCAAAGTCATTGGTTACAACATTCTGCCAAGTTGCTCATCTTTCCACTGTTTCTTCTTTCTCCATCATTTCTCCTCTTCTTTCTTTCCTTCTTTTCACTATTCTAATTTACACCATTTCTTAGCTAGAGGAACAACTTTGAGTAGAAAATTTTAAACTCACTATTTAAATACAAATGTGCACGTTATTAAAAAAATATGCCAAGGGTTTACTCATCCCATATTCAACCTTGTTAATATTGAGCTTATTTTTTGCGTGTAATTTGTAGGTTTTCAGACTGGATACTAAAACATTTTTCTCTAGCTGTTCTGATCATCCTCCAAGGAAAAAACAAAAGATGACGCTAATGTGAAATCCCCATCAACAAACCCTTAATAACCTTTTAGTACCCCAATTAAAAAACAGACAAAGTATTACCTGTCTGAACAAAGCCTTGACACGAATGAAACTGTGACACTAAACACAGCAATTTTAAGGATACAAGCAAATCAAAACTTCACAATAAACAGTGAATTATTCATAATATTGTCAGAGATAAAGTACTATACCCTAAAATCAAGAACTAACACATACATTAAAAATAATTGAGAAAAACATTGAAAAGAATACTCGGGGAGGGGGGGAAGAATTTTGGGAAATTAAAAAACACGGAGGCAGAAATGGACAGCTTAAGATAACACATTAAATGTAAACTTAGGAAAATCTCCCAGAAAATGAGACAGACAAAACACTTGGGGGAAAAAAAAAGAGAGAGAAAAAGCATTAGGTAATTATATAATATGAGGGGATGTACAATGTATGAATCCAGTCAATATGAAATGCATTCCTTCATGTAATGTTCTCATCTGTACAACAGGGGTAATGACAAATAAGAGGAGCCTGTTGAAAATTACACTGCCAATGGTTATTCACTTTCGGTTGTGATATGAATTGCTAATTTTTTTTTCCGAATTTATAAACCAGAAATAAACTATAACCTGGTAGAATAGTTTTTTATTTCTTGGAGTAATGTAATTTCGTTACTATAAAGGTGTGTGTGTGAGCATATAACAGGTTTTAATCCTACACTAGGGTGGGGGAGGAATCATACACTTAATTACAGATGTATGTTCTAATTATAAAAGTAATGACACTTTAAAAAATATACGCAAGATTCATATTTTTATTCTTTCTGTGTTTTTTGTATATACTGGTATATGATATGAAAAATAAAATTTTGTATTCTAATATTTACAATTTATTTTATCCATTGTATTATTCACATTTCTCAAGAAGCATTAAAACTTCAAAATTATCATTTTCATGAGTGCATAATACAACATTAAGTATATTTACAATTTCACTCTTAGTACTTTGTAGGTTTGCTTTTAATTATTTGCTGTTTTTAATTCTAATGATAAATATAATTACAAAGATAATATTTAGTACTTAAAACGTGCTGGACATGTTATAGCTTCATATGTTTTAATTTATTCATTATCACATGAGCCCTATAAGATAGGTACTCTTATTGTTTCCTTTTGATTGATTTTGGAAGTGAGACACAAGAGAAGCTATATCACTTACTATGATCACACAACAAAAAGTGGTGAACCCAGTATCAATGACACGCAATGAAACATCAGAGCTTGGCCTCTTTCCTACAAAGATATATTGTAAAAAAATAGCTCTATACATGTAGCTGACTTCATGTTTTTCATTATAGCTTGCAAGAACCAACCAATCCATTGCCCAAGAGTCGATTCCAACCCACAGTGACCCTATAGGACAGAATAGAACTGCTCCGTAGAGTTTCTGAGGAGTGGCTGGTGAATTCGAACTGCCAATATTTGGTTAGCAGCTGTAGCTATTAACCACTGCTCCACCAGGCTTTATTATTTCTTTCAACAATAAGTTCAATTTATAATAGTCATAGTTTCACTACACTCTTCCTTGAGATGTTGTTTTGTTCTTTAATGTGTGCAAACATACTCTGTTTATCTTCCTATTATGATATGGCTACTGTGTGTATAGAATCTTTTTTTTTTTTTTCTTTTCATTAAATCATGCCAGTTTACAAGGAATCAATAGGTAGAGATATCAAGGATAATATATGCACTTTCGGGAAGAACAACCTAATTTTTTTTTTTTTTTAACCTAAAGAGCAGCTATTAATATTTATATTTTCTGAGCTACTATTAATCATTAGAATTTTGATACTTAGTAGTGTAGTAGAAACTTGATTAGGTTATACTTGAAATGAGATCATTTAAATTATTTTAGACAGACTTCTAAGACACCTGTCTTTTTTTAACCTTGCAAAAATAAGATTGGATCGCCCATCAAATTGGTCCTGTCTTAGATGAAATTACTAATACCGAATCTAAAGGAGAATGATTTATGTAAGTAAGGCAGTTTAAAAGAGAATAAAACATGAATAGTCAGATACATTGAAAGTTTAAAATTGTGCAAAGAGATAAAAAGGTCAAAGGAGTGTTCCTAGAAAGGACGGTAAAACTGCCACAGTAATGTGATCTAATCCATAAACTAAAGTTTCACAGCAATGTCCTGTAAAATATAATATGACTCATCAATCAGAATAGAATTTTTGTAATTAAATAACTCATAAATTAAAAAAAACTTTGTAAAGTGGAAATTCAAATGGACAATTATCTCTAGTTCATTATTATCAGTATTTTTCCAACACGGAATTCATGACCTTCTCTAATTAAAACAGTGTTGTTGTTGTTAGGTTCCATCAAGTCTGTTCTGACTCACAGAAACCCTGTGAACAACAGAACTTAACACTGCCCGGTCCTGTGCATTCCTCACAATAGTTGCTATGCTTATACCTATTGCTGCAGCCACTGTGTCAATCCATCTCAATAATGGTCTTCCTCTTTTTCGTGACCCTCTATTTTACCAAGCGTGATGTCCTTCTCCAGGGACTGATCCCTCCTGACAGCAAGTCCAAAGTATGTGAGATGCAGTCTGGCCATCCTTATTTCCAAGAAGCATTCCGGTTGTACTTCTTCCAAAACGGATTTGTTCATTCTTTTGGTAGTCTATGGTATATTCAATATTCTTTGCCAACACCATAACTCAAAGGCATCAATTCTTTGCTGTTCCTTAGTTATCGTCCAGCTTTCACATGCATATGAGGTGATTGAAAACACCATGGCTTGGGTCAGGTGCACCTTAATCCTCAAGGTGACAACTTTGCTTTTTAACACTTTAAAGAGGTCTTTTGCAGCAGATTTGCCCAGTGCAATGTGTCTTGATGTCTTGATTGCTGTTTCCATGTGTATTGATTGTGGATTCAAGTAAAATGAAATCTTTGACAAATTCAATATTTTCTCTGTTTATCACGATGTTGCTTATTGGTCCATTTGTGAGGATTTTTGTCTTCTTTATGTTGAGGTGTAATCCATACTGAAGGCTGTGGCCTTTGATCTTCATCAGTAAGTGCTTCAAGTCCTCTTCACTTTCAGCAAGCAAAGTTGTGTCATCTGCATAACTCAAGTTGTTAACGAGTCTTCCTCCAATCCTGATGCCCTGTTCTTCATACAGTCCAGCTTCTCTGATTATTTGCTCAGCATACAGATTGAAATATGTATGGTGAATGGATACAACCCTGACACATACCTTTCCTGACTTTAAATCGTGCAGTATCCCCTTGTTCTGTTCCAAGGACTGCCTCTTGATTCATGTACAGATTCCTAATGAGCGTAATTAAGTATTTTGGAATTTCCATTCTCTACAATGTTATTCATAATTTGTTATGATCCACACAGTTGAATGCCTTTGTATAGTCAATAAAACACAGGTAAATATCATTCTGGTATTCTCTGCTTTCACCCAGGATCCATCTGTCATCAGCAATAATATCCCTGGTTCCATATTGTCTTCGAAATCTGGCTCGATCAGGAACCGATCGTACTGAAGGAAGAAGTCCAAGCTGCACTAAAGACATTGTCAAAAAACAAGGCTCTAGGAATTGACGGAATACCCATTGAGATGTTTCAACAAACAGGTGCAGCACTGGAAGTGCTAACTTGTCTATGCCAAAAAAATTGGAAAACAGCTATCTGGCCAACTGACTGGAAAAGATCCATATTTATGCCTATTCCCAAGAAAGGTGATCCAACCAAATGTGGAAACTATCAAAAAATATCCTTAATATCACATGCAAACAAAATTTTGCTGAAGAGCCTCCAAAAGCAGCTGCAGCAGTATATAGACAGTGAAAGGCTAGAAAATTAAAACGGTATTACCAAAAAATAAAAATAATAGCATTCAGTTCAAAAAGCATCCACAAGGTACCTTTTTATGTCATGCCTTACCTATCTCTGAGTGAGAATTTGTCCCCTGGATAAAAATATCTACTGAATGACCTGTAAAACCAAAACCAAACAAAACCCAGTGCCACGGAGTCGATTCTGACTCATAGCAACCCTATAGGACAGAGTAGAACTGCCCCACAGCGTTTCCAAGGAGTGCGTGGCAGATTAGAACTACCACCCTTTGGTTAGCAGCCGTAGCACTTAACCACTACGTCACCAGGGTTCCCAAAATGACCTATAAACTCAAAAAACCCAGTGCCATCGAGTTGATTCCGACTCATAGCAACCCTATAGGATAGAATAGAACTGCCCATTAGAGTTTCCAAGGAGCGCCTGGTGAATTTGAACTGCTGACCCTTTGGTTAGCAGCTGTAACACTTAACCACTAATCCACCAGGGTTTTCAAAATGACCTATTGGAACTTCTAATGTCTATGTGTAGAGCATCCCCTTTTTACTTCTGTTGCCACTTGTTCTTAGAACAGCCAACCTTTTGGTTAGCAACTGAGCTCTTAGCCACTGCACCACCAGGACTCGATTATAGTTTATGGATATCAAGAAAATAATATAAACTTTAAGAACTGAATTCATACACCTAAAATAAACAATACAGCCACCTGCATATTAGCACATTAACGAAACTTTTAATCCAACCTGCCTTCATAGTGAGGAAATGCATTTCAGAGTTTGTTATGCACGATGTCAAGTTGAACTAATTTAATTCACCAAGCAATATATCGATTTCATACTTTAGTTTACTTGAATAGCCATATGCTACAACACAGAATCTTTTTTTTTTTAACTTAGGTTATCTATTATCTGATATTGTCCTTTAAATTTATTATACCATGGCTTGTTTCAAAAGGAAATAAAAAAAAAAAAGTACCACTCTCCTCAAATAAGTATAGCTTTTTACCTAATGATTCAATAAAGTAGTGCTTGTTTGATGGGTATATATATTGCTTTTCAAAACTCAATAGGAACTTGTCAGGGCTTTTATGTAGAAGCAATATTTTCTCTTGTTCTGAATTCCTCAAAGGATCAGCAGTTAATATAGTATTTTCTGTAATAATTAAATTAAAGTGGTAGAGATTTGTTTCTTCATATGTTCAATTTTTTTGATTAAGTAATGCCTTAAAGGACCATTTTAATAAGGTAAGTGCATTACCTGCCTGATCCAGACCACACTTGTCAAATGATGAGTGGCTTCCTGCCATTAGACTGCATGCAAAATGACGGTTATATAAGCCTTATACAGTAAAGAAAATATGTTCATCTGTGTAGGCCAATTCTCAAACACCAAGAGAATGTTTGCATTGTTATACAGAAAAAAAAAAATTATGGATTATAAAGTGTTGTATGAACTATAAAAAATAAAATGGCAATATATATGAAAGTAGAGGTTAGGCAGAACACATTTAATATTTCTGAAATAAATGTATACATAACATGTCATTAATTTTCCTATTCATTGTGAAGTACCTTCTCTGAATTTGAGGAGATTCTAGTTAAAGCAAAGCTTGGGGTATAGTCACTTGAATATCCGAGACTAATTGTGAAGTCCAGAATGACCTGCAAGGTCAAACAATGGCTTTGAAAATATTTACAAAAAAAAAATTCCAATGGAGGAAGACAATTCTTTATGAATAACAGTCTTTAAAAGCCTACTTGGCATCATGATGGAGTAATTGGCACCATACTCACCTATCTCCATGAGCAACTAGAAAACTGGACAAATAAATAACAAAACAAAATTACTAATTTCAACCTTCAAGCAACAGACGTTGTATGACTACAGTCCCTGAGAAAAAGTTATCCTTTTTACGATCCCTGATGGATCCTACAGTTTCCATGGATTTCTGCCTGAAGTCTGATAACAATGAAGAGAAGAGGGACTTAAACACAGAAGAACACAGAAAAGTAGTCTCCTGAGTTGAGGATAAAATCAGAGTTTCAGAAAGTAGAGGCATCTGTTGTTAGCCAGGTAAGAAAACAAAGTAGGAAGATATACAGAAAAATCTCCAGAAAGCTAGAAGGGGTTACCTTCAAATCTATTGTCCTAAAATGAGCTGCAAACGAGTCGAATGAAACCCCATGAGAATAAGCAAAGAATGATTTGGGACATACAAGCCTAACAGTTGCCAGAGCTCAAACAGGATTCTGTGATGTTATAGGTCTAACCAGGCAAGATGCAGAATCCTAACTGAATGCCTGAGGCCTTTAGTGGACATACACAAACGGTATGACTTTGTAAACCTAAACTGTTGCTGAAATGAAGCCTATTTTTAACCCATGCTAAACCAAAAAATAACCTGTTGCTGTCGAGTTGATTCCAACTCATAGCAACCCTATAGGACAGAGTAGAGCTGCCCCATAAGGTTTCCAAGCAGAGGCTGGTGGATTCAAACTGCTGACCTTTTGATTATCTGCTGATCTTAGCTAAGAGAGCACAAAATGAGCCTCAAAAAGATTCATTGACAAGTATCGTAACTCACTCCTGGGGGGGTAACTTGGGGTGGGAGGAAGTTCAATACTCTTTAAAGGTAGATGACAACATCCAGCCATCAATAATGTAAAATTTACAATATTTAGCCTCATTTAATAGTTACTAGATAAACAAAATCCACCAGGCTCTCCTTGGAAACTCTATGGGGCAGTTCTACTCTGTCCTATAGGGTCGCTATGAGTCGGAATCGTCGACGGCTAGGTCTAGGTAGATAAACAAAAGTTCTGCTTCAGCACAGAATAAGAAAAGCTGCAAGACAATGTTACTCCCATATTGATAATGGGAAAAAATAAGGACAATCTACACAATCACATATTCTGAGCTCATGAACAAGAATGAGGTCACAGTCTACTTGGTGGACTGACTTCCAAAGGGTGATGAGTCTCTCTGAGAACAGTTGGGACATACACATTGTTTCAACTTTGCCAGATCTGAGAAGACAGAAGTGTCAGTCAGAAAAGTAAATAGCAAGAAAACACCTGAAATGTTAATGAATTCTTAGATGTCCTGTGTAGATTTGCATGCAAGTTTTGTACTGATGGAAGCCCCAGGCAAAGAGTCTACCACCACTCTCTGACCATTTTCAGTGTGCCTTCAACAAGTGCTCATGAGAAAGGTCAAGGGCAGGAAAAGGACCTAATAGAACCCTGTCAAGGGTTGAATTGTGTCCCCCCAAAATATGTGTCAACTTGGTTAGGCCATGATTTCCAGTATTGTGTGATTGTCCACCATTTTGTTATCTGATGTGATCTCCCTATATGTTGTAAATCTTGCCATTATGATGTTAATAGATTTGTGACAGTTATATTGATGAGATCTATAAGATTAGACAGTATCTTAAGCCAATCTCTTTTGAGATACAGAAAAGAGAAGCAAGCAGGGAGACAGGTGGACTTCATATCCCAAAGAAAGCAGTGTCAGGAGCAGAGTGCGTTCTTTGGACCTGAGGTTCCTATGCTGAGATGCTTCCAGACTAATGGAAGGCTGATGACAAGGCCCTTCCTCTGGAGCTAACAGAGAAAGCTTTCCCTTGGAGCTGACACCATGAATTTGGGCTTGTAGCCTACTACACTGCCAGAAAATAAATTTCTCTTTGTTAAAGCCATCCATGTGTGGTATTTCTGTAACAGCAGCAGAAGAAGCCCCTTCTTGATTGAAGTAGAAGTACTAAGTAGAAGCCATTTGTGTTCCAGGACCTGTGTAAGTACAAGGTAGTGATCAGCTGCAGCTTGAAGTAGGGATGAAATCCATCAGTACCACGACTCTTCTCCAATAGGAAGCAAACACTTTCTGCTATTAGGGAAAGAACACAAGTGACCTGACTGCATTGAGAGAGACTTGTACTGTGGAGAAGATGTATAGAAGCTGCTGAAAGTTTACCATGGAGCATGGATACTGAGAAAAACCATCTGGCACTTCAGGCCTCACATCAAACACAAGGTAGTAGCAGTTAATCACTGAAGGGATTTGAAACCTCTGGTGCACTGAAGGCAGTTATAGCAATAATAAAAGGAGCCCTGGTAGTATAATGGTTAAGCACTCAGCTGCTAACCAAAACACTGGGGAGTGAAATACACCAGCAGCTTTGTGGGAGAAAAGACCTGGCAATCTGCTCTCATAAAGATTACAGCCTAGAAAACCCTATGGGAGAGTTCTACTCTGTCCTACAGGGTTGCTGGGAGTCTGAATTGACTAGACAGCACACAACAACAACATAGCAATAACAAAACCCAAGCCAAATTACTGCCTACATTGATTCAAATCCCTGAAAAAGAGACCTGACAGAAGAAAGACACCTATTAAAAACATACATGATATTTACTTTTATCTCTAGAGTTGTTTTGGATACAATATACAGCATACCACCAAAAACAATGAAACAGACAAAACAAAACAAATATAAAAACAAGGGTAAAGTACCCATTGTTAAGAGATGAAATAGTCAACATAACCAAAAAAAGATATGCCCTGATCTTGGAACTATCAAACATGGTCTTTAAAGTAACTATACTTAAAATTTTAAAGATATAGTGAAAAGAGTTGCAGATACGCATGGGCAAATGAGAATTTTCATTACAGTGAAATAAAGTATAAAAAAGACAAACTAAAATGCTGGATACTCAAAAAGGGATATCAGAGATAAAGATTTCTTTAGTGGAATTATTTGCAAACTGGACTCATCAAAGGAAAGAATAAGTGATACGGAGGGTAGGTCAATAGGAACTAAACAGACTGAATCACAATGAGAAAACCAGAAAGGACACACGTATACACACACATACACAATTCTACAGATTAGAGCATTCAAGAGCTACGGGGAACTAACAAATGTCTAATATACAGGTAATTTAATTACAGAAGGAGAATAGAGAGAAAACAAGAAGAAATATAATGAGTAAGAATCTTCCCAAATTAATGAAAAACAACAAATGTCATATTCAAGAATCTCATAGAATTCCAAGCGGGTAATTCCAAAGAAAAACACCTCAAAATACATCACAGTAAAACTAAAATAAAAAGAATGTGCGTTTAGTCAGTAAAAACAAAAAGAACCATTAGACAGAGCAAAAATTAATAATAATAGACTCCAACTAATGGCCCTAGGTGGTGCAAACAGTTAAGTGCCTGACTGCTAGCCAAAAGTTTGGTGGTTCGAACCCACCTAGAGGTACCTGAACCCCACTGCCAGGTGCTCCTTGGAAACTCTGTGGGTCAGTTCTCCTCCGTTCTATAGGGTTGCTATGAGACAGAATCAACTCAAGGGCACTGGGTTAAAGGTACCTGAGAAGACAGGCCTGGCAACTACTTCTGAAAGGTCACGGCCCTGAAAACTCCATAGAGCAGTCCTACTCTGCACAAATGAGATGCCATAAGTCAGAATTGACTGGGTGGCAGCTAACAACAACAACACTTCTGGCCATGACATATAAACAGTGACCAGATTAACCTTCCCATTTGAGACAACTAGAAATAGAGAGACAAACTATATTAAACAGAGATATTAAAAACATTGGAACGGAAGCAATAAAAAATAGTGATCCTTGGAAAAGGGAAAGAAATGTGGTGAGACTTCCAGTTGCACCAGTTCACTACATGCAGATACTCTCTAACATAAATTATGCTAAGAGTCCTACATTTGTATCGATTTTGATTATCTTCTAAATGTAAGAAGTGAGGCTGCTGAATCAGATGGAATGATGGTTAAGTGCTCAACTGCTAACCAAAACATTGGCAGTTTGAACTCAACCAGTGGCTCCACTGGAAAAAAGACCTTGTGATCTGTTGCCATAAAGATTACGGCTTATGGGAGAATTCTACTCTGTCACATTGGGTCACTATGAGTTAGAGTCTATTGGAGAGCACCTAACAACAACAATAATGGTAATCGAGAGCAACTCAAATAATAATGGACAATAAAAAGTTGATATTTGAATGGGACCTTGAATAAACATGAAAATTTTGCTGGGAAAAATAAGCATACCAAGAAGAACGAACAACATGAACACATCTAAGGCAGGAAGGCACAGTATTGCTTTGAGAATAATGACAAGACTAAAGGGGCTGTAGGGTTTGTGTTGGGGATCTAGATGAAAAGAAGTTAGAATTTGTGGATGTTTCAATATCAAACCAAAGAGCTAAGACTTAATTTTTCGGGATTTTTGTTTCTTTGTTCATAGTGATGGTAGTTGTCTTGGTTATCTAGTGCTGCTATAACAGAAATACCACAAGTGGATGGCTTTAACAAACACATTTATTCTCTCACAGTTTAGGAGGCAAGAAGTCTGAATTCAGGGTGCCAGCTCTGGGGGAAGGCATTCTCTTTTTGTCGGCTCTAGGGGAAGGTCCTTGTTTCTTTAAACATCTGTGGACCAGGTGTTCCTTAGAGATTTCCATGTGTCTTGGCATCAATATTCCCTGAATCTAGGAGATTCTCAGTGCAGGGACCCTGGGTCCAAAGGACACACTGCACTCCTGGCTGCTCTTTATAGGTAATATGAGGTCCTTTTCCTTTCTGCTCATTTCCCTTTTTTATATTTCAAAAGAGATTGACTCAATCTACAATCTAATCTTATAGATTGTGTCCTGCCTCACTAATATAAATAACTGCCTCTAATCCTGCCTCACTAACGTCATAGAGGTTACGATTTACAACACATAGGAGAATTACAACAGATCACAAACTGAAGGACAACCACACAACACTGGGAATCATGGCCAGGCCAAGTTAACACCCATTTTGGGGGTACATAATTCAATCCATAACAGTAGTGTTTTTGCTTAGGCAGTGAAAAGAAATGATGAAACACTTTTTTGGTTGTTTATTTTATTTATTTATTTTTAGATTAATCTCTTAACACTGTGCAAGAAGAACTGGCTGTGAATGGGAGTATAGTTAACCACTACAGAAAAGATGGATATTTAGAATGTTACTCAGATTTTTTCAGTAAAATGTGATAAGAGCCTGTGCTAAATTATAGAATAAGTAATAGCAAAAGTAGAATAGCAGAGAACTGGGAGGCAGACATCTAAGAAGATTCATATACTTCCTCCTTTAACAATGGGAAGGCTTTTCTTATCCTGAAAGGTTGGTCTCAAATGTTCATAATCCCACAGCCGTGATGAAATATTATTTATTGTTTATAGATCCTAACACAGTATGGTCTTGTGCTATAGCATAAGAATTTTCTGTATGCTGGTTTGACTTTCCTGGGAAATAAGTGGAGTTATAGTTGGACAACATTGTCAACAGAAAAGGATCAATGATACATATCATCGAGAGAAAGACTGAAAGCAATCTTGATTGTAATTTTATAACCAAAAAATGTAAAGTAGATTATTGCTGCAATTATCTGAATACTGAGTAAGATAACTATACTATTAATAGATTATTTAGGAAGAAAAATTTGAATTAGCGAATCTCTGAGCTAGAAATAATGAGAAAACAATTCACTTGCTACTTCACTTTTCATAGAGAAATTTAATTTAGAAGATGTGGGAAATAGATAAAAAAAAGTAAACCCAAATTGAATTGAAATCAGAAATGGAGTAAAACAATGAAACGTGTATTTGAATTGCTAATAGAATCTTCCTTCAGTCTTTATTATATTTAACCTACCTGGAATTGCATCTTTAAATTCAACCTTACTGGAATGAATCTAAAAGATGATCTTACTATGAAGAAATGAAAAAAACCTATTTTCAAAGAAAAAGAATTTAGACTCATGGAAGTTAAACATTATCAAACAAGTTGTCTATTAAAACAATATATTTTTCACTTTAAAAAACAAACAACAACAACAAACTGCCATCCAGTTGATTTTGATTCATAGCAGCTCCATAGAACTTTCAAGGCTGTAAATTTTTATGGAAGCAGATGCCACATCTTTCTGCTGCTGACCCACTGGTGATTTCGAACAGCCAGCCTTTCGGTTAGCAATCCAACACTTTTAACCACTACATCACCAAATGCCTTAAACTAGGCTGAATGTCTATCTATCTATTTCCATTAATCTCTTCTACCTCTCTCTATCTTTTGCCATGAGTCAAGATCAAATCCACAGCAACTAACAAAAACAATCTATCTCTGCTTTTACATATGCGTGTAAAATGGAAACCCTGGTAGCATAGTGGTTAAGAGTTTGGCTGCTAACCAAAATGCCAGCAGTTAAATCTACCAGGTGCTCCTTGGAAACTGTATGGGGCAGTTCTGCTCTGTCCTATAGGGTCACTGTGAGTCGGATTAGACTCGACTACAAAGGATTTGTGTTTTTTGGGGGGGCTTTTTGTGTTTAATGCTCATTAATATGAATCCTATGTTTAGCTGAGCTTAGAAAAACATGAGAAATTAAAGAAAAAAAAAAACAATTGAGAAGTTATGACTTCCAAATTAAAAAAAAAAAAAACTAAGAAGACATTTCAACGAAGCTGTGCAGGTAATAATTTTGAGTATTTCAAAGAGATTATCAACATTATACCATTTAGGGCTTTTTTTTAATTTAACATTCACATAGAGAAAAATGTAATTTACATTAACAATCCTTATTCTTGAGGTCAACAATAAAACATTAAGTAAAAACCAATACACCAAACTTTCTATATGATATTTTCCCAGTATAAAACTCTCTATTCCTTTAATGTATTACAAAACCCAAAACCCATTGCCGTCGAGTCGATTCCTACTCATAGCTACCCTAAAGGACAGAGGAGAACTGCCCCATAGAGTTTCCGAGGAGTGCCTGGTGGATTCGAACTGCCGACCTTTTGGTTAGCAGCCATAGCTTTTAACCGCTATGCCACCAAGGTTTCTGTACTACAAAGAAACTGTAAAAAACCCAAAACCATCAGCAGCAGCACCACCACCACCACCATCATCATTATTATCTCTGGGTTATAAGGACTTTTTGATTGATTCATTCATTTATTCACTCATTCTTTCATTTATTAACTTAATAAAGTTGATGTTGTTGTCAGTTGCCATGGAGTTAACTGTGACTTATGGCAATCCCATGAGTTACAGAATGGAACTGTTTCACAGGATTTTCTTGGCTGTAACCTTGACAGAAGCAGATCTCAACTTTTATTCCAAGGTACCACTGAGCAGGTTCAAATCACTAACCTTTAGGTTAGTAGTTGAATGCAAACTGTTTGTGCCACCTAGAGACCTAAAAACTAATTTAAAAATTAATTTCACTTTCCAGTCAAACATAAGAAATATGCAATTTTTAAATTATACCAACTTTAAAAAATCACAACAGAATAGAATGGATAGTAGCATAGTGCCCATATATCCCAAAATCCTGCCAAAATAATTATGTTTTAAGTGTAACCTATAACCTAGTACCTTAAAGAAATTTTTTTCTATAAAATACTATCTCCTGGGCATCTAATATTTGGTATTCATGAGCTAAAAAAAATAAAAAGATATCTTATTTTCAGTGTTCCAAACCCAAATCAAACTAAAAGGGAATATACTAGAAAAAGGTTAGGGTAGCTCCAGAATCTCAGAGCACGCGAAAAATATGGGAAGTTCAGGGACTCATGCTACTTGTTCTCTATGTTAGCTTACTACTTCTCTCTGCACATTTTGTCAGCAATGAAAAAGAGGCACTGTGAGTCATATTCTCACAGCTTTGTGACAATGTAAATTATATAAAAGAGTCTACATTGTTGTCACTGGTCTGAAAAAGTTGGGAATTACTCTAGATGCCCTGATTGGGATAATGTGTGTTCCGTTAGCGAATCCATCACTTTGACCAGAAGAGCAAAGGTGATGGTATCAGCAATCATACAAGAAAAGAGTCACTCCTTCTGGACAGTTTAGATCACAGGAAGAATCCCCTTGCCAAACAATGTGATACTATTGCAGAAGTGACTTGTGAAAAGCTAAGAAATTAATTAATGTTCACTTAAAAGTTTGAACCAAATTTCTTAAATGTTAACAATTGAGTTGAACTCTATCACTATTACTTTTTAATGCATGAAGGGTTGTTTTAACAAATTCCTAAAGCAATACTCATAAATTATGCAAAGTAATGGAATGAAACAAACATACACAAGTTCCAAAGAATTTAAATTAAACTTCAGATTTAAAAAAACACATAAACAAACAAAAAACAATGTTTTATTTACATTCTATCTCCCAAGAATAATCAATATTAACATTCTGGGATATAATCATAAATTTCTGTATGGATTTTTATACATTTTATATATTTTCAATAGATGATATACAAGCTTATTATTTGCTTTCTATACTTAATATTGGAAACCCTGGTGGTGTAGTGGTTAAGTGCTACAGCTGCTAACCAAAAGTTCGGCGGTTCAAATACACCAGGTGATCCTTGAAAACTCTATGGGGCAGTTCTACTCTCTCCTGTAGGGTCGCCATGAGTCGGAATCGGTTTGATTTGTTGTTTTGTTTTATACTTAATATTATAGGGAAATAATATAATAATAAGAAATAGATAACTCATTTTTATAACAATATTTTAATACCTACACAAATTCCATACACGGGTGTAATAAAAAAAACTTTTTCAATGTTCATGTGTCTTATTTCACAGATTTTAAACCATGATTTAATAAACATTCTTGTATATGTCTTTGTTTATGTTAATGATAATGCCATTACTATATATTTCTCAAATTGAAATTGGACTATTGAGCATGTGGCCTTTTAAGACATTTGAAATATTTTGCCTAATTGCTTTCTAGAAACTGTTAAATTCATTCATATCCCTATGAACTGTGGGAGCAACTTAAGAATTACTGAAGTTAGTCAAACCATAGGAAATACTGGTCCACTATAAATTAAAAACCATCAGCTTCGAATAGCCCTCAACCCTGCACAGCAATCTCATCAAATTTGTCTAATTCATTCACTCTCTTCATCTATGCAGTCTATTTCATGTAGTCTCAACTCTCTGGCCTTTCTCTTTTCCATCAGTCTCAATAGATAAACTCATCTATTTCCACAGATAGTATAATCATCAATGTCATCAATTTCCCACTTGCCCCAACCCAAATCTACAAACATTAAAACCCATTGTATACTGCCTTTGTTTGGCTACAGTGGCAGAATTTCCTTTCTAGGAAATGCCTAGTGCCACAGTGATTAAATGCTTGGTTGTTAACCAAAAGGTCAGCAGTTCAAATTCACCAGCCAGTCCCTGGAACAAATATGTGGCTTCTGTGAAGATTTACAGCCTTGGAAACCGTATGGGGCAGTTATACTCTGCCCTATAGGGTAGCTATGAGTTGAAATTGACTCCATCACAATCACAGTTGGTTTGGTTTGGTTGAAGGGTAATCTAGGTTATCCTTGACTGCTAACCAAAAGGCTGGTGGTTGGAACCTACCAGCAGCTCTGCAAGAGAAAGATGTGGCAGTCTGCTTCCAAAAAGATTTGCAGCCTTGGAAACCCTATGGGGCAACTCTACTCTGTCTAATAGACTTGCTTTGAGTGGAAATTGACACTGTTTTTTGAGTTTTAAGGCTAATCTCAATATATGCACTTTAGATCCTTGCCCATCCAGTCTTCCCTGGAAATTTAAACAAATGACCTTTGCTTGTTTATTCAAGTATTCCCTCTCAACTTGATCTTTTCCTTGTTTTTTAAACATGTTGAATTAGTTTCTGTTAGCTTACAACTCACTTCGCGTGCACAGCCTCTTCTAGCTACCAGCGCATAGGCCATTGCTCACGTTTCATTTTGCACTCTCACTTCAGCACAGTTGTTGACCACACTTTTCTTTTTTGAAAACTCTTTTCACTTGGCTTCCGTGACTTCAAACATTCCTGGTTTTTCTCATATTTCCTGGCTATGTACGTCTCATTCCTGAGTCTCTATACCAGGTCATAAAATGTTGAAATTACTAAAGGCTGAGCACTATGCCCAACCCACATTCCACTTTATTCTTTCCCTTTAGTTGATCTCATCCTTTCCAAGAATTTCATTTACTACTTACATACTGAAGACTTACATAATAGCCTATCTCAGAAGAGTACTATAGAACTTCTATGCAGAGCACTTATCATACATAAAATTTTTCATCCTTTTGTGTGATTATTTATTAATGTCTGCCTGCCTTTTCCACAACATTGTGAGCTTCCTGAAGGCAGGGATTAGATCTTTCTTGATCACTGCTTCCTCACTACTTAGCACCGTGTGTGGTATATATTAAACACTTGATTTTTTGTTAAAAAAGTGAAAAAGTTGAATGCATATACTCAGTTTCCTTTGTCCTCAAGACTCATATATAAAATTGCTTATTAAAATTTCTATTCTTGTTCTAAAAGAAGTTGAAATCAATGTCAAAAATATTCTTATCATTATCCATAGCCTCTTAAAACATGGATGTTTTTCAATACCCATACCTCATGAATGTTAGCCAAACCTTAGGAAAAAAATTGATTTCTCCCCCTTTCTAGACACCGTATCTACATTTAGCACCAAGAATTACTTAATATTCCTCCCAAATAGCTCCTGTATAGCTCCCTTCCATTTTCATTTAGTCCAAGCCACCACCGTCTCTCTCTGGAATTACCGTTATGGGCTTCTATTATTTCCTCTTCTCTACTCCTGGAGTCCAGTGCCTGTATTTCAGTCAAGATATTATTTTTGAAATTTAAATCAAGTCATCCTCTGCTTAAACATTTGAAGGGCTTTCTGTTGCACTGAGGAGGAGGACCAAATCCCAAATATGGGATCTAGGGGCAGATACCCACATGATTTGCCTGCTTACTGCTTTTAGATCTATATTTACATAATATCAACTTTTCAGCGACATCTTTCCCTATCTAAAGAAATAATTTTCCCCCCAAGCAAGCCCTATTACCCTTCCTTTAGTTTATCTTTCTCCATAAAACTTCTCACCATCTGACATACTATCTATGACTTGTTTATTTTTGCTTATTTTTATTCCTCCAACTGTAATGTAAGCTCTATAATTTAGTCATGTTTTCTTTTTTGCTAAATGCTAAGAAGCCACGGCTCAGAGCAGTATCTGGTATGTAGCAGGTGCTCAATAAATATTTTTTAAATTAATGAAAGAAAGAGATGTATGACAATGTTATTTGAAACTTATTTATTCATTTTTTAGTTTTCAGGATTAATAGGGCCATTGCATTTCCTTTCATCTTCCTATGCAGTGAAAGAGTTAATGAGATAACATTTAAAGTTGTTTTTTAATATCTTATGATTGCAAATTCCAGGCGTTATACTTTTTTGGACTCATTTTGCCCATCGGTTCTTCGAGCTAAATTCCTTATCACAATGCAGAAGAATTGCTTTTTTTTAAAATTGTAATTCCGATTTCATATGAAAATTAAGACAAGAAATCAAAATTTATTCTATAAAGGTTCACTTTATAGCAATTTCACTAAAAGATATCTAGGTAGCATGCTGAGGGCTTTCAAAAGTTTTATTATCATCATATCAATTGCTCTACTTCACTATATTTCAAAAAAGCTAATTTTATAGAATTTGATTTGCTCATAATTTTTGTAGATTTCCCAAAACAAAGTTCACATAAAATTTCTATCTGAATTTGTACAGCCTTTTTGAGCTTCTTACTTTTGATTCATAAGAGTTTGCTCCAAAATGTAAGTAATGCTCAATAATTAATCAACTTGTAAATATAAAGAAAATATATCTATGTGTAAGCAATGCTTCTGACATTTGTGTTTATCAAAGGAAAATTATGAATAAGAACATGGCCTTATTGGATTCTTGATAGTGTTAATCAATGCCCTTGTGAAATATAGATTGCAGCAAAATTATAAAATACTTATTCTGTACAAATAATATCCTAGGTACATCAAGTTCGATGAAGAGCTGTATAACCTTATCATATTGTTGTGCACATTTTGTTAATGCTAAATAATTTAACACATCTGAACAATTCAAATAATTTCAGACAGCTATGTTGTTCTTCCATTTATTCCAAATTTATTGATTCTTCTGTCACTCGAGTAAAGATTAAAGAATATAAAGTGTTGTTATTTACTCATCTCTCTTACAGTTTTCTTTAAGAGTGCAGATGCACCAAATAGCGGTATATAAGGAAGAAGCAAACTGATATCCTACAGTTTATTCTTAATTTAATTCGCAATTGCCCAAACAATGCAGGACTTCACGAGCTCACTGTTTGACTGAGCTTGCAGAAGCAGATCATTTAGTTGCATAAATAAATGTGTTTACCCCTTTTGTTGACTATTTTAACTTCCACATTTTGCAAATTGTCTACAGCCTTAAATATGTTTGCAATGTTGTCATTCTGATATCAAGACAGAATTTTTTTTTTTTATTTTAGTTTTGGTGAAAACATACACAGCAATACATAAGCTCATTCATCAGTTTCTTCATGTACTATTCAATAACGAGTACATACTTCACACTGTGTCACCATTCTCCCTATCTCTAGCTATATTGTTTCACCACCTTTGGCTTAGACTCATTACCCTTAAACTTCTCATCAATTTTTTAGAGTTATTGTTGAAAATTTCATCTCATACAGGTAATTCTTTAAAAGAGGGCAATGCTCATGTCAAACATTCTTTACTAACTTAGCAAAAGAGTTCAGCTTAAAGATGACTTCAGGGACTAATTTTGGTTCATGATTTGAAGATTTTCTCAGACTGACAGATTCAGTAGTTCCTCTACTATCAATAGTTCCAATAAGCATAAATTCTGTAAGAATTTCAATTTCAATCCTGTTCCACAGGTTTCCCCTTTTGATTAGATATCATCTATTGATTCCTTGATTGAAATGTTCAGTAATGATAGCTGGGCACCATCCAGTTCTTCTGGTCTCATGGCTAAGGAGGCAGTGGTTGATGAAGGCAGTTATATCTGAAGTCCAGTTTCTTCATCACTTCTTGAGCCTCTTTCTTTCTTTACTACTTCATGGAAATAGGAACAAATTGTTGTACCTTGGATGCCTGCTCTCAAGCTTTTAAGATGACAGGCACTCTTAACAGAACTAGGGTGTGGAACAGTAATTCTTAAAATAGTATTAGGCCAATTGACTGGACAGTTTCGTGAAGCCATGACTCAAGAGAGAATATTTTAAACAAATTTTATTTCTCCTTTGGCCTTGCTTCCTACAAATAATCATTAAATTCCTCTTCTCCATCATGTCTCTGCTTTTCACTTAAACCTGTTGTCGTCGAGTTGATTATGACTCATAGAGACCCTATAGGACAGAGTAGAGCTGCCCCATGGAGCTTCCAAGGAGCAGCTGGTGGATTCGAACTGCTGACATTTTGGTTAGCAGCCGTAGCACTTAACCACTACCGCACCAGGGTTTCTGACTCTTTTTACTTAGTGCTTTTTTTTTTTTTCTAATAATACCCTTTGACAAGTTCTTGTTCCTCACCCATAAACAGTTAAAATACTCTCCAAATTAATTTCCTTTCTTTATAGCCTCCACATTCTTTCATATTTTGTTAATTTTTCCAGATAAATTTTCCTATAGTACTTCTTGGTTCATGCAATATCTCCATACAAAACCATTAGAGGCATCTCGATATCTGACCAGAATCATTCTTTGTAGCTCTTTCCTGATGCCTATAATAAGAATCATTTGTTTAAATAATGATTATGATGATGACGATGATGATGGTAGTAATAAAATTGAAAAAAAAAACTTAATTTTTTATTAAAAAAGAAACCCAAGCTATATGTAAACTATGGTTTATGACATATCTCACGCTGTGCCTCCCCACACATTCTAATATTTCAAGTACATTTGTCAATCTTTGTATGTGCCATGGTAGAAAAAATATTTAAGTTGAACTTTCAGCTTTAGAAAACAAATAAAAATTAAATATTTAGAAATTGAGAAATGCCCCCATAAATTTAGTAGATAATATACTCAAAGACTTAACGTTGCTATCCCTCTTTTGCCCTTGTTTCTTTAAGAGTACCAGGAAGTGAGTTATTTCGTTAAATTCTCCACTGCAGAATTTAGATAGACTTATCTGTCTTATTTAAGAAAATTTTAATAATTGCCTTAGTTATCTATGCTGCTATAACAAACACCAGAAGTGGATGGTTTTAAAAAAGAGAAATTTATTCTCTGAGTCTAGGAGACTGGAAGTCCTAATTCAGAGTGCCAGCTTCAGGGGAAGGCTTTCTCTCTCTGTTGGCTCTGGGGAAAGATTCTTGTCATCAATTTTCCCTAATTGAGGAGCTTCTCAGTGCAGGGACCCCAGGTCCAAAGGACAGGCTATTCTCCTGGCTCTTGTTTCTTGGTGGTATGACATCGCCCTGTCTCTCTGTTAGGTTCTTTCTTTTATATCTCAAAAGAGATTGGCTTAAGACACAACCTAATGTTGTAGATTGAGTTCTGCCTCGTTAGCATAACTGCTGCTAATCTCACCTCATTAACTTCATAGAGGTAGGATTTACGACACATAAGAAAATCACATAAGATGACAAAGTGGCAGACAATCACACAGTGTTGGGACTAATGGCCTAGCCAAGTTGACGCACATTTTTGGAGGGTTTAATTCAATCCATAAACAATAATAGTACTTCATTTTCTTCTAATATGCCCAGTTCATATTTCCATTTTTATACTACACCCTAGTATAACACATGATTTCTCATTTCCTTTCCCAATTTCATTCTTCCCACCTGCTATGCCTTTTTCTAGTCTCAATCAGTAGACTAGATGGAAGGTCGCAGCTTGTCTTTATCAAAGGAAAAATATGGGATCGATTTGAGTCTTTGTTGATTTTAGTCAAATTAATGAATTAACATGGAATTATTATTATTTTTTTTTAAACCAGATGATTTTGTCAATAATGATGCTTAGTGAAAGATGTTATGGAAGTCAAAGAGGAATAGAATACTGAACAAAATAGGAGGCATTAAGGAAGGAAAAGGATAAAAATCTGGATGATGATGGATGACTAGAGAGGTTTAGACTTCAGATGATTAATTAAGGAGCTCTGAAAGCACGATGGGAGGATGTCATGTGGTCTCTTTTGGGAACTGGGTCTCTTTCTTAAGATACATCTTTTAAAACTTGTGAAGCAGGACCAGATGTGACTTGAGTGTAGATAAGTCAGGAAGAAAAATCACTCAAGATCCATGGGTATCACTTATATTTGGCTAGGGAAGTAATTTTCTGACTTTTAGCATTTGAATCTTTAAAGTACTAGCTTAAAATCAAGTATATGTGGGGCACTTTAGAGCTTCTTTTTGAACATGAAGGCCAGTGGTATCAAATGCTGCTGAAATGATCAAGGAAATCAAGAAGGTGCAACATTTGAAATGCTTCTTTCAATAGTGTAAGAGAAAAAGAATTGGGAAGTCATTATATGTCCCTCCTATGAAGTTAATATCAAGGAGTAGAAATGAGTAGATGCAACTAACTTGTGCCCAGGCAAAAACGAAGTTCTTAGTTTAATGTTTTCCTCTTTATGTTAACTTAATTCAATGAGCCATTGATCCACTGTCCCTCTGTCATTACTTTGATCTTTGATTCAGTCCCATAAATATTCTCTCTCTTTTTCTGCCTTTTTTTTTACTTTGTCACAATAGGGAAGGTTGACTGGTTTTAGTGATCTTTCCAAATAACATTTACAGAATGGTAGGTTTTTGGGATTTATCTGTAGTTAACTTGACCATTTAAAATTCTACAAATGCCATGCCATCTTTCTAATTAAAAATATTTAATCCTTTCCCAATGTTCTTAGAAAAACAAAAAACAATATTTTTAAAATGTGTCATGTCGTAATACATGACATGGGAATCTCTCTACTTCACTAATCTTATATCTCTTTCACTTATTATGCTTCATTTAACAGGGGTTTCTATTTCTCTAAGGGATCATGTTTTTTTCAAGTTCTGGCATTTGTGCATGCTGTTCCCTCCAATTTTTTATCCATACTTTCATCTTTCTAGTTTTATCATTGAGCTAACATTCACTCAACCAGAGATCTGAAAACTCAAATGTTATTTCTTCAAAGTAGCATATGATATTGTAGGGCTCTGACCACTTACCAGTCTTTGTACTAGTTATTTGAAATACCTATCTCACAAACAAATCTACAAGTTTGACTAATTAAGGCATTTTGTATTTGTCTTGTAACATTAAGTACTTTTATATTCTCAGCAAAGTATCTGGCAAAAATATTAAATGATTATTTCATATATGCATATCAGTGATATCAATCAAAAGCCTGAAATGGTGTGAATATTCCAGGAATTTCACTTATATGAATTCATCCCAAAGATATAAAGATTATCTGAAATGCTCAGAAAAAATAATGCTCTTAATAGCATTTTTATCAAGAGATAATTAAAAAAAAAATTTAGCAACAGGGAATGAAATAAATAAATAATGATCCAACCATATAGTGAAGCTTCAAACTATTCAAAAATATGTTGTTATAAACTGAAGACCAGTTACTTAAAAACATCTAGCTATCATCTTTAGACATGTTATCAGGATGGACCAGTCCCTGGACAAGGACATCATGCTTGGTAAAGTAGAGTGTCAGAGAAAAAGGGGAAGACCCTCAATGAGATGGATTGACGCAGTGGCTGCCACAATGGGCTCAAGCATAACAATGGTTGTGAGGACTGGGCAGCATTTCGTTCTGTTGTACTTGGGGCTGCTGTGAGTCAGAACTTACTCAACAGCTCCTAACAACGCAGTAACCTCTATCATTCTCTCTCTCTCTACCTGTCTGTCTGTCTATCATCTATATATTTCTATCTTTTAAAACAGATATGAGCCAAATGTAAACACTGAGTCATCCAAGTAATTTTTTATATTTTCTAAAATGTCAAAGGTATTAAAAAGGAAAAAAAAAGATGATCTTAAATAAGATACTGACAATATAGATTTCATTTTACTAAGTATATATTTCAACTGCTCCTTGTGAATAATTCTTTATGCTTAAAGTAAACATCACTTTCATTTAGGTTGGGAATTGTTAAGTTTATGCCTCTGAAATCCCAACATTGGTTCTTATGCTTTTGGTATAAATAAAACTGGTTGAATATATATATACACATCCAGCAATATGTTGATTTGTTTGCTGCAAAACAAGAGTTCCCAAAGGTGTTAATATATCTAAAATGAAGGGATTTTATCATATTGAATTTGGCAGTAGAGGCAAAATTTTACAGAGGCTATTCTTTATTATAAAACATTTAAAAACCGGAAGTGCAATCTGTAGAAGTGACAGCCTAAACTCTAAGTAATGAATCAACCCATGTAAATCAATGTGTGCATCTCATGGTCAAGAAAAGGGAAGGCATGATGCTTACACAACATCTTATCTTAGGGAGTCCTAATCATATTTTTCTTTTGTACCCTTGTATTTTGTATTGATATTTTGGTGAATGAGTGCTTTAAAGACAAGGGAAGAAGTTTAAGTATCTGAGATGGGGTAGCGTTATTAAAATACAGGTGATAGTTTTTGTTATTATTAGGTGTTATTCAGTCAGTTCGGCCTCACAGAGACCATATATAAAACAGAAGGAAACACTGCCCCATCCCGCGCCATCCTCACAATCATTACTATGTTCCAACCCATTTTTGCAGCCACTGTGTCAATCCCTGTCATAGAAGGTCTTCTTTTTTGTAGACCCTCTAACTTAAAGAGCACCATGTCCTTCTCCATGGACTGGTCCCTCCTGATAACATGTCCTAAGTATGTGAGATAAAGGTTCATCATCTTAGCTTCCAAAAAGGACGCTGCTTGTGTTTCTTCCAAGCCACACTTGTTTGTTCTTCTCACATCCCATGGTGTATTAAAAAATCTTCACCAACACCATAATTCAAAGGCATCTATTTTTCTTTGGTCTTCCTTATTTATTGTCCATCTTTCACATGCATATGAGACTATTGAAACTACCATGGCTTGGGTCAGGCGCATCTTGGTTCTCAAAGTGACATCTTTACTTTTGAAGACTGTAAAGAGGTTTTTTGAAGCAGATTCGCTCAATGCAATATGTCTTGATTTCTTGACTGTTGCTTCCATGGGAGTTGATTATGATCCAAACAAAATGAAATCCTTCACAATTTCAATATTTTCTCTGTTTATCATGATATTGCTTACTGGTCAACTTGTGAGGATTTTTGTTTCCTTTATGTTAAAATGTAATCCGCATTGAAGGCTGTGGTCTTTGACCTTCATAGATAAGTGCTTCAAGTTCACTTTGTTTAGAGTAAGCAAGGTGGTGTTATCTGCATATCACAGGTTGTTAACGAGTCCTCTACCAATGCCACATTCTTCGCATTGTCTAGGTTTTGGGATTATTTGCTCAGCATACACATTGAATAAGTATGGTGAAAGGACACAACCCTGATGCACAGCTTTTCTAACTTTAAAACCATGCAGTATTCCCTTGTTCTGTTTGAAAGACTGTCTCTCAGTTTAAGTATAGGTTTCACATAAGCACAATTAAGTGTTCTGGAATTGCCATTCTTCACAAAGTTATCCATAATTTGTTGTGGTTCACACAGTTGAATGCCTTTGCATAGCCCATAAAACACAGAAAAACATCTTCCTGGTATTCTCTGCTTTCAGCCAAGATCCATCTGACATCAGCAATGAGCATCCCTTGTTCCATGCCATCTTTTGAATAGGGCTTGAATTTCTGGAAGTTACCTGTAGAAGTACTGCTGCAACCATTTTTGAATGATCTTCAGCAAAATTTTACTTGCATATGATATTATTGATATTGTTCGATTATTTCCACATTCTGTTGGTTCACCTTTCTTTCTAATGAGCACAAATATGAATCTCTTTACATTGGTGGCCAGATAGCTGTCTTCCACATTTCTTGATATAGACAAGTGAGTGTTTCCAACATTACATTTGTTTGTTCAAACATCTCAACTGGTGTTCTGTCAATTCCTGATCCTTGTTTTTCACCAATGTCTTCAGTGCTGCTTGGATTTCTTCCTTCAATACCATCGGTTTTTGATCATACGCTACTTCTGAAGTGGTTGGACATCCACCAATTATTTTTGGTACAGTGACTGTATATATGCCTTCCATCTTCTTCTTATGCTTCTCGTGTTATTCAATATTTTGCCCACAGAAGCCTTCAAAATTGCAACAAGAGGCTTGAATTTTTTCCTTCAGTTCTTTTAGCTTGCAAAATTCTGAGCATATTATTCCTTTGTGGTTTTCTAATCCAGGTCTTTTCACATTTCATTATAATACTTTACTTTGTCTTCTTGAGCCACCCTTTAAAATCTTCTGTTCAGCTCTTTTACTTCGTCATTTCTTCCATTTGCTTTAGCTACACTACATTCAAGAGCAAGTTTCAGAGTCTCTTCTTGCATCCATTTTGGTCTTTTCTTTCTTTCCTATCTTTTTAATGTCCTTTGGCTTTCTTCATGTATAATGTCCTTTATGTCATTCCACAACTCATCTGGTCTTCAGTAATTTGTGTTCAATGCATCATATCTATTCTTGAGATGGTCTCCAAATTCAGGTGGAATATACTCAAAGTCATATTTTGGTTCTTGTGGACTTGTTTTAATATTCTTCAGCTTCAACTTAAACTTGAATATGAACAAATGTTTGTTCAGCAGTTGGTCACTAGCCTTGTTATAACTGATGATAATGAGCTTTTCTATTCTCTCTTTCCATAGATGTAGACAATTTGATTCCTGTGTTTCCCATCCAATGAGGTCCATGTGTATAGTAGCCCTCTATGTTGTTGAGAAAAGGTATTCACAATGAATAAGTCATTGGTATTGCAAAATTCTATGGTACAATATCCACTGTCATTTCTAGTACCAAGGCCATATTTTCAAACTACAGATCCTTCTTCCTTGTTTCCAAATTTCACAGTAAATATTAAAGCAAATGATTGCAACTTTTGATCAGTTTCAGACTGCAGGATTTGGTAAAAACCATCAATTTCTTCATTTTTGGGCCTTAGTGGTTGGTGCATAAATATGAATAAAAGTCATATTAACCGATCTTCCTTGTAGACGTATGGATATCACCCTTGTAGACGTATGGATATCATCACTGACAGCGTTGTACTTCAGGATAGATATTGAAATGTTCTTCCTGGCAATGAATGCAATGCTGTTCCTCTTCAAGATGTCATTCCTGGCATTATAGGCTACATGACTTCAATTCAAAATGGCCAATACTGTGTCCATTTCAGCTCAAAAATGCCTAAGATATTGATCTTATTGTTCCATTTCATTTCTGACAACTTCAAATTTTCCTAGATTCACATTTTGTACATTCTACTTTCCAATTACTAATGGACATTTGCAGCTGTTTCTTTTCCTTTTGAATTGTGCCACTTCTGCAAATCAAGGTCCAAAAGCTTGACTCCATCCATGTCATTAAGCTTAACTCTACTTTGAGAAGGAAGCTATTCCTCAGTTGTATTTTGAGTGCCTTACAATCTGAGGGGCTCATCTTCTATTACTATATTAGACAATGTTAAGCCACTATTTCTAAGGTTTCCACTGGCCAATTTCTTTAGAAGTAGACCACCAGGTCCTTCTTTCTAGTCTGTCTTAGTCTGGAAGCTCAACAGAATCCCGTTCACCATGGGTGACACTGCTGGTATTTGAAATATCAGTAGCATAGCTTCCAGCATCACAGCAACATGCAAGCCACTATAGCATGACACACTGACTGAGGCATTGTGGGATAGATAATAGAAATTTATAAACTTTTGGGTATATGTTTAACGATTACTATCCCTATCTTATTATTTACAAACCTGCCACGAAGCCTTTTTTAAAAGTGATTTTTCTATAATATTCATGAGTTAATATTTTGAAAGTCTCAGTTAAAATGCAAATGTTTTTCTTAGGATAAGTACAAGTTATGCCATTCTCATTCATTAACATTTTAACGTGAATTGATTTGTCAGATTAATTGGCATTTATACATTAAAATATTTCATGTGTGTAGAATAACATGACAATTTAAAAAATATATATGAAAAAGGTTATTCTAAAAATAAATTTAAGAAGGCTTAAAAGTTCCAGCAATTTTTCCATAAAGCATCCATTACTGTCCTGTTCTCCTCACCCCACACCCCTCTTTACTATCAGGAGCCTCATCATGATAATGAAGAAAGTAAACATTCTATCATATATGCAAATCAACTCGAAGGCAACAGGTTTGGGGTTATCGTACTAAAATACTTGGATACACCATGCACTGTGATAGGTGCTTTGGTAACATTGAATGCTCCAATTTACAAAGCATCCCTGTAGAGTAGGTATCATAATTTTAGACAGAATGTACAAGCACAAGCAAGACATATGTGACAGAGCTATAAAATAAATAAATTTATAACCAGGTGTCTCTAACTTCAAAATATATTTTTTGAAATTTTGTGGTGTTAGTTTTAAAAATAAGATCAAGTTCTTCCAAAACCCAAGCCCACTGCCATCTAGTTAATTCCAACTCATAGCGACCCTGCAGGATAAAGTAGAACTGCCCCACAGGGTTTCCAAGGCTGTAATCTTTATGGAAGCAGACTGCCACATCTTTCTCCCATGGAGCAGCTGGGGGTTTGAAGCACCAACCTTTCTCTTGGCAGCCAAAAGCTTAACCACTATACCACCAGGCCTCCTTGATCAGGTTCTTACTCACCTTTTAATAATACAAAACCAAAAATAAATACTAAACAAATATAAGACTATGCTGCATTTACTCTTCAGTGCATCCAATTTTACGGTTTTAAAAAATAATGTCCTTTGACTCATCCTCAATTTTAGGGAAAATATTGTTATGGAACTTTATGATGAATATTCAAAATACAGTCACCAAATGGACTCAAGGTGAAAAGCCCTTGAAAGGATCATAATGTGATTATTCTGCAGAGATAAAGTGAAGTCAATATGATTATCTATAACAAGTTTAAGTGATGAGTGTACGCTGATGCAGAACGTCCTGACAGACTGCAAGATAAAAGAAGTAAATACATATAAAGGATTTCTGATAATTATAGAACCATAATTTCAATTGGTAAATATGTATGTTTACAATATATATATGTTGTAAGATAATAGTCATCAAACTATAATATTTAATATGCATTAAATATATTTAATATGCAGTTTGAAGATTACCAGGGGTTACTAGATTTAAATACAATACATATATGTCTAATATATTATTTTAGATCATATATATGCAGAGAAAGAGACTCATATTTGTCTCATAAATATTAATACACTGCTGGAAAATAGGGAAATCCCCAGACACTAGCAATGGCAAGTATTAGTCGTAAACATGCAGAGGAAAAAATTTATCAGGTTAATATTTTGTTGGTACTATTGTGACATATAGTACAGTACATCAGTAGCAAAATAAACCTAGACACATTTTCATTATTTCAGGGAAATTGTTTGTAATATAAATAGTGTGGATATATAAACTCATGCAGCAATTGTTAGCCAGAGAATACTGAAAGGATTTTTTTTTTTAACATTACCTTACAAAGTTTCTTTAAAGATATTTATTTGTTATTATTATTATCATTCTTTAAGAATAGCTGGGAACTACAATTTCTGCCCAATGTGGAGGAAAAAGAATCAAATATGCCCTCCTGCTTGAAATACCCACAAAACTGACAAAATATATGTAGCCGCACTTTGTAGGATATCAGGCAGTAGATGACGAAGGGCAGGGATCCCTAGAAAAAGGACATTAACAAGGTGGACTCCACTACTGTCCCAGCTTCTAACCTTGGAAGAGTTTGTAGGCTGTGACGCAAGAAGGCTGAGCCGGGGCAGAGCCACTGAGCTGAGAAGACAGCCCTGTGAGTCTGGAAACAAAAACGACTAAGAGCTTGCAGGGCAGAATACAGGAGGAAGAAAAAAAAGCAAAAGCCCAACCCTTTGCTGTTGAGAAGATTCCGACTCATAGCAACCCTACAGGACAGAGCAGAACTGCCCCAAAGAGTTTCCTGGGAGCGCCTGGTTGACTTGAACTGCCGATCTTTTGGTTAGCAGCTGTAGTTCTTAACCACTACACCATCAGGGTTTCCAAAAACAGAACTCCAGAGATCTACAGAGGGGCCCGCTCAACACAGTAGCCATGTTTTGTATATGAATGTGAGTACATACCCAAGGCTGGTGAGAAAACCACTGGAAAGAATCAGTGACTGGGGAGAGTCCCTGTTCCTCCAGTCAGGCTGGAAACTCAAGATTCATGGGGATTTGGGTAGTATATACAGAAGGGTCTTATCTCAGGAATGGGGAAGTACGGTTGGCTTTGGCCCCAGCTGAGCACGAGCTAGAAATAAAGAATCTCACCTCTCATCCCAGACTTAGTGAATCAGAACATAATTTTCACAAATTGTACAGATGATTGGTATAAATAATAAAGTTTGAGAAGCACAGTATTATGTGATGTATAAAATAAAATTTTGATTCATTACAATAATATACTTAACTTACTCCCTTTTATGTATCAATTAATTTACCCAATAAATCACCTGAAATTGTTATTACTGCCATCAGGTGTTACAAAGGAATATAGAACAGAGATTTACAGGAAAGAAAGTGGGATGGGAGATTGTTTAACCCTAATAAAGGCACTAAGCAATAAGGGAATAAAATTTTGGGTGAAAACTAGTAATAGCATAGCCTTGTCTTAAAGATTAGAGTAGGAAATCAATTGTATTTGATAGCCACAAATTATTTCATCGGTTAAGAGGTAACTTGCGCAGCCTTGGAGGTTTGGCTCAGTTTTTATGTTCAGCATCTGTCTAGTAAAATTTCTATGGAGGTGCTAAGCAAATACTTGTTATGTAAAGGAAAAATAATTTTTCTATACATTTGTTTATTTCACATCTATTTCTGTATGAACCACACTCTAATTTTAATGGAATATTTCATTTTAATTTAAAATATTTATTGCATTGATTAAATCTACTAGTATATTGGGAATTTTTGGTCCTATAAACATCATAGAGATAAGCTTTGCTGATACTTCCATGTGCTAAGATAAAAGATCATGTTTAAGAAATAAGATAAATTTAACAAATTTAATGAACTTATTATACCACAAAATTGAGCTTCTAACCTCAAGACGTAAGCCTGCTACTATTTTATAAGCATCAAAATAAAAAAAAAAAAAAATTGCAAAATAGGCCACCAATAAAATTTAAAACAAACTATATTTATCTATTCTAATTTTAATTGCCTTAACAACTAAATCATGGGGACAATACAAATCGTAAATCTCACCTCTCAATTTTGTACCACCTATGTTTTTCCAAGAAGAGTATTTCTTCAAATAAAATATTACCTAACCTTTATAAGTCAAGCAGTATACCATATATAAAACAGAAAGAATTCCAGAAACACAGTAAGTTGCTCAAAAAAGTATTTGTAAATAAGTGAATAAATGCCGTAAATATAAATTAGTAAATGTATAATCCATGAATTTCAGTTAGTGCATTAAACAAACAAAACAAAACAAAACAAACAGTTATCAACTTCGGTTTATGGCTTGGTAAGGTTTTTATATGAATAATTTTATATGATAGTGTATTTCAGAAATAATGATTTTTGACTGCCATTCATCTAATATAAACGTGAATCAGTATTTTAGACATAATCACAAAATGTGTTATATCTACTAAGCTAGAGAGTTAATTTTTAAATTATCTCTTGCAAATTTTTTGACAATTATAAATGTAGGTTTATTTTTTTCCCACTGAAATTTTCCCCTCCTTTTATAAATTAAACTTCATTTTTTCCCTACTGCTATGATTATTTTGTAATTTATAACCATAAAATAAATTATGGATCAGACTACTCTTTCCAAGACCTTATCCTGACTATACGTTTTAGTTGTTAGGTGCAGTGGAGTCGGTTCTGACTCATAGTGACCCTATGTACAACAGAAGGAAACACTGCCCAGTCCTGTGCCATCCTCACAATCATTGTTATGCTCAAACCATTGTTGTAGCCACTGTGTCAATACATCTCATTGAGGGTCTTCCTTTTTTTCTCTGACCTTCTACTTTACCAAGCATGATGGCCCTCTCCAGGTGCTGATCCCTCCTGACAATATGTCCAAAGTATGTAAGACGCAGTCTCGCCATTCTTGTTTCTAAGGAGCATTCTGTTCATACTTATTCCAAGACAGATTTGTCCTTTCTTTTGGCAGTCCATGGTATAATTCAATATTCTTCTCCGACATCACAATTTAAAGGAGTCAATTCTTCTTTAGTCTTCCTGAATATATTGCAATTAGTATATAACCCATGGTCAGAATATGAAAAAAACGTTACAGTATATGCTGTTCAAAAATTATCGCATTTACTGATATCCTAAAATGAAGTTGTAATGAATGATATGAATACAGAAAGCTATTTTTGATGCTATATTTTATTGTAACTATAAAACCAAAACCAAACCTGTTGCAAGTTGATTCCAACTCATAACAACCCATAGAACAGGGTAAAACTGGCTCATAGGGTTTCCAAGGAGAGGCAGGTGGATTCGAACTGTTAACCTTTTGGTTAGCAACCACAGCTCATAACCATGGTGAACCAGGATTCCTATTGCACATATAGAGATTCATAAATATGGTCTTGAGAGATCATGGAAAATTTAACTTACTACTTAAAAAAAAAGGCAAATTTCAGTGAGAAGTGAAGAATGCAATTTATTGAGTGTTTTGTCCATAGAGATTTCCACTTAGATCAATAGTCTTCTTCAAATGCATTTTTTGCTTCTCATAAAGTTATCCTGTTTCATTTCTTTGTGTATTTGTTTTTTTATAGAACAACCTTTTCCTCAATTTGTTAAAAAAAAAAAAGTTAGACCAACAGTCATTAGATTCATTTTAATTCAAGCTCTGTATGTTTTCTATTTTGCAATTTTCTCAAGTCCTGATCCATTTTACTTTTACAACCATATGGCTAGTGTTCACATTTACTAATTTTGACTAGTGGATAACTAATCTAAGATAATCAGTCTCTAAAGACCTGGAATTAAATATGCTTACCACATTTAAGAGAAGTGTTAGGCTTTCAGGTTGCTGTCGAGAAGTTGGATCTAAATCGCCATTACATAAATATCCTAAAGAAGTCTTGGTCCACAGCAAGAGATGCTGACATGTATCATACAACAGGCATAGCAACTGGGCTGGGAAGCTAAGAATTATTGAGCATTACTGTGTGCTCAGCACTCTGGTATGTATTTACCATATATTATCTACCTTGTCCTTGAAACTACTATATGAGATATTTTACATATGAAAAATCTTTAGTGAGTACTTATGAAAGCCATTAGCAATTTGAAAAAAGGGCAGACAAAGCCAATAATCAGTTATTCCAGGAAAAATTTAAAAAAGATAGATAGTTAGGAAACCTAAGGTATAGTCTACATAGGGAAATAAGTCCGTGGAGAGGTGTGGTGGGTGAGAGTGTTGGTCTTAATGTAAACTTAATCAGTAAAAATATCTAAACTAAAAAAAAAGAAGAAGAAGAAAAGTAATAAAAGAATATTTAGTTATGCAGGCACTCATGTTACAAGCACTTGTAGAGTGCTTATTAAGTGTCTGTTACTGCTTAAGCACTTAGAAGCATTAACTCATTTAAATAATGACGTAGATACTTTTATTAAAATCATCTTTTTGCAGGAGAGGAAATGTGGGAACACCTAGTAAATAGTCCAAGTTCATGCCACTAGAAAGTGGAGAATTATGGTTCAAATTCTGTCCATCTTCCTCCAGAGTTCATACCTCTATCCACCAAGCTACAAAGAGTGGAATTTTGAGGTGAATACAATTGAAAATTGTAGGATACATGCCCACCAGTCATCTGTCAATATGTCATACTGTGATGGCTTGCATGTTACTCTGCTGCTGGAAGCTATGCCACAAGTATTTTAGATACCAGTAGGGTCACTTATGGTGGGCAGTTTTCAGCAGAGCTTTTAGACTAAGACAGACTAGAAAGAAGGGTCTGGCTGTCTACTTCTAAAAAAATTGGCCAGTAAAAACCTTATGAATGGCAGCAGAACATTGTCTAATATAGTGCCAGAAGATAAGCCCCTCAGGTTGGAAGGAATTCAAAACATGACTGCAGAAGTGTTGCCTCCTCAAAGTAGAGTCGATTTTAATGACCTGGATGGAGTCAAGCATTCAGGCACCCCATTTCCTGAGGTGGCACTTCTCAAAAATGAGAAGAAACAGCTGCAGATGTCCATTAACAATTGGAACATGGAATGAATGAATTATGAAACTAGGAAAATTGGATGCTGTCAAAAATGAAATGAAACATTTGAAGATCAATATCCTAGGCATTAGTGAGTTGAAATGGATTGGAAGTGGCCATTTTAAATTGGGCAATCCTATGGTCTTCTGTGCCAGGAATGACAAAGAGGAATGACAGCACATTCATTGTGGAAAAGAACATTTCAAGACCTATTTTAAAGCATAACACAGTCAGTGCTCAGGCAATATCCATATGCCTAAAAGGAAGATCAGTTAAATAGACTATTATTAATATTTACATACAAGCCACTAATGCCAAAGATGAAGATGTTTCCAACTTCTGCAGTTTGAAATTGATCAAACATACAATCCAGATGCATTGCCAATTAGTGGTGATGGAATGCTAAAGTTGGAAACAAAGATGAAGGATTGGAAGTTAGAAAATTTGGCCTTGGTGAGAGAAGTGAAGCTGAAGATCACACGATAGGCTTTTGCAAGACCAGTGAGATATTCACTGGAAATATCTTTTCCCAACAAAATAAACAGCAACTATACACATTTTTTATACACCTGGAACTTACCAGATGACATATACAGGAATCAAATTAACTACATCTGTTGACAGAAATGATTGAGATGCTCAACATCATCAGTCAGAACTAGGCCAGGACTGACTTTAGAACAGCCCATCAATTGCTCATATGCAAATTGAAGATGAAGCTGAAGAAAATTAAAACAAGTCCACCCAAATTTAGAGGTTATTTCAAAAACAGATTTGACACGTTGAACATTAAAGACTGAAGATCAGACAAGATATGAAATGACATCAAAGACATCAAACATGAAGAAAGCAAAAGGTCATTAAAGAGACAAGAAAGAAAAAAAAGACCAAAATGGACATCACAAGAGAATATGAAACTTACTTTTTTATGTTGAGTAGCTAAAGCAAATGGAAAAATGATGAAGTAAAAGAGCTGAATAGAAAGTCTCAAAGGGCAGCTTCAGGAGACAAAGTAAAGTATTATAATGAAGTGTACAAAGATCTGAAGTTAGAAATCCAAAAGGGAAAAACAAGATCAGCATTTCTCATACTTAAAACTGAGGAAAAAATTCAAGCCTCAAGTTGTAATACTGAAGAATTCTACAGGCAAAATATTGAATGATGCAGGCAGCATCAAAAGAAGATGGAAGGAATGCACAGGGTCATGGTACCAAAGAAAAGAAAAAATAAATAAAAGTTCACTCATTTCAGGAAGCAGGATATGATCAAGTACCAATGGTACTGAAGAGAGAAGTCCAAGCTGAACTTAAGGCATTGGGGAAAAACAAGGCTTCAGGAATGATGACATACGAGTTCAGATATTTCAACAAACAGATGCAAAGTTGGAAGTGCCCACTTATCTATGCCAAGAATTTGGGAAGACAGCTACCTGGCCAACCAAATGGAAGAGTTCCATATTTGTGCCCATTCCAAAGAAAGGTGATCCAACTGAATGTGGAAATTATGGAACAATATCATTAATATCACACACAAGTAAAATTTTGCTGAAGGTCATTGAAAAGCTGCTACAGCAGTATATCGACAGAGAACCGTCAGAAATTCAAGCTGGATTCAGAAGAGGACATGGAACAAGGTATATCATTGCTGATGTCAGATGGATCCGGGCTGAAAGCAGAGAATACCAGAAGGATACTTACCAGTGTTTTATTGACTATGCACAGGCATTGACTGAGGGATCATGACAAATTATGGATAACATTGTAAAGAATGGGATTTCTGGAAAACAAAATTGTGCTCATGAGGAATCTGTACATAGATCAAGAGATAGTTATTTGAACAAAATAAGGGGAAGCTGTGTGGTTTAAAGTCAGGAAAGGTGTGTTTCAGGGTTCCATCCTTTCACCATACTTATTAAATCTGTATGCTGAGCAAATAATCCAAGAAGCTGAACTATATGAAGAAGAATGGGGCATCAGGTGTGGAGGAAGACTCATCAATAACCTGCGATATGCAGATGACAGGGCCTTGCTTGCTGAAAGTGAAGAGGGCTTGAAGCACTTACTGATGAAGATCAGAGACCACAGGCTTCAGTATGGGTTGCATCTCAACATAAAGAAAACAAAAATCCTCACAACTGGACCAATGAGCAACATCATGATAAATGGAGAAAAGATTGAAGTTTTCAGGCATTTCCTTTTACTTGGATCCACAATCGACATCCATGGAAGCAGCAGTCAAGAAATTAAGCGACATATTGCATTGGGGAAATCTGCTGCAAAAGCCCTCTTTAAAGTGTTAAAAAGCAAAAATGTCACTTTCAGGACTAAGGTGGGCTGAACCCAAGCCATGGTATTTTCAATCACCTCATATGCATTCGAAAGCTGGGCAATGAATAAGGAAGACCAAAGAAGAATTGATGCATTTGAAATGTGTCATTGGAGAGGAATATTGAATATACTGTTGACTGCCAGAGGAACAAACAAATCTGTCTTGGAAGAAGTACAGCCGGAGTGCTTTTTAGAAGCGAGGATGGTGAGACTTCATCTCATGTACTTTGAACATGTTATCAGGAGGGACCAATCCTTTGAGAAGGACATTATGCTTGGTAAAGTAGAGGGTTAGCGAAAAAGAGGAAGACCCTTTACAAGATGAATTGACACAGTGGCTGCAACAATGGGCACAAATATAGCAATGATTGTGAGGATTGTTCAGGACCAGGCAGTGTTTTGTTCTGTTGTACATGGGGTCACTGAGTCAGAACCAACTCGACAGCACCTAACAAAAAAATTTAAGAAAGGATACAGGTGGCATATTTAAATCCCATTGTTTGTACTACTCAGGATACAGGGGTAGGAAATTAATTCTATGGTAGATTAGGTACCAAAAGAAGATCTCAGTGTTAGATGCATTGGTAAAAATAAAGCAGGAACTTAACTTCTAAGGAATCAGTGTGCAGTTCATAAGGTTAAAAAAAGCCACGAACCTAGCTATGAAAACCTAATATACTGAGATAAAGAAGGGTTAGCAGCAACTCTAGCTCAGAGCTGAGTTTTTAACCTCCCAACAAAGGGTATATTATTATAAACAAAATTTGCCTGGAATCCACAACCTCCACCAGATTGAGTCCAGAACAACTAGATGGTGCCTGCTTACTACCACCAAATGTTCTGACAGGGATCACAATACAGGGTCCTGTATATAAGGGGAAAATATGTAGAACAAAATCCAAATTCATAAAAAAAAAAAAAAAAAGACCAGGCTTGCTGGTCTGACAGAGACTGGAGAAACCCTGAGAGTATGGCCTCTGGACATTCTCTTAATACTGAAGTCACTCCCGAGGTTCACCCTTCAGCCAAAGATTAAACAGGTGGAGCCCCGGTGGTTAAGAGCTCAGCTGCTACCCAAAAGGTCAGCAGTTTGTATACACCAGCTGCTCCTTGAAAACCCTATGGGGCAGTTCTGCTCTGCCCTATAGGGTCACTGTGAGTAGAAATCGACTCAACAGGAATGGGTTTGGTTTGGTTTTTTGGTATAGGGCCAACAATAATACACGTGAGCAAATGTGCTTTGTAGTTCAATTCACGTATAAGAGACTAATGGATACACCTGCCTGAAAGCAAAGAGGAGAAGGCAAGAAGGGACAGAAAAACTTGGCAAATGGAAACAGGGAAGCCAGGGTGGAGAAGGGGAGAGGGTTGACACATTGTGGGGTTGGCACCTAATGTCACAAAACAATTTGTGTATGAACTGTTTAATAAGAAACTAATTTACTCTGTAAACTTTCACCTAAAGCACAATTAAAAAAATAAAAAAATGTTTGGAATGCAGTGAAGCCTATTGGTAGGGTAAGAAACATGGAGTCCAGGCACAGCATGACAAGAATACAACCAACTAGAGACAAGAATAAATCAGACCCAATGCATCACCCAGTTTTTTTTTTCTTTAATACAGTACTCTTAACCTCTGTTATGAATTGAGTTGTATCTCCCCAAAATACTAGTTGGAATCCTGATTCTTATACCCATGAATGTAATCCCATTTGGGAATAGGATTTTCTTGGTTATGGTAGTGGGGCCATATTATTGTAGAGTGTGTCCTAAACCTAATCACTTCTTAGTTCTAAGAAGAGCAGATTAGATACAGAAGCAAGCCCAAACAGTGGAAGATAGAGGCCATGTGAAGTCTGCCAAGGGACTGAGGAACAATGCAGCTACAAAAGCTGAAAGAAACAAGGATCTTCCCCCAGAGCCAACTGAGAGAGAGCCTTCCCCTAGAGCTGGAGTGCTGAATTTGGACTTCTAGCCTCCTCAACTGTGAGAAAATAAATTTTTCTTCTCTAGAACCACTCATTTGTGATACTTGTTATAGCAGCACTAGGCAACTAAAACAATCTCTTACATATCTGATCTGCTATTTTTTTAGTTTTATTTTATTACATGTCATGTAATTTTATACTCACTGCAAAATTCCTTGCACAGAGAACATGTATATCAAATTGTCTCTTCATTTAAAATGTGCACAGAATCTATCATAGCTGTATTACAAAAAGGGCAGATCTCAAGAAAATCCTCACAGGCTATGGGTGAACACGTTTTGTGTAGAACTGCTAAGGTGATTTGGATCCCTGGGTAAGATTAAGAGTCAGAGGCTACTGCACAAATTAGGTATCATTAGAGTATCAAAGTGATTTGATTATTTTCCAGTATGTATGTGACTTCTTGCATGCATTGCCAAGAATATAAATCAAAATGTCAGTGAAGTGCGGGTAAGGCCGAATAAACAAGTTGTAGATCCACTTCATACATAATTGATCAATGAATGTTATCAATTTCCTCACAGCCCAGGATCCTGACAACTTTCCTGTTGAGCTGGTAGCATAAATTTTAAATGACCTATGGCTCACCATGAGGAGAATTGCTAAAAGGCGCTCCAAGTGATCTAAAAACATTCTGAATCACTGCTTCGCATAATGGAAGAAACTTTTACTGCAATTCTAGAGTCACTAAAATAAATAGAAACATGTTTCTTTTTTTACATTTAAATCTTCTGAAGGTAAGCTTCCAAATAAATGTTATGATGATACAGGTAGTAGAAATTATTTCTTCATAGTTGATTACCTCTACAATTTGAAACCCTATTAAATGTGTTTAAATTAAAATAAGAGAAAACTCCAAGTACTATATATATATATAAAACATATATGTACACATATTACATATATTCTCATTATGAATTTAGAAGATAGAAGTAACTAATAAAAAAATGTAATGCTGGCCTGTCCCATTCCATTCATTCAAGGACATTTTGAGAAGAGACCTGGTGCCAACTATCATTTTTTTTTTTACAAAAATAACAAGCACTTTCTGCATTTGTTTGCCAGCCTTACCCTCCTACCCTCGAGGCATCCTCACGAGGGCACTATGCTAATGTTTCTTCACAGCAACATGTAAAAAGAAACCAGCATAATGGCACCTATGAACCTACCTCGTGGGGAGAGGTTGCAGCCAGCAAACACAGGAGGTACATGTTGTCTTCATTAAAATAAGGTACATCTAAGTGTTGTTGTTAGGTGCTGCCAAGTTGACCCCTGATTCATGGTGACCTCATGTGCAGTGGCACAAAATGCTGTCTGGTCCTGCACCATCCCAATTATGGATTGAGAACTGGACCATAGTGATCCATAGAGTTTTCACTGGCTGATTTTCCTAAGTAGATCACCAGACCTTTCTTCCTAGTCTCTCTTAGTCTGTTGAAAGCTGTTTAAGATAATAGCAACATGCAGACTCCCATTGGCAAAGAGATGGTTGCTGTGCACGAGGTGCATGGGTTGGGAGTCAACCCCAGGTCTCCCTCATGAGAGGTGCAGAGTAAGAATCAGCACGAATCACATCGCCCAAGATGTGGAGACTGAGCCAATCTTCACATTCCTATTTCTCCATCTTCATTGCCAGCCACACTCACAGCACTCTGTCTCTCTGATCCTTGCCATCTGGAGCTAGGTCAACGCTCACAAGTCAAAAGTGCATGTCCTTCAAACTCCCAAATAAAGACATACCAGTCTCAAGTTTGGGGACTCCACAGGACACTTTAACCTTCCTACCTGCTAGTCACAAATTCAGGGTTGGTTTCTCAGTACCCCTACAGGATGCCACCCTCAAGCTCAAGAATCTACACAATAGCTGTGCTTTCTGACCTGCTAGCTCCTACAGCCCTAATTGGGGTTGATAATTTCTTGGAATGACTCACAGGATTCACAAAGAGTATACCCTACAACTACAGATTTATTGTAGATAAAAAAAAAAAAAAATACAAATGAAGAGACACGTAGGGCGATATCTGGCAGAGTTCCTGACTTAAATCTTCCATGCTCTAGGTGATGTACTACCCTCCTGACAGCAGGTGATCTTATTAACCAGGAGATTCTCCAAATAGGAAGCTCCGTGTGTCTTCATGTTCAGGGCTTTTTATCATGACAGGCTAAATCATGCCTCCTGAGACTAGGTGATAATCTGCCTCCCAGATGAGTCTTTTCTGATCAGGCCAGTCCCCACTGGCTAGCTCATATTCTCAGGTGTGGCCCAGAAGTCACAGCCCAAAGCATCCCAATTGTTCCAAGGGTTATTTCTCTGGAGCCAAGGACAAAGGCCACCTTACTTGGAGTAAAACTAGTTCCTTTACCTCACAGGAAATTAGAATTTTACTACTGAACCACCAATGCTTCTCATCCAAACAGACTGTTCCAATGTCAATCGTTGGCTGATGCTATTGAGAACACATTCCTCCTGTGCCCTCCCCACCTCCATCCCTACTCCTTTATATGAAGGAACATGAGCTAATTTCTTGTTTTCTGCTTCAAGTCATGGCTGTTTAGGGGGGGGAATCCTTCACAAGCTCGCTGAAGGATCTGTATTCTCTTGAATTCAGTGAGATGAAACATTCCATGCCTCTCAACCCTGTTTTTTTTCTATATCTGCCCAAAGTAGGAGCCACTTTCCCTTCCTGTCACATATCCAACCTCTGCCCTTCCTGTCTCTCCTTTCTGTTTCAGACTCTTATACTGAAAATTCTGGAACTCTACACCATTATTAGCAAGCTCTCCTCTATGCATAAAGTCTTTTTTGGAAGCAAGCATCTTTAGCCTCTCATCAGATGCATATCAGGGTTAGAAGACACAGTTAGTTGTGATCTTCTTTGTGACTGAATGCCTGTTTCTAAAGACTACACCTCTACCCTATTTTAAAAAAATTCCTACTTTTTAAAAAATTTTTATTTTGTTGTTATGATTGAGAACACACAGCAAAACATATACCAATACAACAGTTTCTACATGTACATTTTGATGACATTGATTGCATTTGTCATGTTGTGCTGCCATTCTCACCCTCATTTTTGAGTTGTTCCTCCACCACTAACATAAACTCACTGTCCTCTAAAATTCCTATGTAATCTTTTGAGTTGCTGTTGTCAATTTAATCCCATATAGATAGCTCTTAAAAGAGCATAATGCTCAAGGGAGACATTTACTAGTTAAGCTAAACTGTTTTTTTTGTTGTTGTTTTGAGAAGACGTCAGGGGATATTTTTGGTTTAAGTTTTAAAGATTATCTCAAGGCAATAATTTCAGTGGTTCATCCAGCCTCCATGGCTTCAGAAAATCTGAAGTCCATGAGAATTTGAAATTTCGTTCTGCAATTTTGCCCTTTTGATAAGGATTCTTCTATAGAATATTTGATTAGAATGTTCAGTAATGGTAGCCTGGGCACCATCCAGTTCTGGCAAAGAAGGTAGCTTTTTATGAAGGTAATTATCCTCCCATTCCATTTCTTTCTCCTCTTCCTGACTCCTTTTCTTCCTTTGTTGCTCTAGGAGAATAGAGACAAATTGTTGTACCTTGGATGGCCACTTGAAAGCTTTTAAGATCCCAGGCACTATGCTACAAATTAGGAGGTAGAACAGAAACATTAAACATGCTATTAGGACAATTAACTGTGATGTCCCATGACACCATGACCTAAACCTCCAAACCGAAGAACCAAATCCTATGAGGTGTTTGGTTATACACAAACAGCCTCAGCAGCACTCTTTTTTTTTTTTTTGATTGTTGTTGTAAATATGTCTGTCACACAATTTTTGCCAATTTAACTTTTTACAGGTGTAAAACTTATTAACATTTAAAATAATCAGCTGTACAAGCCTGACCTTAATCAATGCAGTTAGTTATTCAGTCACCGTAATCTAAGACTCAGTGCTCCATAAAACTCAAATAAAAGACTTGCTCCCTTCTGTGACTATGAACTACTGACTTTCCAATACTCCCTTACATTTAAAAAAATATCAGCACCTAGCTCAATCTCAATTTCCATAGTCATTTCTCCATCATTCAGTAGGATCCCATAATTTTCACAGTTGACTCATCCAACACGCTGATCTTTCAGTTCTCTGATAGCCTCTTCCTTCAAAAAAAATTTTTCTGCCATTTTTGCAGTTAAAAAAAAAAAATCGATGTTTAGGCATTGGACCTCCTAGCAACCAAGATACATCCTCTTCTGAATTTACTAATTTAAATAATCTCTACAGAAAAAAGCTAATCCTCTCCTAATAGCTAACCCCAACACAATTGTACTCTAATTTTATTAGGAAGTACAGTTTGATTTGTTTTTCGTTCATTAATTTATTTACTTTCCCCATCCGTTACTACCATTTTGTTTTCTCTCTGAACCTGGCAAGCATTTCACAATTGTTTCTACTATTATCTTACTAATAATGTATTCTTCTCTGGCAATCTCTGTATTGATGAAAGACCCCAGATGTTTATGCCGGGTGCTTCTGTGTGACTCTGAACGTTGCCTTCTCTTTTCCCTTCGTATATTATGAATCTCCAAGTCCTGTTTATTCTGTTCCGTAAATGTTCAATGAATTGGCATATTCATCCCTATTTTCACTGATGTTCCAAGGTTCTAAGCTATTGTTATCTCTCATATAAATAACCTGGACCCTTTACTAAAGGGGAGGTTTCTTTTGTTTGTTTTTTTTTCTTTCTTACTCCATTTGGAAGTGTTTTCACATTTATTTTGTATTCTTATTCTCATACTCACGTAGGAATCATGAGAACGCATAACCTTCACAATACACACATGAAGTGGGAATGGCTTTATGATATTACGGTGCTGATTTGAGAATAGGGAGTAACTGCAAGGTCAAATTCGTTTCTAGATTGCATCTTTTTTTTGTTTATACATTTTGTTTTTAATCTAATCAGCTTGTCACACTGCAATCACAGTAATCTTTAAAAAATAAAAATCAGATCATGTCACTGCTCTGCTTAGAATACTTTCATTTTTTTCCCATTGTTCTAAATAGAGTCTAAATTTTTCAACAAAGCCTAAAACCCCATTTTTCAAAGTGCAGTTTATAGACAAAAAGAAGCCTCTTTGCTTAAGAGCTTATTCCGAACACAGATCCTTAGGCCCTACCTTAGTAGTACTAAATCTAGTAACACCCCAAAGTGGTATGGATGCCCACTGAAGTTAAAAACACTGGTGTTAAAGACCCTGTATGAACTGCCCTGAACCTTTTCACCTTGTAGCCACTTAGTAAAAATTAACTCCAGAGCACTAAAAAGAAAGACCATCATTTTTCTCCCTACTCATAGAAAGTTATAAATAATTTTCTATCTAAATAATAATGATGAAGGTTAAAAACAATAGTAATTATAAATGTAAGTTTTATTTTTAGGGTCATCAAGTTTCAGTGGTAAATGTTATTTTGAATTTTATTTTTTTAAATGTTTGTATAGGTTAACTCTTAATTCTATACTAACAATCCATGCAAAAAATTATGAATTTTTACTTTCATTTCTTATTTCCTTTAAGAGTAATCTAAATTTGTTTAAAAATTGTACAGATATTTAATGCTAGATTAAACCAAAATAACCAAGTTGTTACTATTGAGTCTATTCAGCTTATGGTGACCAAGTGTATTTCAAGTAGAACTGCTTCATAGGATTTTCCTAGCTATAATCTTTATGGAAACAAGTAACCAGGTCTTTATTCTGCAGCACTGCTGGGTGGGTTCAAAGCCAACCATTAGGTTCGTAGACAAATGTAAGCTGTTTACACCAACCACAGATTTTAACATTATTTCTTTTTTATACCTGATGGACAGACCTATTCTTATCAAAAAAAAAGAAAAAGAAAAGAAAAAAAAGCCATATATGTTTCAATAAGAAAAAAAAAAAGGCATAATAGCTAAGTCACATCAAACCTCACCTGGCTAAATTCTATCCATCTAACAAATAACAGCTTAAAAGTAATTTCATCAGGGAAGTATAGTTTGAACTCATCAGCTAAGATTATATCTTTCTATTATATTCTTTGTTGCACCATTGTATCCTTTGCAATGTAATACCTGACAATATATGTACACATAAATCTACATGTATACATACATATGTACCCGTTGCCATCGAGTAGACTGCGGTTCAGTGACCCTATAGGACGCAGTAGAACTGCTCCGTAGAGTTTCCAAGGAGCGGCTGATGCATTAGAGCTGCTGACTTTTTGGTTAGCAGCCTGTTCTTAACCACTGTGACACCAATACATATACATACATACTCTGTATTTTTGCTATATTGTAAATTCTCTATTTTTGCTACAATGTTTGTCTCAGAATCTAAGATACTGTTTAAATCACAGATGAAGTAATCAATAAATATTTTCTGGGTATATGTAAATGCATTTGCTGCTTGGTAGCCTGATGTCAGTGAATATTCTTATTTGATTCCTAGATCTTAACATTTATATTCATTGACTTGTGCAAAGAAAACTGATGATCATAACCAAATACTATTGGTAACTTGTAAAGATAAAAATATAAATTCCTTCTTAAAAAAAGCTATAAAATATAGGTGTAATTTTATTCTTCATTTGTGTTTAGTATTAAATGTTAGCATTATTTCTTTTATTCAGGTTGAATATAATTCACAAATTATTTTTTAATTTCATTTACAAATAAGGTATGTTCACAGCAGATATATTTATCATGCGTGGTCCTTCCATTTAGATATAATATTTTTTGGGAAAAAGGGCTTAGGTTTTTGTTTGATTTGTTTGTCATTTTAAACCAACCACACAGAAGCTGCTCAATAAAAGTTAATTTCTTTTTTCCTAAATATCTCAAAGCTGCTTTTAGAATTTATTTTATAAGCTTCATAACACCTCGCTTCTATAGACATGTCTGTCCTTTTTCTTTTTTATAAGCCTGCTGGAATGAAATGGAAGGTTCAATATCACACAATAAAACAAAGGTGAAATAAAAAGTAGGTCTCCCTAATCCCAGTTCACTACTCCCATCATGGCACCAAATTTCTTTGTGGGATGCTAATGTGAAATTGTATTCTAAGTTGCAAGCCAAGAGTAACCAAGATCATAATAGGGTGCATAGCTCCAAAGGAAAACGTCAGGTGCATTAGCAATAAACACAGGCTAAGTCCCTGAAATACAGCTTTCCCTGGGGTCAGAATTTATATTCAAAACATTGCAGTTGCTGTGAGACACCACAATAACAATTCTACAGCATAGTTTCAAAGGCCTAATAAATTAGATTCTTCCCTGGCTCAGGGAAAAACACTGTGTTCAGCATTTTCCACAATGGATGCCTCTTCTAATTAAATTAAGTGCTTTAGAGGCTCCTGCCAGCAATGCTACCTTGAGCTGATGGACTCAGGTTTGCAATATTGCTAATTTGGCATGCAGCCACAAGGATGATCATAGAAACTGAGCCAACAATTTGATCTCAAGTAACTGAAAGACAAGAAAGGGACAATTTTCCTTTTAATGGTGCAGTAGTCCTAACATTTAAAGTTATATTTCACACCTGCCATATGCTTAGAATGTTTTCTGGACAGCCCACTTATCATTAAACTAAACATTTAATTCCAAAAAGACTGTGAGCTCATTACTATTTTAATAGGATAGCTATTTTTCTTCCAAAACTATCTCCAGTGAAAATGGGCAGCTTTACTTGAATATACAGTTTTTTATACTGATAGTTATTATAGTATGTGAAAGATTTAGGACTTTTTACTGTGTGTGTGTGTGTGTGTGTTTTGGTTTTTAGTGTTTTTTTTTTAATTTGATAAGAAGCCCCAAGGCACTGTAGTTAAAACAATCAGCTGCCAACGGGAAGTTCGGTGGCTCTACGAACACACCAGCTGTTCATGGGAGAAAGATACGGCAGTCTGCTTCCATAAAGATTCACAGCTTTGGAAAACCAGTGGGAGAGTTCTATTCTGTCCCATAGGGTCACTATGAGTAGGGATCAACTCCGTGACAATGGGTCTTTTTTTTTTTTTTGCATTGATAGTTTAAAAAAAAAATGAAATTAAAAGTAAAACCTGTCATTAAAAAAATAAATAAATAAATTAGAATACTGATTTAATCACTAAGTTTTTGATAATTTTTCCTTTCCAGAACAGCATTGTACTTTTACAAGTTCAGGATACCGAAATTTTTAGGGTATACGTATATATATATATATATATATATATATATATATATATTGCTTATTAGAACTCATAATATAAAAATGTCATAATTTAATTATCTTATTATTGATTTGCTTAATAATTTAATTAAGACCGATTATAGAATAATTCTGTAATCATAAATAACTTCATTATTCCATTCATTCATTTTATTTGCATCCTCACCATACTGTCAGAGTATATAAATGAAAATAAAAGAAAGCATAATGCAGAATTATTCGACTAAGAAAGACTAAGAATATTAAATTTTAAAATATGTCAATAATAGAAAATAAAGGATGATACAATTACCACTGCAAGAGAATTAGCATCAAGATTTCTTATCCTGGCTTTTGAAACACATAAGAGAACACAAGGTTTGAGGCAGAGTCAAGAGGAATCACACAACCTGAGAAAGGTAGTCGTGGATAGTGTATTCAATCTTATGAAGGACTTCATATGTCCAGGCAAAAGACTAAAGTTTTAAACATAGGATTGACTCTCATTCAAACTTCAGACCCAGGGGAATATGTGAAAAATCAGATTTTGATACAGTTATACCTTAAAAACACTAATGTAAAAAAAAAAAAAAAGAATGATTTAATATTGCATTATTATCAAGGGGCTGAAAATGTTACTTATCAATCGATATCAGAGACAAAATTAATTCCTATGCAATCATCTCAAAAAAAAAAAGTTTCACAGCAAAGAAAAATTAATCAGATTTCTATGCAACAGCAATGAGCATCCTGAAATGGAAATTAAGGAAACAATTCCATTTACAATAGTATCTGTCTTGGTTATCAAGACAGAAATACCACAAGTGGATGTCTTCAACAAACAGAAGTTTAATCTCTCACAGTTTAGCAGGCTAAAAGTCCAAATTCAGAGTGTCAGCCCCAGGCCAAGGTTTCCCTCTGTTGGCTCTGGAGGATGGTCCCTGTCATCAATCTTCCCTTGGTCTGGGAGCTTCTCCTCACAGGAACCCTGCATCCAAAGGTGGAGTTCTGCTCCCTCTACTGCTTCCCTGGTAGTATGAGGTCCCTTTCCTTTTATCTCTTGTAAGATAAAAGGTGATGCAGGCCACATCTCATGGGAATTCCCTTTACACTGGATCAGGTATGTGACCTGTGTAATGGTGTTACATCTCACCCTAATCCTCTTTAACATAATCTAATCTTGCCTCATTAACCACAGACAGAGATTAGGATTTACGACACATAGAAAAATTACATCAATTACAAAATGCAGGACAACCACACAATACTGGGAATCATGGCCTAACCAAGCTGATACATATTTTGGGGGATGCAATTCAATCTGTGACATTCCACCCCTTGATGTCCCCAAAATCATGTCCTTGCCACATGTAAAACTCATTCACCCCATCATATCATAGCATAAGTCTTAAATCTACTCCCAAGTCCAAAATTCAAAAATTCTTCCTCATCTGTGAAATCTAGAATACAAGTTATCCGCTTCCAAAATACAATGGTGCAAGTACAATGGTACAAGGTAGACATTTCTGTTACAAATGGGAGAAATTGGAGGGAAAGAAGGCATAACAGGTACCATGGAAGTTAGTAGAACACATTTCATTAACTCTAAAGGCTTGAAAATAACCCTTTGTTCTCTGAGACCATTCATACAATAGCCCTGCCCTCCAGACTCTAGGTATTGCTCACACTCTCCAGATTCTGAGTGGAGGCCCCTCAGCCACGGGTTTCAGCTCTGCCTTCCAGGCCTCCTGGAATGGCAATGCTGCTCCCTTGGCTTTGGTCAGCTCTGTTCTCCTAGTCCATATGAGTGAAGACTTCACCCTTAGAAACTCCAGGGGCCATGGTTCTACCCTTTGAGACCCCAGAAATCATGGCCATACCCTTTGAGACTGAGGCAGCTCTGCTTCCTGTGTTCCTTGTCTTTTCAGCTTCTGCTTCCTGGTTCCTAGGCCTCTTGGCCCTTCGGGCCACACTGTCCACATCTGCCCTGCTAGAACAAGTGTTCCAAAGCTCTGTAGCTCCACTGTTAAGTGCCTGAAGGTATTTCACTCCACCAGGAAGCCTTCTGCATAAGGACACTCAGATATCTCTCTCCATGGGTCAGCACCAGTACTGTCTTGTGCTGGTCTCTTGGTTCTGCTGCTGCCAGTTCTCTGCTGCTGCTTCTTACTATCTGTGCCATCTCCACTGTAGCAACTCTCCTCATTTCCTTCTGAGTCCCCTATACATTCACAGTTTCAAAACCACTTCCACATTTTAGGCATCTGTTAGAGCAGTACCCCACTTCTGGTACCAAATTCTCTGTCTTGGCTATCTAGTGCTGCTGTAACAGAAATATGACAAATGGATGGCTTCAACAAACAGAAGTTTATTCTTCCTCAGTATAGTAGGCTAGAAGTCCAAATTCAGGGTGTCAGCTCCAGGGGAAGGCTTTCTGTTTATTGGCTCTGAAGGAATGTCCTTGTCATCAATCTTCCCTTGGTTTGGGGGGTTCTCCAAGCAGAAACCCTGGGCCCAAAAGTTGAGCACTGCTCCTGGAGTTTCTTTCTTGGTGATATTATGCCCCCAAATCTCTACTTAGTAGCTTCCTTTTCCTTTTATCTCTTGTAAGATAAAAGGTGATTCAGGCTACATCCCAGGGAAACTCATTTACATTGGATCAGGGAAGTGACCTGAGTAAGGGTGTTACATCTCACCCTAATCCTCTTTAACATAATCTAATCTTGCCTCATTAACCACAGGCAGAGATTAAGATTTACAACACATAGGAAAATTACATCAATCACAAAATGGAGGACAACCACACAGTACTGGGAACCATGGCCTAACCAAGTTGCTACATATTTTTGAGGGACACAATTCAAACCATGACAGTATCTAAAAGAGTAAAATACCTAGGAATAAATTTAAACAAGGAAGTGAAAGGCTTATACACTGAAAACGTTAAAATATTACTGAAAGAAATTAAGGAAGGCCTAAATCAACAGAAAGACATTTTGGGTTCCAGATTCCAAAAAAAGAAAAACCAAACCTGAGTCTGTAGAGTTGATCCCAGCTTATAGAAACCCCATAGGACAGATTAGAACTGCCTCATAGGGTTTCCAAGACTGTAATCTCTACAAAAGCAAACTGCTACATCCTTCTCCAGCAGAGTAGCTGATGGGTTTGAACCACTGACCTTTCAGTTAGCAGGTAAGCACTTAATCACTGTGCCACCAGGGCTCCCAGTTACTTGATTAGAAGACTTAATATTATTAAAATATCAATACTACCCAAAGAATATATAGATTCATTGCAGTCCACATCAAAATTTCAGCAGCCTACTTTATAGAATAGGTAAAAAGCCAATCTTCAAATTTACGTCCAACTGCAAGGGTCCCCAAATATTGAAGGCAATTTTGAAAAAGAACAAAGTAGGAGGGCTGACACTTTCCAATCGAAAAGTACTATGAAGCTAGAGTCATCAACACAGGCCAGTAGTGCTGTAATGATGAATTGATCTGGCATGCATATTCTTCATAGAATGTAATGAGTAAAATGATGTTGTAAACATAAGCATGTATTTGCCTTTCAGGCTCTCTGTTTCTCAAGAACATGGGAATTTTAGCAATAATATGACGGTAGGAAATTCTTAAGCAAATGTCATTATAATTATAATTAATGCATATTATAACATTCATGAAGGAAAACTTGCAGATTTAGAGATGATGAGAATGACAAAAAAAAAAAAAAGATTAAGGTACTGAAGAACAGAGATTGGCTCTGAACACAAGAACATTTCAGAATCATACAATAATGATTGATTATAAAAGATTAGAAGATAGAATGTATTGCCATGTGAGAACATAAGATGGAAAACAGGTAAATGTAGCTAAGAAACAGAAGAAAACAAAAATATGTAGGCAAAGAACAGAGAAAAAACAAATTAACAAAATTTTATTTTGACTAATAATGGATATGTGACTCTCTCATTCTAGGATTATAAATGACTCAGAGAAACTGAGGAAGTAGCAAGATGATTGGAATGAAGCAGTCAACCACGATGCATAATAATGGCTCAAAGTAAATTGTAATATGAATCATAGAATGGATAAAACAGGATATGAGGAATAATACACAAAATATATAAAATATCATTGAAGTCAAATTTATACAAATATCAAAGTGAAAGCAATTGTCATATGTTTTCATAAAAATTAAAATAGTTTCTAGTATACTGGAAAGATAACTTACTTGGGTGTCAAAAAAAAAACACTCATTTTCTTGATGCTGGAAATTAATATAGATGTGACTTGGTTTCCTTACATGTAGAAAGGGAACAATGTGAGCAAACTTTTCTTATAAAATTGTTTTGTGTATTATATAATCAATGTGAAGAATAAAATGTAAAAATGTTACAAGAAATATTTTAATTAGAGACAAATTTATGTCATACTTGTCCATGCTGCACAATTTCTTTGTTTCTTTCTAAATTATGCAATTTTTGACTAAGAGATAGCTAAATTTCTTTCTTACATAGCAGCATTATTAAACATACTGTATATATTGAGGAAGCATATGATTTTCAGATTGTCACAAAATCAGAGACCTCAAGGTGAAACTGTAACAGCTTCCTTTATACCTCATTTGACTTCAAAGTAAAAATCAACTTTAATATTAATTTAATACTTCAAAACCTTTTAAAATAAAATAATCATACAGCTGCCTACACCTATTTTAAAATTTCTGCATCTGTTGCTATTGAAAAAAATCATGTTAGTGAAAATCGCCTATGTCCTTCGATTTGATGAATGTCTTTGCTACACAGGATGTCTCCTTTGTGCTAATTCATATTTATTACTGTAGGAATCATGCAATCTCAGTTAGGAAAGGCCTCAAGGTCTCCTAGTATAACCACCTATGTGCTACATTGACCACTTTGCACAGCATGAACATCAAGTTCAAATTTACCTCTCAAGTCAACCTTTCCCATATCTAAAAGGTATAACCAAAAAAAAAAAAAAAAAACTCATTGCCATCGAGTCTATTCTGACTTATAGCTACCCTATAAAAAAGAGTAGAACTGCCCTACAGTGTTTCCAAGGAGTGGCCAGTGAATTCTAACTGCCAACTTTTGGTTAACGGCCGAGCTCTTAACAGCTGCACCACCAGGGCTCCCTAAAAGATATAATTAAAAAAAACAATCTTATATTGAAAGGGACATTGTAACACTATAAATTTCTACTAATCAATTTAATCCCAGGTCCAAAGCCTAGTTCTAAACATATTTATAGAAAATTATTATATCTTCTCTCTCAGGTCAAAAATAATCAGTCTTTTTAAAATTCCTCATAAGAGATGGCTTAAAGTCTCATTATCATTTGGATAATTATTCTTTTTTTTTTTTAATTTTTATTGTGCTTCACGTGAAAATTTACAAATCAAGTCAGTCTCTCACACAAAAACTTACATACACACCTTGCTACATACTCCCAATTGCTCTCTCCACAATGAGACTGCCCCGCTCCCTCCCTCCACTCTCTATTTTCCTGTCCATTCGGCCAGCTTCTAATCCCTTCTGCTCTCTCACCTCTCCTCCAGACAGGAGATGCCAACATAGTCTCGAGTGTCCACCTGATCCAAGAAGCTCACTCCTCACCAGCATCCCTCTCCATCCCATTGTCCAGTCCAATCCCTGTCTGAAGAGTTGGCTTTGGGAGTGGATCCTGTCCTGGGGAAACAGAAGGTGTGGGGGTCATGACCCTTGGGGTCCTTCTAGTCTCAGTCAGACCATTAAGCCTGGTCTTTTTATAAGAATTTGGCATCTGCACCCCACTGCTCTCCTGCTCCCTCAGGGGTTATCTCTTATGTTCCCTGTCAGGGCAGTCATTGGTTGTAGCCAGGCACCATCTACCTCTTCTGGTCTCAGGCTGATGTAGACTCTGGTTTCTGTGGCCCTTTCTGTCTTTTGGGCTTGTAATTACCTTGTGTCTTTGGTGTTCTTCGTTCTCCGTTGGTGCAGGTGAGTTGAGAACAATTGATACATCTTAGATGGCTGCATGCTAGTGTTCAAGACCACAGACATCACTCTCCAATGTGGGATGCAGAATGTTTTCTTAATAGATTTTAATATGCCAGTTGACTTAGGTGTCCCATGAAACCACAGTCCTTAAACCCCTGCCCATGCTATGCTGGCCTTTGAAGCGTTCAGTTTTTCAGGAGACTGCTTTTGGTTTAGTCCAGTTGTATTGACCTCTCCTGTATTGTGTATTGTCTTTCCCTTCATCTAAAAAAAAACTTATCCACTATCTAATTAGTGAGTACCCCCTCCCTCCCTCCCTCCCCCCTCTTTTAACCATCAAAGAATATTTTTTATCTGTTTAAACTATTTCTAGAGTTCTTGTAATAGTTGTCTTATACAATATTTGTCCTTTTGCACCTGACTAATTTCACTCACCATAATGCTTTCCAGATTCCTCCCTGTTATGAAATGTTTCACAGATTCATCACTGTTCTTTATTGATGCAGAACATTCCATTGTGTGAATATACCATAATTTATTTATCTATTCATCCATCGGTGGGCATCTTGGTTGCTTCCATCTTTTTGCTGTTGCCAACAGTGCTGCCATGAACATGGGTGTGCATATATCTGTTCATGTAAAAGCTCTTATTTCTCTAGGATGTATTCCAAGGAGTGGGATTGCTGGATCATATGGTAGATCTATTTCTAGCTTTTTAAGGAAGTGCCACATCAATTTCCAAAGTGGTTGTACCATTTTATATTCCAGTGTGTAAGTGTTCCAGTCTCTCCACACCTCTCCTACATTGATTATTTTGTGTTTTTTGGATTAATGCCAGCCTTGGAGTGAGATGGAATCTCATTGTAGTTTTGATTTGCATTTCTCTAATAGCTAATGAGCATTTCCTCATGTATCTGTTAGCTACCTGAATGTCTTCTTTAGTGAAGTGTCTATTCATATCTTTTGCCCATTTTTTAATTGCGTTATTTGTCTTTTTGTAGTTAAGTTTTTGCAGCCATTTTTGAATGATCTTCTGCAAAATTTTGCTTATATGTGATATTAATGATATTGTTTTATAATTTCTGCATTCAGTTGGATCATCTTTCTTGGGAATAGAGATAAATATGGATCTCTTTCAGTCGGTTGGCTAGAAGGCTGTTTTCCAAATTTCTTGGCATGTATGAGTGAGCAATTCCAGTGCATCTATTTTGTTGAAACATCACAATTTGTATTCCATCAATTCCTGTTGTTGTTGTTAGGTGCAGTAGAGTCAGTTCCGACTCATAGTGACCCTAAGCACAACAGAACGAAACACTGCTCGGTCCTGCGCCATCCTTACAATTGTTGTGCTTGAGCTCATTGTTGCAGCCACTGTGTCAATCCACCTCGTTGAGGGTCTTCCTCTTTTCCGCTGACCCTGTACTCTGCCAAGCATGATGTCCTTCTCCAGGGACTCATCCCTCCTGACAACATGTCCAAAGTATGTAAGATGCAGTCTCGCCATCCTTGCCTCTAAGGAGCATTCTGGCCACACTTCCTCCAAGACAGATTTGTTCGTTCTTTTGGCAGTCCATGATATATTTGATATTCTTCACCAACACCACAATTCAAAGGCGTCAATTCTTCTTTGGTCTTCCTTATTCATTGTCCAGCTTTCACACGCATATGATCTGATTGAAAATACCACAGCTTGGGTCAGGTGCACCTTAGTCTTCAGGGTGACGTCTTTGCTCTTCAACACTTTGAAGAGGTCCTTTGCAGGAGATTTGCCCAATGCAGTCCATCTTTTGATTTCTTGACTGCTGTATCCATGGCTATTGATTGTGGATCCAAGTAAAATGAAATCCTTGACAACTTCAATCTTTTCTCCATTTGTCACGATTTTGCTCATTGGTCCAGTTGTGAGGATTTTTGTTTTCTTTATCTTGAGGTGTAATCCATATTGAAGGCTGTGTCTTCAGTGTAGCTTTGACTTCTTCCTTCAATACCATTGGTTATTGATTATATGCTACCTCCTGAAATGTATGAACAATGTTAACAAATTCTTTTTGGTACAGTGACTCTGTGTATGCCTTCCATCTTTTTTAGAGGCTTCCTGGATTGTTTTATATAAAAAAAATAAAATAAAATCCTTCAAGATTGAAACTCAAGGCTTGAATTTTTTCTTTAGTTTTTTTCAGCCTGAGAAATGATGTGCATATTCTTCCCTTTTCATTTTATAACTCCAGGTCTTTGCACATTTCAATATAATACTTTACTTTGTCTTCTCAAACTGCCCTTTGAAATCTTCTCTTCAGCTCTTTTACTTCATCATTTCTTCCTTCCACTTTAGCTACTCTACCTTCAAGAACAAGTTTCATAGTCTCTTCTGACATCCACTTTGGTCTTTTCTTTCTTTCCTGTCCTTTTAATGACCTCTTGCTTTCTTTATGTATGATGTCCTTGATATCATCCCACAACTTGTCTGGTCTTTGGTCATTAGTGTTCAGTGGGTCAAATCTATTCTTGATATCATCTCCAGATTCAGGTGGGATATACTCAAATTCATATTTTGGTTCTTGTGGACTTCTTCTAATTTTCCTCAGCTTCAGCTTAAATTTGCATATAACAATTGATGATCTGTTTTGCAGTCAGTCCTGGCCTTGTTGTGACTGATGATATTGAGCTTTTCCATTATCTCTTTCCACAGATGTAGTCAATTTAGTTCCTCTGTTTTCCATCTGGTGAGGTCCACATGTATGGTTGCCATTTTTGTGGATGAAAAATGATATTTGCTATGAATAAATCCTTGGTCTTGAAAAATTCTATTATGCTGTCTCCAGCATCCTTTCTATCACCAAGGATATATTTTCCAAACATGCATTCTTCTTTGTTTCCTACTTTCCCATTCCAATCACTAATAATTATCAATGCATCTTGATTGCATGATTGATCAATTTCAAACTGAAGAAGTTGGTAAAAATTTTCAATTTTCTCATTTTTGGCATTAGTAGTTGGTGCATAAATTTGAATGAGTCGTATTAACTGATCTTCCTTGTAGGTATATGGATATTATTGTATCACTGACAGCATTGTACTTCAGGTTAGATCTTGAAATATCCTTTTTGACAATGAATTCAAAGCCATTCCTCTTCAGTTTGTTATTCCAGGCATAGCATTGTTAGGTGCCATTGAGTTGGTTCTGACTTATAGGATGAAACAGTGCTATGTCCTATGCCATCCTTACAATTGTCGTTATGCTTGAGCCCATTGATGCAGCCACTGTGTCAATCCATCTCATTAGGGTCTTCTTTTTTGCTGACCCTCTACCTTATCAAGCATGATGACCTTCTCCACGAACTGATGCCTCCTGATAACATGCCTGAAGCACGTGAGACAAAGTATTGCCATACTTACTTTTAAGGAGCATTCTGGCTGTGCTGCTCCGAGACAGATTTAATCATTCTTCTGGAAGTCCATAGTATACTCAATATTGTCCACCTACACCATAATTCAAAGGCATCAATTCTTCTTTGGTCTTCCTTACTCATCTTCCAGCTTTCTCATGCATATGAGACAATTGATAGCACCATGGCTTGGGTCAGGAGCACCTTCGTCCTGAAAATGAAATCTTTGTTTTAACACTTTAAAGAGTTCTTTTGCCACAGATTTGTTCAATACAATGCATTGTTTAATTTCTTGACTGCTGCTTCCATGGGAATTGAATGTGGAGACAAGGAAAGTGAAATCCTTGAAAATTTCAATCCTTCCTCCATTTATCGTGATGTTGCTTATTGCTTCAGTTGTGAGGATTTTGTTTTTTTTTTCTTAATATTGAAGTGTAATCCATACTGAAGGCTGTGGTCTTTGACCTTCATTAGTAAGTGCTTCAAGTCCTCTTTACTTTCTGCAAGCAAGGTTGTATCATCTGCATAATGCAGGTTGTTAACGAGTCTTCCTCCAGTCCTGATGCCCTGTTCTTCTTCATATAGTCCAGCTTCTCAGATTATTTGCTCAGCATACAGATTGAATATGTGTGGTGAAAGAATACAACCCTGATGCACACCTTTCCTGACTTTAAACCAATCAATATCCCCTTGTTCTGTCTGAATAACTGCCTCTTGATCTATATCAAGGTTCCTCATGGGCACAATTAAGTATTCTGGAATTCCCATTGTTCACTATGCTATCCATAAAACACAGGTAACATCTTTCATGTAATCTCTGCTTTCAGCCAATTCCATCTGACCTGTACACATTACACATCCTCTTTTGAACCTGGCTTGAGTTTCTGGCAGGTCCCTGTAGATGTAGAGCCACAACCACTTTTGAATGATATTCAGCAAGGTTTTACTCATGGGTGATATTATTCAATAATTTCTGCATTCTGTTGGATCACCTTTCTTTGGAATGGGCACAGATATGGATCTCTTCTAGTCATTTGGCCAGGCAGCTGTCTTCCAAATTTCTTGGAGAGATGAGTGAGCACTTCCAAGGCTGCACTCTTGTTGAAACAGCTCAATTGGTATTCTGTCAGTTCCTGGAGACTTGTTTTTCACCAATACCTTCAGTGCAGTTTGGACTTCTTTCTTCAGTCTTTCTTCATGTTGCCTCCTGAAATAGTTGAACATAGACCAATTCTTTTTGTACAGTGACTCTAAGTATTCCTTCCATCTTCTTTAGATGCTTCCTGGAATGTTCAGTGTTTTGCCCATATCAAAAAAATGAAACCCGTTGCTTTTGAGTCAATTCTGGTTCACAGCGACCTTATAGAACAGAGTCGAAATGCCTCATAGGATTTACAAGGAGCAACTGGTGGATTCAAACTGCTGACCTTTTGGTTAGCAGCTGTAGCACTTAACCACTACACTACCAGGGTTCTGATTTGCCCGTAGAATCCTTTAAAATTGCAACTTCAGTTTTGAATTTTTTCTCCAGTTCTTTCAGTTTGAGAAATTCTGAGTGTGTTCCTCCCTTTTGTTTTTCAAACTTCAGGCATTTGCACATTTCATTATAATACTTTATTTGTCTTCTCAAGCCAACCTTTGAAATCTTTTCTTCAGTTCTTTTACTTTTTTATTTTTTCCTTTCATTGTAGCTACTCTATGTCCAGGAGCATTTCAGAGTCTCTTCTGACATCCATTTTGGTCTTTTCTTTCTTTCCTGTCTTGTTAATGACCCTCTTACTTCCTTTATGTATGATGTCCTTGAAGTCATTTCACTACTCATCTGGTTTTCAGTCATTAATGTTCAATGTGTCAAATCTATCCTTGAGGTGACCTCTAAGTTCAGATGGGATATAACCCAGTTTGCATTTTGGCGCCAGTGTACTTGTTCTAATTTCCATCAGCTTTGGCTTGAGCTTGCATAGGACCAATTGATGGTCTGTTCCATAGTTGTCCCCTGGCCTTGTTCTGACTGATGATATAAAGCTTTCCCATTGTCTATTTCCACAGATGCAGTCAATTTGATTCCTGTGTATTCCACCTGGCAAGATCCACTTATATTGTCACCATTTACGTTGTCAAAAAAAAGGCATTTGAAATGAAGAAGTCGTTGGTCGTGCAAAATTCTATCATATCATCTCTGGCATCATTTCTATCACCAAGGCCATATTTTTCAACTACCAATCTTTCTTCTTTGTTCCAACTTTGACATTCCAATCACCAGTAGTTTTCAATTTGTCTTGATTGCGCGTTTGTTCAATTTCAGACTGCTGAAGTTAGTTAAAATCTTCAATTTCTTCATTTTTGACCTTTGTGTTTGGTGTGTAAATTTGAATAATAATGATATTAACTGGTCTTCCTTGTAGGCAAACGTATATTATCCTATCACTAACAGTATTGTACTTTAGGATAGATCTCGAAATGTTCTTTTTGACTATGAATGCAATATTATTCCTCTTCAATTTGTCATTCCTGACATAGTAGACCATATGATTCTCCTATTCAAAATGGCCAATACTAGTCCATTTCAGCTCCCTGATACCTAGAAAATTGAAGTTTATATGCTTCATTTTATTTTGACTATTTCCAATTTTCCCAGATTCACATTTTGTGCATTCCATGTTCCTATTATTAATGCAGCTGTTTCTTCTCATTTGGAGTCATACCACATCAGCAAATTCTCAAAAGCTTTACTCCATCCACACCATTAAATTCAACTTTGTTTTGAGGAGGCAATATTTCCCAAGTATTATTTGGAGTTCCTTCCAACCTGAGGGGCTTATATTCTGGCACTATTATCAGGCAATGTTCTGCTGCTATTCATAAGTTTTTCACTGGTCAATTTTTTCAGAAATAGACCACCAAGTTCTTCTTCCTAGTCTGTCTTAGTTTGGAAGTTCTGCTGAACACTGTCCACCATAGATGACCCTGCTTATATTTCAAATATTCATGGCATAGCTTCCAGCATTGCAGTAACACACAAGCCATCACAGTAGAACAAACTAAAACTTTACTGGATGTAAGTTATTATTAGATTAATTCCTAGTTGAAATTACAAGACATTTAGTAATAATATAAATATAAAAACCCCTCCTTTTTTCCTTTTTTTCAGAATGCCTACAGACTACTCAGGATCACTTGGTGGTGCAAAGAGTTAACATGCTCAGCTGGTATCTGAAAGAGTGAAGTTTCAAATTCACCCAGAAGTTCCTCAGAAGAAAGGATTAGTGATCTACTTCTGAAAACTCATCCATTGAAAACTCTATGGAGCACAGTTCTACTCTGGAACATGTGGGGTCACCATGAGTTGAGATTGACTCCATGGCTACTGGTGGTTTGTAGATTACATAAGTGAGAAGAGGAAACTTCAGACACCAAACCCAAATACAAAACAAAAAACAAAAAAACCAAACCTGTTGTTATTGAGTTGATTCCAACTCACAGCGACCCTATAGGAAAAGTAGAACTGCCCCATAGAGTTTCCAAGGAGCACCTGGTAGATTCGAACTGCTGACCTTTTGGTTAGCAGCAGTAGCATTTAACCACTATGCCACCATGGATTGCAAACTTCAGAGAGGTGACATTAAATATCGATAATCACAAAAATCTCTATTTAATTTTATAGTAGAAAGCTGTATCAGACACATCACTTTTGAAAAACTTTTGCCCAACTTTTGCTCCAACCACTGTTGCAGTGAACCAGGGCTGAGCAAATTTTAATCCATTTAGGACAAGGGAAAGAGAAGAGTTCTTGCTCAATGTAGATTAACTTTGGTTCATGACCCAAGGCTCCCATAACTCTGCCATGAGGAACTATAAGGGAGCCAGCTCAGCATTCTTGCATATGCAAATCAAAAATGGAAGGAAGTTAAGTTTAAGGAGTCTTCTTTTAATCAATGGAAGAACTGAAGCCAAGAAATAAATGCTTTCCATTCTTGTCTGCCTGGCCAACTATTCTGAAATACATTTTACAAATCTCTCCATCTGGTCAGATGGAACACCTGTGGCAGCAGGAAAATGGATAACACACATTCTCCTGTCTTGACTTCTTCCCTTTTCTTTTTACTTCCCCATGTTTGTTTCTTGTGCTGCTTTGGGTTGCTTTCCAAATAAACCACCAGTACACAGAACTTTGTTCTAAGTTTAGGGAATAAGAAATACATATATGTTCAACTTTTCCCTTCTAAAAAGACTTTCTCAGGGGCCAAGATGGCTGACTAGGTAGACGTCACCTTGGATCCCTCTTGCAACAAAGACTCGGAAAAACAAGTGAATCGATCACATACATGACAATCTACGAACCCTAACCATCAAACACAGATCTAAAGAGTTGACCCGAGTGACAGAGACTGAGAACAAACAACCACGGGGAAGCAGCGACTGTTTCCGGAGCCTGGAGCCAGCATCTGAGACAGAAAACCTTGGCCCCAGGCTTTGGATTGGTCTCAGGGGAGTTGAGCATGGCATCCTGAGAGGGTGCAAAGAAGGGGCACAGCCCTAGCCCCCTGAACTGACCTCAGGGGAAGCCCAGCCAGTGCACACAGACAGCACAGCAATGCGGCTGACTGGAGGAGAACTCACTGGGAGGCAGCGACTGGTTTTAGAGCCGGGAGTGTGGCACCCCAGCCGGGGAACTGTGGCGCTGAGCTTTGGACTGGGAGCAGAGGAACTAACCAAGGCTTCTGAGACAGGGCAAGCATGGGATGCGGGCCTGACACTCGGTGGCAATCTCTACCCAGCCAGTGCACACAGTCGAAGCGCCCCTCGAGAATCTCAGATAAAACAGTCATCCCAAGCAAGATAAGTAACTTTGTCTATATTCCGGGGTACTACTCTCTCCTATTTATCTGAACTCTCCCCTCCCCTTCCCAGGCAGCTTCATTAACATTGGAATTTCCTGAGCCAGACTGTGAATTGCTCTGCGGTTTTTCTTTCTTTCTTTTTTTATGGTCTTTTCCTAACCCATTCTCCTGGCCTGAGAGAAGCAGCTACAAAAAACCCAGGGACCAAAAATACTTCCCTAATTGGACTAAAAACACAGAACAAGCTCCAGCCAAGCATATGTGATACACAGTCTTGTGCTTGCATCCCTACAGGGAACAAGGTGGCTATTATAATGCAAAGGCATTTCTGATAGGGATCTGACAGTGACTGTTTTAGCGGATTTACTGGAAAGACAAGTTTCCCAGGTCTGATATCTCTGTGTATTCAACAGAGCCCTCACTGACCCACAACAGGGAACTGAGGGCTGAAGCTCCCCACAGACCACCTAGCCTCCTGCCTTAGGGGTCTAAAGAGGGTGACACCTACCAATCTGTAGAGGTACTTGCATTGGGAGCCTAAGGTACAGCTGCAGAGCCCACCCACCAAGGTGCTTTAGGAATAGAGACACATCTACCTCACTGACACTTGGGGGAAGCCTGTCAGCATCCTGCCACCCCTGGAGTGTGAACCCCAGCTGCTACTAGAAGCTGGTGCACACAACTATCACCACTACTTCTCTAGGTGGATAGGCGACAGTCTGCACCACACACTTGATGACCCAAAATCAGATTCTACTCAAGAATAGTGAAAGGACTCAGGCTTACATATCTGGTAACAGCCCAAACCAGGTAGTAATAGGACATAAGTGAGTCAAGGGCTACAACAATCAAGACAGGGCAATCTAGTAGCCCATCTATGTATACTGAAAGAAAACAAAACAAGAGAGAACTCAGTGAGCAAATATGGAATAAATCACTACAATATCTTAGTGATGGCTTGGAGACAGCAGTCGATATCAAACCACATAAAGAAGCAGACCATGACTGCTTCTACAACTCCCCAAACAAAAGAATCAAAATCCTTCCCAAATGAAGATACATTCCTGGAATTGCCAGATACTGAATATAAAAAAATTAATTTACAAAATGCTTCAAGACATCAGGGATGACCTCAGAAATGAAATAAGGCAATCCTACAGAAAAAGCCAAGGAACACACTGATAAAGCAGTTGAGGAACTCAAAAAGATTATTCAAGAACACAGTGGAAAAATTAATAAGTTGCAAGAATCCATACAGAGACAGCACTCAGAAATCCAAAAGATTAACAATAAAATTACAGAATTAGACAACACAATAGGAGGTCAGAGGAGCAGACTCGAGCAATTAGAATGCAGAGTGGGAGATCTGGAGGACCAGAGAATTAACACCAACATAGCTGAAAAAAATCAGATAAAAGAATTTAAAAAAATGAAGAAACCCTAAGAATCATGTGGGACTCTATCAAGAAGAATAACTTGCATATGATTGGAGTCTCAGAACAGGGAGGGATAAGAAAACACAGAGAGAATAGTTGAAGATCTGTTGGCAGAAAACTTCCCCGACATCATGAAAGACGAAAGGATATCTATCCAAGATGCTCATCAAACCCCATTTAAGACTGATCCAAAAAGAAAATCACCAAGACATATTATCATCAAACTTGCCAAAACCAAAGATAAAGAGAAAATTTTAAAAGCAGCCAGGGATAAAAGAAAGGTCTCTTACAAAGGAGAATCAATACGAATAATTTCAGACTACTCAGCAGAAACCATGCAGTCAAGAAGGCAATGAGATGACATATACAGAGCACTGAAGGAGAAAAACTGCCAGCCAAGGATCATTAAAAAAAAAAAAAAGGATCATATATCCAGCAAAACTCTGTCTGAAATATGAAGTCAAAATTAAGACATTTACAGATAAACACAAGCTTAGAGAATTTGCAAAAACCAAACCAAAGCTACAAGAAATACTAAAGGAAATTGACTGGTCAGAAAACCAATAATATCAGATACCAGCACAACACAAGGTCACAGAACAGAGCATCCTGATATCAACTCAAATAGGGAAATCGCAAAAACAAATTAAGATTAATTAAAAAAAAAAAAAAACACTCAAAACAGGGAATCATTGAACTCAATGTGTAAAAGATCACAATAATCAAAAAGAGGGACTAAATACAGGTGGCATAGAAACGCCATATGGAGAGGGATACAAGGCAATATAAGACAATACAAGTTAGGTTTTTACTTAGAAAAATAGGGGTAAATATTAAGGAAACCACAAAGAGGTATAACAACTCCATAACTCAAAATAAAAACCAAGAAAAACATAACGACTCAGCAAACATAAAGTCAAATACTGTGAAATCGAGGAACACACAACTTACAAAAAAAAAATAGCACAGAAATGTAAGTGGAAAAATGAAATTGTCAACAACACACATTAAAAAGTCATCAAAATGACAGCACTAAACACATAAAAACATACTTATCTATAATTACGCTGAATGTAAATGGACTAAATGCACCAATAAAGAGACAGAGAGTCTCAGACTGGATAAAGAAACACTATCCGTCTATATGCTGCCTACAAGAAATACACCTTAGACTTAGAGACACAAACAAACTAAAACTCAAAGGATGGAAAAAAATATATCAAGCAAACAATAAGCAAAAAAGAAGAGGAGTAGCAATATTAATTTCTGACAAAATAGACTTTAAATTTAAATCCACCACAAAGGATAAAGAAGGACACTACATAATGATTAAAGGGACAATTGACTAGGAAGATATAACCATATTAAATATTTATGCACCCAATGACAGGGCTGCAAGATACATAAAACAAATTTTAACAGAACTGAAAAGTGAGATAGACACCTCCACAATTATAGTAGGAGACTTCAACACACCACTTTCGGAGAAGGACAGGACATCCAGTAAGAAGCTCAATAGAGACACGGAAGACCTAATTACAACACTCAACCAACTTGACCTCATTGACTTATACAGAACTCTCCATCCAACTGCTGCAAAGGATACTTTTTTTCCTAGGGCACGTGGAACATTCTCTAGAATAGACCACATATTAAGTCATAAAACAAACCTTTGCAGAATCCAAAACATCGAACTATTACAAAGCATCTTCTCAGACCAACAAGGCCATAAAAGTGGAAATCAATAGCAGAAAAATTAGGGAAAAGAAATCCAATACTGGGAAACTGAACAATACCCTGCTGAAAAAAGACTGGGTTATAGAAGATCTTAAGGAGGGAATAAAGAAATTCATAGAATGCAACCAGAATAAAAATACTTCCTATCAAAACCTCTGGGACACAGCAAAAGCCGTGCTCAGAAGTCAATTTATATGGATAAATGCACACATACAACAAGAAGAAAGAGCCAAAATCAGAGAACTGTCCCTACAACTTGAACAAATAGAAAGTGAGCAACAAAAGAATCCATCAGGCACCAGAAGAAAACAAATAATAAAAATTAGAGCTGAACTAAATGAATTAGAGAACAGAAAAACAATTGAAAGAATTAACAAAGCCAAAAGCTGAGGCTAGACTGACTAAAGAAATACAGGAAAGGAAACAAATAACCCGAATAAGAAACGAGAAGGACCACATCACAACAAAACCAAATGAAATTAAAAGAATCATTTCAGATTATTATGAAAAATTGTACTCTAACAAATTTGCAAACCTAGAAGAAATGGATGAATTCCTGGAAAAACACTACCTACCTAAACTAACACATTCAGAAGTAGAACAACTAAATAGACCCATAACAAAAAAAGAGATTGAAACGGTAATCAAAAAACTCCCAACAAAAAAAAGCCCTGGCCCGGACGGCTTCACTGCAGAGCTCTACCAAACTTTAAGAGAAGAGTTAACACCACTACTTCTGAAGGTATTCCAAAGCATAGAAAATGACGGAATACTACCCAACTCATTCTATGAAGCCACCATCTCCCTGATACCAAAACCAGGTAAAGACATTACAAAAAAAGAAAATTATAGGCCTATATCCCTCATGAACATAGATGCAAAAATCCTCAACAAAATTCTAGCCAATAGAATCCAACAACACATCAAAAAAATAATTCACCCTGATCAAGTGGGATTTATACCAGGTATGCAAGGCTGGTTTAATATCAGAAAAACCATTAATGTAATCCATCACATAAATAAAACAAAAGATAAAAACCACATGATCTTATCAATTGATTCAGAAACGGCATTTGACAAAGTCCAACACCATTTATGATAAAAACTCTTACCAAAATAGGAATTGAAGGAAAATTCCTCAACATAATAAAGGGCATCTATGCAAAGCCAACAGCCAATATCACTCTAAATGGAGAGAACCTGAAAGCATTTCCCTTGAGAACAGGAACCAGACTAGGATGCCCTTTATCACTGCTCTTATTCAACATCATGCTGGAAGTCCTAGCCAGGGCAATTAGGCTAGACAAAGAAATAAAAGGTATCCGGATTGGCAAGGAGGAAGTAAAGTTATCACTATTTGCAGATGACATGATTATATACACAGAAAACCCTAAGGAATCCTCCAGAAAGCTACTGAAACTAATAGAAGAGTTTGGCAGAGTCTCAGGTTATAAGATAAACATACAAAAATCACTTGGATTGCTCTACATCAACAAAAAGAACACCGAAGAGGAAATCACCAAATCAATACCATTCACAGTAGCCCCCAAGAAGATAAGATACTTAGGAATAAATCTTACCAAGGATGTAAAAGACCTATACAAAGAAAACCTCAAAGCTCTACTACAAGAAATTCAAAAGGACATACTTAAGTGGAAAAACATGTCTTGCTCATGGATAGGAAGACTTAACATAGAAAAAATGTCTATTCTACCAAAAGCCATCTATACATTTAACGCACTTCCGATCCAAATTCCAATGTCATATTTTAAGGGGATAGAGAAACAAATCACCAATTTCATATGGAAGGGAAAGAAGCCCCGGATAAGCAAAGCACTACTGAAAAAGAAGAAGAAAGTGGAAGGCCTCACCTTACCTGACTTCAGAACCTATTATACAGCCACAGTAGTCAAAACAGCCTGGTACTGGTACAACAACAGACACATAGACCAATGGAACAGAATTGAGAACCCAGACATAGATCCATCCACGTATGAGCAGCTGATATTTGACAAAGGACCAGTGTCAATTAACTGGGGAAAAGATAGCCTTTTTAACAAATGGTGCTGGCATAACTGGATATCCATTTGCAAAAAAATGAAACAGGACCCATACCTCACACCACGCACAAAAACTAACTCCAAGTGGATCAAAGACCTAAACATAAAGACTAAAACGATAAAGATCGTGGAAAAAAAAATAGGGACAACCCTAGGAGCCCTAATACAAGGCATAAACAGAATACAAAACATTACCAAAAATGATGAAGAGAAACCCGATAACTGGGAGCTCCTAAAAATCAAACACCTATGCTCATCTAAAGACTTCTCCAAAAGAGTAAAAAGACCACCTACAGACTGGGAAAGAATTTTCAGCTATGACATCTCCGACCAACGCCTGATCTCTAAAATCTACATGATTCTGTCAAAACTCAACCACAAAAAGACAAACAACCCAATCAAAAAGTGGGCAAAGGATATGAACACACATTTCACTAAACAAGATATTCAGGCAGCCAACAGATACATGAGAAAATGCTCTCGATCATTAGCCATTAGAGAAATGCAAATTAAAACTACCATGAGATTCCATCTCACACCAGCAAGGCTGGCATTAATCCAAAAAACACAAAATAATAAATGTTGGAGAGGCTGCGGAGAGATGGAACTCTTATACACTGCTGGTGGGAATGTAAAATGGTACAACCACTTTGGAAATCTATCTGGCGTTATCTTAAACAGTTAGAAATAGAACTACCATACAACCCAGAAATCCCACTCCTCGGCATATACCCTAGAGATACAAGAGCCTCCACACAAACAGATATATGCACACCCATGTTTATTGCAGCTCTGTTTACAATAGCAAAAAGTTGGAAGCAACCACGGTGTCCATCAACGGATGAATGGGTAAATAAATTGTGGTATATTCACACAATGGAATACTACCCATCGATAAAGAACAGTGACGAATCTGTGAAACATTTCATAACGTGGAGGAACCTGGAAGGCATTATGCTGAGCGAAATGAGTCGGAGGCAAAAGGACAAATATTGTATAAGACCACTATTATAAGATCTTGAGAAATAGTAAACCTGAGAAGAACACATACTTTTGTGGTTACGAGGGGGGGAGGGAGGGAGGGTGGGTGAGGGTTTTTTACTGATTAATCAGTAGATAAGAACTGCTTTAGGTGAAGGGAAAGACAACATTCAATACATGGAAGGTCAGCTCAATTGGACTGGACCAAAAGCAAAGAAGTTTCCGGGATAAAATGAATGCTTCAAAGGTCAGCAGAGCAAGGGCGGGGGTCTGGGGAACATGGTTTGCAGGGACTTCTAAGTCAATTGGCAAAATAATTCTATTATGAAATCATTCTGCATCCCACTTTGAAATGTGGCGTCTGGGGTCTTAAATGCTAACAAGCGGCTATCTAAGATGCATCAATTGGTCTCAACCCACCTGGAGCAAAGGAAAATGAAGAACACCAAGGCCACACGACAACTAAGAGCCCAAGAGATAGAAAGGGCCACATGAACCAGAGACCTACATCATCCTGAGACCAGAAGAACTAGTTGGTGCCCGGCCACAACAGATGTCTGCCCTGACAGGGAGCACAGCAGAGGACCCCTGAGGGAGCAGGAGATCAGTGGGATACAGACCCCAAATTCTCATAAAAAGGCCAAACTTAATGGTCTGACTGAGACTAGAGGAATCCCGGCAGTCATGGTCCCCAGACCTTCTGTCGGCACAGGACAGGAACCATCCCCGAAGACAACTCATCAGACATGAAAGGGACTGGTCAGCGGGTGGGAGAGTGACGCTGATGAAGAGTGAGCTAATTATATCAGGTGGACACTTGAGATTGTGTTGGCAACTCTTGTCTGGAGGGGGGATGGGAGGATAGAGAGAGAGGGAAACCGGCAAAATTGTCAAGAAAGGAGAGACTGAAAGGGCTGACTCAAGAGGGGGAGAGCAAGTGGGAGTAGGGAGAGAGATGTATGTAAACTTATACGTGACAGACTGATTGGATTTGTAAACGTTCACATGAAGCTTAATAAAAGTTAAAAAAAAAAAAATTAGAGCTGAACTAAATAAATTAGAGAACAGAAAAACAATCGAAAGAATTAACAAAGCCAAAAGCTGGTTCCTTGAAAAAATTAACAAAATTGATAAACCTTTGGCTAGACTGACTAAAGAAATATAAGAAAGGAAACAAATAACCTGAATAAGAAACGAGATGGGCCACATCACAACAGACCCTACTGAAATTAAAAGAATTATATCAGATTATTACGAAAAATTGTACTCTAACAAATTGGCAAACCTAGAAGAAATGGATGAATTCCTGGAAAAACACTACCTACCTAAACTAACACAATCAGAAGAAGGACAACTAAATAGACCCATAACAAAAAAAGGGATTGAAAAGGTAATCAAAAAACTCCCAACAAAAAAAAGCCCTGGCCCAGATGGCTTTACTGCAGAGATCTACCAAACTTTCAGAGAAGAGTTAACATCACTACTACTAAACGTATTTCAAGGCATACAAAATGACGGAATACTACCTAACTCATTCTATGAAGCCACCGTATCCCTGATACCAAAACCAGGTACAGACATCACAAAAAAAGAAAATTACAGACCTAGAACCCTCATGAACATAGATACAAAAATCCTCAACAAAATTCTAGCCAATAGAATTCAACAACATATCAAAAAAATAATCCACCATGACCAAGTGGGATTTATACCAGGTATGCAAGGCTGGTTTAATATTAGAAAAACCATTAATGTAATCCACCATATAGATAAAACGAAAGACAAACACCACATGATCTTATCAATTGATGCAGAAAAGGCATTTGACAAAGTCCAACACCCATTTATGATGAAAACTCTCAGCAAAATAGGAATTGAAGGAAAATTCCTCAACATAATAAAGGGCATCTATGCAAAGCCAACAGCCAACATCATTCTAAATGCAGAGAGCCTGAAAGCATTTCCCTTGAGAACGGGAACCAGACAAGGATGCCCTTTATAACCGCTCTTATTCGACATTGTGCTAGAGGTCCTAGCCAGAGCAATTAGGCTAGACAAAGAAATAAAGGGCATCCAGATTGGCAAGGAGGAAGTAAAATTATCTCTATTTGCAGATGACAGGATCTTATACACAGAAAATCCTAAGGAATCCTCCAGAAAACTACTGAAACTAATAGAAGAGTTTGGCAGAGTCTCAGGTTATAAGATAAAACAAATCACTTGGATTCCTCTACATCAACAAAAAGAACATCGAAGAGGAAATCACCAAATCCATACCATTCACAGTAGCCCCCAAGAGGATAAAATACTTAGGAATAAATCTTACCAAAGATGTAAATGACCTATGTAAAGAAAACTACAAAGTACTACTACAAGAAACTAAAAAAGATCTACTTAAGTGGAAAAACATACCTTTCTCATGGATAGGAAGACTTAACATAGTAAAAATGTCTATTCTACCAAAAGCCATCTATACATACAATGCACTTCAGATCCAAATTGCAATGACATTTTTTAATGTGATGGAGAAACAAATCACCAACTTCATATGGACGGGAAAACAGCCTCGGATAAGTAAAGCATTACTGAAAAAGAAGAAGAAAGTGGGAGGCCTCACTCTACCTGATTTCAGAACCTATTATACAGCCACAGTAGTCAAAACAGCCTGGTACTGGTACAACAAAAGGCACATAGACCAATGGAACAGAATTGAGAACCCAAATGTAACTCCATCCACATATAAGCAGCTGATATTTGACAAAGGCCCAGTGTCAGTTAACTCGGGAAAAGATAGTCTTTTTAACAAATGGTGCTGGCATAACTGGATATCCATTTGCAAAAAAATGAAACAGGACCCATACCTCACACCATGCACAAAAACTAACTCCAAGTGTATCAAAACCTAAACATAAAGACTAAAACGATAAAGATCATGGAAGAAAAAATATGGACAACATTAGGAGCCCTAATACAAGACATAAACAATACAAATCATTACCAAAAATTACGAAGAGAAACCAGATAACTGGGAGCTCCTGAAAATCAAACACCTATGCTTATCTAAAGACTTCACCAAAAGAGTAAAAAGAATTTTCAGCAATGACATAACCGACCAGTGCCCGATCTTTAAAATCTATATGATTCTGTCAAAACTCAACCACAAAAAGACAAACAACCCAATCAAAAAGTGGGCAAAGGATATGAACACACACTTCACTAAAGAAGATATTCAGGCAGCTAACAGATACATGAGAAAATGCTCTCGATCATTAACCATTAGAGAAATGCAAATTAAAACTACGATGAGATTCCATCTCACTCCAACAAGGCTGGCATTAATCTAAAAAACACAAAAAAATAAATGTTGGAGAGGTTCCTGAAAGATTGGAGCTCTTATACACTGCTGGTGGGAATGTAAAATGGTAAAACCACTTTGGAAATCTATCTGGAATTTTCTTAAAAAGTTAGAAATAGAACTACCATACAACCCAGAAATCCCACTTCTCAGAATATACCCTAGAGAAACAAGAGCCTTCACACAAACAGATATATGCACACCCATGTTTATTGCAGCTCTGTTTACAATAGCAAAAAGCTGGAAGCAACCAAGGTGTCCATCAACGGATGAATGGTTAAATAAATTGTGGTATATTCACACAATGGAATAGTACGCATCGATAAAGAACAGTGATGAATCTGTGAAACTTTTCATAACGTGGAGGAACCTGGAAGGCATTATGCTGAGCGAAATTAGTCAGAGGCAAAAGGTCAAATATCGTATAAGACCACTATTATAAGATCTTGAGAAATAGTATAAACTGAGAAGAACAAATACTTTTGCGGTTATGGGGGGGGAGGGAGGGAGGGAGAGGGTTTTTTTTACTGATTAGTTAGTAGATAAGAACTGCTTTAGGTGAAGGGAAGGACAATACTCAATACAGGGAAGGTCAGTTCAACTGGACTGGACCAAAAGCAAAGAAGTTTCTGGGATAAAATGAATGCTTCAAAGGTCAGCGGAGCACGGGCGGGGGTTTGGAGACTATGGCTTCAGGGGGCTTCTAAGTCAACTGGCAAAATAATTCTATTATGAAAACGTTCTGCATCCCATTTTGAAATGTGACGTCTGGGGTCTTAAATGCTAACAAGCGGCCATCTAAGATGCATCAATTGGTCTCAACCCACCTGGATCAAAGGAAAATGAAGAACAACAAGGTCACATGATAACTATGAGCCCAAGAGAGAGAAAGGGCCACATGAACCAGAGACTTACATCATCCTGAGACCAGAAGAACTAGTTGGTGCCCGGCCACAATCGATGACTGCCCTGACAGGGAGCCAACAGAGAACCCCTGAGGGAGCAGGAAATCAGTGGGATGCAGACCCCAAATTCTCATAAAAAGACCAGACTTAATGGTCTGACTGAGACTAGAGGAATCCTGGTGGTCATGATCCCCAAACCTTCTGTTGGCCCAGGACAGGAACCATTCCCGAAGACAACTCATCAGACATGGAAGGGACTGGACAATGGGTAGGAGAGAGATGCTGATGAAGAGTGAGCTACTTGTATCAGGTGGACACTTGAGACAGTGTTGGCATCTCCTTTCTGGAGGGGAGATAGGAGTGTAGAGAGGGTTAGAAACTGACAAAATCGTCACGAAAGGAGAGACTGGAAGGACTGACTCATTAGGGAGAGAGTAAGTGGGTTTTTTTTTTTTTAAGTGGGAGTATGCAGTAAGGTGTATATAAGCTTATATGTGACAGACTGACTGGTTTTGTAAACGTTCACTTAAAGCTCAATAAAAATTATTTAAAAAAAAAAAGCCTTTCTCTGACACTTGCTTTTATATGTAAAAAATGTAAATACCATCTCAGTCCAAAAGCTTTTCAGTTCTCCATTAAAAAAACCAAACCCGTAGCCATCAGGTAGATTCTGACTCATAGTACAGGACAGAGTAGAACTAAAAAAAAAAAAAAAAAATAGTAGAACTACCCCATAGAATTTCTAAGCAGCGCCTGATGGATTCTAGCTGCCGACTGTTTTGGTCAGCAGCCTTGTCTCTTAACCACTACCCTGCCAGGGTTTTCAGTTCCCCATTAAAGATTATAAAATCCCTAGAGTTATTCACTGGAGTTTACTGGTGTGTCATTTTCTTTCACGTATGCTGAGTTTTCCTGAATGTGACATTCTTTTGGCAGCCTATCAGATGAACCCTCAAAGAAATCTTGTGGATGTCATGAAAAATCCTTTTCTTTCATTACTAAATTTAAACCTTATCACTTTCAGACCAATTTATATATAGTAGAGAGCAGTGGCTGAAATCAATAAACCCCTCAATCAAGCTATGAAATAACACCATATCACCAGACAGATGTAATGGAGTTGGGAAGGGTCAGTAAAGGGCAGCTGCAATGATGAAGGGGATGAAGTGGCTTTTATATGACCCTAAACAAAATCATCTGATCATAATGTGATTTAGGATTAGCTTCTTCTAGAAAAATCTATGTAAAGGCAAAAAGGGCTTTGAAGACGACAGTGTGTTCTCCAACTTTCACGATATTAGAACTACATGCTTCGACTACTGAAGTAAGCATTATGAAAACATTATTAATATTTCCTTTCAAAATTATGAGTTGTTCTGTTATCATTATCCAAGAGAGAGTATCTATAGAAAAGTAAGATTGGAAACAATTATGGCTGACATGGTGCTAACTGGATATTATAAGAATCTGGCACATTGAAAGCTTGTGTTTGATCTTTTAAGCTTGTCGTCACAGCAGGAAAAATACCTGCTTAGAAATGTACTTCTGTGTCACAGCCAGGGAAAGAATTTGAAAGTACTGTGTTAGTTTGGGTGGGCTATGCTCTGACAAAGTATATATAAAAAAAAAGTCTTCGAGTGAATTCCAACTCACAGTGACCCTACAGGACAGAGTAGAACAGCCCCATAGGGTTTCCAAGGAGCAGCTGCTGGATCTCAGCTGCAGACCTTTTGTTTAGCAACTGAGCTCTTAACCATTTTACCACCAGGGCTCCCTGACAAAATAAAACACACAGTAAATATCTACTTTATGACTTCATTAAGGCATTAAATAATTTATAAAATCCTCTGTTTAAACTTTATTTACCCTTTTCTTCTTCCTCAATCACTAAATTTTATCTGACGAAAAGAGGAGCGATCCATAAGGAAGGAATCCTACCTTTGTATTTTAAGTCCCAGAGGCCTTTAAGAAATTGAAGCCTAATAAGCTATGAGGAAGGGAAGAAAAGAACTAAGTTTAAGTACCCATTGCTGTGAGTTGATTCAGATTCAGTGAACCTATAGGACAGAGTAGACCCGCTTCATAGGGTTTCCAAAGAGTGCCTGGTGAATTCAAACTGCTAACATTTTGGTTAACAGCCTGAGCTCTTAACCACTGTGCCACCAGGGCTCCTAATTGTAATTACCATATAATGCTTTTTCCTTCTGAATCTTGAAAGATTGATAGGTCTAATTATCACTTGCTAAGAACAAGCCATAGTTCTTTTTAAATTAAATTAGACACTATTTATCTCTGTAGCTATGCTTCATGATATTTCCAAGGCCATTTTTGGAAAGATAAATAGATAAACATATTTAATGAATCATTCTAACAGCAGCTACAGATGATTTCCTCAATAGAAAGCACACATCTGACCAAAATGTTTTATTTTTATTAAGATCAACTGTAACATTTTATAAAGTTAATTTTTCATTTATGGTCTGTACATGTAACGGTTTCATATGTTCCTCTATCAGGAGACAACCAATGTTAACATTTTCTTGTGTATTTTCCAGATATGTTCTATGTGTATACAAGAAGCTATCTTTTTTTTTTTTTTTTTGGTAGGTATTTCTTGTAATAAAATGAAAGACTTACGTTGTTGATCCAGTGGCAACTTTTTAAAAATAATTGTATAAAAGTTGTATATCTTTAATGTCTTTGTATTGATTACCCTGAGCAATAAGGAAATTAGTATATGTCATCTTTCTCCTTTCTCTTTACCAATTAATTTTATTGATTTCTTTATTTTTTGTAATATTGGCACTTGGTATTAGGATAATTAGTTCTGATTTCTTAAAAAACAAACAAACAAAACAAAAAAAAAACAGCTGCTTAATGCGACACAGGTTTATTTCTCACACATGTAAAGATTCAAGAGAGTTGGGAAGTCTCCCCCTATCTGGTAGTGACACCATCTGGAACATGTGGCCTCCAAGGACTCCATGGCAGAGGAAAACAGAAATGGAAGAAGACACTAGCTCTTAAAAGCCCCAGTCCAGAAGTGACACATGCCACTTCTGCTCATTGTCACAAAACTAACCACAAGACAGGCTGGGAATGGCAGAAAAGAGCATGGAATATTTAGCGAACACAAACTGCCACTGCAACAAATTTATACATGTTTATACTATAAGATATGCTTAAAATCTTATTGTTTAATGCATCAACTTTAAACAACGTCATTTGGTCCTGAGGTAATAAAATGCAACAAACATAAATGCACTGATAAATTATCCCAAATCAACCACACATGTGACTACCACAGGTCAAGAAAAATAGAACACTATTAGCTCCTCAGTGTTTCTTTTGTAGCCATTTTCAATCATTTCTTCTCTTCTCCATAAAGGCACTGGTATCACAATGTCAAATGGTATAATTTATTTTATTTTATCTTTTGAAACATTACCACCCATCTGTTAGTATGTCTTCCTGTGGTGTCATGGCTTGAATTGCATCCACCTGAATTATGTGTCAACTTGACTAGGCCATGATTCTCATATTGTGTGGTTGTACTCCATTTTATGACTTGATATAATTTTACTATGTGTTATAAATTCTGATCTCTGTTTGTGATCAATGAGGCAAGATTAGGTTATAGTAAAGAGAATTAGGGTGGGATGCAACACCCTTATTCAGGTCAAAACCCTGATTCAATGTAAAGGGAGTTTCCCTGGGTGTAGCCTGCATCACCTTTTATCTTACAAGAGATAAAAGGAGAGAGAAGTAAGCAGAGATGGGGAACCTCAGTGTCATCAAGAAAGAAGTGCCAGGAGCATAGCATGTCCTTGGACCTAGGGTCCCTGAACTGAGAAGCTCCTAGACTTAGGAAATACTGATAAAGAGAACCTTCCCCCAGAACTGACAGAGAGAGTAAGCCCTCCCCTGGAGCTGGTATCGGACTTCTAGCCTGGTAGACTGTGACAGAATAAATTTCTGCTTGTTAAAGCCATCTACTTGTGGTATTTCTGTTACAGCAGCACTAGATAACTAAGACATCTGGTGACTTGCATGTTGCTGTGATGCCAGAAGCTATGCCACCAGTATTTCAAATAACAGGGTCATCCATGGTGGAGAGCTTTCAGAGGAACTTGTAGACTAAGACAGAAACGGACAAAAGCTTGATGACATATTTCCCAATATTAGACAAAGCAAACATTATGGATCACAAAAGAATATTGTCTGACTCGCTTGCTTTGCACATGTCATGAGAAGGGGCTGATCTCTGGAGGAGGACATCATGTTTGGTGAATTAGAGGACCAACAAGGAGGAGGAGGATTGTCTGTGATATGGATTGGCACAAGGATGAACTAGGACATGCTGGTGATTGTGAAGAAGATGCAAGACTGGGCAATGTTTCATACTGTTGCACATAAGATTACCAAAAGTGGGAGTTGTCTGCATGGTAGCTGTTTATCTATTTTGAAAAGTGTAGAAACTGAATTGTTCAGTTTGTATAACTTAGTGATTGACTTGTTTTGCTCAACATTATGTATGTAAGATTGATCCAAATTGTTATATCAATAAGTCAATAACACAATGTCCTCGTCCTGTAAAGTACAGATATAGGAATTATTGGGGGGACTTGCAAGCAGAAATTCCACGTCTGTCTGTTTGTTGTACTGTGGTGGCTTGCATGTTGCTGTGATGCTAGAAGCTATGCCACAAGTATTTCGAATACCAGCAGGATCACCCCTGGTGGACAGGTTTCAGCAGAGCTTCCAGGCTAAGACAGACTAGGAAGAAGGAGCTGGTGGTCTACTTCTGAAAAAAAATTGACCATTGAAAACATTATGAATAGCAGTGGAGCATTGTCTGATATAGTGCTGGAAGGTGAGCCCCTCAGAATGGAAGGTGCTCAAAATACAACTGGGGAAGAGCTGACTCCTCAAAGCAGAGTTGGGCTTAAAGACAGGGGTGGAATAAAGCTTTTGGGGCTTTCATTCACTGATGTGGCAAAACTCAAAATGAGAAGAAACAGCTTCACACATCCATTAATAATCGAAACATGGAATGTATGAAGTATGAATCTAGGAAAATCGGAAGTTGTCGACAATAAAATGGAATGCATAAAGATGGATACCCTAGGCATTAAAAAAAGCTGAAATGGGCTGGTATTGACCATTTTGAATCAGATGGTCATATGGTCTACTGTGCCAAGAATGGCAAATTGAAGAGGAATGACATTGCATTCGTGGTCAAAAAGAACATTTCAAGATCTGTCCTGGAGTATAAGGCTGTCAGCGATAGGATAATATTCCTGTACCTACAAGAAACATCAAGTAAATATGACTATTATTCAAATTTATTCCCCAACCACTACTGCAAGAGATGACTAAATTGAAGACTTTTACCAACATCTGCAGGCTAAAATTAATGGAACATGCAATTGAGACTCATTGATAATTACCGGTGACTAGAATGCAAAAGTTGAAAACAAAAAAGAGAGATTGGTGGTTGAAAAATATGGCCTTGGTTATAGAAATGATGCTGTGGATTGCATGATAGAGTTCTGCAAGACCAATGACTTCTTCATTGCCAATACCTTTTTTCAACAACATAAATGGTGATTGTACATGTGGATCTCACCAGATAGATTACACAGGAATCAAGTTGACTACATCTTTGAAAAACGATGATGAAAAAGCTCAATATCATCAGTCAGAACAAAACCAGGGGCCAACTGTGGAAGAGACCATCAATTATTTCATATGCAAGTTCGAACTGAAGCTGAAGAAAATTCGAACAAGTCCCTGAGAGTCAAAATACGATCTTGAGTATATTCCACCAGAATTTAGAGACTAACTTAATAATAGATTTGACTCATTAATCACTAATGACCGAAGATGAGATGACTTGTGGAAGGACACCATACATGAAGAAAGTAAAAGATAATTAAAAAGACAGGGAAGAAAGAAAAGACCAAGATGGATGTCAAAAGAAACTCTGAAACTTGCTCTTGAATGTTGAGTAGCCAAAGCAAACAGAAGAGATGATGAAGTAAAAGAGTTGAACAGAAGGTTTCAAAGGGCAGTACAAGAAGACAAAGTATTTTAATGAAATGTGCAAAGACCTGGAGTTAAAAAACCAGAAGGAAAGAACTTGCTTAGCATTTCTCAAACTGAAAGAACTGAAGAAAAAATTCAAGCCCTGAGCTGCAATATTGAAGGATTCCTAGGGGAAAATAATGAGAGATGCAGGAATCATGAAAAGAAGATCGAAGATATATACAGTGTCACTGTACCAAAAAGAATTGCTTGAAGTTTAACCATTTCAGGAGGTAGAATATGATCAAGAACTACTGGCACTGAAGGAAGAAGTCCAAACGGCATTGAAGGGAATGGAGAAAAACAAAGCTCCAGGAATTGACTAAATGCCAATTTAGATGTTTCAACTAAAGGGTGCAGCACGGGAGGTGCTCACTCCTCTATGTCAAGAAATTTTGAAGACAGCTTTCTGGCCATTCAACTGGAAAAGATCCATATTTGTGCCCATTCCAAAGAAGGGTGATCCAACAGAATGCAGGTATTATTGAACAATATCATTAATATCACAGACAAGTATAATTTTGCTGAAGATCATTCAAAAGAGGTTGCAGCTGTACATCTGCAGGGAACTGCCAGAAGTTCAAGCCAGATTCAGAAGAGGATGTGGAATGAGGAGTATCATTGCTGATATCAGATCGATCTTGGCTGAAAGCAGAGAATACAAGAAAGATGTTTAAAGTAGTGTTTTATTGGCTAAGCAAAAGACATTCGACTATGTAATCATAGTAAATTATGGATAATATTGCAAAGAGTAGGAATTGCAAAACAATTAATTGTGCTCATGTGAAACCTGTACACAGACCAAAAGGCAGTCATTCAATCAGAACATGGGGATGCAACATGGTTTAAAGTCAGGAAATGTGTGCATCAGTGTTGTATTTTTTCACCATACTTATTCCATCTGTATGCTTAGCAAATAATCCGAGAAGTTGGACTACATGAAGAGGAACCCAGTTAGGGTTAGAGGAAGACTCATGAACAACCTGTGTTATGCAGATGACACAACCTTGCTTGCTGAAAGTGAAGAGGACTTGAAGTGCTTACTGGTGAAGATCAAAAACCACAGTCTTTTTTTTTTTTTTTTTCTGTATGGATTGCACCTCAACATAAAGAAAACAAAAATCCTCACAACTGGACCAACAGGCAACATCATGATAAATGGAGAAAAGAATGAATTTGTTAAGGATTTCATTCTACTTAGATCCACAATCCACACCCATGGAAGCAGCAGTCAAGAAATCAAATGACATATTGCAATGGGCAAATCTGCTGCAAAAGATCTCTTTAAAGTGTAAGAAAGCAAAGATGTTACTTTGAGGACTAAGGTATGCTTGATCCAAGCCATGCTATTTTCCTTCGTCTCAAATGAATGTGAGAACTGGATAATGAATAAGGAAGACCAAAGAAGAATTGATGCCTTTGAATTATGGTGTAGGAGAAGAATATTTAATATACCAACGAACTGATGGAAGAACTGAAGAATCTGCCTTGGAAGAAGAATAGCCAGAATGCTCCTTAGAAGCAAGGATGGTGAGACTGTCTCACATTTTTTGGACATGTTGTCAAGAGGGACCAGTCCCTGGGGAAGGACATCATGCTTGGTAAGGTAGAGGGGTCAGAGAAAAAGAAGAAGACCCTAAACAAGATGGATTGACACAGTGGCTGCAGCAATGGGCTCAAACATAGCAAATACTGTGAGGACGGCGCAGGATGGGAAAATGCTTTGTTCTGTTGTAATAGGGTCGCTATGAGTCAGAGCTGACCCGAGAGTACGGAACAACAGCAACACGAGCAGAGAAGTGGTAGAGCATATGCGATCTTCTGAACTCTCATTTCTCCCTGGCATAGGAAAGTCATTCCTCTTCTTTGTGTACTGTGTTGAAAACCCTAATAGAGAAGGACCAGCCTTGGCCAGCAGTTTGAACATGCAGTAAAAGCACCCCAGGAGAGAGAGGACAGGCTCAGTCCTCATGTCATCTGTCATTTTTATAGGTTAGCCTGAAAAGGCATAGGGAGCCCTGAATCTTTCTGAGTAACAAGGAATATACGGAGAGGTCCTCAAGACCAGGAACAATATGAGGGATTATGCTTACTGAGGGGAAAGGCTGCATACCAAGGACCTACTGGACGGAAGAGCCTTCAATGTCAGGAATGTTGACATCACCTTTGTTGTCTCTCTACAGAGACTCCTCAGTCCAGTAAACCTGATTTCTGCTAAACTAACAAATCCCACCGCCAGTTAAAAAAAAAGTTGCCAGCAAGGTGATTCCAGCTTACCGTTACCCCATGTGTTTCAGAGAAAGAAATGAATCTTCAGAGCCATCCAGATTTGTCTCTCATCCTGTTGCATGTAAATGAGTTCATTTACTTTAATTATTGTATAGTATTCCACTGTACAAATATTCTACCCTTTATCTAGTCTACCCTTAATGAGTCCGAACCTACTCATGGGCACCGGACAACAACAACTCTTAATGGGCATTTTAGCTTTTGTGAATTCAACTGTTCAGGACATTCTTATGCAAGTCTCTTGGTACAAATGTGCACATTACTTTTGGGTCTAAATCGATGAGGGAGACTTCTGGGTCATAAGGGATATTTGCATGAAGTTTTCATTGGCTGATTTTTGCAAGTAGGTAGCTAGGTCTTTCTTTTTAGTCTGTCTTTGTCTAGAAGCTCTGCTGATCATAAAGATGGCCCAAGAATGGGCAACATTTTACTTTGTTGTACTTAAGGTCTCTATGAGCAAGAGCCAACTCTGGGGCTCCTAACAACAACAACGTTCACTTTTAGAGATAATGTCAAGTTCTTTTCAAGTGTGTTTTTAGCAATTTACACTCACATTGAGTAAGGTGTCAGTATTCCTATTGAATTCATCCTCACTAACACTAGTATAGTGAGACTTCGTAATTAGCTATTCTGGTGTGGGTTTTCATTTCCCTGACTAGCAATGAGATTCAGTACCCTTTCCTATTTTATTTTATGGATATCTATTTTTGTGAGTAGCTTATCCAAGTCTCTTGACCACATTTCTTTAATTAGTTGCCAGTCTTTTTATTATTGATTATAGTTATTTACATGTTCTGGCAATAGTCTTTGTTTAGTGTATGTGTTCCAAATACCTTTTTTCATGCGTGGCAGCCTTTTTATTGTCTTAACGGGAGGCTATGCTCTTAATTGCATAGGAATTTAGAATTGTTATGACCTCCTGGTGAGTTGGATCATATATTATTATGAAGGTTTTTTTCTATGTCTAGAAGTTTTGCCCTTAAACTCAACCTCTATCTTACATTAATGCAGCCTTAGTAGTGTTCACATAGTAAATATTTTCCCCACCTTTTTATCATAAATCTTAGAATATATTTACTTTTATTCACATCTCATATAAGGTGTATATAGGGTATTTTTTTATTATGGTTTGACAACATTTGTGTTTTAATTAGGGCTTTAGTCCATTTATAGGTGTCCTTACTGATGTTTGGGTTTAAATCCAGCATCCTACTATTTATATATCTACCCTGCATATTTTGTTTTTATTCTTTCTTTTTTTACTTTCTTTGGCTTTGACTAAGTAATTTTTCATAATAGAATATTTTCCTTTTATTATCTTGGTGTTTATGTATTATTTTACCAGAATATTTTAATTTCTGTAATTAGTTATATTTACTTTTCCCCTGATAATGCAAGCATTTGAGAACACTTCATCTACATTTATCAATCTCTTGATTCATAACAACCATCATCATTTATGTTAATAAATTATATACTAATGACCATGACATTAATGTGATTATAATAGTAAATATTAATTTATATTTATGTACCTATTTAGAATTTTCATCGTTATTCATCCCTGACTGCATCACTGAACTTCCAACGAGCATTAGTTTTCTTCTGCCTAAAGAACGTCTTTTTGACTTTTTCTTAGAAAAGACCACTAGCGACAAATTTCAATAGCTCTTTTTTTCCCCAAAAATCTCATTATTTCATATTCATTCTTAATTTTTTTTTCACTAGGTATAAAAGTGTACATTTCAATTTATTAATTTTCCGTTCATGGAACACACAATTCCATTGTTTTCTGGCTTTTGCTATTTTTTTTGTTATTGAGAATTTTATTAATTTGTGTTCCCTTGAGTATTATATCTCCTCTCCAGAATTTTTAGTTTTTTTTTTTTTTTTTTTAATTCTCTGGTTTTCAATTTTTTTTAATTACGATATATCTTGGCTTTTTTTTTTTTCTTTAACCTATTTTTTTTTTTTTTATCTTGATTAGAGATGGAGGACTTCTTGAATTATGGCTTAAAACCTATCAGATGTTTTGAGATCTTCTCAGACATTACATTTTCAAATATAGCTTATGTCAATAAGTTCTTTCACATTTCCTTCTGTGTCTTCCTCCCTCTATCCCTGATATATATTCTATATATCTTACCCTCTTTTCTGAACTTCTGAACTTCACAGCGCAGTGGCTATATGTTTGTTCTGACATTTTGTTCTGACATAACTTGTAAATTTTCTGTTTACCAGTGTCTTCTTGTTAATGTGCAGTGCTGAAGAGTTGTTTCTGATTCACAGTAACCTTATGTACAACAAAACGAAATACTTCCCAGTCCTGTGTCATCCTCACAATCATTGCTATGCTTGAGCCCATCTTTGTAGCCACTGTGTCAGTCCATCTCGTTGAGGGTCTTCCTCTCCTTTTCCAGGGACTGGTCTCCTATAATATGTCCAAGTGAGTGAGACAAAGTCTCACCATTCTCACTTCAAAGGAGCATTCTGGCTGTACTTCCAAGACAGGTTCGTCCGTTCTTCTGGCAGTCCAAGGAATGGTCAATATTTTTCACCAAAACCATAATTCAGAGGCACCATTTCTTCTTTGATCTTCCATATTTATTTTCCAGCTTTCACATGTATATTAGGCTATTGAAAATACCACGGCTTAGATCAGGCCCACTTTAGTCTTCAAAGTGACATCTTTGCTTTTTAACACTTTAAAGAGGTCTTTTGCAGCAGATTTCCCAAGTGCAATAGATAGAGTAGATAGATAGAAATAGGAATTATAGTTTTGAAATTTAATATTCAAAATTAAAAAAAATCTAAATGAATTACTTGTAGGTTTTTTTTTTTTTTTTCGGTTTTTAAGACACTGAGACACTCACCATTGTCTTAAATTTTTTTTTTTTTTTTAATTGTCTTACCTACCGGTAATTTAATCCATTCAGTTTTTGTTTTGGGTATTAAATTTTAATGCTATAATTTCTATTTCTATCTGTCTATATATCTATCTGGAGTCCCAGTGGTACAGTGGTTAAGAGCTATGTCTGCTAACTAAAAGGTAAGCAGTTTGAATCCACCAGTCACTCCTTGGAAACCCTATGGGGGCAGTTCTACTCTGTCCTATAGGGTTGCTATGGGTCAGAATCAACTTGACAGCAATAGGTTTGGTTTTTTTTTTTTTTCTCTATCTATCTAGCATCTTCATCATCATCCGTCTCTGCCAAAGATACATATCTTACCTTTTGTTTCCTTGATTGTATTGAAGCTGTTATTGTTTTAAATCTACATAACATCTCTCATGTCTAGATCTCCTGAGGGTCTTTTTCTATTTTTTTAGATCTTGTCTTTTCATGGACCTGGTTACTTTTAATTACATTTTGCATGGTATAAATGAAAAAAAATAGGAAAAAATTAAGATGCAGGATGATTTTACCTTTCTTCTGATAGAATTTATGTTTTCCTTTATTTCTAGTTCTTTTTCCAGTATATTATTGATCTATTTCTGTTTTACCCTAACTCTAATAGTGTAGTTCTTTGAGGTTATAGTTCAGCATTCAGCATTCCAGTTTCTGTCATCCTTCTCTGAAAGAATCAGTAGTGAACGTATAGAATAAACTGGTCCAAATATTGGGCTTATGTCTGATTTCTTTCTTTTCTTTGGTGTTGGCCACATAATTCCTCATTGTCTTCATATCAGATATATTAAAATATATGTATATAATTATGCTTATGTGGAAATTGTACATGGATCAAGAGGCAGTCTCTTGAACAGTCTAAGGGTATAATGTGTGATTCAAAACTGGAAAAGGTATGTGGTAGGGTTGTATCCTTTAACCTTACTTATTTAACCTATATGCTGAACAAATAACCTGAGAAGCCAGACTATACAAGAAAGAACATGGCACCAGAATTGGAGCAAGGCTCATTAAGAACCTGTGATATGCAGATGATACAACCTAGCTTGCTGAAAATGAAGATGATTTGAGTAGTTATTGAAGAAGGTCAAAGACTACAACCTACAGTATGAATTACACTTGAATGTCAAGAAAACAAAAATCCTAAAAACTAGATTTACAAACAACATCATGATAAATGGAGAGAGAAAACAAACTTGTCAACAGTTTCATTCCATTTGGATCAACAATCAATAACAATGGAAGCACTAGTCAAGAACTCAAATGATGTATTGCATTCGGCAAATCCGCTGCAAAAGATCTCTTTAAAGTTTGAAAAAACAAAGATGTCATGTTGATAACTGATATGCCTCTGATCCAACCATGGTCTTTTCAGATGCCTGATATGCATGCAAAAGCTGGATAGTGAAAAAGGAAGACAGAAGACTGACGCATTTGAACTATAGTACTGGAGAAAAATATTGACTGTACCAAGGATTGTCAAAAGAATGACAAACCAATCTTAGAAGAATTATTACCAGAATGTTCTTTGGATCCACATGAAGTGAGACTTCAACTCAATTACCTTGGACGCTTCATCAGGAATGACCAATACCTAGAAAAGGACATCATATTTGGTAAAGTAGAGGGCTAATAAATATGAGAGAAATTCTCAATAAAATGGACTGACAAAATAGCTGCAGCAAGGACTCTAACATACCAATGATCATGAAGATAATGCAGGAACAAGCAATATTTTCTTCTATTTTACATGAGGTCACAATGAATCAAAGACAACTGGATGACAACAAATAACAGTGATGTGTCTGTTTGAAGGTAGGTAAAATTAAGCTGGGTGCAAATATTTTCTCCCACTGTCACACTTTATGACTTTTCTTTTCTCAGTCTTTTAATGGTGACTTACTTGAAAAGGACTTGTTTATTTTAACATGGTCTTTGTAGCTGCTCATTTTTATGTATTATTTATTTTATATCTGAAATTGATCAAACATGCAATCAAGATGCATTGATAATTACTGGTGATTATAATGCAAAAGTTGGAAACAAAGAAGAAGACCAGTGGTTAGAAAATATAGCCTTGGTGATAGAAACACCACCAGAGATCACATGACAGAATTTTGCAAGGCTAACAAGTTCTTCATTGCAAATACCTTTTTTCACCAACATAAATGGTGACTCTATACAAGAACCTCACCAGATGAAATACACAGGAATCAAATTGCCTACATCTGTGGAAAGAGAGGATGGAGAAGCTCAATAACATTAGTCAGAACAAGGCCAGGGACCAACTATGGAACAGACCAGCAACTGCTCATATGCAAGTTCAAGTCGAAGGTGAAGAAAATTAGAACAAGTCCACGATCACCTAGTTATGATGCTGATTATATTCCACCTGAATTTACAGACCATTTCAAGAAAAGATTTGGCTCATTAATCACTAATGACTGGAGACCAGACGAGTTGTGGAATGACATCAAGGACATCATACATAAAGAAAGAGGTCATTAAAAACACAAGAAAGAAAGGAAAGACCAAAACGGATGTCAGGTGAGACTCTGAAACTTGCTCTTGAATGTAAAGCACTAAACCAAGAGGAAGAAATGATGAAGTAAAAGAGCTGAACAGAGTATTTCAAAGGGCAGCTTCAGAAGATAAAGTATTCGAATGAAATGTGCAAAGATTTGGAGTTAGAAAACCAAAGGGAAGAACAATCTCTGCATTTCTCAAGCTGTAAGAATTGAAGAAAAAATTCAAGAGTTGAGTTGCAAAATTGAAGGGTTCTACAGAGAAAATATTAAATGATGCAGAAAGCATCAAAAGAAGACGGAAGGAATCCACAGAGTTACTGTAAAAAAAAAAGAATTGATTGATGTTCAACCATTTCAGTAGATAACGCATGATTAAGAACAATGGTAATGTAGGAAGAAGTCCCAGCTGCACTGAAGACATTGGCAAAAAACCAGGTTCCAGAAATTGATGGAATAAATACCAAATGAAATGTTTCAACAAATGTGTGCAGTCTGAAAGTGCTCATTCATCTACTCCAAGAAATTTGGAAGGCAGCTACATGGCCAACTGACTGGAAGAGAACCATATTTGTGCCCAGTCCACAGAAAGGCAATCCGACCAAATGCAGAAATTATCAGACAATGTCATTAATATCACACACAAGTAAAATTTTGCTGAAGATCTTTCAAAAGAAGTTCCAGCAGTGTATCAATGGAGAACTGCCAGAAATTGAAGCCAGATTCAGAAGAGGATGTGGAATGAAGGATATCATAGCTGATGTCAGATGGATCTTGGCTGAAAGCAGAGAATACAGAAAGATATTTACCCGTGTTTTATTAACTATGCAAAAGCATTTGTGTGGATCATATCAAATTATGGGCTAACATTGTGAAGAACAGGAGTTCCAGAACACTTAATTGTGCTCATGCAGATCCTGTACATAGACCAAAAGGCAGTCATTTGAACAGAACAAAGGGATACTGCATGGTGTAAAGTCAGGAAATGTGTGTGTCAGAGTTGTATTCCTTCACCATACTTATTCAATCTGTATGCTGATCAAATAATACAAGAAACTGGACTATATGAAGAAGAATGCAATACTAGGACTGGAGGAAGACTCATTAGCGACCTGAGATACACAGATAAAACAACCTTGTTTGCTGACAATGAAGAGGACTTGAAGCACTGACAGATAAAGATTAAAGACTGCAGCCTTCAGTATGGGTTACATCTCAACATAAAGAAAACAAAAATCCTCACATCTGGACCAATAAACAACATCATGATAAATGGAGAAAAGATTGAAGCTGTCAAAAGTATAATTTTACTTGGATCCACAATCAATGTCCATGAAAGAAGTGGTCAGGAAATCAAAGGACTTGTTGCATTGGGCAAATCTGCAAAGACCCCTTTAAAGTGTTAAAAAGCAAAGACGTCACTTTGAGGACTAAGGTGCACCCTATCCAAGCCATGGTCTTTTCAATTGCCTCATATGCATGCAAAAGCTAGGCAATGAATAAAGAAGATCTAAAAAGAACTGATGCCTTTGAATTATAGAATTGGCAACAATATTTAATATACCATGGACTGCTAAAAGAATGAACAAATCTGTCTTGGGGAAGTACAGCCAGAATGCTCCTTTAAAGCAACAATGGTGAGACTTCATCTCACATACTTTGGAGATGTTATCAGGAATGACCAGTACCTGGAAAAGGACATCATGCTTGGTAAAGTAGAGGTTCACTGAACAAAAAAGAAGTACCTCAACAAAATGAATTGGCACAGTGGCTGTAACAATGGGCTCAAGCATAGCAACAACTGTGAGGATGGAGCAGGACCTGGTAGTGTTTCATTTTGTTGCACATGGTGTCTCTAGGAGTCAGAACTGACTTGATAGCACCTAACAACAACATTTAAGAATCTTTCCCACATTTGCAAATATAATCTCATTTGTTGTTTTAATTGATGTCTATTTTATTAGTGAGGCTGAGCCTTTTCACATGTTTATGATTACCTTACGGTTAATTTATCTATTCTTTTTTTATTCTTATTTATTTTAAGAAGTTTAGTTTTTTCTATCCTTTCTCCCCATCCCATAAAATGGCCCTTGATAAAATCTAATTCTTGATGTATTTACCTTTTCTAGATGTTTCATTTACTGGGATCATACACTATTTGTTCTTATATTCCTGGCTTATTTCACTGACTGTAACGTTTTCAAAGTTCATCCATGTGTTAGCATGTATCAGAACTCCGTTTTTCATTATAGCTGAATAATATTTCATCATATGCATATAATACGTCTTGTTTATCCACTTGAGTTGTTTCCACCTTTTGGTTATTAAGAATAATGTTGTAATGAACACTGGCATACTGTGTCTCTTAGAGTTGTTTCTTTTAATCCTTTTGGGTTTGTGCCTAAGAATGAGATTGCTGGGTCATATGATGTTGGAGGAATGGTCTGCCTCCATGCTTGACATCCAGGCTTCCTAAGTAAAGGTGTTGGGCCCACAGCATTCTCTGATAAGGAACCTGGGAATTGGGTCACCTTCTCTCTCCCAGTTCCTTCTTCTTATCAGTAAAGCTTCCCCCTGTTCTGAGCACATGATAACTCTCTATGTCTCTTGTAAATGCACAGGCAACATATGACACCTGACAAACCCCACTTCTATATCTGCTGTTAATGGGGAGGGATCACGGTCTCTCATACTACGGCACAGGTGGAGTGGTGAAAGAGAGAAAATAGGCCAGATTGTAACAGCCAGACCAGCAGGGGAGATGAGGGAGTAGACTGAATGGGAAACAGGCTTTGCAAGATCAAACATGGGTGCCTCCATGTGGTCCACTAGTTCAGTACACTTTCCATTCTTATGTAAGCCACTGGCATGGAGCCACTATTGCCTACCACCACTATAAAACCTCTGCCTTCTCATTGAGGGGCCACCAGAGACTACTGCATCGTGCGTACGTCTCCCTAATATATGCTTTTACTGCCTCACTGAAGTTGCCTACATATTTCTTCGGTCCCTAGGCACCCTTCATTTTTGGCTGCAAATTTCAAGTCACTGCTCCTTGCCTGGATACCTGTTTAACTTTCTGAAGAACTACCAAGCTGTTTTCCCCAGCAGCTGTACCTTTTTTTTTAAAGAAGTCTCTTCCTGCAGAGTTGGCAATGAAGATATTCCTCTTTCTTCCTAGTGAACTTTATCATTTTGCTGTTCTCAAATAGACTGCCACTTGAAATTGATTTTTGTGTATCATGCATAATAAAGAAAGGTTTAAGATACGTTATTTTCCATATAGTTTTTCAGGTGCTCCAGTGACACATTATTGAATTCTCCTTGTCCCACTTATCAGACGTGTCATTTTTCATAAAGCAAGTTTTTTTTTTTAATGTATAGATTGTTAGATATAGGTGTAAGTTGTATTTTATTCTCACATTCATACACTAATAAATACTTTCTTAAATACTGTAGCTTTACAATAAGTCTAAATATCAAACACAACAAGTTCTATAACTTGTTCATCATCATTCATGTCTTGGCATTTCACAGCTTTTTGGTTTTTCATATAAAGTTTAGAGAAAGTCCTCACCTTCTGCAGGTCTACAAAAAAACTTCTAACATTTCAAAATACAGTGGATTAAATCTATGTATACATTTGGGAAAAAATGATATTTTTACAATATTGGGGCTTCCAATTTGTAAGTATAACTTATCCATTATTTATATTGGTTTACTTCAATATAGCTGAATAATATATTCACTAAAAACATTTTTACTATGTGCACTATATACATTTAGTGTATATATATGCTATATACATTTCCTTGGTTCTTAACTAGTTATTTGATATGTTTGATGCCATAGTAAATGCTGTATATTTTTTTCATTTTCTGCTTATTGTGGCATGCAGAAACACAACTGATAATTATACATTGTCTTGCATTCAATAAATTTGCTAAATTAATTTAATAACTTATCTGTCGGTTCTTTAAGATAGTCGAAGCATACAATCATGTCCATGAATTTCGATACTTACTTTCAAAATTGTTATTTTTTTAATTTTTTTCATGCATGTCGACATGGGCTAGCACTTGAAGTAATAGTCTTTCATCATTCCCAATTACAAAGGAAGAATTTTAACATCTTTTTTTTATCAATCTTGCCCTGGCAAGAAACAGAACATTTCAAATTGTTATTTTGAAGGTAATTCAATAATATGCAAAAGTGAAGCTACAGTATAGGAATGAAAAGTGACAGTGCCATACCTCACGGCAAATGGTGGTGGAGAACTATAACCAGACTTAGTGTTGGTGGGACAATGGGAGAAATTGGTATCCAAATTGAGACAGAATAGCTCTAAGTGGAGGGTTATCTAACAGAAATTATGACCTGTGGTATATGACACATCGTAATGACAGAGTTGGGAACAGGAAGAGGAATTGAGGCTTAGGGAGCAAATACCATGAGTTTTTAAACTATCTTTTTGAGCAATTAGCTAGTGACTTCTTAACATTCTTGAGCCTGGTCTTGTACATATTATTTCAACTCTACATATAATCATGTTGATTGTGTCTAATTTTATACTTCGATGGATCACATAGTACTCACTTGGGGAACCCCTTTGATAGCCCTCAGCTAGGTATTTAATCCTTCCCAAGTCTAGTAACAAGTCAAGAGCTATTTTTCAAATACGTACAACTTGTTATAGAAGTGCACGTGGTCTGACTCCAAAATCATAGGTCTCTGCACTTCCTTCTTCTCTTTGGCCTTGACACAGGCTACACAGAACATCTACATCTGCAACATATATGCCTGAAAATGTTGTGTCTATTATATCACATAGTTAAGTAGGAGAAAAGCAGTACTAAAGCTAGAAGAGGTGAAGAATTCTTTTTTTCTTCTCAAAGTAATTTTAGCAATTGTCAGCCTTACATGTTATTCAATAATAAGTCAGATCTGCACAAGCAAATGTAATTTACTTACCTCATGGCATCCAAGGCAATATTCATCAATTTGTCTCTCATTTAAGGACTATCACAAAATGCTACAAGCCACTGGAGCCTTAACAACGTAATTGATGTGTCACACTACCGAAGTTTCCTGGGGATTATCTCCCATCGTTTGTCAGACATGTATTTTACTAGGGGATTTAAAGTGTTTTCTACTTCCTGTTCACTAGGAATTAGCATAATCTCATGTACAAAATGGATTAGCATGAGGTTCTTTGGTATATCATGATCAAGTTTCCTCTGGATTGTATTATGACAGAGAATGAGACTTGACATACCCTTGAGGCAAAAACATAATGATATAACATTGTCCTTACTATAGGAAAGCAAATTGCTTCTTTTTTTTTTTTTTTTTTGCTAATTACTGGTGAGAAAAAAAGATTAATTATTGTATTTTGGGTTCAGTAGTTTGCTTCGATTTACTCCAGCAAATATGCCACTTCCACAACTGTAAGTTAAAATGGAATTACCACCTGGACGGGTTTTGATAATCTAGTCTTTCTCCACTATTTACTTAGTTTTTGCACTAGAAAAATCATCAAGTTAAGTTGTTATGTAGTAATATTGATCACCCCTGCAATTTTCAAATATTGCTTGATAGCACTAAACTCTTCAATCACCTCCATGGATACATAATTACTTTTAGTTTATTATTTTGGTTTGGGGGCATTTCTATGGGCTTTCATTTGTTTCTTCCTTTCATTCCTGGGGTCAGGGAAGTGATGTGAGGATTCTGCCAGTTACTAATTGTATTTATTCCACTATACTTTCTGGGACTAGAAAATAACCAGCAGATAAGTCTGTGATTCCCATGAATACGCAAGGAGGGCGGATGAAGATTCAGGGCTATACCCACATTAAAACCTGACTACAAGTTCCGTTTTAGTGAGCCACAGTGATTTTTTCCAGGCACATGAGTTAGTTTCAGTCAATACCAGCATCTAAAGATGCTCAAATTTTAGGTATTTCCTTTCTCTTTACTAAATTACTCTAGAATGGATTTTTGGAAAAGTCCTGAGATAAAATTCATGGTATACACTGTAGCTGAGCTGCAGGGTCCTTTCTTAAAGGAACTATGAACTTCCTGTGAATTGTCATACGTCTGGAAACTGAGCAAAATACTACGAATACTTTTCAGTCCAGTAAATATAGAACTTTTTTTGCATATATTTGAAAGTTACATCTTAGTATTATGTTAATGAGTTTCATTTACAAGGATCCTTTTATCAATGAGACATCACCAGATATTCCTTTTTTTTAATTAAATGTTTTAATTTGAGTAATAGTAGATTTGTATGCATTTGTAAGAAATAATACAGATAGATCCCATGTGCCCTGAGGGTAAAACATCAGGACAATGTTACAACCAACATATTGACATTGGTACAATAAAGATACAGATGATTTTCATTACCACACAGTCCCGAACTTTGCTATTTTATAGCCTCAACCACTTCCCTCCTGCTTCCACCCCCTCACTAATCCCTGGCAACCAGTAATTTTGTCATTTAAAGAATATTATATAAATGAAACCATACTGTGTGTAGTATTTTGAGATTAGCTTTTTTACTTAGAATAATTATCAGGAGAGTTATCCGTGTTGACGTCTGGATGAATAGTTAGCTCCTTTTTATTGATAAGTAGTGTTCCATGAAATGGGCATACCCCAATTTGCTTAGCCATTCACCACTTGAGGAGTGCTTAGTTTGTTTTCAGTGTTTCGCTATTACAAATAAGACTTCTATAATATGTGTGTACAGATTTTTGTGTAAATACTAAGTCTCCATTTCTCAGGGGTTAATGCCAAGGAATAAAATTCCTGGATCATTTGGCAATTGCATGTTTCATTTTAGAGAACCTGTTTTCCAGAGTGGTTGTGCTATCTTATATCTTACATTCCCAGCAGGATTGTATGAGTGATTCGGTTTCTCTGCATCCTTGCCAGCATTTTATATTGTCACTATTTTTTTTTTTTTTAATTTTAGTTATTTTGGCAATATGTACTGATATCTCATTTTAGTTGCAATTTGTATTCCTTTTTTAATGGCTAGTCATGTTGAACAACTATTGGTATGCTCCTTTGCCATCTGGATGATACTTTTGATGTCAAGTCTGAGAACTTCTTGTCTAGCCCTAGATCCTGAATATTTTCAGGTATACATGTTTCCCCCTAAATGCTTTACAGGTTTGTGTTTTACATATAAATCTGTGATCAATTTTGAGATCAACTTTGTGTAGGATGTGACACTTAGGGATCAAGGTTTTTTTTGTTTTTGCATATCGATGTTCAATTGCTCCAGCACTATTTGTTGAAAAGGTTTTCTTTCTTCTATTGAATTATATTTATGCATTTGTCAAAAAAGCAGTTGAGCACATTTGCTTCTGGGTTCTCTATTCTCTTCTGTTGTACTATGTGTCTATCCTTGTGTCAATACCACTTGCTCAGGATTACAGGATCTTGAATAATCCGTTTTAGAAGTAAAATCCAGGCTTTTCGTCTTAGGCATTTCTGAGTCAACTTGAACCTCCAGCCTTTTGGATAGCAGATGAGCGTGTTAACTGTTTGCACCATCCAGAGACTCCTAATATTTATAGGGCTATTTATCTATTTCTTATTGGGTTAGTGTCTATTTGTCAAGGAATTGGTCCATTTTATTCAACTTGTTAAATTTCTGTGTATAAAAGTTTTCATAGTATTTCTTTATCATTCTTTTGGTGTATACAGGGTCTGCAGTTACATCCTCTGTTTCATTCCTGATATTGTGTCTTATCTCTTTTGGCATTGTCAGTATTGCTAGAGGCTCACCAGTTTTACTGAATTTTGCAAAGAACCAACACTTCGTTTCATTTGATTTTTCTCTATTGTTTTGTAATTTCATTTTCATTGATTTCTGTTCTTATCTTTATTATTTCCTTTCTTCTGCTTCTCTTAGGTTAATTTCACCTTTCTAGTCTAGATTATTGAGGTAAGAGCTTAAATTATTGATTTGAGACATTTTCTTTTTCTAAAATATGAAATTAGCACTATAATTTTCTCTGTCAGCACTGCTTTGGCTGTGTTTCACAAATTTTGATGTGTTATATTTTAATTTTTAGTCAGTCTAATGTTTTTATTACCTTTTTTTATAATTTCGCTTTAGACTTCCTTTTTCTCTCATAAATTATTTAGAATTGTATTGTTAAGTTTCTAAGTGTTTGGAGATTGTTCTGTCTTTCTGTTATCAATTCTAGTCAGATTCCATGTAGTAAGAGAATATATTCTGTATGATTTAAACCCTTTTAAATGTGTTACAGTTTGATGTATAGCACAGAGTATGGTCTTTTTTTTGGTATATGGTCTCTGGGCACTTGAAAACAATATGTATTATGTTGTTGTTAAGTGGAGTGTTCAATGAATGTCAACTAGATTCTGTTTGTTGAGTTGTTCTGTGTCTTTACTAATTTTCTGTCTAGTTGCTCTTTTAATTTTGAGAATGAGGTGTTGAAGTTTCCAACTATAGTTGTGCATTTGTCCATTTATCCTTTTACTTTAATCAGTTTTTACTTCACACATTTTGCAGCTCTGTTATTTGGTGTATATTAGTATTTCCACCCCTACTTTCCTTTGATTAATGTTTGTGTAATATATTATTTTCCATTTCTTTATATTAAACCTAATATTCGAAGTGTTTCTTAAAGACATCATATAGTTGGGTCACACTTTTATATCTACTGTGTCAATATTTGTTTCTCAATTGGTGTATATAGACCATTTCAGCTTACTGTAATTATTGGTATGTTAAGGCTTTTTTTTTTAAGGCTTAAATCTGCCATTTTATTTTTTGTTTATTTGTTCTCTCTTTCACTTATTCCCTCTCTCTGTCTCTCACTTGTGGATCACTACCACTTTGGAAGTCAGATGTCTTATCATGAGGACATTCAGACTGAGTCTTGAAATGATCAGGGGTGAAGAACAGAGGTCTCAAGCTCCAGACAGTGAGGAATGGTGGCCTACAATATTTATAGGAGTGAGATTGAAAGCATATACTCTGGCCCTAGTGGTCCCAGTGGACAGTGTGAGTGCAACCCCATGGGAGAAACTGAGCTGAAATCATAGAATTTATTCCTGTCTAGATTCCTGAGCTTAGAAGCTGTTTTAGGAAATACTTTTTTTGTATTTACCAAGTTTTGAGTTAATTGTTACATTTCAAAGATAACTAATATATTGAGGGAATGCAAATAATCACACAGTGTGCTTCACTAAATACATATTTTCAATTATGTTTGTAAACATGTTAAATATTTAAAAGTGAGTAAATTGATCAACCAGTATTTTATAGATTTCCATATTAAAAATTAATTTTACTCCATATTATATTTACAACTTAGACTATCTTGGTGGAAATTCTTACATTATTATTGGTTATATCGGGATATTATGTTCCTTTGATTTCTGTATTATATAGTTGTTTGCATTGTTATTAGATATGCAGGAAGAAAGAGGTGATAGTTTTGATTATTGAAGAAAATACCATAGTCCATTTATTAAAAAGTATTTTTAAAATTTTATAAGATCACAAACATAATTGATTTCAGTTTAAAAAACAATAACAATTTTACTTCTAAAAAGTAAATCCTTCTTTTATATACCTATTTCTTCATAGTATAGAGTTCATTTTTTGGACTTCATGAACTAATATAATTTATTTTTGTTTTAACCGTATTGTCATATTTATACATATTCATTGTTTTCAATTCTAATTTATACAGTTTATTATTACTATTCACTTTGGGAAGTAAAATTGTAGATCATTACAATAGAAAATTATGTTTTCGCCTTAGCTGACAGCAAATAATGGTAACAGGCATCTTATAAGTAGAATCTATAATTCAAAATAAGATAAAGTGAAGCTAAAATGCTCTTGGTGACTTCGTTAGCAAAACATAATTCAAAGATTGCATTTGTCTTAGTCATTTAGTGCTGCTATAACAGAAATACCACAAGCAGATAATTTTTACAAAGAGAAATTTACTTCCTCACAGTAAAGTAGATTAAAAGTCTAAATTCAAGGTGTCAGCTCCAAGGGAAGGCTTCGTCTCTGTCGGGTCTGAAGGAATGTCCTTGATGTCAATGGGTTTTGATACAGTGAGGAAAATAAAGGGAAAAAGGTTGAAAGGAACCTTGTCTAACATTTATTTATTCACACTTCTAATAATTTTATTATTAATTGCTGCTGTTATCTTAGCTATGATATGATGCTGAATATCCATGATGTCGAGAATATAGAAGCTTTCATTAAAAATTCTTTTTTTTTTGCAAAATTTAAAATTATACAGTAATTTCCAAAATTGGAAGTCAAAATGATTTTTTTTTTTTTTTTTTTTTTGGTTAATCTTGTTTTGTTTTTCTAGGTCCTAAGTGATGGATCACTTTTATGCGGCATTTCTCAACATGGCCTTATAATTCCCATCAAACGATTGGGTGGGACTATGCAAATAAGGTGCTTATGGCCCATCAAAAGGATTGTATAACTTGCAAATGATGAAATAAGGTGCATAGCACACTTGTGAGGTGGGACAGTGCAAATAAGGTACATGGAACCCTACCAAGTGTATTGGTCAGTTTCCCCATGTTGCTAGGCTTCATATGAGCCATCCCAGAGCAGGGACCTCAGTACCATCAAGGAAGAAGTGCTGGGAATAGACAGTGTCCTTTGGACTCAGGGTCCCTGCACTGGGAACCTTCTAGACCCAGGAGACAGAGAGCTGTGACACCGAAGATGGTGCAAGATAGTGAGAAGTGGTGGCAAGCGTGGCAGAGAATGGCAGCAGCAGAACCAATAGATCAGCAGAAGACAGTCATAAACAAAGCAAGAATTTCTCAGATATGAATGTTCTTTCATGAACAAAAAGAAAAATTATGATTTTTCTATTGTTTTCCAATTATAGAAAAACCTATTTAAAAGAAGGATTGAGATTAATGGTACAGTTTAATAGGAAATATCATTCAGGAAATGTCTTAGTTGTCTAGTGCTGCTATAACGGAAACACCACAAGCAGATGGCTTTAAAAAAGAGAAGTTTATTTTCTCACAGTAAAGTAGGCTAAAAGTCCAAATCCAGGGCGTCAGTTCTAGTGGAAGTCTTTCTCTCTGTCTGCCTTCTCATCAATCTTCTCCCAGACTAGGAGCTTCTCTGTGCAGGGACCCTGTATCGAAATGACGAGCTCTGCTCCTGGCACTGCTTTTTTGGTGGTACAAGGTCCCCTGTCTCTGCTTGCTTCTCTATTTTATATCTCAACAGATTGCCTCAAGACACAATCCAATCTTGTAGATTGAGTCCTGCCTCACTAACACAACTGCCGCTCATCCTCCTTCATTAATACCATAGAGGCAAGATTTACAAAATATAGGAAAATCACACAATACCAGAAATCGTGGCTCAGTCAAATTGATGCACACATTTTTGGAGGGATGTTATTCAATCCATGACAGGGAAAAAAAAAAAAAAAAAAAAACTTTTCAACCTGTATTTATTTTTAATTTAGCCTTTATTTAAGTTTATGCTTAAAATTTTACATATGCTCCAAACTGTCAGTGATGATACAAAACAAAAACCAAAAATGAGTTGCCTTTGAATCAATTCTGAATCACAACAAAAGGTACAATAGTGTGATTTAAAAAACTATAATTAACAATTAAAACTATGAAACTGTCTATACAAAGGCTGCAGAGCAATTGGAATTCTCAGACATTGCTGGTAAGATTATAAACTGGTACAACCACTGTGAAAACTTATTTTTAAATGTCCTTTAAGTTTTAAAGTTTACATAAAATCTGTGCTTTGAACTCAGATTACCTAAATTTAAAACTATCTCCAGTCATCAGAAATGGAACTGACACAGCATGTGGTAAATCACGTATTGGACTCTGCATTTAGACAGAAACAGAAACGAAAGGAAGTTTGGCTTCAGTAGAGTAACATGGAAGAACACTGGTGATGAAAAATAGAGGGAGCTGAGCTATGCTTGAAGTCAGTGGGTGAGCAGGAATTAAAAGTGTTGATATAAAAAAACCTGCTAACATCTGCTATCTGAGGCTAGGGTTATAAAAAGTCCCAGGGGAAGACTGACACAATTATAATAAGAATATGAACTGAAAGAAGCAGCTTTGTGACCTTGCAGATTCACAAGCAATATTCTAAATACCATCATGCTGTAACCATCATGTGCCTGATTCTGAGCTATGGACATCTTTAGTTAGAAGGAGTGATATAGTGGAATACATTGAGAAAAATAAAACAAATTAGGTTGGGAAGTCTAGTATTGTATTTTTTTTCCTTTTTTCTTTGTCCACCAGGCATATTTCCACCAACAAAAATTAGACTACTGCTGTGTTTATCATGTATCTGACAGTTACTCCGGTCAGACAATATTGTTAATTCTTTATGGAAATTCACTCATTTAATGCTATAACAACCCAATAAAGTAGTTTTTATAAATACAAACACTTGTGTGATATTGAGTTTCTTATTCCTTGGACCTATGCATTTCTTTAAAATTGTCACTGACAGATTCGTTAATAAATTTAAAAAATTACAAATAGAAAATGTAGTATGTATAAATAAGTTTTTGCCTTTTGGTGCCCAGTATACAAAATAAGTAATATAATTTATTTAATCTTATTCAGGGCCTAGATGTTTACTGAACTGATGGACAGGCAAATTTTCCACATAATCATTTCCATGTGTTGCTAGGCAAGAACACTTTTGTTTGGATTGAAAAAAAGAAAATGTTTTATGTGTGTGTGTGTGTATATACATGCACATATATGTAATACATATATGTGTATGCATATATTTATACATACATAAGCATATATATATCCCTACTCCTCACTTATCAACATGGTTAGTTTCCAAAGACCAGGTTGTTATGTGAAAATGGAGGATGACCACATCAGATCACAAAATGGAGAATGACCACATCATTACATAACTGCCAAATTATATCATTACATAACGGCCAAACCACTGAGAATCATGGCTCAGCCAAGATGACGCAAAACCTTAACCATCACAGCCAGTGTTACCCTTGCCTCACACCTTGGCATTTGTTACTGCTAGACATATGTTGTTGATGCATAAAATAGTCAGTTAGTAAATTTTTCACTATTGTCATAAATACTAAATATCAGATGAGACAGTCAATAAATGAGGAGTAAGTGTATTTAGATGTTTAAGTTTATATCTGTATGTGTGCAGGTTTGTGTTCATGTGTGTGTGAGCATGTGCAGAGGAATCTGAGAGGAAAGATGCTGGAAACAAGGATAACGAAGGGGATATATATCTGCCAGTTTTTGATCTTGGGCATTGTTGAGCCTCATTACAGAGGTTTGAGACATGGCAGCTGATTTAATGTGTGAACTTGTGAATCTAATGTGAGAACATTTCAAACTAAAGGCACAAGTAGTGTTGCTTTGGGTGCTGAAGACAAGAGTTGGAAACAGGGCCATTCCTTCCCACTGTACTATTCTAGCACCTGGGTGTTCAGGCAGTAAACTGGGAGAGTCACAGTTCCCAGTAGGTGGAAGCGAGTAATTATAGCCACCAGAAGACTGACGTTTTTGTCACAGGGTACTAGAAGCTGTGAAATCAAAACAGGTCCCTGAAATTGGAAGTGAAGCTTCTATGAGAAGACTGAGGCTAAATAACATGACATCCCTAGGTTACATCAAGAAATAATTGGAGAAAACTTACAGAGAAAGTTACTGAAGTTCAGGATGTGGCAAGAACAATGTCAGAACAGAATTTGGTTATGAAATTAATGTGGCCTCTTACCCAGGAGATTAAAAATAAAAGGGTCTGTGGAAATTTGGATTATAATTACAAGAACTTAACACTTGCAATAATAAATGATAATAATCATAGAATTTTATATACTTAATTCTAATGCATGTTATATTAGGTTATTATTTGTGGTACAGAGTTAAACAGATATTATATTTGAATTAACAAGAAAGGACAATGTAACAATATCAAGAAATCCAACATCAGCCTACTGAATATCTGAATGTTCTTCCCTCTTACCACCTAATGATTTTCTACTGCATTTAGAATAGATGGCAAAAAAAAAAAAAATGTGGTAGGTGTCCTCCAGTTTTCAGGAGGAGGGCATCTGTGTGCTACAGCTAATACACAGATTATAATGTTAACTTTGCACTGTTTCACAAGGGTTTGCACACTGGTGACTGTCAAAGAGCAGTTGTAGCAAAATTGAAGTTTCTTTTTTGTTATATTTTGAGGGGTTAGAATTCAGTATATATACCATTGTATTCCTTGTCTTTAGGACATATCAATGCATCACTTAAAGCAGCTGGCCATAACTCAGCAATAGATCTTTTACCTCTTTAAGTCATTATAACCAAACCAAAAAAAAAACAAACCCAGTGTCGGCAAGTCAATTCTAACTAGTAGCGACCCTATAGGACAGAGTAGAACTGCCCCATAGAATTTCCAAGGAGCACATGGCGGATTTGAACTGCCGACCCTTTGGTTAAAAGATGTAGCACTTAACCACTACGCCATCAGGGTTTCCTTAAGTCGTTATAGATCTTGGAAATGAAAGCAATCCGCCTACATTAAGGCTATACTAAAACTCACCGTTACTTTTCTATTCTTTTTATAATGCTAATAAAACTCGTCAATAAATATAGACGAGGCAGAGTTTTAACAATTCAAAGAGATTCATAAATTTTGATTCCCTTAGTTTATGAGAAATATGTCCTATATACACATTTTCCTGAGGCCTTTAAATGTAGATTTACATACGTGTGCGTGTGTGCACATGTGTAAAAACTAAAGAATGTGATGTGATGCATCAGTATGCTGGCATGCTATATCCTGGAACGTTCCTTTGTTTTTTGGTTTTTTTTTAGGTTTTTTTGTTTTGTTTTTATGTCTTGTATTTTTTTCAGTAAGTTTGTGTTTTTATTTTTAACTGAGACATAATGTAAACATAGTACAAATTTAACTGCAATTTTTCTAAGGAATAAAACACCATTGAAAGAAGAAACGTACGGGATATTAGCAAAGCCTGTGGTATAATTTTAAAATCTCTTCTTCCTTCCTTCATCAAGTGTTTATTGAGTGCCTCCAAATATAAAACAATGATCTAAGCACGTAAATTACAAAGATAAATTAGACATCATTCTAACCCTCAAAGAGCCCCCTTAAATAGGTGAAGTTAGCCACAAAAATCACAATAATAAAACGTGGGAAGTAAAATGCTATGAAACCACATCTGAAAAACAACACTGGTGGTGCCTCTGGGTTTGTTCAAACCGCCAACGTTTAGATTAGTTTGAACGCGAACCTCTTGCACTAACCAAGGACCTTAGCACTGAGGTGGAACTTGAAAGATTAGCAGGAGGTGACTAGGCAGAGATGAATGTAAAGGGGCATTCCTTACACACAGAACTGAAGGTGAAAGACACGGAAATCTGAAGGTAAGTCATGTGTTTGGGGGTAGTGGGGAGTTGAGGGGGCACTTGCCCCCTGGAGAGAGTCCAGTGGGGTACCAGCTGAGGCTCAGAATGACATCCAAGGTGCCACAAATATGAAAAGCACCTGACTGAAGCAGCCTGAAAGAGGCAAGAAGGCTTTTTGTTGACTTGTCCTTTTTTTTTTTTTGTCCTGCCATCAATGTCTACTCATCTTGAAATTGGAGGGGGGGAGGGGCAATGTAGAGAATGCCCCGGATGCTTGTTACCTGTGAATGCAGCTGGTGCACAGGTGTGTGAAGTAAGTGGAAGGAGCCAATTTAAGTCTACAAAAGATGTTGGAGCAGAGATTGTCAAGAACCTTGCACGCTAGGCTATAAAGCTGTGAATTTTTAACGTCACATTTACTCATTTTAGCCTCTTGCTGACAGCAATGGGTTTTGTTTTGTTTTGCTGGAGTTTCTTCTCTTAAACCTGTTAACTTTCAAGATCCCTCCAACCTTATACACTGCATGAAAATTGATCTCTCCAAATACATAAAATTATTTTCTCTAATATATCAACTCTGCCATAACTAATATTTTATGGCCCTTGTCTAGTGCCTCGTATTTATAATCGACGTAATGTGTGATCTCATTATTCTAAACTGCTATATAAAATTTTTTTTTTTTTCCTGAGGAAAAATAGGCAGTGCACTGAATATGACAACTACTTAATAAATGTTTGTAAAGTGGAGTGGTTTTCACTAACTCAGATGTCATGGTCCCCAAAGAAATTTTGCAGAGGACCAAAATTGGTATAGCTGCGTTGTACTCATGCTCAGGTTCTTGCTACGTCATCCCTGTTTGCTTCTTTGTACAGCTGTTGCAGTCCGCTTCTCAGAGGCATACTTACCGTTTGCTTTTTAATAAACCTTAAGCTTCCAGGCCCCTCACTTACATAATCCCTTTTATAGACACAGAGAGGGGTCCCAGTATTACATCCCTAGGGCCGTATATTTTTGTACAATTTTCAGATGTAAGATATAATCAATTAAGACTGTTTTTTCTTCCCATTCTGATTTTTTTTCTTTTTCACATTCCCCCTAATTCTGCACAGTGTTAGAGAGGCTACCACTGAGGTTGAGTTGGGGATTCATTTAATTCGCATTTTGTGTCATATATTTATGTAGTTCACAGTCACTGTATGAACCTGGGGAACCCCGATGGCACAACTGGTTAAGCATTTGGCTGCTAAGCGAAAGATTAGTTGTTGGAATCCACCGACTGCTCCTTGGAAACACAACAGGGCAGTTCTACTCTTTTCTATAGAGCCACTATGAGTTGGAATCGACTCCATGACAACACGTTTATATGAACCTATGTTAAGATAGGTCACTGTGAACATCCAAGAAGTTTAACAGTTTCCAGGACTACTACTAGAAATAGTTCCAACTCCCTTGATGTTCTGTGAAAAGTTCTGTATGATCTTCTGTGCAGGAGATCATACAGAACTATGACTGTCATACAAGAACCAGCACCTGAAGTATGTGGTTAGTGGGTACTGACATCTATTCAAACTGTATTTAAGATCAATCATTTTGCAAGAAAACTTGGAAGGCATTGAAAACTTAACATATATGTAAAATTTCACTAATAAGAGATGCTTCAATTTAACGTCAGTGACAAAAATTTAAATATTGCTAGAAGACTTTTTTTTTAACTTTTATTGAGCTTCAAGTGAACGTTTACAAATCAAGTCAGACTGTCACATATAAGTTTATATACACCTTATTCCATACCCCCACTTACTCTCCCCCTAATGAGTCAGCCCTTTCAGTCTCTCCTTTCGTGACAATTTTGCCAGCTTCCAACTCTCTCTATCCTCCCATCCCGCCTCCAGACAGGAGATGCCAACACAGTCTCAAGTGTCCACCTGATACGAATAGCTCACTCTTCATCAGCATCTCTCTCCTACCCACTGTCCAGTCCCTTTCATGTCTGATGAGTTGTCTTCGGGAATGGTTCCTGTCCTGGGCCAACAGAAGGTTTGGGGACCATGACCGCCAGGATTCCTCTACTCTCAGTCAGACCATTAAGTATGGTCTTTTTGTGAGAATTTGGGGTCTGCATCCCACTGATCTCCTGCTCCCTCAGGGGTTCTCTGTTGTGCTCCCTGTCAGGGCAGTCATCGGATGTGGCCGGGCACCATCTAGTTCTTCTGGTCTCAGGATGATGAAGTCTCTGGTTCCTTTCTGTCTCTTGGGCTCATAGTTATCATGTGACCTTGGTGTTCTTCATTCTCCTTTGATCCAGGTGGGTTGAGACCAATTGATGCACCTTAGATGGCCGCTCGTTAGCATTTAAGACCCCAGATGCCACATTTCAAAGTGGGATGCAGAATGTTTTCATAATAGAATTATTTTGCCAATTGACTCAGAAGTCGCCTTAAACCTTGGTCCCCAAACCCCCACCCTTGCTCCGCTGACCTTTGAAGCATTCAGTTTATCCCAGAAACTTCTTTGCTTTTGGTCCAGTCCAGTTGAGCTGATCTTCCATGTATTGAGTATTGTCCTTCCCTTTACCTAAAGCAGTTCTTATCTACTAACTAATCAGTAAAAAACACTCTCCCACCCTCCCTCCCCCCCTCGTAACCACAAAAGTATGTGTTCTTCTCAGTTTATACCATTTCTCAAGATCTTATAATAGTGGTCTTATACAATATTTGCCCTTTTGCCTCTGATTAATTTCTCTCAGCATAATGCCTTCCAGGTTCCTCCATGTTATGAAATGTTTCACAGATTCGTCACTGTTCTTTATTGATGCATAGTATTCCATTGTGTGAATATACCACAATTTATTTATCCATTCATCCGTTGATGGACACCTTGGTTGCTTCCAGCTTTTTGCTATTGTAAGGAGAGCTGCAATAAACATGGGTGTGCATATATCTGTTTGTGTGAAGGCTCTTATTTCTCTAGGGTATATTCCGAGGAGTGGGATTTCTGGGTTGTATGGTAGTTCTATTTCTAAGTGTTTAAGATAACGCCAGATAGATTTCCAAAGTGGTTGTACCATTTTACATTCCCACCAGCAGTTTATAAGAGTTCCAATCTCTCCGCAGCCTCTCCAATATTTATTATTTTGTGTTTTTTGGATTAATGCCAGCCTTGTTGGAGTGAGATGGAATCTCATCGTAGTTTTAATTTGCATTTCTCTAATGGCTAATGATCGAGAGCATTTTCTCATGTATCTGTTAGCTGCCTGAATATCTTCTTTAGTGAAGTGTGTGTTCATATCCTTTGCCCACTTTTTGATTGGGTTGTTTGTCTTTTTGTGGTTGAGTTTTGACAGAATCATATAGATTTTAGAGATCAGGTGCTAGTCGGAGATGTCATAGCTGAAAATTCTTTCCCAGTCTGTAGGTGGTCTTTTACCCTTTTGGTGAAGTCTTTGGATGAGCATAGGTGTTTGATTTTCAGGAGCTCCCAGTTATATGGTTTTTCTTCATCATTTTTGGTAATGTTTTGTATTCTGTTTATGCCTTGTATTAGGGCTCCTAGGGTTGTCCCTATTTTTTCTTCCATGATCTTTATCGTTTTAGTCTTTATGTTTAGGTCTTTGATCCACTTGGAGTTAGTTTTTGTGCATGGTGTGAGGTATGGGTCCTGTTTCATTTTTTTGCAAATGGATATCCAGTTATGTCAGCACCGTTTGTTAAAAAGACTATCTTTTCCCCAATTAACTGACACTGGGCCTTTGTCAAATATCAGCTGCTCATATGTGGATGGATTTATATCTGGGTTCTCAATTCTGTTCCATTGGTCTATGTGTCTGTTACTGTACCAGTACATGGCTGTTTAGACTACTGTGGCTGTATAATAGGTTCTGAAATCAGGTAGAGTGAGGCCTCCTACTTTCTTCTTCTTTTTCATTAATGCTTTACTTATCCGAGGCTTCTTTCCCTTCCATATGAAATTGGTGATTTGTTTCTCCATCATATTAAAAAATGACATTGGAATTTGGATCTGAAGTGCATTGTATGTATAGACGGCTTTTGGTAGAACAGACATTTTAACTATGTTAAGTCTTCCTATTCCATGAGCAAGGTGTGTTTTTCCACTTAAGTAGGTCTTTTTTAGTTTCTTGTAGTAGTACTTTGTAGTTTTCTTTGTATAGGTCTTTTACATCTTTGGTAAGATTTATTCCTAAGTATTTTATCCTCTTGGGGGCTACTGTGAATGGTATTGATTTGGTTATTTCCTCTTTGATGTTCTTTTTGTTGATGTAGAGGAATCCAAGTGATTTGTTTTATCTTATAACCTGAGACTCTGCCAAACTCTTCTATTAGTTTCAGTAGTTTTCTGAGGATTCCTTAGGGTTTTCTGTGTATAAGATCATGTCATCTGCAAATAGAGATAATTTTCCTTCCTCCTTGCCAATCCGGATGCCCTTTATTTCTTTGTCTAGCCTAATTGCTCTGGCTAGGACGTCTAGCACAATGTTGAATAAGAGCAGTGATAAAGGGCATCCTTGTCTGGTTCCCATTCTCAAGGAAAATGCTTTCAGGTTCTCTCCATTTAGAGTGATGTTGGCTGTTGGCTTTGTATAGATGCCCTTTATTATGTTGAGGAATTTTCCTTCAATTCCTATTTTGCTGCGAGTTTTTATCGTAAATGGGTGTTGGACTTTGTCAAATGCCTTTTCTGCATCAATTGATAAGATCATGTGTTTTTTGTCTTTTGTTTTATGTATATGGTGGATTACATTAATGGTTTTTCTAATATTAAACCAGCCTTGCATACCCGGTATAAATCCCACTTGGTCATGGTGGATTATTTTTTTGATATGTTGTTGAATTCTATTGGCTAGAATTTTGTTGAGGATTTTTGCATCTATGTTCCTGAGGGATATAGGTCTGTAATTTTTTTTTTTGTGATGTCTGTACCTGGTTTTGGTATCAGGGAAATGGTGGCTTCATAGACTGAGTTAAGTAGTATTCCGTCATTTTGTATGCTTTGAAATACCTTTAGTAGTAGTGGTGTTAACTCTTCTCTGAAAGTTTGGTAGAACTCTGCAGCAAAGCCATCCAGGCCAGGGCTTTTTTTTTGTTGGGAGTTTTTTGATTACCGTTTCAATCTCTTTTTTTTGTTATGGGTCTATTTAGTTGTTCTACTTCTGATTGTGTTAGTTTAGGTAGGCAGTGTTTTTCCAGGAATTCATCCATTTCTTTTAGGTTTGCAAATTTGTTAGAGTACAATTTTTCGTAATAATCTGATATGATTCTTTTAATTTCATTTGGGTCTGTTGTGATGTGGCCCATCTCGTTTCTTATTCGGGTTATTTGTTTCCTTTCCTGTATTTCTTTAGTCAGTCTGGCCAATGGTTTATCAATTTTGTTAATTTTTTCAAAGAACCAGCTTTTGGCTTTGTTAATTCTTTCAATTGTTTTTCTGTTCTCTAATTCATTTAGTTCAGCTCTAATTTTTATTATTTGTTTTCTTCTGGGGCTTGATGGATTCTTTTGTTGCTCACTTTCTATTTGTTCAAGTTGTAGGGACAGTTCTCTGATTTTGGCTCTTTCTTCTTTTTGTATGTGTGCATTTTATCAATATAAATTGGCCTCTGAGCACTGCTTTTGCTGTGTCCCAGAGGTTTTGATAGGAAGTATTTTCATTCTCATTGCATTCTATGAATTTCCTTATTCCCTCCTTGATGTCTTCTATAACCCAGTCTTTTTTCAGGAGGGTATTGTTCTTTTTCCAAGTATTTGATTTCTTTTCCCTCGTTTTTCTGTTATTCATTTCCACTTTTATGGCCTTGTGGTCTGAGAAGATGCTTTGTAATATTTCGATGTTTTGGATTCTGCAAAGGTTTGTTTTATGACCTAATATGTGGTCTATTCTAGAGAATGTTCCATGTGCGCTAGGAAAAAAAGTATACTTTGTAGCAGTTGGGTGGAGAGTTCTGTATAAGTCAATGAGGTCAAGTTGGTTGATTGTTGTAATTAGGTCTTCCGTGTCTCTATTGAGCTTCTTACTGGATGTCCTGTCCTTCTCCGAAAGTGGTGTGTTGAAGTCTCCTACTATAATTGTGGAGGTGTCTATCTCACTTTTCAATTCTGTTAAAATTTGATTTATGTATCTTGCAGCCCTGTCATTGGGTGCATAAATATTTAATATGGTTATGTCTTCCTGATCAATTGTCCCTTTTATCATTATATAGTGTCCTTCTTTATCCTTTGTGGTGGATTTAAGTCTAAAGTCTATTTTGTCAGAAATTAATATTGCTACTCCTCTTCTTTTTTGCTTATTGTTTGCTTGATATATTTTTTTCCATCCTTTGAGTTTTAGTTTGTGTCTCTAAGTCTAAGGTGTGTCTCTTGTAGGCAGCATATAGATGGATCATGTTTCTTTATCCAGTCTGAGACTCTCTGTCTCTTTATTGGTGCATTTTGTCCACTTACATTCAGCGTAATTATAGATAAGTGTTTAGTGTTGTCATTTTGATGCCTTTTTATGTGTGTTGTTCACAATTTCCTTTTCCCACTTATTTTTTTGTGCTGAGACGTTTTTCTTTGTATATTGTGTGTTTCTCATTTTCATAGTATTTTTTGACTTTATGTTTGCTGAGTCTTTATGTATTTCTTGGTTTTTATTTTGAGTTATGGAGTTGTTAACTCTTTGTGGTTACCTTAATATTTACCCCTATTTTTCTAAGTAAAAACCTAACCTGTATTGTCCTATATCGCCTTGTATCCGTCTGCCTACGGCAGTTCTATGCCACCGGTATTTAGTCCCTCTTTTTGATTATTGTGATCTTTCACGTGTTGACTTCCATGATTCCCTGTTTTGAGCGTTATTTTTTTTTTTTTAACTTAATCTTAATTTGTTTTTGTGACTTACCTATTTGAGTTGATATCAGGATGCTCTGTCCTGTGACCTTGTGTTGTGCTCGTATCTGATATTATTGGTTTTCTGACCAAACAATTTCCTTTAGTATTTCTTGTAGCTTTGGTTTGGTTTTTGCAAATTCTCTAAGCTTGGGTTTATCTGTAAATATCTTAATTTTGCTTTCATATTTCAGAGAGAGTTTTGCTGGATATATGATCCTTGGCTGGCAGTTTTTCTCCTTCAGTGCTCTGTATATGTCATCCCATTGCCTTCTTGCCTGCATGGTTTCTGCTGAGTAGTCTGAACTTATTGTTCTTGATTCTCCTTTGTAGGAGACCTTTCTTTTATCCCTGGATGCTTTTGAAATTTTCTCTTTATCTTTGGTTTTGGCAAGTTTGATGATAATATGTCTTGGTGTTTTTGTTTTTGGATCAATCTTCAATGGGGTTCGATAAGCATCTTTGGTAGATATCCCTTCATCTTTCATGATGTCAGGGAAGTTTTCTGTCAGCAGATCTTCAAATATTCTCTCTGTGTTTTCTGTTATCCCTCCCTTTTCTGGGACTCCAATCACACGCAAGTTATCCTTCTTGATAGAGTTCTACATGATTCTTAGGGTTTCTTCATTTTTTTTAATTCTTTTATCTGATTTTTTTCAGCTATATTGGCGTTAATTCCCTGGTCCTCCAGATTTCCCACTCTGCATTCTAATTGCTCGAGTCTGCTCCTCTGACTTCCTATTGCGTTGTCTAATTCTGTAATTTTATTGTTAATCTTTTGGATTTCTGAATGCTGTCTCTCTACAGATTCTTGCAACTTATTAATTTTTCTGCTATGTTCTTGAATAATCTTTTTGAGTTCTTCAACTGCTTTATCAGTGTGTTCCTTGGCTTTTTCTGCAGTTATCCTAATTTCATTTGTGATATCTTTAAGCATTCTGTAAATTAGTTTTTTATATTCTGTATCTGATAATTCCAGGATTGTATCTTCATTTGGGAAAGATTTTGATTCTTTTGTTTGGGGGGTTGTAGAAGCAGTCATGGTTTGCTTCTTTATGTGGTTTGATATCGACTCCTATCTCCTAGCCATCACTAAGATATTGTAGTGATTTATTCTATATTTGCTCACTAAGTCTTATCTTGTTTTGTTTTCTTTCAATATACATGGATGGGCTACTAGATTGTGCTGTCTTGATTGTTGTAGCCATTGAGTCACTTATGACCTATTACCAGCTGGTTTGGGCTATTACCAGATATATATGCCTGAGTCCATTCACTATTCTTGAGTAGAATCTGATTTTGGGTCATCAAGTGTGTGATGCACCCTGTCACCTATCCACCTTGAGAAGTAGTGGTGATAGTTGTGTGCACCAGATTCTCATAGCAGCTGGGGTTCACACTCCAGAGGGGGCAGGATGCTGACAGGCTTCCCCCAAGTGTCAGTGAGGTAGGTGTGTCTCTATTCCTAAAGCACCTTTGTGGGTGGGTTCTGCAGCTGTACCTTAGGCTTCTAATGGAAGTATCTCTACAGATTGGCAGGTGTCACCCTCCTTAGACCCCTAAGGCAGGAGGCTAGGTGGTCTGGGGGGAGCTTCAGCCCTCAGTTCCCTGTTGTGGGTCAGTGAGGGCTCTGTTGAATACACAGAGATATCAGACCTGGGAAACTTTCCTTCCAGTAAATCCACTTAAACAAATGCAGTGAGATCCCTATCAGAAATGCCTTTGCATTATAATAACCACCTTGTTCCCTGTAGGGAAGAAAGCTGGAGACTGTGGATCACATATGCTTGGCTGGAGCTGTTTCTGTGTTTTTAGTCCAATTAGGGAAGGATTTTTGGTCCCTGGGTTTTTTGTGGTTCCTTCTCTCAGGCCAGAAGAATGGGTTAGGAAAAGACCAAAAATAAAAGGAAAAGAAAAACAGCGGAGCAGTTCTTCCTCTGGCTCAGGAAATTCCAATGTTAATGAAGCCACCTGGGAAGGGGAGGGGAGGGTTCAGATAAATAGGAGAGAGCAGCACTGCGGAATATAGACAAAGATACTTGTCTTGCTTGGGATGACTGTTTTATCTGAGATTCCCGAGGGGCGCGTCGCCTGTACTTGCTGGCTGCATAGAGATTGCCCCCGAGGGTCAGGCCGGCTTCCCGTGCTTGCGTCATCTCAGAAGCCATGGACAGTTCTTCCGCTGCCAGTCCAAAGCCCAGGGTCAAGGTTCCCCAGCTGGGATGCTGCACTCCTGGCTCCAAAAACAGTCGCTGCCTCCTGGTGACTTCTCCTCCTGCCAGCTGCATCTCTGCCCTGCCCACGTGGACCAGCTGGGCCCCTCCCAGGTCAGTTCAGGGGGCTGGGGCTGCGCCCCATGTTTGCACCATCACAGGATGTGGTGCTCAGCTCCCCTGCACCCAGTCAAAAGCCCAGTGCCAATGTTCCCCAGCTGGGACGCTGCATTCCTGGCTCCAAAGCCAGTCGCTGCCTCCCGGCGACTTCTCCTCCCACCAGCCGGTCAGGGTTCGTAGATTGTCATGTATGTGATCGATTCACTTGTTTTTCCGAGTCTTTTTTGCAAGAGGGATCCGAGGTAGTGTCTACCTAGTCAACCATCTTGCCCCCCTCACTAGAAGACTTTTTGAGTTAGTTGTTCCTACTTTATTATAATAATAAAGCATGCCTTTTTCAAAGACCAATCCCTCACCATAAGCTCTACAGCTCTAAATCACTCCTCCATTAATCATACAATGCCTAGAACAATTATATTTAAAAGCATATACTTTGAATATATTCCAATTTGATCCTACATTATATTAGTGAAAATTAAGATAAATGGAATCTGCCATGGAATAGAAAAAAATGAAGAAAAAAAAGAGTACTATTTCATCTTTCTGAAAACTCGAACCTCCCTGTACACTAAAGTCATTTTTTCTCTAATCTATTCAGTTACCATTCACACAAAAACCTACTAAGATTTTATATTCAACTAGAACCCTTAATACTATATTTCATTAATACCCAACTTTCTAAACTCTGTACCAGATTTCATCTTCTTGCAATGCCCTAAATCTTCTGTTAGCACCTCAGATATTCTTTTAAATCAATTAATTTTTCACTGATTTACCTATATTTTTTGAGTACTAGTATTGTACTCATTGTGAGAACCACTAAACCACCAGAAAAGATATACAAAAGTTCAGTAAAAGTACACGGAAGATGAAATAGAAAATAAAAATCAAGTAAAAAGTGATAAATGTGGAAGCAAACTTCCTTGGAAACACATAACAAGCGACCCTTTTATTCAAACACCGTGAATTCTTTGGACAGAAGATTCTGATGCTGATGAACATTTTTAACAAGGAATATATACATTCTCTCAGTTCAGGAAACCTTGAATAATTTATTAAAATTAGATCATGAAGTGGAAAATGGAGTTGAAGAAGAGACTGGGAAGGCATCCTCAGGCCATGTTCTGAAGTTTCTTGAGCACTATCCTAAAGTGTTTATCTAATATTTAATTTTTGACATTTATAAGTACATGTTATAATTACTTTTTATAATTACTACTGAGTATGCTATTTAACTAAAAATGGATATCTCTTTTACTGGGGCATTCTATTTGGTAAAATGTTACCCAGTTACGCATCCTTAGCTTAATTCTGTCTCTCAGGTACACACATTCACACACACACACTCACACACACACACAGCTTCAATATCTTTCAGAAACGACACGATTGAATTTCATCAATTGAAGAAAAATTTTACTCTTTCTGATCAACAAGTTGATCATTTAAATTATGACATAACTCCTTTCTAAATCTTGTGTAGATAATAAACCCATAAAAACCAAACCTGTTGCCATCCAGTCGATTCTGACTCATAGCGACCCTATAGGACAGGGTAGAACTGCCCCATACAGTTTCCAAGTGGTGCCTGGTGGATTCAAACTGCTGACCTTTTGTTTAGCAGCCGTAGCTCTTAACCACCGTGCTACCAGGGTGTAGATAATAGATGATCCCAAATATATGTCATGAAATTTGGTATACAATAAAATGATATACATAAAAATAGCACCATTGCTTCTATCTCATTTCTTTAATTAAATGAAAATGTCAATAATTTTAATGTTTGCTTTCTTTTCTATTTGAGACTTCTTCATGGTGTGCTATCTTTAATGAACTTCACTGTGGAATTCGTTTAATACGAAATGATCTACCTCAAATTTTCTCCCCATTTGATGTAAGGGAAAGTACTATAAAAAAAAAAAAAAACTAAAAGCAGTTGTTAATATCCTTATTTTGCTGGTAGAAATCTAAATCTTCAAAGAGAGTGACTTTTAATGAGCAAGATAAAAATAAACCTGATTGAACTTTCATTTCCTTATTATATATTTAATGCTAACTGGCAATCGTATTCCAGAAGTACCTTTTCTACCCTTTACTGCACAAGTTAGAAGCTAAAGATAATACTTTTTGTATTTTATTTTTGTCTACAATCTGAATTGCGATTTTGTTTTCATTATTTTTTTTCTCTTCTCAATTGGCATTCATGGGAATTTGAAGATATTCACTATTCTCATTTGCACACAAGGGTAATGTTTCTAAACCATTAGCAATGAGAGTGCCTATTTTCACCCCAAATGTGCTTTAAATGATATTGTCCTTCTACATAATGGGTTTTATAATATCTGGAAAACTGAGGGCTCTTTGGTGCCGAGTATAAATTCTATAGCAGTGAATTGCTTCTCATTTTGAAGTTAACCAGTTCAACCTATCACTTTGGGTTCACTGGCTTTATATACAGCCCTACTCAACTCCTTTTCTACCTCACTCCATTCCCCACATTCAGTTTCTTATTTAGAAATCCAATCTTTCAGTGTACGTTTATTCTTAAAATAAAATAACACGTTTCTTTTTCTTTTTTTTAAGCAATTACTCAGAAGAAAATATGTATACAGAAGAGAAAAATGGCTCATTTGTGCTACATATGAATATAGGTTAATACCTGAAATGGATAAAATCTTAAAACTAAAGCCAGTTTATTCCATAACATCATTAAGATACTGCTCCTCAATGAGTGAAAACAGGCACGTTTTTATTGCTGCATTTGAATCTAATTGTATTCATTATTTGGTAAGCAAATAGCAAATAAAAGTAACATTGAGTGTGAGGAAGGAATTAGTGACTCTTACCAATTCTAGTTTCTCCATGCAGTTACGTGATGGACAGAACTAGGAAATTAAAACCTGATATGTATAATTAAAACAAACTTATCTTCGGTTGGTAAAGGAACAGTTGAGGTATTCCCTGAGAGATAAATAAATGAGCTGTTAATTATGCACCCATTGCCTGAGGTTGAAATTACTTCATTAAAAAACAAACAAACAAAAAGAAGCAAAAATACAATGTAAAAGAATTACAATCAATATTTTACACGTATTCTGTTAATTGAAATAGTTGCTAACCATCATTTTTTCTTTACTTTTTTAAAAAGGCAGTCTATTTCTGAGATTACCATTAAGATTTTTATATACAAAAATCATTCGTTCATAAAAAGGAGACTACAAAATGCAAGAGGTAATACCACTCTTTTGCTATAAAAAATGAAAAAAAAATTCTCGGTAATTAAGATTTTATATCAAAAAACTCAAATAGAAAAGACATAAAATTGTAAAAAAAATTTGTGTTGAAAGGCTCCAGGAAACATGTGTTCATCCCTCTCCTCAGAGTCGGAATTGACTCGATGGCACCAGGTTTGGTGTTTTTTTTTTAATGTGGTCGCCATGAGTCAAAAGTGACTCAATGGCACACAACAGCATATATAATAAGCAAATCAAATAACAAAACAAATCAAAACTCTACTTCACAGATTCTAGTCTTTGTCTCATTCCATAGTCTGAATATGTTACATGTGTGCTCATATTTTCAATCCTTCCTTTACCTAATCATTTGAGCCTCTCAAGTTCCAAAGTCTTCCTAACTCTTAAATGATCCTTTGAACTGGACTACCTTCTCATTCTATGTCTTCTTGGTTGAATTTTACTCAGAATCATGAAATTAATATTGCTAGAGCAAAATTTGAATTATACTCTTTACCTACTCAAAATGTAGCCATAGAGTACAAGTTTTTCACTAGATAAAAGGGCCACTTGATACCATGTACTTTCCTATGGATATTGCACATTAATTTTATTTAGAAAAACCCTGTCTTGCCATTCCTTATTATGTCTGATGAAATTTTTGTCTTCTTTTTCTTACAGAATTATCGTACTTATGTTACTTAATTCTTACAATTAAAATCATAGCAACAAATAGCATTAAATTGTTTTCATATGTCATTGTATTTTTTTTTTTTTTTGGTTACTTTTATTCCACTAGAAAAAGTATAGTCGTATAATCTCAACATCCATTTATAGTCAACATTTATTTGGTAATTTAACAACAGCTACAAATTGAGTAGCTTCATTAGACACGTTTGGATAATTTCTAAGAATTATTAAAAAAGAACACCCATTTCTGAAAAAAAATATAAAATGAGAATACCCATTTCTGGAAGAAAAAAAAAAAACTCACATACCAAATAGGCAGTCAGTCATTTAAACATATAATTATACTACATTGAGATGCATGCTGTAATAGAAAACCTAAAATGGCATTTTTTTTTTTTTTTTGACGTAAAACTGGAAGGCATCAACTTTTGGAGAATTTTCAGGTTTCACATACAAAAAGGTACAAAGAGTAAAATTAAAGTAAAATTAAAATTAAAGATTCAGTGTGGCCTCACCAGACAGATCAGGACAAAAATAACAGTGAGATAGAAAAATGTCCAACTAATTAAATTTTCTTCAGGGGATGAGAATTATAAATTATCAATTTAAAATTATAAACAAAACATGAAGAGTGAAATTATATTCGGTAAGTTTCTTGGTATATCGAAAATTTTAAAAATGTGTTCTAGTTGTGAATTATTCCAAATACATTCATGTTTCCCTAGAAACTGAGTGTTCATGTTCTTTGACATCAGCACCTTCTCCCTCAAAAAGCACTGAGGTCGGAATTGCCATATTTCTGTGCTCCTCAGTTCCTCCCATCCCACAAACAGACCATATAGCCTCTATTCATAGACTCCTCAAAGAAACCGAATGCAATACCGTTATAAACTTACATTTTCCTCCTGCTTTTTAGAGGTTTTATCCTAACAATAAATTGTTTCATCTTTATAGTCTTGAAATAGTATGTTGACAATCTCTTTCTGGCTCATTCTCCCTTTTCTGCTGAATTTAATTTCAATAGCAATAACAAGGGATAGAAAATGAGGCATAAAGCTAGTGAAAAAAAGGGAAAGGTATTTAAAATTGTTATAACCAAAGTATCACCATTGTTCCATTACTATTTTGATACTGAATAATTAATTAAGTAGCATTTGTGTAGATTTGTCTTGAAAACACCCAGCTAGTGTGGAATATAAATTTCGGTGAGATGAAAAAAACTATATAATACACCCTCAAAAAAATAAAGTGAAAGCATCCCCTCCATAAATTACATACCATTAATATACGCAGCCCCCATGTGTCTGTCAGTTTGTCATACTGTGGGGGCTTGCGTATTGCTATGATGTTGGAAGGTATGTCACTGGTATTCAAATACCAGCAGGGTCACCCATGGAGGACAGGTTTCTGCTGAACTTCCAAAGACAACCTAGGAAGAAGGAACCAGCAGTCTCCTTCTAAAAAGCATTAGCCAGTGAAAACCTTATGAGTAGCAGCAGAACATTGTCTGATATAGTGCTGGAAGATGAGCCCCCCAGGTTGGAAGACACTCAAAAGGTGACTGGGGAAGAGCTGCCTCCTCAAAGTAGAGTTGACCTGAATGAATGACATGGATGGAGTCAAGCTTTCAGGACCTTCATTGGCTGATATGGCATGACTCAAAATGAGAAGAAACAGCTGCAAACATCCATTAATAATTGGAACCTGGAATGTACAAAGTATGAATCTAGGAAAATTGGAAATTGTCAAAAATGAAATGGAATGCATAAATATTGATATCCTAGGAATTAGAGAGTTGAAATTGACTGGCATTCGCCATTTTGATTTGGACAATCATTTGTTCTACTATGCTGGGAATGACAACTTGAAGAGGAATGGTGTTTCATTCGTAGTCAAAAAGAACATTTCAAGATTTATCCTGAAGTACAGTGCTGTCAGTAATAGGATGATATCCATAGGCCTACTAAGAAGACCAGTTAATACGGCCATTATTTAAATTTATGCACCAACCAGTAAGGCCAAAGATGAAGAAATACAAGATTTTATCAGCTGCTGCAGTCTGAAATTGATTGAACATGTAATCAGGATGCGTTGATAATTACTGGTGATTGGAATGCAAAAGTTGGAAACAAAGAAGGGTTGGTAATTGGAAAATATGGCCTTGGTGATAGAACAATGCTGGAGATCGAATGATAGAGTTTTGCAAGACCAACAACTTCTTCATTGCAAAAACCTTCTTTCACCAACATAAATGGTGACTATACACAAGAAACTTGCCAGATAGAACACTCAGGAATCAAATTGACTACATCTGTGGAAAGAGATGATGGAAAAGCTCAATATCATCAGTCAAAACAAGGCCAGGGCCAACTGTGGAACAGACCATCAATTGCTCATATGCAAGTTCAAGCTGAAACTGAAGAATATTAGAGCAAGCCCATGACAGCCAAAATATGACCTTGAGTATAACCCATCTGAATTTAGAGACCATCTGAAGAATAGATTTGACTCATTGAACCATAATGACCAACCAGACGAGTTATGGAATGACATCAAGGACATCATACATGAAGAAAGCAAGAGGTCATTGAAAGAAAAGAAAGAAAAGACCAAGATGCATGTTGGAGAAGACTCTGAAACTTGCTCTCGAACGTCAAGCAGCTAAAGCAAAAGGATGAAATGATGAAGTAAAACAACTGAACAGAAGATTTCAAAGGGCGGCTCAAGAAGACAAAGTAAAGTGTTATAATGACATGTGCAAAAAGCTGGAGATAGAAAACCAAAACGGAAGGACACACTCGGTGTTTCTCAAACTGAAAGAATGGAAGAAAAAATTTAAGACTTGAGTTGCAAAATTGAAGGATTCTATAGGGAAAATGTTAAATGACCCAGGAATCATCAGAAGAAGATGGAAGGAATACACAGAGTCATTACACCAAAAAGAGTTGGTCGATGTTCAACCATTTCAAGAGGTAGCATATGATCAGGAACCAAAGGTACTGAAGGAAGAAGCCCAGGCTGCCCTGAAGGCATTGGTGAAAAACAAGTCACCAGGAATTGACAGAATATCAATTGAGATGTTTCAACAAACGGGTGCAGCATTGGAGGTGCTCACTCATCTATGCCAAGAAATACAGAAGACAGCTTCCTGGCCAACTGACTGGAAGAGATTCATATTTATGCTTATTCCCAAGAAATGTGATCCAACCAAATGCAGAAATTTTATCATTAATATTACACGCAAGCAATATTCTGCTGAAGATCATTCAAAAATGGCTGTAGCACTATATCGACAGGGGACTGCCAGAAATTCAGGCTCGTTTTAGAAGAGGGTGTAGAACCAGGGATATCATTGCTGATGTCAGATGGATCCTGGCTGAAAGCAGAGAATACCAGAAGGATCTTTACCTGTGTTTTATTGACTACACAAATGCATTTGACTGTGTGGATCATAACAAATTATGGATAACATCGTGAAGAATGGGAATTCCAGGACACTTAATTGTGCTCAGGAGGAACTTTTACATAGATCAAGAGGCAATTTTTAGACAGAACAAGGGCATACTGATTGGCTTAAAGTCTGAAAATGTGTGTGTCAGGGCTGTATCCTTTCACCATACCTTTTCAATCTGTATGCTAAGCATACAATCCTAGAACAGAGCATCAGGATTGGAGGAAGATTCATTAACAACCTGTATTATTCAGATGACACAACCTTGCTTGCCGAAAGTGAAAAGGACTTGAAGCACTTACTAATGAAGATCAAAGACCACAGCCTTCAGTATGGATTGCACCTCAACATAAAGAGAAGAAAAATCCTCACAACTGGACTAATGAGCAACATCATGATAAACAGAGAAAAGATTGAAGTTGTCAAGGATTTCATTTTACTTGGATCCACAATCAACAGCCATGGAAGCAGCAGTCAAGAAATCAAAAGACCCATTGCATTGGGTAAATCTGCTGCAAAGGACGTCTTCAAAGTGTTGAAGAGCAAAGATATCACCCTGAAGACTAAGGTACACCTGACTCAAGCCATGGTATTTTCAATCACATCATATGAATGTGAGAGCTGGACAACAAATAAGGAAGACCAAAGAAGAGTTGACGCCTTTGAATTGTTGTGTTGGCGAAGAATATTGAATATACCGTGGACTGCCAAGAGAACGAACAAATCCGTCTTGGAAGAAGTACAACCGGAACGCTTCTTAGAAGTAAGAATGGTGAGACTGCATCTTACATACTTTGGACATGTTGTCAGGAGGGATCAGTTTCCTGGAGAAGGATATCATGCTTGGCAGAGTACAAGGTCAGTAGGAAAGAGGAAGACCCTCAAGGAGGTGGATTGACACAGTGGCTGCAACAAGGAGCTCAAGCATAACAACGATTGTAAGGATGGCGCAGGACCAGGCAGTGTTTCTTTCTGTTGTGCATAACGTTGCTAGGAGTTGGAACCAACTCGATGGCACCTAACAACAACAACAGCACTAGCATTGACCCACTGCTGTTGAGTCCATTCTGACTCATAGCAACACTATAGGAAGAATAGAACTGCCCCATAGAGTTTCCAAGGAGCGCCTGGTGGATTTGAACTGCCTACCCTTTGGTTAGCAGCCATAGCACTTAACCATTGTGCCACCAGGGTTATAGCAAGTATTTTTTTTTAACTAAACTGTTTGAATATGCTCTAGTGAGTTGGTATGCTTGCAGCAATAATTATATTTCTAGAATGTCAATTGAAAAGAAGCTTTTTAAAATCAAGTTTAAAAACCAGACATTTGTTTTACAGACATACATGAGAAAATATTACACAAAGTTCCTCTTGAATGTTAGCCTTCCTTGTCATGAAGACATTATAATGCAGCTTTCCTTTGCGGTAGCCATTTGACTCTCTTGTTTAGATTCTCGGTTTTGTTTGTATTTTTGCTTCTCACACTTCACCTCAGAGCAAGTAAATTGGCATGTACCATGTCTTCTGTTTCAATGAATAAATAGGTAAAAATACAGTAGACCAAAAGGAAAATCAAACCCATTGCCGTGAAGTCAATTCCAACTCATAGCAACCGTATAGGACAGAGTAGAACTGCCCCATACAGTATCCAGTGAGTGGCTGGTAGATTCTAACTGCTGACCTTTTGGTTATCAGCTGAGCTCTTAACCTCTGTGCCACCACTGCTCCAAAATACAGTAACCAAAATCCACTGTGGTCAGGTTGATTCAGACTCATAGCGACCCTATAGGACAGAGTAGAACTGCCCTACCTACCTGTTTAGTTTCTGTTGATGAAATTTTCAATTCAGTAGCTGATTCATCACAGAGAAAATGAGCAAGAAGGCAGCTCCTATAATGATTGATGCTATCATTTTGGTTCTTTGGTTATATCGTGGTCAGAAATATTTATGGCATGAGCATAGAATTACATGCAGAAACTTGGATGTAAGCCTCCAATGCCTCAATTATTCATTTCTCTCAAAAGGAGGGGAATAATTAAGAAAAAAAAAAAAAGAAACTAACAGGAATAACATCATGCTTCTCTGCTGCTGTCTCTTAAGGAGCATGACTAAAAGGTACCATTGGAGATGGCTTTCAACCAGTGGTCAGAGATCTAGCAAGAATACAGTGCCACAGAAGCCCAAGGAAATGTATCTACAAAGGAAGGGAGTACGCTTGGGGGTGAAGTTAGTGTTTTGAAGCTACAGAGACGTGGAAAGGTTTGATTTTCAGTTTCTGAGTTACTGTTTCCGTTTGAATGACAAGCATCAGAACAACTGAAGTAAGGATCAAGGAACCCTTGTTTGGCAAGAAAATGAAAACAGTATGTGTCTTTTGAGAGAGAGTAGCATGTGGGAGAGAAGAGACGTATGCGTGTGTGTGTGTGTGTGTGCATGCATTTACGTAAACAGGAAGCTACTAGCAGAATGAGGGGGGCAGTGACGGTTTAGTGGTAGCATTCTCACCTCCCATGCGGGAGGCCCTGAATCAATTCCTGGCCAGTGTATCTTATGCACAGCCAAACGCCTGTCCATCAGTGGAGGCTTACCAACTGTTATGGTGTTAAATAGGTTTCAGTGGAGTTTCCAAGCTAAGAAGGAATAGAAAGAAAGGCCTGATGATCTACTTCTGAAAATCAGCCAATAAAAACCCTGTGGATCACAATGCTCCAATTCCCAAACAGGTCATGATGGAATAGGGCCAAGCACTGTGCATGGGGTTGCCATGAGTCGGGAGATGACGCAACAACAGCTCTCAACAAAAACCCCAAACCAGAATGGGAGCTCACATCTGTGAACTGTTGAGAAACAACCAGTGAAGAAGAGCAGCAAAAAATAAGCAATACAGGGCATATCAACAGAGGGGGTAATATAGTGGGCAAAGCAGAAAAAAAAATTGAATGGAAAAGGGTAAAAAGCAAAATGATACTTTTCAAAGACAATATACGTTTGAATGAAGACAACGCCACCCCTAAGATGTACAAAGCCAGGTCAACAGAAACAGTATGGGGCAAAAAGTCCTCTCCATATTGTCTGTCTTTATTTCTACAAAGTTAGGGTTTAATCTTAGATTATTGAATAATACATTTTCTTCTCAATCTTTTCCTCCAATTTAGTAAATTGTGAATTCTTAGGTTTTCTTTGTGGTGATATTTATCTACACCAAATTATAAAGAGGAATGGATTATAAATGTGAATGGTTCATTAACTAGAAATCAATATACAGTTCAAAATGTTTACAGAAACAGTGTATCTTCTAGTGCAATAAGTAGTTAAGGAAGTAATTGAGCTTGTCCCTCAAGTGTCAGTGTTTTTTACTTACCATGTGAAGAGTCACAAAGGAGTTATGAGTGTTGTATACTGTTGAAATAAAGCTTTATCTTTGGGCTCCAGTCTGTAAGTTATAAACTTTTATATAAATGTGAACGATAGAAAAAGCTTTTGCAGTAAGGTTTCAAGATTTCAGAATTCACACTTCGGAGGTCTAGTATTCAACTTCAAGTTTCACATGCTAAGTAATAAAGACATTTATTTCCCCATAAGATGTTACTAAATTAGAAAGGCAAAAGAAAAAATGACCCAGAAGTAGTATATATTCTATTTTTTCATTAGCCAGCAGCTGTAAACTATAGCAAGAAGTTGATAGCCTGTCCTATTCTGTAAGATTAGCAATGATGGAAAGTCTAATATTTCCTTTAATATCTTAGTCCAAACCTTACTTGCTTCATCCCAAATAATTTCTACTTGCTATTATCTTAGTGAAGATGGAAAACAGCAGATCAATGCCCTCAATAAAACCGATACCCAGACGTTTTTCTCTTCTTTTTCCACTTCCCTCCCCACCTATCCTGCGTATTCGGTGAAGGCAGCACCAACTCTCTTGGTATTCTTGACCATGCTATGCCCTTTTACTCTTCTGCTGCTCAGACTAGAGTGTCCTTTCTCTTTCGTTCCGCAAGTGACATGTTTCCTCAACATTGATGACCACAGCTAAAGGTCATCCCTGGGAAAACAGTTTCATTTCTATTTCTAACCCGAAAGTCTCCCTCCTGTTCCTGCTTGTACAACAGAGTATCTTGTACTGAAATAGTTTGTTTAGATGCCAATCTCCAAAAATGATTATAAGTAGTTTTTTTAGCAAAGATATATTTCTATGCCCAGAAGCTAACACAGAGTCTTACACATTTGTGAATACTTTAACAAATAAATGAATGAATGCATAAATGCTTTCTCTCTAAACAATGGTTTTTTAGCTCCTGCTCTACCTGCACCTTTTTATTTCTTTTCATATAATTCCTATGAGGTTTCTTTTTTTTAACAGCTTTTGAACCTTTAATTGAAATATGATAAAGGTGATATCCTGTAATTATTTTTTAATCCATGTCTTTATTATAATTAATCACTTAGCAAGCATTATTACCAAAAGCACTTTATTGGGCTCTGACCAGTAGTGAATAAAACGAAACCCCTGACCTTAAGCCATGGGCTCTGACCAGTAGTGAATAAAACGAAACCCCTGACCTTAAGCCATGTCCTGGTGACACAGTGGTTAAGAGCTATGGCTGCTAACCAAAAAGTTTGACAATTCAAACCTGCCAGATGCTCCTTGGCAACCCTATAGGGTTGCTATGAGTCGGTATCACCTTGACAGAAATGAGCTTGGTTTGGTTTGGTTTTAAGGAAGACAAAGAGCCCTGGTGGTGCAGGGGTTAAGGCAATCAACTGCTAACTGAAAGGTTGGTGGTTCAAAACCACCAGCAGCTACATGGGAAAACGATGTGGCAGTCTGTTTCCGTAGAGATCTAGAGCCTTGGACACCCCATGGGATTACTATGAGTCAGAATCAACTTGCTGGCAATGGGTTTTGTAGGGAAGACAGACCAGAGAAAAGTGAACAAATAAGTAATCATAAAATATGAACCACAGTAAGAGACAAAAATGAAATACAGAATCATGGATTGAGACCTATTTAGATTCAGTGGTTGGAGAAGATTTTACTGTGAAAGCTACTTTTCAGCTGAGTCCATTGCGACTCTTTGTCAATGTCTTCCTTTACATTTTTAAAGCATTTTCACATACACACAATCACAAACACATGCAGTCACTCACACGCACACAGGCACAAATATGGCCAGACTATTAGATACTTGATAATCTGTTTCCTCGGAATTAGCTTCTTGATACCTTTTTGCCACGTTGACTTTGGTTCTTCCTTGGCATTTAGAAATTGATATTTAGTAAATTACATAATTTTAAGTGGTTGTTTAAACAATGAATGAAAATGATATGTGAAGAAATCCAACGGAGAGGGCATGGTCGAGTTGGGAAAATATGCTGTGGCCCAGTGTGATAGCTGAGTGGATTAAACTGCACACTCGGCTAATGTCCTTTGTCCTTTGCTCGCTTGCTAGTACCCCTGAGGCTTTTACTATCCTCCCTCCAAGACTGCACAGACTCCACGAAAGCTGCTGACCAGAAATCTAGGGTCAGAAAGATTCAGAAGCAAGATTGTAGATCTTGTCTCTATGCCTATAAAGATCAGGTTAGGCTGGCAATGAGGAAAATGGAACAGGAAATGAAGGAATCACATGACACAGAAAGAAAAAGGAGAGACTACAACTTTCACAGTAGGAAATGAAGAAGAATTTTCTCTCAGCAGAAGCAAGGATGGAGAGGAGATTCTAAATTCTAGATCTTCCACTTCTGTTCTCAGCTATGAATTAGAAATTTACAGTTGACAAACCTAGACACGTAAGCCTCCTCAGTGTGAACACCTTTGGTATGGATAAATCCATGAAAGGAAAAACCAACTGGCTAAACAATGTGGAATACAGCATAACAATTTGGAAAATAGTCCATAAGCCAGTACGACAGTGGATGCACCTGACTATTACATCGTGATTCGTTAGAAATATCCACCATGTTTTGGTATAGAGAGTAACAACAAGGATAGAAAAAAATGCAAAATTATTGTTAAAGTCATCATTCCACTGGAACATATGTTCAGTCTGTCTTGCAGAGGCCATAAATCTTACTCTCTCTGCTTGGCCAGTTAGTCTTAAACGCTTTGGCCCTGTGGACTTGACGTTTGCAACTTCCTTTACTGTGCATGCATGCAGAGATTCCAAAGTCTAATCGAAGTAGAATTCCTACACTTCTGTAACATGGGAGTGTGTTCATAGTAAAATGAGCTAAACTCCATGGCAGTCTCCATGGCATACGCTCTTGGAATGGATCACATTTAAGTGGAATACATGTTTTGCTTACAACTGTAAGTTTGTGAAGTGCTCTGTTTCATCTCTCCATTCACATTTGTTATCAACATGTTATTAATGCTTATTGCATAACTTTAAATTAATAAAATGATTTCAGAATGTGTCATGTTGTTGTTGTTAGGTGCCCTTGAGTCAGATCCAACTCATACTGGTCCTGTGTGCAACAGAATGAAACATTGCCTGGTCCTGCACCATCCTCATGATAAGTGCCACACTATGGCATTAAATCTCCTGCCTAGTCAGGTATATGAGTAATGATTTTTCTATATACTTCGAAAGGGTCCATCCAAAGAAATCAATAAGACCAAATGTTACACAGAACCTGGCATTTAGTTCAAAACTCAAACCAGATAGACCTGACTTAGTTTATTCTTCCTAAAATATATCCTCCTGCAGTTCATTTTCAATATGGGTAAGTTAAGCTTTATAATTTTACTTTAAGAGCAATATTTGTTCCCTTTATGGAAATTGCCAGTCCTTATAAATTTTACCCCTGGTTGAAGAATAATACTAAATTGTTTGTTGATAGCTTAACAACAAATCCTCTAGGAAATACTGGAGATGATGTCTGTAGATTCTTTGGAGAAGAAAAATCCATCAGGTATTCCTAATAATGATGGAGTGGAAGGAATGAAAGGAAATCAGATTATCATACTAATTCTTCTTTCTTTTCTCCCCACCTCCTTTTCCACTTCTAATGAGGCTGATCCCATCTTTGCCTTCACCTTATAAAGTTGACATAGGTATAAATGAATACTAAGTTGGGCCATCTTAAGGATATTTGTAGCCCAAGAAAAGAACACAGTTACACAAATTAGATTTCCAATAGATTAAATATATAAAGGAAAGTTTTGGGAAATGTCATATCTTGTGCTTCTTGTATTCTCATAATGGAATCCTCCCCTCCCCCCATCCCTTTCAGCCCCCATTTAGTCAGATGTGTGAACATACAAAAATAAGAATTGATTATTACTCTGCAAATGTATTTTATAGATCATGCACCATTTCTACGTTAGGTCCATCTCCCATGTTAGGTCTATCCCCCATTCTTCAATAAATATTCATTGAGCATCTACTATACAATATGCATGAGAATGGCTCTAGGTACACAGAGGTGTGCCACCAGGAGATGACTTACTCTCCTCATGGAGCTTCACACATAACTGAATCTCCCACTTCATACCTGCATAAACCCTCTGAGGTACATATGTCATTATTTTTACCCTAGTAAGAGCATCACAAACCTATTCTTAAGACAAGTAAATACATAATGAGGAAGGCAGGAATTCTGGTTATACCTTTTCCAGATTCCAGAGTCAGAGCTGCGCCACACTGTGCTGCTTTTCACAGCAATGCACCATGCTCGGTGTAATACCTGGGCAGGAAATAAGAATTGAAGCATTAAATTGCCAGATATGAGTGTTGATTTTATATATACCTTTGGGCTTGGACAACCAAAAAACCTTCTTTTAAACATAATTTGAAAACATTTTATTTCCTAATTTATCTAGTATTTTAATAAAATCTTTGTACCCTTCTGTCATATCTTCCACCACCAAAAGCCTCTAATTTAGTCTAGACAAATAAGCCTATTGTAAATTAAACTCGATGAAAAGTGAATTTTCAAAAACTAATTTTGATTTGGAAGTACTTTTTCATTGCACCTCATTCCTTTCACAACTTTCCATGCCAACTCAAAAATTATTTTACGGTCCATTATTGGTTGTAATCAATTATAAAATGAAATACATAAACCCTAACGTAAAGGTAGATCCTAAATGTAAAGGGCATCTGATAGAAGGAACAAAGACATAGGATGACAGAGATGTGAGAAGGCACACAAATGGAATTCTTTGATCACTTCGTATGGTGCTCTGAAAAAAATGCAATAGAAGCATAGGAGAAAAAGTAACTGTGCTGATGTCTAGTTCATTCCCTTCATGATGAGGATAAGAACTCTGATGCCCAGAGAGATTGAAGGATGTGACCTCAGTTGTACAACTCTAAGTAGAGGAGCAGCTTGTTCTTGTTAGTTGCCATCAAGTCTATCCTGGCTTTTAGTGATCCCATCTGTGCAGAGAAGAACTGCTCCATAGCGTTTTCAAGGTTGTGACCTTTTGGAAGCAGATTGCCAGGCCTTCCTTCTGAGGTGCCTCTGAGGGGGTTCAAATCATCAATCTTTCAACTACCATTTATGCCACCCAGGGACTCCTACTGGAACCCATTCCTTCTCTGAGGAAGAGAACAGAATCTCAGAGTTAAAGGGTACAAACAGATAGCAGGGTGCTGGTTTGTCTGATTGGTGGAAGTTTAGTGGGATTGTTTCATGAGATTTGGAGAGGGCACTCACCACTGGCACTCTGGTCTCTGGAGAGTTCTCTGATAGATCTACCTTGGAGAAAACTAATCATGATCCTGTATTATTGAAAGAAGACAGAAGAGGAACGAGTCACAGGTTTTCAAATAGTAATAAAAAACAGCCACTTAGGATACAGAGAGATTGTCAGCTGAAAGCAGAAAGATGACATTAAAAAAAAAAAAAAAAGGTTCGTAGCAGATTATTTTAACTGTAGCTGCCTAGGGAAAGTAATAGATACTTTTTTTTTTAAGTAGAATGCTTAGAAAACAGCAGTGGAGAATAACCCAGATTTTGTAGGTAGGAAGATATGAATAGTAATATAAGCTTTGTTGCTAACTAACTGTGTAACAAAGAGCTGTTTACTTCATTTTACTGAGCCCTGAATGACTGAATAATACCTGCTTTGAAATATTTGTGTAAGGGTTAGGGATATTCTAAAATAATAAAGGAGAGCAACTATCGAATTATAGCGTTGTTATTTTATAATATAGTTAGGGATTTTACTAAAGAACAAATAAATTGTCCCTGTTCTGAGCACATGAAGAAACAACAGGCGATGGCAGCTGACTTCAATTTTGTCACTTCAAGTTTTTAAGGATGTAAAGCATAGATGGTGATTAAAGGCATCTCACCTCCCACTATTCTTCCCATTGTAACCCCTTATGCCCATAATTGCCCATAATTAGGACCAAGCTGGGTGTGTCACGATTTTGATTAACTGGCTACTAATTGCAATATCATTGAGTGGTTTTCCTCATCTACATTTGATAGCAGAGCTTGATAACGCTATCTCTGGAAGCTGCTTGCACTGAGGCAGGAAGCTGGCCCAAGCAAGATTCCTGGGGTAAAGGTCAAGATGGAGAGAGGGCACAGCTGCACAGAAATCAGGACAGACACCAACCAGTATACTCATGGAACACTCAAACTGGGTTGCCACCCAGGAGTATTGCAGAATTGTCAGCCACCATCGACTTTAGACTTAGGTCAGGAAAGTTAATTTCCATGCTTAATTGGTTTTCAAAATCTCCAGGAAGGTTTTTGATATCCTGAGATTCTGATTTTTCTATGATTTAGTAGACAGAAATGCCTTATTAAATATTATCCATGGGCTCATTTTTAGCACACATGATAGGATATGGTCTGGAAAGACCAATGAGAGGGAAATAAATATGAATAATACTTAAAGATAAAAGAAAATTTTTATCCTTATAAAATCGACCTTCCCTTTTGCTGATAATGTTGTAAGTTGCCTTTAAAACTCATGTAATTATTTTTAAATATAAGTAAATTTTGAAAGCTGAACATTTTTCAAAATGATCCAACAAGTATAGAGTATATCTGCAGACTGAGATCACACAAAGAGGTATTTGAAAATGGTTATGACTTGAGGAAAATAAAATTTTTATAGTCTCTGTTTGTAAACCTAGAAATAAATCTTAGTAAAGGTCAAGAAAAAGAGGTGTCAATGAAAAAAAAAAAAATACATCTACCTTTTCTCTTGAAGTTAATGAGACAAGGAATACCTAAGGATTCCTAACACATAAATGAAAATCCTTGCTTTTTCTTCATTTTTTCCCTTGATGTTCCAGTGTTCCTTGGTTCTTGTAGTGTTTATTGCTGTTGTTTTTGCCACAAGGTATTCGGCCTCACGTAAGTGATTTTCTGATTGACAGAGTTATCTGTGGTTTGGAAAACACAGCCCAGAACTAGAGCATTAGGGGATTCAATGAGCAGATGTTAAACGTAATCCAGAGAATATTTCTCTTCATAAACCTCTAATCTTCCAAATTCAGAATTTTTCGAGAGGTGATTTAGGCAGATTCTCTCTGCTCTTCATGTTTCTATGGAGTTGTCTCTCACCTGCTTAATTGCTTCTTTGCCAAATAAAAGAAACACAAAATTCACGTTCCAACTTCCCCTGTGAGGGGAAAAAAAGTTTCCTATTTGAGTTTCTACACTTTTGTTCACTTTTCTTGTAGGGTAGGGAGTTAGTATTAGAGCTGAAATGAAACCCTTAGTGGATTTTTCAGACTCTTGAATATATACACTGCTATCCCGTCCTGCTAAGTTCTGCATTTCCTCCTTGTTTGCACAGTTCCTTGAATACCTCAGCTTTTTGACAAGTATCTTTCCTTTGTCCAGCCTCATGGCCATAAGGTTTCTTTTGGCTTTAAGTCTGGCAAGAGACTAGAAACAAGAATAGAGAATATGAATACACTCATTGCCGTCAAGTCAATTCCAACACATAGCCTGGTGGTGTAGTGGCTAAGTGCTATAGCTGCAAAACAAAATGTTGAGATCCACCAGGCGTTCCTTGGAAACTCTATGGGACAGTTCTAGTCTGTCCTATAGGGTCGCTATGAATATGAATATAGGTATGCTGAAACCCTGGTTTAAGAAAGTGATAACATTAATATGAAAAGAGGGAAGGGATAGGCTATTCAGGACAAAGGGAAATATATTTTATGTGTATCTGGGTCCTCGGCTTGATATCCTATAGAAGGTATATTTCCATATAACTGTGTGGCCTCCTGGATTAATTATTTTAAGACAAGATTTAGCCAAGTATAAAGAGCTTGATGTCAGCAGCAAAGCTTCAGACATAGAAGTGGGGTAGTGATGCTTAATGCAACATAGTACCATCATCAAAGTTCATTCCTCTTCTAGCCACAGAGCAAGTTCTTATATTTTCCACTGGACCCTAGGAAAATAGGTCTGTGAAGAAAATTTTTTCAAGCAATCACATAATGGGAACAGAAGTATTTCTTTCAGATTTCTTCCCTATGAATGTTTGTTACCGCAAAGAGATTTTTTGTTTGGGTACCACCATCAAGTTGAAAAGAACCAACACCTAGAGAGAGGATATAGACCACCAGGGGAAAATAGAAGGACCCAGCAGGAATTCTTGAAGAAAAACTCTTCAGAATTCTGTAAGAAGCTAAAGATTATGTAGTAGCAATTGGGGTTGGTTATGTAGTAGCAATTGAAATTTAAATTATACCATAGATTTCCTTGATCAGTACAAACTTCAGCTTCCTTTTACAATCTCTTTTCTAGTTAACAGTTTGGAAAACTAAATACTACCTTTCCTGGATTCCTGTGTCCTTGAAGCTGTAGATGTGATTTTGATTCTATTATCAAATTTAATGAGTTGAGAAGCAGGATGCGAGACATTCATTTTCAGGTACAGATTGTTGCAGAAATTCCCTGGCTGTGAAACTAATATCCTTGTCTTGGTTTCCCTAACAAGCTGAGTATTCAGGATCATGACAGGAACAGCAGTTCCATATCTGTCCAATTTTGTCATGTGGTTTGGGAGTATGCCTGCAAGATCATCCTCAAGTGTGTATCTTCACATTTCACATTTATTAGGGATTATGCTGCTTTTTTTCTTTTTTTTTTATAATCCAATTGCTGTTGCTGAGTGCTTTCAGTTAGGTTCCAACGCTTACCAACCCTGTGTACAACAGAATGGAACACTGCCCAACCTGCGCCATCCTCACAGTCATTGTTATGCTCGAGCCCATTGTTGCAGCTACTGTGTCAATCCATCCAGTTGAGGGTCTTCCTCTCTGGCTCTGTCCTTCTACTTTAGCAAACATGATGTCCTTTTCCAGGGACTGGTCCCTCCTGGTTACATGTCCAAAGTATGGGAGATGTAATTTCACCATCCTTGCTTCTAAGGAGCATTCTGGCTGGACTTCTTTCAAGACAGATTTGTTAGTTCTTTTGGCAGTCTATACTATATTCAATATTCTTCACCAACACCACAATTCAAAGGCGTCAATTCTTCAGTCTTCCTCATTCATCATCCAGTTTTCACATGCATATGAGACGATTGAAAACACCATGGCTTGGGTCAGGTACACCTTAGTCTTCAAGGTGACATCTTGCTTTTGAACATTTTAAAGAGGTCTTTTGCAGCAGACTTGCCCAATCCAATGAGTCTTTTTTATTTCTTGACTGCTGCTTTCATTGGTGTTGATTGTGGATCCACGTAGAATGAAATCCTTGACAACTTCAATCTTTTCTCCTTTTGCTTATTGGTCCATTTATGATGATTTTTGTTTCCTTTATGTTGAGATGTAATCCAAACCAAAGGCTGTGGTCTTCCAATTAATACTCTAAAAAATCTGTTTTGGATTAAACTAGCTATAGAAGTAGCCATTTTATGAAAGTGAACTCTGAACCAATATATACAGCCAGTGTGAGTCCATCGTTACCTAAAGCTGCTGAGATATAGAAGACATTAAACTGCATATGCCCAAGAAACAGAAGTGGATGAAGCTGGCACATTGAGGAGAGTATACACATAAAAAGGAGGAATCAAATTGAGCACAGACATGTCACAAACAGCTTACACACATATCAAAGATCTCACTTAAGGATTCTGACTGGAATATTGTCTGTGGATGCCTGGGGCCTACACGTATTCCTCCCAGCCTCACTGAAGGTCATTGAAATCTTGTCATTCATTGCAGGTAAAGTCAATAAGTATACTATGTCCACTCTGATGTGCACAACTCTTCACTCTCCTTAACTTCCCGACCTCTCTCCACTGTGTTAAAAAAAAAAAAAAAGTACAATTATGCCACATCCAGATCTCATTATCCATCAGAAATTCTTCAATTTTAAAACTTTATTTATTTTTCTCATAATATACCGTCACCCCTATTGAGTTTTGTTTTGAACAACAAGGCTGGTTTTTTGTTTTCAGATTTTTAGCTACCTTAAAAAAAAAAAAATTTTTTTTTTTTTTTTTTTATCTAGAATCATAGTCGACTATTTTTCTCTGATTTCATTTGTTTTACTTTTTGGTGTTGATCAGATATTCAGCTATTTTGACTGTTCTCTTTCCTGCCATTGAGTTGACTCTAACTCATGGTGACCATATATACGTTTAACAAACAAAATACTACCAGTCCTTTGTCGTCCTTATGATTGCAGGCATGTTCAAGACTATTGTTCTAGCTATTGTACCAATTCATCTCACCAAGTGTCTCCCTCACCTCACTCACCTTCTCCTTCACCAAACATGATGTCCTCCTCCAGAGATTAATACCTTCTATTGATGTGTCCAAAGCCAGCAAGTCAGACAGTGCTCATTAGTGATCCATAAGGTTTTCATTGGCTAAATTTGGAAGCAAATAAGGCCTTTCTTCCTGGTCTGTCTTAGTCTGGAATCTCTTCTGAAACCTACCCACCATGGGTGACCCTGCTGGTATTTGTAATACCAGTGGACTAGCTTCCAGCATACAGCAACAAGAAAGCCACCACAGTATTACAAATTGACAGATGGGTAGTGGTTCCTTTTTTATAAGGGGGCCATTTTCTACTCATTCAGGACAAACTGTCCTATCAAATGTGGACTGAGACCTCTTCACAGTTATCTTGGCAATAATTTTATTAATCTATACTTGGTTTTAAAATTCACTTCAGTGGTCTTTTATTCATTGCAAGCCAACAAAAAATCTACTCTACGCTTCACTCCTAAAAAACCATCTGCCTTTCTATTGCCCAAAGGAGATAATCTTAGCATAGGAAGGAAGGAGAGTCTCCCGATTTGTTTCTATGTTAAAATCAATATTATCACACATCATCTCCTGCCTAAAGCTAATTTCCCATATGAATACATGACCTTTTGTCCCTTTTCCTCCGAGACCCTCCATCAATTATCACCTTTCTCATTTATATTTTCAAGTTGCTGAAATCCTATTGGCCTTTCCCCTTACCATATGTAAATAAGTCCAAGCCTTCATTTTCTTGAAAAACAAATGAAAAATTGAGAAAACAAAAAGAAGACTTGGTACCCTCCATTTTAAAATAGGAATTTGACAATTGGATAAGATTACTCTATGAGCAGCAAGTACAATAGATGAAAGAGGGATGCCAATGAGACCAGAAAGGAATTATAGGATTTCAGGAAAGGAGGATAAAGTCATGGCAGGGGCAGGAATGTATGTGCAGATACAAACGGGAAAAGAAAGAGAAAAAAAAAAAAAAAAACAGTATATAGTAACAGTGTCAAAAAGAAAAAGCTAGAGTAAGGAGAGGGACTTGATTTGCTGCTCTGTGATACAAAACTTTGCAGTGAGAGAGAGGTAGAGAGTTTTGTATTTTTTCTTTAATTGCTATTGTTTTTGTGAAAGAATTTTCTGAGAACATTTATATAAAGCCAGAATGAATATCTACAGTAATTCTTTTCCTTCTGGTAATAGCTTGTATTTCAGGCTCTTCTTGGTTTCTATTTATTTCAGTTTCATATATACTGTATCTAACACCAACATTTGTTTACAAAAATGGCTTAGGGAGACTACACTTATAACCCAAAAAAACAAACCCAGTGCTGTTGTGTTTCTTCCGACTCATAGAGACCCTATAGGACAGAGTGAAACTGCCCCACAGGGATTCCAAGGCTATAAATCTATAGAAGCAGACTGCCACATCTTTCTCCCGCTGAGCAGCTGGTGGGTCCAAACTGCCAAACTTTTATGACAGCTGTAAAAGAATTTCTGAGAATGGAAACAAAGTTAAAAAGAATACTAGAGTTTTATTGGATCAATGATTGTGGATCTGGGAACACACAGCCTTAACTGCATTTTGCAGAGGTTCATTAAAATATCATTCCAAATCCCTTCTTCTCAGAAATGTTTGTTTGCTTATGAAAACAATCATTGCAGTTTTTTCTGGGAGGTGGCGGGGGGGGGGGGGGGGGAGGGCTGTGCCTGCTGAGCGTCTGCCTATCTGGAATGGAGTAGTTAAAAAGCAGGAACTGTTGATCATACATAAACCTACAGAAACAAGCTAATTTCTATTTCTAAAAGTTAGGTCACTTATCATCTTAAACTTTTGCCCTGTGAAACCAGGTAGTAGCCATGCTCTTCTCGCATGGCATAAGGGACTCCATGTTGGTTTCAGCTTTTACAGCCACACAGACGAGTGCTCAAATTTTAATATAATTAAAATCTTTTTTTTTATTAAAGAACACATTCCTATGAAAATTTAAACAATATAGACATTTAGAATGTAAATGTCTCATAATTTAGATGAGTGTTGGAATAGGGATGATTGATGCCGCTTGAATACACTTGCTTGGTTGTAAAACACAGCGTAGTTTTATATTATCACTGAATCTTCTGAACACAAAGCTGCTGCGTCAAAAATGGCTGCTTTGTGTCTCAATTTATCAGTTACATGGTTTAGAAGTAAATTCATGAAACTCCAGTACTTGAAGCATGGACAATGTTTAATAAAGTTTAATGACTCAAAAAAAAAAAAATGGTACAGTTTAGGTTATGAAGCTGGGGCTATAACATGCAATTATAATTGAAGGGGTGATTTGCATAAGTAAAGAGCAATTATGTAATTTGAAATTTAGCCACGTTACTAACCTCAACTGAAAGTGTTAATCTTAATATCAGAAGCAGTCCCCAGATTACAAATGAGTTCCATTCCTAAATCTGTCTTTAAGTCAAATTTGTACGTACAGAACAGTTAAGTACAGTTTATATTTAATGTCAGTCAAATGTTTGTCTTAGTATACAGTATACAGTGTACCTTTCTAGGCATAAAAAAAAAATTAAAGGAACTCTTCCAGATACACTAAAACATCTTTAACATAATAACGCAGTAATAATAATAATATATTGATGTGCATGGCAAGGTAGAACCTGTTTGTTATTATGAACCACTGTATATGCCATCTGGAAACCCTGGTGGTGTAGTGGCTAAGTGTTATGGCTGCTAACCAAAAGGTCAGCAGTTCAAATCCACCAATTGCTCTTTAGAAACTCTATGGGGCAGTTCTATTCCGTCCTATAGAGTCGCTGTTAGTCGGAATCAACTGAACTGCAATGGGTAATGGGTATGTACCTTCTCTACAGTTGAAAAGATACCTACAGGGCAAACGTTACTTACAATACTCAGAAGATTCTGTTCTGTAAGATCTTTGATACCAATTAGATACTTTATTGTAGGCTCTGAACTAAGGCATATATGTTGTACCACCAGGCCCCATTTCTACTGGATTTGAACCCTCCTCAGCAAAAGCAGGGAGGCTTAGGGACATGGGTAAGGTGGTGTTAGGGCAAGATGGATCATCCCCCCCATCACCTCTTCTCCAGGCCTATCAACCCCATGCACCAACTATGAGACCTCTGCCTCAAGGTGCTACGGAGAAAGTGCCACTCAGGATGTGCTAAGAGCGAGCCCACGGCCCTCTGTTGGGAAGAGGACACTTAGGAAAGCCCAAATCTGATATTCTCCATGGACTCATGGAATCCAGAGGTCAGGAATCTAAGACTGCTCCCTCCTTCCCCCACTTCCAGCAGCCAAAAGGCCAAGAACCGCTGCAATAGCAAAATTCCATGTGTGTAAAGCACAAAAAAAAAAAAAAAAAATTTTTTTTTTTTTTTTAAAGCACAGGAAACAGGAGCCCGGAGAGGTGCCGCAACGGTCCCGGGCTGCACAGCATGGAGATCTGGTGGGATGGGGTAGGGTGGAGCTGGGTAAGGGGGCACCTCGGAAGCACACTCAGTGTACTGGGAGAACACACAGAGCATGACATCCGTGTCCCAGGCGCCTGCCACCACCTGCAGGTGCACAGTGTTTGGGTGTCCGGGTGCACAGTGGGTCCTCGGGTGGCCGCTGGTGGGAGGCAGGCTGTTGCGACATGATGCACCCAGCCGAGGCCCACAGCAGCAAGTGCGGAGCCCACAGGCACCTACCTCCCTCAAAGCTTGAAAAGGGCTGGCCCTCTGCATACAGTAAGCACCACCACTCAGCTCCACGTGGCGGGCCTGGCCAATCAGCACTCCACAAACCTTGTGGCCCGCCTACGTGAGGCTGTGCACCCAATAGGGAGGAGCCGTGTAGCTCCGGATTTGTCAACAAGAGAAGGCCGTAGGGAGGAGAAAGACTAGAGCATCTTGAGTGGCCCGACCCCCCATCCCTTTCCAGCTCTCTCTGAGTCAGTTATTTCCTGATAGGCTTTATTGGGGTCGGTGCTAACTAAGGATTGTACCCAAGTCGGATGTTTGTAACACCAGGGACTGCCTGTATTTATGAACCAAAGCAAGTGTTTTTTTTTTTTGTTTTTTGTTTGTTTTTTTGCTGAGTTGCCAAAACAGCATGTGGAAAATCACATTTTATTTTAGCAATATGTAAGAGAATGAGAATCAGGCTAACTATACTTCTCAGGTAGGCTTCCAATTTAAATATGGTATAGCATTTTTTTTTTTTGAGAACTGATCTGTCAATCAAAAAAAAAAAAAAAACCTTCTGGTGAAAGGGGTGTTACCAGGTAACTTTGCTGACATGAGACATTGTGTAAAGAGAATTTAGACACTGAGGGGCAGTGAAAGACACAGAAGTTGCTATTGTTTATACGTAGTAATGGAAACTCTGGTGGCGTAATGGTTAAGTTCTTCGGCTGCTAACCAAAGGGTCGGCAGTTCGAATCTGCCTGGCGCTCCTTGGAAACTCTGTGGGGCAGTTCCCTGTCCTGTAGGGTCGCTATGAGTTGGAATCGACTCGACGGCAGTGGGTTTGGTTTTGGTTTATACCTAGTAATTAAAAGTATTTTCCACTTGTATTAAAGGAATAAATCCTAATATAAAATCTTAAAATATATGTTACCGTGTAACATCTTAAAAACTGGGTTTATGAATGTATCTTGCTTTGTACAGCTGGATATCAAAAATTTCTTAATGATTTCATGTGTCAGCATTGGGTAAGCTTAAAAATGGGTGAAAGGAGGTTAGAATTTAAAACTCAAATCTAATTTCATAAAAGTAAATGAAGATTTTCTTTATCTAAAGCCTTTTTAACCTATAATAATGAGCACAGCATTCGAGATGGCTTATGAATGACAATGTAATCAGCTGGTAGCTGAGTTCAGTATATGATTATGTTACTTGTATAAACGTGTTATGGCGGCCCAATGTAAATGAGGCTCTGACAAGATATGTAGCTTATCCAAAATGGAATCCAGGATTCAAATGTCAAAACATTAGGGGAAAAAAAATATTCTAGGGGAACTGACATTTTTCTACCTTGCAGAACATTTTTTCTAGAATATAATTTGAAAATTGAATTGATTTTTAGCATAGGTGTTTGTTAAATTATTGATAATAAAAAAGAATACATAATCTAGATTGGACTTGCTGCACCAATGTGGATGATATAATAAAGCCACAGCAGTATTAATAAAATAGAAACTCTCTGGCTTGCTCCTGCATTGGCCTCAAAAGCCATCCTTTTTGTTACAATAAACTACTGGGGCATTATGGTCCACCATTTCTTGTCCCCCCAAACTCATATCATCTGGTTGGTATGCCTTTGTCCTAGCTCACTTTTTAATATATCTGTGCTGTTGAATTCTAACCATTCCTCTATTCTGATGGACAGCTTACCTCTACCTGGTATTATTTTACTAAATGGTGAAGCAGTGCTGTTTCATGCTTTATTTCTTTTGGAGATTTTAGTCTTATGATCCTTTTTTTTTTAATTAAAGCCTATTTATACTGAATGCTTGGCTGAAATAAAGCAAAGCAAACAAATCTAATAACCTATGCTGCTCCACGCTCTAATTTATCCTTCAGCTGTGTTCAATGACTATTCACTGCTTCATCTGGATGAATAATTTCCCCCATCTTGCTCCCTAGATGGATACAGAAAACCTTCTGTATTTTGACATTTTAGAGACAATTAGACCGAAATTCCTACATCACACTAATATATCTAATCATTTTTTTGGGGAAATAAATAACCCTCTTTCACAATTCTGACCCTAGTGTAGATTACTGACTGGCCTTCTAGACACTAATATTTTTATCTGATATATTAGAGACAAATAGCTATAGTCCAAACTGCAAATGAGAATCCAAAATCCTGTAAAATCAACCATCCACTATTTTTTTTTCTTTTCCTTGCATGATACCAGCTTAATTTTCAGTCTTTTTTAATAATAAAACTGCTTATTTCTATCAGTCAGCAAATACTTATCTTTTTATGGCATCTGATAAACATGATAGTAAAATTACATTTTAACTTCAAGATAATAAATATCAAAACATTTTCAAAATTTTCCTGAGAGATTAATTTATTGTAATGCAATATTCAAAATAACAACTTTTTTTGAAGTACTGTAGATACAAACTTTTCACAACTGAACCCGTTGATGAAACTAAAGAAGAACACCACCACCACCAGTTGCCATGGAGACAATTCTGACTCCTAAAGACCCCGTATGTGTCAGAGTAGAACTGTACTCCACAGGGCTTTCAATTGCTGATTTTTTGAAAGTAGATCACCAGACCTTTCCTCAGAGGCATTTCTGGGTGCGCTTGAACCTCCAACCTTTCAGTTAGCAGCTGAGAACGTTAACCATGCGCACCACCCAGGGACTCCAAGGAAAAGCAGTATCACACATATATAGATGCAGTGCGATACATGATATTCCACTGGGTCATGAATCAGAAGAACTGGGTTCTCATCATTTAAATTCTCTGGTTCTCATAAATTCATTGTGATCAGCTTTGACAATAGCAATCTGTTTCAACGGTACTTTTTAAATTTAGTTAGTAAATAGCATCTTGTAAACATACAGATTAGGGGTAGTCTGGCAGCTGGGTAAATACCTATTTGTGATTTTTTTTCAGGTTTAACCATAAGCAATTATCAAAGCTCACAGGGAAAGCTGCTCTTCCAACATCAGACTTACTGCACAGCCAATGAATGCATTGAAGTCTCTGGGAAAGTTGTAGTCAAAGACTCGGGTCCCCAGGCCAGCCCATGTTCTGCATTTGTCTGCATTTCGAACCCAAGTGCCTCCATAAAATTCTAGAACCCTTTTTAATCAAGGGTCCCTTGGCAGGGAGGGCCCCCCTACATCTCTATTGATCCATCTGACTCTGTTCTTGTAGTTCCATTCCATGGAGGAAAAGGTAGCAGTGGAGTAGGGGAGCTGGCACTTTCTCCAGGGTGACCTCTTCCTTCTACTACTGCAGTAAGTGAGGAAAGGATTGACTGCTACTTCCATTGGGACTTATTGTCATAACTGGCCACTCTGACACCTAGGAGTTCAGTTCCCTGAAAGATTAGTATAGAAATTCTTGTGAGGAAAGAAATGAAAACTCAAAACGCAACAAATGTGGTTAAAGTAAGCAAGTATAATTTCCTTTTTTTATATGAAATTTGAATTAGATATTTAAATAAAGGTATGAAAGCATCAATGTAAGGCAGGGGTTACATCAAACATATATGCTTGAAAAATGATTTGCAAAGGGAGGAGCCAGAAGAGTAGTCACAGATATGCAAGCATTTCGGTTCTGTTGTTGAGCTTACGGCTGTGCTGATATTCAGTGTGGGCCATCCACACATGCCTCTCCCAGAGACTGATACACACGCCTCAGCAAGCTCAATACTCAGAGAGACCATAATGTCTCAGAGGACACACAGACCATTTCTCAGCAACATTTGTTTCAAGACAAGAGGCGGAAAGATTGACATCTTTCTTTGTGTTAAGCATGCATATAAAAGAAAGAAATTTGTACCCATACTCATTGCCGTCAAGTCTATTCCAGCTCATAGCGACCCTATAGGACAAAGTAGAACTGCCTCATAGGGTTTCCGAGGAGCATCTGGTAGATTCGAACTGCTGACCTTTTGGTTAGCAGCCATAGCTCTCAACTACTGAGCCACCAAGGCTCCTCCAGAGAAATCTGTAGTAGTAAAATTGAAAAATAATTATCCATTATAATGAGAATATTTTCATTTCATAATTTATTAGACAATATTTTAAAATTATTTAGAAAGATATGAAGAGTCTCCAAGTGGCATTTTTTTTTTATTTAATCTCAAAGCAGAAATATAGTTTAGATGAATAATAATCAAATGAAAAACAGTGCACTGAGTTGATAACATCTGTAATGGCAACACAACTATTTTCCAAATCTGAGGTTTTATTTTGATTAAATTCATGCTCAATTGATAATGGATGCATGTAATAAAATTTTAATCTTTCATCTTCTTTGATAATCACATGCACTTTTTTGTATGTATTTCCATGTTAATTCCATCAGTTGTTTCATTTATGAAACTTGCACTCAGTCACTGGGGGTAAATGGTTATAGTAATAGGTTAGTTGCATAATGTTTCATGGTTTACAATGTGTTTTTTAAAATGTAGTATTTCATTAAATCATCAAAGCAACTTGGAAAATAGTATTTTTATTATAATTTAAATAAGAATGCTGAAAGTCTAGGAGAGAGCAATGTTAATTATCCATAAGTGGCAGGTCTTCTCACTTGTAAAACAAACGTCTGAACCTATATTTTCTAAATCTCAATGTTCCTTATTCTATAGGATATTATTCATTGGCCACAATCTCAATGAAATCTTGCTCAGTCTCTGTTGTTAGTTTCTATTAAGTAGGCTCCGACTCACAGGGACCTTATGTATAACAAAACATCGCCTGGTACTGTGCCATCTTAATTCCTATATGTTTGAGCCCATTGTTGTGGCCACTGCATATTTTTGAGTGCCTCCCAACCTAGGGGGCTCATCTTCCAGCATTATATTAGACAACATTTGGTTGTGACCCATAAAATTTTCATTGGATAATTTTTAGAAGTAGAACACCAGGCCTTTTTTCTGTCTTAGACTGGAAGCTCTGTTGAAGTCTTTCCACCGTGGATGACCCTGCTGGACTTTGAAATACCAGTGGCATAGCTTCCGGCATCATAGCGATACAAAAGCCATCACAGTACAACAAACTGACTGTTGGTGAGTTCACTTCCTATTCGCCTTTAATGTCAAAATAAAAGTATTCCCATTTAAGTCATAATGTCTAGTTTTTTTTAAGGTTAGGATGCAGTTTAATTACTAAGGAGCAAACCAGTAGTTCTGAATTACTAAAAAGGGCACAGACCCCAGGGCGTTGCTTCAGCCAAGTGAGGAAAAACATATTTGAGGATATTTTCTTTGTTGTCATAAAAGAATTCTCTGAGCGTCAGATAAGTCCTATCACTTCGGGGGGTAGAGGTGGTTAGAATCAAAGTTCATGAAATTTCATAAATAGCCACAAATAAAAGCTATTTTAAAGTTTTAAAATTTGCCTCTGTATATAATATTGAGTCTGTAAGATGAATGATATGAATTCAGAAAGAGTTAATTCGCTGGTTACAGAGCCACTTTACTTCTCCTATCTTTTACCAACACAGGGACAATTACATTTTCTTGAATTTACTTCTCAAATGTAATCTTAAGAGTTTTTTTTTTTTTAATACTTCCACAGAATTAATTAAATCTAACATGTAACAAAATTGTTCAGTTTTCCAGGCATCATGAGAGAATAAATGCTGCTGTTAAGGAGTAACACCAATGCCAGCAGTTCCATTTGCAACAGTATTTCAAAATATTGGTCTGGTGTTAACGTCCTAGGGTTTACAAACAACACAGAGAGACTGAACTATGTTAAACCCAAAACCGATCTCCAACTCTTACCCTTGCATTTGTGTAAATGCAGAAAGTGCCTATGTATTTTAGTAGAAGAATAAAATCATTCATATTTTGGATCAAATTATGACAGGGTTAAGTAAAATTAAAATGCATATCCTTGGTAAACACATTAATTCACATCTAGCCATGTAATTAGAATGCTGAATTATTAGATGGAGATTAGATGAGTTTTTCTTGGGTGAATGAATATTCACTATATATCCCCAGACACATCCCAATTTCATCAACATTGAATGTGCTCTTCTGTGATCACAGTACTATCCTGATTTATAGTATTTTCCTCACCCACACGTCTGGTATTTCAACCATCCCTATGTCCATCCTATAGCATATGGAAAGCAATGGATTAAACTCCATTTCTTCCCAGTTAACTTTAGTCTATATAACACCCTTTGCTTCAACAATTTGGAATGGTATTGATATCCAAATGTTTTAAATATATGACTATGGTGTAATGCCACTAGAATCACTATGCAGATATTTCCTTCCAAAATGGTTCAGGTTTCTGACAAACAGTTCAGAATATTTAACCAGAAATTTAAAAAAGATTTAAATTGAGAGCCACTAGGTAATACTATTAAATAGTGAAGTCAATCCTACATATTCACCAAATTTGCAAATATATTAGAAATGCAATTAACACTGGTTTAAAATCAGTTAAATAATTCACACAATTGCTAATTTTTATTTTGAGTGGTAATATTTACACATTGTAATTTATAAACATCAAGTACCTTATGCAAGATAGATGATAATATATTAGAAGAGAATATGTAAGATGATAAAAATAAAGAGGAATGTTTCAAATTTACTTTCAACTCCAGCAAGAGGACATCAGTCTGTTTTTAATAATTTTACTCGAATTCTCAGATAGTGGGGATCCCGATTAGATTTCCTCTTTGCTTTGTTTCACTCTCTCTCTCTTCTTCTTCTTTTTTTTCTTTGGTACAATAGATTGTATAATGAAATTGTCAGAATACATAACTAATGACAAGGTAACAAAGCGTCTGTACATCTGAAGTCAAGTGACCTAGTTTCAAAGGACCACTGCCATGCTTAGGAGTATAAAGACCTTCGTCAAGTTACTTAATGATTCTGTGACTTGGTTCCCTCACATGTAGAACAAAAATGATACAGATGCTGCAGCTTTGGAGAGCTCTTTGGTAATTAAATAAGTCTCTGTGAATAAAGCAATAATAACAGCACCTCACGTACCAGTAACCCTTAAGTGGCAGCTAATATTACACAGTGTTTCATAATTTTTGCTGAAAGTATCTATTTAAAATGGTTGCAGTAGATAGGCTTACAGGAGGAAAACTGTCCTCCTTGCCTTTTTTTACTGGGAAGATAAAAAAAGGTTGTAAACAGGTCCAGAATAAAAAATAATTTTAATCTCATAAAAAACATTCTTGGTACTTCCAGAAAAGGAGCTATCATGTAAAATACATTTAATATTGAGATATGAGTTCAAATTCTAGATGCATTACTTATTCTGTGCACCATCATAATACATCATTGGATTTTTCTGTGTCCCAGTGTCCTTACTAGTAAAATGAGTATAATACCTTCTTCTATTACACAGAGTTGTATAATAATCAAATCTTTTTTTAATGTAAGATAAACATTAATATTGAGTATAATTAAACTTAAAGAAAAAATGTGAAATAAATCTGGAATCAGTGTTTTTGCTCCGTAGCACATTTAAATATGCTGGTTGGTAGTAAAAATTTTTTCTTTACCAACTGAATATTTCATCAATTGTGTTTTATAAGCAAGTTGGAAATGATTTTTGCACATAAAATTCAGTTAGGTACCATTTTGCCTACAAATGGGCTTTCTTGAGGGGAGTAGGAAATCTCCCATACTCTTAGTCATATAAATTTTTAAATGTAAATAAATATGCCTTTCAGGAAAGAAATTTGGAAAAATACATGAATACATATATATATATATATATACACCCACTGCCTCAAGTCAATTCCGACTCATAATGACCCTATAGGACAGAGTAGAATTGCCCCCATAGGGTTTCCAAGAAGTGGCTGGTGGATTTGAGCTGCCAACCTTTGGGTTAGCAGTTGAGCTTTTAACCAGTATGCTACCAGGGCATCATATATATATATATGTGTATATATATATATATATATCCCATTGCTGTTGAGTCAATTCCGACTCATAGCAACCCTATAGGACAGAATAGAAGTGCCACATAGGGTTTCCAAGGAACAGCTGGTGGATTCAAACTGCCAACCTTTTGGTTAGCAGCCAAACACTTAACCACTGTGCCACTAGGACTCCACATATAAAATATATATATATATACATATAATATATATATATATAATATATATATTTGAGAAGTCTATTATGAGAAAGCAATCAGAATCAAAGATTTATTTCAAAATTTTAGTATAAGGATGCTCACCCAAGCATTATAAAAAAATAAAAAAAAAAAGCATTATACATTATGCTTAAATTTGGAAAAAAAACTATCCTTCAATGAAATTATTTGTAGCTAAAAACCTAGAAACTGTAACAATCTGTACCAATTGTAAGAAATATTCATATTACATTGGTAAGCGAAAAGCAAGGATTACACAACAGTATTAGTCTCTTATTCTGAGATTGTAAATATACTTATGTGTGTGCACACATCTGCACGTGGGCAGAGGACAAATAGAGAAAAACATGCCAAAACCTTCATACAAGCAGTCCTCACTTTTCACAGTCCTGAAACACGCCAATTTCAGTTACCATCGTTTGGTTAGGGTACTCCCATCCCCTAACAGGAAGGTTGAAATTTCAGTTACCAGAGTATATTACCCAGGTATATTAACTGTGAATAATTGCATCGAGTACAAATTTTGCTGCTAGTTTCAGTCCACACATCACTAAGTAAATAACAGATGTGGTCCATAATCAAGGGCCATTCGCATCACTTCTTCAAAGTCTGTCACATCTGTTATTCCTTTCGTGCACAGACAGCAATCATACCATTGCGTTGCTTCCTTATATATCCATAAGAAACCCACATAACGTTTTACAAAATGAATAACTGAAAGAAAAATTGGATAACAAAGATGAAAGTGAGGTAAAGAACAAAGAGTGATACATCTGGCAGTAAAATCCTAACCAAATATAAGTGGAATATATAAGCCAATAGCTGTCTGCTGCCATTCAGGAGACCTTAGAAATGGAGACGGAGGGATTTAGTGAATGCAAAGTTATCTATTTAAGTGCGAAAAGTCTTTGTGATGAAAAGGATGAAGGTTTCACAGAGGAAATGACATCAGAAAAGCTCTACACCAAGTTACCATTTGGAATATTTCACAACATTGAAAAATAAAACATAGAAAGTTGGCCAAAAATAATTGGCCAAAACATAGAAAAGATCATCGCTCCATAACTGTATATCATAAATTATGAAACAAGAAGAAGGCAAACATTGTTCAAACTATGAGTCTTAGTCACCTAGTGCTGCTACAGCACAAATACCACACGTGGATGGCTTTAACAAAGAGAAATTTATTCTCTCACAGTCTAGGAGGATAGAAGTCCAAATTCATGATGCCAGCTGCAGGGGAATGCTTTCTTTCTCTTTCTGCTGTGGGGAGAGGTCCTTGTCATCAATCTTCCCCTGATCAAGGAGCTTCTCAGCACAGGAAGACTAGAGGCTCTCCTGGTTCCTCTTGCTTGCTGGTAATGAGTTCTCCCTGTCTCTGTGCTCCCTTCTCTCTTCTATGTCTCAAAAGAGATTGACTTAAAACACAACCTAATCTTACAGATTGAATCTTGTTTCATTAACGTAACAGCTTCTAATCCTGCCTTATTAACATTATAGAGGTAGGATTCACAACATATAGGAAAATCACATCAGACGACAAAATGGTGGACAATCACACAATGCTGGGAATTATGGCCTAGCCAAGTTGACACACATTTTTTTGGGGGGGTACAGTTCAATCCATGACGTTATTCTTAAGTTTTTTACAAAGAAATAAAACACATAAATTGTCAATGTTTTCATATTTTAATTAATAGTGTACTAAATGAGTTGGAATTGACTCAACCACAACTAACAACAACAAATGAATGTTAGTGTTACTATTTTTTTTCATTTTCCTATATAATTAATAGTAGAAAAGTTTTTAATATTTTGACAAAAAGTTTAAAGGTCATGGACTAATCATATTTTTTCTCTGATTATTAACATCATTTTTTATGCTTTCAGCTTGCACAGTCATTTTTACAGTCCTGAGATACCATGCAAAATAAACACTGCTTGTACTTAATATTCTCTATTTATAGCTGAAGAGTTGGTGTATGAATTTCATTTCTTACAATGAATGTGCATTACTTTTAGTAAATATATGTATATTAATGAAAATAATATACCTATATATTTCCATGTACACGTAGAAATTAAATTGATTGTTTTAAAACCTACATAAGTTAGGTGGAAGTTGTCCTGTTTTTCATAACATTGATGATAAAAGTATTATGCTAGTTTGGAGTGTTAAAATCATTAACACAAACTAAACAATGAGGCAACCTCAGTAGAAACAACAACAATATTATTTCAAAGCTAAATGCATATCTAGAGAAAAAGTTCAAATATATCAGGGATTCCCAAGAAAGCCATATCCAAATATGACACAGTGATCATATGGCACATATTTATAAAAAGAGATAAAATATACTTGAATTGGTGTAATAAACTTTCATATAAGATGATTTCCATTGAATTGTTATATGACAAAGAGAAATGTTGTAAACCTTTATACCGTTAACCGAACAAGTTTAAAAAAATTGTAAAATCTGAGAAATATAGGGAAGAAAACATTGACCCAGATATTCATTGGATGAAAGAATAACTGTTTTATAAAATCCCTATAATATCAATATTTCTAAATGTTTGCAAGCTGGAAAAATTGTTTTAAAAAAAGTGTGATGAAAGCAAAAGGACTTGAAAGTAGATCTTATCAATATATATACACATAAATACATGTATGTATACTTCGATATACACTATGGTTAGCTATGATCAAGATCATGGGCATATATTATAAAATCCCCAAATCTCAGTTTCCTCCACTATAAAATGACTATACAAGGATATCAGAATCTATGTAGAGGTCCTTAGAAATTTATAATGGGTAATGAATGAAATATTATCTATGTAATCATTTGCTACCTTTGAAGTTTTAAGCAAAAAAATATTCTATCTGTTATTCTCTTAGTCTAATCAAATAAGACGTTGTCTACTGTCTTTATTAATAATATCAAACCTAAAATATACCATGTAGACACTTTTCAGAGATCTGCTTCAAATACATGGTCTGAGAAAATAACAAAACATGAGAGTTTCTTTCTAGTTTCATATTGCTTTGAATTTTCAAAAATAATTTAGATCTTAAACAATGGATCACAGGGTATGTACACTCAACAAGAGTTAATTCTAATATGGGTCAAATATTTTAACCTGTTCTTGATATTTTTGATACATACTGGAGCAAGCATTGTCTAAGTAGAAGGAGGGCAATGAAAGAGTTTCAGCGACAGCTTACTAGACACCAAACTGAACTAACTCACTTTTCATTAACAGGTAATGACAAAGGGTTCTTTATGATTGCATACATGCCACAAAAGCATTTCAAAACTCATGTCACTCTGAAATCAGTGCTTGTTTTATAATTTATAAAATGTTACATCTCATTATTTCCTGACAAGGTGTGTGTAGGGACCAAATCCCCTGCATCCATTCTGTTGTTAGAACAAAAATTTTATTTCTTAGTGTATATCCTGACCTACTAATGCTTGCAAATCTGGATTCATAGTTATTACCTATATTTATCTAAGGTTATATATTTTTCTGTATTATATAATGATATTTGAGGCTCTCTCAAGATAAAGTTTTGACAAGATATTATGCTATAGAACCCTTCTATTTAAACTATTCATTGTATATTTTGGAGACGTGAGTGGTAAAATAATAAGCGAAAAGGAAGGAGGCAACATTTTGTATGCATAATGCAAGCAAAAAGGAGCATTAAATAGTAAATTGACAACTTGGAGTCATATTTTTTTGTTTGAAATTAAGTAGTCCAAGTGTGGTACAGTTATTAAACACAGAAATACTTGACCTCAACAAGCCAGGTTACTTAGGATGGGTTCTCTAGAGAAGCAAAACCAGCAAAGTGTATAAATACACGTATAACCAAAAAAAAAAAACCAAACCAAGTGCCATCAAGTTAATTCCAACTCATAGCGACCCTATAGTGACCCTATAAGACAGAGTAGAACTGCCCCATATAGTTTTCAAGGACCGCCCTGTGGATTCAAACTGCCGACCCTTTGGTTATCAGTCGTAGCTCTTAACCACTACACCACCAGGGTTTCCAAATACATATATGGAGAGATTTATATCAAGGAAATGGCACACGTAGTTGTAGAGGCTGGAATGTCCCTAGTCCATGGGTCAGGATAGAGACTTCTCCTAATTCACAACGCCACAGGGGCTGGTGAACCCCAGATCCTCAGGTCAGAGAGAAGGGCTCTAGCTCACAGGCTTGGACCATCAACAAATTCCAAGATCGGCAGGCAAGACCACAAGTAAGCTGCTAGCTCAAGTCCAAAGAACTGGAGTTCAGATGAACAGGAGCCAGTTGCGGGATGCAGAGAAACAAAAGCCCACCAGCCTTGCCAGAATGTCCACTTGTATTCAATGCAGGCTACACACCCAAGGAAACTCCCTTTCAACTGATTGGCTATTCACAGCAGATCCCATCACGGAGGTGATCACTTTATATCAAATCTCATCATGGAAGTGATCACAACATCATATGCCTGCCAAACCAGTGAGAATCATGGCCCAGCCAAACTGACACACAACCTTAACCATCACACCATGCAATCTTGTTCTAAACATTGAACTCTTCCTTCCTCTGCTTCCTGATCTATAAAATGGTGATAAAAATGGCATCTCCCTCAGTTACCCATACCGTACCCATTGCCGTCAAGTCAATTCCAACTCATAGCAACTGTCTTAGTCATCTAGTGCTGCCATAACAGAAATACCACAGTGGATGGCTTTAACAAAGAGAAATTTACTTTCTCACAGTTTAGTAGGTTACAAGTCCAAATTCAGGGTGTCAGCCCTAGGGAAAGGCTTTCTCTCTCTGTTGGCTCTGGAGGAAGAAAGTCCTTTCCTTAATCTTCCCCTGGTCAAGGAGCTTCTCAGACACAGGGACTCCATGTCCAAAGGATGCGCTCTTCTCTTGGTGCTGCTTTCTTGGTGGTACAAGATCCCCACTCTGCTTGCTTCCCTTTCCTTTTATCTCTTAAGACACAAAAGGTGGTACAGGCTACACCCCAGGGAAATTCCCTCTAAATTGGGTCTGAGTAAGGGTGGTGTTACAATCCCACCCTAATCCTCTCAACATAAAATTACAATCACAAAATGTAGAGCAACCATAGAATACTGGGAAACATGGTCTAACCAAGTTAATCCACACATTTTTGGGGGGACATAATTCAATCCATGACAGCGACCCTATAGGACAGAGTAGAACTTCCCCATAGAGTTTCCAAGGAGTGCCTAGTGAATTCAAACTGCTGACCTTTTGGTTAGCGGCTGTAGCTCTTAACTACTACACCAAATTTGCTATTCTGTATGCCTAGAAGAGTACCATGTATACATTATATGTTAGATAAGACTTTTACATTATTATTACAGTCCTCAAAGTAGCATGGAATAGAGTGACTAATGAATCATGATAAATGAAGCCCTCTAGAGAGTTTTAAAAAGGTTATGACTCTTTCTTTCTCACAAGTAAGAGCATGAATAGATGTTGATATCAGAGCAGGAGTATCCAGGTTTTGGAAGCACGAGGTTTATATTTGTTTTTTTTTTTCCTTTTAAAAAAATATGTATAATATTTAAATACAAAATTAGGTACTCAAGGGAATTATTTATTTAGAATGAGAAATAAATCACCACAAAAGTATGTGGATTTTTCTTGACCACCTGATACACTTATGTAATAATGTTCAACACACTAACGTCTGGCAACAATTAAAACTTTGTGAATCCTCTACTATTAACATACTTCCTGTGTCAGATGACACTGAGCATTTTCTTATGGCAATGTGACTTATCACCTGCACTTTGATGACACAAGGCTGATTAACTGGACTCAGTAGCAAGTAGGAGTATTTCTAGAAGATGCCCTTCACTGATGGTTGGTAAAAACCTAACTATTCATGGAGTTGTCCACAAATCCCTAAAATAAACCCTTATTAAATACTTACCCGAATCATCCTCTCCTTGGACAGATACAAATATGGATCAAATATATTAACCCTGTTATTGGTATTTTAAGATTTCCTGGAGTAAGTATTGCCTAGTCACTCAAACACTGGCTTACATGAAAAGTGTTTTTCCTGAGGGAAAGTCAGAGAGGAAAGAAATAACAATCTTAACTGATTGTTATTACAGTACACATTTTTAAATTGTACGCAAACATATGACCTTATGACCCACCTTGCTAGAGTTCCTTTTTTTGTAAGTGAAGAGTTGCCATCTGGGTATCAGAGAGAATGTCATATGTGGACTATGAAGAAAGGAGACATGGAGTAAAATATCTTTTACTTACCCCTTTTATCTCCACAAAGGTCATACTTATGGCCAGTTTCTGAGGAATTCAAAAGACATACACAGTAGTCGTGGGTGTGATGTGACAGTATCAATTCATGGGTGTCAAGAGTTTTGAGAGGTGATATTCCTCTACAAAAACTCACATTCTGGTGCATAGGTTACAAACATGAAAAACCAAAAAGGGGGTATTTTTGGAGAATTATGAAACCCAATGAGACTTTAATGAACCAGGATATAGTGTTCAATCTCAGATTTTAGAATGGAGGGAGATTATTTTGACTTTGTGTCTTGATTATCTGGTGCTGCTCTAACAGAAATACCGCAAGTAGATGGCTTTAACAACCGGAAACTTATTTTCTCAGAGTTTAGGAGGCTAGAAGTCTGAATTCAGAACACGGGCATAAGGCGGAGCCTTTCTCTGTCTGTTCCAGAGGAAGGTCCTTGTCTCTTCAGCTTCTGCTTCCTGATTCCTTGGAAATCTCCATGTCTCTTGGAGTCCCTCTTACCTCATCTCTGCTTACTTGCTTCCAGCTCTTTTATATCTGCAAAGAGATTGACTCAAGAATCCCCAACACTAATCCTGTCTCATTAACATAATACAGACTACCCCTTCCCATAAGAATAGAGGTTAGGATTTACAAAACATGTTTCTGGGGACACAATTCAATCCATAACATCTCGGTAATTTTAGAATCACATAATAATAGTCCAATTGTGAAATCCTACCTGAACTGTCTGAGAGACCAGAAACTGCCTGTGCAGAGATTGATGAAATGCATCTCTATCTTGATTGTGGTGGTGGTTACATGAGTGGGTTTTTATCAAACTTTACAGAGTTGTACACTAGAAAGGGTAAATGCAATTGTATATGCACTATACCTACTTAAAAATATGATATAAAAAAATCCTTTGGAAATGATAAAAGACAGCAAAAAAGGAAAAAAAAACTGAGACAGAAAGATTTTCAACATTAATGACAAAGGGTTAAGATTCATAATACAAAGAGCTTCTAAAATTTTGAAAAGACTAAGACACAAAAAAAAAATTTTTTTTTTTTTTAAGGCACAATCCTTATGGTAATTGAGTATAAACTAGGAACAGCAACTATAGAAAGCAAAAACACAAAAGGCTCTTCAACATATAAAATGAACTTCAAACTTAGTCCTAAAAGAATTAAAGCTAAACCGATCATATCTAATCAATTAAATTGTTAAAAATCCAATGCATGATGACATACTCTTTTGGCAAACTCTGGAAAGAGAGGCATTTTTACAAATTGCTAATGAATATGCATAGTTATAAAATGCGTATGAAGAAACTATAGCACAGGACTAGAAAAGCCTGTCCACAAGACATTAAAAAAAAATATGGAGGTTATATTCACCAGACAGATCTCACCGTCAATTCACCATTGAAATGCAAACAGTGAAAAGCTCAAATAAAAATACAGGAAGATTTTAATATACTATATGGGTGATAGGAGGAGCCCTGGTTGTGCAATGGTTAAGCACTCTGCTGCTAACAAAAAGGCCATCAGTTTAAACCCACCATCCACTCCTCAGGAGAAATGGCCTGGCAATCTGCTACCGTAAACGTTTTAAAAAAAAAAAAAACATTGTCTTTGAGTCCAACTCATAGTGACCCTACAGGACAGAGTAAAACTGCTCCATAGGATTTCCAAGGCTGTAAATCTTTACTGAAGCAGACTGCCACATCTTTCTCTCATAGGGCAGATGGTGGATTCAAAACACTGACCTTTCAGTTAGCAGCCGAGGGGTTTAACCACTGCACAACCAGGGCTTCTTCCATAAAAACTACAGGCTAGAAAACCATATGGGATAGTTGAACACTGACTTGTAGGGTCTCTATAGGTCAGAATCAACAGCACACAACAACATGGGTGACAGGGGCTCCCAGCATTCTAGATTTTTAATTTTTGAAGAAGGCAGCTGTGTACGAAATGCATTCTAAATGTGGTGGATGTGGAAATCTTGGTTTAATTATTTTGTGTGTCTGATTTACTCCCCAGAAACCTTAAAAAGAAAACTCACTAGAAGTTTGGTATTAGAATAATACAATTTCCAAGATCCTGAGAAACAGTTGCTATTCTTGTGAGATAGTACTCAGTCTACATCTCCTGAAAGACCGTGTTCTACAAGAGTCAAATAATTTGATTTTGGACTTTAATCCTTTAGACATTAGCATCCCTGGGCTAGAATTTGCAAGAACATTTGATCTTTAATATTTAATTTCTCCTTAAAATTTGATTTAAAGAAAAAAAAGAAAGGGTTCATGCTGAATGAAAGAACAAATGGGTAAATTCTCAGCTTTGAGTACAGAAAGGCCTTGGATTTAATTCAATTAGTGCCTTGTTTTTGCATTATGAAGGTGGGAGCAAAACTGACCGTAAACTAGGTGCTTCCAAAGAAAAACACCTGACTGATGTGAAGGGGATCTCTTCTCACAGCCCAGAGAGGTTAACACGACTCCTGTCTCTCTGTCTTCTCTCTCCGAAGTATTTTGAATGACTTCTCTGACTGGTAAATATGGGGACAAATTTAACATTCTTTGTTCAGTTTCTTCATTTTTCCTAATGATAGTATTTAACTGCTAGGAGCAAGGTGTCACCTCTGTTATTTCATACTATAAACCTTACTTGTCACAACACCTGAACTTGTGTGTGTGTACACATACACACACATTAATTACATAAGATGTCAGTACCTGTTGTAGTTATCATCAAATCCTCTCTGACTCATGGAGACTTTATATATAAACAAAACAAAATGTTGTCCAGCTTTGTACCATCTTCATGATCGCTGATACGCTTGAGTTCATTATTCTGGCTATTGTGTCAGTTCGTCTCGTTGAAGGTTTACTTCACTCTCCTTGGCCCTCTACTTTACCAGCCATGATGTCTTTTTTCCTTGTGTTTGTTCTTTCCCGATGTCATATCCAAAGTAAACTAGTTAAAGCCTCTCCATCCTTGCTTCTAATGAACGTTCTGGTTGTATTACTTCTAAGACTAATCTGTTTGTTTTTTTTGGTAGTCCACAGTATATTCAATATTTTTTTTTGCCAACACCACAGTTCAAATGCATCAATTCTTCCTTTTTTATTATCTGACTTTCACATATATGTGCGATCATTAAAAAGAACACAGTTTGAGTCAGACTCACTTTACTCATCAAAATGAATCAGTGCAGGTGAGTTTGCATAACTATGGCAATTCTGTTTTACCCACAGATATTTTTTGCTTGCTTAAAATTAGATTACTAAACATGGCCTTTATCAATAAGCTGGTACTTTGGCCTCTCCCTGCTAAATTTTACTAGTTTTATTTCCCAAGTTAATCAGAACTCAGGTAATTTAGAATGCTGGTATTTATTGGGATTTCACAAAGACCCCTGTAACAACACTTGAGGATATTGTGATGTAGAAGGAGGCAGAAACGCTCTATCAACACTTAGCCATAGAATTCTGTACACAAAATGTAACCAGGTCTCTCCTCTATCTTAATTCACATAAATGAGTTAAAGGCCAGGAAAATGTTGTTTTTTGGCATGTTGCTTTTTCACCTTTCTTGTGTCATCTGCTGAATCAATCAATTAATAATATATTATTATTATATTATCCTTTCATGAAAAATTAAATTAGAAAATTTTATTTGATACCATGTGTTTTCATTAATGGGAGGCATGCTGAATCAAGGAGCATTTCTGAAATTATGTTATGAAATATGGGTTTTGATAGATGTCATGTGGAACACTTATGTCCCACTGTACTCTGGGGGTAGGATATGTGGGGCACACACATCACTCTTGACAGATGCATACAATGTAGGATACCTGAAAACACGGTATTCACACAGACACCGAGTCATCGAGAGAAATGCTACTTCTAAATAACACATAGACACCCAGAAATATACTTACAAGGGTTATCTTGCTGTACAAAAGCCAAAAGAAGCAAAAGTTTTGCACAATCACACCTCCAAGATGCACCACTTTATACAATGTCCTGTAAAAACAATAATTGGCAGCACCCATCCTTTTCTTCCATTTCAAACAGTTATACAGGCCCCCACCTGCCAGCAACATGTACTGTCAGTTTTACAGTAGCTTTCCAAGAAACTGAGAGGTGGAAAATGCAGGTGGGCCCATGTGTATCTCATTAGTCACAAAAGGGTTATACAATGTATGCATATATAATACATTAACCCTGGTGGTGTAGTGGTTAAGAGCTATGGCTGCTAACCAAAAGGTTGGCAGTTCAAATCCACCAGGCACTCCTTGGAAACCCTGTGGGGCAGTTGCACTTGTCTGTTTTATATTTCAAACAATCACTCGAGTTCAAGGATATGGGAATATACTAACGAACACTTTCTTTCAAAGAAATAAATTACTGGAAATTCCTTGCAATTAGTATACTAATATTTATTTATTTATTTATTTATTTACATTAAGTTCAAATGTTGCTTGCCTATCTATTATGTCCCAGAAATATTCTAGGCCATGCATATACAATAATGATCCAAATAGACAAGGTTTCTCTTATTGTGGGGCTTATACTGAGATTTAACCAATAACAAAAGAAATAAATAAATAAACAAACTTGGCAGCTCCAGACAGTAATTGCTGTCATGAGGAAAACAAAACCAGATGGTGTGATAAATAATGTCAATTAGATATTACTGTGCATCAAACCACCCCAAAAGTTATTGGTTAAAAATTACTTTTATACTTGCTCATGATTTGATGATTTGACAGTTTGGATTAGTGGTTCTTATTCTGGTTCCATCTGTAATCACTTATGCAGCTATAATCATCTGGTTGTTGGTTAAGTATGGAGCTCCAAGATGGCTCATTTGCATGTCCAGAAGTTGGAGAGGGCTACTGGATGGTCTACCAAGTATTTTTCCCAAGGTTTCTTTCCATGGTGGTCTCAATGCACAAAGAGGACCACCCCAACACACAAGTGCTTATGATATCTCTGCTTGCATCAGATTCACTGTTTTCTCTTCGGTCTACACAAGTCATATGGACAAACTTAGAGTCAGTATGAGAGAAGACGATACAAGGGCATCAATATAGGGAAGTATGTTCATTGAGGTTTATTAATGTAACAATCTACCAAAAGAGTCACTGGTATGAATGTGTGTGTGCATGTGCGTGTGTGTGTGTGTGTGTGTGTGCTGGATTAGGGAGTTTTCATCAACTTCAGCAAAGACAGAAGGCTTCAATTAGAAAGTAACATTTAAGCTCAGATCTGCACATTGAGAAATAACCCACTTGTATTTTTTTTTATTATAATCAAGTAATAAGTATGTGTTTTTTTCTTATATGCTGCTATTTCTCTTTTTATTTTTTTATGAAATAACTGAGACAGACTGAAAAATAGAGAGAAAAATAAAACAGGCACTAATATACCAAAACTTGATTTTAAATATAATCATGCTATCCTTTGTTAAACATATTCTTAAACTTTTCTAAAGGCTACATTAACATATTGTTTATAGATTTATTTCTCTAAGTGTTCATTGCTAGTACATTGCTAGTGATATCCTACAATGTTACCACATTAATTTTATGAGCTCTAGTTACTGTTTTGTAGGAGCCCTGATGGCGCTAACCAAAAAGTTGGAGGTTCGAACCCACCTACAGACTTTGCAGGAAAAAGACCTGGTAATGTGTTCCCATAAAGATTAAAAAAAAAACCTAGAAAACCTTAAAGGGCAGTTCTACTTTGTCATATGGGGTTGCTATGAGTTGAAATTGACTTGATGGCACCTAACAACAGCATTGTTTTGTAGCTTCCAAGAATTTTCTAAGTAAATTAAAGTGTTTTCTACAAATAAGACACTGTTACTGAGACGGGGTGAATGTGTTTTGCCTGTGGCAAGGACATGAATTTTGGGGGCCAAAGAATGGAATGTTATGGATTGAATTTTGTTCCCTAAAATATGTGTCATAAATCCTAACCTTCAGGTGGTGCAATGTTTAAGAGCTTGGCTGCTAACCAAAAGGTTGGCGGTTCAAATCTACCAGCTGCTCCTTGGGAACCCTATGGGGCAAATCTACTCTGTCCTATAGGGTCACTATGAGTTGGAATGAACTCAACAGCAACGTTTTTTTACCTGTGGTTGTACATCTACTCCTCATTTATTAACTATCTTGATATCTAGCATTTCACATTTATGACAATAGTAAAAAATCTACTATCCGACTATTGTGTGTACTAATGATGTACCTCTGGCAGTAACACTTTCATGACCACTGGGTCATATAGCACCCACCTACATTTTGCACCTCTCAGATCCAGAAGGACATATGTGTCCCACATAATATTTTGTAACCTGATGCGGTCATACTCCGTTTTCACAGAATGCCAATTTCCACATAACAACTTGGCCTTTGGAACCTAACCATGTCCATGGGTGAAGAGTGGGTGTCATCTGATTTGGGAATGAATTGTCCTAGCTATGTTAGTGAGGCAGGATTAGTGTAGGGTGTATCTTGAGTCACTCTATTTTGAGATATAAAAGAGATTAAAAATGCAAAATAGCAAGCAGAGATGAGGCAGGAGAGATGTCAAGCCACATGAAGATTGCCCAGGAGCAGAAGCTCAAGAGACAAGGGCCTTTCCCCAGAGCTGACAGTGAAAGAATGACTTCCCCTGGAACTGGCACCCTGAATTAAGGCTTCTAGCTTCCTAAACTGTGAGACAATGTTCTGTTTGTTAAAGCCATCTATTTGTGATATTCCTGTTATGGCAGCAATAGATAACTACGATAGTTACTTTTTCCTTTCCAATCTGTATGCTTTGCATTTTCTTTAAATGTATTAATTCAATGTTGACTAGACATAGTAGACACCCTTCTTTGTTTTATACTTCATGTTTGTTGTGACTTTGACTGCAATACTGTGTGAGGGCCAGCTTGTGGATATGAATTTTAGGTTGACAGCACTGGGTTTTACTGGGTTATAGGTTTTTTTCTCTAGTGACAAGGAGAGAAGGTCAGATTTCATGCTACAGGATTAATTTCTTATTTATACTTACTTTAAGAGTGTATCCTCTGGCATTTTAGTTTTTTCAGAGGTGTCCTATTAGTTTCCCTAGTATGAATATTTCCTGGATTTAATCATTTTTTCTGATAGAGTTACCCAAAAAACTGTATATCCAAGGTCAAGTGAAAATGCTCAGGCTAATAACCAGCTGTGGCACCTGTTTGCCCTCTAGTATTTCCAGTTTCAGTCTGGGTTTGACATCTTCCTTACTCTCCTGCCAGCTCACTGATGAAGTTAAAAGATTTTTTTTTTTTAATTCTTCTAGCCATTATTTCACACCGTATATTTGGAATGATTGATCAGCCTGCTGAAAATAGAAATTCCAATTAGCTCCTTAGAGAAGCTTAGTATCTCTTATCTACTTTATGGAAGATTTTTTTTTTTTAATAGTTAAACAGGTCAACATCTGTAGAACACTTAGAACAGTGTTTTTTGCTTAGAAAGTGATATATAGTTTTTAGTTACTTTGTTATTACATTATTTAAATATAATAAATGATAGTAATATGTACTGTGAAATAGTAGGGACACTCATACACTAACATAAAAGGCCAATATAAAAATTTGTTATTAAATACAACTGTCATATATGAGGAGCCCTTCTGGTGCAGTGGTTAAGAGCTTGGCTGCTAACCATAAGGTCACCAGTTCAAATCCACTAACTGCTTCTTGGAAACCCTATGGGGCAGTTCTACGCAGTCCTATAGGTTTGCTATGAGTCAGAATCGACTTGACAGCAATGAGTTTTTATCATATATGAACACGTTTATGGAGTAATTTTCTTCTGTGACCATATAAGAAATATGGCACTGAGAAAACATGAGTTTTGATATAGGATGGAAAAAGAGAGATCGTAGCTGGAAGAAATGAACACATCCAGGGAAAAGGAGACCTTGGCTACTGAGCCAAAGTCTTCAGTAAAGAGAATGAGAAGAAGCCAACATTTTTTGAGTGCTTTATATGTGCCAGACACTGAACTATGCACTCTCAACACAATATTTTATGTAATCTGAAAGCTTGAGCTCTGAGAGGTGAGTATTTATATCTACATTTTTTGATAAAGAAATAAAAAATAAGAATGATTAACTGTTGAATGAAAAACAGCTTTTAGATGTTGATGCTGTATTTTGAATCAAAGTCTTTTTTTTTTTTTTTTTTAAGTAAAGAACACAGTGCTTAGTAATACCTGGAGTTCAATAACTGTGCAGACAGAAAATTTCAAACATGGAGGCGCTCATGTCAGAACATAAGAATGGCGAAGTCGACATGCATTCTCAGGAAGCAAAAGGTCAGGATGTAAACAATTTCTTCCTGGGAAGAATGTGTCAGGGTGTGAAAGACTTGTTCCTAGAAAGAACGTGAACAACTGAACCTGCTGGGGCCACTCACCTAGGTGATAACTTACTCCTTCCTAAGGCAAATGGCTGACCTTTACATTTCAAAGGACTCCAAACCAGAAGCTGATCTTATCTAACCCCCTACCTTTCCTTTGTTATCTACACATAAACACCTCAGACTCTGTAGATACTGGTGGAGCACTTTGTATTTTTTACTTACTGTTACCCAGCACTAGCTGTGTTATCCCACAATAAAAATCCTTTCTTTCACTCCCAACATATGCAATTTTCTTCTCTAACAGCTATCCAGTCACTTTTACATGACAGAGTAAATGATCACAAGTATAGGTTATGAAGAAAATTTGCAGTTTGGGAAACAAGTTAGACAGCAAAGATGCCTGAGGCAAGAACATCAAGGAGAAATGTAACTCAGAATGTTAAACCAGAGATCTAAGAGCCTGAACTTGGCTAGTGCCGTGGAGATGGAGAAAGTTACACAAAGTTGAGGCATTTCAGAGATAGAATAGAGAGGATGTGACAATTTTTGAATAAAGAAGAGCTACAATTCAGAATATAAATTTCAAAAATAAAGATGTCTTTACTTAATGCAGTAATCCATGATATGTACAAATAGAGTTATTTCCCAAGTGTCAGGAAGGTAAGTCAAAATAACTACCTAAAAGACAGGTTGGTTATAAGAACATACAAATGAAAGGAAAGAGTGATTAGATTGCTAATCACTACCATAACGTCCTTCCTTTAGAGAAGTTGGTAAAATTATGGAATTTTATTTATGCATTTGTCCAGACATTCATTTAACGAAAATATTACTGAACATAGCACAATGTTATTAATTCTGAAGAACATAGCTATGGATTAAATAAGTTCTTTAAAATCTAGGTCGGCTTAAAATCTAGGTCGGCTTAAAATCTTGAGAATGTACTGACATATAAATAATTACAGCATTGTATATAATTTAGAGAATATTATATGTTTGTGTTATGGAAACATCCTAGCTGGGAGTAAAATAATTGTTGAAACTTATTCATCTGGTTTGATCAGTCTGATCGACAATGCATTTTAAGTTACAGCTTTCATAATATAGGTCATATTCGTGTTTTATTATATAACTCAGAAAATAAACTTAAATTAATAATTAATCATAATCATTTCAAATTTTCAAATTAGGGTCTCAAATGTATAGCTAAAAATTGAGAACAAGAAATTATTTCAGTTTATAAAATAGAGTTTACGAAAAGGCAATTGCTTTCTGAATGGATGTTCTAACATTTCTATCACAATCAATGAATCCATCTTAACAAAGATCTTTATTTCAAAGGATAGGATGTTAAAATATCTTTCAAATAGTTATCTTTCTTTCAAGACACATTTCTACCAAAAGAACAGACTGTTCCCTTATGGTTTCCACCAGTTAGCTTGTTTGTTGTTTTGCTGACAACGTCACTGCCTGCATTCCATGATGTTATACCTCCTGAAGGCCCACAGGCACAGTTGTCTGGCACATACCCACAGACCAAGTATGCATACAGAGCTCCTTTCCTGAAATACACAGCTCATTTGTATTGGATAACAAATTGATTTAGCAAACAGCAGGCATGCCATGTTTTCAAAGATATTTGCTATTTGTGCTTTAGAATCTCTAGAAAATCACTAAGATATCTCAAGAAAAAAAACTTTTTTCAATTTTAATTTTCAAACGATGTTTCTGAAGGGGAAAGAATGGTTCTACATCTATCTGGAAGATAGATCTTAAACAGTATAACAAGCTTCCATTCAAGGCTGGTTCAAATGAGTTATATGCACTTTACTTACTGGATTTATACTGAAATGATGATAGACCATTAGGTAGAATGGCCATTAGAAGCAAATTTAAAATATTATGTTGCTTTATTTTTAAATAATAGTACACTTTTTCCCACTCAATAGTTTGTGATAACACTATGTGAATCTTTTACGTCATAACTGAATATGAGGTTTTATGACCAGATGACTAATATTAAAGGGCCTTTCATTCATATATTGTAAACATTATGTGTACACATAAAACATTAATAAAATGTTTATGTTTAAGAGTAACAAACACTCTGTTAAAGGAAAGCAAGGAGATTTATTGAAGTTTCAGTAAAAATCCAGACTGGGGAAAAAGTCTGATTTTATAAAGTGAACAAGCACTTCCAAAATGGCACATCTCTGTAGACCTTTTAGTAGGTTAGAATGAAGAACTTGAGGTGCATTATTTTGATTTGACATTACAAATTTAGATTAACACAAGGTAGGGCCTCGCAGGGGGAGGGTTACAGGACATTTGTCTCTTAGAAACAGCTTGCTCCAATGAAATTTTCTTGTCAGTAGTTGCCTAGGAGACCCAGATAAAAGTCAGCATCAAGGTCTTCTTCCTGAGGCATTGTTTCAGGAAAGGTCTTGACAGCTCTTCAGAAACAGTTTATTGTTACTCTCTCAGTTTAACCATAGAGGAAAGGAAGAAAAAAAAATTCTTTAATTTAGTTATAGGCCTTAAAGAATAAGTCAGGGGTTTGCATGCATTAAAAGAAGGGCAAGACGGAATAGGGCCCCAAACCCTAAAACAGGTATTTTTACTTTAGTCAAGTGCCTCGGTTTACTTGCTCTTACTCAAAAGAAAAAGGGAAAAGAGGAAAAAAAAAATTAGATGCTCTTAAAAACATTAATATTTGGTGATCAATTAGAAATGCAATAAATAATTCATTATGGCTAATTCAATTATATTTGTCTCCCTTGGTGTTAAATAAGTATGATTGAAGATTTCTGAAATAACTTCCCATGGTTTCAAATTAAGTAGCAAAAGTCTGCAGGTTAGAAACGCAGGGAAAGATTGATACGTACGTGCTAATATTTTCTATATGATCTTTAAGATGATTCTGGCCTGAGTTCCAACATAAATTTAACTGCTTCCTCTATACTGACTGTTTTTTGAGCAAATAAATATACTTTTTTTCAGACATCCTCAAAGTGAGCATTCATAATATATTCAACACTAGTATCAGGGATAGATATAAGACAATTTCTTTCTTCACAACTCAGTATGAACATCTGTTTAATTATTAGAAAGTAGGACCAGAGTCCAAGGAGCCATCCAATGCAACCTCCCTTTTCTTAAAGATGAGAAGACATGAAATGAAATGAAGAGTGACGTTCAAAAGCCATGTAGCTTCTGTTCTTCCCATTATATGTCCCTGGGACTCCACAGCAAAGAATGAAGAATAAAAAGCAAGAGCCTATAGCATTATAATTTTGTATAGTCATGTAAGGTAAGTTAGTATATTGTAAAGTGTATAACAAACTTCACATAAATTTCCATCTGCAAAGGTATGACTTTTTTTATTTTTTGCCAATTTGTTAATTTAAAATGTTAGCTCACTGTTATTTAATCTAATTTTGTGCTTAGATTATTAGGGAGACTGAACATTTTCTTATTTATTGGCCATTCGTATCCCATATCTTGTGGATGGCCTTTCTAGATGTTTAAGTCCCAATCAAACTCAAATAATTACTAGTCACACATTTAATTCCCAAGGAAATAAATACAAATACAACTATATATTTGAGCAAATTTGACTTAAAATGGTCTGCAATTTTCTATTATAAAGGTAACTGAGTTTTACTGTAGAAAATTAAAAGAACATAAGACAGGTTAAAAACAAAACAAAACAAAAAACACTGCAAGCATCTATCATTATAACATTTAGACCAGGATTATAATGAGTAGTATGCTGTTCTATGCCTTTCTGGACGTTCTTCACATACACATATAATTGTATACCTCTTTCTTTAAGGAGGGAGAAAGACAGGGAGAGAGTGAGAGGGGGGAGAGAGAAATCTATCACACACACACACACACACACACACACACAAACCTATTCTTTAAAGCACATTCAAAACATTTTAAAAACACATGTCATTTTATTCCTCTCAACATCATGTCATAGGCCCTCATGAATGGATATACTACATTTCGTTTACTGTTAGTGGAGAGTTGGTCCTGCCTTTTAAAATCTGTAGTTCCACATTTTAATATTTATCTTAAGAAAATAATCAGATATGGACAAAAAATTTTATAAAGATACTGTTGAGTTTATTTAACAGATATTTATTGTCTACTATGGAGTTCTGGTGGCACAGTGGTTAAGAGCTTGGCTGTTAACCAAAAAATCAGCAGTTCAAATCCATCAGCTGCTCCTTGAAAACCCTATGGGGCAGTTCTACTCTATCCTATAGGGTAGCTATGAGTTGGAATTGACTTGACAGCAATTTTTTTTTTTTTAATGTTCTTAATACTTCAGGTGATACTGTGATTAAAATGATGAATGGCATTGACAAAATCTCTTATTCCACTGCACTTACACCCTAGTGGGAATAATAGGCAATAAGAGCAGAAAATAAAAGTCCAGGTCCAGATCGTTTCACTGCAGAATTCTACCAAACATTAAAAGAAGCATTAACATCAATCCTACTCAGACTCTTCCAAAAAACAAAGAGAGAGAATGAGTAAGAAGGCAAGAACACTTCCTAACTCATTCTGTGAGGCTCGCAATAACTCTGATACCAAAGCCAGATAAACAAACCATTAGCAAATGAAACTACAGACCAAAATAGTTAATGCATATAGATGAAAAAACCCTCAACAAAATATTAACAAACCAAATCTAACAGCATGTTACAGGATTTATGCCATGATCAAATGGTGTTTAGCTCAGGAATGCAAGGTTGGTTCAACATAAGAAAACCAATCACTGTAATAGTCCACATTAATAGATTGAAGGGGTAAAAGAAAAGAAACGAAAAATAACCATCTTAATTGATTCTTCAAAGGCATTTGACAATATTTAATACTCTTCTTGATAAAAGTTTTGAGCAATCTAGAAACAGAAGAAAAATAAGATAAATATGATAAAGGGCATTTATGAAGAAGACACAGTGAATATTATACTCAATGGAGAAAGACTGAAACTTTCCCTGTAAGATAACAAGACAAAGATGTCCACTTTCACCACTGAAAGTCCTAGCTAGGGCAATAAGACAAAAACAAAAATTAAAAAAAACAGGAAAACAGAAAAGAAATGAAATAGAGAGAACTTGAAAAAGGAGAAACTATTTAAATTTGTAGATGACATGACACTATATATAGAAAATACCAAAGAATCCCTGAGAAAGTTACAAGAGCTAGTAAATAAAACCAGCAAATTTATAGGTTACAAGATCAACATGCAGAAATCAGTTGTGTTTCTATTTACCAGCAATAATCAGAAAAGGAAACTATTACTTTTAAAATAACATCTATACTAATAAACTAACTTGCAATAAATTTAACCAAGGAAGTAAAAAAACCTTTACATTGAAAACTGTAAAACACTGCTGAAAGAAATTACAGGAGAGCTTAATAAATTAGAAAAAAAAAAAATTCCATGTTCATTGATTGGTAAACTTAATATTGTTAAGATGTCAGTTTTACTTAAAGTGATGTACAGATATAACACAATTCCTATTAAAATTTCAATAGTCTCTTTCACAGAAATGGAAAAGATAATCTTCAAATTCATATGGAATTGCAGGGGACACTCAATAGTCAAAACAATCTTTAAAAAAAAGAAAAAAAAGACAACAAATAATCCAGTTAAAAATTGGGCAAAGTATATGAATTTTTTTTTATATATGAATAGACATTTCACTGAAGAAGACATTCAGATGGCTAACAAACACATAAGGAAATACTCATGATCACTAGCCATTAGAGAAATGCAAATTAAAACTACAATGAGATATCATCTTACCCTGACACTACTGGCACTAATCAAGAAAACAGAAAATAACAAATGTAGGAGAGGAGATTGCAGCTCTTATGCATTGCTGGCAGGAATGTAAAATAGTACAACGATTTTGGAGAACGATATGCCACTTCCTTAAAAAGCTAGAAATAGAAATACCATACAACTCAGCAATCTCATTCTTGGGAATATATCTAGAGAAATAAGAGCTGTCACACAAACGTATGGACACTAATGTTCATTGCAGCATTATTCACAATAGCCAAATTTATGGCAACAACCTAAGTGTCCATCAACAGATGAATGGATAAACGAACTATGGTACATACACACAATGGAATACTACGCAATGATAAAGACCAATGATAAATCTGTGAAACATCCCACAACATGAATAAATCTGGACGGCATTATTCTGAGTGAAATGAGTAAATCACAAAATGACAAATACTGCACGTGACCTCTATTATTAAAACTCATGAAAAGTTTTACACACAGAAAGAAATAATTTTTGATGGTTATGAGGAAGGAGAGGGGTGGGAAGGAAAAAAAACACTGACTAGACAATTTTTTTTTTTTAAGTGGCAACTTTGATGAAGGGTAAGACAGAACACAATACTGGGGAAGCCAGCACAACTTGACCAAGGCAAAGTCCTATTAGCTTTATAGCACATCATCTAAACTCTTTGAGGGACCCAGTTACCAGGGGATATCTAGCCCAATTGTTGTAACATAGTTTATAGGCAAAATGTTCTACATCTTTGTGAGTAGCTTCTGGGGTCTTAAATGCTTATGAGTGGCCATCTAAGATACATCTATTTGTCCCACCCTGTCCAGAGCAAGTGAGAATAAAGAAAACCAAAGACACTTGGGAAAGATTAGCCCAAAGGACTAATGGACCACAACTACCACAGCTTTCATCAGGCTGAGTCCAATAGAGCTAGATGGTGCCTGGCTACCACCACTGGCTGCTCTGACAGGGATCACAATAAAGGGTCCTGTACAGAGCTGGACAACAATGTAGAATAAAATTCAAACTCACAAAAAAAGACCAGACTTACCGTTCTGACAGAGACTGGAGAAATCCCAAGAGTATGGACCCTGGACACTCTTTTAACTCAGTATTGAAGTCATTCACCTTCAGCTAAAGATTAAAAAAAAAAGATTAGACAGGCCTATAAAACAAACAATAATACACCTAACTTAGCCACGTATATGAGATTAAATGGGGACACCAGCCCAGGGGCAAGCACAAGAAGGCAGGACGGGACAGGAAAGTTGAATGAATGGAAATGGGGAACCCAGTGTCGAGAAGGGCAGAATGTTGACATATCATGGGATGGGGTTGGTAACCAATGTCACAAAATAATATGTGTGTTAATTGTTTAATGAGAAACTAATTTGCTCTGTAAATCTTCACCTAAAGCACAATTAAAAAAAAAAAAAAAAACAATAAGTAGACAACAAAAAAGAAAATACACACTAAAGTATTTAGGGGTAAAGGAAAATATGCCTAAAAATTACTCTAAAAACAGTTCAAAAAAATGTATTTCTACTTTGAGAATACTAAGGACAAAATGAAGAAATGGAAAAGCATGTGGTAAATCTGGTTAAGGGTATACAGAATATCTTTCTACATTTTTTTTTCAACTTTTGTGTAACTCTGAAATTATTTCAATATAAAAAATAAATTTAGTACTGGGGAAATCAGCACAACTTGACCAAATCAAAGTCATAGAAGCTTCATAGATATATCCAAAGTCTCTGAGGGACTGAGTTACTGGGCTGAGGGCTGGGGACCATGGTCTCAGGGGGCATCTAGCTCAACTGGCACAACATAGTTTATAAAGAAAATGTTCTGCATCCTACTTTGGTGACTAGCATCTGGGATCTTAGAGCTTGTGAGCAGCCACCTACAATACATCTGCTGGCTCTACCCTGTCTGGATAAATGGAGAATGAAGAAAACCAAAGACACAAAGGAAAGATTAGTCCAAAGGACTAATGAACCACAACTACCATAGCCTCCCCCAGGCTGACTCCAGCACAACTAGATGTGGCAGGTTAACAATGACTGATCTGACAGGGATAACAATAGAGGGTCCCGGGCAGAGCTGGAGAAAAACGTAGAACGGAATTCTAACTTTCAAAAAAAGACCAGGCTTACTGGCCTGACAGAGACTGGAGAAATCTCAAGAGTATGGACCCTGGACAACCTTTTTACTCAGTACTGAAGTCACTCCTGAAGTTCACCCTTCAGTCAAAGATTAGACAGACCTATAAAACAAACAACAACACAGGTAGCTCTACCATGCATATGAGAATAAATGGGCACACCAGCCCAAAAGCAGAGAAGGCAAGGGGGGGAGCAGGAAAGCTGGACAAATGGAAGTGAGGATCCTGAGGTCAAGAAGGGGAAAGTGTTGACACTTCGTAGGGTTCCAACCAATGTCACGAAACAATAAGTGTATTAACTGTTTAGTCCAAAACTAGTTTGTTCTGTAAACTTTCACCTAAAGCACAATTTAAAAAAAAAAAAAAAAGGACAAAGTGGGAGGATTCACACTTTCCAATTTCAAAATGCACTACAAAACGAAAGTAATAAAAACAGAGTGGTATTGATGATATAAGGATTGACATATAGAGCAGTAGAATAGAAATGAGAATCCAGAAATAAACCCATACATCTATGGTTAACTGATTTCTAACAAAGGTGCCAAATCCATTAGTTGGGGAAAAATAGTCTCTTCAACAAGTGGTGCTGAGACAAGTGGATTCTCATATGCAAAAGAATGTAACTGGGCCCATGATTTAAATCATATACAAAAATTAAATCAAAATGGATTAATATCCTTTATATGAGAGCTAAAACCATACACTCTTAGAAGAAAACATAGAGGTAAAGCTTCAGCACCTTCTGTTATGCAATGGATTTTTAGATGTGACATCAAGAGCACACACAACAAGAAAGCAAATACATAAACTGGATTTCATAAAAATTAAAACATTTGTATATCAAGGGCATTATCAATAAAGTAAAAAGACAACCTACAGAATGGGTGAAAATATTTGGAAACTATACACCAAATGAGGGTTTACTCTCCAGAAGGTATAAAGGACTCCTAAAACTGAACACCAAAAAGCCACGCAACCAGTTAAGCAACAGGCAAAGATCTTGCAAAGACACTTCTCCAAAGGTATTCGAATGACCAACAAGCACATGAAAAGATGCTTAACAGCATTAGCCATCAGGAAAATGCAAATCAAGGCACAATAAAATACCATTTCACACCCATTAACATGGCTATTGAAAAAAGAAAAGAAAAATTAGGACATGGAGAAATAGGAACAGGGGTGCATTGTTTGTGTAAATGTAAAATGGTGCAGGTACTGTGGAAAACAGTTTGGTGGCTCTAAAAAAGTTAAACATAGAAATATCAAATGACTCAACAATCCCAATCCTAGGTATATCCCCAAAAGAGTTGAAAGGCACAACTCAAACAAACACATGTGTGCCAAAATCCACTGCAGCATTACTCACCATAGCCAAAAGGTGGAAACAACCCAGGTGTCCCTCAACAGATAAACAGATAAACAAAATGTGGTATGTACATACAATGGAGTATTATTCAGCTATAAGAAAAAGTGAATTCTGGTACATGCTACCAGGTGGATGAACCTTGAAAATACTATGCTCAGGAAAATAAGCCAGACACAAAAGAATAAATACTGTATGTTCCCATTTATATAAAGTGTCATACTAGCTAATTCCATGGCTTTATCTAGGTAATTCTAAGATTAGTGGTTACCAGGAAGGAAGGGGAGGAGAGAGTGGGGGGAAAAAGAAGAAAAAGTGAGAATAAATTAATAAATACATCTCACTTAAATTACATAGCACTTTGCCATGTAAGGAGCTCTGGTGGCACAATGGTTAAGAGCTTGGCTGGTAACCAAAAGGTCGGCAGTTCGAATCCACCAGCTGCTCCTTGGAAACCCAGTGGGACAGTCCTCTTCTGTCCTATAGGGTCACTATGAGTTGGAATCGACAGCAATGGGCTTGGGTTTGGGTTATCTGCTAGGCTTCATTATCTTTCTTAGTAAAAGAAAAAATGACATGAAATGGACAATCCATTGCTTTGTATAGTCAAAATTTTAAAAAAAGAAATTAAAAAAAATACACATATGTATATGTCATGGATTGAATTATGTCCCCGCAAAATATCTGTCAACTTAGCTGGGCCATGAATCTCAGTATTGTGTGATTGTGCATTTTATGTGATTTCCCCATGTGTTGTAAATCCTATCATTATGATGAGATGAGATGTATTTGTGGCAGTTATATTGATGAGATGTACAAGATTAGATACAATTTTAAGCCAATCTCTTTGGTATATAAAGAAAGAAGCAAGCAGAGAGACAGGGGGACCTCATACCACCAAGAAAGCAGTGCCAGGAGCAGAGCCCATCCTTTGGACCTGAGTTTCCTGCACTGAGATGCTCCCAGACCAAGGGAAGACTAAAGACAAAGGCCTTCCTCCAGGGCTGACAGAGAGAGAAAGCCTTCCACTGGAGCCAGCACGCTGCATTCGGGCTTCTAGCCCACTGGACTGTGAGAGAATAAACTTCTCTTTGTTCAAGCCATCCACTTGTGGTATTTCTGTTATAGCAGCACTAGGTGACTAAGATAACATATTTTCATGTTAAATAATGTTTGTACATCACTATTTATATATAACGTACACAAATCGATAAATATTCTTTGTAAAAAAAATTAAGCAACGACACGGATAAATCTCAAAATTATGCTGAGTGAGAAAAGCCATACAAGCAAAAAGAACAAGTGGTATGATATTATTTGCATAAAATTATAGAAAATGCAAATTAATCTGTAGAGATAAGAAATACTCAGAGGTTGTCTCTTGCTGGACATGAAGAAAGAATGGATTGCAAAGGGGTACAAGAAAACTTTTGGTTTGCCTCTTTCACAATTCTTTGACTGAAACCTTGTGTATATTTCATTCTTTTAATTTTTCCTTTCTTTCGGTTATTGGTTAAAATGAAAATTTTTTTGTCACTTGTAAATAGTCCATTAATTATCTTTGCCTATATATTTTTTTTCACCTTTCCATTGAAGTGACTTTTTTTTTATTGGTACCCAAGACCTCAGATTAAAAAATAAAAACAATTATTGTAATGCACATTGCAAATATTTTTCTAAATTATTTTTTACTTTTTTCTGTTGCTTAAAATATTATCGATGTAAAAAAGCAGCTCCATGGGAGAAAAGGCCTTGGTACCTGCTCTGGTAAAGATTTAAAAAAAAAAAAAAATTTTTTTTTTTTTTTTTTTGCCTAGGAAACCCTGTGGGGCAGTTCTACTTTGTCATATAGTGTCTCTATGAGTGGGGATTGATTTGACACACCAGTATGTAAATATATATATATAAAAAAAAAAACTAATTTTTTTTTTTGGTTTTTTTTTTTTTTATATGTATATATATATGTATATATATATATATATATATATATACACTTTAATTCAAACCATACTAAGTAAATAATTTCAAAAGTTCCAATAAACTTTCAAATAGACAACAACTTTTGTTTGTTTCACATATGGAAGGTAGTCATCTGAAAACCAGGTACAATTGTCGTTGTTATTTTAAATTAAATTTTTAGTAGTTTCTCAATGTTATAAAAGAGATTTTTGAACAAGGAGCTTTGATAGTCTATTTAGGAAAGGGGTAAAAATATAAGTGAGTTTCTCAATGTTATAAAAGAGATTTTTGAACAAGGAGCTTTGATAGTCTATTTAGGAAAGGGGTAAAAATATAAGTGAGTTTTTACTACATTTCAAGCACTGGACTTAATCACAGTAGATATCAAACCATTATAATTTTAAATAAGTATTTTTATTTTTATTCCTTTTGTTAATAGTTTTCACTCTCCTTTTGTTCTGCCTAGAAGTTATTATATTGATCTTTAAAATCTCTCTTAGACTTTTATAAATAGTGAAAGTTAAATAATTGGATCCAACTGAAAGCAGGTAGTTCTAGAGTCAGAGTTTCATTTTATTTTAGAAATGCCAGATTGTACGCAGAATTGTGAGTAGTTGTATGGCCTTTGGAATGCTCGCTTGCCTAAGAATGAAGAAATTTATAAGTGAAAGAAGAGTCATTTCCCTGTAAATTACCACTTAATTTTTTTTTTTTTTATTCCACCAGCTGAGGGACCAAGCTGAATCAATTTGTAGCTGAGAGATTGTTTTTGCCTTCCTTGCACTTATGGATGGGAATATTTGAACAAATTCACCAAATAATAGCAAGAACTTGTTATAATTTCAGTCTTCGCTTGTCAATGAACAATGAGTATATACTCTCCCAACTCCCATTTCAAAATGTATCATCTTTTTGGGATGCTGAAATTGAACAAATGAATTATGTATTTATAATCTTAACAGCAGACATACGATGAATGAGATCAAACTTGGCTAAGTGTCAAATTTGACACCATTGCAATAGAGTGCTAGATTCAAAGGTGCTGTGAACACAATGATCAATAACAGCAAAGTCTAAAATAATTAATGGGAAATAACTGTGCCTGCTAGATGGGAGCACATCATTTTTTCTTCTTGACAGTTAAAAAATGTGCCCATTTGTCTATCACTATAAATTATTATGCCATATGTAACTACATTACTTTAGAGATAGATAATCCTTTTTGAAAAACAAAACTCGTTATTCAAATATGAATCAACATTTTAGAGTACATGCTACTTTCACAACTTAACCCCTTTGTAATGTCTTTATTTTAGCATTTTTTCTGGGTCTAATAAGTGACTCCCCAATACATGCCCATGCACATAAACATGGGAGATGTTTTTCCATCTGTTAAAAATTGTAATAGCTGAGGGGCAGAGTGAGCTTTATAATCATCAAAAAATCTTCTCCATAGGTATAGTTTGGTGAAGGATAGAGAGCTTTAGACTGAATAAAATGGTTGAAGTAAATCGTTATTCTTTAGGAAATGTGGATTGAAAGAGCATATATGAAAGGACACAGTGACAGACATCTTTTAAAAAAGTAATATACTCTCTTATTCATTAAGCATATATATCCTTTAACATCCTATTTTTCAGTTCCACAACCTGTCTGTCGGTTGACCATACTGTGGTGGCTTGCATGCTGCTCTGATTCTGGAAGGTATGCTACTGGTGTTTCAAATACCAGCAGGGTTACCCGTGGTGGACAGGTTTCAGCAGAGCTTCCAGACACTAGGAAGTTCTGGCTATCTACTTCCAAAAATTAACCAGTGAAAATCTTATGGCTCACAGAGGAACATTGTCTGATTCGTTTGTTTTGTATATGCCATAAGGGAGCATCAGTCACTGGAGGACAACATGGCTGGTGAAGTAGAAGGTCAGGGAGGGGAGGAAGAACCATGTGAAAAGGATTGGCAAAATGATGGATTCAAATATGCCTGCTGTCGTGAGTACGACACAAGACTGAACAATGTTTCCTTCTGTTGTACAGGAAGATACCGTGAAGTGGAGTCTACTAGATAGCATCTATCTATCTGTCTGTCTGCCCATCTACCCATCCATCCATCTATCTACGTATCTATCTTCCAGTTGCCATGTTCCATAAGTTCAAATTTTGTAATAAGGTAGTCTTGAACTGCATGTGACTATTGAGCGCTTAAAATATAGTCAATATAAGTGAGAGACTTAATTGTGTTTAGTACTCAATAATTTAATTTAAATTTAAAAACTGACACTTGATTCAGCTATTGAAAATCTCAAGTATGTTTGAAATACCTTTAGCATAAAATGTATTTTTTTAAATTTTGTAAAATCCAAATACACACCGTTGATTTGACTATGAAGTTAGCATCTTAAATAGATGTACTCTAAGTATAAAATGTACTTTTTCAAAGACTAACAAAACAAGAATGTAAAGTAATTTGATAATTCTTTTTATATATAGTCTAGCTTGAAATTAAATTATGGATATATTTGGCTAAATAATATATATTCTTAAAGTTACTACCTTTTTTTTTTTACATTTTTTTAGTGTCACTATTAGTGGGAATCAACTCAATGGCCATGGGTTACCAGGATATTTAAAATGATATATGTGGCTTGCATTATATTTTTACTGGACAGTACTGCCATAAGCAGTAATTCTGACAAAGACTAGAAATAAAATTTTAGAGAAGTTATAAAACTAATTTGATAATCCTCATAACAAGCTCCTGCACAGTATTATAAGGGTTAAAAATCTAATGTACAACTACTTAACAGTTTCCATCACTTAATTAGGTCTTATTAATATTAATAAATTTCTCCAGAACCTCTCTTATAGGCAAAAGAAACATTTTCTTTTATGATTCAAAGGTTATTAATAAAAAATCTGCTCAAAAGTGTCACCTTATTCTGGCCTGACCTGGAGGGTTTAGGATATTTTATTAATGTTTTTAGATCAGAGCAGAAATCACTTATCAAAATACATATTCAGAATGAATGCATCATATTGTTTTCAAACTCAGCTAAAAGAGAAGTTCTAAGTGTATTCCCCATGTTATTGTACTTATTTCTCACAACTCAGTAAGTTAGGTGTCATTAAACCAAAAAACCACACCTATTGTTGTCAAGTCATTCCCTACTCACAGCAACCCTATAAGGCAGAGTAGAACTGGCGTATAGAATTTTCAAGGCTGCAAATCTTTGCCGAAGCAGATTGCCACATCTTTCTTCCATGAAGCACCTGGTGGGTTCGAATGACTGACCTTTCCTTTAGCAGCGGCGCACTTTAACCATTGTGCCCATGTGCAATTGTTCAACAAATATCTTCTGAGCATATTCTTTGCACCAGGGGTGCTCAAGACAAAGGAATAACAAAAGTAAACAAAAGCAATAAAGATCCTTGCTCCCTGGAGTTTATTTTCCATCTAGTAACCCTGGTGACATAGTGGTTAAGAACTATGGCTGCTGACTAAAAGGTTGGCAGTTCAAATCCACCAGGTGCTTCTTGGCAACTGTATGGAGCAGTTCTACTCTGCCCTATATGGTTGTTATGAGTCGGAATGGACGAAAGGGCAACAGGCTTTGTTTTGCTTTGTTTTCTTTTTTAACAATGACTTAAAGCTATGTGTGCTTTATTGAAATTCTCTACCTCCACTAAGTTAAACTACTAACACTAGCTTGGTGACTTTGGGCCAGTTACTTAATTCCTCTGGTCTTTATTGATTTCCCCTCTGAAAAAGGATTAATAACAAAAAAAGATAATAGACAAATATTACGATGTAGAATTTGCAATTAATAAAATGTCATATGCTGGCTCAAAGGAGGTCAGGTCGCCTAGTGGTTAAGCACTGGGCTACTAAGCGAAAAGTCAGCTGTTTGAACCCACCAGCCACTTGGCAGAAGAAAGATGTGACAGTCATCTTCCATGAAGATTATGTCTCAGAAACCCTAAGAGGCAGTTCTACTCAGTCCTCTAGGGTGGCTATGAGTTGGAATTGACTTCACACCAACGGGCTCAATGAATTTGGTGACACAAATGGTCAAGTGCTTGACTACTAACCAAAATGTTGGTGACACTTCTGAAGAAAGGTTGGCGATCTGCTTCCACAATGTCACAGCCTCGAAAACACTATGGATTGCAGTATGTTGCCATGAGTCAGAATTGACAGCAATGGGCTTGGGTTTTTGTGGGTTTTTTTTTTATTATTATTATTATTTGGTTATTAAGGATTAAAATAAAATTGCCTTCAAGTCAATTTTGATTCATGTTGACACCATATGTGTCACAGTAAAACTGCTCTCCATAGGGTCTTCGATGGCTATGATCTTTTGGATGTAGATTACCAGGCTTTTCTTCAGAAACGCCTCTGATTGGATACGAACCGCCAACCTTCAGGCTCCTTATTAACTATCTTCCATATGTTTACTTTTCAAAAATGTTATTTTAAAACTATTCACCATGTTATAGCACATTTTATGGTACATTGAGAACTCATCTGAATTTATATTTTAGTGCTAAGCAATATATCTGATATTATAAAATGAGCTCAATAAGTTTCTTTGAGTGAATCAAACTTTACTGTGTAGCTCTGACTTCAAGGAGCCCTGGTGGTACAATGGTTAAAGCACTGGGCTGCTAACCAAAAGGTTAGCAGTTTGAACCCACCAGCAGCTCCCTGAGAGAAAGGTGGGGCAGTCTGCTTCCATAAAGACTTAGAGCCTTCAAAACCTATGGGGCAGCTCTATTTTGTCCTGTAGGATTTCGGAGTCAGAATTGGCTCTACTGCAGCGAGTTAGAACTGGACTTTCACTATTGCTGTTCTGCTCTTCTCTCACTTGTAACTATTCAAAGTTCATAAAGGATTTTGATTAAACACAAATAATGCTATCCTAAATAATATTTTAGTGTGACCTGGAGTGTCTTAGAATTAGACTGCCATTAACTTCATATAAATATATGCAGATAAGTAATATTCAATTAGCCTGACCATTTTGAAGTGAAATTCAAAGAGTTCATTTGAAATACTGTTTTGATTTTCTTACCAGAAATATTTAAACACATATTCCTGTGTATGAGTTTAGTCACATCATAACAGATCTATTTCTAAGAAGAGTTTAATAAAATAGGCCCTCAAGTTTTGACTTTTTGTAGTATGAGAATGAAGAAAGAAACTTTACAAATATTTTTACATGTGAAAGATAGTATGGAAGGTAGTATAATTTTTAATGGTGTAATGTAGTGTAATGTTCATCAAAAAATTGAGAGTTTGTTTTAATTATTATTTGGGAAGCCTAAAGGCACAGGGTTGGGTTAAAGAGCTTAAGGAGTCCTGGTTGCACAGTGGTTAAGTCCTCTGCCGCTAACCACAAGTTAGGCTGTTGGAATCCACCAGCAGCTCCACAGGAGAAAGATGTGGCAGTCTGCTTCAGTGAAGATTACTGCCTTGGAAATCCCTTGGGGCAGTTCTCCTCTGTCCTGTAGGACCCTATAAGTTGGAATTGACTCGAGGGCAACGGATCTTTGGTAAAGAAATTTAATTGATTTACTTTCATATACAATCTGAGAAAACCCTATTGATTTTTATTAAATCAGACATCAAAAAGAGTATGTTGATATCTTTAAGGGAGAAGAGCCTTAAGACAGTCTGATTCATTTTTCATATTTGCCTTAGGTTCCTAATCATATATTTGTTCTATTAAAATTATGAATATTCAAAAGTCTAAAATAGCATTTATTTTTTGAAGCTCTTATTTTCAGAAGCAAAAATTATTCATGAGAACTCAGGACAAATAGTCTCAGGGCATTTTAAATCAATATTAGTTAGAGTTACTTTTCAATAAAATTATGGAACTATTCAAGGGAATTTTATGCTTTTAAATGCAAAGCAGCTAACAGTGGGTTTAAAAGATCTATAAAAAAAGACCCCTTGACTTTCACTTAAAGCACAATTAAAAAAAAAAAGACCCCTTGTAAAGCTCACAAGAGAAAACTAATTATGGTATTGAATTTTGAAGGTCAACTTACCATTTAAATAAAATACTTAAAGAGCTTGTCAACATAATCTGACCATGAGATGGGTGTTTTTGTTATCTGTGGGCCAATTTTTTGACTAAAATATTACATGATGACTAAAATATTACATGATTTACATGACTAAAATATTCTATAAAATGTTTTTTTTTTAATAATATTACATGGCCAGAAATCAGTTATTCTAACACTTCACAAAATAATTTGGGGGACCCAGTGATTCACAATACAATATTTTGCAGAAATGACTTTATAGAAGAAATAATTCAATAGGCAAGATACATTGCCTTGTTTATTAATTGAATTTCCTAATGGGTTTAGGCTGATCTATTTGGTCAAAAGTAACAAAGATTCTATGGGGGAATATGGCAGTGACTATAGCTATATAGAGAAATCTTACCACTTCAGGCCAGTGACTCGTGATAATTTGTTAAAGATGAAGGAATAAGGAGAAAAAAAAAAAAAAACTTGCTTTAAAGGAATTGGCACTTTATTGAAACTGCTGGGTGTCTTAGGATCTTAGGAAAGAAATGGGTCATAGCAATGCACTATTAAAAATCACTATGTGTTGTTTCTAGTTTACTATTTTAGATATTTATTTTGCATGTAATAAGGTACTGGTATCAGAAAATATTAATGTCACTGGGATATTTTCTTCCTCAAATCCTCGATAAAAATGATGCTACCACAAGCTTCATTTTCTATCTTGTTGCAATTTATGTTTTATGTTAATGTGGTTCATTGTATGTGATAAATTTTATCATGTCAGCTTATGTGAGATATTCAAATTATTGAAAGACTAAAAAAAAAAGGAAGAATAAACAGAAACCTTTCTCTTCACAGAGAATATATTGCTTCTATTCAAACAAAATCAGAAACCTAATGATTAAGTTACAAATAAAACTATTTTGTAAAAAAAAAAAAAAAAGAACTATTGAAATTAGTGTCCATCCTGGTAAATGCATCCCAAGAGGCAGCAATTAGCCATTTGTTCATGAAGATGCTCAGAGCATTTCCTCAACCACTGGATTAACTTATAAGAGCCAATATTGCTTTTTAAAGCTGGTCCTTGTCAAAAAGATCAGTGGAGACATGCATTTGATATGACTAGATTTAATTTAACTAGAAGTTAATTAGAAGTCCCTGAGAAGTGATGATTAAATTGTCTTTTTGTATGTAAAATATTCAATAAAGCAGGATAAATTAAAGAGACATGTTGCAGAAGTTTTGAGTTGTTTTAAGTTCCATGTATGAAAATTATTAAAAAAAAAAAAACTCAGTAAATAGACTGCACTCATGGTTTAAAGTTTCTCTAAATTATCTTTTAAAAAATGCATGTATTCAAGGAAACAGTGAAGTAACAAGCCATTGAATTTCTGAGCATTTGAACAAGAATGGGTAGAAGAAAAATAGAAATAAAAGAAGAGAAAATACATGGAAAACTTGAAGAATTAAATAGGACATAAAAAGCAAGCAAACAAACAAGAAGTGGAAAATTAATTCCCAGGTAGTTATTTCGATAGTAGGAGTAATAATGGTTTAATGGTAGGATTCTTTCCTTCCACGCAGGAAACCAAGATTTTATTCTAGGCCAATGTGCTCCATGCATAGCTGCCCTCAGTCTGTAAATGAAGGCTTGCAGTCTTGTTAGGATCCTGTGCAGGTTTCAGTGGAGCTTCAAGACTAAGACAGACTAGGAAGAAAGGCCTGGCAATCAACATCCAAAAATCAGTCAGTGAAAATCCTATGAATCACAAAAACTGGATATGCAGCCAGTTATGGGTATGGTACAAGACTGGGCAAAAGATCCTTCCATTGTGTCATAAGCTAGGGCATTGACACATGTCGCCAAACAACAACAAAGTTAAATTAATGGAGCTACTTTACCTTGCAATGCTTCCTAGGAGCATTCTAGCTGTAATTCTTCCAGAACAGAATTGTTTCTTCTTCTGGCATTCCATGTTATATTCAATATTTTTCAACAACACCACAATTCAAATAGATCCATTCTTCTTCAGTTTTTCTTATTCATTGTCCAGCTTTCACAGGCATATGACCCGATTGAAAATATCATGGCTTAGGTCAGGTGCACTTTAGTCCTCAAAGTGACCTCTTTGCTTTTTAACACTTTAAAGAAATCTTTTGCAGCAGATTTGTCCAATGCAAATACATCATTGGATTTCTTGACTGCTACTTCCATGAGAATTGATTGTGAATCCAAGTAAAACAAAATTGTTGAAAAGTTTAATATTTTCTCTATTTATTGTGATGTAGCTTATTGGTCCAGTTGTGAGGAGTTTTGTTTTCTTTTTGTTGGTGTGCAGTCCATACTGAAGGATGTAGTCTTCGATTTTCATCATTAAGTGCTTCAAATCTTCTTCACTTTCACCAAACAAGGTTGTGTTTTCTGTATTTCTCAGGTTATTAGTCTTCTTCCAATCCTGATGCCACATTCTATTTATAGTCAATTTGGCATTTACCCTAGCACTAAGAAAGGGAAAAAAAATAAAGATACCTTGGGTGAGGTAAAGCATTACTGATCATGTCAGATTCATCTCAAGTCTAATTTAACAACAAAACAAAGGTTATGTCAAAACAAAACAGTTCTGTAAAGAATTTTATTTAAATTAAGAAAGAGATAAGATCATCAAATTTTCAACTAAATTATCATTATTAGTTTCATTTTTCAGTTCCTTGTGTTAATAAAAGAAAAACTGTTTTAAAAATAGCCACAGAAAGGGAAAAAAATCACTCTTCTTTCTCATTCCATTTTTAAAAACATGTATCGGATTTTATGTTTTTTATGGGCTATTTAATGCTTTGCACGTCTTTTATTCAGTAGATTTTAAACTTCTTGAGAGAAGAAGATTTGTGTTTTTATTCTTTATTCATAGCATCTGACACTGTACATCTGAGATAGACATCAACGAACTTTTAAAAAGAGAAAGGAATTGGATATTGTTTAGGAATTGCACAGTTAAGAAATAAAAAAAAAATAGAACCAATAAAGCTTACCATTAAATTTTTTTTTTTTGAGGAGTTGAATATCTTTGCTTGAGTATTTTTTGAAGACAAGTCCATTGTTAAAATTTTCTACAAAGACTGCTCATAGAAACAGTAAACTAAAAGTTGACTAGTAATCACAATTAAATGAATCTACCACTAACCGAAAGGTTGGTGGGAGAAAGATGTGACATTTTCCTTCAGAAAAGATTTACAGCCCCGGAAACCTTATGGGGCCGCTATGAGTAGTAATCAACTCAAAGGTAGTAGGTTTGGTTTTTAGTTTTAGCAATTAAAAATTACAAAAGTAAATGAATCTCTCTTTAAAGTTTCTAACACCCCCTCCCAACTTCCAATGTTACTATAGTTTGTTTTTACTAATCATTTCTTTACAATCTAAGGAATTTGTAGAAAAACATCTAGATACGTGATATCCAGAACCTTGAGTGGCTGTCACGTCATATTCAGTCTGCACTTTCAGAGCTTCTTTCTTCTTTTTTTAGTTACCTCTTCTTTTTGACTTATTTATGTTCTTGCTCTTTAATTTATGGGATATCCTATTTCATCTTGTCATTGATATTTTTTCTATTCTGCTTTTCACTGGAATAGGACAAATGGTATTTATGATGATGATACTTAAGAAGCCTGGGATTAAAATGTTGGGCAAAGAGCTAACATAATTCTATCAAGATATGTGACTACTTCCTCTGGTGAATATGTAAAGAAGCCATTTTGTTTCTGCCTACTCTTATTGACATCTGTTTTTTTACTGTTATTGACATCTGTTAAGAGCATAAAGCTATTAAGGTAAAGTTTATTAAATATAGGGAACATTGCATCACTTTTTACCTTTTACAATTACTATTTTTGACAAGACTATCATTTAACCTCCAGAAATCAACATTCGTTGGAAACACCAAATGCCAAATGAATTTTGACTGCCATTTCTGGTTACTGTCTGTTTTTGTCATATCTAAATCAGAATTTGCCTGTCAGTTTGCATTTAGGGTGTATTAGAATTCATGGTGGCATTTGGGATGTTCCTTGAAGCATTTACTGGTAACTCCTTGCACTCTTTGATTGATTTGAAGCCACTTTAGATCTAATGTAGTATGGTATATTTGGTGAGGGGTAGGAAAAAAATAATGTAGTATGATATATATTTTTCTCTCACTGTTATTGAATCAAAGAATGTCATGTAACTTGGATATTTAAAATACTTCCCTCCCCTCCCCCCCCGCCCCACCAGGATAAAAACTCTCACATATCTAGTGAATGGCATGGTAAACTTAAGAAGGGAAGAAAGTATAAAATGCGCCCTTAAATCTTAAGCAAATATCCCTGTACTCATTTTCTTTCTTCTTTTTTCTTTTTCCAATTTTCCTTGAATGCCAGCTATTTACTACTGAATATAGAGTGTCAAAGTGTGCTGACCCTGCCTGGAAGAGTTCATTCTGTCAGTGAGGCAGGCATAAAAGAACTACCACATATGGTAGTGAATCCTATTTTGGAGCTAATGCATGTAATAAAACCCTTTGCCCTTGAGTTGATTTCAACTCATAGCGACCCCATAGGGCAGAGTAGAACTGCCCCCATAGGGTTTCCAAGGTGGATTCAAACTGTTGACCTTTTGGTTAGCAGCCGAACTCTTAACCACTGTGCGTAATAGGTAATGGGGGGAAAAAGAGAGTGTCTAATATGACCTGAAAAGGTTAGAAAAGAGTTCACAGAGAAGGTGACATATAAAAGCCTTTAAAGGAAGAGTATGAGTCTGAGCAAAATACAAGACATTGGAGGTTAGATATTCCAAGTAGATTTGAAGGCCATTGCGATGTTTAAATCAAAAACAAACAAACCAGTTGCCATCGAGTTGATTCCGACTCATAGCGATCAAGTTTAGGGAGAGTAAAAATGTACATTGTGTGTGTTGATTTACAAGTAACTCCACACAACTTGATTCCCACCTCTTTTGTGGGGTCCTTCCTGCTCAGCTCAACCTGAAGAAATCTTTCCTCTCGGTATCTTATTGCAATCTTTCATGTGGGACAGTTGGTTTTCTGATTAATCATTTGTCTAGGGAACGTGTTTGCTGAATATATAGATTAAGGCAAATGGGTTAAAAATTATAAATCCATAAAATAGTTACTAAGAATTAAAAAAAAAAAGAACACAAGTTTATTTCTTTTTAGATCAGTGACATCACTGGATGAAATTAAACTATTCTCTGATAGTCTTAATGTAAAATATAGGCAAATAACTTAGAATTTTTACTGTCATATCAATTCACACAAAATGTATTATAGGCTGTACTTTCTGATTCCTATAATACGTGGGAGCTTCCATTCATGCATGCATCTTCTATCTTTTTAAACATCATCTCTACCTTTCCTTTGTAAAAAACCTTTTGTTGTGAGAGAAATAGGATAATCTGCCAATCAATGCCCAAATATTGAAAAGGTCAAACATTTCTCCATGAAAATGTTCAGCCAGTGTGTTCTTTGTTCCTCAGATTCTTCTGAGCAACAATTAATTCAATTAAACCATCTCTACAGCTATGAATTGTCATAGATCATAACCTTTCAAAGTGTCTTTGTGTTCTTCCTCAAATTTACCTTAGTTAGCATATTTTAATGGTATCACACAAAGGAATATTATTAAGTATTCTTGGTGTTAAAAAAAAATGCTACGCCTCTGCCAATTGTATTATAAGGAGAGTGAGAGTGGAGGCATTTCGAGACAGAAAGACACACCAGCACAATGAGTCACATACAGAAAAATGAAGAATGATTAGAATAAATATGCAAAGTGACATATCAACCTGAAACATTTATCACGTTGGTACTATGGCTCGCCTTTATCTCACTGAGTATATCCAGAAAGGATGCAACGCCATTAAGTGAGTTGGGTCATTTGGATGTTATTTAATTAACACAAAGAAGAGGGAAAAATACTATCAAGTTGGATAAATTTATTAGTGGATTCTTTTGCACTGATATGTGCCGTTTCTTCAGTCTTTCTACTGCTAGAAGAATTTTGATAGGTCACCTTTATCTAGCATCCAGTATGTTTAGTTACTGTTTCATTGTTCTTACATGTATTTCTTGAGAATCCTAAGATAACTAGAATTCTAGAGCGAGATTGAAATATTGTGAATTTGGTGTTATTTCTCCAATTTAACTGAAGCCTACAGGGCCTCATTTTAAATATACTGTTTACAACAAATGTGATGATACAGAAAATATATTTTTGAACTTTGTGGCTTTAAAATTTTATCTGTTTATTAAATGTCTAACAGAACTTAATCTCTCCTAATTACTTAAATTGTAATTCAGTGCTACAGACATTTTGGAAAAATGAAAAGAAACGTATTATCCATGATTGCTCCAGGGAAATGCAACAATTGTAGTTCTGTATATTGCTTCCCCATGTTTCACATATGCTTATATGCTCTTTGATGTGCAAAACATTATGCCAAATGTGACACATTTACTTAATCATACCCGTTTTAGATTTTTGCACTTTTTTTACTATGATATATAACTTAGCCATCAGCATATTTATGCTTATATCTTTTCCCGATATTTTGAATTATTACTGAGAATGGAGTATCAGAAGATTTAATGGAAGTTGCTGTAAATACAGGGATAATTACAGCATTGAAACTGAAAAGACTTAGTTGTTCTTTTCCTTTTGATCATATTGATATATATTAAATATCAAGTGATGTCACTTGATTTTGGAAACCCTGGTGGTGTAGTGGTTAAGTCCTATGGCTGCTAACCAAAGGGTCAGCAGTTTGAATCTGCCAGGTGCTCCTTGGGAACTCTATGGGGCAGTTCTACTCTGTCCTATAGGGTCGTTATGAGCCAGAATCGACTCGACGGCACTGCGTTTCGATCACTTTATTTATTATATGTTTGCAGGTTATTCATTTACCTTGCTTACCAGAATATAGGCTACTGAGATATCATCTTATATCTTTGTTCTTTTTAATCAAGCACAATGCCTTACATACAGCAAATCGTCAATAGCTGTTTAACAAATGACAGTTGAGGCTGAAGAAGATAGCGTAGGAATCAACTGTTCTTTAGAGTAAACAAAAAATGCTGACATGTGATTTCATAAAAAATTAGTTATTGTCAATAAATTTCTCAAGAAGTAATGCTTATTATGCTGAATAAAATTTTGAGTCTGCTTAATATTAAAACACACTTTAATCCCTGTGCATTTGAGGTGGTGGTAAATAAAAAGGCTGACCTATTTATAATGCAAGTTATTCTTATTCCTTAATACCAAATAATTAATCACACTTGATTTCTGTAAGGGCAAGTAACTTCATAAAAAGCGTTGTCAGTTTTATCAAATAAAAAAGTACAAGACTCCGAGTTTAATTAGAATTTCACATGAACAACAAATACTTTTTCAGTATAAGAATGTCTCACATACTGTATGAAACAGGCAAACTTATTTGTAAAGCAAGCTAGGATTTAAGAGTAAAAGAGCCTGAAGACAATGAGTGTGGTAAGATTTCATGAAGCGTATTAATACGAAACAGAACAATTAAGGGAGAAAGTAAACATGTATTCTCTTCTTTTTCGAGTAACTCCCAGCATCCTTTTCAGGGTTAATGGAACAATAACCCAGGTTTTTTTTTTTCCCCCCACCACATGTCTGTCAGCTTGTCTTGCTGTGGAGGCTTGTGTGTTGCTGTGATACTAGAAGGTTTCCAACCAGTATTTCAAATACCGGCAGGGTCACCCCTGGTGGACAGGTTTCAGCAGTTTCCAGAATAAGACAGATTAGGAAGATGGATCTGGCAGTCTACTTCTGAAAAAACTGCCCAGTGAAAACCTTATGAATAGTGCAGAACATAGTCTGATATGGTGCTGGAAGATGAGCTGCTCAGGTTGGAATGCACTCAAAATACGACTTGAGAAGAGCATTCTCCTCAAAGTAGAGTCAACCTTAATGAAGTGGATAGAGTCAAGCTTTCAGGATGTGGTAAGACTGAAAATGAGAAGAAACAACTGCAAATATCCATTAATAATCAGAATGTGGAATGTATAAAATATGAATCTAAGAAAATTAGAAATCCTCCAAAATGAAATGGAATGCACAAACATTGATATCCTAGGCATTAGTAAGCTGAAATGAACTGATATTGGCAATTTTGAATTGGACAATTATATGGTCTGCTTTGCCAGAAAGGACAAATTGAAAAAGAAAGGTGTCACTTTCGTTGTAAAAAAGAACATTTCAAGATCTATCTTGAAGTACAACATTGTCAGTAATAGGATAATATCCATATGCCTTTAAGGAAGACCAGTTAAAACGACTATTATTCAAATTTATGCACAAACCACTAAGGCCAAAGATGCAGATATTGAAGACTTTTACTGACTTCTGCAGTCTGAAATTGAACAAATATGTGCTCGAGATGTATTGATAATTATTGGTGATCGGAATGTGAAAGTGTAAAGAAAGAAGAAGCATTTGGTAGTTGGAAAATATGGCCTTGGTGATAGCAATGATGCTGACGATCACTTGATAAAATTTTGCAAGACCAACAGTTTTTTCATTGCAATACCTTTTTTCAACAGCATAAACAGTGACTACACACGTGAACCTCACCAGATGGAATGCACAGGAATCAAATCAGCTGCATCTGTGGAAATGGACAATGGAAAAGCTCAATAAAATCAGTCAGAACAAGGCCAGGGGCCGACTGCAGAACAGACCGTCAATTGCTCATATGCAATTTCAAGGTAAAGCTGAAGAAAACTAGAGCAAGTACATGAGAGCCAAAGTACGGCCTTGAGTATATCCCACCTTAATTTAGAGACTTTCTTAAGAAAAGATTTGATGCATTGAACACTAATGACCAAAGATCAGGTGAGTCATGGAATGGCATCAAGAACATTGTACACAAAGAATGCAAGAGGTCATTTAAAAACAGAAAAGAAAGAAAAGACCAAAATGGATGTCAGTAGAGACTCTGAAAATTGCTCTTGAACGTCAAGTAGCTAAAGCAAAAGGAAGAAATAATGAAGTAAAAGAGCTGAACAGAAGATTTCAAAGGGCAGCTGTAGAAGACAGTGAAGTACTATAATGAAATTTGCAAAGACCTGGAGATAGAAAACCAAATAGGAAGAATACACTCGGCGTTTCTCAAGCTGAAAAAACTGAATTAAAATTCAAGCCTCGAGTTGCAGTAGTGAAGGATTCTACAGGGAAAATACTAAATGATGCAGGAAACCTCAGAAGAGGATGGAAGGAATATACAGAGACTCTGTGCTAAAAAGAATTGGTCAACATTCAACTATTTCAGGAGGTAGTATATGATCGAGAACATATGGCATGGAAGGAAGAGGTCCAAGCTGCACTTAAGGCCTTGGTGAAAAAAGAGTCTCCAGGATTAGATACCAATTGAGATGTTTCAACAAATGGATGCAGTGCTGGAAGCACCTATTCGTCTATGCCAAGAAATTTGGAAGACAGTTACCTGGCCAACCGACTGGAAGAGATCCACATATGTACCCATGCAAAGGAAGGTTATCCAACAGAATGTGGAAAATATGAAACAATGTCATTAATATCACAAACAAGTAAAATTTTGGTGAAGATCATTCAAAAATGATTGCAGCAGCACATCAACAGGGAAATGCCAGAAGAGGACATGTTACGAGGGTCATCATTTGTGATGTCAGATGGGTCATGGTTGAAAGCAGGGAATGTCAGAAAGATGTTTACCTGTGTTTTATTGACTATGTGAAGGCAATCGACTACATAGATCACAACAAATTATGGATAATATTGTGAAGAATGGGAATTCCAGAACACTTAATTGTGCTCTCGAGGAGCCTATACTTAGACCAAAAGGCAGTAGTTCAAATAGAACAAGGCAAAGCTGTGTGGCTTAAAGTCAAGAATGGTGTGCACCACGGTTGTATCTTTCACCATACCTATTCAATCTGTATTCTGAGCTGGACTATATGAAGAAGACTGGAGCATCAGGATTGGAGGAAGATTCATTAACAACCTGAGGTATGCAGGTGACACAACCTTGCTTGCTGAAAGTGAAGAGGACTTGAAGCACTAACTGATGAAGATCAAAGACCACAGCCTTCAGTATGGATCACACCTTGACACAAAGAAAACAGAAATCCTCACAACTGGACCACTAAGCAATATCATGATAAAGGGAGAAGAGATTAAAGTTGTAAAGCATTTCATTTTACTTAGATCCACAATCAATGCCTGTGGAAGCAGCACTCAAGAAATCAAAAGATGCATTGAATTAGGCAAATCTGCTGCAAAAGTCCTCTTTAAAGTGTTAAAAAGTAAAAATGTCACCTTGAAGACTAAGGTGTGCCTGACCCAAGCCATGCTGCTTTCAATTGCCTCGTATGCATGTGAAAGTTGAACGATGAATAAAGAAGAACGAAGAAGAATTGATGCCTTTGGATTGTGGTGTTGGCAAAGAATATTGAATATACCATGGACTGCCAAAAGAATGAACAAATCTGTCTTGGAAGAAGCATACCCAGAAGGCTCCTTAGAAACAAGGATGGCAGGACTATATCTCACATACTTTAGACATGCTATCAGGAAGGATCAGTCCCTGGAAAAAAGATATCATGCTTTGTAAAGTAGAGGACCAGCAAAAATGAGGAAGACCCTCGACAAGATGGATTGACACAGTGGCTACAACAATGGGCTTAAGCATAACAACAATTGCAAGGATGGTGCAGGGCTGGGCAGGGTTTCATTCTGTTGTACATTGGGTTACTATGAGTTGGAACTGACTTGATGGCACCTAACAACAGCATTATTAAATGATGTTTAAATTTATATAAACAGTTATGTTGCTTGTATAGCAAACTACGTGAAGAGTGCACCATATAATGTGATAATATAATGTGATTATATATATGCCATTTTCTAATCAAATCTGCTTTTCTACTACAACAGAAGAGTTCCAAGAGACATCCATAAAATATTTCCTTTCATAAATATAAAACATATTCTTGTGTTTACCTAATAAAGTAGAAGAGAAAATCAAGCAAAATGTAGTTTTAGGAAAAAAGCAGTTGCAGATATCTGAGTATTTAGGTATGGAACATACCTCACAATAAACTGTACACAAATGAAAAGCTGTAAGAGAATAATGAGTCCCTAGTTACATCCAATATGCATGGAAAGTAAATAGAGGTGTCAATTTCAATGCTAAATATTATATTTCCTCCTTGCCCAAGGAAAAACTGGCTTTACTTTCATTCTGCACTCGCTTACTTTACTATTACGGGTGTTCAACACTTTGTAACTTTGCACTGTACGCATACGTGCAAGTCTGATATAAGGAAGAAATAAACCTCACTTTGCCCTTTTAAACTTGTTTTCTTGACTTGTATTCCTCCAAATAAAAAACGTTTTAATTCAAACTATCCTCAGATAACAGTTTAAACATCTTGAATTTACATTTAGATGGCCTGAGAGATCTTCAGCTTGGTGATTAAACTTGGAAAACTGTACTTCGTGCAGTGCGTTGGGTAATATGTATAAACTGTCAGGGAGAAGAGAGCATATGTAATGGCATGTTAAAGCCAGATCATTTAGCATGGTGACAGTATTTGTAAACACAGTGCCTTGTGTTTGATGCTGCTGTCCTGCATATGTCTGGTACTGTTCTGGAGCACATGAACATGATTGGTTAGCTAGCCATGTCCCCTGTGTCTGGAGAGCAGTGAAGCATGACAGTCCATGCGCTATCTTAGCCTTCGTCTGTTATCTATGTTGACAGCATCTGATAGTATCTCTGGTCTCGATCATTCGCCTCAAGCAAAGCTGAATGGTAACGATGCCTTTCCAATTTCTCACCAAGTAATTCCTTTTTTTTTTTTTTTTAATTCCTTAGGAATTTTACTTTTATTAACCCCAAAGTTCTCACCATTTGTTTAGTTCTCCCAAACTGCATCCAACTTACAGAACTCAGCATAATCAATGGAGCACAGGCCTATACAATACACTTCTTTGTAAGATCCCCTTGAAAGCTTCAACACTTAAAAGAAATCAATAATGCCTGATGTGGTTTTGTGGCTTTCAGTCTCTTGAACATTAAATTTAACTTGATCCATTGCTGTTAGTAACTCAGAGTAGCTGCCCAGCCATCTAGAAAGGTGAGTGTCCTTGGTCCACCATCCTCCATAGATTCACCCACACTGATAAAGTTACTGAGTTTTAAATCTAAGCCTGTCTTTTACAAATAAAGGATAAATATTAAAATAATGTCCTATTTTATGCAACCACATCTCGTGGAGTGAAAAGTGGATTTTGGTGCATCACTAAAGCATTTAATAAGAGAGCTCCAGTTCGGATGTAAGTAGAATTTAATTAATCCTGGACATACATGATAAATTTGTGACATGGGCCAGATCATTAGAATATATGTGTGGAAACTGAGGACCCTCAGACACACACACGCACACACACACACACACACACACCAAAAAAAAAAAAAAACCTAAATTGAGTCTCTGATCTGAGGATTAAGAAATTGCTGAAAATATCCTGTGGAGATAATCTTACAGAAGTTAATTGACAAGGAACCGAAAGTCAGGAATAATTACCATGATGATACACAATAAACCCTTAGAATTTGGGGACGGGGGAATGTTTAATCTTTCCGAATATAGTGTTTGATAGACACATGCCTACACTCTAGTAAGAGAAAGGTTTATTTTCAGGAAGCTGTAGCATAAAAATTCAACCTCAGGTTCTCAACGCAATAAAAGAAATTGAAGCAAGCAATTGATATCACAAGAGGATTGTTATGAACATATGGCTTTGAAATCCTCCACAACAATATTTTAGGAGTAGATTTCTTCAGATGGGAAGCCTAACTTATTATATAAGCCACTGTTTGTTTGTTTTTAAGAAATTATAAGCTTCACAAACATTTACTGCAAAGATAATTTCTTTGGCATTCTTTTAGTTGATACTCATATACAGGGAAGAGCAACATTTTCCCCAAGCTTGTCACTGATTCATTTGAGCTCCCGGAGAGCCCCAATATAAAGGTCTCAATGGCCTTCAGAATATATAGAGAAACAAAGAGTGCCAGAGCAGAATTGGGACCTGGCAGTAGAAAGTTTGTTCTTTAACCCCAGGACACAGTACAAACAAACTCACTAATGGTCACATGATATTACAGGGATATCTTAGAGAAACACTACAGAATCTAATTTACATGCAACGTGTAAGAAAGTGCTAAGCATTCAATAGAAGAGATCTGATGGCACAGTGGTTAAAACACTCAACTGCTAATTGGGAAGGTCAGTGGTTTGAACCCATCAGCCAGGAGGAAGTTGTGGCAGTCTGCTTCTCTAAAGATTTACAGCATTGGAAATCCTATCGGGCAGTTCAACCCTGCCCTATAGGATCACTACGAGTCGGGATTGACTCAACGGCAATGAGCGTGGATAATGAAAAGCATTCAATAATTTATTCATATAATGGAATTCTTTAAAACAACTAATATGCAATGACGCAGGCTCTATATAGTGACATGGAAACATCTCCAAGATATTTGGGTGACTTGGGAAAAATCATTGACTTGAGTGAAAATTGAAACTGCAATGCTATTATGATCCCCATCTGTATCCAAAGACTTGTGAAGAGTGGGAGAATTCATGTTACACATTAAAATATTATACCCTCTTTGACTCTTAATTTCTATTGAACATATTATGTGTGGGATTTTGAATGAATGCTAAAGCTATATTTGGAAAAAAGCAAACTTAAAATGATGCATAAGCCAGAAAATAATTATAATTCAAAATGTATGCTTTCTCTTGAGAAATCACAAGAAAATATTATTATATATTATTCCCATAAACATTGAAACTATAAAATAATAAAGAGGCATCTGTCAGGATCATATTAATTCTAAAACAACTGTTAATGAAATGCAGTCTTGGCAGTGACAAATACATAAACAATTATTGTTACGTGATTTGAGTCCTGAAATTTCAAAATGTTTGGCAAATTCAAGGAGCTGTTAATTAATTCATTTAATGGACAATATTTTAACAAAATAAATAGTAATTACGTTTTAGTTGAGCAGTTGCAGAACATTTGATGCATTTAGGAGTAAGTGGATTTAGAAGCACAGTTTTTAAAAATTTAAGTATTTTCAAAACTCAAAAAGGTCAACCTGCAATTGAACGTTTATTATTGAGTACACTTTCATATTATTTATCTTCAAATATATTAACTCAAAGAATATTAGAACAAAAAAGAACATTCAATATTACGTACTATAGTTTCCTGATTTACATTGCAGTTTGTATTGATTGCCAGAGAAGGTAAACTTCACTGTGGAAATAATGAAATAAAATAAAAATTAGAAATGAAAAATCTGGATATTTTACTTTTTCAGTTTTCTTAACTGCTTTAACTGACAGTGAAGTAATCAGTATATACATATACATATATATATGCATGTATAAAATCTTTCTTGTTTATTTCAAAATTTTTGTGAGGACCTTAAACGATAAAAGTGAAAGGATCTTGAAAAACTGTGAAATGAAAGATGACAGCAATCAAAGCTTTTATCTTCAGTAAGAACAAACAAAATTTTTGTGCAAGCTCACATGTATTATACATTATTCATATGATATATCTATATGGACAAATATAAACAAACACTGAATGGCTATTTTGTGCCAATACTTCCTGTAAGCAAATTAGATATATTAACTCATTTGACACTCACAACAATCCAAGGTTGGAAGCACAGTTTATTACTTTAAGTTTTGGATGAGAATGCTAAGTCTTAAAGAAGTTACAGAGGAAACAGAGGCCTAATTTCTTATTTTTAGGCAACAGTGGCACCAAGATTCAATCCCACTTCATCCTCTTAAACATTAGGAAACAGGAACTGACTTCTCAGTAATATCCATATGGATATATGACTTTGAGGTAGCCTAAAGATACCCTAAGAGTTCATTCCTTTAAAAATAATACCTAAAATATTGTTTAAGTTCACGTTGCATAAGAACCTGTAATTTTCAAAAATATTTACTGCAGATCTACTAGGAAGGCACTGAATTAGAGACTGGAGAATAAAAAAATGAGTAATCAATGATCCCTGTTCTATTTCCAATCTTGTGATCATTACTTTATTCCTCAGAGGAATTCATTGGCTCCTTAGGGAACTTTGGGATAATGCTGTTTAATTGCTTGTATTATTATTTCCTGTCATTTTTCACATTTTCCAGTTATTTGTAATACAGCCCTAAGAATTTATGTGATAATTTTACTAATCAGAAAGCTCAGTGCAAAATAATTTTGATTTTCTTTTATCAGCTACTTAATCTAGTTCCTCCATACAACAATCACATATGAGTATTATTAAATATATATTGTTTGTTTATAAAATATTAGACCATAAAGACATAGAAGAAAAATTAGCAAATAATATGGTGAGATAATTTCATCTCTGCTTTTTAACAAGTTAATTACAGTGATGAGTATTAAACTGTTGTTCTCTTCTTTCATGTATATCAGTTCTGGTCTATTTTTAAGAGACTAAAACAAGGAAAACATGCAAAGAAATAAATTAGTAGTTTTGTTCTATTTTTAAGATTGAGTCAGATGCCCTAAGAAATTGATCAATATTAGGCATTTTATTCACCTCAATTTTTTCTCTACTTGCTGTTTTCTTAAAATCTTCCCTCTTTTGATATATCCCTCTTCGGCTCTTAGAATCTGCTTTTTCAAATGTATGCCACCAGTCTACTTCATTTGAACATCTTTTTTAAACAATTCATATACTAAATCCTGTAACTACATGTCAAAAAAGAAAATCTAACATTTTGTTACTAAAATGGAAGTCTAAATAATCTCTTTATAGATATAATATGTTAAACTTAATTTTTACCCATAAAGCACTTTTCTGTTTATGATAATTTGAGAAGGTACAAGATCAATGTGTTCAAATAAATCGTTATATGGTCACAAACTTTGACAATCATTCCACGTTCATAAGGCTCTAAACAAGTAAACACAATATACTTGACCTAGATATTTAATTTTTCCACATGAGGGAAATTTGAACCATATATAACTTATTGGTGAACCATATACAATGACAGAGAACAACATTAAGAATTTCCCCTTCGTGCTTTTGTGGACCACACATACTGTAAATTTTAGGTCGATTATAACTACAGGACACTAGGACAGGTCTTTTGGAGGTAAGCTTACTTACCCCTATGCCAATGCCCAAAACTTCTGTGATAGCAATCTTTTATTTGACTTCTTAAGAATGACATATCTGTGGAAGAATGACAACATTTTTCATCCAGTCTGTAAACTTGGAAAGAAAATTAAGTCAAATATTCACAGGTGCCAACTTCAAAGGAAATTTCCCATGGTAACTGTACCTCAAAAGCCCTTAGTTGCGGATATTTGCCAATTAGCAACTCCAAGGGGTGCTATTAGTTCCTTCAAAAGGTAAGGGGCACGGTTTTCATCTGTGATTTCTATTCCTCTTTTACAGCATGCGGTGATAAAAGATGGAATACACAAAGGCATACCGTTTAGTTGTTCCTTATAATCATATAACTGGTTCATAAAGAGAACAATGCATATTATAGAGCAGTAGTTTTTCAATAAAGAATAATTGTCCTTGCTGAATATCAGCACTAACCTAAAACTCATTTAAGGAGATTGTGCCGTGCCAACAGCAAAACTCTAAATCACATTTAATATCTAGACTATACAATCTTGATATAATGTCCATTAGCTATGTTATGAAGTGGAGAAAAGGTGACACATACATAATGAGAAGCTTTACTACAGTGAATATGGCAACTGGGAATAGTCTAAGAATTATTCTTCATAATTAAACATTGACTTCATATTTGGATTGCAATGACAAGGACATTCAATTTTCAGTAATTTTTTTTTTTTCATTTCTATTCCTTTTACTAAAATCTTTTTGAGATGTCATTCTCTTTTTAAGAAAGTTGACCAAAGCTATAAAACTTTTATTCTCTTTATCATTATCTTTTAATTAGTAGAGATGAATTTAGGAAGCTGCAATCCACGCAATATGAAAATGACCAACCAAACATACTGAGAATTGAAATTGAAAGTATTTTACTTTTTTATAATTAACAAAAATTAAAAGTGTTTTGCTTCTTTGTGATTGCCAGGAAAGCCTAGCCAGTAAATTAGTGAAGCTGAAAAGTATGAAACTGTCATAATTGCCGACCTTTTGGTTAGCAGCATAGCTCTTAACCACTAAGCCACCAGAGGTTCCATCAATGCAAAGCACTGTTTATTTGGAGTTACATTTTAAACGGTTTGGACAAGTCTGCCACAGAATTCAAGCCAATACTCTGAAGGTTAACACTCATTAAAATGATGCCTTATTATCTCCAAAGCCATGCCCCCTGGATGCTATATTAACCCAGAACGAAATCCATTCCCGAAAACCACTCTTCAGACAAAGATTAGATTGGACTATAAAACATAAAATAATACTCTTGAAGAGTGCGCTTCTTAGTTCAAGCAGGTATGTGAGACCAAAAGGGCAGCTCCTGCCTGCAGGTAAGATGAGAAGGCAGGAAGGGACAGGAGCTAGTCGAATGGACATGGGAAACCCTGGGTAAAAACAGGGAGTGTGCTGTCACATTGTAAGGATAGAAACTAGAGTCACATGACAATATTTGCATAAAATTTTGTATGAGAAATTAACGAGCTGTAAACTTTCACCTAAAGTACAAGAAAAACATTTTTTTTAATGTCTTATTAACATACAGAAAACTGACAGAAAATAATATGCATGTAATACTATAAATTACTTATATTCAAAATTATTTAGAAAAAAATCCAAAGGAAGTTTATTTAAACTCTCTGTCATGGATTGAATTACATCCCCTCAAAAATCTGTGTATCAACTTGGTTAGGCCATGATTCCCAGTACTCCGTGGTGAGCCTCCATTTTGTGATTGTAATGTTATATTAAAAGGATTAGAGTGGGATTATAACACACTTACCAGGTCACATCCCTGATCAATGTAAAGGGAGTTTCCCGAGGTGTGGCCTGTACCACCTTTTATCTCTTAAGAGATGAAAGGAAAGGAAAGCAGAGAGTTGTGGACCTCATACCACCAAGAAAGCAGTACCAGGAGCAGTGTGCCTCCTGAAAAGCTCCCCAACTAGGGGAAACCTTCCTCCAGAGAACACAGAGAGAGACAGAAAGCCTTCCCCTGGAGCCGACACCCTGAATTTGGGCTTATAACCTACTAGACTGTGAGGAAATAAATTTCTTTGTTAAAACCATCCACTTGTGGTAATTCTGTTATGGCAGCACTAGATGACTAAAATAATCTCCTTTGACAAAATGGACCTTTATCCACTAACTGAATTTGCTTATTTAACTGCCCCATAATATAATATAGATAACCTGGACTAAACACAAATTATGAAGAAGCTCTCTTAATACTAGTCATCAATCCAACAAAGCTGTCGCAAATAAAATATTTCAAAAAGGGCTGTTAGTTTTCAAATTCTACAACAACCAAGGTAAAAAGGGAAAATTCAGCAGTGATGATTTTTATTGTATACTTTTATCTTAGTATTTATATACACTGGGTGGGTTTACTAGGATGTTATATATTGAAATATGGAGCTTTTACCATTTTCATTTTCTTAGAAGACATTGAAGATTCTTTTTCAGATAAAACTTCCATATGCATGTATAACAGAAAGAATATAAACGTCTCTGAAGAAAGTCAAAATACAGGCTACTAACAAGAAAGAGGGAAGAAACCTGTGAAAATTAAAATTCCCAAGAAATATCAAGTACAGAAAGTAAAGATTCTGATGTTGATAAGGAATTTTAGTATTCTGCAATACCTATTGTTGAGGCAGACAGTAAAATATGAAATAATCTGTTTTATTAAAAAAAAAACTTACATTTTGTAATTAATGAAACTCGATCCTTCAAAGGAAACCCAGGTGGCATAGTGGTTGAGAATTAACAGCTCCAACCAAAGAGTCAGCAGTTTGAATCCACCAGGTGCTCCTTGGAAACGCTATGGGGCAGTTCTACTCTGTTCCATAGGGTTGCTATGAGTTGGAATTGACTCGACGGCAAAGGGTTTTTCTTTGTGGATCCTTTGAAAGTTGTCTTTGTTTTGTCTGCCAGCCTTTTCCCAAGAAAAAAAGAACATACTCTTAGGAGAGTATCTCTAGATGAAGATGATAAAATTTTACATAGCTAGAAAGTATTTCAAGGACGTGCCGTTAGGAGATCTAAGTTTATTTGGTTTGAATAAGAAAATGAAAGACGTTTCTTTTCCCTGTGGTAAACAAGATTCTGCTTTTCATTGGTGGATCTATTTCTGTCTGATGCATGCTGGGCATTTAATTGAATTGTTTGTTATATATCACTGTCTGTAAATCATAAAACTGATAGGAAAAAAAAATCTTGATCAAGATTTTTTTTTAACTTTGGGTGACTAGGGTACTTCTAGGGAAATATATGTTACCTTATTTTTTTTATTTTTCTTAGGGTGGGGTTACACAGTCAATTATTGTAATCATGTCAATAAGTTGTACACCTGTAAAAAGCTGAACTGGTAAAAGTTGTGTGATAGATATATTTATAACAATGACAAAAAAAGAGTAGCTGCTGATGTTGCTTATTTACAAACAAATACCTCTTGGGATTTGGTTCCTTGGTGTGGGGTTTAGGGTCCTGGTTTCATGGGACATCCCAGTTAATTGGCCTAATAACGTTGTTCAATGCTTCTGTTCTACCTGCTAGTTTGGTGTGTATTGCCCGGGGTTTTAAAAGCTTGCACACTGCCATCGAAGGCACAACTGATCTCTTTTCATCTGGAGCAACAGAGGAGAGAGAGTAAGGGAAAAAAAGGTTGTTTTGTATCTGTTGACTAAGTATACTATGTTATCCAAATAGACAATATTATGAGTTATACAAATGGAGCTGTTGTTAGATGCCCTCAGTGACCCTGTGAACAACAAAGCGAAACACTGCCCGATCCTGAGCCATCATCACAATTTTTGTTATGCCTGAGCCCATGGTTGTTTATCCATCTCATTGAAGGTCTTCCTCTCTTTCGCTGACCCTCTACTTTACCAAGCTTGATGTCCTTCTCCAGGGACTGGTCCCTCCTGATAACAGGTCCAAAGTACATGAGACGAAGTCTTGCCATCCTTGCTTCTAAGGAGCATTCTGGATTCCAAGACAGATTTGTTTGTCTTTCTGGCATTCCATGGTATATTCAATATTCTTCGCCTGCACCATAATTCAAAGGCATCAATTCTTCTTCGGTCTTCTTTATTCATTGTCCAGCTTTTGCATGTATATGAGCTGATTGAAAACACCATGGATTGGGTCAGGCGCGCCTTAGTCCTCAAGGTAATATCTTTGCTTTTGAACACTTTAAAGAGGACTTTTGAAGCAGATTTGCCCAATGCAATGTGTCTTTTGATTTCTTGACTGCTGCTTCCATGAATGTTGATTGTGGATCTAAGTGAAATGAAATCCTTGACAACTTCAATCTTCTCTCTGTTTATCATGATGCTGCTAATTGGTCCAGTTGTGAGGATTTTTGTTTTCTTTTTGTTAAGGTGTAATCTGTACTGAAGGCTGCAGTCCTTGATCTTCACCAATAAGTGCTTCAAGTCCTCTTCATTTTCAACAAGCAAGGTTGTGTCATCTGCATATCACAGGTTGTTATTGAGTCCTCCCCCAATACTGATACTTCATTCTTCTTCATATAGTCCAGCTTCTTGGGTTACTTGCTCAGCATATAGATTTAATAAGTATGGTGAAAGGATACAACATTGATGCACAGCTTTCCTGAATTTAAACCTCACAGTATCAGCTTGTTCTGTTTGAAGGACAGCCTCATGATCTATGCACAGGTTCTTCATGTTCCTTGTCAACATAATTAAGTGTTCTGGAATTCATATTCTTTGCAAAGCTATCCATAATTGTGTTATCCCATTCTTCACAATGTTATTCATAAATTATGATCCACACAGTCAAATGCCTTTGTGTAATCAATAAAACACAAATAAACATGGTGCAGTAGTTAAGATCTTGGCTGCTAACCTGAAGTTTGGCAGTTGGAATCCACCATAGGCAACTTGGAAACCTTGTGGAGCTGTTCTACTCTGCCATGTAGTGTCACTATGTGTTGGAATTGACTCCACGGCAACTTTTTTTTTTTTTTGTAAACATCTTTCTGGTATGCTCTGCTTTCAGGTAAGATCTATCTGACATAAGTAATATACCTTGCTCCACATCCTCTTCTGAATCTGGCTTGAATTTCTGATAGTTTCCTATTGATGTACTGCTGCCTGCAACCGTTTTTCAATTATCTTCAGCAATATTTTACTTGCATGTTCTATTAGTGACATTGTTAGATAATTTCTGCATTCCATTAAATTACCTTTTTTGGAGTGGGCACAAATATAGATCTTTCTAGTCTGTTGTGGTGATGGTTAACTCTGTGCATATATTAAGAAACATTGAATTGTACACTTAAAGAGTTGGATTGTACAATAAGTGAATTTTATCTTAATAAAGATGTTAAAACAAGTGATAAAGAAGGAGAAGGAGGGACAGGGGAAAAAAGAAGGAAGTTTAGGACTGTTTGGTAGACTGGTGTATATAAATTATGTACTTTCTTTGATTTCCTCCCCTGAAACTTGGGACAGTAATACTTACCTCACAGCATTCTCTTGCAAAAATTAGAAGTTATGATGTTTGCAAAGCACTTTTCTGTGTGTTTGATATTTTTCTAACTGGTAACTCTTATTATTGCATCCATAGACCAATCTATCAAAGACTGACTCTCAGGTATAGTTTCTTCATCAGGGCAATAGAATAATCTTCTGTCCCATTAAGCTTTTTTCAGATTAAATGAGGTAACTAAGTTCAACTTCAAATTCATTTTTGACTAGGCAATATATGATTTTAACAACAAAGCCAACATAGTATCAAATAATGATACTCAAATATATTGTGAATTTAATTCACACAGATCTCTATGGTAAACACTTCATGCAGGATTATCAAATACATCAACTTTTGCAAGTCATGTGATTAAGCAAGGCAAAATGTGAAAGGTAAAAAGGCCACTGTGTAAAGAATTTGTAATTTATGTCCTATCCACTTCCAAAAAAGCTTTGTGATGGTATATTGTCAGATTTGAAAATTAAAAAAAAAAAAAGCTAAATCCATATCTCTATGTCATCTATTGATCAAATTAGTTCTTCAGCCTGGTTCCTCACTGTAAATTAATGATGTTAGTAAGAATATTGCCCATATTATATGGTTATCATAAAACTTAAATGAGATGTATGACTACTCTGTATCTGGCAAATCAGTTTCCATTGCTAATAGTTATTAGTAATGGTAATAGTAATAGCAGTAGCAGTAGTAGTAGTAGTAGTATAGTAGTGGTATAGTAGTAGTACAAATTTAAAATAAGGCTTAAAATAAAAAATCATATGAGAGAAAGACAAAGGCTAATATTACAGTTAGTTTAGTTCTGGACTTCAAGGCAACCAAATAAAAATGAAAACACTGTGAATATCACTGATAAAACTCAAATAAATATACAAAAAATATTTTATGATTCTAATCACATGGATTTCTAAACTGGGATATTGAATGAGGTACCTCACAGATAATGTTTTCAATCATAGTTTAACAGAAGATGCAGAATTTTTATGATTATTCTTGATGTCAAAATAGTAAAACATTGTTTAATGAAAGCATTTATCTGGGAACTAAATACTGAGGTTGATGAATATAATTTTCTAGTGCTGTAAAACTTAATTTCTTTTACTGAGCTCTTTTTGTGTATCACATATGTGGGCACCATAATGCATACATCGTCTCTAACCATCATGATAGCCTACAAGGTAGGGCTTATTACTTCCTTTTACTACACAATTAATCGGTGGTGGAGCCATCACAAGCTTTCCATTAAATAAGCAATCCTAAACTTAATACATGGATTAGTTTTGTAATATGAGTGAACAGTATGCTCCTTAGATTGTCTTCTTCAAATATCAATGATCTCATCAAGGCTTTAGAGAGGAACCAGAAAACAGGCATTTCAAGGTTCAACTCCCTGGTGAATGTCCAGGGCTTAGATAAGCACCTCTAAATGAATGGAGATCCTACAACTCCATTTCAGCTTTCATCTTACTCAACTTTTCTGAGCATTTAGTGATGATACTACATTTTCTGTTACAGAAGTAGAATTCAATAAATTGTGTTTAAGAAAATTATGAACACTCTCTTCTTTAAAAAAAAAAAATAGTGATTATTTAAATCTTCACATTTTCAAATAACTCCCTCCCCTTCCAACAGTGAAGGTAGAATATTCTATCTTCCTGAACTATCGGAAAGGTCAGAGATAAAAAACAATGACATTGCTGCAGAAAATTCATAGATCAAAATATCATCTTCCTATATTTCTCTCCCCTGTCTTCCTGGTAAATTTGTGAATCTGTCTTTCCCCTTTGAGTAACTGTGCTTCTTTTTCTCAATATATCCATCTGCAAGAAAATGAGAGAGATCCAAGCCAATGAGGTAAATTGGGTACTCCGAGATGTTAATGCCCAAATGCAATGTGATTCACTGACTGTGGAGTTGCCCTTTCTTCAAAGCCCTCCAAGGTCATGTTTGTTAATTTTCATGACTGAAAAGTTATCATCTCCTCCTAAGATTAATACTTTTTCTTTCATGAAGATCTATATTCACCAAATCTGATTACATCTGAACTAGGGCCCCAACCAAACTTTAAAGCATGACCTATTCCTCTTCAGAGTTTCTAGACTTGATATCTCTTACATGCAGTAAATATGTGCGGAGTAAGACGTGGCCCTTGTAGACCCACAGTATTTCCACAGATTCCTGAGATGTCCTGATACCATTTTAATACTTCCGTGTTGTGATTTCAAACCTTTTTTTTTTCTTAATCTCAACCAAGTAAAAAAGGAGCTGTCAATGCTATTAATTCTTAGCTGATGTCTTGATATGTTATACGTATAGAACTATACAATATTTTTCAAGACCTTGGAGTTGTTTGTCTGTAGATCTAGTGCAAAATAAAAATAAGAGTCTGCTTGTTCAAAAAATTAAGAATTTCAAGATGACAATGGCACAGCATTAAGCAAGTCAAGGCAGTGTGTCTCCACAGACTGCACACCTATGCAGCCAGTCCTGGGTGTATGTCTTAGGGCAGATTTCCTAAAAGCAAAGCCTGAGATTAGGATTCATATTCAAGTGATTTTAGTAGGGAATGTCTTCAGGTGGGGGGGGGGGGGGCGGTTAGAAATGTAGGAAGCTAAACATGGTAGAGGAAAAGATAAGCAACAATGCGATCTCATACCACCTGAGTGTCAGCTTGTCATGCTGTGGTGGCTTGCTTATTGCTGTGATTCTGGACATTATATTACAAGCATTGTACATACCAGCATGATCACCCATGGTGGACAGATTTTTTTAGAGCTTCTAGAGTAAAATGGACTAGAAAGAAAGGAAGGCCTGGCAATATACTTCTAAAAGTTAGAAATATATTGGTTCCACATCCTCTTCTGAATTCAGCTTGAATTTCTGGCAGTTCCCTGTCAATATACTGCCACAGTGACTTTTGAATGATCTTCACCAAAATTTTACTTGAATGGGATATTAATGAACCCAGTGCCGTCGAGTCAATTCTGACTCACAGTGACCCTATAGGACAGAGTAGAACTGCCCCATAGAGATTCCAAGGAATGCCTGGCAGATTTGAACTGCCAACCCTTTGGTTAGCAGCCATAGCACTTAACCACTATGCCGATATTAATAAGATTGTCCAATAATTTCTGCATTCAGTTAGAGCACCTTTCTTGGGAATAAGCATAAATAATGAATCTCTTCCAGTCACCTGGCCAGGTAGCTATCTTCCAAGTTTCTTGGCATAGACGAGTGAGCACTTCCAGTGCTATATCCATTTGTTGACACATCTGAATTTGGTATTTCATAAATTTCTGGAGCCTTGTATTTTGCCAATGCCTTCAGTGCAGCTTAAACTTCTTCCTTCAATACCATTGGTTCCTGATCATATGCTACGTCCTGAAATGGGTGAATGTCTACTGGCTCTTTTTAGTATAGTGACTCAGTGTATTTCTTCCATCTTCTTTTGATGCTTCCTGCATCATTTAATATTTTCCCTGCAGAATCCTTCAATATTGCAACTTGAGGCTTCATTTTTTTTTTTTTTTTTATTCAGTTCTTTCATCTTGAGAAATGCCGAATGTGTTCTTCCCTTTTGGTTTCTATCTCCAGGTCTTTGCACATTTCTAGGCTCATGTATTTGATCACTGATCATTCTCCAGAGAAGGGAGTAACTAACAATCACAGCGGCTGGGGATTGGGTGCAAAGGCCAGCAAAGGACACCTGGGTGAGCTAGTAACATCTTCCACTGCAGTCTCTCCCTCTAATTCTGTGGTGCTCCTCAAGTGCCTCAGTCCAGTGTATCAATTGGATACTAAGAAAATCTAACACTCTATGTTCTTATAAAAATTCAGTTTCAGAAGAGTGAGCTAATCAGTCTTGGAAAAATTACAACCACAATGCTCCTTAGAAGCAAGGATGTTGAGATTTCAGCTTGCTTATTTTAGACATTTCATCAGGAAGCCCAATCACTAAAAAAGGACATCATGCTTGGTAAAGTTGAGGGTTGGCAAAGCTAAGGGAGGCCCTTGGTGAGAAAGATTGACACAGTGGCTAAAACAATGGACTCAAACGTAGCGATGATTACGAAGATGGCACAGGACCAGGTAACAATATGTTCTGTTATATATCAAGTTGCTATGATGCTATGAATCAGAGCTGACTCAACAGTAACTAACAATAACAGCAGGCTTTTACAAAAATTCAGTTTCTTCAATAGTGGTTTTAAACATCACAACTCTCAGTCTCTCTGTTCTTTTCTAAGAGCTCTTCCTAGAATTCAGATGATTTAAACTCCTCAATAAAATAACAAGTTTGCATTTGATTTCCCCCTTCCCCTTTATATGACATTTGAATCTTCAAGGTAGTCTAAAGCTTTCCTTAGTACTCCATCAATCTGGGACTTATTCCTGGAACCACAAATGACTCTGAGAGTGAATCTTATCTCAACACATCACCTTTCTTACAGAGTTATAGCCCTGCTTTCAAGGTGAATTGCCTCTAATTCAAGTCCTGGGATTTTAAGCAGCCAGTATTACTGTTATGCACTTCAAGAGGATTTTTTGAAACTTCAGAAGGATCCTCAGATATAGGATAGATATGACTGTCAATTCACCAGAGTGTAAAAATGTAACTTTCTTTATCCCTAAAGATGAAACTTGGTTTTTATTTACAGCTGCAGTTCCACTGAATGACCAAAAATTATTTTCCACCAATTCTAGATAATCTCTATCAAAGCGATTTTCTCTCCTCTAAAACCTTTTCCTGGGTGTAGCAGAGCAGGAAAATAGCATTTGGTTAGATTTTGTCTGGTGTCAACCAAATGGAAACCATTATTTTCAACTAGTCTCAGTAGTCACTGCCAAGTAGGTCATTGCAGGATACTTACAAACGCAAAGCTTCATTTGAGTAATTTCTACATAAGTTTGCCCAGCTTCATTTTATCCCAAATCCATATTTTAGCAGATGTGCCCATAACGCATTCCTTTATGTCCATTTTTTTTCCGTAATCAAAAATATATGTGTACTCTACCAACTTCCATTTCAACCTCTTCCTAACTCTCTCCTTGTTGTTGTTGTTAAGTGCCATCAAGTCAGTTCCAACTCATAGTTACCCTATGCACAACAGAACGAAACACTGCCCGGTCCTGCGCCATCATTACAAGCATTGTTATGTTTGAGCTCATTGTTGCAGCCACTGTGTCAATCTACCTTGTTGAGGGTCTTCCTCTTTTCTGCTGACCCTGTACTCTGCCAAGCATGATGTCCTTCTCCAGGGACTGATCCCTCCTGACAACATGTCCAAAGTATGTAAGATGCAGTCTCACCATCCTTGCCTCTAAAGAGCATTCTGGCTGCACTTCTTCCAAGACAGATTTGTTCGTTCTTTTGGCAGTCCATGGTATATTCAATATTCTTCACCAATACCACAATTCAAAAGCGTCAACTCTTCTTCGGTCTTCCTTATTCATTGTCCAGCTTTCACATGCATATGATGCGATTGAAAATACCATGGCTTGGGTCAGGCACACCTTAGTCTTCAGGGTGACATCTTTGCTCTTCAACGCTTTGAAGAGGTCCTTTGGAGCATATTTACCCAATGCAATGTGTCTTTTGATTTCTTGACTGCTGCTTCCATGGCTGTTGATTAGTGCTCTGCTATTCTGCCTCAGGCCTTTTACAATGCTAGAAGCTAGAAGTCCAGGGTCACAGAGTTTCTCAGAGCCAACACTTAACAAATGGAGAATAGGAGTTAGGAAATAAATGTCCCCACCCCTCACCTTTAAATAGAGCAATTCTGAGGTACATTCTCCAAGGTTCTTCTTAGGGTTTCTAGTGAGGTTGAACCCCAGGTCCCAAGATCAGTAACCAAATCAATAATTCAGCTTTTGTTGTTTTTCTTCTTGCCCGTTCTCGTTCTTCCCATTTCCTCACTTCTACTCTTGTAATCTCTGCCCCAAGCAAGTACTTATACTTAAGTCCTTGACTCAGGCCCTGCTTCAGGAGGAATTCATTGTAAGATAAATGATAATAGCAGTGGCCCTAGAAGAAAGGCCCTCTGAATAGGATTCTGGAACTAAAAAACTCATCTGTTATGGCAACAATAACCCAGTTCCTGAAGACTAGTAAGAAAACAGTGAGACTCTAAGATCTGGGATGACTACATGTGGGTGAACTCCCCTGCTCTGTCCAGACTGGTAAGAATAAACACTGCTCTCTTGTAAGGAATATTAGCTTCCCCTTGCCTGTAGTCTATGCAAGGGCTTAACTGAGTCAGATGCAAGGCAAGATGATACAAAAAACTCGACCTGTTTCTGTTGAGTCAATTCTGACTCAGCAACCCTATAAGACAGAGCAAACCTGCCCCATAATGTTTTCAAGGAGCCACTGGTGGATTCGAACTGCCAACCTTTTGGTTAGCAGCCAAGCTCTTAACCACTGTGCCACTAGATCCCATATGTGTTCTAAAATTCACCCTTTCTCCCCTCATTATGTCCTAAAATAATTTAGGTCAAGTCTCAGCATAGTCCAAGTAGGGAAATAGGTTCTTTTTAATGGAGGGAATATCTTACTCACTAAAAGAATTGCAGAACATTGTTTACAAATACCAGTAGGGGCTAAGAAAACAAAATAAGGAATGATTTTGAGAATGTAGAATCACGATGTGGAAAAGATCTAAGAGGGCATGCTATTGATTTAGAAGCACCATTCCACAGCTCAGCATTAAAAATCTTGGTAAAAACACTTAGGATAACCCCTAAAGCTGATGTTCCTAAGATGATGAGATGACTCCTTGAAGCTTGAATATGACAATGGCTACAGTTTAGTGGAGCTTTTGACATTCTGCTGCTATTTCACTTCAAATGCCTTCTACAATGTGCACTTTTATGTCTTAGGGCTTTATTTTTTTCCGAAGTCATAGGAGCTGACTCATCAGTCAAAGGGCAGCTTCAAAGTGTGAGGTTGTTCCTGCCTCTAGGGACGACTCTCAGCCAATGAGGGAATGAGCATCAGTAGGTGAGTGCTCCTGTTTTCTGTCCCTCAAAGGAACATCCTCAGGCACATTGTACAGGGTTCTCAGATAGAACAGTCCTAAGTGGGACTCAATCACAGTGGCCTCAGAAGACACAGGCTCCACCACCCTTTACTAGATTTCCCTCATTTCCACTTTCACTTCTTTCTTTTGGGGATTATCATCAAAAAACTTATCTGTACATGTGCCCTAGAATCAGACTATGCCTTAGGAGAAATTAAACTAAGATACATATTAACCTTTTACTTGGTTCCAAGAAATAAAGAGCTCAAACATAAAACTCGCCTCTATATGAGCAACAGTTAACAAAAAGAATGTCGTTTACAGTAAATTCTAGTACACAAACCTTTACAAAACCTATAATCTGAATTGTTGATTGCCCCTCCATCAAAAAAAAAAAGTAGTCAGCATTAAAATTATGGGCAGGTGAAGAACGATTTTGGTGTGTGTTAAAATGAACATGAAAGGACTTGTCAGGGTGATGACATTTTCTAAAACTAGATTATAGTGATGTTGCATAATTTGATAAATTTGCTAAAAATGTATAATTACTGAATTGAACATTTAATTTTATAAGCAAATGTACAATTCAACGTGGATAATTTTATGGACTGCAATTATGTCCCAACAAAGTAGTTAAAAAGGAGCCTTGGTGGCACAGTGGTTAAATATTTGGCTGCTTTTTTAAAGAAAGGGATGGAGGTTCGAACCCACCAGCTGCTCTGCAGGAGAAAGATGTGGCAATCTACTTCCATAAGCATTATTGGTTTGGAAAACATATGGGAAAGTTCTACTCTGTCCTATAGGGTCGCCATGAGTTGGAATTGACTCATGGCACAGCAACAACAACAAAAGCTATTAAAAACTAAATGAAAGTCATAAAGAAGGAAAAAGAAAAAGCATATCTAACAGAGCACCAGAACAAATGTTCTCACTGATGTTTTTATTTTTTCTTTCTCATTTTTTTGTCCAGGCCTCTTGCATTATTAGAGCAAAAAAAAAAGACTGCTGCCATCGAGTTGATCTTGACCCATAGTGACCTTATACGACAGAGTAGAACAGTCCCCATATTTTTTTCAAAGAACAGCTGGTGGATTTGAACTGCTAACCTTTCAGTTATCAGCTGAGTTCTTAACCACTGTGCCACCAGGACTGTAGTAATATTAGAGCAGGTTTTCTTACACTGGAATCCCAGGACCTCAATGATTCTTAGACTTTCTCTTGCTTGAAGACCTAATGAAACTGAATTCTTGGGGACTGTCATCTTTCTGCCTAGAGTAGGCAGGCACAAGGATATAATGCAGAAGAACTATGGGCAAATGACAACACTCTTTTCCGGAATTGTTGAAATAATCTAGATAATAATAATCAGTGGCAGTTGAAAGTCTCCAGGTTCAGATAGACGTCTGAGTGCAAAATAAATACGAGTCAAATATGATTTGAGAAGTAGATTTAAAAGGAAAAAACTGTTTGTAAGATTTCTAGAATCTTTCGGCATTTTCTGTCTCATTCTGGTTAAAAGCATCAAAGGGACCAAGTTCCAGAGAAAGTCATCCCAAATTTGGTATAAATAACAGGTACCTTAAATTATTGTTAGTTTTATTTTATACTGAGTTTTATAATTATATAATATTTAGAGACAAAAGGACTCTAAATAGTATAGTCAGAATTATTTTTCCTCTTGGGTAAGTGAGGATTTTTCCTGTAAAAATTGTTTCCTTGTATAAGTTAAGTCTGAAAAACCCTATTGTATACATATGGCAGAGTAATGCTAGCAGCTGTAGCATACCCTCGACCGTTAATGACTTTACACAGTAAACACTTATTTTTCACTCATGCAAAACCAAGGCAGAGGTACTATCCAGGCTAAGTGGCTTTAAAACAATTGATGACTGAGGGACCCAGACTCTTTTTATGCCATCTTCAACATGTGGCCGTAAGATTTCCCTGGGATTATCCTTTAATAGATGGGAGAGAGAGAAATTCAAAAGGATTGTATAGGATGTTTAAGCCATCAGGACAGTAAGTGGAAAACATCTCTACAAGCAAATTCCATTGGTTTGAACTTAATCAAAGAACCCCAACTAACTGTACAGGAGGTAGGAAAATGCAGCTTTGCTCTGAATTCAGGGTGAAAATAAAATACATTTGGTAATCACATAGAATTATCTCCACCACAACCCAATAACACATGTGGCCCATTCTGTGGTCCACTACTCTACCGAGAGAAGCCCCACCCTCAGGGTAAAAATACTTCAGAAAAGTGGCACAGGGTTCCTCTAGCCTCGACTAATTGGACAAGACTTCACATGGGCTCTCTTGTTGAGGTCCCTAAGCTTTCTTGAACCTACAATAGCCTTTTTCTCTTAATTATTCTGTAATGTCCTGTTGGAATTTTCTTAGGTGTTCATTTGAAATTGTGCCTTTATAGTAAAACCACACAACTTTAGGTGAAGTACGTGAATCCTTGTTCTTTGTCAAATAAATCCTAACTAGAACATTCTATATTGGCCCTTATCTCCCCCCTTTGCACACTTTTCAAATGTAATAATTATGAGCATCTTAAATACAACACAACTAAGCTGAGCTCATCTTCTTTCTCAGCTAAACTAGCTCCTTTCCTTACTTTATATATTTTCTGCAATGGTAAAAAAAAATTCTAAGTTCTTTGGGCCAGAAACCAAAGTCAACTTTGACGTATCCTCTTCCTTGGCAATTCTACACGTTTATTTATCTTTGTTTCCCACCCCTGATCTTAGCGAACTTCCCTTTGCTAAGTCATTCCTTCAGTGCTAGTGCTGTGGAAATCAACCACTACCTCAACATCTTGCAAATTCATTCCACATGTTGCTGATCTGACTCTAGTCATGCCGTTCCCAACCGAAAGTTTATAAATCACTATCCGCTGCCCACCTAAAATTGCTTTAAACCTTCACAATAAACCCGCGACCTATCTTTTTTAAATATCATCTCCTGTTTTCCTAAACTAATTCTATGTTCTCATAAATTAGCATATACTTCTGCTCATTTTCATCCACTTTAAGTCCATATTACGTATTACCTGCTTAAAGCTGGCTTTTTTTTTATTCAGCTCCAGTGAAATATAATAACTTGTTGCTTTGAAATATATTAATTTGTTTTTCCTTTTTCAAAAGTATTTGCGTATGTTCTTGCTTTGGAGGTATATATGTGCAAACTTACCTTTCCTTTTATTTAGTACTAATAGTACTTTGTTTGAGCAGTGCTTTAAAGTCAAAACAGATGCTTAAAAATAGCAGTATGTTACTTACTGCATGCAGAATGAATGAATATTGTAATTTACTCCCCTGGTAAGACAAATTATTTCACAAATAAAGAAAACTAATACCATTTTCAGTGAACAATTGCTTGAAACACAGAATTCCCCACTATTTATACCTTGATTAATCTCACCTCAGAATGTTATATTTTTCTCTTCTGAGATATACACATATATCATCTTAACATTTATCATTTATTCTTCTTGCTCCTATTTAACCCAATTGAATTGTTCCTACTCTAACTTTTACTTTACAATGCTAATTTGGCTAAAATGAGCTTAGCTATGGCTTATATATTTAAAAAATAATCCAGTGTATTGCATCAAATATTAAAGAAATTAAATGCAAAGTGAAATAGGCATAATAAAATCCATGGCCATTAATATCTACATCATATAAAAGTATTTAAGAGCTCTTTTCAGAATCTCCAGCAAAGTCACTTTTCCTAATTACATTGTCTCTCTTTAGAGACAAAGCCTATGGAAGCAGCAGTCAAGAAATCAACACAACTCATTGCATTGGGCAAATCTGTTACAAAAGATCTCTGTAAAATGCTAAAAAGCAAAGATGTCACTTTGAGGACTTAGGTGTGCCTGACCAAAGTCATGGTATTTTTCATATACTTGAGAAAGCTGGACAATGGATAAGGAAGACCAAAGAAGAATTGATGCCTTTAAGTTACGGCATTGGTGAAGAATATTGAATATACTATGGACTGCCAGAAGAATGAACAAATCTGTCTTGGAAGAAGTACAGCCAGAATGTTTTTTGGAAGCAAGGAAGGCTAGCCTTCGCCTTGCATACTTTGGATATGTTATCAGGAAGACCAATCCCTGGAGAATGACATCACGCTTGGTAAAGTAGACAGTCAGCAAAAAAGAGAAAGACCCCCAATGAGACGGATTGATGCAGTGGCTGCTACAGTGGGCTCAAACCTAGTAGCAATTGTGGGGATGGCACAGAGCCAGGCAGGGTTTCTTTCTGTTGCGCATAGGGTCTCTGAGTTGGAATCGACTGGACGGCACCTAACAACAACAACTTTTTAGAGTGCAGCATTAATTTATTATCCTTATTTTTTTTTCTATTGGATTGTGTTCATTTTGCTTAATTACTTGTTTTGCAACACTATTTTTCCCACTGCTTCATTGCAAAGATGAGTTGTTTTGGAGTCATTATGCATTAGATAATCTTTGACAGGCAAGCCTGGGAAACAATTCCTCCTTTTTGATGCTCTTTTTCTAATAGAAAAGTTCACTTAAATTCCAAACCATTAATTTGCAAATAAACTTTTGAAATACAATCTTTTTTTGAGTCAAAATGCACAATATTTTCTCCAGATTTTTGGAAAGGTTATTTGATAAATATATATGTATATACATTTATACTAAATATTAAATATATACATACTGGAAACAGTGCTTCTATAAGTGATCTTTATTTATATATCAGGAGTAACATAAGAGTATATTAAATTTTCTGCAATGAATTGTCTATGTAGTAGAAATATTAAATACAGTCTACAGTTTTAATATCTTCATTATCTTTGTAATCACAATGTCTTTAAAAAGTCATTCTTCCATTTCCTGGTTTTGCTAATGTACTACAGTCACATAAGATGTTATCATTGGGGGATGCTGGGTGATAGGTATATCACTTGTACTATTTTTGCAAATTTCTGTGAGCATATAGTTAATTTCAAAAAAAAAGTTTAAAAAATATCATTCATGAAACAATTGTTCTTCTCTACAATTTCTGTGATCAGGTGTTCATAACGAAATGAGTTTCTACATATACACCACACGTAAGAGCTTATGATTTGGAGAGTGTCCCAAGACAAGAGGAACAAGTATTTGAGCAAAAGAGAAGGAAATGATCGGTTTACAGTTACTCTTCGGTTGACTTTCTTTTCGGTAGCCTTCTTCCTTTTCCAAGGCTGCATATGCAGATGTCGGTTTGGACAGAGCCAGTGAATAGTTGGAGATGCGTGTCTGTTTTTGAAGAAATGCCATTTTCATTCATCCCATCCTTCCTACCCAGGCTGCACGTAACTCACCTCACTCATGCAAAGCAAAGGTTTACCTGTTGTGTAAGTGATAGAGGGAAGGACCGTTAGGGTGAGTCATACCATTTGTCTTCAGATGCAGTGGTACTCAACCAAGAGAACTCTCCTCCAGGTAGTACATGGTGTATTTCCTGTGTCACCTCAGACGCTACTCATGCTACCAGACTTCACTTTTCACGTTTTGGAGGATAGGCATACTAGAAACAGAAATTCTGCAGGTGGTATTAAAATCCAAATCTTCGTATTGGTGAATAAGTTGAATATAAACTTGCTTTACACAGTGTAAAACACCCTGTTGGTCTTAGCAGCTTTAATCATACATGCCTCTCTCAGGACCTCCGGCAATATTTCCAGCTTTATTACTTCTAATTGGGACTCAAATCAACATACTCCAAAGCATATATTTTTAAATGATCTTTTTAAAAATACAAGTAAAAGGACTAGAAATAGAAATAAAAACTCAATTTGATTAAAAAGAAACAAACTCATAGCTCTTTTGTTTTTTGTTTCTTTTTTCTATTTCTTATTCTGCTTTAAGTGAAAGTTTACAGTTCAAGTCAGCTTCTCATACAAAAACTTATACACACATTATTCTGTGACCCTAGTTGCTCTCCCTACAATGCCACAGCACACTCTCCTCTTCACCCCGAATTTCCCATGTCCACTCACCAGCTCCTGTCCCCCTCTGCCCTCTCATTCTGCCTCTGGACAGGAGCTGTCCACATAGTCTCATGTGTCTACTTGAGCTAAGCAGTACTCTCCTCACCAGTATCATTTCATATCTCATAACTTGTCTCTGAAGAGTTGACTTTGAGAATTTTTTGTTCTGGGCTAACAGAAATTCCAGGGGCCATGTCCTCTGGGGTCCTTCCAGTCTCAATCAGACCATTAAGTCTGGTCTTCTTACTAGAATTTGAGTCTGTATCCCACTTTTCTCCTGCTCCATCAGGGATTCTCCATTGTGTTCCCTGTCAGGGCAGTCATTGATGGTAGCCAGGCACCATCTTGTTCTTCCGGTCTCAGCTTGATGGAGTCTCTGGTTTATGTGGCCTTTTCTGTCTCTTGGGCTCATATTTTCCTTGTGTCTTTGGTGTTCATTCTCCTATGTTCCAGGTGGGTTGAGACCAACTGATGCATCTTAGATGGCCGCTTGCTAACTTTTAAGATCCCAGACTCCTCTTAACAAAGTGGGATGCAGAGCATTTTCTTAATACACTTTGTTACTCCAGTTGACCTAGTTGTCCCCTGAAACCATGGTCCCCAGATCCCTGCCCCTGTTACTCTGTTCCTCGAAGCGTTTTGTTATATTCAGGAAACTTCTTAGCTGTTGGTTTAGTCCAGTTGGTCTGATTTCCCCTGTATTGTGTGTTGTCCTTCCCTTCACCTAAAATAATTCTTTTCTATTATCTAATTAGTGAATACCCCTGTCCCTCCCTCCTCACCCTCATAACCATTAAAGAATATTTTCTTCTGTGTTTAAACCTTTTCTTGAGTTCTTATAATAATGGTCTCATACAAAGTTTGTCCTTTTGCCACTGACTAATTTCACTCAGCATAATGCCTTCCAGATTCATCCATGTTATGAGATGCTTCACGGATTCATCATTGTTCTTTGTTTTTACCTAGTATTCCATCGTATGAATATACTATAATTTGTTTATCCATTTAGCCATTGATGGGCACCTTGGCTGTTTCCATCTTTTTTGCTGTTGTAAAAAGTGCTGCAGTGAACATCGGTGTGCATATATCTATTTGTGTGAAGGCTCTTATTTCTCTAGGATATATGCCAAGGACTGATTACTGGATCTTATGGTAGTTCTATTTCTAGCTTTTTAAGGAAGTGATTTCCAAAGTGGTCGTACCATTTTAGATTCCCATCGGCAGTGTATAAGTGTTCCAGTCTCTCTACAACCTATCCAACATTTATTATTTTGTGTTTTTTGGATTAATGCTAGACTTGTTGGGGTGAGATCGTATCTCATTGTACTTTTGACTTGTATTTCTCTAATGGCTAATGATCATGAGCATTTCCTCAGGCATCTGTTGGTTGCCTGAATGTCTTCTTTGGTGAGGTGTCTGTTCATATCTTTTGCCCATTTTTTAATTGGGTTATTTGTCTTTTTGTTGTTGAGATTTTGTAGCACGTGTAGATTTTAGAGATTAGATGCTGATCAGATTTGTTTTAGCCAAAATTTTTTTCCCAGTCTGTAGGTTGTCTTTTTACTGTTTTGGTGAAGTCTTTGGATGAGCATTAAGTGTTTGATTTTTAGGAGCTCCTAGTTATCTAGTTTCTGTTCTTGTGTTTGTCCACTGTTAGTTAAGTTTTGTGTACCGTTTATGCCATGTTTTAGGGCTCCCAGTGTGGTCCCTATTTTTTCTTCCATGACCTTCATTTTAGATTTTATATTTAGGTCTTTGATCCATTTTGAAATAGTGTTTGTGCATGGTGTGAGGTATGGATCTTGTTTAATTTTTTTGCAGATGAATATCCAGTTATGCCAGCACCATTTGATAAAGAGACTGTCTTTTCGTCAATTCACAGGCTTTGGGCTCTTGTCAAATATCAGCTGCTTATAAGCGGATGAACTTCTGTCTGGATTCTCAATTCTGGTCCGTTGGTCTGTTGTACCAGTACCAGGCTGTTTTGACTACGATGATGGTATAACAGTTTCTAAAATCAGGTAGTGTGAGACCTACCATTTTGCTCTTCTTCTGCAGTAATGCCATACTTATTGGAGGCCTCTGGCCTTTCCATGTGAAGCTGGTGGTTTGTTTCTCCATCTCACTAAAAAATGCTGTTGGAATTTGGATCAGGATTGCATTGTATCTATAGATCACTTTGGGTGGTATAGACATTTTCACACTTTTGAGTTTTCCTATCCATGAACAAGGTATGTTTTTCCACTTACGCAAGTCTCTTTTGGTTTCTTGCAGTAGTGTCTTGTAGTTTTCTTTGTATAGGTCTTTTACATCTCTGGTTAGATTTATTCCTAAGTATTTTACCTCCTTGGGGGCTATCGTAAATGGTATTGATTTAGTGACTTCCTCTTCAACGTTCTAATTCGTTGCCTAGAGGAATCCAACTGATTTTTGTATGTTTAACTTGTATTCTGACACTCTACTGAACTCTTCTATTAGTTTCAGTAGTTTTCTTGTGGATTCTTTAGCGTTTTCTGTGTATAAGATCATATCATTTGCAAATAGAGAAACTTTTACTTCTTCCTTACGAATTTGAATGCCCTTTATTTCTTTCCCTAGCCTAATTGCTCTGTCCAGGACCTCCAGCACAATGTTGAGTAAGAGTGATGATAAAGTTTTTTTGTCTGGTTCTCATTCTCAGCGGGAATGCTTTCAGACTGTCTCCATTTAGGATGAAGTTGGCTATTGACCTTTGTATAAATGCCATTATTATGTTGAGGAACTTCCCTTCTATTCCTATTTTGTTGAGAGTTTTTGTCATGAATGGGTGTTGGGCTTTGTCAAATGCCTTTTCTACATCAATTGATAACATCATATGGTTCTTGTCTTTTGTTTTATTTATGTGATGTATTACACTGATTGTTTTTCTAATGTTAATCCATCCCTACATACCTGGTATGAATCCTACTTGGTCATGGTGAATTTTATATATATATATATATATATATATATATATATATATATATATATATATATATGTTGTTGAATTCTATTGGCTAGAATTTCATAGAGTACTTTGTGTCTAAGTTCATGAAGGATATTGGTCTGTAATTTTCTTTTCTTTAGATGTCCTTACCTGGTTTTGGTATCAGAGTTATGCTGGCATCATAGAATGAGTTTGCGAGTATTCCACCCTTTTCTATGCTCTGAAATACCTTTAGTAGTAATGGTGTTAACAGTTCTCTAAGTTTGGTAGAATTCCCAGTGAAGCTGTCAGGGCTTTTTTGTTGTTGTTGTTGGGAGTTTTTAAGTACCTTCCCAATGTCTTCTTTTGTTACAGGTTTATTTAGTTGTTCTACCTCAGTTTGTGTTAGTTTAGGTAGGTAGTGTTTTTTTTTAATCCATTCTGCCACTTTCTGTCTCTTTATTGGTGTATTTAGTCCATTTACATTCAGCATAATTATTGATAGGTATGAGCTTAGTGCTGTCATTTTGATATCTTTTGTGTGTGTGTGTTGTTGACAGTTTGTTTTTTCCACTTAATTTCTGTGCTGAGTCATTTTTTTTTCGTATTTTTTCTTGTCCTCTTTTTCATTGTTGTTGCTTTTATATTTGCTGTGTCTTTTTTTTTTATTATTTTGAAGTGTAGGATTATTAGTTTCTTTTGTGGTTACTTAATGTTTACCCCTAGTTTTCTAAGTTTAAAACAATCTTTATTTCTTTATATTGCCTTGACTTCCGCCCCATATGAAAGATCTAGCACTACATTTTTTAGCCTGTTTTTTATTTTAATGCTGTCTTCTTTTACATAATGACATCTCATTCCCTGTTTTGAGCATTTTAGCTTTGATTTATTTTTGTGATTTCCCTGTTTGGGCTGATATTTAGTTGCTTTGTCCTGCATTCTAGTCTTGGGTTATTATCTGAAGTTATTTGTTTTCTAACTGGAGGGTTCCCTTTAGTATTTCTTGTAGTTTTAGTTTGGTTTTTACAAATTTCCTAAACTTCTGTTTATCTCGAAATGTCCTAATTTCACCTTCATCATTGAGAGACAGTTTTGCTGTATATATAATTCTTGGTTGGCAATTTTCTATTTTTCTTTCATGGCTTTATATATGTCATCTCATTGCTTTCTTGCCTGCGTGGTTTCTCCCAAGTAGTCCGAGCTTAGTCTTATTGACTCTCCTTTGTATGTGACTTTTTGCTTATCCCTAACCACTCTTAAAATTCTCTCTTTACCTTTGGTTTTGGCAAGTTTGATTATAATATGTCTTGGTGATTTTCTTTTGGTATCTACCTTGTGTGGGGTTCGATGAACATCTTGGATAGATATCTTGTTATCTTTCACAGTATCAGGAAGTTTTCTACCAAAAGATCTTCAACAATTCTCTCTGTATTTTCTGTTATCCCCTCCCCCCACCCCGGGTCTGGTACTCCAATTACTCCAATCATTCACAGGTTATTTCTCTTCATACAGTCCCACATAATTCTTAGGGAGTCTTCATTTTTTTTTTTAATTCTTTTATCTGATTTTTTCTCAAATATGTTGATGTCAAGTGCTTTATCTTCAATCTCACTAATTCTGACTTCCATTTTCTCAATTCTACTCCTTTGATTTTCTAATTCTGAAATGTTATTATTAGTCTTCTAGATTTCTGTTTGCTGTCTCTCTATGGATTCTTGCCACCTCTTAAATTTTTCATTATGCTGTTCTCTAATCTTCTTAGATTCCTCTAATGCTTTGTCTATGTGTTCTTTCGTTTGTTCTGAATTTTGCCTGATCTCCTTCTTGATCTCTTGAGAAGTTCTGTATATTAATCTTTTGTATTCTACCTCTGGTAATTTCAGGATATTCTCTTCATCCAGAAGATTTCTTGATTCTTTATTTTGGGAGCTTTCTGAAGCCATCATGGTCTACCTCTTTACGTGATTTGATATTGACTATTGTCTCTGTGCCATCAATAAGTTATTGTATTTATTTATTTTGTGTTTGCTTACTGTGTCCTAGCTTCTTGTTTTGTTTTGATATCCCCAAGTAGGCTGCTCAAGTGAGCCAGTTTGATTATTGGTGCCCTTGAAGCTCTAACATCATGTCACCAGGTGATTAGAGCTGTTAATAGGTATGTGAGCCTAGGAGTCTGTTTACTTTTCTTGTATGGATTCAGTTCATGTGTTCACGTAGTCAGTCACCAAGTGTGTGGTGAAGGCTCTCACCTACAGCCTTAGACAAACAGGGGTGACTTGTGTAGGCACAGGTATCTGGCTGCAGCACAGGGTCACACACTGAGCAAGGCAGGGGCGTGACAACCACCCCTGAGTGTCTGTGAGGAAAGTGTGTCCCTGTTCCCTAGAGCACATAGGTCGGTGGGTTTTGCAGCCAGACTATGGGCACCAAATGCTGTTGGCTTTAAGGACTGGGAAGCACCACTTATCTTTGGACCGCTGTCACAGATGGCTAGGTGGCATGGGTGGAGCCACCAGTCCTCAGGCCCCTGATGTGGGTAGGTGAGGACAGTCCTTAATAGTGTCAAACCTCATGAACCTGCCTCTCCACCATATAGCTGAAAGAGTTGATGTTAGACTTCAGTTATATACCCTGTTGTACTGTGCTAATGAGGGCCTAAGCTTTTGAAATGGGCCCACAAAGGTCTATGCAGGGGTGAATGGCATTCAAAACCCCTTACGCCTCTGCCTAGCAAAGGATCTGTTTCAACCCTGAGTTCCTGGCTTAGGGGAGCTAGCAGATTTTTTTTTTTTTTTTTCTGTATTTGTTAATTTGTTCCTTGACAATGGCTCAGCCCATGGAACAGGTCCTACTTCAGGCCCAAGGAAAGCCCCTATCACTGAAACCAGCTCAGTACCCGGCACAGAGCAGGGAGGGGTCAGGTAAATGATAGAGAGTCCCCCCCGCAAAGGGGTGTTTTTTGATCTGTGCTGTAGACTTGACACACATACTTATCTTTTACAGATTGAACGCTGCCTTTCACTGACTCTGGAAGTGTGAGTGGATTCTCCACTGCTCAGTCTCTCCTGATATGGAAAAAGTGTCCCAAACACCACTGTTCACCTCACCATGCTTGTATCAGTGAATCTGGCCTGTGGGATTCTGGTTTCCACTGGGTCAGGTCTGGCAACTCCTCACTGCTTCTGAACCTTCTCTCTCCACACCCGCCACTCAGTCTTGCTCCTCAGTTTTGCCCTTGATGCTCAGGGCTCCCAGACTGTCACATATAATTGATTCACTTGTTTTTTCAGGTCTTTGTTTTAAGAGGGACCACAGGAAGCATCTGACTACTCTGCCATCTTGGCCCCACCTCCAGCCCTTTTGTTTTATAGCAATTATTTCTATTTGATGACTGTCACAGTAGAAATAATAGTAGTTCTGAGTCAGGTGCCATTAAATACATTTCAAAAAAGAACATTCTATTTTTCATTTACTTTAATAATCTCTTAACTATCTCATACTTGAAGTGGAGACCATCTCCAAAAATTACCAAGAGGTCTAATTAATCATTGCACAGTTGTAAACTTGGAAAATAATTGCTAAATGTTTAATACTTAGCCTTAAGACATTTTCTCTCAGAGCACACTCTTTACTACTCAGGGACTGCAATGAATGACAATTCTGCAGAATTCCCAGCAGTCACCCAGATACATTTACACAGTGACAATGCTAATTTAGAGCAGGGATGTTAGACTGTTGTAAGTGCTATCACAAATGTCAAATCGACTCTGGAGAAAATCATAGAGGCATATGCCTGCTATTAAAGTCTCCGTGCCTGAAATGATCTTCCTTTTTTTCTTCCTTTATGCCTCTTTCCCTCCCTCTCTCCCTCCTTCTTTCCTTTCTATCTTCCTTTCTTCCTTCATCCTTCCTTTCTTCCTTCTTTCTTCCCTCCGTCTCCCTCCCACCCTTGCTCTCTTTCTCTTTTGTTCTCCTTTAGCTTTGTGTCTTGTGCTTTATTTTGTTTTCTGTGTGTGGGTGTGCATTTTTTTAGCCATCAGAGATAACCAAGCCTTAAGCTGTAGCTATAACAATACTAGAGCTTTTTCTTTTCTTTGTAGAAATTTCACCTGCCTTAGGAAACGTGCCCTCTGAAGACTTCATGAAAATATTCCAGAAAGAGAGAGAGATTCAATTAAAGGAACTGATAGATGTTCCTTAAAGAGTCAGCTCATGGTAGTCATGAGTATTATTCCTGATTGATATACTCAGGAAACAGGAAGCTGTCAGTTCAGCTTTTCTTATTTGAGATGTTGAATAAATATGGGCTAACCGACATTTAACTGACTTCATAACAAGAATATCAAATGCACTATCTGCAGAAAATCCAGTGTATCAGCAACACCATGATCACAGAGCTTTTTGAGTATGTGTGGATTTCTACTCTACGTTACCATTCTGGGGAAGCATGTTTGTGGTTGTTATTTGTGAGTGTTAACTCTGTGTTTTCCTTTAATCTGTATTCTAATGAAATATTAATAGTCTGTATGGTGATTATGTATTAAAAGTTTAAATCTTAATTAACAGAATTGAGTTATCCATGAAATAATGCATGATTTTAATTGTTATTGTTAGTTCAAATTAGTTATAGTTTCCATCACATAATTAAAAAAAATATTTAAGCAGAGTATGGTAGTGATTTATACTATACGGTATTTTTTTTTTTTTTTAATTACTCTGTGTGTAAGCATAAACGTTAATGATCAATTAGTGCCTACTGTTTGCCAGGCAATTTTGAGGCATTTTGCACGTATTAATTTTAACAATAACCTACTGAAGTTGAAACCATTATACTCAGAGGAAGGTCTGAAACTGAGTATAAATGATTTTCTCAAGGTTATTCAGATAATAACAGGGATGGAGTGGGGTCTTTAATTTAGACCCATGGCTCCAGGATTCATGAATATAAAAACAATACTACACTGCTGATAAACCTAATAATTTAACTGCTTTTATAGCCAACATTTACTGAGCAGTTATATTTTGCTGGGATATTGCTCAGAATGTTATGCAGATATTCTCACTTCATCCTTACTACAAACCAATGAAGTAATTTCAGTTATACCCATTTTACAGTTAGAGAAGTTGAGGATTATGGAGATTATGTAATTTGTGCAAAGTCACACTACCCTCAACCACTAAAGTTGTTTTACTGTTACATCATCTATCTACACTGAGGCCACTAACTACACTATAATGCTTCCACATAATCATAAATGAATTAATTAACCCAGTCTATGTTCCATATCAACCTTAAATGCTGAGAATACAACCATGAAGAGTATTTCCTCATCCAGATGTATATTGGCTTTCTCAGTCACTATCTATTTATAATCAGTGCTATTAAAAAGATAAGTGCTATGAGAGAACAAAGGAAGAAGTAATATATTGTGGTAAATGGATCAGGATGTTATCCCCTAAGAGATAAGAGCTGAATCTGGATTTAAAGTTTGAACATGGTGAGAGGATGGATATGGTGATTAATCCAGGCAGAGAGAGGAAATGAGCAGGGGACGAAGCATTAATGGTCATGGTGTATTGCATAAAGAACAGTTCCATGAGGCTGAAAGGGGGTGATCGGAATAAGGGTGGAAAGTCAGGCTGAGGCTAGGTTGTGCACAGCATTTCAGGTATGACTGGCAATAATGAACTGTATGTGATAGGCAATAATGAAACATCAAAGGCTTTTTTTTATAAGAGTAGAGTAATGCAATCCCAGCTGTCAAATATTAGACAAAATTCTGCAACATCATTGGATTTTAGTGAAGAAGTAGAATAGCTGAGATGAAATCAGACTGTCATTGAAAACTTTATTGTATATAGGGATCTAGAGAATTTTTTTTTCCTTAAAATGTATTTGGATATTACTCAAGTTTGAAAATTATCACTCTATGCCTTTTTTCAAATTGAATATGGTCAGCTTTGGATTCAAGACTCTTTTTCTTTTAATGGTCTGGGAATCCCCTGGTGTCTAGCATAGTTCCTGACGCATTCTGAATTATTTCAATTGCATTGATTCTGTCAGTTTCATGTGAGTTGCTGAATGATGGTTTCCTCAGTCTTCACCTGACTACCTGGTTATTCTAATTTCAAAGTTCTTCTTATCAGTAACAATGACAAGAAGGATTAACTGGGTAGATGTATTTTTCACTTAATTGATTTTATGATGGACAATAGATGAATGATGAACATTTAATCATCTTTATTTATTGTAAATTTAAAATCCAATAGCATTTTAAGCTTAACTTAGAAGCTGATGCAGAGAATATTTTTATTTAAAATTAAGTTCTTTGCATTTTTTTAAATATATGTAATCTTAGGGAATTCTATTAAGTATTGTTAATTTTATCTTTTGGTTAAGAATGGTAAAAGTATGGTAATTATCCTAGCTAGTATAATGTGGTTAAAGTAATCCAAATGCACCAATGGATAATAATTGATTTTAGAAGTAAGTTTCTTCAATTAAGTGTATATATGGGTCATATTAATTTGAAAGAAAGCTATTCAGTAGATGCCTTACATGCTGCATGAACCCAACAGCCTCATTTAGTCCAAATATACCTTCTTTCACTCATTTATCTATTTTGGCTCAGTCCATTTACGAGTTTATCTCTTTTAAAACATTTAGATATCTACTGTGTTCATAGAGGATCCCTGGTGGCATTGTGGCTAAGAGCTTGGCTGCTAACCAAAATGTCCACAGTTTGAATTCACCAGCCACTCCTTGGATACTATGGGGCAGTTCTGCTCTGTCCTGTAAGGTTGCTAAAAGTCAGAATCGACTCAGTGGCAACTGGTTTGGTTTTTTTGGACATCCATAGAAATTAGCCTCTTCTTTCAGACCAATTACAGGTTATTGTGAGACAAACTTATTATACTTAAAATAAGAGTAAGGAACTGAAAATTGATGTCATTGGAAGAGAAACTAAAATTCTTATGAAATTTATTCATTCTGCTTTACTTGTGAGATTGCACTTTTGTTTCAGTAAGTTCTGTCAAGTTCAAGTGACATTTCTTTTTAAGTTCAAGAGTAAAAATAGGCAGAATTTGAATTAGTAGGCCAAGAAAAAGTCCATTGTGTCCATATTAAAATAGTACTGAATCATGATTTCCAATATGAACTTTTTTTTATTTCAGCCCATGTCATCACAACTTATTACATTTCTTCTCAAAAGAAAATATTTTGATTTTTACATAAAATAATGCCATAGAAGCAGTGAACAAAGTATAATAAACATTTATTTAGGCTCATTATGTTTTCTTTCTTTAAAAATATTTCTTCCAGAAGGAAGTTGTCTTAGTTACTTAGTGGTACTATAACTGAAATACCACAAATGGATGGCTTTAACAAACGGAAGTTAATTCTCTCACAGTTTAGGAGGTTAAAATACTGAACTCAGGGAGCCAGTTCCAAGGGAAGACTCGTTCTTTGTGGGCTCTGGAGGAAGGTACATGACATCAATCTTCTCCTCATCTAGGAGCTTATCTCTCTTATTTCTCAAAAGAGATTGACTCAAGATACAACCTAATCCTGTAGATTGTGTCCTCCCTCATTAAAATAAATGCCTGTAACCCTACTTCATTAATATCATAGAGGTTAGAATTTGCAACACATAGGATGATTACATCAGATCACAAAGTGGAGGACAACCACTCAATACTGGGAATCTAGTCAGGTTTACACACAGTTTGGGGGTCACAATTCATCCGTAACATTCCACCTTTTGGCCCCCAAAATTCATGTTCTTGCCACATGTAATGCACTTTCACCCCAACATATCATCCCAAAAGTCTCAAATCAACTCAAAGTCCAAATTCCATTCCAGGCAAAATTCCTGTTCATCTGTGAAATCTTGAATACAAGTTATCTGCTTCCAAAGTACAATGGCAAAACAGGCATAAGATAGACATTTCCATTACATATGGGAGAAATTCGAGGGAAAGAAGGACAACAGTCCCCAGGAAAGTCAGCAGAAAACATTACATTAGCTCTCAAAGCTTGAAAATAATCCTTTGTTTTCTGACACCATTTGTGGAATGGCCCTGCCCTCCAGACTCTTGGTGTTAACCACACACTCAGAACTCTGGATGGAGGCCCTCAGCCCTGGGCTTCAGGTCTGCCTTCCAGGCCTACTGGGATAGCAACTCTGCTCCCTTGGATTTGGGTGGCCCCATTCTCTTAGTCAGTGTGAGTGGTGACCCTACCCTCTCAACTCCGGCAGGCCCCTCTCTTCTGCCCCTTGGGCATGGCAGCCTTGTCCCCTTAGCTTCAAACAGCGGATCTGCTTCCATCCCCCTAGCACTCGTGAATGGCAGCACCACACTCCAGAACCAAACTGGTGAAAATCTGAGATCCCAGAAGTCATGGCTCTACCCTTGAGACAGAGGCAGCTCTGCTTCCTGTACTTCTTGTTTCTTCAGCTTCTGCTTCCTTGTTCCTTGGCCTCTCAGCCCCTCGGGCTTATTGGACCAGCCAGCCTCTGCCCTACTCTGGCAAGTGTAACAAACTCTCAACTCTATTGATAAGTGCCTGTAGGAACCCCACTGTGCTAGTAAAACTTGGCCCGAAGGCACTCAGCTCTCTTGCTCTATCACTCTGCAAGCCTAGCTCCACTGATAAGTGCTGAGGCACCCATTCCCTAGGAAGACCTCTGCCCAAAGGCACTCAGCTCTCTTGCTCCTTGGGTCAGCTCTCCTGCCCCTTCGAGCTGGTATCCTGTTTCTGCTGCTGCTATTTCTCTGCTGCCATTCCTTGCCATCTGTACCATTTCTGGTGTTACAGCTCTCCTCACTTCCTTCTGAGCTCTCACCAGAATTATCTTTGATGTCCATGATTCCACTAACAATCTCTTCAAGGCAATGTAGGCTTTTATTATTAGGCACTTTAAAACTCTTCCTCTTCCATTCTCTACCCATTAACAGTTTGAAACCTGCTTCCACATTGTAGGTGTCTGTTAGAGCAGCACTCCGTTCTGCTGGTTTCAAATTCTGTCTTAGTTATCCAGTGCTTCTCTAACAGTAATACCTCTAGTAGATGAGACTTTAACAAACAGAAATTTACTCTCACATTTTAGGAGGCTAAATGTCTGAATTCAGGGCACCGGCTCCAGGAAAAGGCTTCCTCTCTCTGTTAACTCTGGGGGAAGGTCCTTGTCATCAATCTTCCCCTTGTGTAGGAGCTTCTCTCTTTTATATCTCAAAAGAGATTGGCTCAAGATACAACATAATCTTGTAAATTGTGTCCTGCCTCAATATCATAACTGCCTCTAAACCAACCTCATTAACATCATAGAGGTTAGGATTTACAACACATAGGAAAATTACACCAGATCATAAAATGAAGGGAACAACCTCACAATGCTAAGAACCATGGCCAGTCAAGCTGACACACATTTTTGAGTCACACAATTCAACCCATAACAAAGGTACTTCAAAAAGGAAAAAGTTGGCATTTGAGAACTTGAAGAAAACTTTAAAGGAAAAAAAAAATTCAGATTACTCTATATCTTTAATATAAACACCCTGAAGTCCAGAGGATTTAATTGATTTGTTTAGGATCACAGATTTAGTATTAAGGCAGAATAGGAAGTAGAACTCCTAGGATTAGAGCAATGATACTCCAAATAGCATGAGTGAATCAAGTATAGTAAAATAGGTAAGGAGAGGAGGGAAGACAGGAAGGAAGTTATAAGCTAAAGTTGGCTTTTTAGTATTACTACCTTGTCAGTTATCTTAATAACTTGCCTAGTCCTCAGATAAATGGTCATGAAATTGTTAAATCACAACATATTTGAGGTGATAAAGTCATGTAATTGCTGATATGACATAGAAAGCAATGTAATTAACTTCTGGATACAACAGGTTTCTTTGAAGTAACATTCAATCTAGACTTCCCCATCCCCCCAGTTAAAAGCTTCCATCACAAGAAAATAAAAAATTCTAGTGTTTTGGTTGGAGACTGGAAACTCCGGTGGCATAGTGATTAAGTGCTGTAGCTGCTAACCATAAAAGTCAGCAGTTTGAATCCACCAGGCTTTCCTTGGAAACTCTATGGGGGTAGTTCTACTGTGTCCTAAGGGTCACTATGAGTCGGAATCAACTCAACGGCAATGGGTTTGGGGTTTTTTTGGTTTTGGTTGGAGCCCTGGTGGCTCAGTGGTTAAGAGATTAACGTCAACCAAAAGATCAGCAGTTGGACTATATCAGTCGTTCCTTGGAAATCCTATGGGTCAGTTGTACTCTGTCTTATAGAGTTGCTATGAGTAGGAATCGACTCAATGGCAATGGGTTTTTCTTGTTTGTTTTATTTAATGTTTTGGTTATAAGCACTTTACAAAAAGATGTATAACTCACGTCTGTTAAGATACTAATATGGGTCTAGCACAATGTTAAGTGTCTTTCATCTTTTATTTCACAGGGAGACCTTCCTAATGTTCACCATTTTCTGTAAACTCTACACCTACTTTTTTCTTTTCTTCAGTCAAACATCCTTAGGAATCATACACATTTGCAGTCTAGGATTGTTCGTGTCTGATTCACTTTTCAATGAAATTTAATCTGCTTTCTGCTTATATTTATTGATTAATACTTTACTTCCAATTTTGTTCTTGTGAATGCTACCAGTGTCACTCATATTGCCAAATAAGATGCTCACTCTGTGTTCTCACACTATGCAGCTTCCAACCGCAGCAGCCGCAGCTGACTTGTATCTTGCAGATTCTTAGATTCCTTGATTTCACATTTTCTAGGTTTTTCTCCTCCAAATTCACTGACAAATGTCACTCATATTCCATTGCTATATGATCTTAATTCATTAGGTATTTAAATATTAGAATTCTAGGCCCATTTCTATATAGAGAGATTTCCCCTAAGTGATAACTTTTCTCTTAATTTTAAATATTATCTAGTTATCTCTTCTGAGATGCACATACGCATATTCAGTATTTTTATTTAGCTATATCACAATCACAAAATCAAGTTAAAATCCATGTATTTTTCCTCAAAAATATTTTAACTCCCCCCACTTTGCTTATATTCCCTGTCATCACTCTTGTCTAAGCTTCAATCTTCCTTTGCCTGAAATAATGCAATAACTTCCTAACTGATCATCTCAAGTCCATTCTTCCAACCATTCCTTATTAGCTTTCACAGTAAAATTATTGGACTGTAAATCAGACCATGTCACTCCTCCCTCACTCTAACACTCAATGCTCTTAAAAGAAAATTTAAGTTCTTTTTTTTTTGGCATAAAAATTGATAATGGGTCTTTACGTATCCATGCCTTTCCTTCACCACGTTCCAGCCGCACATGACTTATTGTAGCTTCACAAGTTAGTCACTTTTTTTTTTCCTGCTTCTAAGATCACACTATTTGGTGTGTTTGAAAGATTCTACACCCTCCTGAATACTTGTTGGTTTCATGGCTTCCTTTCTCATTGTTCAGGTCTCAGTCCTCAAAAATACTTGTGGGCCTCAGAAAGGCCATGCCACATTAGTGCTACGGTGATCTCCAATGAGTGAGGCGCTTCTGTGATCTCCCTCCCTGAATGCGCTTGAGTGCAAGCAGGATCTATGACTTGATTTTAGCCAGTGGAATAGGGCAAGAGGGATGGGATGTCACTCTCAATATTACGCTACATTATATAAGACTCTGTCTCTGCAGGCTGCAGGGACAGATTCTCCTGCTATCCTTGAAAAAGTAAACAGCCATGTTGTCAGCTGTCTAGAGAGAGGGTCTTGAGGCTGGGAAATGTGAAGGATGTTTCCATGACCTGCGTGAGTTCAACCAATAGCCAGCTGGAAGCTGCAGGGAAATAAATTCTGCTAACTGTCTCTGTGAGCTTATAAGTGAATTCTTTCCTTGTTAGTCCTCCAGATGAGAATTCAGTCCAGTTGATACCATTGGTGTAGTGTTGTGAGTCACTGAGAACAGAACCTAAGTAAACTTTGTTTGAACTTCTGCCCCACACAAACTGTGAGATAATAAATATGTGTTATTTTAAGCTAAGTTTGTGGTAATCTGTTATGCAAGAATAGAAAACTAGTAAACCTAACACTGCTCTTCATGGATAATCTACCAATTTTTGTGAAATAAGTGGGTCACCACATTAGTAAAATAAATAATTAGAATTATATCATTACATAGCCATCAATCAATGATACTATCAATATGACACTTGATGTCAAAACACAATCTTGAGAAATTTCATAGAAAAAAACAATATTATGTGTAATAGAAAAAAAAGTCTTTTTATGTGGTACTAGCCCTTCCAATACATTCTGGAATCAGATGATAAAAGAATAGCAATGAATGATGAATGATCATGTATTACAAGGAAAAGAAGTGGAACTTATTCACTTAGTTTAGTTGTATTTGGCTAAGGCTTTCACCCGTTCCCTAGGGTGTACAAATCTTTCAATATCTTAGCCACATAGCACCATCTGTTCTGGTATGAAATGTGTTGCTTTGATAAAAATTACCTCATTCTCACCTGGTTAATAGAGGAATGATGTTGAAGTTTTGATTATATATATATTTTTAAATCATTTGAAGTGGTCAGATACAAGCTTTCTCACAATTAAGAGAAAAACCTTGTAATAAATATATGAAGACCTTAATGTAAAAAGGTGAAAATCAGTAGGGAAGAAAAAGGAACTGACCTAAGTAACTTTGACAACCACATCTTGATGGGAAATTGTAAGTTAAAAGACAAAACGTACTTTACATAAGCACTGCAATCTAACTGGTAAATTTGTTTGTCAAAGAGGTATCAGTTAGCAATTCTGAGCCTGTTTTTAATTGCATCCTGAGAATGAAGTGGATGATAGATAGTGAAAGCTAGATTTTTCACTGTCAGTGTGGAAAGTTACATATAAGTAAAAAGGGAAAGTTAAAAGAAACCCTGTGATACTGGATTAGAGTTGGAGACTTCAGTATGGACTCATGTTTAGCTATAAATATATAAATATAAATACACCCACAGACGGATAGGTACAGATATAATCATAGAAACATGTGTTTACATAAATAGCATACACACATATAGTGCATAGGCCTGTATGCCCAGAGGATGTGGAATCAGTGACAACCCAATAACAACAGACATGCCCAGACTCCAGATCTTGGTTTCTAATACCATCCTCCTTCCTATCAAAGGAATCAGGACTTCTTAGAGAAGTAACTGGGGCAAGAAAAATACAAAATAAGCCAGCAGGACTTTGTGTCACAAAGGAAAAAACTACTCAAAGAGGGAAAAAAAAAAGAAAGAGCATGCCAAAGGGACTCAGGAGCTAACTGAAAGAACACCCAATGGCAAAAGTTATAACAATTTGAACAACAAAGTAAATGAAATGTTATCAGATTATAACCTGAAGTATAAAATAAATATCCATGAGTCCATATTGATAGAAAAAAATGTCAAAATTAATAAATGAGAGAAAATAAACAAATCTCCCAGGCAGATTTCTAAATAATTTATTTAGATACTCTGCCTCCAAGGAGATGGAACATAACTTCCCATCCCTTAAATGTGGAGTGTACTTAGTGACTTTCTTTCTAAGAGTACAATGTACAAATGTAGAAGGAAAGGTTAGCTTTACAATGGAGAAACCTGACAAACCTGACTCAGCCAAATGTGCAATGATAAATCATGATGATAGAAAGTATCCTTGAAAGGATCTGATGAGAATGACACTTTGCCTCTGTGGTCTTTCTTCAAAACACTCGTAACTCCAGACTAGTTATGAGGAAAACATCAGACAAACCCAAACTGAAGGATGCTACAAAAATATCTGTCCACAATTCCTCAGGAGTGTCAAAGTGTCCAGGCATAGACCAGTAATATGAAACTTGCCTCCAAAAAATGGTGGGCACCGAGACACCAAAGAAAGAGGCAGACAACAACAGGTGACAACAAAAGAGTTTGTTACGGAAACTTACATGCGAGGCAAGTCTTGGGTGGCCACAGGACCCAGCAGAGCTCCACACCCCACAGTGGAAGGGCAGAGGTATTGCAGCAGTGGTGGACAATAGTGGCTACATCCCAGGGACTTACATAAGAATGGAAACTTAGTGAACTGGCGGAACACACGAGGATGACCAGGTTCGGCTTCACAAAACCTGTTTCCCCTTCAGTTCACCCCTTGAGGTCAGCTCTTACAATCTGGCACATTCCCCCTTTTGTCCCATGGTACCAGAGACCCCATTCCCTCCCCACTGGGAACAGATATAGAAATGGGGTTGGCCAGATGCCATGTGGTACCTACGCATGTGCAAGAGCCAGAGAAAGTTACTGTGTGCCCAGAATAGAGGGAAGGCTTCTTTGATAAGGAGAAGGAGCTGGGAAAGAGAAGGGAACCCATTACCCAGTCTCGTCATCAGAGAATGTTCTAGGCCCAGAGCCTTTACTTAGGCAGTCCACCCCCTGACTCCCATCAGGGAATGAATGGCAAGTCCTGGCATGCCATCACATGTTTTGGACTTTGAGCTGTATCTTTGTGGTTTGGTGCATAACTCTAGTGAATGTTACATCTGTGCATCCTTTGAGGTAGAATTTAGTGAAGGCCACTAGTAGTGCAGTCCCCAACAGATTGGTTAGGCCTGCTTGAAGGAGAAATCCCATCCAGCCATCCCACCTGTGACTTAATCCAAGCCAACTGAATAGACCGAAAGGCTGTATTTGTCTACTCTTATGTATATGTAACATGCCCTGATTCATTTATGTAAAAACACATATTTTCTCAACATGGTACATTATATGAACAGTGTCCATTCAGTACAAGTAATACAAAAGCTTCCTTTCTCAGCACAATTGAGCAGGGTATTACCATTGCCAGACCAGGCTAATTCAGACTCGGTGTAGTTGGTCAACATACATTGGACCACCTGGTCATAGTCTGCAATTTCCCATATACAGATTAATGCCAAACTCAGTCTTAAAAGTACCATTTTCTGAGTCAAACCATCCAGTTCCATGCCGCTTATGTTTTTAACACCCAGAGAGAAATTTCCTTCTAAATTTGGAGCACTCCCCACAGGTAGCTTTCATACTTCAATAGATGTTTTCCATGAGTAAAGGAGTCAACCTTATTCACTTACCACATGATCTCCTTACTAAAGCAGATTACACATTCAGTTTGTCTGCGAGGTGTCCACCTTACTGACAGATCAGCTGGAACAATTTGGGGAGATGACTAGTCATCTCGGTTCAAATGTTGCCAGAGGCAACAGTTGGTTTGACTGTTAGTTCTGGCAAAACCCTATATCACTGAGGCCCATAAAAGAGGGGCCTGCACATCATTGTGAGATAATCTGGGAAGAAAAAGAGACAACATTAAGTCCCTAACTCCATGAGACTTGAGATGAAGGCTGCCAGGGTACAGCCACCAGGGGTGTCTGCCCTAGCCTTGAGGCAGTGACTTCTGTGGGAACTCAGATCTTTCGTCAGGAACAGTTGTATACAAAAGAAACACATTTTATAGAATAGACAGTTCAATCAAACATACAGCAAAAATGAGAAATGCTCTTGCAGGGAACTGCAGCATTGAGACCCCAGACTGCTTGCCTGAGATGTGTAGTTCAGGCTGGCGTTGTCTTGTCCCCTCCCATCAGCCATTTAAGCCTGTCCATTGAAGTGCTCAATTGCCCCTACGGCTTGGGGTGAGAGTTCACTCAAGATCCAGCGGACACCTCTGTATAGGATAAGAGGCCCCAGTATGATTAACCTGCCAAGAACAACCTGGCCTGTTGGCTCAGGAATCTATCCCTGGGTGGGTTTTAGCATGGGTCAGGTTTTAATAGACAGGTCAGCTTTTCTATGCTGTTTGGTATTTTCTGACGGCAGTGGCAGTCCCTGAATGAAGGCCCAACCTAGTAATGGTATGTGGCTCTCCATGGGCCAGTACCTCTTAAATCCAGGATGTGAGATTGTTTGCACATCTCTTTGCTCTGGAGCAGAGACTGCTTCAGCCTCTACAGTCAGTTGGCAGAAGTGATCTGCTTGTTTGTTGTTTTCCCCTCTCAGCATAGGCCCTTTCTGGTGATCATCTGCACAAAGTAGCAAAAGCTTTTCAGGAGCAAAAGTGATTTTTATCTGGATGTCTCCACTGCATGTGGGCTTGCTTTATATGTCAGTACCAGGGTTGTCAGTGGCCATTGAATGGTCAAGCTGTTAGTTGTAGCCCACATCATAGTTTTCATGTGCCTGACTAAAAATGGCCTTGATGGCAGCAATTCCCATCAGGGCTGGGAGGCAAAATTTTACAAAGGTGTACATTAATATATCAACATTATCAACACATACAATAGGGGCTTGTAGGGGCCCCAAAGAGACTTATTCATAGTCAGGCTTGGGCAAGGGTCTCAATGATGGTGACCTCAGACCCAAAAAGTTGTCCTCATCTTCACGCCAGGTGTTACAGAAATCACAGTTACCTGTGCAATGGTATCTAAAAACCCAAGACATACAATTGTTTTTATGTCCTCACTGAATTTTAATTGTAACATACGGAATTTGGTCCTCCCTGGTGACAGAAGAACCTAAGATTAATCTTCAGTTTTATTTGCTCCTGAAAGTCAGAAGATATGGGCAAAGTTGGCAGACCCCTCAGTCATTTGTGGAGCCATGCTTCCGCCATACCAAGTACAAGCATGGGTTCAGTCCAGTTGCCTGGTAACATAGAGAAAGTCCCACCTATTTTAATTCTCTCCTTACTACTGAAGCTGCAACTATGTTGCTACTGGGTTATCTTGGTGGGGCAGTTATCAGAGGATTCCAGAGAGGTACTCTAAGGTCTCTTCAAGGACACTCAATGAGAGCTATCTTGAACGGTTTTTTATTCTTTTTTTTTTTTCTCATTTTAACTCTTGCTTAATGCTGGGTGTTACAGGGTGTTCTTAGTGCCAATGACCTGTTTAGTTCCTCCAACCGTCTCTAATCCCATTGCTAGAGGGCTTTGAACAATGGCTAGGTGATTGCTCCCCTAGCCCTTGAATTCCCCTCTTTACAAACCTACAGGCGAGAGTTTCTAGCTGCTCATCCTTTCACGAACTCAGCTGCTTAACATGTTAGTCTTTGCCACACACAGCTACTACACATCCCTTTCAAACTGTAAGTCTTCCTGCAGAGCTCTTATGCTGCTTCAACAGCTAGCTATGGTTTGGTAAACAGCCAAATGGCCCAGAGCAGTGGCCACCATATGGCCACTAATGATTTCCTAGCTTTTTTTCCACAATTATGAAGGTGTCAGCCTTCTCTCAACAGTATTATACCACTTGGTGTTTTCAGGGTGTTCCATACTGCACTTACACAGCAGTCCACATGCATCAATAGCATGGGCCAGGCCTCCTCACATGGAGGTCACTGGTCAGCCCAGGACTTCCCCTGCAGAGGCTTCACTCCCACTAGCCATTTCCTTGGTCTCCTGGCTGGCTTGGCAATTGTCTAGGTATGGACCAGTGACGTGAAATTTGCCTCCAAAAATGGAGGGCAATTCCAGGGTGGCAGCAAAGGAATTTATTAGGGATATTTACATACATGATAAGTGGTGGGCAGCTGCAGGGCCAATCAAATCTCCGCGCTCCACAGTGGGAGGGTAGAGGTTTTATAGTGGAGGTGGACAATAGTGCCTACATGCCAGGAACTGGCAGAACACATGAGGACCCCCATGTTCAGCCTCACAAAGCCTGTTTCCTTTCACAAAGTCATTAAAAAAAGGAAAGACAGAGCAACTCCCACAGTAATAATAATAGACATATGACTAAATGCGATATGATATCCTGGATTCAATCTTGGAATATAAAAGAAACATTAGTAGAAAAACTGGTAAAATCCAAAAGAAGTCTTCAGTTTAGTTAGTAGTAATGTGCCAATTTTGGTTTCTTAATTTGACCAGTGTGCCATGACAACATTACATCTCAACATTAGGGGACACTGGGCAAAGAATTGTTATAGACTGAATTATAAAGGCCTCCCAAAATTATGTTGAAGTTCTAACTCCTGTACCTGTAAATATGGCCCTGTTGAAAATAATTTCTTTGCTATATTAATATGGCTGTGCCAGAGTAGTATGGGTCCTAAACCTAATCAATTTTGAATGATGTCTCATAAAAAGAACAGAATAGACACAGAAAACATATATACGTAGGGAAGACAGAGAAAGGTGCATCTATATACCCAGAACACAAAGGGTTACTGGTAGCTACTAGAAGCTGAAAGAGACAAAGAAGCTGTAGCTGATGACCTGAATTAGGATTTCTAGACTCCTTAACTGTGAGAAAATAAATTTCTGTTCTTTAAAGCTACCCACTTGCTGTATCTTTTGTTATGGCAGCTCTAAGTAATTAAGAGTTATATGCGAACTCATTTCATTGTCTCTGCAATATTTTTGTAAATCCAAAATTATTCCTAATCGAAATTTTTTTAATGAGTTGGCAGTCTGTAGAAACATGACTATCTCCACTCTATTAAGCTGTTTTCTTCAAGTTTTGAATGCAGATGAAGAAGTCACTAAGTCCATTGCTCTTATATTCCACTTCTGAAAAATGTGTTACTAGAACTGTATGCCTTGTAGGATCTACCACTCAAATTAGGATGTATAAGCCTGTATTAAAGGCTGTAGGATTTGAGAACTTGTGTTGCTAGATACAAATGCTGGTAGAGGTTTAATAGTGGGATATTTTTATTAGTATTGTTTTTGACTTTTAGTTCTCTGGTGGAAACCCTGGTGACATAGTGGTTAAGAGTTTGGCTGCTAACCAAAGGGTTGGCAGTTTGAATCCACCAAGCACTCCTTGGAAACCCTGTAGGGCAGTTCTACTCTGTCCTCTAGGGGCTCTACGAGTCAGAATCAACTCAATGGCAATTTTTTTTTTTTTTTATAGTGCTCTGTTAACAAAATTCTTTAAGTTCAGAGTAGTGTTCCGATCTTATTTTTCCCAAATTTCTGTTATTTCTCATGTGCAGTGTATAATATGGCAAACTATAAGGTTTATCAGGAAAGGGTATGTGAAATAGTGAAGAAATACAGGTACACAATTTATTTATGTATCATCTGTTTAATAAATTCTAAACAGCCTCCACTGAGTGATGTCCAAACAATTTGTTCATATGTTTCACTGTACTATACATCACCTTTAAACTGACTTAGATTGGGTTGAGTGGACCTGGTCTCCACTGTTTGTTATAGATATGTTGTTTTCCATTAAATGTTCTAATCTTGTTGCTGTCAGGTGCCATCAAGTTGGTTCCGAATCATGGTGACCCTATCTATGTACAACGGAATGAAACACGGCATGGTCCTGCCCCAGTGCTAATCTTACCACTAAAAATATATTTTGAATATCACAGAGATAATATTTATCCCTTCCTCCTACCATTTAATATCAAATAAACATTGTGGGTGATAGCATACATTTACCACATAATTTAAAATAAAATGGCATTAGGGTTGATATCAGATATTTGAAAATAATGTGACAGAACAGATGTTATAAATTTCCTGTGAGAATCTGAAATTCAGTCCTGTGAGTTCTATATGGTGAAACTGTTTCCCAGTCCTTTGAAATGTTGTTTCTTCTAAGAAGGAAATCCTAGTAGCTTAGTGGTTAAGAGCTATGGCTGCTAACCAAAAGGTTGGCAGTTTGAATCCACCAGGAGCTCCTAAAAAAATCTATTTTGAGATGCCTATACAAATTTAAAAAGTTTGATTTTGAGGAAAGTATAGAATCTCAAAAGCTGTGACATAATACCTACCTAATATTTAATATGTATAAAAAATATGTATATGTATTATTAATTCAAAAAGAAGATTCTTAAAAATGAGATCACTGGAAAATAAAAGTTAATATAGTAAATAGCTATTTGGTTAATTTCTTTTCAATGTTAAACTTTCTTAATTATTTTAGATTTAGAATAAGTGCATAATTAAAGAGTAAGTTAAACAAATAATATTTTTAAAAGAATGTTTCTGAAAAACTGTTTGAACCGAGTGCTAAGAACAGTGGGCTGACCATCTGCATTCACTAAGGTAGGCTGTTCTCTCTCCAAAGTTAACTGCTCTTAGATTGGAACACTCAAAACGAAAAGCAGATTGCCAAAATTGACACTTAGGATGCAGCTCAGCAACAACCAAGAGGTACAAACTGAAATGGAAGAGGAGAGTGAGTGAAGGATAGCTTCTATTGATCTTGGGGAGCATATTATATTGGCTGCTTTACCACTGAAATTCCTCTCAAAATTGATCACATCACTCTTGTGCGATCAAAGACAACATGGCTGCAGACTAAAATATCTCAGCTGAAGATTGCTTCACTCTTAAGTGTATAAAATTCAGTCACAATAAAAAAGAAGCCGCAAAAAGGACTTTGAATATATAAAAAACAAAGAAAGAGAGAAAAAGAAAAAGCTGCATATTTGTAAATTGAATTTTGAAAAAGCCTAAGAACATAACATAAAGGACATTTGCTATTGCTATATGTGTATGCAATCAGTGTCATGAGGAAAAAGAGAGAAAATTAAAATATAACATCTATATTATCAAACTTTTCAGGCCCTACATCAAATGCCACTTTCTCCTTGAGCCTTAATGACTACTATATTCTCCTATGGATTTGTAATTCTGTGCAAATTTTTTGTGGCTGTCTCTTTTTCTTCAGGTGCAATCTTAGGTCAAAACTCAATGCATAAAATATGTAAAAATGACTCTGCATTAGTTGAGACATCAGTGCACAAATAAAGTGACACTGCAGAGCATTTAAATTAGAAATTCTGGAGTGAGTCCTTTTATCTTCAAAGTAACCTCTAAGATTTTAGGACTCTGTGAAGTGTGTAGTACTTTAGATTACTCTGAACATTTAACAATAAATAGTTTTCTCCTTGAGCTGGTTCTGTCTTTCCAACTTGGTTGTAAATTTCCTGCAAATAGAAATCAAGTCTTCTTCATGTGCAATACCCACAGAATCTAAAATCTCAATAAAGCACTTCTCCAGAGGCCTGAGAGGACTTACACAGTCACATGACACCTCAGAAACACTGGAAGTGAATACGTATGGACAATAAAATAACTTTGCTCCAAAAGAAAATTGGAACCACAACCCACATTGCAGAACCATTTAGGACAAATCTTACAGTGCACCGTTTACCTGACTATCCCTTGGCTCATTCTGGAGCTGATCCCCTTTCACACAGTTTGTCTATCTATACAATGATTTATTGGCTAAGAAGCCGCTAATTAATTAAGCAAAAATCACTGGAGCATAGTTTCAAACTTTATAATGAGTCTTATATTTGATAGCGATACTTCTATAAACATAATTCTAATTTTTATCTTAGCTTTATTATTGCTTTTTACATATTATATCTCTAAATGGTACTTTATATTTCAGAAAATTTGCATTTCCTCCATTACCTCAAGCTAATCAGTTCTTGTTCCCAGATATGCAAGAAAAGTCATCTAAGTGTTCTCTCCTCAGCTTATCAATCCTGAAAGAAATCGTGCGTATATGTGGGGTTCTTTTGGGGTCCTCCCTTCAATTTCAAAAGCTGGCGTAACAGAGACTGTTGATTTCTCACTCCTCAGTCTGAATGCAGTGATTCTCAAAACTGCCAGCAAACTGACAACGCTTGTGGAGCTTAAAAAATACTGGCAACTGCATTACACTCCAGAGCAATTAAATCAGAAATTCTGGGGTGGGTACAGACATCAGTATAATTACTATATTTTAAATGCTCCTCTTGTGATCCTCAGGTGTATCTAGGATTGAGAACCACTGCACTAAATGGAATCCAGAGTTGTTCTTTTGGGTTCCCCCAAGTGCCTGGATAACTACGGGCTTTTGAGAAGGCAGGCTCAATCCCTGCTCCTAATGAGAAATCTCTAGTGATTTTACCCAATAATGATAATTAGAATAATGGATTTACCAAGAGACTTGCAAACCAATTCTGGGTAATGAAGGAAAAAAAATATAATTCACTCTCCTACAAAATACAAAGAAACGATAGCCCAACTTGGCCTCCGGATGTTGCTGTGGGAGATGATATGGCCACAGCAACTGCAATGGCCTTGGAACAATGCATAAATCTAGTTGTCCTGTTGAGAACGGATAGCACAAAGACAGAGATGTGGATCCGTAGTTTTAATGATGTCACTGCACTGGCAAATTAACTACCATTCTATCTCAACTGCTAGTAATATGAGACAATTCTATTTTCAATTTTTTCTTTCAAATTTGTGATCTAGATTTTCTGCTTTAGTAGAGTTATCTTAATATATCTCATAACCTCACAGGTGTGTGCTAAAAGTACACTATGGGAAACTCAATTTCCAAAAGGCCTAAGAACATAACATAAAAGACACTTGCAATTTTGATGAAAAACATCATTGTCATTAGTAAGGACACAAGGATGTTTTTTATTTAGTGTTTTTTTTTTTTTCAAAAATAATTTGACCTATTATAATCTCTTGATTTTAAAATTGTAACACTTAGAATATCTCCTACTGGTTTTCAACATGAGGGAAGTTCCTTCTATGAGGGCATTTGTACAATTACATTATCCAAAAAATACTTCATTAAAAAAAAAAAAAAAACTTCATAGGGACCTAAAATTTTAGAGGTCACTTTGAAGATAAAAGGCTACTGAAACTTTATTTGTGCCCTGATGTTTAAACCAAAGCACGGTAATTTTTACATGTTTTATACGTACTTCCAGTGCTTCATTGGTTTGTTGAAATGTCTTAATTGGTATTCCATCAATTTCTGAAGCCTTGTTTTTCACCAATACCTTCAGTGCAGCTTGCACTTCTTCCTTCAGTACCATTGGTTCTTGGTCATATACTACCTCCTGAAATGGTTGAGCAGGGACCAGTTCATTTCGGTGCATTGACTCTGTGTATTCCTTCCACTTTCTTATGACGCTTCCTGTATCTTTTAATACTTTCCCCATAGAGTCCTTCAATATTGCAGTTCAAGTCTTGAATTTTTTCTTCAGCTCTTCCAGCTTTAGAAATGCCAAGTGTGTTTTTCCCTTTTGGTTTTCTTACTTCATTATAATACTTTACTTTTTCTTCTCTAGCCACTCTTTGAAACTTTCTGTTCAGCTCTTTCATTTCATTGTTTCTTCCTTTTGCTTTATCTATTCTACATTCAAGAGCAAGTTTCAGTGTCTCTTCTGACATCCATTTTGGTCTTTTATTTTTTCCTTGTATTTTAATGACCTCTTGCTTTCTTCATGTATAATGTCCTTGAGGTCATTCCATGACTCCTCTGGTCTTCGGTCATTAGTGTTTAATGAGTCAAATCTATTTTTGAGATGATCTCTAAATTCACGTGGGATATACTCAAGGTCACACTTTGGCTCTCACAGATTTGTTCTAATTTTCTTCAGCTTCAACTTGGAACTTGCATGTGAGCAATTGATAGTCTGTTCTGCAGTCAGCCCCTGGCCTTGCTCTGACTGATTTTATTGAGTTTTCGCATCATGTCTTTCCAGAGATATAGTTGATTTGATTTCTGTCTATTCTATTTGGCAAGATTCACATGTATTGTTGCTGTTCATGTTGGTGAAAAAAAGGTATCTGTGATTATTTTAATACAAACAGGTCTTAAATTACTTAGTTTGTTAAATTATTATATTCATAATAAAAAAGATATATAATTGTGCTACTAAGAAATATAAATCAAAATATCTCAAGGAAAATGCATTCATTTTAAGGATATCATTCTGAATCCAAGGATGAATTGATAAATCAAACCCAAGAAGAGCAGAATCACAGATGGTTCCAGAGACCTTAAATATGATCTTTAAAGAGCACACATTTTCTCTCTACTAATCATATGATTCAAATCTCAGCCATAAGTCATTGAGATTCTCAGTTTAAATGCCATGTGAGAAAGAACCCAATTCACCTCCTTTGAGTCACCTCTCCTTCCCTGTACCAATTATTGTGTCAAGGCTTCACAGTCAATAAGCCTTATTTGAAGTTCACAGTGATCTATGACGGGGATCATTTAACCCTACTGTAATAAAACTAAGTGATCCAAGGCTAAATAATTTCCTCAAATAATATTCTTAGCCAAAAAAAAGAAAAAAAAAAATGAAGCCCTGGTGATGTAGTAGTTAAGAGCTCGGCTGCTAACCAAAAGTTCACCAGTTTGAATTCACCAACTGCTCCTTGGAAACTCTATGGGGCAGTTCTACTCTGTCATGTTAGGGTCACTTTGAGTCAGAATAGACTCGATCACAAGGCGTAGTGAAAAAAATACAATACAAAACAAAATGAAGATTTTTTTTTTTTTTTTAAGATAATTGGGTGGTGGGGCTAGAAAAACCTATCAGGGAAACACATAGCATTTAAAATAACCCCACTGTATACAGTTTAATGGTTTCTAGTATGTAACACATTATAGATTAAATAAAACTCTAAAGTTGCAACAGTTTAATAATTTAATGAGGCAGGAACCATGTAATTGATTTTCTCTGTTCGTAATCTATTTCCTACATTTCTACGACAGGTCTTTCTTAAAAATCTAAATCTAAAGGATCGTGCACCTCCTTTGCTAAAGTTCTCCAGTGGCTTCCCATTATTCTGAAACAGTGAAGGACAGCCTACTTTCCAGATACTACAGGAAACTTCATGCTTTGGAATGTGCTTTGCTCTCTAGCTTCATCTCTCATTACCATGCCCCTTGCGCTTCATGATGTACCCACAGTAAACAGCTTTCAGTCTTGTATTTTAGTTTTGTATTCCATCTTTTTTTTTTTTTTATTATTTACCTTTGCATTTCTCTGATCTCCTCCTGTGTGTTCCCAAAGCACCCTCTAAACCTGGCACCATAATGATATCCACATTTTGTAGCTTTGTATTCAATTGTCTGTCTCTATCACTGAGCTCCATGCTCAGTGAAGGTCAGACCAAGTACGTTTTCTCCACAGTGTTCTCTCAGAAATAACAGGGTCTTCATCAGGTAAAGCCCCTCGATTTTTAAGTGAAGACTAAACACTAAATTTTAATAATGAACCAATTAAAATTGAGTAATTGAATTTTCTTTTTCAAGTGGCCACAAGTATAATGTGGTAGCTCGTCTCATTTGATCCCAGACATAGGCTGTAGCATATTCTCAGGAAATTCTTATTGCTAGCCTTACCAGTGTTATAATTGGCATAACTAAAAAGAATTCCACATGGTAGCAGAATTCAGGAAGCAAACACTGTCATAATATATTATACATGCATACATACTCATATATCACCATCATATGGCATTATTTTAAGAGAAGTTATTCTGAATTGATAAAGAATTATGGTTAAAATAAAGTAAGCAACTCAAGAATAGATGTGTAATTTAGAGTTGTAATTGAGTGATTACTAATGAGCCAGTTATATTACGTTTTTATGATAATACAATTTGCTCTTTGGTGGTTTATTAAGTGCAAATTAGTACAAATTAACCTTGGTAACTTTATTGTTTCTCAATACTTTATTTGGAATATAAGTTATCACTAATCTACTTCGTCATTTCTCTACTCTTCAAATAGTAAGAAGTAGATTGAGCAGTGAAAATCAGAAAAAAAAGAAAGCTACGATTATTCCAAATAGCTCATTATTCAGATAAAACAATTCTGAGTGATATAAGGACACTTTCATAAACATAAATGATGAGAAATATAATTGAATGTGTTATTGATGGGATTGTAGTAATTTGATTTTGTTCAGAGTGCAAAAATAATTTAGACTGTTTTTAAACTTTGGATTTTAAAACTGGGTGTAATACTCATATTTTTAAAATTTGGATTTTAAAACTGGGTGTAATACTCATATTTTCCACTAGTGGTTATCAACATTAGGAAATTTCCCCTTAAGAGGGCATTTGAAAAATAAACCCCAAACCCGTTGCCATCTAGTGGATTCTGACTCATAGGCAACCTATAGGACACGGTAGAATTGCCTCATACAGTTCCAAGGAGTGGCTAGTGGATTCAAACTGCTGACCTTTTAGTTAGCAGCCGAGCTCTTAACCACTGCACACAGAAGGGGGCAATTTTGATTTTCACAATGACTTGTGGGTCAGACTAAAATTGAGCGCTCCGGTGGCCATGTCTTTTAAGTGCCTGCAACATGCTAGAAGGTACCACACAATTAAGAACTATCCAGCTCCAAATGCCTATAGGAAAATCAAGGAGATCGAAGATAATCCATAAATTTAGAGACAAATAAATCAGTAATTCAGTCAAACTAATGGTAGAAACAGGGTTAGAATCGCCTCTGACTTTATTCCAATGTTTTCCTCTTATGTCTACTCTGAATGCAGTAAAGGCTACATAAAGATATAATTACATTCAGAGGAGGATTTTATAGTCCATTTAATTCATCAGCCACGTATTAAAAACCTATTAAGTATCTGGTACTGAGAATAAAGAAAATAATCTCTAGACTGGCCCCTAAGACGTCTACAGTTTAGATTAGAAGATGGAAACATAAAGAAATTGATTTGTCTAGAGAAGCCTAGGGGAGAGTTTTAAAGAGATGACAACATTTATAAGGTCTAAAAAACATGAATTTATTTTCATAAATCAAGCCATATAGAGAAGAACATTCTAGAGGTAGAAAGACCATTGAAATTGGTAGGGAAATGAGAAAGTACATGACTATCCCTTGAGGAACAAGTATACTGAAGTAATGAGAATTTAAGGTTTGTGAGTATGTAGGAAATGGCTGGAGACTGGTTTACATAGATGCTTTGAGGCCAGACTGAGAAGGTCCTATTTTCCGTGCTAGAAAGTTTGAACTTTATTTATAAAATAAAAATTTAAAAAACATATATGTATGTATGTTTTTATTTTAGGTTAGTCACATTGTAAAAGAGTGCTTAGATTAGAAAAATAGCAGCGAAGTTCTAAAAAACAGATTATTTGGGGGAAAATAAAAGGCTTGGGATGTAAGTGATCAAGTACTTGGAATCATAGAAATAGATTAGGAGAAATCAAGAGAAGGGGAAAGGTTCTAGGTATGTTTCTGAACTAAAATATTTAGGATACAAGTTATAGGGGAAAGATGGTGACATCTGTTAGCTGAGTTATATGAATGGTGCTACCATTTAATAAAACAGGAAGTCACAAAGAAAGACAGATTTAGAAGTGAAGACTAGGTGTTTGTTCTGTATACGTTAAGTTTGAAATTTCATCGCATCTGGGTAAGAAAAATTTGATGGTATACTCAATCTTATTAAAACTGTTATGTGTCAGTATTCTCCACTATATACAAATGGTACCGCATTTTGTTCAAATATACCGTGTATTATTGCATATTTTCTGAACTACCGACTATAGAGGGAAAGGTCTGATATGTCATGTTTAGCTATCTTTCCTATATCGCAATATCTGAAATGTTCTTAAGATCATATTTATTTTATATATATAGCATGGCTAAACACCATTATTGCATAATGCAATTACATTTTAGCCAGTTGCCTTTGAGTCAATTCCAACTCAAGGTGATCCCATATGTGTCACAGTAGAACTGTGCTCTACGGAGTTTTCAATGACTGATTTTTCAGAAGTAGATCTCCACGCCTTTCTTCCAAGGCTCCTTTGGGTAGACTTGAACCTCCAACATTTTGGCTGGAAGATGAGTACATTAACTATTTGCACCACCCAGAATCTTCTATAAAATTGATGCATTACTTAATCTTAACTGTTGATTTTTTTTTTTTTTTTTGTAAATAAACATCTTAAAACTCAGAAAAAAGTATAGCTCTGCAGGCAAGCCTCCAGCCCAAACATATTCAATGTTCTCTCTGTGAACTGGAAAGTCCGCTGCAGCCATCCCACTCTATCTTCAGTGTGATGTTTTATCTCTTCTGTGTTTAAGAGGTTCTCACAACAGGGACCCAAGGTCCAAAGAACATGCTCCAGTCCAGACTTTTCTTGATGGTAGAGAGGTTCCCCTGACCCTTGGTATGACTGGCGCCTACATAAGCTTAGCAGGATGGCAAAACTGACAAATTCCCTAGCTGAACTGCAAGGGGCTCAATCCTATGGAGTGGATTTTCAAGCCATTATTTGCATAGTAAATTGACCAATCCCTTGCAAAATTGTGGCCCAGCCAATTGTTTTGTGGCAGTTACAAAACCATGGCTAGAAAGATCATATAAAAGCAATTCATTGCACTGCACAGGGCAGAGTTCCCATGTACCCCACAGCCAGTTACTCCTAGTGTTATCATCTTTTATTAGTATAGCACGTGAGTCACAGCTAATGAACTAATAATATATTATTATTAACTAAAGTCCATATTTTATTCAAACTTCCGTATTTGTTACATAATATCTGTCCTGTGGGATTTAGTTTTAAAATAAGTTTAAGAAAATTCTGAAGTTTTATTATGCAAATGTTCATTTAGTTTATTGCAAGATAACCTTGGCAAGGCACACAGCTAAGACCACAAAACATTCAATTAGGATCAGAGGATTAGAACAAAATCAGGTTAGTCTAATGATTAGATCCCAAATCTTTAGACTTCAGGCATTTACCTTTAGCAAGTAGTCTTGGGAGCAGGCTTGACCATAGCTCATGCTCAGTGGGGGTCCTTCATAGCTAGGGTCTGAGATTGGTGGCAGTGGGCAAAGTCTCAGCCTTCATCTCTGGCAGGTCATCCATCTTCAGAGAGAGTCAGAGACTAGAGAGAGCCTGTACAAAAATCCTGGGTTTATATGTGATTTTCTCACCTTGGCACCACACCAGAGGCACCAGGTGATGTTATGTTTTACAAAGACAAGTTGGGGCAGTTCTACTCTGTCCTATAGTGTAGCTATGAGTCAGAATCTACTCGACAGCAATGGGTTTTTTTTTGGTTTACTGTGTTATATATATTTTTTCCAAGGTCAGAGATTAGCTATACATTGCATCTTTTCTTCAAGGACAGAGATTAAAGGAAATAATTTTGATTTACACATGTCTCAAAGCCAATTTACAGATATTTAGTTATATGCTACATTTTTGTTTATCACATTATGCCGGTGTAAAGCCAACTTAGGTTGTTTATCACATACTTCACATACTTCTATTTTTCTGTTTCTAACTTCACCTTATAAGTGACTTACATGTATGTGGTTTTAGAGCATTGAAGAAACATACATTAAAAAATGTCCTTTTCCTCTTCCAGCATTCAATCAAGAATACCATATTATATTTCATCTTCGTTTCCCCTTAGGCACCTGTAGGCTGTGACAGTTTCTCTGATTTTCGTTGTTTTTATGGCCTTATCAATTTTTAGGAGTATTTTGAGGTCAGGTGTTTTGTAGAATGCCCCTCAATTGAAATTTGTTTAATTATTTTTCATTCTTAGACTGGGGTTAGAGTTTTTTTGGGAAGAAGACCTCAGAGGTGAGGTGTCATTTTCATCACATTATTTCAAGGACAATTGTTAGTGACTTATCCTTGATCACTTGATTCAAGTTGCCTTTATCAGTTTTCACCACTGTAAAGTTATTTTTTCCTTCACCCTTTCCATACTATAATCTTTAGAAAATTCTCACTATTTGCTGCCCATAATTAGGATGTGGGGAATTTACTCTCTACTTTCTTGATCAAGGGTAAAGTATGTACAGAAATTAATTGGAAATCTTCTACATGGGAAATTTCTTGCTTCATCTCATTTATTTATTTATTCAATTGTTTATTTATAGCAGTATGGATGCGTGGAAATTTATTTTATACTTTGTGTTATAATCCAATACTACTTTATTTTGTTTCTCATATTCCTTCAGCTTTGACTAACAAGAGCTTTTGCAGTTGGCTCCTAGTGCCCCTGTGAAATACCGTCAGTATTATATCCTTCTGTTTTAGAGAACTTTCTTGCTTTGTTACGTTACAAGATGTTCCAGGCTGATATTGTATATTTCTGCCTTACCCTTAGAATCTGCCAATTACTCCAAGCAACTCTGATTTTTTTTTTTTAATTGGATAATGGTTTCAAATACCAAAATCTTGGTGCTAAGTGTGCTCAGTTGCTATTAGAGTACCATTGCTTCTAGGCCCTCCAGGCTGACAAGTAAATATATATGTGCATACAAACCCATGTATATACACATATCTACATATCTATGTATCAATTAAGGAGCCCTGGTGGTGGAGTGGTTAACAGTTTGGCTGCTAACCAAAAGAACGGGAGCTCTTTTCTGCTTGGCCCTCCTTGTAAACCCTATGGAGCAGTTCTCCTCTGTCCTATAGGGTTGCTGTGAGTCGGAATTGACTCGATGGTAACGGGTTTGGTTTGGTTTACACATATATAAAAAAAATTAAAAAAAACAACAGTTCCCCTCAAGTCAATTCTGAATCATGGCTATCCCCTGTGTGTCACAGGAGAACTGTGCTCCACAGTTTTTCAATGGCTCATTTTACAGGCCTTTCTTCCAAGGTGACTTAGGAGGACTCAAACCACCAACCTTTCAGTTAGCAGCCAAGCACATCAACAGTTTGTACCACTCAGGGGCTCCTATATTAATCATTGTTATTTTAAGTTTCCTGTCTAATAATTCCAAAGCCTGTGTCATATCTAAATCTGGCTCAGACGCCTGCTTTGTCTCTTAGGACAGTGGTTTGATCCCATCCCATCCATTGGAATTTAGCATGACTTCTAATTATTTCTTTAATAAGAAATTTCTTTCAGGTAATAGGGACTGAGGAAAATAGACCTTTTGCGTGAAGATTTTCTGTTAATGTGGTTAGGAGACTGGCTGAGTTTAATGTTTGTGGTAGCTATTGGTATCAGAAGTTTCAAATTTCTGCAATGAGTTTTCACCAATGCCCTAAGGGCAATGGCAGTTGTTACTCTTTCCTTTCGGATGTAGGTTTCTGTGCTGCTCTTCGTGGAGTTTTTGCCCATTCCCAAATGCTGCTGCTTTCCTCCCAAGTCTGCTCCACGTGGATACTTGTCATGGTCCTTTCTGAGCATTTTAGTTAGGACATGGTAGGGTTCATGGAGAAAGAACCCGCAAGATGATATGGGATCCCCAATTTCTGCCCCACTGGAGTTTTATACTGCTTGTCGGCCTTCAGCAGTATGTTCTCTTTTTTAATTCAACCCTTGTGTGCCTTCTCTCCCCACAGGCACCACCTCTCTTCAGATTTTGGGCCAGTTGACTTCTCTGAAAACCAAGTCTTTGTTGGAGTTGAAAAAAAAGCTGTGAATTTTAAGTTAGTTTGGCTGTTTCTTGATGAGAGCAAACTTGCCTCAGCACTCTATATCTTGGGGCAAAGCATAAAGCTGAGTAATTTTCGTTCAATAGGATATTTTGTAAATATCTATTCATATAAATCTGCTTCAATTTTGCAGTGTGGTAGATACTTTAATATGGATTTATACTAGGTTATTAAAAAAAAGGTTATTAATGGATATTTAAATCATTTGTTTTATTATTATTAAATATTTAAATTTTCCCCAGTTTTTCAATCAAGTATTGCTTCTATAGATCATTTTGAAAATATATCTGTGTGGTTATTTCAATATGATATATATATTGAAATCGAGGTGCCAAAACAGTTTAAATCATCATTCTAAAATAAAAATCTAACGAAGTAGTTCCCATATTATAGTCTTTCATTTTTTTCCCCATACTTAAAATACCTGTACTTCTTCATTATCTATCTTTAGTTTACCTTTATAGCTTTACCATCTCCTATTCAACCTAAAATTTTTTTTTTGTATTACACCTACAGTTTCATCTTTTCAGCAATATTGAATTACTCATAGGGTCTTTTTTACAGTACTTTCCAAACCTATTTTGTAATGTATGTTTAATCCCAAAAAGCTTCTCTCACAGAAATATGATTGTGCATTATGCTTATTGATTTTACGAGGATAGGCATAAGGAATAACTAGATGAACAATTAGTCTAATATACTGTGACACTGCTATTGAAGGCATGCCCATTAAGTTGTTCAAGAAACATTTGCATAATGAATTTTTGTTTACAGTTAGAGCAAAGAAAAGTTTCTATTCCCTCTGCTTATGAATTTGTTTCTTTTTATTAGATAATGAAAGCAATATAAGTGACTGCTTTACTTTTTTTCTCTTTTAATTTATTTATAGGAAACCTTTGTCTAACTTTGTTTTCCAAGTTACACTGCCAGCCTAGATTTTATCTTTAACCTCTTTCTATGAGGTGGGTCCCCATCTATAAAAATCAAGTCACTATCCTACTTATTGATGCCTTTGACTTATGGTGTCATTGAAAAATATTGAATATATTGGACTGCCAGAAGAATGAACAAATCTGTCTTGAAAGAAGTACAACCAGAATGTTCCTTAAAAGTAAGGATGGCAAGGTTTCATTGCCCTTAGCTTTGGACATGTTACCAGGAAGAACTAGTCCCAGGAGAAGGACCTCATGCTTGGTAAAGTAAAGGGTCAGTGAAAAATAGAAAGACCCTCAACAAGATGGATTAACACAGTGGTACCAACAATGGGCTCAAATATAGCAACTATTCTGAGGATGGCACAAGACCTGGCAGTGTTTCATTCCGTTGTACAAAGGATCACTATGAGTCGGAACTGACTTAAGAGCACCTAACAACTTCCTATTTATAGCACTTATAAGGGAGTATCCTGAACGCTATTGTTTTTGTAGTGCTTACTTGCAGCAAGTTTAGAAAAAAAAAAAAAGACTAAAAATCCCAAGCAATGGAATGCAACATACGCATAAAATTTCAAGCAAGTGGATTAGTATGATCTGACGGATGTTTCAAAACATGCCAAGAGTTACGTGTCATAGTGGATAAATTAAAGAGGAAGTTCAGGTTGTTAGGAACGAGAACCATGATGATACGAATACCTGCAAGGCATGTTTGAAGGTCAGAAAATTGGTCATCATTATAAATAGAAAACCTAAGAATAAAATACAATTTGACTTTGGTTAAAATGAATAAAAATACTGGTCACGAAGAGAAGATTTCAAGAAAAAGAATTGTATAAAGGCAGGTGCTTTGAATTATCAAAGCTCTAGGGTAAAAATTATCAGTAAGATAATGTAGAGGGAGTTGGAAACATTTATATTCTATTGGCTATAAGAGACCAAGGGGAAAACAATCAAATATGGACAAAATACCTTATTTTAAATGTGTCAGATTTTCTCTTATCATCTTCAGTAAGGAAAAGCAAGAGGCTCCCTACATCCTAAGGTCCTCCCTAAACTATTCAATGCAAACTTTTATTTAGCATGATTTTTCAAATGCTAAGCATGATTGCCCATTTAATCTCAGAAGGATGTAAGCAAGAACTAGAAGCATGGAAACTATATTTTGTCCTTTTAATCTGTAGAATTTGTGTGATGTGAGAAAATTAATTTGTGCACCAAAATCGTGAGTGTGTTAAATGACAACCTTGCATAATCAACTGCATAGGCTCTTAGGTTAATTAGGAAACAGACTTCTTAAGTCCCTCTGTAGACTGCATTTAAGAGACTGCTTTAACACGTTCAGACACAAAGGCAGCATGATGAATTCATTTTATTTTTTGTTCCAAAATATAAAAACGTATGAGAACATGAATAAATGTGAATTAGGTCACTGGTGGTATACCTATGAATTCCTGGATAAGATATCTTAGATTTCTCTCATGTTGCTGTTGTTAGTTGCCATTGAATCAGCTCTGACTCATGGCGACTTTATGTATAACAGAATGAAATGCTGCCCAGTTCTGCGCCATCTGCACAATCGTTTGTATGTTTGAATCCATTGTTGTGGCTATTTCTCTAATAAACCCACACACACTGCTGTCAAGTCTATTCCAACTCATAGCGACCCTATAGGGCAGAGTAGAACTGCCTCATACAGTTCCCAAGGAGCACCTGGTGGATTCAAACTGCCGATCTTTTGGTTAGCAGCGTAGCTCTTAACCACTATACCACGGGAGTTTCCAGAAGATATGGGGAGGAGAGAAAAAAAATAATATAACATTTACAATGCATCTAAAAATATATTTTGCTTTCATTTATCATACATATGTGAATAGTAAATATGTATTTATCATATATACGTTGGTTTTGGTTTATGTGAATATTACTATAAGATTAATTTGCAGACCCAGTGCATTTGATAGAGTTCTTCCTTTCCACCTCTTTCTTAAAGTAAATCACAGAGAGGAAAAATAAAACCAAACTGAAAGATTTTTCCTACCAATTTTTATAAACAGTAATTCATTTTTTTAGTTATGTTGAAATTCATTAAGAATGGTTCTTCTAGAGGATTTGGCAGAGCTACCATCAGGCTTTAATTCCTCATGGTAACTTTTGTAAAGAATTTCTCTGTTTTTTGGCTAAGAACTGACATTTTATGTATCATTAAAAGTTAATGTGCTTTAGTTTGGAATAAGAACTATTGAACATATTGTGTGGAAACAGATTTATGCCAGGAAATGTTTTTTGAATGAATAAAAATGGTAGTGTCACGCTTCTTTCTCAAAAAGGAATGTTTTGATTCCTGATTCTCTGGCTCTCACTGTTATTCTCTCTCTCTTTTGGTTCGTGAATATTGAAATTGAATAAGATCAATTAACCCTCACTTTATCTTTTGGAAAACTAATTAAAAGTAATTGAGTTAAAAACTGTTAATGGTTTCAAAATATATTAGAACTGCAGAATTTAAAACACAGCCAGATACATAAATATTCTGACTTCTAACCTGTAGATTCATACGTTATTCATAGAACCAAATCTATTCATTATATTAAAAAAAAACCTCAATGTTTTAAGGGTGAACTGAAGTGAGTTTAGAAATAGAAGTAGGAGAAAAAGTTTAGGCAGAAGTAATATTGGAATAATAAAATCTACTTATTCATTTTTATAACATTATTTGAGTTCTTTGTGTACGTGAGACATAGTACCAGAGTCTAAGAATCTAATAATAAGCATAATCCTTACGCTTATGGAAGATATGATCCAATGGAAGAGACATAATAGAAAAATATATTTTAGTTGTCTGGCCACTCCCTAGTTTTATAATGGAAACATATTTCCTTTCTCATTAGGTAGATCCATTGAAATCCACACAAAAGACACAGGCCTTAGGAACCAAGGCTAACGTTTTAAAGGCTAGGCATGTTGTAATTCATCTCAAAATGATATTAAATCTCCCCTTGTTCAAAGACTATAAAAACACTAATGTCTAGCTCTAGTGTTTTGTTTTCTACAGCTCTCCCCCCACCCCAAGGTGTCTTCATATGGGGATAAATAACATATTCATTCATTATGAATGTTTTGTAAATAGAAATTTTGATGAGCACTATAATGTAAATGTATAGGGAACAACTAAGAGTTATAAAACAGAAGAAAATGATTCAATTTGAAACAATGGAGAAGTTCTTGAGGAAGTGATATGTAATGAGGAGGAAACTGTTTAATGATTAATGATTAATGTGATGAAGATATGCTAGGAGAAGATTAGCCTTAATGAAGACCCCGAGTAAAAAGGAGAATAGTGCATTAGAGGAATTGATGGAAGGCCATAATGATGAAGGGAAAAAAGGAGAAAATGTTGAAAAAATAGGCAGAAAGGGAGATAACAGGACATTAATGTTTATATATATCTAAAATTTGCAAAAGGAAGCTACAGAAAGGTTTTGTGCCCTTGCATGAGGTAATCACATTTGCATTTTGAGGAGATCTCTTGCTTGCTGTCTGGGGATTGGACTAGGAGAAGTTACAGGAGGTAGGAGGAAAGAAGAAAGAAATCACTGATGTAGATGATAGTCATTTAGCTTGAAGAGAAATAAGAAGTAGATGGGTTTGAAATATATTTAAGAATTAAAAATGATAACTTTATGGATTGAATTGTGTCCCTCTAAAATTAAAATGTGTATAAACTTTGATAGGTCACGATTCCCAGTATTGTGTGACTGTCCACCATTTTGTCATCTAATGTGATTTTTCTAACTGTTGTTAACCTTACCTCTATGATGTTAAGGAGGCAGGATTAGGGGCAATTACATTAATGAGACAGAACTCAATCTACAAGATTAGGTTGTATCTTGAGTCAATCTCTTTTGAAATAGAAAAGAGAGATCTGAGCAGAGAGATGGGAGACCTCATGCCACCAAGAAAGTAGTACCAGTAGCAGAGTGTGTCCTTTGGACCTGGGGTCCCTGCCCTAAGAAGCTTCTAGACCAGGGGAAGATTGATGACAAGGACCATTTCCCAGAACTGACAGAGAAAACCTACTCCTAGAGCCAGTACCCTGAATTCAGACTTTGAGCCTCCTAAACTGTGAGAGAATAAATTTCTCTTTGTTAAAGCCATCTACTTGTGCTATTTCCGTTATGGCAGCACTAGATGACTAAAAAAAAAAATGACTAGATGGATTTTAATGATGAGGGAGGCCGTTGTTAAGGTTTTTTTTTTTTTTTTATATAATAAATCCTAAGAAAGTATCAAATTTCTGTAATATAATCCATGGGCAGAAAATTTCCTTTTAAAATTTTGCTTTACATAGGGCACATTCTCACTTTAACAAAAATAATAAATGAAATAAACCTCAAAATCAAAATTAGGCATTGGGTCTCAATACCTATAACTGCCCAAATAGGACATGACCTGGGCTTTTTGCCAAGTCATGAAGCTGAATAACTACCTTTTTAAAAATAAGAACTGTGGAAAGATAATAATGGATACACACGTATACATACATTTCCTTTAGGTTCTTTGTTAAAAACAAACCAAAAAATTCTTTATCTTTTTTCCCAGCAGAAACAAAGCAAACTAAGCATATAGAAACCAGTAACAAGAATTTTCTTGTTTTGTTTTGTTTTTTCACTGCATCTCTAACAAAATTAATATAAAATGATTTGACATTATCCTGTGTCCCTCAGGACTGTGAGACGTTACTATATCTATGCATTGTTCATTTTTGCACCTCTAGTGTCCAACATACTCGTGGCCACATGTGCATGGAATGTTCACTGATGCCTGTGAATATTAAATCACTTGACCAAGGTTTTGAGATAATCAAGAAAAAAGAAAACAAATAAAAGACAAAAATAGGTTTTTGTCTCCTTTTTCTAAGTATAGGTCCCTGAGAGGTGCAAATGGTTTGTGCTCAGCTGCTCACAAAATGGCTGACATTCAAACACACTCAGCAGCACAACAGAATAAGGTCCTGGCGATCTGCTTCTATAAAGATTACAACCAAGAAAACCCTATGGAACAGTTACTCTGTAACACATGATATCTTCATGAGTTGGAGTCAACTGGACGGCAATAGGTTCTCCTTACATAGTATTCTTTCTGCTGGTGCTTCCCTACATCCTCAAACCAGCTCCCTCTCTTACTCCCCATCCAACCAACACCTACTTCTATGGGCAGGTTCCTGGGACCTCAGTGATATTCAAAACTGATCTGTAGGACTGGTAATTTGGTCCTAGTTTGCCTTTATTTCAAACCATTTCTTCATCTCCTTGGGTCTTCACTTTATCTCACCTTGCTGTTTCCTCATTTATACCCCTGTTAATCTGAATATCAACTAATTTTCAGTTACTAAGACTTGGCAGTTTAGTACATACCCACATCCCCTTTATAGGAGGTGTTTGCCTCCTGGTGCTCACATATCCCCCCTCCCCAATCTGATTCAGCCCAGCGCTTGACTCTACACTGGTAAGAGCCAATGTACACAACACCCTCCTCCTTCTACCACACACTTGCTCTCCCCTCCTCCATCAGATACTGAAAATCTATTACTGTCCACAATATTTGAAAGCAGAATTGTGTTTTAGTGGTGAGACAGTTAGATTAAGAATCACCTGAATAAGAGAGTGAGCAAAAACCCAGTGCTGTCAAGAGAATGAAGGAAAAAAACAGATCTTATAGGGATCTCAAGGAAAACATATTTGGGTTAAAATCTATGGCATGTAAATGGTTCACGTAGGACTAAGCCTTGCCAAATGTATGAACTGTGCAATATGTGATACTCCCTCTCTCTTTCAGTAAAGAACTACTTCCTTTTTTGGAGAAAGTCCCACTTCTGAGGACCTTCTTACCAACCCAGAACCTACTTTGGATCTATTTTTATTTTTGGGTGCTAATTAACCTCTGGAGTCCTGGTGGCACAGTGGTTAAGAGCTCAGACTGCTAACCAAAAAGATCGGCAGTTGGAATCCACCAGCTGCTCCTTGGAAATCTATGGCACATTTCTAGTCTGTCCTATAGGGTCACTATGAGTCGAAATCAACTTGATGGCAACCGGTTTGGGTTTTAATTAACCTCTGCTGAGATTTTAGCTGATAAATCATGCAGAAATTAACGGTACCTCAGGGTATGACTAATCCAGGAACTATTTGCATTTTAGAAAAAACATTAGGTTTTAGTGGATTAAATCAGAGCACTTGACTTTTAGCAGAATAGGTTATGCTTTTTAGGCAGAGAAAATTTTCTCTTTTATCCTTAGGTTCTATTAGCAAAGTTTATACTTAAACTACAAAGGTAAGCTTTGTGATTATTAGAGCTGAGAATAGGCAATACCAGACTTCCTTAAGGACAGATGCACAGGTGGTCTACAAAAATATCCAAAATAGACTGAATGAGGTATCTAGAAAGAGACAGTCTCTTGAAGGTTGTTAAAGGCCGCTGTGTGATACCATTTCATTTGTGAACATTTCCTAGTGGGGAAAAATAAATTCATCAGTAAGAATTTGGAAAGTAAAAGTGATCCTGTACTACTGGTGCTGTTGTTTTTAGTTGCCACGGAGTAGATTCCTACTCAGTTCCTTATTACCCACCAAAAAGTTGGCAGTTCAAACATACCCAGAGGCCGCTTGGAAGAAAGTCCTGCTGTTTGGCTTCTAGAAGGTCACATCCATGAAATCCCTATAGAATTCATTTCCACTCTGACGCATATGGGGTACCATGAGTTGGAGTCAAGTATGTGGCAACCCGTAACTAGTAGTACAGCTAACAGCCTTTAATAAATATATTCAGGCAATGGAAGATAGAAATTGGCATTTTTTTGTTTGTTTTTTAGTTGTTACCCTATATATGCTAAACCTTTAGTTTATCATAAAATTATGTATTATGTTTTTGATGCTTCTCTAAAATTTGAGACTTTTCTACTAATGCTGTTAATATATCACCATTTAAAAGTCATGATTGTTATGAACTGGAACTCAACCTTCTAAATGTTATCAACATTCATTAATTTTGATAATATAAAGAGAATAGATCCAAAATAATTTTTCTTTGACTAAGATAGTGTTTTCAATTTCATTACATGCTGTGCTATCTGGCTCCCAAACCTCTCCAAAATCTAGTTCCATAGTGCCCAGCCAATCATTTTCCTAGTGACCTCCAGCACCTACCAGAGCATCCTGAAATCATATAAATGTCTATTCTATTGCTTATATTGTTTCACTGTCCTGACAATGCACATCGCTGGCCCCACTGTTTCACCTTCTTTATGGAGGCTAGGGTTCTATCTCTGTAATTCCCAACCTAGGAGACACTGGAGCAGTTAGGACCTGAGTGATAGCTGATGAATGAATAAATGAAGCCTCTACAGCTGCTTCAATTGTTGTTGACCTCCCCATTCCATGAGGAACTAAAACATAATTTTACAACTAATTCCACAGATGCTGACAAAATGAGCCCTTCATGTGAGTGGTCATATCCTGGAAATTTTATTTCACTGATTTATTTTCTAATGGAGAGAATATAATTTTATACTTTTTTCATGCACCCTACATTGCCTACCACAGGGATGAGAGTACGCTTATGGTTTTAAGGCATGTAGTGAAGCACAGCTCTCCCCTCTGTGCCTATCTGTGTGCTAAACTCTGAGATGAATTTAAAGACACACAAAACATGGTCTCTTTGCTTATGAGATAAAAATGTTTCATTAGGAAAAGTAAAAAAGAGAGAGAGAGAAACAATAACAGAATAACACAAAGTCATTTTCTTTATAGTATTTTCAATTTATTTAGAAAACATTTTCAGAACTATTATTGCATTTAATGAATCTACCCTATTAATTGCAGTGGTTCAGTGCTAACTGAAAGGTCAGCAGTCTGAACCCACCAGCCACTCCACAGGAGAAAGATGAGATGTGGCAGTTTGTTTCCCTAAAGATTACATCCTTGGAAACCCTAGGGAGCAGTTCCACTCAGTCCTATAGGATCACTATGAGTTGGAATTAACTTGATGGCAATGGGTAGGGTTGAATCCCACCAATAGAAATAATTTAATTTTACACATTAAGACACTACTTTTATTAGTTAAGTAACTTTATTAATTTCACGTAGAATTTATAATTTCAAGGGAGTTATATTTTTCTCTAATAGAAAAACTGTAATTTTACTAAGGTTAATTTATACTAGACTTTTGCCTTCAGGTATAATCTAGAAATAATCTTTTTTTTTTTCATTTTATAGGCTAAGAACATTTAAATCCCCTTGGTAATTTGCTTGAGTAATCAAATACTATGCCAAGATCGTAAACACTTTTTTTTTTCCTTCCTAATGTCTAATTAACACTATTCCAGCAAGTTATGACGATTTTTATTCTTATTATGATCTTTATACATTTATCAAAAAAAAAGGTCAGCATGATTCTCATAATCAGTCTTAGTGTACTTGAAAGTAATTATCAATTATCCCCTTAACCTTTTTATTCCCCCTATCTAAATGTATACCGAAGAATGTTCTAGATTTTTTCATAGGACTTACCTTTTTTTTTGTCTTTGTAATTATCTTGGTAACCTTCTTACTATTATTAAAATGGAGAAAACATTTTTTAAATAAAGAATAAAAAAAAATTTTTTTTAGAAAATTTATTTCAATCCTTTACATTATATTCATTTCTAGAATCTATACATTTCATGAAAATATTTAGAGCAAATAAAAGCATGACCAATACCCATCAAGTGCATACTTGACCCATCAAGACTCTTTTCTAGGTATCATGAGGTTGCAAATAAATTTTAAATGCACTCTTCCCCTCAAAAAACTTTGTATTTTGGTTTTGGTAACATGGCAGAAATAAATAAAAGAAAAAGAAAAATAGAAAAACAACATACAAAAGACAGAAATGAAGGAAGGAGGAGAGGAACAGTAGGGAAGAAAAGGAGGAAGGGGGAGTGAGCCATCATGGTACTGTAGATTTGATGCCAATCAGTGACCTTGGTAGAGGAGCTGAACAGTTCAGAGTAGAGAGTTTTCAGGTAGGGAGAATATTGTAAATCTTTTTACTTAACTGGTATGCTGTCCCAATTACTCAAGACCTCCTTGTTTCCCAAAGTTCTCTTGACTAATCCCTTTCTTGCCTCATCTAATGCCACCTTTCTTTCCACTCTCATTATTTACCACTCACTTTAGCCTCCCCCGCCCTTAAACACACCAGACTCATTGCTGCTTCAATTTTTTCCACATGTGGTCACCCATATCTGTCCTACATCCTATTGTAGTTTGGTACTCCTGCCATCCAATCTTCTGCTCAGATTTCCTTTCCTAGGAATTCTTTCCTTGACCACTCTGTCTAATATTAACTGTCCCCCACCCCTTAACCCTACGACAGTTTCTCTTTTATTGTTCTTTTTTATGAACTAAAGGAAAGCTTCAGTAGCAATTTTTAATTAATTAAAATTGATTTACAGCAAAATTGCCTTTTTTAACTTTTATTGTATATTCTATAGGTTTTAACACATATTTGGATTTCTGTACCCACAACTAAAAATCAGGACACCAAACTGATCCAAAACTCCAAAAAAGTTCCTGTGCTGTCCTTTTGTAGTCACACAATACCTTCTCCCTAATCCCTGGTATTCACTGATCTATGTTTCATTGCTATAATTTGGTCTCTACAAGAATTTCAGATAAATGGAGTCGTACATTATATAACCTTTTAAGACTGGTTTCTTTCACTTAGCATAATGCCTTTGAGCTTCATCCAAATTCTTATTTATATCAATACTAAATTCCATATTTATTGATGAATAGTATTCCATTGCGTGATGCACCACTGTTTCAGTACAATTCACTTGTTGAAGGACATTTGCCTTGTTTCCGGTCTTTGGCAATTATGAATGGGACTGCTAGAAACATTTGTGTACAGGATTTTGTATGAAGATAAGTCTTCATTTTTCTAGCTTAAATATCAAGGAATGGGATAGCTGGGCCATACAGTAGTATATGTCTAAATTTTTTGGAAGTCATCAAAAATGAAGCAGAATAGATAAAATCAATATCCTAGGCATTAGTGAGCTGATATGGACTGCTGTTGATCATTTTGAATCAGACCATCATATGGTCTATTATGCTGGAAATGACAAATTAAAGACGAATGGTGTTGAATTCATCTTCAAAAAGAAAATTTCAAGATCTGCCCTGGAGTACAACGCTATCAGTGACAGAATAATATCCATATGCCTACAAGGAAGATCAGTAAATATGATTATTATTCAAATTTGAACATTAATCACTAATACCAAGGATGAAGAAATTGAACATTTCTGCCACTTCTGTAGACAGAATTTGATCAAGCACACAGTCAAGATGCATTGATAATTACTAGTGATTGAAATTAGAAAGTTGCAAACAAAGAAGAAGAATCAGTAGTGTGAAAATATGACTTTGATGATAGAAATGCTGCCGGAGAACACGTGACAGAATTTTGCAAGACCAAAAATCTATTCATTGCAAATACCTTTTTTCAACAACAAAAACAATGACTATACACATGGACCTCACTAGATGGAATACATAGGAATCAAATCAACTATATCTATGGAAAAACACAATGGAGAAGCTCAATTTCATCAGTCAGAACAAGGCCAGGGGCCAACTGCAGAACAGACCATCAATTGCCCATATGCAAGTTCAAATTGAAGATGAATAAAATTAAAATAAATCCACAAGAGCCAAGGTATGACCTTGAATATATCCCACCTGAACGTAGAGACCATCTCAAGAATAGATTAGACACATTGAACACTACTGAGTGAAAACCAGGCAAGTTGTGGAATGATATCAAGGTCATCACATGTGAAGAAAGCAAAAGGTCATTGAAAACACAAAAAAGAAAGAAAGGACCCAAATGAATGTCAGAAGAGTCTCTGAAACTTGTTTTTGAAGTAAAGTAACTAAAATGAATGGAAGAAATGATCACATGAAAGAGCTAAGCAGATTTAAAAGAGCAGCTCAAGAAGACAAAATGTATAATGAAATGTGCAAACACCTGGAGTTAGAACACCAAAAGGGAAGAACATGTTCAGCATTTTTCAAGCTGAAAGAACTGAAGAAAAAATTCAAGCCTCAAGTTGCAATTTTGAAGAATTCTATGGGCAAAATATTGAATGACTCAGAAGAGTCGAAAGAAGATAGAAGGAATACACAAGGTCATTGTACCAAAAAGAATTGGTCAACTTTGAACCATTTCAAGAAGTAGCATATGACCAAGAACCTAAGGTACTGCAGGAAGAAATCCAAGCTGCATGGAGGCATTGACAAAAAACAGGGCTCCAGGAATTGACAGAATACCATTTGAGACATTTCAACAAACAATGCAACTCTAGAGGCACTCAGTTGTCTCTGCTATGAAATTTGGAAAACAGCTACCTGGCCAACTGGCTGGAAGAGATCCGTATTTGTGCTGGTTCCAAAGAAAGGTGATCCAAAGGCATGATGAAATCATGGAACAATATCATTAAATACTCACAGTCAAGTAAACTGTTGCTGAAGATAATTCAAAAACAACTGCAGAAATACATTGACAGGGAAGTGCCAGAAGTTCAATCTGGGTTCAGAAGAGGGCGTGGAATGAGGGATACGATTGCTGATGTCAGATAGATCTTGGCTGAAAGAAGAGAGTATTAGAAAGATGTTCACCTGTGTTTTGTGGACTATGCAAAGGCAATTGACTGTGTGGATCATAACAAATTATGAATAACATTGTGAAGAACAGGAATTTCAGAACACTTAATTGTGCTCATGAGCCACCTATATATAAACCAAGAGACAGTCATTCAAACAGACCTAGGGGATACTGTGTGGTTTAAAATTAGGAAAAGTGTGTGCCAGGGTTGTATTCTTTCACCATACTTATTCAATCTGTTTGCTAAACAAATAATCCAAGAAGCCAGACTTTATGAAGAAGAAGGCTGCAGCAGATTGCAGAAGGTTCATTAACAATCTATGATATGCAGATGACATAACTTTGCTTGCTGAAAGGGAAGAGGACTGGAAGAACTTATTGGTGAAGATCAAGGACTTCAGCCTTCCTTATAGATTACACCTCAACATAAAGAAAACAAAAATTCTCACAGCTAGACCAATGAACAACAACATGATGTATAGAGAAAAGATTGAGGTTGTCAGGGATTTCAATTTACTGGGATCCAAAATCAATGCACAAGGAAGCAGCAGTCAAGAAATCAAATGACATATCTCTTTGGGTAAATCTGCTGCCAAAGACCTCTTTAAACTGTTAAAAAGAAAAGATATCTTTTTGAGGACTAAGGAGTGCCTAACCCAAGCTATGGTATTTTCAATGGCCTCATATACACGCAAAACTGGATGACATGTAAGGAAGACTGAAGAAGAATTGATCCCTTTCAATTACGGTGTTGGTGAAGAATACTGAATATACCATGGACTGCCAGAAGAATGAACAAATCTGTCTCGAAAGAAGTATAGCCAGAATGCTCCTTAGAAGCAAGAATGGCGAGACTTTGTTTCATGTCCTTTGGATATGTTATCAGGAGGGACCAGTCCCTGGAAAAGGACATCATGCTTGGGAAATAGAAGGTCAGGGAAAAAAGATGGATTACACACTGTCTGCAATAATTAGCTCAAACATAGCAATGATTGTGAGGATAGGGTAGGACTGGGCAGTGCTTCTTTTCTGTCGTACATGGGGTCACTAAGAGTCAAAATTGACTGGATGACACCCAAAACAACAATAAATCTATAATAAACTGCCAGACTGTTTTGCAGCGTAGCTTATCATTTTGCATTCCCATTAGTAATATGTGAGACTTCCAGTTGCTCTATATCCTCACCTGTCCATAGTATTCTCAGTATTTTATTATTTTTTTTTAATTTTAGCCATTCTGATATGTCTAATGATAATTCATTGTGGTTGCAATTTGCATTTCCCTAGTGCCTGATGATGCTGAGCATGTATAATGTGTTTATTTGCCATTCTTGCATCCTCTTTAGTAAAGTGTCTGTTCAAGCTCTTCATACATTTTTTAAATTGGGTTGCTTATTTCCTTATGTTTTAAATAAGTCCTTATAAATTTTAGGTGAGTCCTTTCTATAGCATATGATTTAAAAATGTTCCCTTCCAGTCCGTAGTTTATCTTTCATTCTCTTAACAGCTATTCTTTCAGATATTAGTTTGATTTTTTCTGCATAATTCTTAATATTTTCAGAAGTTTTCTTATTTCTTTACGGAAGTTTTTCTTTTTAACAGTCTGTGTTCCAAAAAATATATATACTCCATGCTTGTAGATAGCTTCTTTGTCTCTTCAGTGATGAAAGAGTACTAAAACTATTAACACACACGATAAACAAATACCTAGAAAATGAAATAAGGAGTGCACCTGTATTTGTTTCCTATACTTACTGTAACAAATTACTACAAACACAGAGACGTAAAATAATGTTTGAATCTGTTTCTCGTTTTTATATCAGTAACCAGGATCATGGAAAGAAACAAAAGAAAAATAAACTGAGTGCACAGTTATAGTGTTATCTTTAAAGAAATCTTTCACTTGATTTTAAATTAACTTGTTAAATCATTATTAATGACTTCTGCTATTGCCAATCTGAGGTGACAGACTTTTCTATTATTTTTAAGTCAGAATGATCTTTTTACTGTCTACATATTGTTGAGTGAACTGAAAGTATAATAATTTGAATTTGAAAAGCTATCCTAGAATATTTCTAACTCAGATAGGGTTATAAATCCTATGAATGCTATACTCTATAGTCCATGGGAAGAGGGGCAAAAGACTAAGAAAAAAAGCTTAAAAAAAAAAATGAAGTATTAATCAAGTAAAAAATATTTGTATTTAATACAGTCTGCCAACCAACCTACCATCTAAATACTTAATAGATATATTATCTGAGAAATTATTTCTTAAACACTTGACTGCATGCTTTTAAGTTCCTTGATCATATAATCTGACATACACAAATGTGACATGTCACTTTTTTTTTCTTTAACAACTAGGAATCTATGATTAAGTTTTAATTGCAATGATAAATTCTCATACTTTAAAGCATTAATTTGAAAAATTTCTTCCCAGATACTATACCAAGTTTGAGAAAATGTTCCATTAAACATTTATAGAAATGACTTATTGAGTAAAGAAGACAACCACCTTAGCATATGGAACACCAAATAAAATTTGACTTTCTCAAAAATTGCTTCATACATGATATCTGACAGCTTTTATTGTTCTTTCTTTTTTTTTAACATCTGCAGTAGAAAAATGGATTTAGATACTTGCATTGGAAGCCCATTGATGCATCTGAAAATTCCTAAAACGCCAAGGAAAATTAAAATTTATGCTAAGAACTTTCCAAAAGCGAAAAAAAAAAAAAAATTATCAGTCATTAATTTCAATTATGATAACAATGTTGAATTTTCCTATGGAGTAGATTAGTAATGATGAATTATTTTTCAGTGAAATTAATTTATTAACTACCTCATATTCTTATTTTAGAAATATATGTGCTAATTTTTAAGGGATATTATTTATACTCATTTTTTCATTATTATTATTCATGAAGTTAAATACACGATGGAATGAAAGTCAAACAACTAGAGAGAATTTAAGGCTTGGGCAGTATAATGCTTACATTCAACTCTATATTACAATGGGGCAAATTTCTTCTTTATAGTAAAAGCATTGTTGTTAAGACAACTATATAGTAAGTGGTACTCAGCTACCCAAAACAGACTAATATGGCAAGGCCAATATGGGGAGTTTATGAAGCCCTACCACAATATGAAATTAGGGAAGGCCAAGGGCATTAATCTTAGGACAGTCATGCAGAAATGTGTGTCTTAACCTCTCAAAGCAATTAATAGAATATTTATGAAGTTATTAAATTCTGGAAGTGTATCCAAGTGTTAAGGGGACAAGTAGTAGTTGGAATATCTCAGTAACAGTTAAAAGGAGCTCTAGATGATTGGAGAGTAAAACTGTGTCTTTTCAGCCTTGCATCTCCAGTGTGCCTTACAGAAGAAAAAGGAATGCAGGAAGAGAGAAGAGGAACTTAGCAGAAGATTGGAGTATAAGCTCAGGAATCAATCATTTTAGAGAAATTTAGTCCCTATTATGAAATGAATTGCTCCCCCAAAAATGTCAATTAGGCTAAGCTTTGTTTCTCAGTATTGTGTGGCTGTCCTCCATTTTGTGAACTGATATTATTATTCTATGTGTTGTAAATCCTAGCCTCTATGCCTGTAGTTGTAATACTATTTGGGAGTGAGCAGGCCATTATGTTACTGAGGCAGGATACAATCTACAGGATTAGGTTATATCTTGAACCAATCTCTTTTGAGATATAAAAGATAGAAACAAGTGGAAAAGAGAGGGACCTCCAACCACCAAGAAAGAAGAGCTGGGAGTGGAGCATGTCCTTTGGACTTCGGGTCCCTGAGTTGAGAAGCCCCTAGATCATGGAAAGAATGACGACAAGGACCTCACTCCATAGCTGACAGAGAAAGAAAGTTTTCTCAAGGGCCGGAGCCCTGAATTTGGACTTCTATTTTCCTAAACTGTGAGAGAATAAACTTCTGTATGTAAAAGCCATTCTCTTGTGGTATTTCTGTTATAGCAACACTAGGTAACTAAGACAGAATTTGGTACAAGGAGTGTGGTGCTACTTTAACAGATACCTAAAAAGTGGAAGTGGTTTTGGAATTGAGTAATGAGTAGAGACTGGAAGAGTTTTAAAGTGCCTAATAATAGCAAAAGCCTTAAAAAAAAAAAAAAAAAATCAGCATTTCCCAAGCTGAAAAAACTGAAGAAAAAAAATTCAAGCCCCCAGTTGCAATGCTGAAGGATTATACAGGGAATATATTAAACAATGCAGGAAGCATCAAAAGAAGATGGAGGGAATACACTGAGTCACTATACCAAAAAGTATTAGTCGATGTTCAAACATTTCAAAAGGTAGCATACCATCAGGAAGAAATGGTATTGAAGGAAGCAGTCCAAGCTGCACTGGAGGCATTGGCAAAAAAAAAAAAAAGACTCCAGGGATTGACAGATGCCAACTGAGATGTTTCAACAAATGGATGTACTACTGGAAGTGCTCACTCGGCTATGCCAAGAAATTTGGAAGAGAGCTACCTGACCAACTGACTGAAAGAGGTCCATATTTATGCCTATTCCAGAGAAAGGTGATCCCACCAAATGTGGGAATTATCAAGCAATATCATTAATATCACACACAAGTAAAATTTTGCTTTGAAGATCATTCAAAAGCGGCTGCAGCAATATATCGATAGGGAACTGCCAGAAATTCAAGCTGGATTCAGAAGAGGTCATGGAATGAGGAATATCACTGCTGATGTCAGCTGTATCCTGTCTGGAAGGAGAGAATAACAAAAAGATGTTCACCTGTGTTTTGTTGACTATGCAAAGGCATTAGACTGTGCGGATCATAACAAACTATGGATAACATTACAAAGAATGGGAATTCCAGAACACTTAACTGTCCTGCTGAGGAGCCTGTACAGGCAGTTGTATGAACAAGGGAATACTGTGTCGTTTAAAGTCAAGAAAGGTATGGGCCAGGGCTGTATCCTTTCAACATACTTATTAACTCTGTATGCCAAGCAAATAACTCAAGAATACGGACTATGTGAAAAAGAATGTAGCATCAGCATTGGAGGAAGACTCAATAACAACCTGCTTTATGCAGATGACACAACCTTGCTTGTTGAAAATAAAGAGAACTTGAAGCACTTACTGATGAGGATCAAAGACCACTGTCTTCAGTATGAATTACACCCGAACATAAAGAAAAGGAAAATCCTCACAACTGAACCAGTAAGCAACATCATTATAAATGAAAAAAGATTGAAGTTGTCAAGGATTTCATTTTACTTGGATCCACAATCAATACCCATAAAGCAGCAGTCAAGAAACCAAGGACACATTGCATTGGGAAAATCTGCTACAAAAGACCTCTTTAAAGTGTTAAAAAGCAAAGATTTCACCCTGAAGACTAAAGTGTGCCTGATCCAATCCCTGGTGTTTTCAATCACTTCATATGCATGGGAAAGCTGCACGATGAATATGGAAGACTGAAGAAGAACTGATGCCTTTGAATTGTGGTGTAGGTAAGGAATATTGAATATACTATGGACTGCCAAAAGAATGAATAAATCTGTCTTGGAAGAAGCACAACCAGAATGCTCCATAGAAGCAAGAATGGTGAGATTACATCTCACATACTTTGGACATTTTATCAGGAGGGATCAGTCCCTGGAATATGACATCATGCTTGGTAAAATAGACGGTCAGTGAGAAAGAAGAAGACCTTCAACTAGATTGATTGACACAGTGGCTGCAACAATGAACTCAAGCATAAAAACGATTGTGAGGATGGTGCAGGCAATGTTTTGTTCTGTTGTACATAGGGTCGCTGTGACTTGAAGGCACCTAACAACACAACAACAGTACTAAGAGCCAACATTGCCTTGGAGAGACTATTGGTGGAACTGCAGACACCAAAGACAACTCTGGTGAGGGTTCAGAAGGAAGTGCAGAGAATTGTAGCACTGGAGATGGTACAAATCGGTGAGAAGCAGCAGCAGAGAAACAGCTCTGGCAGAACCAGGATACCATTGCAAGACAGTGAGGGAGCTGGCCCACAGAGCAAGAGAGCTGAGAGCCTTTGGGCAGGAGGCTTCCTGTCAGAGTGGGGTGCCTCTGTTCACTTATCAGTGGAGCTAGGCTTGCTCGATCTCTGTCAAGTGACAGAGCTGAATTCCTTCTGACCAAGGTTTACTGGAGAAGCAGGGTGCTTCCAGGCACTTATTGGTAGAACTAAAGAGGTTTGTAACACTAGCCCAAGCAGGGCAAAGGCTGAGCTGGTCCAGGAGGCTTAAGGAGCCAAAGGACTGAGAGGCCAAGCAACCAGGAAGCAGAAGCTGAAGAGACAAGGAGAACAGGGAACAGAGCTGCCTGGGTCTCAAAGGGTAGGGCCACAACCTCTGGGGTCACAAAGGGTGGGACGATAGCCTCCTAGGTTTCAGGGTTGGGTCTTCACCAACTTATTCCTGAATGTTGGATTTTCATTCACGAGTGCAGGGGGAATGGGCTGTATTTACTGCCCAAAGCTGAGGGTTTGGGGCTGCCATGCCCAAGGGGCAGAAAAACAGGGCCTGCTGGGGCAAAGGGGGTAAAGTCACCACTCAGATGGACCAGGAAAATGAAGCCGCCAAAGCCAAGGCATCAGAGTTGCTGTTCCAGTGGGCTTGGAAGGCAGAGCTGAAGCCCAGGGCCGAGGGATCTCCACTCAGGATCTGGAGAGTGTGGCCAACACCCAGAGTCTGGCAGGGAAGACCATTAACTTAAATGGTCTCCAAGAACAGAGGATTATCTTCAAGCCTTGAGAACTAAAGTAGTTTTTTCTGCTGACTTGCTTGGTGCCTGTTATGCCTTCTTTCGCTCCAATTTTGCCCGTCTGTAACGGAAATGTCTAGCTTGTGCCTGTTCTACCATTATACTTTGGTTGCAGATAATTTATAATCTAGATTTTACAGATGAAGAAGAATTTTTGGATTTTGGACTTGGAATTGATTTAAGACTTTTCCTACGATATGAAGGAGTGAATGTGTTTTACATGTGGCAAGGACATGATTTTTGGGAGACTAAGAGTGGAATGTGAGTTTGGCTAGGCCTTGATTCTTAATATTGTGTGGCTATCCTTTATTTTGTGATCTGATATGATTATCCTATGTGTTATAAATTCTAGCCTTTATATTTGTGGTTATAATCCTATTTGAGAGTGAACTGTCCATTTTGTTAATGAGACAGGACACAATCTGCAGGATTAGGTTGTGTCTTGAGTCAATCTCTTTTCAGATGTAAAAGAAAGAAGTGAGCAGGGAAGACAGGGACCTCATTGCCATCAAGCAACAACAGCCAAGAGCAGGCTGTGTTCTCTGGACTCTGGGTCCTTGCATTGAGAAGCTCGTAGATCAGGGGAAGATTGATGACTTTTACCTTCCCCCAAACCCAAAAGAGAGAGAAGGCCTTCCCCTGGACCTGGCACCCTGAATTAGGACTTCTAGCCTCGAGACTATGAGGGAATAAATTTCTATTTGTTAGAGCCATCCACTTGTGGTATTTCTGTTATAGCAGCACTAGATAACTAAGACAGGACCCAAGCCTGAGACTCAGCCTCTGAGAGAGGGAGTATTTATGTGAAGAGGAACCAGGATTTGGTGCAGGTTCTCCCATAAAAAATCCCGTTCCCGTAGAATTGATTTTGATTCATAGCAAGCCTATCGGACATAGAACTCCCCCATACAGTTTCCAAGGCTATAATCTATGGAAGCAGACTTCCACATCTTTCTCAAGTGGAGTGGCTGGTGGGTTCAAACCTTTAACCTTTCATTGAGCACCTGAGCACTTATCCATTGTGCCACCATGGCTCCTGTGCAGGTTCTCCAGTTACTGGAAAATTTGGTTACTACAGTCAGATAGGACCTGAAACAAGGATGATTTAATGTTGAATTTGTAAATTACAGTCCTAAAGCTGCTTTATGCCCAGTGACTCAAGCTAAGTTGACACTAACCTGGGGATAAGTCTTACCTACAGCTGGTACTGACTTCAATGAATACATGAATTTACCAGATGAAAAACAACCAAGAAAACATTAAATAAAGAACCACGGTATGGTAGATCAAAAAGAAACTTTCAAGTCTAATAGTCATGTTTTGTACTAGAGCGCAAAAAAAAAAAAAAAAAGTGAGCCTTAAGCAAGCTATTTATATTCTATCTGAATCTCAGTTTCTTATAAAAATTGGGTTAAGAAATACATGCAGGAAAAAACTACTTCAGGACAGACAACCATACTTGATCTGGCTTAAAAAATAATAATAATAAAGTGGAGGCAGGGATGAGATTGAAATCATCTATTAAACTGCTTGGAGGGGGAAAATGTCTACTAGTCTTTATGATCAAGAAAATGACAAATTCTAGTAGAATCAATTGAAATGCTTTTGATTATCTTCCCTCCAGCATAAACATTGAGATTTTAGGAAAATATTTAAAATGTGAAAATGTCAATACAGAAGCAATAGAGAAAAGCAAGCCTGCTAAATTAAGCAATTTCCTTTTTTTTTTTTTTCCACCCCTTCCATTAACAATGTGAAATACTGGCTACTGGTAATGACACTGGACTAACAATACTTTCTGAAAAGAAAAACTTTAAACTTCAAAGAACAACCAAAAATTAGAACATATTCATATAATAAAGTCCCAAAGAAAATTACTTTCATGAGTGATAAAATCAAGAGAGCTTGCTGGAGTAATAAGTTCCTTTTCTTCTCTTCTTTTGTGTGTGTGTGTGTGTGTATTTCAAGATAATGTCAAAAGCATAATAGTCCTTCACTGCTGTATTTGGAAAATGTTCCTATAGTATTTTCTTAAAAAAAAAAATTTCTTTATCAGTAAGGAGTTATGTGTTTAAAGTTCATGAGTTCATGCTATTTTATAAAATACTCAGCAACACTTCACAGGAATATAAAAATTACCTCTTCATCTTTATTTTGCCAAAAGGCATGCATGGAAGTGTGTGTGTGTGTGTGTGTGTGTGTGTGTGAAGTGAAGTAAAAGAGAAAGTCAGAAGGAGAACAAGCAGGGAGCAAAGTAACAAATGAGAAGTAGGTTGAGGAGAAGACAAAAATAAATATAATTATAAAGAAACAATTAAATCAATTAGAACTTAAGAACCCTTATACTGAAAATGAATTAAATACTTTTGAATTTAAAGTGATTTGTTTAAAATTGTCTGTGACTGAAAGTGCAGAAATAAAGTAGTTGCTTAACATATAAATCTTTAGTGATGATACTTGAAAATGAAATTATACATTTCAGAGATATAGAATACTTCTTTGTAATTAGATTATTTTACATTATTTTATATTGCAAAAAATGAGTAATTTGTCTTCTCAGAAGAATAAAATCTATCAACAGACAAAGTTAAACATTTGAAAAGTGAGAGAGGTTATGTTGTGATGGTCATGGCCCAGAAACACAGAACCACTAAATGACAGAGACTTAATCATAAGATTATATGTGTTTCCCCTCATACACACATTTTATCACACACCAATCAGGCTTCCATTACAAAACAGTGGATTAAAGCTGAAAAGATTGTAAGACATAGACTCTCTTTTAGGGAAGAGTATTTATTGAAGACAAAATAAGCAAGGGAAACAAAAAACAGAGTGTGAGAGGAATATTAAGCCTCTGTCATCAACAGCTATAGCAAACATTAAGCACACCTGCATTCTTAGCCAGAATAACATAAAACCTCACACTAAATGAGTAATTACCTCAAGTCCTGTTACCTGTCCTGATACATCATATCTGACATTCATCAAAAATGACGAGGCATGTAAAAAAGTCAAGAAAATCACACTCTCAAAAGAGTAAGAAAGCATCACCACCAGGGTCAGATATGACATGGATATTGGAATAACCAGATGGGAACTGTAAAATGTCTTAATTAAAATTACATAAGTTCTAATGGAAAAAGGAGAAAACATGTAAGAAAAGATCACCAATATAAGCAGGTACATGGAAACACTAAACAAGAACAAAAGGGAATATTAGCAATCAAAAACAGAGCAACAGTAATGAAAAATTACATTAATGAGCTCATCAGTAGCTTGGATGCGATTGAGGAAAGAATCAGTGAGCTTGAAGATGAGTCAATAATAACTTCAAAAAATAAAAAGGAACAATAATTAAAAAGCACAACAGGACAAGAAATGTAGGAAAATTTCAAAAGGTGTAACATACGTGTAATTTAAATACAAGGAGAAAAAAAATACAACGGAGAAGAAGAAATATTTGAAGCAATAATGGCTGGGGCCCTTTCAGAATTAGGGATAGACATCTAGTCATAGATCCAAACAGCTCAGATACAACCAAGCACACTACATATAAGTAAATCTAAACCCAGGCATATCATGTTCAAACTGCAGAAAGAAAAATGACAAAGAACAAAAAGAAAATCTTTTAAAAACTCAGGTGGATGGATGGGGAAACACTTTACCTATAGAAGAATGAAAATAAAAATGACAGTGGAATTCTCATCAGAAACCATGCAAGAAAGAAGAGCATGGTATGAAATATGTAAGGTATAGGGGACAAAATGAAAAACAAACAGAAAAAAAAAAAACTGACTTTGTAGTATAGAAATTTAATAGATGCTCAAGTGTAGCATGCACAAACTCACTTAATTTGCTGCAAGGTAGTCATGCCAAAGCATGCAAGTAAGACCTTCTGACATAACATTTAGAACCGGAGAATCAGAATGAACGATTACGATTATAATGTTAGTTAAATGGCTAGGGTTCACATCTGTAGACTTTAGGCTTTTACCTTTAAAGAGAGGTTTCAGGTGGAAGGCTTGACCATAGCTCGAAATCTGTGGAAGTCCCTCATAGCTAAGGTCCAAGGTCTATGGTGTTGGGTAGAGTTTCGGCAGTCTCTTGGTCTTTAGAGAGAGTAAAAGACTAGAGAAACGTTCATTTTCCTCTGCCTTCTCTCAGTTTTTGAACAGAAATTCAGGATTTATGGGTGAAATTCTCACCTTGGCCTCACACAATAGGGGCCAGTGTGATGGTCAAAGATTAGTACATTACGTGTTCTCTCCAGGGGTAGAGATTAGCCCAATGACGTGTTTTTTTTTTTTTTTTCTTTTTCAAGGTTAGAAATTAGGGACGTCGTTAAGACTTGTGTCTCAAGAATAGTTTACAGAGATTAACTATGTTATGCCTTCTTTATCACAGCATGTCAGGTCAAAGTCAATTTAAAGGTTGTTTACGTTCTTCACATGCTTCACATGCTTCTATGTTTCTATATCGAAGTTTAGAGATTTTCTAAATAATGTTCTCAGGGTTTATAGTTAACTGTTAGAGAGCATCCTAAAAGTAGACATGTTTCTAAATTCATATTACGAGTGATTATACATAAGTATTTTGAAAGCATAATAGTGGCATATCTTATGGGATTTGAGAGTATTACAGAAACATACAGAACAGAATGCAAATTCTATATAAAAAGAAATCCGCTTTTAAAAGTGAAGGAGAAATAAAGGCATTCTCAGAAAAAACAAACATTGAGGGACTTCATCTTCAACAGATCTGTACTGCAAGCAAGAAATATTAAAAAAAAAAAGTTCAGGTAGAAGGAAAATGACACAGGTCAAAAAGGCAAATCTACACAAATAGCAGAAGAATATCAGAGAAAGAATATATATATATACACACACACACATATATACTATAGAGTCGCTATGAGTAGGAATCAACTCGATGGCAGTGGGTTTTTTTTTTTACATATATATATATATTACACACACATATTTATATATATATATATATATACCCCAAATCCAAAACCCCGCTGCTGTCAAGTCAATTCTGACTCATCGCAACCCTATAAGGTAGAATGGCCCCATACTTTCCAAGGAGAGGCTGGGGGATTTGAACTGAAAACCTTCTGGTTAGCAGCTGAGTAGTTAATCACTACTGATTTAAAAGTTAACTGTTTGTTTAAAGTAATAATAGTATTTAGTGATTATGCATATGGATATGTGAAATGAATGATAACAGAGTCATAAGGGACAGGAAAGAGGAAATGGGATGATGTGTTATAAAGCACCTGCACTAAACATGAGGTGGTATAGTGGTATAGTGTAACTTAAAGGTGGACATTGATTAGTTAAAAAAGCACATGGCAAACTATAGAAAAATGATAATTTTTTAAAGAAACTGGTATAATTGATATGACAAGAAAGATCAAATAGAAGGATATAAAATGATCAATTAAAACCAAAAAAGGCAGAAAAAGAGAGACCAAAAGGAAACAACAAGCAAAAAGAATTTAACAAACAGAAAACAGTTAAAACCAAGTTAGAGGTTAACAATACTCTATCAATAATTCATTTAAATTTGACTGATACATAAATGCATGAAGTAAAAGACAAAGTTTGTTGAAGCAGATTAAAACAAGGTATATTTATTAAGTTTAGGGTGCAGAAGACATCATACAATAAAATCACTGGAGTACTACCGCTTCAGTTAAAACTCTTGCTTCAACACTTAGCTGTGTGAACTTGAGCAAATTACTAACTTCTCTGTGTATCTCCTTGCTTATTGAGTATTAGAAAACTATACTAACACTTAAATAACATTAAATGAGACATAACATTTAAAACTGTCAGAAATTCAAGCGAAGGGAACCACATTTTGAGATTCATGAGTTAATGAATATGGGAATAAGAGCATTTAGAGATAGTATGGATGGAGCCCTGGTGGTGCAAAGGTTAAGAACTCAGCTGCTAACAAAAAGGTCAGCAGTTTGAATCCACCAGCTGCTCCTTGGAAGCCCTATGGGGCAGTTCTACTCTGTCCTATAGGGTCTCTATGAGTCAGAATCAACTAGATGGCAACACTTATTTTTTTTTGATTGGTGGTGGGAACAGGTAATGTGCTGGACTGTTAACCCAAAGGTTGGCAGGTCAACTGCACCCAGAGAAGTCTCAGAAAAAAAAAAGCCTGATGATCTACTTCCAAAAAATCAGCCACTGAAAACCCTATGGAGCACAGTTCTAATATGACACACACAGGGCATCCATGAATCATAATCAACTTGACAGCAACTTTTTTTTTTTTTTAAATAGGAAATTAGAAGATAAAAATGAATAAAGGAATTTGTAAATATTCATATCTGTTGTTGTTGTTGCTGTTAGGTGCCATCAAGTCAGCTCCCACTCATAGTGACCTTACAAATAACAGAATAAAACATTGCCCCATCTTCACAATTGTTGTTATGCTTGAGCACTTTGTTGCAGCCACAGTGTCAATCCATCTCTTTGAGGGTCTTCCTCTTTTTTGTTGATCATCTACTTTACCAAGCGTGATGTCTTTCTCCAGAGACTGATTCCTCCTGATAACATGTCCAAAATATGTGAGAAGAAGTGTCACCATCCTTGCTTCTCAGGAGCATTCTGGCTGTACTAATTTCAAGATAAATTTGTTCATTCTTTTGGCAGTCCATGGTATATTCAATATTCTTCACCAACATCATAATTCAAAGGCATCAGTTCTCCTTAGGTCTTCTTTATTCATTGTCCAGCTTTCACATGCATATGAGGCAATTGAAAACACTGTGGCTTAAGTCAGGTGCACCTTAATTCAGAAAGTGATGTCTTTGTTTTTTTAAAACATTTTAAAGAGGTCTTTTGCAGCAGATTTGCCGAATACAATGCATCCTTTGATGTCTTGACTGCTGCCTTTGTGGAAGTTGCATGTGAATCGAAGTAAAGTAAAAACCTTGACAACTTCAATCTTGTCTCTGTTTATCATGATGTTGTTTATTGGTCCAGTTGTGAGGATTTTTGTTTTCTTTATGTTGAGGCGTTATTCATACTGAAGGCTGTAGTCTTTGAACTTCAGTGCTTCAAGTCTTCTTCATTTCCAGCAAGGAAGGTTGTCTTATCTGCATATAACTGGATGTTAATGAGTCTTCCTCCTATTCTGATGGCACGTTCTTCTTTATACGGTCCAGCTTTTCTGATTATTTACTTACAGATTGATTAAGTATGGTGAAAGAAAGCAACCCTGATGCACCACATTCCCTAACTTTAAACAGTGCATTATCCCCTTGTTCTGTTTGAAAGATTGCCTCTTGCTCTACGTTCAGATTCCTCATGACCACAATTAAGTGTTCCGGAATTCTCAGTTTTCATAATGTTATCCATAATTTGTCATGATCCACACAGTAAAGTGTCTTTGCATAGTCAATAAAACACAGGTACACATCTTTCTGATATTCTCTGCTTTCAGCCAAGATCCATTTCACCTCAGCAATGATATCTCTCATTCCACGTTCTCTTCTGAATCTGGATTGAATTTCTAGCAGTTCCCTGTCGATGTACTGCTGCAACTGCTTTTCAGTGATCTTTAGCAAAATTTTTCTTGTGTGTGATTAATGATATTATTTGATAATTTCTGCATTCTGTTGGATCATCTTTCTTGGAATGGGCACAAATACAGATGTGTTCCAGTCAGCTGGTCAGGTAGCTATCTTCCAAATGTCTTGACATTGATGAGGGAGTACTTCCAGCACTGCATCCATTCACAGAAACATCTCAATTGGTATTCCGCCAATTCCTGGAGCCTTGTTTTTTGACAATGGCTTCAGTGCAACTTGGACTTCTTCCTTCAGTATGATCAGTTCTTGACCATATGCTGCCCCCTGAAATGGTTGAATGTACAACAACTCTTTTTGGTACACTGACTTTGTGTATTCCTTCCACGTTCTTATGATGCTTCCTGCATTGTTTAATATTTTCCCCTTATAATCTTTCAATACTGAAACTTGAAGCTTTTTTACTTCATCACTTCTTCCATTTGCTTTATTTGCTCTATGTTCAAGGGCAAGTTTCAGAATCTCTTCTGACATCCTGTCTTTTTAATGACCTCTTGCTTTCTTCATGTATGATGTCCTTGATGTCATCCCACAATTCATCTGGTTTTTGGTCATTACTGTTTAATGAGTCTAATATATTCTTGAGATGGTCTCTAATCTCATGGGGAATATGCTTAAGGTCATACTTTGACTCTAGTGGACTTGTTTTAATTTTCTTCAGCTTCAATTTGAACTTACATGTGAACAATTGATGGTCTGTTCCACAGTTGGTCCCTGGCCTTGTTCTGAGTGATGATATCGAGCTCCTCTATCTTTCTTTTCCACAGATTTAGTCAATTTGATTGCCGTGTGTTCCATCTGGTAAGGTCCAAGTGTGTAGTCACCTTTTATATTTTTGAAAAAATGCATTTGCAAATGAAGAAGTTGTTGCTCTTGCAATATTCTATGATGTGATCTCCAGGGTCATTTCTATCACCAAGCTCGAATTCTCCAACTACTGCTCCTTCTTTTCTGTTTCCAACTTTAGCATTCCAACCATCAGTAATTTTCAAGGCATTTTGATTGCATGTTTTATCAATTTCAGACTGTAGAAGTTGGTAAAAATCTTCAGTTTCCTTATCTTTGGCATTAGTGGTTGGTGCATAAACTTGAAAGTTGGTCATATTAACTGGTCTTCTTTGTATACAAATGAATATTATCCTATTACTAACTGCATTGTACTTCAGGACAGATCTTGAAATGTTCTGTTTGACGATGAATGCAAGACTTTCAAAAAAATAAAGAAAAAAATATTTCAAAGTAGAAAGGAAAAATCTGGTCAGAGTGTTAGTAGAAATACTAGAACAAAGAGGTGATAACTAAGCCAATGGCAGGGATATGGACTTTGAAAAAAGCGGAAAAACGTATGTTGGCATGGTGAAAAAAAAAGAAGCATATATGTACCATGTCTGATATCTGGATTTATACTGGAAATATGTAATATTGATTAATGTACCAGTAAAAAAAAGAAGTAGCTGGAGTGTAGGAAAAGTTTGTGCTAAATACTTTTTCCCCCACATATTGGTAAGCATAACAGTAGAATGTGTTTCTAATATCATAACCAAGATTACATAGTACATAATTAATTCTAGAAAGAAAAGAAATGTGAACAAACTCGGTTTTCTTTGCCATCACTTTAAATACTAAAAAGTTGCAGCTTGAATTTCCAAGGTATAGAAAGATGATGACACAGGCATTAAGTAAGTAATATAAGGAAAAAAAAAATAGTCATTGAAAATATAGGATTTTTTGAGGGGTTTTATCATAGCACATTATTTGATACTTTGAATAACTATTTCAGTTGACAAATTATACCCCAAAGTTTAGATCAATGATTCAGAACACACACAGAGTATTGCTTGAGTTTTGCTTACATAATGCAACTGGCAATACACAGCATAATTATAGTGACTGCAAAAACCCTCCTTGAAAAAATAACTAAAAGCTAATATTTGCATCACTTTGCCCAAATATCTTTCTCAAATAGCCTTAATTAGCAAGGCCTAATTTTATTCTTTTACTTCTAAAATAAACAATCTATCAAGATCATTGCACTGAAAATCTTCTAAAAAATAATCACTGCATTAAGAATACTCAGGTATTCATAAAGTATTGAAATACGGATAATGACTTGAGCATGTCACTAAAATGATCATCTCTCTCCAATTAATACTGATATACTGCAGTTGGGAGGTCTTTTAATGATCACATTACTTGGAAATTATTGCTACTCACATAATTTGTCCTTATAATCATGTATTTATCATAGATACAAAAGACAAGTCTCCCAAAAGGCTTATTAAAATTCTTATTCTCTTGATTTTTAATTGGTGAAGGTTTTTTTCTTTTTCTTTTTTTTCTGAAAGACCAACTGGGTTTTCATCAACAGAAGTATCATCTAAAATTATGCATCTGTCATATACATAAATCTCCATTTTTTAAAGGGCAAAAAAGAATATGCCAAAATGATGAACCACTTTACAACGTCGTTTCTGCTCTACCAAGTCATAATTAAATAAGATCAAAAAAAATTGAACACATACATATGCAAGGCATTCTATTAACTACTTGAATTTAAATAGCATTAAAATCATAAGGTAAATGTACATAATATTGAGGAAAAAGTTACATGTAAACCCTTTCATTTGCTTTAGAATTATTTTTATGAATATTTCTAAATTTCAGCAACTCTAAATTATTTTTATTGTTATTTAGGTGAAAGTTTACAGAGCAAATTAGTTTCTCGTTAAACAATTAATACACAAATTGTTTTGTGACACTGGTTGCCAAACCCACGATGTGTCAACACTCTCCCCTTCTCCACCCCAGTTTCCCTGTTTTTATTCATCCTATTTTCCTGTCCCTTTCTGCTTTCTCAGCTTTGCTTTTGGGCTGGTGTGTCCATTAGTCCCGTATACATAATTGGACTATGAAGCACAACCCTCACGTGTGTTATTGTTTGCCTTATAGACCCATCTAATCTTTGGCTGAAGGGTGAACCTCAGGAGTGACTTCAGTACTGAGTTAAAAGGGTGTGTGGGGCCATACTTCCTGGGTTTCTCCAGTCTCTGTCAGACCAGCAAGTCTAGTCTTGTCTTCTGACTTTTGTTCTGCATTTTCTCCCACCCTATCCAAAGTGTTATTTTTTAAGACATTTTTTTTTTGATTCCCTACATTTTATTCTATTAAAATAAGTGGAAACATGTCTAGCAAGACAGAATCTTAAAGTACAGCCTCTTTCTAAGTCTTTCTCAGACACTGACTCCCTTTCCTAATGCCCTGTTTCATCCCGTGACTAAGCATTCCGATCATTGATAACGTACTCAGGACACATTTCAGAAAATATTACAGGCTGGTGGAGTAAAGTAATTCAAAACAACAAAGGATTTTTGACTGCTGTTTTTGGCTCATCACCCAGCTGAGGTAGTGTTTTTCAGGTTTTCCCGCTGTAAAATAACTCACCACCCCTTTCCATTCTGTGCTTTTTGGAAGGATGTCAGTATGTGCAGCTCATATACCCAGTGAGTGGTGAGTAATACTACTTCTCCCTGAGAGAAGAGTATCTACATAAATTACGCTGAAAGCTTCTGCCTGGGAGATTTATCCTTCTCCCTGTTTTATGAATTTAGTCAATTATTTATTCGTATCAGTATATACTCATGGATTTATTTTATACTTTGTTTTATAATCCAATACTGCTTTATTTTATTAGACATACTGTTTCAGCTTTGACCTTTGGGTCTCCTTCAAGTTGACTACTGTGCTTCTTTGACATAGCCCCCACCATCTTTTTTTCTTGTTAGTAATTCCTTACTTTCTGCCACTGTAAGATACCCAGGCTTACTTTGTATATTACCTGCCCCAACCCCAGAATCAGCAAATTTTATTAAAGCCCTCATTCCTTTTTTTTTTTTTTCTTGGAGAACGGTATTAAAAGAATAAGATCTGGACACTAGGCATGCTTGTTGCTGCTTGGATGTCTTTTCAATTATTATTGTGGCAGGAAGAGATGAAAAGTGCTGTTCTACATATACTTATAAAAATGTATGCATTTTCTGTTAAGAAGTGAGTTTAAAAGTCTATACTCGAGTAGAATTGGGTGACTTGACTCACTCAGATATGAAAGAATCTTGACAGGCAGAATTATCAGGGTTAAAAATGTGGCAATGGAAAATGTATTTTTTAAATGTTTTATTTATAATCATTTCAGATTCACTGAAAAGTATTATTCTACTAATCTACTAATCTACTTTAAGGGTGATTTCCCAAATAGTAATATGTTAATTATGTGTACTCCTTAGAAAACCAAAACATTGTGTAGCAATACAATATCAAAACTGGGAAATTAGCATTGACACAGTAGTTTAATCCATAGACCTTATTCAGATTTTGGAATTATCCCTATAGTTTCTCTTATATCAAAAAGAAATTCAGATCAGGTGTGCTATTCAGTTGTCATATCTCTTTACTCTTCTTGAATCTAGAACAGTCTCTCAGTCTTTTTTTATGACATTGACATTTTGATTTTGTTGTGAAGGATTTTTATCTTAGAAAATTAATAGAGATATATTCAGGTTTGACATGCCTAAACTCATTCGATTTATTGCAATGTAGTCATGGCAAGGGATGCAAGACCTCACAACATTCATTTTGAATCAATCAATTAACAATTACAATTCAGTTCATTGGTTACCGTCCAAATCTTTAGACTTCAGGCTTTTACCTTTAGGTTGTTTATCACTTACTTCACCTACTTCTATGTTTCTATGTCTAAGTTCAGAATTTTATAAATAACTTTCTTAAGACTACAGGATTCTAATGACTTATAGTTAATGTAAGAGAGTCTCACAAAGGTAGACATATTTCTAAGTTCATATTTTGAGTGCTTATACATATATATTTTGAAAGTATGATAGTGAGTTATACCTTATGAGATTTGAGATTATCATAGAAACATACAGAACAAGGTCATTTCATATATTATTACTCTTTTGGTTTGCCTCATGATCCCTGGGGATTAGAATTAAGTATTATATTTCTGGCTTGAATTTCTCAGTGCATCCTATCAAGAGGCACATGATGTTTATTTGTCCCATTATTGTAGGTATTCACTGTAATCACTTGGTTAAGGTGATTTCCACTGTAAAAGTATTTTCCCACTGGAAGCAACAAGTATTTTGAGGTGAATACTTTGAGATTATTATAAATATCCTCTAGCTTCTCAAGGTTTCAGATGCTAATTTTAGCACTCATTGATGATACTGGCCTGAGTCAATTATTATTATTCTTATGCTTGCCAAATGTCAATTTTTATAATTCTGTAATTCCTTCATTTTTAGTTGTCTCTATACCTGAAGAAAGAACTTTCCTTTATTATTTATTTTTATATGTATTTATCAATTTATTTATATAAATATGGGTTTGTGAATTATGATTTTATTCAATCTGTTATAACTCTTTATTCCCGTTGTTTATTTAAGACTGAAATTGTCCTGACTTGTCCAGCGGGGCTTCCAAGTTGATTCTTGTATCCTTTTCGAGTATCTGCATTGTTCTTCCACCACGTGTCTGTCAGTTTGTCGTACTGCGGTGGCTTGTGTGTTGCTATGATACTGGAGGCTTTGCCACCAGTATTTCAAATACCAGCAGGATCACCCTCGGTGGACAGGTTTCAGCTGAACTTCTAGACTAAGACAGACTAGGAAGAAGGACCTGGAATTACACTTCTGAAAAAAAATGGCTAGTGAAAACATTATGAATAGCAATGGAACACTGTCTGATATAGTGCCAGAGATGAGCTCCTCAGATTAGAAGGCACTCAAAATACGACTGGGGAAGAGCTGCCTCTGCAAAGTAGAGTCAACCTTAATGACGTGGATGGAGTCCAACTTTCAGGACCTTCGTTTGCTGATGTGTCATAACACAAAATGAGAAGAAAAAGCTGCAAATATCCATTAATAATCGGAATATGTAATGTAAAAAGTATGAATATAGGAAAATTAGAAGTTGTTAAAAATGAATGGGACACATAAGCCTCCATATCTTAGGCATTAGTGAGCTACAGTGGACTGGTGTTGGCCATTTTGAATAGGGCAATCATATGATCTACTATGCCAAAATGACAAATTAAAGAGGAATGGCATCATATACATCATGAGGAAGAACATTTCAAGATCTATCCTCAAGTACAACACTGTTAGTGGTAGGATAATATCCATACCCCTACAAGAAAGACCAGTTATTCAAATTTACCCACAAACCACTAAGGCCAAAGATGAAAATATTGAAAATTTTTACCGAATTCTGCAGTCTGGAATTGATCAAACATGCAAATCAAGATGCATTGGTAATTGCTGGTGACTAGAAAGCAAAAATTGGAAACAAAGAAGAAGGATTGGTAGTTGAAAAATATGGCCTTGTTAATAGAAACAATACTGGAGATCACATGGTAGAATTTTGCAAGACCAACGACTTCCTCATCTCAAATGCCTTTTTTCAAACAAGATAAATGGAGACTATACATGTAGACATCACCAGGTGAAATACACAGGAATCAAATTACATTTGTGGAAAGAGATGATGGAAATGCTCAATATCAACACTCAGAACAAGGCCAGGGACCAGCTGTGGAAAAGACAATCAATTGCTCATATGCAAGTTCAAGTTTAAGTTCAAGAAAATTAGAACATTCACAAGAGCCAGAGTATGACCTTGAGTATATTCCATCTGAATTTAGAGACCATCTGAAGAATAGACTTGATGCATTGAACACTAATGACCAAAGACCAGATGAGTTGTGGAATGACATCAAAGACATCATACATGAAGAAACAGAATTCATTAAAAAGACAGGAAAGAAAGAAAAGACCAAAACAGATGTCAGAAGACATTCTGAAACTTGCCCTTGTACGTAGAGTAGCTAAAGTGAAAGGAAGAAATAATGAAGCAAAAGAGCTCAACAGAAGATTTCAAAGGGCGGCTCAAGGAGACAAAGTATTATAATGAAATGTGCAAAGACCTGGAGGTAGAAAACCAAAAGGGAGGAACACTCTCGACATTTATAAAGCTGAAAGAACTGAAGAAAAAATTCAAGCCTCGAGTTGCAATAGTGAAGCATTCTACAGAGAAAATATTACATGACACAGGAAGAACCAAAAGAAGATGGAAGGAATATGCAGAGTATTGTACTAAAAAGAGATTCATATTTTTACCTATTTCAAAGAGAGGAGATTCCACAGAATGTGGAAATTTTCTAATATCATTAATATCACACACAAGCAAAATTTTGCTAAATATCACTAAAAAACGGTTACAGCAGTACATCAACAGGGACCTGCCAGGAATTCAAGCTGGATTCAGAAGAGGGCATGGAATGAGGGATATCATTGCTGATGTGAGACAGATCATATCTGAAAGCAGAGAATACCACAAAGATGTTTACCTGTGTTTTATTGATTATGCAAAGGCATTTGACTGTGTGGCTTTTAACAAATTGTGGATAACATTGTGAAGAATGAGAATTCCAGAATACTTAATTGTGCTCATGAGGAACCTGTACTTAAAACAAGAGGCAGTCATTCAAACAGAACAAGGGATACTGCCTGGTTTAAAATCAGGAAAGGTGTGCATCAGAGTTGTATCATTTCATCATACTTATTCAATCTATATGCTGAGCAAATAATCCAAGAAGCTGGACTATATGAAGAAGAAGGGGGCATCAGAACTGGAAGACTCACTAACAGCCTACGATATGCAGATGACACAACCTTGGTTGCTGAAACTGAAGAGGGCTTAAAGCACTTACTGATGAAGATCAAAGATGATAGCCTTTAGTATGGATTACACCTTAACATAAAGAAAACAAAAATCCTTACAACTGGATGAATAAGCAACATCATGATAAATGGAAAAAATATTGAAATTGTCAAGGATTTTATTTTATTTGGATCCACAATCAACACCCATGGAAGCAGCAGTCAAGAAATCAAACAATGCATTACATTGGGCAAATCTGGAGCAAAATATCTCTTTAAAGTGTTAAAGAGCAAAGATGTCACTTTAAGAAGAAGATGGGCCTGACCCAAGCCATGGTGTTTTCAGTCACCTCATATGCATGTGAAAGCTGGACCATAAATAAGGAAGACCAAAGAAGAATTGATGCCTTTGAATTATGGTGTTGGTGGAGAATACTGAATATACTGTGGCTTGACAGAAAAATGAACAAATCCGTCTTGGAAGAAGTATAGCCAGAATGCTCATTAGAAGCAAGAATGGTGAGACTTCATCTCACATACTTTGGACATGTTATCAGGAGGGACCAGTTCCTGGAGAAGGACATCAAACTTGGTGAAAGAGAGGGTCAGGGAAAAAGAGGAAGACCCTCAATGAGATGGACACAGTGGCTACAAGAATGAGCTCAAGCATAGCAACGATAGTGAGAATGGCAGAGGACTGGGTAGTGTTTTTTTTTCCTTCTGTTGTGCAAGGGGTTGCTGTGAGTGTGAATTGACTTGATGGCACCTAACAACAACATCATTCTTTAAGTGCTTCCTGACTTGTTGACAAAAAATGATGTTTTGCGTGCATTTGGTTTATCCATGATCTAGCCCTGGCATCAGTCATTTCGTGAAGGATGTCTAGTTCCTTTAAGTAGAGAACTGTATTTAGAAACCAAAATCTAGTTATTAATTGCATTCCATGCTACTGGGGATCATTGCTTCTAAGCTCTCAGGGGACACAGCTAGGAAGTAAATGATTGTGTATGCATGCATTCATACATGTGAATAAACATCTCTTCTATTTATATTTTTATCAGTGTGTGATCTATCATCTATCTATCCATCAATCTATCATCTATCTGTCTGTCTGTCTGTCTATCTATCTTTTCATCTTCCAGTTCAGCACCATGATGTTCATTCTAGTCTTCATTTTTTTTTTTTTTTTGGTTACTCCTTTCTTTGACAGTGACAAATATGAATCTCATTTTCCACAATATATTTGCCTATTTTCGCACTCTTAGAATGTAAAGTAGTCTTGGAATTGTTTACACATAAAACAGGATAACATTTCAGGTAACTAATGTACTTTATTGGTTTTGAATTTTATTTGTATTTACTCTGAGTGTAGTCCAAGTATTGTTAATTTTCTCCCTATTTACTACAGATATACTACCCTTTGGGAATTAATTTAAGTACATATTTTTGTTCATATTTATTTTAGTGTGTTTTCTTTATTCTTGCTTACTTTGTTTATTTCCTTTTTGAATATCTGAAAAAATGTAATTTCTAAAGCAGAACTGTATAAAAAGGTATATTCACAGAAGCGTTGTTCCCAACCACTAATCCTTCTATCATTTCCAAAGTGTATTCATGTATCCTAATGTAAATAGCTAATACCATTGGTATCCTTATTCTTATGCAAATTGAGCAGATACACATGTATTTTATTTCTCCTTCCTTTTTCAAAACATGTATTATCCCTTGTATATGTATAGACACTCTTTTCCACTTCTGTGGAAATTATTCTATATCAATTTTCAGAGATCTTTTTCATTCCATTTTACAGCTGCATAACCATTTTGGGGATATATTGGTTTATTAGATACTTCTATTTATGGGCATAAGGATTGTTTCTAAATATTTTACAGTGGGAAAAAGGTTTCAACAAACAACTTTGTGCATAAGTATTTTCATATTAACGGAGGTGTGCTTTCAGTGTAAACTCCTAAGAGAGGAATTTTTGGGTCATGAGATAAACGCATACGTTGTTTTCTTAAATATTGTAAATTTCTACCCCTTAAGGATTGTACCAATTTGCATTTCCACAAGAATGTATGACAGAGTTCCTGTTCCCCACATCCATGCTGACAGAATCATAGCATTTTAGAGCTGGCAAAAAAAAAAAAAAAAAAACTTGAAGATTGTTTGTTCCAACATGAGAAAAGAGCCCACTGTATAATGCTGGGCTGCTCTTGCTTAATTATATAATGACAAATTATATCCTAATACTTCCCATTGAAGGGAATAGAAGTCTGGCACAGAAAAATATTCACTCTACATGGAGTAATAAAACTTGATTCTGTTTCTGCCAGAATAGATGTAGAAAGTGGAATTCTATTTTGCCAACCTTCTTACTTCTGTAATGAAAAGTAAGACACTTCACTTTGTTAAGTCCCAATTACCAAAATGGAGAAAGTTATGTCTACTTCCTTGTGAAAAAACAACCTAACACATTATATGACATAATTTCTAAATATATGGGTGTGTTTAAAGTATAATTATATCTACATTTACCAAAGGTATGCTGATTTAAAAAGTAAAAAACAAAAACGCATATTTATATATCTTTCAAAATGTTACTTTTAAAACAATACCCACAATATACTAAAGAAGATTAGAAAGGATTAGAAAAAAACCTATCACTTCCCTTTTGAATGGGAGAGAAATAGATTTTTTCCCTCCCAAGAATTACAGGTAGGATATATATTTTGCAAGTCTATTAATTCCAATAATACCTCATCAAAACTAGGTCTTTGATTTTCCAACGTAGATTTATAGGCTCAAACAGATGATACACAATCTCTGGGCATAATAAGTCTATCCTGCTCTGCAAAAGAAACCTATATGCCTGATTTCCTTGCATGAATGCTTCTGAAAACACGTTACAACCTGTCTTGCACTATACATTACTATTAGCAAATGAAATATTGACGCTGTTTGGGTATACTCATTACTAGAGCCAATAGTCCAGATTTACTCTGTGATATGCATAAAATTTAGCTGGGTAAACACACAATGCTGATTTATTTGGCTACTCAGAACTACAAAAGTCTTCAAAAGGATTACTTTTTTGTCTCCCTAGTGCAATATCTACAGTGTTATATCCACATCCCCATTCAAAATGCAATCTATATGTCACTTTTAATTTGAAACATCCTTTTAGGCCAGAGTTTGACCTTTACATGGTAAAAAGCACAGCTATAATCTGATCTGCAGACTTGGTATTTGATAAGAATGCATGGAAATTTCTAGTAAGAAAAATGTATTGTTAACCAGAAAGAATTGCTGTATTTATACCTTTTTTTCACAAATATTTTCTGATTTAATCACAACCGTGGCTATATTATTAAAAACACTAAACCAGTCATTTACTATGTTATTGTCATCACGCATTCAAATACTTATTAAATTAGGACCATCTCCACATTTCAATGAAAATCGCTAATATTTAAGCTCTTTATCGCTTCTTGTTTATCCTGAGAAGCCTCTAAGAATGGCATTTTTATATGGTTTTTAAAGTTACTAATTTCCCTTCAATAGAACGAAATCTGTACATTATGTAAAGCATTGTTATATAATTTGGGTACATTAAATAAATACTCAATGTCTGACATAATTATTTTTTTGAACTGTCTTGTCTTTCTGCCTTATTTGGCTTCTTTCTCATTTTATTTTCTTACATCGATCATCTTTCTACAAAGCCACTACTTTATCAGACATAGATACAGATAGATATGTACAATTTTTTTGTTTGTTTTTGTTTCGTTCCTACCATCTGACCAACTGACCTCAACTTTTGAAAATACACATTCAAAGCTTATCCTATGTTGTATGGCTTAATTGACTGATAAATTGTATAGTATATCTATATATATATTTTTTTATGTGTATATATATATATATATATGTATAAACCAAACCCGTTGCCATCGAATTGATTCCGACTCATAGCAACCCTATAGGACAGCGTAGAACTGCCCCATAGAGTTTTCAAGGAGCACCTCGTGAATTTGAACTGGCAGCCTTTTGGTTAGCAGCTGTAGCACTTAACCACATATAATATTACATGTATAATATATATTAACAATATATATTAATATACTATATATATACTCCTGATATAAACTGTATATATACATGTATTTTATATATATATATATATATATATATATATATATATAAAATATACTCCTGATAATTAGATCAAATGCACATCTTTGGAGCATTTTATAATTTTTGTTCAGCATTTTTATTAAAATAAGAACACGTATGTGAGAAAATACTGGTTATTTTATTGTCACCTCATTTAAAATAATTGTGTATTACTTCAGAAAGTAAATACTTTAGTACTTGGTTAAAAATATTTGAGTGCAATGATTATAAGCCTATTAGAAATGTATTCCAAATGTAAAATAAACCATGTTATTGTCTCTAAAGTGAAAAACCACATCTCTGCAACATTATTATTATTATTTTTTAATTTCTATTTCCTATGTCTATGGTTTTACATAAACATCTCTATAGCAGCACAGGCTTAAATGTAATTTAACACGTCATAAATTAAAAATGGCCTGAAAAAGTATTGGTTTTAGAGTGGGAAGCATTCCTAAAGTATGATTCAAGTATAAATGTTCTTTATTTCATAATACTTTTTCCAACAAGGCCCTTGTGTGGCACAAATGGTCAAGTACCCAACTCCTAACCTAAAGGTTGGCAGTTAGAACCCAACAAGCGGTACTGCTAAAGAAAGCCCAAAAGGTCTGCTTGCATTAATTTTACAGTCAGGAAAACCCTAAGGAGCAGTTCTACTCTGTAACAAGTGGGATCGCCATGAGTCAGAATTGATTTGATGGTCAAGAGTTTTTTTCTTTGTTTTCCTCAACACCTACTAATTAAAGTGATCTTTTTTGGGGGGGAGTGGTTAGGAAAACTGTTTTATCCTAAGACTCTCAAACGTATATATTTTTTTAAATACAATAACATTTGGGATTAATATTAGGCTTTCTGGTTGAAGGGAGAAATTCTCTTTTGCCCTTTCATTAGGGTTGCTGTTAAAGAGCCCCCCCTAGGGAGTTATCTACTGTTATTGAGATTTCTCAAGCTTAGAAGTACCTCTTTTTATAAATTAAGTCAAAATGAAGCAATTCACTTTATCTTAGGAATAAATTCAAACAATCAGCATTGCAATAAAATTCATTTAAGTCATAATCTTATTATGATAGGACTGTACAAAGAACTACATTATAGTACAATTACCCTATTGCTTAGTAACACAATTGAGAATATAAAACCTACTGCTCGCCAAGTTCTACTGTTAATTATCCACCTTAAAGCTATGAGCATGTATTTTATAACAATGTAGAATTCTGTTAAATTAAAAAAAAAACTCTTAAAATGCCAAAATGACAAAAATACATATTATTAACATATGTGAGTGGATCATTTTGAATCTTATTTAAAATAAAAATAAAATATTAGTGACATTGTTGACATCTGACCCCAAAAAACCAAGTCGATTGCCATCGAGTTGATTCTGACTCATAGCAACCCTATGGGACAGAGTAGAACTGCCCCATAGAGTTTCTAAGAAGCACATGGTGGATTCAAACTGTTGACCTTTTGGTTAGCAGCCGTAGCTCTTAACCACTATGCCACCAGGGTTTCCTGAGATCTGGTGGTATAGTGGTTAAGTGCTACGGCTATGAGTTAGAACCAACTCGACCTCAATGGGTTTTGACATCTGACACATACATGTACATTTTTATGGAAGATAGTATTCTCAGATATGCATATCAATCTGCATCCTTATAACATTTAACATTTGAACTGGTTTTTAAAAATAATAGCTTACTTTTTATATATACCGGAAAAAACAAAAAAAGCCAAACCCACTGCTGTCCAGTCAATGCCGACCCATAGCGACCCTATGGGTCCAGTCGATTCCAACCCATAGCGACAGAGTAGAACTGCCCCATAGAATTTCCAAGGACCCACTGGTGGATTCAAACTGCCAACATTTTGGTTAGCAGCTGTAGCACTTAACCACTAAAAATTGTTGTGTCAATATTTCCTACAAAGAGCTTCTTGTAGACATCTTTATTTGGAAAAAATAAATAAATGATTGAGCCTTTCTCCTTTCTAAGGGAAGCCATGACCTGGTCTGTTATGAAAAGTTAATGAACACAGATGTAAAACTATTCGTATAATTAAATAATTTGTCCCCTCAAGCAATCCAGAAGGCAGTAAATTTAGAAGATCCTGAGATCAACAGATGTTAGCAACTACGGGCTGACCAGATTATCAGTCAGGGGCAATGGCTAAATTTCTTACAAAACATGATGTGAGTAATACTGTATTTTAACATTTTCCTGTTCAGTGTTGTAACCTGGTAACTAGCTATAGGCTTTAAATAAGATTTTGTTATTTGATGAAACTAAGTGTTAGCATAGTTTTAATACTGCTTTGAGATATGACTTCAGGTATATCTCTATGGTTCATTTTTCTAGTGGCCATGCCAATGTTTGAAGAATAAGAAAAGAGGATATGAGGTGGTAAGAGGTGGTCTGTGGAGAATCAGGGAGCAAGCTACGGCAAGCAGCAACTGCCAAATGAGTGATTATTTTACTTATCTTCAGAAATACAAGAAATTGCAAGTTTGCCAATGAACTTCCTACCTAGAGTGACAGCTTGAAGAGTTTAATTTGGATATTTGTTGCTGTTAGGTGCCTTCGAGTTGGTTCCGACTCATAGCGACCCTACCTACAACAGGATGAAACACTGCCTGGTCCTGCACCATCCTCACAATGATTTGGATACAAAACAAAAGCTAATGCCAGAAACCTAGAAAATCTGAGGACCATCAGGTAGGCAGGCATTGCACTGGATAAAATAATCAATAGAAAGACAATGATGACTTTAAAAGCACAAATTACCTAGAATTTTTTCCCAGAATTTCTTGATTTCTTCTGGCTTTCTTATTCGTTCTATCTGCTGTTTATCTAAATAAAGTATAAGGAAAAAAAGCCATGTTTTATATGCATTTTGTTTACAAGACTTCTCTTTATCCTATATTCTCTATATTATTTATTGAATTCTTTCAACGTGTAAGGACAGTATGATTGACAGTTTATCCAATTAAAGGTGATAACAGTGAAAACTGTTCTGCTCTTCATCATTGCTAGATATGGGCCTTTTAGATATAGGAGCACAGCTGAAACGCCTGAAAGTGCTTTGGATAAAGAATCTGATGGGATGAGAAGCGGCATATTACAAAGATAAAAGACTGACTCCTGGAGCTGAATTGTCTAGCTTTGAACCCTGTCTTTATCATTTGCTTTATTTGTGAAGTTTGACAAGTTACTTAAACTCCCTGGACCTTAACTTCTTCATTTCTAAAAGGAGTCTAATAATATTAGCTAGTTCATAAAAATTGTTGCAAAAAGTACATAAAGCAATACACACAAAATATCAGTAGTACTTTTTTTTGGAATGAACGAACATTCAATACATCTTAGCTATTACTAATGTCAATATATAATAATTTGAGTAATTTCATTAAAAGCAAACTAGGTTGGAGAGCAAATATGTTTTTATGATCACATGTAGACACAGAAGTTTGACCAGACCATTCTTTCTTCCTCAAGCATCTAAGAAAGATTATATAGTAAAGATTATGTATCAAAGAATGGATTATAAACCTACTGGTACTATTTTCCTTCACCACCCCAGAGGTAAGAATATTCCCAAGACAGCACCAAAAATAATCCTACTCTGGAATCGATTATCTTTCTTTTTTGGTTCACAAGTTGGGAGAATGTGAATCTGGGAGTGCTGATGATCAGCTTCCTTTGCTTGCACTGAGTAAATAAATCTGTAGTATGAAAAAAAAAATTGATACAAACAGAGAGGAAGAAGAAAGAGACAAAGAGTGATAAAGAGCACTACAATATCTTTTGAAAAGATCAAACTATTCACGCCTAAAATGCTGGGGTTTCCATGTAAGACATGCCGCAAATATTCCCTTTGATTAATGTAGGTTGAGTTCGAATTCTTTTTACTTGCAGCTCAATTATTACTTCTTGTAATTTAGAATTAAATAAATAACAACTAAAAAGGATCTACCTCCCCTTGCAAAAAATTTTGAAATCTCTTACTGAAGGAGAAAATAGAATAAGAGAATGGTGCACGATACACTATCTCACAAGTACTTGATGACGGTGTGTTGCTACTTACCTGAGGATTAAAAAATAATATTGAAAAACAATTGGTTGCCATGGAGTTGATTGTGATTCATTCTTCATGTTTGTTAGAGAAGAACTGTGCTCCATAGGGTTTTCAGTGGCTGATTTTTCATTAGTAAATCACCAGGCTTTTACTCGGAGGTGCCTTTGATTGGACTGAGCCGCCAACCTTTCAGATAGCAGCTGAGTGCATTAATTATTTAGGGGCTCCACCTGAATATTTAGATATATATAATATAAGCTTTCCAAAAGGTAATGAAAGGAGTGTACATTTTTATAAATTCTCAAAGACAGAAGTGAGAACAGTACCTAGTATATTTTAATAAATACACACAGACACACATTCTTAAGGTCATGAAGCCATGAAAATATGTCACTGGAGTGCACTATACATGCAATTGTTTAGACAGATTTTACAATTGTAGTAGAAAACATTCTGTCTAAGGATGATAAACTGAATCAAAAATTGAGCATAAATTGTATTGTGTTGCCTTAATATCATAGAACAGCCTGATTATAAACAGTCGATGTCTCCTAAAAAATAAACAAAAAAAGTAATTTAACAAATAGAATGGCATGACTTATATAGCATCTCAACAGAGACTTTCAAGTCAAAATTTTGTTTTGAGGAATAAATCTCTTTGCATGATGTATAAGTCACATTCAGTTTCTCAAAAATCTTCACAGAATGTTTTTTCTTTCAGTTAAATTCCAGGTGAATGCAATCTCAAAGCTTGGCCTGTTCAGACTTCTATACCTATGTCTGATCATAAAACATACTTGCTTTCCAACTTAGTTTGATCTTAATTAAATTATTTCAAATTATTCAGATTATTAATATTACAATTAAGTAAGGGCATGTTGTTTTTGTTAGGTGCCATGGAGTCAGTTCTGACTCATGGTGACTATGTACAACAGAAACAGAAGAAAACACTGCCTGGCCCTGTACCATCCTCACAATCATTGCTATGCTTGAGCCTATTGTTGGAACCACTGTGTCAATCCATTTATTGAGGGTCTTCCTCTTTTTTGCTGACCCTCTACTTTACCTAGCATGATGTCCTTCTACAGGGACTTTTCCCTTCTGATAACATGTTCAAAGTAAGTGAGACAAAAAGTCTTGCTATCTTCACTCCTAAGGGACCTTCTGTCTGTATGTCTTCCAAGACAGATTTGTTCCTTCTTCTGGCAGTACATGGTATACTCAATATTCTTATCCGATACCGTAATTCAAATGTATCCATTCTTCTTCGGTCTTCCTTATTCATTGGCCATCTTTCACATGAATATGAGGCTCTTGAAAATGTCTTGGCTTGGGTCAGGTGCACTTTAGTCCTTAAAGTGACATCTTTGTGTTTTAGCATTTAAAAAGGTCTTTTGCAGCAGATTTGCCCAATACAATGCATCATCTAATTTCTTGACTGCTTCTTCTATGGGCATTGATTGTGGATCCAAGTAAAATGAAATCCTTGACAACTTCAATATGTTCTCCATTTATCATTACGTTGCTTATTGGTCCTGTTGTGAGGATTTTTGTTTTCTTTATGTCGAGGTGTAATCCATACTGAAGGCTGTGGTCCTTGGTCATCAGTAAGTGCTTCAAGTCCTCTTCAATTTCAGCAGGCAAGATTGTGTCATCTGCATGTCACAGGTTATTAATGAGTCTTCCTCCAATTCTGATGTCATATAGCCCACCTTCTTGGATTATTTGCTCAGTATATAGATTGAGTAAGTATGGTGAAAGAATACAACCCTAACACATACTTTTTCTGATTTTAAACCACACAGTATCCTCTTGTTCGGTCAGAACGACTGCTTCTTGGTCTATGTATAGGTTCCATAAGAGCACAGTTAATTGTCCTGGAATTCCCATTCTTTGTAATGTTATCCGTAATTTGTTATGACCCACACAGTAGAATGCCTTGTGTAGTCAATAAAACACAGGTAAACATCTTTCTGGTATTCTCTTCTTTCACCCAAGATCCATCTGACATCAGCAATGCTATCCCTCATTGCACATCGTCTTCTGAATCCAGCTTGAATTACTGGAAGTTCCCTGTTAATGTACTGCTGCAACCATTTTTGAATTATCTTCAGAAAAATCTTACTTGCCTGTGATATTAATGATATTGTTTGAAAATTTCCATATTCTGTTAGATCACCTTTCTTTGAAATGGGCACAAATATGGATCTCTTCCAGTCGGTTGGCCAACTCTCTTCCAGATTTCTTGCCATAGATAAGTGAGTGCTTCCAGAGTTGCATCTGTCCATTGAAACATTTAAATTGTCTCCTAATTTTTGTGGGGAAATATATCATACTTTTATAGAGCCCTGGTAGAGCAGTGGTTAAAGAGGTTGGCTGCTAAGCAAAGGGTCAGCAGTTGGAATCCACCAGTCGCTCCTTGGAAACCCTATGGGCAGCTCTACTTTGTCTCACAGGGTTGCTATGAGTTAGAATAGACTTGACAGCAATAGTGTTTTTTAGGCTACATCATATGTTTAATAGTTTAGATTGAAGTTAGAAAAAATCTTCTTAATGGTATTTTTCAGCTACGTCATATGTTTAATAGTTTGGATTGAAGTTAGAAAAAATCTTCTTAATGGTATTTTTCAACATTTTGTATTGTCTTACAATCCACAAGTTTCTAGCAATTGAAAGAAATTAAGAAAATAAAATTATATACCTGGTTTATTAAGCACGCAAAAGAAGCAATGTTAAATGGCCAATAAATGGACAGGTTATTATTTTATTTTTATTTTTTTTTGAAGTATTCTAATTTCAACACCAAAGAGAAATAAACAGTAATGGGTTTGAAATACGTAATACAAAATAGGTACTTTATGGGTACCTCACTTTGGCATGAGGAGCCCTTGTGGCTCAGTAGTTAAAGAGATCAACTTCTAACTAAAAGGCTGGCCAGCGGTTTGAAACCACCAAGGGCTCCATGGAAGAAAGATATGGCAGTCTGCTTACATAAATATTTACAGCCCTCAAAACCCTGTGGGGTCCCGATCAGTTGGTATAGACCTGATAAAAAAAAAAGATGGCAATGTTTTTTTGTTTGCTTGGTCACTTTTGGCTCTGTAGTCTATAGTTTCGGTATGAACTTTTAATAAGTATTTTTGAAAGCACACACACATACCATATTGTGTTAACCTAATTCAATAACAAAATGATTGTCACATGAATTTGGGAGCTAGAGGAACATTTCTCATGAAATGAGTACATTTCACGTGAGTAAAAAGCTCTTTAGTTTTAACTGATTTGATATGTTCCAAGAGTTTCTTCTCCCATCCTCCAGTGTCTCAACATTCTGGCATACTCTTTCAACTTCACTTCATTGTGACTAACCAAAAATAAAAAATTTCACGAAAAAACTGTTTTGTCTGAGGTCTGCAGCCACAATCTCACAACACATGGCAGTACCAGCTGGTATTTTTGGAATCTGAAAAATATGAACATATATTTCTTGAACAATTCAAGTCCTAGAATGACTAATTTTTTGTTTTAATTAAAAATATATTAAAAGTAAAAATAAGCAATGCAGTTTGTTTAGTGTCTGACATGATAAGATTCTAAATTTGAACTGGAAGAATAAAACAGATACTAGGATATTTTGAATGCAAAAGATAGTATATATAATGCAAGTGATGGGCCATTATCCATATTTTGCTGCTCATTAAAATAAATATAAACAAATTATAACTCATTTGGAACTAGAATTGGGACAAATCTTTTGTTCCACTTCTAAGGGGTGCCTTTAGATCTCCTTTGGCCCTGAAGCACCCAGGAATAATGACTGAAGTTGGTTTATTACTTTACCTTCTCAGATAGCATATTTATGCTTATTAAGTTACTCCTCCTACACATTTACCAAAAACAGTACTTTAAATAAATATTTTGAACATTATGTTAGGCAAACAGGAAGATATTTTTGAAATAGCAGCAATTTTCTAAACCTCTTAAACTACACTGTGTAGGTGATGCTTGTTCTATTTAAAATAGTAACCCCTAAGTAGGTGTTTTATATATGAAAACAATATTAAATATTAAAGAGACTTTTATAAATTCTGTGAGTATATATGTATCATGATTCACAATTCTGGTGGATTTAAGTATAAAATCTAACTAAGACTTAGAAACATGTGACTGGTGGACAGGTGTAGCAAAATGGAATCACATTGGGTACAGAAAATTAATGCACACACACACCCAAAGACTTAGCAGAGGTAGCTTAACAGGCAAATACTCAAAGGCATACTCAACTCACTGAAGATTTGGCAGAAGCTTACCAGTTGGCCCAATTTGGGAGGACTGTGCCAAGTGAAAGTAGCCCAGGTAACACAGTGGTTAAATCCTCTCCTGCTGACCAAAAGTTTGGCAGTTCAAACCCACCAGTTGCTCTGTGGGAGAAAGGTATGGCAGTCTGCTTCTGTAAAGATTCCAGCTCTGGAAACCCAATGAGGCAGTTCTACTCTGTCTTATAGGGTTGCTATGTGTCAGGATCAACTCATCAGCCATGGGTTATCCCAAGTGTTTGATATAGAATTTGAAGAAGTTATCAATAATGGAAGATTTATTCATGAGAAAGATGTCTATATTCTCTATATAAGAGAGATGGACTATGGATATAAGTAAAAAGAACTGGACAGGAGAACTCATTGAGAACTAGATAGGACAATATAGCCATCAACTGGGGATCAAAGAAGAGACCTACTCAAGTCTTAGATGGACCCAGAGAAGTATATGGAGAGTTTACCTAGTGAAAAACCAAAGCAAAGGTGCAGACTTTTCTAGTAGGACCAGCAAAATCTGCGGCTTAGATCTACACAGGTGTTTCGAACTATTCTACACAAGGTATAACTTCAATCCCTGAGACGCTGTACCTGGTAATTTAAAAACATATTGCCCTATTCACTATTTATGCTCTATTATTTGTTTGTATTAAATACTTGTTCATTGACTTTTTTCTAGATTCTGGGAATACATTGGTAGACGTGAGAAACAATGTGTTACTCCCTAAGGAGCTTGTGAACAATATGAGAAAGACAATAAATGAATAATATAACATCAAAGTGTGTTTTCAATCAAATACAGACAATAATATTTTTTTAAAGGATTGGAGGTTTAATTGTTATTTGATAGGCTGGCAAAGGAAGAATACTTGGAGTGTCTGATATTTTACAAAAAGGTGAAAATCAAGAAAGGAGTGATTTATGCAGAAGAAAAGCAAGTGCAGAAACACAGAAATGAGGGAGAGTTTGGGTATTCTACAGGTGCGTCTATGCAAAAATGTTTATCCTGAAGGGTAATACAAGTCTTTCTGCTTATAAATTGGAAATAAGAAAACAAATAAACTAACTGGCAAAATACTTGTAGTAGTTTAAATGACTAGGATTTATTTGGTGGCATAGTGTTAGAGAGAAGGAGCAAGGTGGAAATATACATTGATGCGGAAATGACAATATTTGTTGAATTAATTCATGTGAGTAATAATGAGAAAGAATAATGCAGGGTGGTATGTACAGCTATGGTTTGAGCAGCTGGGTAGATAATGTAACAAATAAATTAAGATAAGAAAACTGGAGAAGACAATTTTTAGAAAGTTTCGAAGAGAACTGTTTTTGAAAGTGTTTGAATTAAGAATTTTATTTTGGTCATCTTAAGTATGGGATGCTTATTACATATCTAGTCTTTTGTTTTGTAGTTTATCATATGAGATTTATCTTCTGGACAGATATTGAGACTGGAAAGATAAATAGGAATAAGCTTAAAGTGGTGTGTAGTCATGTGACTTTGTGAAATCAACAGAGAATAAAGGATTCTCTGGGGCATATTTAATGTTACAGAACAGGAGTATAAACTAGAAAGGAAATTATAAGAACAATTAGAAAAGGGAATATACTTCTCCCCACCACCTGAAAGCGTAGTGTTCCTATGAAACCTTTCGTAAGTTGAAATGGCATAAAGCAAAGAAACAATTACCGTTAATTTATATGGAAAAAATGTTTGAGTGTTCCCAGATCCCAAAAACAACCTATTAAATCATATCAAATAGCACATAAAACCTAAAGTAACAATAACATATAGTAAAAGCAGGAATGATATGAAATACACATAGCCTACATAAAGTAGAAATCATGTATCTATAGTGTAGTTTCACTTACCAGAATCAGGAAGACAGGGAGCACACTGGAAAGCTGAGAGGTGGTGGTGGTGATGATGGTAGCCCTGGGCCCCTAGCTGGAAATGGGATATGGGCCTGGGATGCCTACAGACACAGTTCAAAGCTCTACCAGCTTGATGCTGAGTGTAGTTCTCAGGAAGGAGCTTCATGATGCTACTCTATCAGCTTGGGGTGTGTGCTGCCTTTGTAACATCTTACTGCAGAACAAATGCGGAAGGCTTTTTCTGCTTTTCACCTTTTTTTTGTAAAAGCGAAAATCTCTTTGGATTTATTTCAGTTAGAAAAAGTAGGTACAAATGTAGCTCTTTTGTAAAAGCAAAATGGTATAAAGCAGACTTTCAAAAAGCAGGCGATACCTGCAACAAGGGGGAGTAATTAGATTCGACAAGAATGAAGAAGTTATTTGCTATGTGGGGATAGTTTGTCACATTAATCTTGTTGCCGTTGAGCCAGTTCTGACTCACAACGAATGTATAGAACAGAGTAGAACTGTCCCGTAGGGTTTCCAAGGAGCTACTGGTGGATTCAAACTGCTGTCCTTTTTTTGTTTAGCAGCTGTAGCTCTTAACCACTGTGCCACTAGGGCTTCCATCACATTCGTAAGAGAGGTTATATTAAAAACCCAAATCTTTAATTCAGTGGGCTGAAGCTGTCTGGAGCTAACATTTTACATAATTATGAGTAATAACTAGGAGGTAAAATGGTGACTGCAGAGGGAGGGACTGCAGATGACCTAATCAGCATAATTCTAAAAGATAGTGGACATATATAAGTAAAAAAGAAAAAGAAATTATTTGGTAAGCAGAAATGAAAAACAGGAAGGACACTTATGATATTTCTCAGACCAAAGTAAAGATGATGAAAAAAAAAAAAAAAACACTTGAACATGAGATGTCTACAGGTTAGACAGTAATCCCATTGAATACCATGGGTCAGTTAATGCTACAAAGTAGAAGAAGTGTTCAGAGAAAAGATTGAGAATAACCAAAAATTTGATAAATGCACATGTATAGAAATGACTTAAGAGGACAGGCAAAAAGTAAGATTGAGTTAGATTGATGAGATGTACAAATCAACATGAGAATAAAAGCCTTGGTGAAGTTGGATCACCTGGCAATTTGTGGTGACAGACGTGAACAAGCATGACAGGCATGATACGATGATATCTGATAGTCTAATGAAGGAGTGTTGGCAAATGGTTTCAGCAAACCTGAGTACTTAGTTTCATGATGTGAGCATTATAGCCTTAGACAGCTGTGTCCCGATGGGACTGGCACTTTATTGGAAAAAACAATTTTACAAGGATACAAAATAATAAAACTTCAGAGAATCTAATCTGTAGTTCAGCTTGAGATGATTCTAATGACCCTTTGTAAGGTAGTTGTTAATAATCAAACTCTTACTATAAAGAAACTAAATAACCAAGAGATTAATGTACTTTATTCAATGAAAAACATCTAGTAACACTTATGATTCTGAACGTATTAGAATAACTGGAATTGAAATTTCACTTATTTACGAACAAATTATTTTTTGTTTGTAATTTTTTGGTGATGTAATTTTTTTTTCACTAAAGGAATGTATGCTGAATCACTGCATGTTGTTAATCTTTTGTTATGTAAATTTTTTAAAATTAATATTATGTAGTACACACATATACCAGTGAACTTTTGAGGTAAGACAGGTAAGATGAGGCAGGGAAAAAAAATTTTTCTAATCACTTTTTTTTGCTGAGTGGAACATCATTACATAACTGCCAAGCTACTGTGAATCATGGCCCAGCAAATTGGACACGTAACCTGAACCATCACAGCAGAATAATACAAATTGGTGCTTTTTTGTACCTGTGTACATGAAGTATATCAAGGATGTGTTTACAGTGTATTTCACCTGAAAACAAAAACAAAAACTTTTGCACTTGAATATTACCTAATGTGAAAAACTCTACCCTCCCAATAACACAAAGGAAAGAATAAATGTACTTCCAAGCCATATCTCACTGTACAGAGGGAAAAAGAGAAAAAGCCATTCACAGTCACTCCTGGCTGCAGCACCTGCTGCAATAACTTCTTAACATAACAACATGACACCAATGAACTTCTTTCCAGTTTATACAGTTATAGAAGTCCCTTCCCAATGCTAGCACATATTAAAAATGTACCAAAAACATACCTATAAAGCCCAGGGGTGGAAAATGTGAGTGCACTTATATATACCAGTGTATGTAAATGAGTTAAAGACAACTAGAAAGCTAAGCAAAATATATTAGACAAATCTCTTTGGACATTAGACAGTAGGTAGCACAGGGCTGTGATCCCTGAGAAAACAAAAAAAAAAAAAAAAGGAAATGAAACCTGGCTCTCTGCCTGCAAACAGTTTTTAGATAATGTTGTTGAGAGAGCGATTCCAAAAAGAGCCCAGCTTTCACAATGAGTTGAGAAGATAGATATCAGAGTTCAAAAAGTTTGAGGTGACTGGAATGTGTGTAGAGTACTAGAGAAAAGAGAGCTACGTTGAGGAGGAGCTCCAAAAATGTGATAGGGTTTCCCATAAGTTTGAGATTGAGAATTAATCTACATATATTTAACGTGAAATTTCATGCGGCTGATCATAAACCTTTAAGGTGAAAAGTTCTCAGATCTCACACATGGCTAGGTACTGTGTGCTGAACAGCAGAACAGCTCTTGTTGAATATGCCATGCTTCAGTGGAGACTTCAGAGGCATCATGTTTCATCTTGAGCTATTCTAGCCAACAGAGTAATAGTTAACAGACTTTAAAAGCTTATTAACTTAAAAATAAGTTCCAGAATACCAAGACAATCCACACATGACTGATCTGCCTGATCAAAGACCCACATTTTAAAAAAGAAATACAAAAATAAAAGAATACTCAATAACATAAAATTTACAATATCTAGTAACCAATCTAAACTCACTAGACATGTCAACAGTTAATAAAATGTAATGCATAAACAGTAGAACAATTAGTCAATACAGACAGGCTCCAAAAATAATAATAATAGAAGGAGTCAATAAGGATTTTTAACAGTTGTTATAATACAATAAATACTCTAAAGGATTTTAAAAAACAAGAGCATAATAAAAAGAAAAATGGAAGATAAAAATTAGAATCAAGTGGAATTTTAGTGATGAAATGACTGTTTGAAATAAAAATTGCACTGGATTGGTTTAACACCAAGTACAGAAGAATTGATCAGCAAACTGGAACACATAGCAATATAAATAAGGCACATAAAAAAAAAAGCTCGGAGAGAAAAAGAATGAAGAGGTATAAAATATGAATTAGAGGAGTGGAAGGGGGAGACAGAAAATCAGTCCAAAGCAGTAATTATGATCATTTTCCAAATTATATGAAAACAATAAACATAGATACAAGAAGCTCAAGAAACCTCAAATAGAATGTAAACAAGAGAATCACATCTGGAAATATAACAATTAAGTTGTTAAAAACCATCAATAAATAGAAACCTTAACAGGAGCAAGAAGAAGAAAAAAATTATAAACAGGACAAGAATAACTGCAGACTTATCATACAAGAAAATGCAAGCCAGAAGAAAGTTGAAATATATAAAGTATTGCAGGAAGGAAAAAAAAAAAAAAAGTGCCTGCAGGAAGGAGGGGAAGGTTAATCTAGAATACTACCGACATGTCTTCAAGATCACTGATTCATTCCTAAGCCATGTTCATTCTAATAAGAAGCCCATGAAAGTCATTCTTCATATCTGTTAAAATGTTTATGATTTCTCACATCTCCTTTTGGTTATTTCTGAGAATTTCAATCTCTCTGCTTAGATCAACCATCTGTGCTTGCGTGTTGTTCACTTTTTCCACTGAGGCTTTAGCATATTAATCATAGTTATTTAAATTTTTGACCTGATAATTTCAAAATACCTGTCATATTTGAGCCTGGTTTTAATGCTTGCCCAGTCTCTTCAGACCATGTTTCTGCCTGCTTAGTACAGCTTGCAATTTTTTGTTGAAAGCCAGACATGATGTATTGGATAAAAGGAATTTAGGTGCTTTCAGTCATAATCCCCTATATAGCTCTGCTGATATTTATGTAGTGATGAGGTATGGGGTGGAGGAGAAGTGTTCTAGAGTCTTATGATTAGTTAGCTTTTGCCCCTAGATTGGAATTAGCACAAGTATTTCTCATCTTCTCTTCTTCACTCTCTAAGTGAAACAGGAAAGCTAGAGGGAGCTCAATTAAATATTTCCTTTCCCTCACGTCCAGCACTAGAAGCAGCTGCAGTAGTTTATCTCCCTTCCCTCACATCAAAGGCTAGAAAGGAGCTGGAGTTGGATAATTCTCTTTCTCCACATAAAAGTCCAGAGAGGATGGTGCTGGGTATTTCTCTTCCCCCAAGTTGGTTAACCAAAAAACCAAACCCATTGCTGCCATGTCAATTTCTACTCGTAGTGACCTTATAGGACAGAGTAAAAATGCCCCATAGGGTTTCTAAGGAGTGGCTGGTGAATTTGAACTACCAACCTTTTGGTCAGCAGCTGAGCTCTTAACCACTGTGCTACCAGGGTTCCACAAGTTAGCTAAGCTGGTTTCTGGTAAAGTAGTTTCCATTGAGGGCAGCTTGTTCCAAGGAGAGCAGAACACTATTTTTAAATAGTTGCTTTTCACTGCCCCTTTCCAGAAGCACAGGGGAGAATTTTTTTCTCAGCACTTTACAGTGAAAACCTATAGTGTACTCCTGGAGGTAAGCTCCAAGAAAACATGAGACCCTCTTTAAGACTAGACCTCAAGAAGTTTTTTCTCTCTCAAGTTAGCCTAGCAATTAGTCAGTTACCCCTTAAGTATTCTTGCCTTATGTTGGGTCCATTGGTGACAGCAGCAGCAGTGATGGTGGTGCTTTCTGCTTCTGGTAAGTGGTCAATTTCTGTATCAGCCTGTCAGTCCCTCCAGTTTGGGGGCAGTGGTTTGCTCTGTGACCTAATTCTCTGATAGGTCCAAGAAAATTTGTTGATTTTCAGTTTTTCAGCTTTTTTTCTTGTTGTGAGGATGGGAGGGATGATTCCCAAGGTTTTTACATGCTAGACCAGAATCTAGTAGTCAATCTAGATTTGTATATCCAGCAAAAATATATTTGTCAAACACTGATAAGTTTTCTTCTTCTGCTCATGAAGGATTAACTTCCATGACAATTGTTTTCCTTCCATAATCAACTAGAATTTAGACAAAATATATAAAACAAACATTTTCGAGCATTAGACAACACACAGCGCAGGCTTATAATCACTGTTAAAATGGAACCGAATGAACTGAACTCTCATTTTTCCAGCTAATTGCTCAGAAGTAGTTGTCAGTTCTCAGCACAAAAAGGGAGAATTCTGAAAAAGCCTAGAGATGCACTAAATTAGATAGGCGGAGATAAGAGTTCAGGGAGAATGAAGTGGTTAGAATTAACAAGGCACAAAACAAGAGACCAGCATCCTTCTGCCAGTTTGTCATATTGTGGTGGCTTGCATGATGCTATGATACTTGAAGCTATGCCATTAATATTTTAAATATCAGAAGCATCGCCCATGATGGACAGGTTACAGCAGAGTTCTGGACTAAGGCAGACTAGGAAGAAAGACCTAGCAATCAGTGTCCAAAAATTAGCCAATGAAAATCTTATCAACTTAAGGAATATATTAGCTGATATTATGCTAGAAGATGATCTCCCTATGTAGGAAGTCACTCAAAACACACAGTGGCCACAACAATGGATTTTAGCATACCAACAATCGTGAAGATAGCTCAGGACCAGCTAACACATATGACTAATATCAGGATTTAAATAGAGGACATCATTATAGATTCTAGAGTTATGCAAAGAATAATTTCAGAAGATAAAGAATGGTATTTCAAAAATTTTTACAACATACATGAAATTGAATCCCTTAAATACATAAATGGAAACCCTGGTGGCGTAGTGGATAAGTGCTATGGCTGCTAACCAAGAGTGAGCAGTTCGAATCTGCCAGGCGCTCCTTGGAAACTCTATTGGGCGGTTCTACTCTGTCCTATAGGGTCGCTATGAGTCAGAATTGACTCAGTGGCAGTGGGTTTTAAATACATAAATACCAAAGCTCACTCACGAAAAATTGAATAATCTTAATAGCCCTATTATCTCCTAAAGTTTCAAATCGTAGTTAATAATTCTTAAGCAAAAAAACTCATGGCCAGATGGCTTCAAGAGTACATTCTCAAAACATTTAAAGAGGAAATGTTAAGTATATATAAATTCTTCCACTAAACAGAGGAGGAGAAATCCCTTTCCACCTCATTTTAAAAGACCAGCATTAACCTACACCCATATCGGGAAAGGACATCACAAGGACCAGTATCACCCATGACCATAGATTCAAAGATCCAACACAATTTGGTAAACCAAATACAGTGATATATTTAACTGATAATGCATTAGGACCAAGTTCTGATTATTAAAGCAATGAAAAATTAATCTATGCAATTTACTATTTCATCTGACTAAAAATGAACAAAGCATATGACCATTTCATTTGATGAAGAAAGCATTTAACAAAATTGAACACTCATCATTAATAAATATTTTAAACTCACTAGGCATTAGGGAATTTTTCAAACTTAAAGATAATCAACACAAAATCTAAATCTAACATCATAACTAACGATGAAAGACTGAATACTTTATCCTTAAGTTGGATAACTAAACAAGAGTGTTCTTTCTCTTCATTTTTATTCTGCATTTCACTGGAGGAACTATTCAAGGCAAGAAGAACGAAATGCATGGAGTTTAAACAGCAAGATGCTGAAATGTCTTTAATTACTGATAACATGATTCATGCATAGAAAAAACTTAAAAACCTTCAAAAAAAGCTACTAGAATTTCTACTTGAACATAGAAATTTATAAAAGTCAACATACAAAAGTAAATAAAATTTTCATTTAACTAGTAATGAACAATAAAAAAGTATAACTTAAAATATAACACCCCAAAATTAAATTCTTAAAGAAAAATAAGGTATGTGAAAGCCCTTACCTCTGAAATTCGTAAATTATTGGCGAGAAAATTAAAGAAATCCTAAATAAATGGAGAGACACCATATTCACTGATCATAAGAAACAATATTTTTAAGATGCCGATTCTCCTCAAGTTGTTCCATAGATTATAGGCAATCTAAATCAAAATCCCAGAAACCTTCTTTCTTTTGTAAAAAATTTCAAGCTTATTGTATACATGTTCAGAAACACAAAGGAAAGTACAGCAATATTGAATAGGAGGTACATATTTACAGGATTTCAGGATGTAATATCAAGGCTTATTACGAACTACAGTAATAAAGGCAGTGTGGTATAAGCACATGGATAATCACATAGCTCCATAGAATATAATAATGTCATCAAGTACATGACATAAATATAACCAATTCATCAATGGTGAAATAAATGTCCTTTAAAAGAATCAAATAAGATAATTTTTGGCTGCCAGGGACAGGAGGGAGGGGGAAGGGGTAATCATTGCTTCTGTGTATGGTGATGGAAAATTGGCATTGATTGTACATCCAAATAATGTAATTGATATTATTAAGCTGTACACCTGTAAAAGTTGAAATAGCAAATGTTGTGTGATGTATATTTTTACAACAACAAAAAGAGCAGATGCTGCTGCTGCTTATGTACAACCAAACACCACATGGGATTTGTTGCCTTGGTTTGAAGATTTAGGGTCATGGTTTCACGGAACATCCCAGGTAATTGGCCTAATATTATTTTAGTGCTTCTCTTCTATCACCTAATTTGTTGTGTAGCGCTTGGGGTCTTAAAAGCTTGCAAGCAGTCATCCGAAGGACAACAATTGGTCTATGGCCAGAGGAGGAAGAAGGAGAGTCAAAAAGAGGACCAGGAAACGGAATGTGTGGCTAATTAACCCCATGAACAACTGCCTCCTTTACCCTTTAACCAGAAGAACTGGATGGTGCCTTGCTACCATTACTGAATGTTTTGCTCAAAGACTCTGTAGAAGAATTCTAATAATAAGGCGGGGAGGGGTAGGTAGAAGAGAATTTCAAATTTTCGAGAAACACAGATTCTCTGGAGCCATTGAATCTGGATAAGCCCCCGAAACTATTGCCCTGACACCTTTTTTAAGCTAACCCTTAAACCAAAAATCTCTCCCTAAGTAGTTTTTAAACTAAACATTTGTTTAGCTTAATTAACAAAGATTGTCTGTCTTGAGTATTGTGCTCTTTTAAAGAACTATCTATATGGGATCAAATGATAACAGCAATTCAAAAAGTTAGAGAAAAAACTTAGGGGTAATAAGTTCATGTTAATGGTGAAGGAATAATTCGGAAAATAAGGATGAGAATGGTCGCACAACCTGAAGAAAATAATCAATGTCAGTGAATTGAACATGTAGAAATTACTGATTAGTGTTATGTTTTGCTGTACATTTTCAAAAAACATCAAAAAGAAAATTTTAATATAAAAAGTGCTAAAAAGTTTCATATAAGCATGAAAAATATAAACTTCGACCTTACTTTATAGGAGTAAGATTTATCAAATACCTAAATACAAGAACTAAATTACAAAATTTGTAGAAAGAAACTTGGAGAAAATCTTCTTAGATAGTCCAAAAAAAAAAAAAAGCACTAACTGTAGTAGAAAAAATAAATTGGACTTCATCATACAAAAAGACTTCCACTATTCAAAAAAATCATTAAGAAAAATAGCATCTCTTATGCTGGGATAAAATATTCACAATGTATATATCTAAAATACATTTTTCTGTCCAGACTTTATAAATAACTATTGTAACTCAGTTATAAAAAGGCAATTAGTCAAGATTAAAAAAGGCACATTATTTTGATAGATACCTCACAAAATTACATAAACAAATGTCAATAAATACATAACTGACGTTCAACATCAATATTCACAGTGATATGTAAATAAAACAATCACGAGATACACAGACATTAAAATTGCTAAATTTTAAACATAATTGGTTGCTGAGGATGCAGAACAATTAGAATTCTCATCTACTTCTTTGGAAATGTCAAATGGTAGAAGCTCTTTGAGAAACAACTTAGTAATACTAGAAAACAATTTGATAGTTTCTTATAAAGTTGTACATACCTTTCTCCTATTATCCAACAATTCCACCCCTAGGTATTTATTTATCCAAGAGAAATAAAAACACTTGTCTGCACAAATTTTTATTTGTGAACTTTCACAGCATCTTTACTCGAAACTGGAAATTACATAAAAAGTGGAAAACATCCCCTAAACTGAAAAAAGCCAAACTGTCCCTTAACAGGTGAATGAAAAAACATACTATACTTAGGACTATTTATTAGTCTGCTACAAAAGGACGCAAACTACTTTTAACCCTAAAAATCAAGGATTAATCTTAAAAGCATTACCCTGAATGGAAAAAAAAAAAGTTAAACCAAAAAGATCATATATTTAGGTAAGATCTTGGCTGCTAACCTAAAGGTTGGCCTTTTGAATGCACCAGTCCCTCCTTGGAAACCCTATCGGGTAGCTCTACTCTGTCCTATAGGGTCATTATGATTCGGAATCAACATGACCGCAACGGGTTTTGGTTTGGATGGTATGATTAAACACACATGAAATTCAAAAGCAAATCTAATTCTTAGCGACATAAACAGATGTTACTTGGACCCAGGGGTGGGAGTAAGGGAATGGATAAAATGACGGCAATTATGGTGATTACAACAGGTACAGACAAAAGGTTAATTAAAAAAAAAAAAAAAAAAAAAAACAAGATAGTAAGTGGCAAAGACTAATTTACATTAAATTCTTCGGGAGCTAGCCTATAGACTCAGAAAGACATGCAGAAGCCCAGAATATTTACTCCTGAAACAGGTAAGAAAAAAGCAAGTTTCTCTCTCTCTTTCTATTTAACTGTCCCTCTTTCACACACAGTTAATATGAATAATACTTGTATTATATATATTTAAAGTTTGTTAAAATAAAGTGTTTGGGAGAAACATTTAAAAATTATTAAATGTTCTTTTTTATAGTACAAATGTTCCAAAAACATTAAAAAAACAAAAAAATCCCAAGCCAAGGATTCATTGGTTTGACTTTTTTCTAAATTCGTAACAGATATTGTTTATATTGTCTATATTTTAATGTATTTAATTGTTCCATAATATTTTGTCTTACAAAAATAAAAATGTACATTGTTATTTTACTCCAGAGTACCTTTTATTATTGTAAAAGAGTTCCAGTAATATTTATGAAATGCTTAAATTATAATAAATTCAAAATTGCTTTCAAAACAAATCTCCGTATAAGCATGCCGTAAGTTTTATTTGAATTAACAAAATCATAAAGAATCCCACATTTTGGAGCTTATCTAGCAACTCCAAAGCTAAAGGGAAAAAAGGGAACTGATCCCTTTATTTCTCAGCAAATCATTGTTAGTCTGAATCTGCACCAGATTAAACGTCAAGATTTTACCCTTGCAATCTGTATATCATTCACATTTCACACCAAATCTTTTTTTCACATCAAATCTTCCTTGTCCATTGTCACTTTTTTCTTTGTTTTTCATAAATTAAAAAACATATCCTTTTCTGCCATTGTTTTAAAGTATTCTTCTAGCAAAACATTATCATCATCATCTAGAAGTCTAGAAACCCTTGGAAACCTTACGACACTGAAAATTCAAAATCTTTTGAATTGAAAATCTCAGCACATTATTCCGAGGGTGAAAAAAAAAAAAAGCATAGGCACAAGGACTCATGGCAGAAAACCTCAAAAGTCATAATCAACATATTTGTCTTGGGTTTTTATTGTTACAGTTGTTTAAGTGTTTCAGAAGGTGCCCTGCTATTGCTAGTGTATCTAGAGTGGGTCAGTATAAATGGAAACAGCTGTTTTCACATCATCATGTGGGTTGGATTAATGGTGAGCTGGAGATTAATGTAATTTCCTCCATAGCTATGCCCCCCCGGAACTCAAAAATATGTATTTTTCTAAATTCCAAGTAGTTAAAATTCTGTAAGGTGGAAGCATTTTCTCCCCTCCCCCCACATTGGAAAAGAATGCTATATGGTTGCAACCCACCATAGAACTATGTAAAATGATTTCCTAGCAAATAATAATGATAACAATAGCAATAGAAATAAAAAGTTACAACTTTGCTTATATTTTTGATACTTCCCTTATGAAATAGAGTTTAAAACAAACAGACTGGGAATCACAACCCCAACTGACACTATCAAGATGCTGAAGAGCTTAACTCCAGAATGACGTTCAATTGATTACAGAGGGTACTTGGTTTGCAGTGATGATGCTATATGCCTGTGATAGCCGTCCATAGAGCAGCACTTACTGCAGTCCCAGTGCTGGGCAGAGGACACTGGTCAGAGGAAGCGAAGTGCTTCGTGAGCTGGCTTTCTACGTTATCCAGAGAAACATGGATCGCAGGCTGATTCGTTCTCAATGGATCTAACCGACATTGCATTGAAGAAGAACAGCACCACAGCAGAGGAAAGGCAAAAGCGTCAGGAGGAAACCTGATTTCATCAGAACTGCAGTATCACGGAATGAGTTCCTGACTTGAAATTTTCAGTTTGCTCATATGCATTGCAAGGTGATTTAGACTCATTTGTTCGAGCCATGTTTGGATATTAAGTAATGTAAAATAAAAATAGAAATCACTTCATAATTCCCCTCAATTATTCCCCTTTCTGTCACTAAAGCCTGTTAGTATTAGTTTCTTAGGGCTGCTATAACAAAGTATCACACACTGCGTCCCTTACAATAACAGAAATTTATTCTCTCACAGTCTGGCAACGAGATACCCAGTCTGTAATTAGGTATTTACTTTTTCTGTGGGATGGAGAATCTGTTCCATGTCTCTTTGAGCTTCTGGTGACAGTTGGCAATCCTTGGTGTTTCTTGGTTTGTAGGTAAATCACTCCAATCTCTGCCTCCATCTTCCCACGATGTCCTCCCTATGTGTCTCCCTCTCCTGGAATTGACCGACTGAAAAATGGCTGCATTTTTCCTATGAATAGGTATATACAAAAAAGGCATTTTTTGTGTTTAATGTATGTGTGAAATATATAATTTATTTATATGTACACTACATCTGTATGCATTAGTATATATGATAAAATTTTATACAAGCACATTGTATTTTTGCAAAAATAGGAGAAAAATACACTTCAGTTTCACTATTCGCATGATTATCATTTATTAGTAAATATTGCCAAATATAATATATAATATTGTGTCTATCAAATTTTCATAAGAGAAGCAAAGCCATTTTTTAAAAGCCAGTATACAGAAAAATATATAGATATAAGCAAGAAATTTAGGTGTAAAAATGCTCATTGCATTTAATCAGTAATAGGGTAGTTGGAATTAACCTAAATTTCCATTGGTTGCAGGAATGCTAATATATTTAAACCACGGAATATTTATATAGATATTAAAAATCAGAGATGTTCATGTAAGAGATATGTGCATTTTCTTACACTGAGAAAGAAGGAATTAAGAAAGAGCATAATATTACTTGTGTTTAGTAGAAATATATGGTACAAGTTTTTGCTTCAACTAATTCACTTTGTTACATTTGATTTTTTTATAGGCCGCATGCATGATGTTTGCAAATCAAGTGGGATAGGAAAAAGATATAAACATTTAAATATATTCATTTAAATAAACATTAAAATATACATCTAAAATTTTCAGGTTTTTTAATAATACTTTATTAATTTTAATGCAATCATTTTAAGAATCCTAATTTCAGTAACAAGAAAATAAATTTATCTTAATAAAAACACTAGCAATTGAATTTATAATGAATGGAGGTACTTAAGTAAAATAAATAAGTACTGGTAAAAACACCACTAACCCACTGCCGTCGAGTCGTTTTCACTCACAGCGACCATACAGGACAGAGTAGAACTGCCCATAGAGTCTCCAAGGAGCACCTGGTGGATTTGAACTGCTGACCTTTTGGCTAGCAGCCATTGCACTTAACGCCTACGCCACCAGGTTTTCCACTACTACGGCTACTACTATGTTTATTCAGTTCTTGGTTCAAAGGAGACCATTATTCATCAGTTTACATAATTTATATCTTTCTTTTTTTTACTAGTTTATTTAAAAGAATCTTAAGAGCATAAAAGTAAGTAAATTAAGTCAGAAACATGATTGAATAAACACTAATCACTGGGTTTACACATATTTTACTGATGTACCAAATATTTTCAAATTTAACAAAGTCTTTTGAAAATAGAAGAGATGTATGTGATATGTAGAATATGTACCTTATGAGCCTTATAAGTAGAAGTATATTACTTGTACTTACCTTTCACTGTCACTTTTGAAAGCATGACAACAAAGAGAAAGCAAACATATTTGCAGTTAGATATTGATCTTCTTTCAAAGAATCAAATAATTTATATTTTTTCATCTGACTTAATGGACACCTGCCCTTGTTACCATGGTGATATGAATATGAACGTACAGTTTACATAGTTTGGAATCCAGGAAAATATCCATAGCTGCTCTCACAATCTAAACGGTTGTTGATTGTGTTTATAGATACTTTAGTTTCCAAAACAATATAATATTCACTCGTGTGACTCTATGGAAACCAACAAACTTGTAATTGGTGTTCAGCCCTTGTGTTAGCCAAACTCTGCTGGTTTCTCAATATAAATGCTAACGGAGGGAACATGGGAGCTCACCTCTCCCATGTTTCAAAGTTATACAATCTAGCTTCAATTTCCTTTGGCATCCCTAGAAGAAATCTTTCTATGAATAGAGTATTACATTATTATTTATGCCATACACAGCATATGACTTGATTTTCAGTGCCAAAATTACTTCTAAAAATTTATTAGAAGACGTTTTTTTTCTTTCTCCCTAATCTAATAGTGTTTCCATGAGAGGTTTCTGAAACAATTCTTTTAAAAAAGCTATACCAGGGACTTTAACAGATTTTATTTATTCTGAATTGCCTGACTGGATATTTTAAAACTAACTTTCCTGTCTTTTCTATGTTTAATGGTTCTGTTTAGTAAAATTTAGTCACACACAAAGTAGATATTGAAAATCTGAGAAAATGGGCTAAGAAAAATGGCATGCTAGTTTTTTCTGATATATCATCTCCTGATTTGCGTTATACATATACTTGCCAGATATCTAATAATTTAACTATAGTAAAATATTCCAAAATTTGTGAAGATTCTCACTGATTGTATGAATGTTGTTATTGCTAGTTGACACCAAGTCAAGTCTGACTCATGACGACCTTATACGCAATAGAAAAGTTTGCCTAGTCTTGCTCCACCCTCACAATTGCTGGCACATTTGAGTCCATCATTGTTGCTATGGTGACAATCCATATTACCAAGAGTCTTCCTTGCCCTCCTTTTGGCCCTCTACTTTGGGAAACATAATGCCCCCCTCCAGTGATTGATCTTTCCAGGTGATGTGTGTCTAAAGTAAGCAAGTTGTTTTGCTGTGATTCATAAGGTTTTCATTGACTAATTTTTGGAAGTAGATTTACTGTTCTTTCTTCCTAGTCTTTCTTAGTCTAGAAACTCAACTGAAAACTGTCCACCATGGGTGACTTTGCTGGTGTTTGAAATACCAGTGGCGTAGATTCAAGCATCGTAACAATAGGCAAGCCGCCACACTGTGACAAACTGACAGATGGGTGATGGCATTACATACATAATGACGTAAAGACATGATCAGTGTGAAAGAAGCTATATGGAGAACCCAGCCTTCATATAATATTTTCACATAGATAGGATCGACAGGATTTGTGCAACTGAAAAAGTAGAAAACATCAGCTATATTAAATGTGTTCAAATTAATAGGAGAAATTTTTCCTCTTTTCTCCTTTAATCAGCATTTAACAAATAAGTTAGAGAGGAGTACGAATTTCTTCCCAGGATGAAGCCACACAATTTACAACAGTAGGATTATATGAATTATGGGTAACGAGGCCCAAGATTTATAAATACAGAGGATATCCACTCTTTCCCAAACGAACTGTGAGAGATATACAATTCCAATTCAAATCAAAAAGGCAGTGGGATATTTTGCTGGAGGGGAGTCTAACGGCATGTAGACAAAGGCATAACAAAGCATTGGACTAACTGACAAATAGATCGTCAAGAAGCATCTCTCCATAATTTCTAGAAAAAATATAAAACCTCAAGATTACTGAAATATAAACCATTGTCTAAATTCTAAAGAAATTTCCAGTAACAATTCTGAAGATGGAAATGAACTGACGAAAGCAATTATTAGCTTACCTATTGCCTTGGTTATACTTCTTTTGGATGCTGGGTGGTACAAATGGTTTGCACTCAACTGCTAATCTAAAGGTTAGTGGTTCAAACACACCCAGTGGCTCTCAGAAAGAAAGGACTGGTGACCTGCTTCTATAGATTACAGCCAAGAAAACCCTATGGAATAATTCTACTCTGTAATACACAGGGTTGTCAAAGTCAAAATCGACTCGATTTATACTTCTTTTGCAGTACAAGAGAAGACAGTAAGATGATGTATCTCTTGCTCATTAGCTAGCCCCTAAGTCAGAAATTGCCGGTCTGTATCAGCCAAAAAAGCCAGGATGATGCATGGGGAGATTTATCTGCTTCCTACACCATTTGGTAAGCACAAATGGCAGCTTGCTATGAGAAAAATACAGTTTGATTCAGTTTTGTTGCCTTGTTGCACTGATAAATTCAAATCCAAGAGGTCCCATCAGATTTTCCAATGTGGTTATTCTCAGTCATGACTGTAGATTTCTCAATATCTGCTTTTATTTCCAACTAATTGTGACTTTTATATTTTGAAGCTATGCTATAAAATGCTTAGAAATTCAATATTTTTTAAAGGTATTTTTCTCTTGAAAAAAATGTGAAATATCTCTAAACCAAAAAACAACACCCATTGCCTTCAAGTCAATTCCGACTCATAGTGACTCTATAGGACAGAGTAGAATTGTCCCATAGGGTTTCCAAGGAGCAGCTGGCGGATTTGAACTGCTGACCTTTTGGTTAACAGCTGAGCTCTTAACCACTGTGCCACCAGTACTCTTAGTTATTTATCTCCTTCTAGAAATACAGGTCTACCCCTCTATTTATCTGTCTACCCTTAAAAAGATATTGTTCTATTCTTCAAAACAGGAAAATAAAGATATTAGAATGAGGTGAAAGGAAACTATCCCTTTGTGTTTTTATGATGTTTAATTCTGTGAATTTCCTACAATGTACAGAGAAAAATGGATATTATACTTTTTTTTTTTTAATAACACTACACGAAGAACTTCCAGGAATTGCTTTCAGGAAATTATTAGATAAAAACTGATTTTGTGGCCTAGAATCAATTTTGGTTCTAAAACTATCAAAATGTATTTTAGAATGTACATCTGAAATATATCAAATGCTCCAGTCTAAAAGGAAAGGAGTCACTACAAGTCTTTGTGTTAAGAAACCTATGAAGTATGTTTTCTGGTTGTGTTACTCATTTAGATTGTTTGAATGCTTCTACATATATAAAGTTCTCTTGTAGTGATGACAATTTTGAAAGCATGGTAACTGAAAAATACTGCATCTATATTTAATTCAGCAGGATTTAAGATATTTGTAGAAGGATGCTCACCTCACAGATTTAATACCTTAAAAAAAAAAAAAAGGAAATTCTATAGTTAATCATTCTATCATGGTCTATGAGAAAAAAACAATGTCCAGAGATTACTGGCTGACTCAGATTCAAATAGTGGTTTAAGAGGTAGAGTGGCGTAAAATTAAAAAAAAAAAAAAATTACTGCATGTTTTTCTTGCATAACCATACTCAAAATGTTACTAAAGAAATTATCATTTGTTATGAAAATTGAAAACAAAACCAGTTGCCCTCGAGTCAATTCCTGGCCAGTCCTTCTTTTGAGGCACTTCTGGCTTAATTCCACCCTCCAACCTTTTGGTTAGTAGTGGAGTGCTTAACCATTTCCATCAACTAGTGACTTCTTTTTTTTTTATGAAGGAAAACATTAAAACACTGTCATAGAAAGTTCCAAGTACTTGTGGTAAGATAGTCATCTACATAAGATCACAGCAAGATAAAATTATTCTAGAGTGACAATATTACCTTCTCAGGACACCTCCAGTGTTAGTTTATCTCGTTAAACCCAAAGAGCCATAAAGAGAACAATTCTAACTTGACACGAAAGAGTATGGTGCGTGCACACATACACACACAAAACAAAAATAAAAACCTTTACCAGTTAAAGCATGCCTTACGCAAGTGAAGAGAACTGTATATGCCAGACATAAGTGTTGCTGGATTTTTTCTGTTTCCAGGTTTCTGCATTATCATAACTCATGTGTGGTTTAAGAATCATGAGGAGGAACTCAGTTTATTTGAAGAAGAATATAAATAAATGTCAGACAATAAAACATACAAAGTTTAAGTTTTCTAACATTGAGATTTATTTCCGAAGCTTACCTAAAATTGGTTTTATCTTTCCCTGCTATTTTTAACATAGGTTGCAATCCTGAGGTAAATTAAGACTGTCTAAATAAGAAGGTATGCTCTCCAGTGTTTGAGATTTTTCCAGACCTTGATTGAAATTTGCAGCTCTTATGCTTGATTGACAATCAGAAGTTTGTGGCTGAGGAACAATGCAAGACTATGAGATCTGACTGCTCCCAGGGTATTGTCATTGATCAGACTTGTTCTCAGTTGGGCATGTAATTCTGCAAGGCATTCGGGGACATCTACTAGGTCAACTCATTTATCTGTTGTTATTGTAACACCAGTTCTGTTAAGAAATCCTGCATCTGTCTGTGTTTCATCAGTCAAGACATAATGAAACTTGCCAGACCATTGAGTGATGTTAAAAGTTCCCTAAAGTTAGAAAAACAATAAATAAGTTAAGGCTTATGAGTCAAGGAGTAATTGAAAAGCACTTTTCTTCTCTGAAAAATTCTACATCCCCAGGGAGTTGTATAATTTCTGAACGTAAGTTTAGTTTCCAGTCTTGTGAATTCTTTTGCATATTCGTTACCAAAATACATAGTTTTAACTAGTAAATTTAGGTGACTAGGAGCAAGAATGTCTTGTCACAAGCAAGAATGTTTTGTCACAATACCTTGAAATCTTTCACAGGTAGCATATGAAACTTCTATGAGCATAAGTTGAATATGTCATTTATATTTTAACAAATGAGAATTTATGTTGTAGCAGGGAAAAAAAAAAAAGAGGCCTGTTTAAATCTGCTGAGTGTTTGCAGAGGAAAAAAAGCATTCTCTAAACTAGGCTCCTATGTGGCAGGGAATAAATTACTTTATCTTCCTTTAACATCATAAGAGGAGAATGGAACCAAACAATCACCTTCTAGAACTAGGTCGTGTAGTGATTTTAGGATTCTGAAAGGTTTCGTTCTCACCATATACAGTCTCTGCTATGTTGCTATGACTACATTTGCCCCTTTTAGCTAGCTCGAATGGAGTCCTGGTGGTGCAGTGGTTAAACGGCCAACTGTTAACCAAAATTTGGCAGTTCCAATCCACATTGAGAAATTAGAGGGGAGTAGAGAGGTGGAAGAAACCCTGGTAGAAAAGTTGTTAAGATCTTTGCATGCTAACCAAAAGGCTGGCAGTTCAAATCCACCAGGCACTCCTTGGAAACTCTATGGGGCAGTTCTACTCTGTCCTATAGTGTCAGTATGAGTCAGAATCGACCTGATGGCAATTTTTTTTTTTTCTTTCTTGGTTTAAAGAGAAGGGGAAGCGCTGGTGGTGCATGGGTTAAGACGTGAGCTGCAAACCAAGAAGTCAGCCATTCGAATCTACCAGCTGCTTCTTGGAAACCCTATGGGGCAGTTCTATTTGGTCCTATAGGGTCACTGCAAGTTCAAATCAACCTCGGCTGCAATGGGTTTGGATTTTTTTTCTGTAACTAACACAAACTTCCTAGTTCTAGAGGGCTTTCTTCATGTCAAGGAGCCCTGGTGGCACAGTGATTAAGTGCTGGGCTGCTAACTGAAAGGTCAGTGGTTCGAACCCAAGTGCCACTGTATGAGAGAAAGATGTGACAGTCTGCATTAGTAATGATTACAGCCTTGGAAGCCTTATGGGGCAGTTCTACTCTGTCCTCTAAAGTCGCTATGAGTTGGAATTGACTCAATGGCAATGAGTTTCGTTTTGGGTTTTCTTCATCTAAAAAACTAAATGAAGTCACTGCAATGAAAGACAGTATTGAATAGGGATGTTTCTCATTGTGTAAGAGAGTTAGAGGTAATAGTTCTTTGATATTAGAGCACTCATCCTGGATTATTTTATTACATGAATGAGTTGATATCTTGGAATAAAAATAAAAACACCAACAGCATTTTAAAAGAATGGGAAACAGCAGTTACTGTGTTGGAGGACAAGAGAAGAAAAATTAGATGAGTTATGGTATTTGATTATAAAAGGCAAACACTGAGCACGTATATATATTTAGTGCCAGAGAAATGAAAAGTTAAACATAGGGAAGCTAAGAGTAAAATGTTCTCTACAGCTTTTTAATTCTCTTAAGGATAGTTCTGAAGCCAGGAATTTGAAATTTATAAGTATCACCGATTTCTGGTTCACCTTCCTAGTCAGACTTTTCTACCTAAGTTCTGGAAACCTCGGTGGCATAATGGTTAAGCGCTATGACCCCTAACCAAAAGGTCAGCAGTTCGAGTCTAACAGGCACTCCTTGGAAACTCTATGGGGCAGTTCTACTCCATCCTCTGGGGTTGCTACGAGTCAGAATCGACTAGATGGCAATGGGTTTGGGGTTTACCTACGTTCTATCATTTAACAAACTTCAAAAAATAGACAAACTTTCATATAAAGTCTATATAACCAGTATTTCCTAGCTTGTATCTTTGGAGACAAGCAAACATATTTTTGGCTTACTTGTTTCAGAAAATAAAGGACACTGTTTTGGGGTTAGAATGTTTACAAAAAACATGTTATTAATACTTATTTCTTTCACCATTTTGCTTTTTTTTTTTTTTAACTTTCGATGCACTTAATATTACAACCTCACTTATAAATCAGTCAAGCAGTATTTATTGACTGCTTACTCTTTGACTCTAAGCTTAATTATTCAGCTCCACATTCAATCATATCTAAAATTTATCATCACATCTAATATCCGATGTCTGAATTTGGACATGCTAGGCATATTTCTTGACATATTAACATTTTTTATCCCAAAAAGAGCACCACTAAAATTCTGATGTACTTGTAAATATATTAAAGTGTAATTTCAGAATTCCGTTTGTATTTTCTTCTTTTTTGTTTTCTGGTTGAAAAGTTTCTTGAAGTAATCTAGTTTTAGAATTTTTTTTTTTTTTTTTTTAATAATATGAAAGCTCATGTTCACGATAAGGGCACACCTCGGGAGACTATAAATTCCAAGTACCTATCTTAAGCTTGTATTGCATTGAATACGCATCCAACTAGACGGTTTAACATTTTTAAATTTAAACATGTGTGTGTTGTTATCCTTTGATTACCAATGATCCTAAGCAAAAGTATAAAGATTAACAGACATATGTCCCTATTTTTTTCTTCCATTTTCAATATACCAAAAACAGATTAAGGAAACTTTCTTTTCCGACCACGGTGGTGTAATAAACACTAGATGTAATGTTCCTGTGTATGCAATTAGAAAACTAGACAAATGACATGTAACGAGAGTTTTCAGATATTGGCCAACAGGCAGAGCACTTTGTGTTCCTTGAGAAAACAGACACAAACAAGGCGTGCCTGATGATCAGCCTGGCTTCCTACCTGGGGAAAACCTTAAGGAGTCTGGAGGCCTTGCTGAGTTAAGGCGACAGAGACTGTAGTTTGGGGAGGCTGATGCAGCCGGGAAGTGTGGAAGAGTTCATAAAGGAAGGGAAATACTTAGAGAAGAAGCTTCAAAAATTAAAAAAATTGAGTCTTCTTTAGTCTTTGCTGAGTACCAGGCCTCTCATGTATAGAAAGAAACTCAACAAGGCCAGACATGTAACGACAAGGAAGTTGTAAAGTGAACAGTTTCCAGAGTTGGCACAAGGGAGGCAGAAATCCAGTCTCCAACTAGGTGAAGCACACAGCCTTTTGTGGATGAGCAGACAGCCCTATGGGCATGCATTAGAGATCACAAAGGGGCCAAGTCTTAGTAGTAAGATGAAGGTACCCCTGAAATATATTCTGTTCTAGACTCTGGATAGAAAAGCTTAAAAATAGGCCACAGAGAGATTAAACTGATCCACAACTTGTTAGGTTCCTTCAAGTTGATTCCCACTCACAGTGATCCAGTGTGACAAAGAACCGCCCCATAGGGTTTTCTAGGCTATAATCTTTACAGGAGCAGATTGCCAGGTCCTTTTCCCCCAGAGCCTCTGGATGGGTTTGAACTACCGAACTACTGGTTAACAGCTAAGTGCTTAACCACCAGGGCTCCTTAGAAAGAACTGAGTTAAAGCCTAACACTCACAGAGGGAGACAACTAAATCCAAATGATCAACCTGTAACATTTACAATATTCATCATCAAATAAAAAATTACTATATTTGCAAAGCAGCAAGAAAACTTGACCTATAAATCAAGTCACAATACATTAAAAAAAAATTGAGTTTCCTGAATAAAACCATATAAAATTGAAAATCAATAAATGTATCTGTATAATTCATAAATATTTAAAAATTAAACAATGTTCCCCTTATAACTCATAAAATAGAAGAAAGTAAAAATATTTTTAACTGAAGAAAAATTATAACATATCAAAATCTGTAGAAGAGTCTAAAGCAGAGGTTATAGGTAAATTTATAATTTTAATTGCTTATATATATAAGAGTAAGTTCTAATATCAATTATCTAAGTTATTACCTTAAGAAGCTAAAAACGGAGAAAAATAAATTCAAATGGAAGAAAGGAAATAAATACGGTAACAGATTTTTTTGTGGGGTGGAAAATTTGGCAACTTGTTTTATTGAATTGCTGTTGTTAGGTGCCTTTGAGTGGGTTCTGACTCATAGCATAGTGACCCAGTGTACAACAGAATGAAACATTGCCCAGTCCTGCACCATCCTCACAGTTGCTGTTATGCTTGAGCCCATTGTTGCAGCCACTGTGTCAATCCATTTCGTTGAGGGTCTTCCTCATTTTCACTGACCCCTACTTTACCAAGCACGATGTCCTTCTCCAGGGCCTGATCCCTCCTGATAGCATGTCCAAAGTATGCAAGACATAGTCTCTCCATCCTTGCTTCTAAGGAGCATTCTGGCTGTAGTTATTCCAAAGTGCATTCATTCATTCTTCTGGAAGTCCATGGTATATTCAATATTCTTCACAAACACCGTAAATCAAAAGCATCAATTCTTTTTCAGTCTTCCTTATTCATTGTCCAGCATCTGTATACATATGAGGTAACTGAAAAAACCATGGCTTGGGTCAGGTGCACCTTAGCCTTCGAGGGGATATCTTTGCTTTTTAACACTTTAAAGAGGTCTTTTGTATCAAATTTGAAAATGCTGAATTGACAGATGCTGTGTTTTTTTTTAGTGTTCCTAATATTTTTAAAACATTTTTTAAAAAAGAAAACATCAGTAAAGTAACAAAGAATAAATATATATGTAGAAAATAAAAAGGAATTTTTATTTGATAAAAGTGATAGAAGTGATAAAAGTAGCATACTTAATAGTTCACATTAAAGATTCCAAATAAGGCAGGCTGACACAGTGTCACCACTTTTTAACAACACTGTACTAGATATACTAGCTATTACAATAATTCAAGACAAAATCAAAAAAAAAAAAACTATTCACAGATGGTGTGGATGCGTGTATATGAAATCATAAGGAAGCCAACAAAATGTTGCTTGAATAATAAGTTGATTGAGCAAAATTGTAGAATATTAGTTCAGTATATAAAAATTTTACTGTATATATACATACCAACATAAACATTGAAAATCAAAGATTTAAAATACCAGTTATAATAGATTAATAAAATGCAATAATTAAGTACAGCTTTGAAGAAAATATATATAAGATCTATACATTGAAAAGTTCATATATTGATAAGAGATATGGAGATAATGATTTACCATGTCCATGGAGAAAAATACTCAATGTTGTTAAGATTTCATTTTCCCCAAAATTATTCTATATGTTCAATGCAAGCCCAATAAATATCACAACAAACTTTTCTGTAGAAATTTATTTTTTGATTCTAAAATTTATATTAAAAAAAAATTACCAAGAACAGTTTAAATGATTTTGAAATGTTTAACTATGTTGGAGGACTTAATCTACCTGGTTTCAAGATGTGCAATTAAGCTACAGTAATCACAACAGTGGGTATTGGCATAAGGATAAACATATAGATAATAGAACCAGATAGAGTCTAGAAATAGATCCCACATCTATAATCAATTGACTTTTGAAAGAACTTCCCAAGATAATTCCAATGACAAAGGATAATGACAAATAATGTTGGGACAACAGCTACCCATGGGAGAAAAAAAACAAACAAATAACCTAAGTGTCACAACCAAACCCAGTCCCGTCCAGTCAATTCCGACTCATGGTGACCCTATAGGACAGAGTAGAACTGCCCCATAGAGTTTCCAAGGAGTGCCTGGTGGATTCGAACTGCCAACTCTTTGGTTAGCAGCCGTAGCACTTAACCACTGTGACACCAGGGTTTCCAAGTGTTACAACATACTATTAAAATGAAATTTACTCAAAATGGGTTATGTACCTAAACATAAAAGTCAAACATAAAAAAAAAAAGCTTTCTATAAGAGCTGTAACACTGGCCCATGCAGGGCAGAGGCCTGAATGTGCCCTGTGCGGTGGTTCCCTCAGAGGATCCTGTCACGGAGTTTTCCCACACCAGGGCAGAGCTGGATGCTTTTGGGCCAGAGGCTTTCCAGCAGAGCTAAAAGAGCTTTAACATTTGTTTATGCAGGTCAAGAGAGGTCTGGCCTGAGTGTGCTCCATGTAGGGGCTGCATGCCTCCCTCCAAGACAGCCTTGGCCTTGGTAGCATGGTGGCAAGAGAGCCCCACAGGCCCGGGTAGCATGGTGGGAACCAGTAGCAGAGGCCAGTGAGGCCCTGTGACAGAGCAGAATCCTCCAAAAAGCTTGGTGGTAGTCAGGCGCAACAGTGACATGAAAACACCACCTAACTGGAAACACAGCACACTTGTTCAGCAATATAGAACGGGCATGGGTAATTTTGAAAAGGGTAAGAGGCTCTCCTTTAGGAATATGTTGTTATTATTTAATGTTATTATTTAATGTGGTGCATGGGTTAAGACGTGAGCTAAATATAAATAATAATTTTTATAAATATTTCTATAAATAATAATAATGGTTTTCACTTTGCCAGCACTGTGTAAGTGTCTCACCTGTCTGAACTGATCACAGATGACCATAGCATCCATAGAGTGACTAATGCCAGTGGTCTTATGTGCCTCATTTCTAGCAGTCTTATGTCTGCCTGGAAGTTTGAGACAGAGCCTGTGTGTGTGTGCAATGCACATAGGCAGGGCATACAGTTCTAATGGTTTAGCCAGCAGAGTGTGATCAAGGTCGAAATATGGCATTTTGAAAGCATAAGGGCAACCCCCCCCCACTTAAAATAGTCTTGTTCTAAGAGTTGGTGAGTCGTTGCAACAATTGTCAGGCCTAAGTGAATAGCTGGGGCCATCTTGTCTAGAGTGGGGAAGTTGTATGTACTTCCTAACTTGTAGCTGGAGTGGGGGGAGACGGCACAGACTCCCAAGCTCGTACCCAGAATAGGGGGAGATCATTCAGCCTCCTTTGCTTGGAGCTCTCACCCACTGACCTAGCCCAGGGTAAGAGAAAGAGTTATGTGTAGCAGCTGAGGTCAGAAAAAAGCAAAACGTAATGCAGTGACTCCTGTTAATCATGGGGTTATAGAGGAAAAAAAAGATAAACGGGCAAGGGATTCTGAACAGATAACTGCATGTGGCTGGGTTAAACAAAGCCTGAAGCCCAGGGAGCTATAAGAAAGGAGGAAATGTGTGGGAGAGGTGCCTGAGACAAGGCCACTATGCTAAGGAGAGTAGGGGTGGGAAGAGTGGAAGGGGTGGGGGGGCAGAGGGGGTGGGGGTGTGGGTGACCAGAAGTTTGGATAGAAACTCAGACTTTTAATCTGACTTAGCTTAAAAGTTTAGGAAAAACAGTTTTTGAATATATTTTAGGAAAACATACTGTGGAAAATATTTTGTTTGCTCATACTGTATATAAATGCAAGTCTGTCTTTGAAGCTACTTTTTGATTGGATGTACTAAATAGGATCCATCCCAACACCCACAGGTGGCTATTTGGATACAATAGCCCTGTGTGGTGAGTAGACTGGGGAGGGGAGGGGGCAGGCAGGTGGGGGGGCTTGTGTGGAAGTAAACTCCACCCAGTCGAAGTTGAAAAGAAAATTTCTTTGAAAGACCTGCAGACTGGCTAAGAAAGTTATCTGCAAAGAAAAAAAAAAAAAATGTTTTGCTTTTTGAGCTAAAAGCAAGCAGTTTGCCCTTTTAAATTTCTGCTGGGGTCAGTGTCTTAGTTATGGAGTCAGGTTAAAAGGGTACTGAAAATGTGCTTGTGGAGAACAAAACCCAAAAAAACCAAACCTGTTGCCATCGAGTCAATCCCAACTCATAGGGACTCTATAAGACAGAGTAAAACTGCCCCACAGGGTTTCCAAGGAGTGCCTGGTACCTTTGAACTGCTAACCTTAGCAGTCATATCTCTTAACCACTCTGCCACCAGAAATGAGGGGTGCATCTGAGGCAGGAATGTCAGTGCCTCATGAGGAATGGAGCCTGACATAGTCCTTTTGCACCCTCTGAAGAATGAAAAACCAACAAAAACTGCTGAAAGTTGACAAAAGAGAGAGACTGCAAAAGACTATGTGGGCACGTTCCCTTGGGTGGAAGGCTCTGTGCACACCCAACAAGTCAGACTGATGTTAGTAGCTTTGAACTTGACTTTGTTGATGAAGGTGTGCAGAGTTCTGGGAGAGAGAGCCAAAGATTAGACAGGCCCATAAAACAAACAATACCTGTAGCTCAACCATGTATACAAAACTAAATGGGCAAATCAGCCCAGAGGCAAGGACAAGAAGGCAGAGGGGACAGGGAAGCTGCATGAATGGAAATGGGGAACCCAAGGTCGAGAATAGGAGAGTGTTGACACATCACAGGATTGGCAACCAATGTCACAAAAAAAATGTGTATTAATTGTTTAACGAGAAATTAATTTTCTCTGTAAACCTTCACCTAAAGCACACACACACACACACACACGCAAAGAAATACATCAGTCACATAAGGACAAATAAATAAAGAGATGTGTGTGGAGACCAAGTTGACAAGGGGTAGACTGTCATGGGTAATTTTAATTTGTCAACTTGGCTAGGCTATGGTGCTCAGATATTTGGTGAAACATTAGTTTAGATGTTGTTATGAAGTACTTGTTGTTGTCAGGTGTTATCAAGTCAATTTTGGAGGGATAGTGACCCCCTCTGAGAGAGTAGAACTGCCATATAGGGTTTTCTGAGCTGGAATCTTTACAGAAGTAGATCACAAGTTCTTTCTTCCCCTGAGCCATTGGGTGGACTTGAACTGCCAACTTTTTGGTTAGTACCGAGTGCTTAGTTTTTGCCCCACAGAGCTCCTTATGAAGTATGTACATGTGGTTAAATCAATTCACCTTAAGTAAAGCAGATTATTTTTTATTTTTTTTTTTTTTAAGCAGATTATTTTAGTGTGAATGGGCTTTATTCAGTTAGTTGAAGACCTTAAGAGCAAACAGATTTCCCCAGGGAGGATTCTACCTCCAGACTATAAATAAACATCTTGACAGAATTCTCTATCTCCCATAATGTCCTACCTGTTGTTACCACCCAGGGCACGGAAGTACTCCGGATTCAGTGGGTCGTTGTCTTTCTCTTCTAAGAATACACAGAGGAGACAAATTTGGATTCAGCTCTAGCAGGTTTATTTTACTTGTGACAAGTAAAAGGAGTCAGTGCTGGGGTCCTGCCTCTTCAAAATACTGACTCAGAAAGGGAAGCAAGGATACGGCTTATATGGGTCCTTTGGCGACAATAGAGTAATGAGTATTTAGTGGATTTTTTTCAAGGGGCAGGTTCTTTTCAGAATGTCAATGCATACTAATTAGGTTGCTCGTGCAACTGAAATCCAAGATGGAACCCCGCTGATATTCAAGAAAGGGTCCTCTCGACAGCCCTTGGCATCACTTGTTATGGGATATAGCACAGGCACACTGACCTTTGGCACTACATCACCCTCTTCGGCGGGCTAAGGAAGGCCAAACAGTGGTCACACTTTGCACATGTGGAGCCTGTAAAGGGGAACGGGGCTAGAAAAACACTAAGACCAAAACCAAACCAAACCCATTGCCATCAAGTCAATTCCAACTCATAGCGACCCTATTGGACAGAGTAGAGCTGCCTGATAGAGCTTCCAAAGAGCACAGGGTGGATTCAAACTGCCGACTTTTTAGTTGGCAGCCATAGCTCTTAACCACTACACCACCAGGGTTTCCAAACACTAAAAAGGAGGTAGTAATTCACAGGTTGTTTTAACTTTATTTCATCTTGACAGGATGTGGTTCCCGTTTACCCAACTTTTAGATGGTAATCTTTCAACAGCTCTTTTGTTCCACCAGCACAGTTAACCTTATCCATCTCTCTATGAATTTTGGGACAGCAGACTACCTGAATTTCCAACCCTTTGCCTAACCTACTAACCTATGGATTTTGAACTTGTCAATCTCCCACAGTTGCATGAACCAATTCCTCTACATGAATCTCTCCCATCTCTTTATACACACATACATGCACACACACGCCTATTTTGATTATGCTGATTCTGGTTCTGTCTCTCTAGAAAACCTTGACTAAGATACATTTGAAGTCAAGGTATTGTCAGAGTCACCCAGAGAAAGTAGATGGCGATGCTGACCTCCTATATCAGTAGAGCATGAAATTATTTGTACTGCAGAGTTTTTTCATAATTCATATTGCCCCTCAAACAAGAGCATACATAAACATGACTGCAATAAAGTGTTCGAGCAGGACATTTATCTTTGCTTTAGGAGCACATATCAAGAGTATGAAGAGAAGCTGTCTTAGGAATTATCTACACTAAACAATGCAACACAATTTTTATGGTTAATATGCTATCGTAATCACAGATCATAAAACACAACCATGCTTATCAGTAGAGTTATGGATACCTTTCTAAAACCTTGAGACATAAATAGCATATGTCATATCATCCCTTAAAAAAAATTGCATTTTATCAGTCAAAGATTTTAAAATATTTAACTATTTACTCAAAACTGCATGGCATTTAAAAAATTATAAAATCATTTTATATGTATGTAACATTTATTACTCTGCTGTTTGAATAGGATTTCTGGTTTGGCCATCATTACACTTCAAGGAAGGAGGAAAAAACAGAAAATCAGAATACAGATTTTACTTGAAATCTAATGGTCCTTCTCTGAAGCTTCCCTAAAGCAGTGCATGGTCAACACATACGACCCTTACGGGCCTGGTCCAAAGTAATCAGGTACGATACAGACTGCACTCTGTCCTTTTTTGTGAAGCCAGGTGGACTGTTGTTAAAGAAAAAAGAATTAAAAAGTGAACTTTAATGATATTTATAATAGAAGAGTAAGGTCCAGCACACCAAGTTCTGTCCCCAGCAAAGCCTGTGACTGAAGAGCAGACCTTGTTCTACAAATGTGTCAGAAGCACTGGATAGATTTTCAGGGGATTCGTATACTCTACAATTTTTACATATATACCCTAACCATCTTCCAAAAGAAGCAGTGGTAAAAATTCCATCATATCTCATTAAAGATTCAAGACATTATAAACATTTTTACCTTTTGGACAATCCGTTGAACATGGTGTTTTCTTTAACCTCCATTTTTTGTAGGAAGTCATACACCACATCTTCTTTACCAAACAATGTGTATCTGCTATTATCAAATATATTGACATAATGACCAAATAAAAACTAAATCCTGTTTCACTACCTATTCCCTTCCCATCACAGATAGAGTTATCTTAGAAAACTGGTTCCCTTTCTTAGGCTTACCAGCTTTTAGCTACATACTAGCTAGAAACAGTTGTCTCATTTACTCTAGTGCCTAAGAAAAAGATTTTGGGTATTTCAGCATCAAATTTGGAATAGAAATACATTTTAACCAGTACATTCTCTGAGACTGATGTCTTTATTCTTTATTAGCACCTAGAAAAGGCATTTACTTCCATTAGTCTCTAAACTGGTTGGCCAGACTTAACTCAAATTCTAAAGCTGTTCTTTCTAATTCCTTCTTTATTTGATTTTTTTTCCCTTTCAAGTGATTGTTATTAAAAAAAAAAAAGAAGAAGAAGAAGAATGTTTAAAATATATTTCATCTGTTATATCAGTTTCTTCATTTTTTTCAATTTAGCTGAAGGTTGAACCTCAGGAGTGATTTCAGTACTGAGTTTAAAGGGTACCCAGGGGCCATACTCTCAGGGTTTCTCCAGTCTCTGTCAGACTAGTAAGTCTGGTCTTTTGTGTGTGTGTGTGTGTGTGTGTGTGTGTGTGAGCTTGAATTTTGTTCTACTTTTTTCTCCAGCTTTGTCTGGGACGCTCTATTGTGATCTCTGTCAAAGTAGTCGGTGGTGGTAGTCCAGCACACCTAGTTGTGCTGTACTCAGTCTGGTGGAAGCTGTGGTACTTGGGTCCATTAGTCCTTTGGACTAATATTTCCCCTGTGTCTTTTGGTTTTCTTCATTCTCCCTTGGTCCAGAGCGGGTGGGACCAGTAGAGTGTCTTGGATGGCTGCTCACAAGCTTTTAAACCCCTACTCACCAAAGTAGGACATAAAACATTTTTTTTTTTTGGTAAACTCTGTTATGCTAATTGAGAGAGATGTCCCCCAAGACCATGATCTCCAGCCTTTAGCCCAGTAACTTGATCCTTCAGAGAGTTTAGATGTGTCTATGAAGCTTCTATGGCTTTGCCTTGGTTAAGTTGTGCTGACTTCCCCAGCATTGTGTACTGTCTTATCCTTCACAAAAATTACTACTTATGTATTGTATAGTTAGTGTTTTTCCCTCCCTCTTCTTCTTGTTATCATCAAAGATCATTTCCTTCTGTCTACATGCATCTCTTTAAACCATACTCAATCTCTAAATAAAACAGTAGCAAAGTCATACATCCAACTAACATGATACAACTATCCTGCCTGTAACAGAAAACACACTAACACTTTCCCAGGGAGGATGCTAAGCTGTTGGATGATGTTCACTCTTCTCCTTGCTATCCTGTAACTTAAATAATTATGATATAAAGTTAATATATCTTATGTGATATGATAAATGATGGGATAAAATAGAGAAGAAAACAAAGATATTTCCTAAGATATAGATAGATAGTTAGATAGATGCACACAAACACCTTCATAATAAAATAAGGAAGAAATACAATAATTACAATCCCCATTCTGCAACTGGTCACATGTAGCTGGTATTCATAGCTACCTTACTCTCCTACCCATTCCATATTTTCTTTGCCTTCAGCAAGAACCTCACGTGATCACAATTCTTTGCCTGTTCTGGTGACCCAATCCTTCATTTCTGAATAGTTTGGGTCATTAGTGCCCCGCTGGAGTTGGGTTGTTTTACATTTCCATTGACTTTAATCACAGGGCAAGGTAATACTAAAAGATGCCCTAAGGAATATCCAGTATTACAGACATACTATATTTTACCTCCATTGTGTAATAATTGGTAATAACCAAAACCAAACCAAACCCACTGCTGTCACGTTGATTCCAACTCATAGCGACCCTATAGCCAGGGACAATTATACCAGCGTATAGGAATTCCCTTCTTTGCCTGCTGATTCAGAGGATGAAGAGCCCAAAACGGTTGATGGCCATCTTAGCATCTAGCTCAGTGGAATTATTGTTGTTCTTGGACATACTCAAAACTAGTAGCTTCCACTTCATTTTTCTTTCTGTAATAGCCCTCATTCTACCGAGAACCAGTGTCTTAGTTATCTAGTGCTGCTATAACAGAAATACTGCAAGTGGATGGCTTTAACAAGGAGTAATTTATTTCTTCACTGTAAAGTAAGCTAGAAGTCCAAATTCAGGGCTTCAGCTCCAGGGGAAGGCTTTCTCTCTCTGTCGGCCTTCTCATCAATCTTCCCCCAGACTAGGAACTTCTCTGTGCAGGGACCTCGGGCCCAAAGGATGCACTCTGCTCCTGGCACTGCTTTCTTGGTGATTTGAGGTCTCCCTCTCTGCTTGCTTCCCTTTCCTTTTCTTTCTTGTAAGATAAAAGGTGGTGCAGGCCACACTCCAGGGAAACTACCTTTATATTGGACCAGGAATGTGACTTTAGTAAGGATGTTACAATCATCACCCTAATCCTCTTTAACATAAAATTACAATGACAACATGAAGGACAACCACACAATACTGGGAATCATGGCCTAACCAAGTTGATACATTTGGGGAGGGACACAATTCAAACCATGAGAACCAGTGAGATTTTCTTAGTTGCCAGATGTGTCCGCATTCTGGAACTGGGGAAGTAGCCATAGAATGGGTCGGTGACCCACTAGATCCACTGTGAGATAGACCTGAGGCAAAGCTCCATTGATAACTGACCTCCATACACCCCTACTTTGGTTGGTGGGCCTCTGTGATGTAGTAGGTCTCCTGGGTTTAGTGTCAGTTCAGAGCCAGTGTTCAGTAATGCCCCAAAAGTTAAATTATTTCCTTTACTCTAAAGCACAGTCACCTTGGTAAAACATCATAGGTTTCTTCATGGAAGGCTGGGAGAAGATTTAACAGTATAAATTTTGTTAATGGACTGTGATCTGTCCTCAAGAGTACCTAGCCTCCCCTTCTTTCAAGGGGTTGTGAGTCTTTAAACTGGCTCAAGCCTGTGAATTGATTGAGTGGTCATGACTCCATACTTTGGTGATTCACATTAGACTTACGTTCACTTGATCAAGAACTCTTCTACTTATATAGATCAACTGAGAACGTGGTAAATTTCCCATCTATTTTACTCCTAGAGACACCATATTCAATTATACATTACCATGGGTCCAGGCTAATCAGATGATTTTGATTATTGCTTTTGCTCTGCTGTCCATTAAATAATCATGCCCACCTTTTCCTTGGCAATTAAGTGCTACAACTTGGCCCCTGCCACCCTGGGATCTAGTCATTCTCCTTGCATTTAGGTTTCCCAATTCAGTAGCAGCAATTTCCACTGTAATATCTGACCTAAAGAGGAGAGTGGTAACAGGGCTCTTCAAGGATTCTGGGGCTCCTCTTACAAATAAATTCCTCACAGTGGTGGTTAAAGATGTTTCCTTGAACATTCTCATGTTGGGTGGATAGATTTGTCATGAAAAATCCACTCTAACGTTTTAATCTTCCTAAACTTTGGGATTATGCTATCATGTATAATGACATCAAGCATATCATACACGAAGAAAGTAAGAGGTCATTAAAAAGATAGGAAAGAAAGAAAAGACTAAAAGGGATGTCAGAAGAGACTCTGAAACTTGCTCTTGAACATCAAGTACCTAAAGCAAATGGAAGAAATGATGAAGTAAAAGATATGAGCAGAAGATTTCAAAGGGTGGCTCGAGAAGATATAGTATTGTAATGACGTATGCAGGGCCTGGAGTTAGAAAACCAAAAGAGAAGAAAATGCTCCACATTTTTCAAGCTAAAAGAAAAAAAGAACTGAAGAAAAAATTCAAGCCTCGTGTTGCAATATTGAAGGATTCCATAGGCAAAATACTGAACGAGGCAGGAAGCATCAAAAGACAATGGAAGGAATACACAGTCTGGGTGGGTACCAAAAAGAATTGGTTGATGTTCAATCGTTTCAGAGGTAGCATACTATCAGGAACCGATGGTTCTGAAGGAAGAAGTCCAAGTTGCCCTGATGGCATTGGTGAAAACAAGACTCCAGAAATTGATGGAATACCAGTTGAAAGGTTTCAACAAATGGTTGTAGCTCTGGAAGTGCTTACTCATCTATGCCAAGAAATTTGGAAGACAGCTACCTGACCAGTTGACTGGAAGAGATCCATATTTACGTCTATTCCCAAGAAAGATGATGCAACCAAATGTGGAAATTATCAAACAATATTATTATCACATGCAAGTAAAATTGTGCTGAAGATCATTCAAAAGTGGTTGCTGCAGTACATCAACTGGGAACTGCCAGAAATTCAAGCCAGATTCAGAAGAGACATGGAACTAGGGGTATCATTGCTGATGTCAGATAGTTCACGGCTGAAAGCAGAAAATACCAGAAAGACGTTTAAAAAACCTGTTTACCTGTGTTTTATTGACTATGCAAAGGCATTCGACTGTGTGGATCCTGACAAATTATGGCTAACATTAAAAAGAGTGGGGATTCCAGAACACCTAATTGTGCTCATGAGGAAACTGTACATAGGTCAAGAGGCAGTCACTCGAACAGAACAAGAAGATACTGCGTGGTTTAAAATCAGGAAAGGTGTGCATCAGGGTTCTATCATTTCACCATATTTATTCAGTCTGTATGCTGAGCAAATAATCTGAGAAGATGGACTATATAAAGAAGAAACAGGCATCAGGATTGGAGAAAGACTCATTACCAACTGGCATTATGCTGATGATACAACCGTACTTGTTTAAAGAGAAGAATACTTGAAGCACTTACTGATGAAGATCAAAGACTACAGCTTTCAGTATGGATTACACGTCAATATAAAGAAAACAGAAATCCTCACAGCTAGGTCAATAAGCAACATCATGATAAATGGGGAAAAGATTGAAGCTGTCAAGGATTTCATTTTACTTGGATCCACTGTTAGCATCCATGGAAGCAGTAGTCAAGAAATCAAAAGACACAGCATGTTGGAGAAATGTGCTGCAAAAGACCTCTTTCAAATGTTAAAACAAAGATGTCACTTTTAGGACTAAGGTGTGCCTGACCTAAGCCATGGTGTTTTCAATTGCCTCATATGCATTTGAAAGCTGGACAATGAATAAGTAAGATCAAAAGAGAATTGACACCTTTCATATTGATGAAGAATATTGAATATACTATGAACAACCTAAAGAACGAACATATTTGTCTAGGAAGAAGTATAGTCAGAATGCTCCTTAGAAGGGAGGATGATGAGACTTTGTCTCAGGTATTTTGGACACGTTATCAGTAGAGGCCAGTCCCTATAAAAGAACATCATGCTTCGTAAAGTGGAGGGTCAGTGAAAAAGAGGAAGACCCTCAAAGAAATGAATTGACACAGAGGCTGCAACAATGTGCTCAAATGGAACAACGATCATGAGGATGGTTCAGGACAGGGCAGTGTTTTGTTCTGTTGTACACAGGATCACTATAAGTCAGAAATGACTCAACGGCACTTAACAACAATAACAAGAAGCCTTTGGATCACTGTTTCTACAGTACCCAAGGTAGTTTTGGCATTCAACTTCATTTAGTATGGGCCACCTTTTGGTCCATGTTTCAGCCAATGAACCAAAAATCTATTAGAACTTTTGCCATTTCCTGGAGCTGAAACAATAAATGCAAAATATTTCTTAGTGGGCTCATATTAATAAATTTGGCCATGTCAAACTCTGTATTGCTTCCACTGTTATCTCAAACTCTTAATACCCATTTCCACACATATTCGCCAGATTTCTGTCTGTATATATAAGAAAAATCATGTAGTTTTTTTGGAGTGTAGTGCATCTCCTCATGGGTCACATTTTGTACCTTGCCTTTGATTGTCTTCTTGGATTTGAGTCCAGTTATAAGCCTAGAAGCAGAGGCAGGATGCCAGAGTGTGGTTCCTGAGAATAATCAGCAGCGTCTTTCAAGGGAAGTGCCTCAGGGGAGGTCATTACATGTTCCTCAGAAAAAGCTGGATTCATCTCATCAGACAAAATGGAAATAACCATCACGTGGCTCAACTGCCACAATGAAACTGTTTTCCTGTGATAAATGTATGCTTACTATAAGATATTTAATTTTATCTATATTTCCTAAGCAAATTGCCATAACGTTGCATAATTATAAATTTAAGTTTTAACATTATACAGATTAAAAAGTTTAGAATAATTAAATTTTGTTTTATCATTCTACATATGGAATTACTATTATTTGTGTTATGTTTTTCCTCTTTTTCACTTTCCCTTTTCCCCTCCTTTCCATCAGGTACTTTTTCCTCCCGCACCTGGGCTTTTGTCATAGGAAGACAAGACATATAAGTCAACTCACATCAGTCATTAATGACTGTATCACTGTATTGATTTTTCTGATGTCTCTTTCCTGTGTTGTCACTTTGATTGTGTGTAGATGTCCATTTATGTTTTGCCAAAGTAATGTAAATTGAGAATTTCTCTGTTTTAGTCACTTTTCAACATTTACTTTCTCTTAAGTTATATTCACCTCACATTTATGGGTTAAGAGATTTCTATGTATTTACATTTGTGTATATTCTATGGCTGTTAATTGATTATGTTTCAAGACAAATTAACTCCTCTGTTATAGTTCACAGTTATTCTCATTCTAGAATGACTTCAGTTCAAATTTCTGATATTGGTACTGTTTTACCTAAAGAATTACAAGTAATATATATATAAAATATTATATATTATATGCATAATGCATATATTACTTGTAATATATTACCAACAACAAAAACATAATCTATTTGAGCATTGGTGGTTCAGTGGCTAAAGCACTCAGCTGCTGACCAAAAGGTTGGTTGTTCAAACCCATCAGCCACTCTATGGGAGAAAGATGTGGCATCTGCTTCTGTAAAGATTTATGGCCCTGGAAACCATGTGGGGCAGTTCTACTTTGTCCTACAGGGTTACTATGAGCTGTAATCGACTCAGTGGCAATGGGTTTGGTTTGTGTGGTTAAATATATATATATATGTATGTATCTATGTATGTATGTATATAATCAAATGAATATATAATAAAAATATAAATAGATTAGATAAAAATATACAGAGGACCTCCACATATGTACTGTTTAGCAAAAGAAATAAAACATACCAGCAGTGCCAGGGTATGTCGTGGAATGAGTTGTGTCCCCCAAAAATGTCTGTCAGCTTGGCTAAGTCATGATTTCCAGTGTTGTAAAAAAAAAATTTTTTTTTTTTATGATGATCCACCATTTTTTCATCTGATGTGATGTCCCTATGTGTTGTAATCTTATTTCCATGATGTTAATGAGATGGGTTAGCAGCAGTTTTGTTGATGAGATCTACAAGATTAGATTGTGTCTTAAGCCAACCTCTTGAAATATAAAGGACAGAATCGAGCAGAGAGACAGGGCCACCTTATACCACCAAAAAAGCAGTACCAGGAGAAGAGTGTGTACTTTGGATCCGAGGTTCCTGAGCTGAGAAGCTCCTAGGTCAGGGGAAGATTGATGACAAGGACTTTCTTCCAGAGCCAAAGAAAGAGAAAGACTTCCCCTGGAGCTGACGTCTTGAATCTGGACTTCCAGCCTCCTCCACTGTGCAAGAATAAACTTCTGTTTGTCAAAGCCATCCACTTGCGGTATTTCTGTTATAGCAGCACTAGGTAACTGAGACAGAGTACCTTGTTTTTCTCCACCATATAGACCCATTCCTTGTATCCAAACCATCTTCAAATTTGTGTTTATTAGTTTTTTGCTTATTACCTATAATTAACATCCATTATGTATTATGTAGTCTTGCATGTGTTTGTAATTTAGACACAAAAAATTATAATGTATACATTTTGCAATTTCCTCCTTCACTCAAAATTATGCTTCTGAAAATCTGTCACTTCAATGTACGCAGTTCTAGTCCACTTACTTTTTACAACTATTTAATATTTCATTGTATGAGTATTTCAATATTCATTTTTGTATTCTTCGTTGACAGGCTTTTGAGTTGTTCCAGTATTTTTGTATTACAAAATGTTTCTATGAACGATTTTAGCCATTTCTTTCACAATCTCTCTCCGCCTTCCTCCTCCCCAGGTGGTGTGCAGTTAACATCAACCACTACTAAACAAAATGTTGGAGGTTCCAGCCTACCAAGAGATACCTTGGCAGAAAGGTCTGGCAATCTACTGCTGAAAAATCAGACATTGAAAACCCTATGGAGCACAGTTACACTGTGACACACATGGGGTCACCATGTGTCAGTGCTGATGACAACTAGTTGAAGATACACACACAAACACACACAAAATTTCTCTAAGGGCACTGAGAGTGTGGCTTCAATTTTACCAGGTGACTTTAGATCATTTTTCAAATTGATTGAATCCACCACACTGCCACCATAAAGGCTAATATGTATCTTCACTAACAGTATTGTCAAACACTTTTATTTTCAACTGTCAGGTAGGATTAAGATCATATATCTTCACGGTTTCAATTTATATTTCCCTCTTAGCTGAGTAAAATTAATTTTACTTTCAGTATATCTAAAAGCAACTGTTTTAATAACTACTACATTAAGGACATATTTCATTTTAGTAACAAGATAGCCCATGTTTCAAAATGAAGAACAAAAGAATATCATTTCTGGTTTATTTCTATTAATAAAAAATAAATATACCATCTTCTTTGATAAATTCGAATTAAATACCTTAATGATAAATTAAACATAAGTTGAAAATCGGATTCATATTTTTAATTTTTATTTTATTGTAAAATACAGAGAACAATAAAATAAACACTAACTTTAATTAAGAGAAATCCAAGTTTACATGTTTTTTTTTTTTTTTTTTACAAGTAAAGTTGAATCCAAAGGAAGTAAACATTTTTATGTATTCCTTTGAAAAGCTCACTAGAAATTAATAAATAACATTGTAGGAAGAGTCAAGTTACCATTATTTTCTATTAGAAAAATTTTACAGTCCCTTTTTTTTTTGTTATCTTTTAATATAAATTTTCTTCTTTCATTTACCTTTAAAAAATATCTTGCAGGTTCATGCCTTTAAAACAAAGGCATTAATAAAACCCAAAACCCAACCCCACTGCCGTCGAGTGGATTCCGACTCACAGCGACCCTATAGGACAGAGTAGAACTGCCCCCTTGATTTTCCAAGAAGCGCCTGGTGGATTCGAACTGTGGATCTTTTGGTTAACTGCCGTAGCACTAAACACTAAGCGAAACTTAATAGAATAGAAACTCTATTTAAAGTTTCGCTTAGTGTTTTAATAGGTAAATTTTACTCTTCCCATTATAAATTAATGAAATGTATATTAAAACATGTAAATGGAATAGGAGCATAACTGAAAATGCAACGACCTTGAAAACTTTGAAAAGACTTAGTCTTTACAAATGAAATTGAAAAATTCGCAAATGTTAATACACCCAGAAGTATCACATCACGTTTGGTAAGTCAAGAAACGTCTATATCCAGGTATAGTATTACCAGTAAGTAAGCTACGAAGTAATCTGAATAAGTAGAATCTTGCACTTTTATAAATTAATTATTTCATGATACATGAACAATAAGAATAATTTAAAATACTGTTTTAAATTTTTGTTAGTTATCTATACTGCATATCCAAATTACCTCAAAATTCAGTGAGTTAAAAAAACCATTATCATTTATTGATTTGCAGTTCCTATTAGTCAAGAGGAGCCCTGGTAGCTCAGTGGTTAAGAGCTCGGGCTGCTAACCAAAAGGTCAGCAGTTCCAATCCACCAGCCATTCCTTGGAAACCCTATAAGGCAGTTTTTCTCTGTCCTATGGGGTCGCTATGAGTCCAGAATGAGTTGATGGCAATGCGTTTGGTTTTTGGTTTTGTTATTAGTCAAGAATTCAGGTGCAGTTAAGCTCAGGGTCTCTCATGAGTTACAGACAGATGTCGGTCAAGGGTACAGTCATCTTACCATTGGCTGGAAATGGAGGATTTGCTTCCATCTTTGCTCTCTCACACAGCCGGCAAATTTGCTTTGGCTGTTGAAAACTGTCAGTTCCTCGAAGTGTAGACCTCTCCATAAACTGCTTAATTGTCCTCCTAGCCAGGCAGCTGACTTCCAGAGCTGGTAGTCAATGAGAAGCAAGCTAGTAGCAGCAGCGTCTTTTAGGACCTAGCTTCAGAAATCATACACTGCTGTTTTTACCCTATTATATTAGTCACAGAGACCAACCCTGTTACACGTGGGAGAGACATTCATCAGGTATTGAATAACAGGATGCAAGAGTATCAGAAGCCATCTTGGGGGCTGGCTAACACATTCCTTTTCAAAACTGTATATTCTTTTTCATTTGTCTCTTACCCTGTAGTGTCAAAGTTAAAAACAAAAACAAAAACCCTCTCATAAAAAGTCTGTGTTACTTAATAAATATTCTAATGTGGTTAAGATAGTTTCAATGGTACAGGAAACTGATAACGTTCTGAGAATGTGGAATAATAAAATACATATTATCAGTTCTTTTGACACTAACATGAGTTAAGGGTGAAGTCCAAATCTTTGGCAGTAAAAGAACACACCATCAAAGAAAATGTTCCTATTTTAAAAGTTGTTACATGGAAAATAACGAAAAATGAAGAATAATAAAGCGCTAGAACTACAAGTATCTCCCTCTTTTTGAAAGTTTGTTTTAAGCCCACTTCACTTTCACGAAAAAAGGCAAAAATCAAACTAGCATTCAGCATTTGTTTTGCAGGCGTATCCTGAGCTGCAGGAGTGGTGTGTCATCACTCTCCTTCCACTGGAACTACACTTAGCATCTCGGCATCAAGCTGCCATGGCTTTGAACTGTGTCTGTGAACATTATATGTTAGTGTTACTTTAGGTTTTATGTGTTACTTGGTATGATTTGGTAGCTTATTTTTTGGGTCTGGGAACATTCAAATTTTTTCCCCGGGTAAATTAATGGTAATTCCCTCTTTGCTTTATGCCATTTCAGTTTATGAAAGATTTCACTGAAATCCCCTACATTTGGAGAGTGGAGGAAATCTGTACATCTACTTTACAAATTTGCTGAGATCTACTTTTACAAGTTAATTATTAAATTTGCTTAAGGGATTCACAATGTGTAGATAATGAAGGTCTCAAGTATATTTTTATCATTACAAAAATGTGGTTAATATACAAACATCATTTGTACTTGAATGAATACAATTCCACAACTACATCAAATATTTACAAAACACATTTATTTAGATGGACATAACAGGAGCTTAACCCTAAAAATAATAATCTCAAATAGAAATCACAATAGAAATGGGGCAAAGGAGTCTAATATTAAGTATTACCTGTCCTTCTCTTGACTCAGTTACATTAATTTACTCAACTAAATTAACTTTGGCTTATTGTACATGATTGAGCATTGGTGGGTGAGCATGTTAATAATATTCCACTGTTGTACTGTGAGTTAAAATCTAAAGGTCACCTTTATAGGGGATATTTCAATGGATCTCTCTACCACTTTCTGGGTAGAAATTGTTATGCTCACTTTATCAGTGAGGACATTAAGGCCCTGAAGAGTTATCTCTCTTGCTCAAAGTCTTAGAGGTATAAGTGATAGAATTTTGGATTTGAACTTTTGTCTGTGATTCCAAGTCAAAGCCTAATCTACGAAACCAAACTACTTCTTATGTCAATCTTATTATATAACAGGATGTCTTAGGTCTTATTCTTTTGAGATTAAAAAAAAAGAAACACTTGGAATTATAAAGAAAAGAGCTAATTACTGACCATTAGAATATTGATGCCATCATTTTAGATGGAGCAGGATTGCAATTTTCTAGAATATTACTCAACAATTAAAAACAATAGAATGTCTTGAGTTTTTTGCCTATCAAATGAGGCCCTCAGCATTCATATTCCCATAAATTAGATGATAAAATACAAATGCATAATCTATTACGTTCATGTATGTCCTTATACTACTATTATGATTTTCAAGACTGCACTCTAGAGTGGGGGGCATGAATATACACTTGGTATGGTTTAAGGCTAATTTATGTTCTCCGAGAGAATATACTCATTTCACCATGACATTGTACAGAAGGAGACATATGTTTATCACCTGCTTGGTTTCATATTCATATCTATGAAAATGTAAATTTGATTAATGTTTTCATAGTAAATAGAAGAGTGAATTTCTTTGATGTTTTTGAAGGACTGAGAAAGTATTAAGCAATTCACTCCCACTTTGTTCTCAATTATTCAGAGTAATAGAGAAAAAGTATGGAATGGCATTTCTCACATCACAGCTAGGTGACAGAATATACAATTAGGCTTGATTCATAGCATTTATTAAAATTTCCATTTAATTGCTAATTAGTCTATATAGATTTGTAAATGTAGGAACTGGCACTTGTATAATTTTTTTTTTTTTTTTCCTACTGCTCAGCACGACAGAGAACATTGAAATTTCTATAGAACCAAATAACAGTGTTTCTTCATTATGCCCTGTGGTAGTCAGGGTAATAAAGATGGATTCACTAGTGCATTTCTTTTCTTACCATGCTTTGTGTCAATCAGTTACTTACCCTCCCCCTAACTCAAATATGAAGTGCGGAAAACCATAGAATTTTAGAGCTGGAAAGAAAGAGAAAGCCAACCTCTTCGTGTTATATAGGAAGAGATCAATATTCAGAGAAACTAATAATTACCTTTTTGGCGCATAGCAAGTCATCAACAGAATTCTAACTAAAAACAGCCCTAATTCCATTTGAAGGTTGCTATTGGGGCCCTGGTGGAGCAGTGGTTAAGAGCTTGGCTACTTACCAAAAGGTAAACAGTTCAAATTCACCAGCTGCTCCTTGGAAACCCTGTGGGGCAGTTCTACTCTGTCCTATAGTGTCACTATAAGTCAGAATTGACGACAACAGTGGGTTTGGTTTTTGGTCTACTGTTAATAAATTAGGTCTGATTTATTTTCTTTTTGACCCCAGTTAGTCGGGAAAAGAGCAAAGTTCAGATCATTTATAGGTAGCTCAGACAGGCATTATTGAGTCATTTAAATTTTGTTATTTTTCTTTCCTTTATTTCATCCTTCTTTTATTTATTTCTTTGAAATTTCAAAATTGTTTAAGGATTTAATTCTATCATCTGGTGCTTCTAGTTTTAGGTATTTAAATCAGGAAAAAATTAAGGGGACACACACCCCAAACCAAAACCAAACCCATTGCTGTGGAGTCTCTTCCAACTCACAGGGACCCAATAGGACAGAAGAGAGCTGCCCCGTATGGTTTCCTAAGAGCAGCTGATGAATTCAAACTGCTGACATCTTGGTTAGCAGCCAAGCTCTTAACCACTGCTCCACCAGGACGCCAAGGACACACCCCCAAGACACATACATGTTATTGCCAAACACTGAATGCCTAAGTATTGGCAAATTTTGGCTTTAACATTATATGGGAAATGTCTCGGATGATTCCGTTCTTGTTAGCACAGTTAAGGAATAAAGTATAGATTGAGACCGTGGGCTTTGGAGGCTGAAAAACAGGCTTATGATACTGACTTTACCCTCACTGTTTATAGTCTTGAGTAATTAAAAAAATTTTTTGTAAGTCTCAGTTTCCCCATCTGTAAAATAAGAGAAACCAATAGAATATTTCTTATGAAATATTTATGATAATTAGAAAAGATAACTTAGGTAAAATCTTAGCAAACTGTCTGAAATTTAGTAATTACTCTAAATTTTAGCTATTAGAGTGTGAGACTATTATTACAACTAGTTCTTCTCAGGAGTTTCTTGACTCCTGTAATCAATCTCTAGCTATCTAGCTATCCATCTATCTGTCTGTTGGTTCCTCTGTCCATCAGTCCATCCATCCATTCGTCTATGTATCTATCTATTAATCAATTTGTGAAACCATCTATGCAAACACTCATAGATCTATATATGCACACAAAGAGAGTGACTATCTTTTGTTTTATCTTAAAGTGCTGCTATGCTTTATTTATGATGAAATATTATCCTTTCTTCAAAGACTGATAGTTCCCCAATAGGGAGCATTTTAAAACTAGGACATGAACTTTACTGATATACAGACATCTTATATTAAATAATAATGACTAAGATGGCCATAGAGCTCCAATTTAAAGAGAATTCATAAAGATTTACTCTACCATATTTCTCCTGAATAACAGCCTGTACTGCTCAGGTCCTAGGAATTACCAGTTTATATGACAACTCATCAGTTTCCTGTAAAGCTCACCATCATTTACCGTAAGGTTGACTTTGGTAGTTTGTTATGGATAAAATTGTGCCCCCCACATCCAAATTTTGTGTTGGAATCTTAACCCCTATACCTGTGGAATGGAGCCCTGGAAGCACAGTGGATAAATACTCAGCTGATAACCAAAAAATTGGCAGTTCAAACCCACCCAGCAGCTCTGCGGGGGAAAGAACCAGCCATCTGCTTCCATAATCATTATTGACACGAAAACCCTGTGGTGAAATTCAACTCTGTCATGTGGGGTCACTGTGAGTCAGAATCAACTCGATGGCACCCAACAACAAGGTATCCAAGGATGTAAACCTGTTTGGAAATTGAATTTTCTTTGTTACATTAATGAGGGCATATCACAGTATATTTTGTCTTAAACCTAATCATTTCTGGGTTATAAGGAGCAGCACAGACACAGAGAAGGAAACACACAAAGGAAAAGAGATATCACCCAGGAACCTGGGGGACTTCAGAAGCTGAAGCAGAAAAGGACCTCCCCCAGAGATGACAGAGAGATTTCTCCTATAGCCAGTGCCCTGAATTCAAATTTCTAGCTTCATAATCTGTAAGAAAAAAAAAAAAAAAATCAGTTCTTTAAGGCCACCCACTTGTGGTATTTCTGTTATAGCAGCACTAGGAAACTAAGACATGGCCTTACAGAAAGGTTTCTTGATCCTTCTTGTGTAAGAATTTATGCCAGCATCTGCTTTTTCTTTGCCTTCTTTGTTTATTTAAGCATTCCTGTCCATTACCAATTTTTCCTAAATAAGGTTCTATGATGAAGTACAATAGGAATATTTTTTGAGGTTCTACACTGCTGAAGGATAGAATCAGCATTCACACCATTATGAAATTGAATTGAATTAATTTTGATGGTAGTAAACAATGATGATGGCTAACATTTACTTTTCATTAACTATGTTGAACAAACTTGTTACATACTTTTTTATTTAATTCTAACAACAAATATATGAGATAGATATTAAAATTTGTTTTCAGTAATGTAAGCTGAGACAGAGAAAGATTAAATAAATTGTCCAAGGGCAAAATACTTGGTCTTCTTTAGATGACATTCTCCAGGCAAGCCCCATAGTATTTTTAGTGCAGTTTGCACCAGACTTGTCTAAAGAATTTTTCTAAACTGCAAAGCAAATATTTCAAAAACTGAATATTTAAACATAATTACTTTACTTCCATTTTAAAATATAATAGGTTTGAAGTAACATTTCATTGTCATTGTATATTTATATTCTTAATTTTAAATAAACTGAACATCTTTTTGTAAATTCAATGAGCCGTTTCTTCTTCTATGAAGTTCCTGTTCTGATGTTTTGCCTATATTCATCTTGATTGTTTTTTCACATCAATATGTAGGATTATACCAAAGTTTGCCAGTATCTGGAATCACAGACTCTGATACCCTGCTATTGTGAGTTTAAATTAGAAAAAAGTCTCTGTAAAACACTCTGGCTATAAATAGTAAAGTTGAAGATGGTACACATCTATAAAACAGCACTTCCATTCCTAAGAATATTCCTCTGAGGAAAAAAATCTTACATATGTGAACAAGGAGACATGAAACAAATGAGCACTACAGTATTACTTAGTAAAAACTGAGAAACATCCTAAGTATTCACCAAAAAGACTCCCTCAGTTTCTCAGATAAGACTGCTTCCAAGCGCCAACAAATAAGAGATTTAGCCTACACTAAATGAAAGCAGTAGCTGCACACAAGATAAGTATAAGAAATCATTTGGATTTTATCCTTCCATTTGCTATGTAAGACAAGGAACACTAGAAAATAGTAAACGTAAATGTACTAAGATTACACTAATCAACATGGATTGAACAAATTAAGTCCTAAATTAAGAAAACAGTTTAATAGCATTTTTTAAGCTCAAAAAGATGGAAATTAAAAAAGTAAATAAATTGTGTTATTGTGTTATATGTAGTTGAATCAACTCTGACTCACAGTGACCCTATGTACAATGGAAGGAAGCATTGCCAGATCCTTCGCCATCCTCACAATCCTTCCTATGTTAAACCCCTTTATTGTAGCCACTATATCAATGAGTCTCATTTAGCATATTCCTCTTTGTCATCGACCCTGTACTTAACTAAGCACGATGTCCTTCTCCAGTGATTGCTCCCTTCTGGTAGATTGTAGAAAGTAAGTAAGATGAATTCTCACCATCCTCGCTTCTAAGGAGCATTCTGGCTGTACTTCCCCCAAGGCACGTTTGTTTCTTGTTCTGACAGATCACTTATATTCAATATTCTTTGCCAACCATAATTCAAATGTGTCACTTCTTCTTCTATCTTCCTTTTGCATTCCAACTTTAGCATACATATGAAGTGATTGATAATACCATGGCTATGGTCCGGTGCTCCTTAGTCCTCAAAGTGACATCTTTGCTTTTTTAGCACTTTAAAGAGATTTTTTTTAGCACATTTTCCCAGTGCATATGTTGTTTGATTTTTTTGACTGCTGCTTCCATGGGCATTGATTGTTGATCTAAGAAGAAAGAAATTCTGGAAATTTCAATTTCTTTGCCCATATCTTGATGTTGCCTACTGGTCAGCTGTAAGGATTTTTGTTTACTTTATTTTGAGGTATAATTCATATTGAAGGATGTAGTCTTTGATTTTTATCAGCAAGTTCTTGAAGTCATCTTCACTTTCAGCAAAGAAGGTTGTATCATCTGCGTATTGTAGGTTGTTAGAGAATCTTCCTCCAGTCCTGATATCACATTCTTACAGTTCAATTTATCAGATTATTTACTCAGCATACAGATTGAATAAGAATGTTGAAAGGATACAACCCTGATGCACACATTCTCCAATTTTAAACCATGCCCTATTCCCTTGTTCTATTCAAATGACTGCTTCTTGATCTATGCACAAGTTCTGCATGAGCACAATTAAATGTTCTGGAATTTTTATTGTTCATAATGTTATCCACAATTTGTTATGATCTAAACAGTTGAATACCTTTGCATAGTCAGTAAAACACAGGTAAACATGTTTCTCATATTCTTTGCTTTCAGCCAAGATCCATCTGACATCAGCAATGATACCTTTTGTTCCATGTCCTTTTTTGAATCCAGCTTGAATTTCTGGCTGTTTCGTGTCTATGTACAGCTACAACCATTTTTGAATTATCTTCAGAAAATTTTGATTGCATGTGTTTTTAATGATATTGTTTGATAATTTCTGCATTCTCTTGGATCATCTTTCTTTGGAATGAGCACAAAAATGGATTCGTTCCAGTTGGGGCCAGGTAACTCTCTGCCCAATTTCTTGGCATAAACGAGTGACCTTTTCCAGCATTACATCCGTTTGTTGAAGTTTGTCAATTGGTATTCAATCAAGTCCTGGAGCCTTGTTTTTTGCCAGTGCCTTCAGGGAAGGATGGACTTTTTCCTTCAATGCCATCAGTTCTTAATCTTATGCTACATCTTGAAATGATTGAACATTGACCATTCTTTTTGGTACAGTGACTCTCTGTATTCTTATTTTTATGCTTCCGGTTATTCAGTTTTTTGTCCATAGAATCCTTCAATATTGCAACTCTAAGCTTGAATTTTTTCTTCAGTTTTTGCAGCTTAAGAAATGCAGAGTGTGTTCTTCCCTTTTGGTTTCTAACTCCAGGTCTTTGCACATTTCACTATAATACTTTACCTTGTCTTCTTGAGTTGCCCTTTGAAATCTTCTGTTCAGCTCTTTTACTTTATCATTTATTCTACTGATTTTAGCTGCTCTGTGCTCAAGAGCAAATTTCAGAGTCTCTTCTGGCATCCATTTTGGTCATTTCTTTCCTTCTTTTTTATGACCTTTTGCTTTCTTCACTTATGATGTCCTTGATCTTATCTCACAGCTCTTCTGGTCTTCAATTATCAGTGTTCAGTGCATCAGATCTATTCTTGAGGTGGTCTCTAAATTCAGGTGGGATATATTCAAGATCATACTTTGGCTCTCCAAAAGTTTTTTTTAATTTTTTTCAGCTTCAAATTGAACTTGCATAAGAGCAATTGATGGTCTGTACTACAGTCACCCCGGGCCTTGTACTGATTGATGATATTGAATTTTTTAGAGATGCGTGTATGAATATTTGGATTATAATAATTCAATGGCAGTTCTACAAGATATAATGGTAAAAGTAAATAAAGGAAAAGGTGTTAATTTTTGTACTGTCAACATGCAACACTTAGGACTGGCCATTGAAATGATCTTTTCTCTAAGTATATCTGCTTGTAAAAACTGAGAACAATTTACTAAGTAATCCGTAGTATTTCTTTCCACTTTGTATCCAATATACACATCTTCCTGAAGGAATTATAAGCTTAATTTTGAGAAATGAATTAATGTACTTTCCTCTAAACAAACACAAAATAATTTTATTGAGTAATTCCTTTAGTATGACTGTTTAAATTGTGGTGTGTGTGCGCATGCAAGTGAGTACAGAGAGAGTGATTTTAGGACTGTTACCATGTACTTTTGTGGGGAAAAGAAGAACTAGAGCAGAGACAAAGAGTGAGAGAGAGAAAAGAAAGAAAATCATCAACTGGTTTAAAATTTATAAAGGTAGTATCCATTGTCGTCGAGTCGATTCCAACTCATAGTGACCCTATAGGAAGAGTTAAGCTGCCCCATAGGGTTTCAAAGGAGTACCTGGTGGATTCGAACTGCCTATCTTTTGGTTAGCAGCTCTAGCACTTAACCACAATGCCACCAGGTTTTCCAAAGATAAGTCTAGTACACAGTAAAAGTTCTACTTCTCAAATGCATTACCCCAGTCACACAGACCCTACACTGGAGCCAAAAGATATTATCTAAAGATATAAGTAAATGAAAGACTGTAGGTTCACATACTAGGAAATAATGTAGATCAACCTGTTGCCGTCGAGTCGATTTCGATTCATAATGACCATATAGGACAGAGTAGCACTGCCCTATGTGGTTTCCAAGGAGTGCCTGGTGGATTCAAACTGCTCACCTTTTTACTTAACAGCCATAGCTCTTAACCATTATGCTACCGGGATTTCCAATGTAGACAGACAGATAGATAGATAAAAAAAATATATATATATTCCCCTTTTTACATGCTAATGATTTAATTCTGTAAAAAAAAAAAAAATTAATTCTGTACCATTGTTTATTTTGGTTATTTTTTTATTTCTAGTGTTTCCTTTTGATTTTTTTTAGAGTTTTCATTTCTTTGTTCACATACCTATATGTTCTTACATAACCTACCCACTGCCATCGAGTCTTATATGTTCTTACATATTGCCTACATATTTCATTAGGTCACTTCTCATATTAATCATAATTAATTTAAATTTCTAGTCCGACATTTCTAAAATCTATGCCACATCTGAGTGTGTTTCTTATTATTGGTCTTTTACATTTTAGAATACCTTGAACGTTTTGGTTGAAAGAGAAGGTACATGATGCCTCTGATAACAGAAACTGAAGCAAGTAGGCCTTTATTGTGAGGATTTTGTTAACCTTACTGTGAAAACCTGGCAGAGACCCTGCAGGGAAAGGTCACAAAAGGGACAGGGAGAAAACTACACCCCCAGCAGTTTCTCTTTTTCAAACAAGTAAACCCTCAGCCTCCAGAATTTCATAAAATTAACATTTAAGTGTTCCTATCTGTTTATTGCTCCCATAACTTCTGCTCCTGATAAGTAGGTATCAGCTGAGTCTCTCTGGATGTACCTGTCTTTCCAGATTTGGGGCTGGTAGTTTGTCCTGCCACCACAGTTCTCTGATGGATCCATGGTTTTTTGATGGGGCCATAACTGTAGTGCTACTTTTTTAAAAAGGGTATTTATTGCATATTTGCTAATTTTATAAGTACTTTGACTATTTCAAGAAATTAAAAAATGATTATATAATATTTAAACAATATCACATATATTTCGGTTTAGAACCAAACCTAAATAGGACAATGTGACCTAGTAGTTAATACTGGAAACTTTGGAGTCAGAAAGACCTGAGTTTCAATCCTGAATCAAAACTTTAGGAATATTTTTCATAGTAAAACAGAAATAATAATAGATTTTTTTATCTCATAGCATCATGTGCAGAGCATACGAATATATATATATTTACCACAGTACCTAATTTCCTGGAAATGCTCAATAAATTATGGCTACCTTAATCCTGTTTTACAGATAAGAAAATGAGTGTCAGTATGATTAAAGGCTTGTTTCTCTAATCAGTCGAAGAGCTCGTATTCAAACTGTTGGTCATTTTGTTGCCCGAATTGAATAAAGTCCTTGCCTCTCACTGGTCAAGAATGAACAGGTAAGGCACGGAGAATTTTCCACATGAGCAAAGCTTCATTAAAAGAGGCTTAGAAGTGGAGATGAGGAGGGCCTAGGCAATGCTTACCCCCATTTCGCAGAACAAAAGATTTGCATGGGTTCTTAAAGGTTTTTGGGTGGGAAAAGATTTATGTTTATTCATAGGTATAGGCGGAGATATGTTAGCTACAGTACATGTGCAGCAGCTTTCTAAGATGGCTTTAAGAAGGCTCCTGTCCCAGGAGGCCTCTGGGATTCGTAGCAGGACTTATTACGGGGTGTTGCGCCTGTATAGTCTCTTTCTCCCTGAGTTCGATTCCCCAGCTGCTGCTGCAGCCCCTCTCTGCCCCTGGTGGAAGGTCACACAGCAGTCACAGGTAGATGTGACTGAGGCTGGTTTTATCTGGCTGCTTCTGAAAGACAACTTTTAAGGAAGTTTCCAGGTTTCCGGGCTGTTTTCTGATACCGTGCCCCATTGTTCTGCGGAATGGCTTTGTTCCTGCACCCTGACCCATTTCCTGTTACTTTGTTACTTTAATTTGTTTATGTGAATTGCAGATTTGGGGACCCCTCTGTTCCCTGTCTTAATTTCATTTCAAGTTTAAAATTTGTTTATGTAGATATGCTATCTCTAAAAGAACATTCATATATGTCTTCCTTTAAAAAGAGATATAAAATCAGTACAAAAGCAATAATAATAAAATAAAAAAGCAAAACACAAAGAATTCAAAATTAATTATATAGAAAAGTGATATAGGATGGTAAGTGTAGAAAGTTGTCACAATGTATTTGGTGAAGTAAGAAAAGTCTCTATGAATACATGATATTCAGGCAGGCATTAAAGGAACTGTAGAATTTTCATAGACAAACACAAAATAACTGTGTGTAAAGGAAGATATAATTAATGATTTTATGCAAGAAAACAGCAACAAATGCATTGTGTCTAGATGATAGCTTTTGTGGGAAATATTAATGAAAGGTTGGGGTTTTGGGGGCAGATAAAGTATTTGGACTTAATTCAGTAGACCTTTTTTTTTCCTTTTAAATGGAAAAGATAATAAAATGCACAATAAAATGTTAAAATTCCCATTTTATTTTCCTCACATAGATTAAAATTGAAAATTCAAGAGTCCAGGGAAATGAAAGAGCAAATAATTTGAGAAAGAGACTTAAAACTAGGGTTACTGAAACCTGCAGGGCAAAAGTAAAACAGTTAGGAAAAAGAGATGAAAAACAGATAAATAATAAAGGGGCTACAACAAACTGGATTTAACGTCAATGAATTGAATATAATCAATTATTGTTATCTGTGGCATTTATGTTTCTATAAAGTCACCACAAACACTAGATTACTAAATATTGAACCATTTCTCCTAAAGGAAATACAGTTAGGTTCCTGAAAGCCTCTGGTCACAATATTTTCTGTACAGTAACCCATTTCCATCGAGTCGATTCCAACTCATAGTGACCCTATAGAACAGAGTAGAACTGCCCCGTAGGGTTTCCAAGGAGAGCCTGGTGGAATTGAACTGCCAGGTTTTTGGTTAGCAGCTGTAGCTCTTAACCACTATGCCAGTTACAGTAATGCAAATAAAGTCACGAAGAAAATTAAACAAAGATTAAGCATTTGAAATTTTATAAAAGCATTAACTAAAATCTTACCTTTGATGGAGCTGAAGGATGTGTGATGGGGCAATATACTGTATTGTTAACCTCTGACCTTTACTTGCCCAAACAAGGAAGAGATTGGTAAAACACTGAAAACCTGCTTTGCTGCATAACCCTATTCCTGTATAACAATTAGCAGACACTTTTTAAATTCTTTCACAGCCTCCTGATCTGCAGAGCCTATCTCACCTGCAAGTTTAACATTGTTTATGCCATATCACCATTTGAAGCAATCAAACCAACCAACACTAGCTAAACAGAATTTAACTTTGTTTCGGAACCTAGATAAGCATGACCATAAATTTCTTTGGCTTTCAGATTCACAACTGTGCTGTCCACTACATTTTTTTTTTAATCAATCAACTCATGAATTGACAGATTTAACCACTTTTCCATCTTTTACCTAGCTCATCATGCACTGTAGATGTTAGTTTAGCACTTTGCAGAGTGGTCTCATGTTCAGATTGCCAAGTTTTCCTCTTCCATTTTCTGGACTTAACCATATCGTTGATTCATTATTATTGAACTCACCACCAAGAGCATTATAACTCACGCAAGAACAAAGTTTATGTAACACATGTATCTTCTCCATAAAGCACATCACAGTCTTCTTGTGCTTAGGAGCAAACACTAGACAACACTTCAGCCATACATTTGGGGACAATCTTAAATAGCAAAATCCACAACAAAAAGCAAACAAATGCAAAATTTGGGGAAAAATGATTGCAAAAAGGACAGTTAATTACAGTATGATAGCAGAAATAAGGAGGCAGTGTGATGCCTTGTTCAATCTCACCTGGGAACATGCTTGACAGGCAAATTTTGAGTTACTCTGAACATGTACATGAATGTTCATAAAAGCACCACAAGTAATGATTTTGGGGCTAAAAGTAAATCGTAGTGAGTAGACTAATTTGCATATATAGAATCCATGGTTAACAAGTATTGAGTATATAAATGGACTTCTTTTTCAAACCAGATGATGAAGGGTGCCATGCTGTTGCATGTCCTACTTTATTTTCTTTTGTAAAATAGTTCACGATAAGGTGTAAAACCAAAGATGAACAGAAGTTTCAATGAAAATAATAGTACATGATTATTTCAATATTTCAATAGTATATAGCGAAATATTTCTCAAAAATATTAAGGATAGTGGTGTCTACTTCTTGACAAAGGTCCCTAGTTGGCACAAACCATTTGCACTTGACAGCTAACTTAAAGGTTGGCTATTCAAACCCAAAAGAAAAGCCCAGAATATATGTTCCTCTTAAGATTACAGTCAAGAACATGGTAACACATGGGGTCGCCATGAGTTAAAATTCACCAAATGGTGCCCAACAACACCTTCTTGAGAAAATAAAAATTAAAAGTTGTTTTCAGATAACAAAATCAAACTTTTTTTTAAATTTAATATTCTTAGTTTTCAGTGTTTTATGATTCTTCGAAACAAATCTTTGAGGAAAACATGAAGATATACTAATGGGAAATATCCATGATGGCTATTAGCTTTGAAAAGAATTCAAGAAAAGTTTTAAAAGGAGATAAAATTTTAAATATATATTTAAACACACCTCATGTACTCAGTCAGATGTATCATTTCTTTTAGAAAATTGGCTTTAAGGCATTCTAGTAATGCTTCTCAGAAGCTTTCTTATTTTTCATGATACATTAGATTACTATTCCAAATCTTAACTGGGAATAAATACAATTAAAAAAAAGCTTGAGTTTCTTTTGAATAAAATTATTTACTCTATGTAGAGAGGATAACAAAAGAATAAGCAAACTCATTATTATTTCAGCCATACGAGGATTTTGTTAGCAGTGTCTATTCTAAGCCCCTGTATGTGTGCCATGTGAATAGATTTGATCTCCCCATTAATGGTGTGGGTCACATGCCTTCTCTGTGGAAAATTTAAAACAATTTGCCAAACTATACTAACATTTTTGATTGGATTTGTATTGGAGAAGTCTGAAGCCAAAAGAGAAACCAAATAAACATGAGCTTCTTTTTAAATGCATGACTGTTTCATTTTCTTCAAATCTTACCAGGGGATACATATTTTCTTAACAAAAGTGTGTTTTAAACATAATTTTAGTGTTTAACTGTGCTGCTGACCAAATATTTTTGTAAAAAGTACACACTTCTTTTTTTTTTTCTTAGCAGTAAAGACAGGGGCTAAAGTAGAATTACCACATAGATTCATGAAGAGGCCACTGTCACCACAGCTCAGTAAGCATGATGGCTGCTGTCTGGACCAAAGATTCATTTTGCTTTCACTCTGGCTTTCTTTGCCAGTGGGGAAAGCTAAGTAATGCTGATGTCTTTTCAGTCATCCTTATCATAAACGATCACTCTGTGTGGCACGTGTTAATTATTCCAGCCGTCTCTTTTTCTCTCTATTAAATTAATAGTTGCCAATTACATAGCCTCTCTCCTGCCCTGCTATTGTGTATACATTTTCTAATTCTCTTCATTATACCAGTGAGTAGATATAATTATGGTTATAAGTTATCCATCTATCTTCTCAAGGACAGGGAGAACTGTAATTCTGTGAAGGCCTGGAGACCGATTGTGTGTGTGTGTGTGTGTGTCAGAGAGAGAGAGAGAGAGTGAGAGAGAATGTCTTGCATGAATATGAACCAATGGAATTGTAAAGTCTCAGATTAAGCTTGCTACATGAATGTAATTCACTTTATTAAAAAAAAGAGAGAAACAATAAAACAGAGGCAAAAATAAATAAAGGCCTGGTGTTATTGGAAGCATTTAGTCTGGCCGCTGAGGAAGCATATTACCCTGTTGCTCCAGTATCTCCCCCAACTTACTGGTAATATAAACTCTTACTGGGACATCTGAAGAAGCTATATTCCATAATTAGTGATAAGGCTAAAATTGAAAAGCTATATACCATCAAACCTGTTGCTGTCAATTCCGACTCATAGCGACCCTATAGGACAGAGTAAAACTGCCCCCATAGAGTTTCCAAGGAGTGCCTCGTGGATTTGAACTGCTGACATTTGGTAGCAGATATAGTTCTTAACCACTATGTCACCAGGGTTTCCTATATAATATCATATTAACTAAAAAATTCAGAACTTCTTAGAGTTTTAAAGAATTTCGTGAGTACAGTTCAACAGGAGTTGGAGTGGAGGTAATAGCATATGGACTTTTTTAATGCAAAGGATCTAGACACCTTCAAGAGGAAGTGGCAGAAATAGGAAGTAAGGAGTTCTGAAGATACCTACTTTCTGCCCCCAAATATGATTTTATAAAGCTTGTCCAAGGGTAATATAATTATTAGAAAACAGAATGAAGCCAAAGGAACAGAATATAAAAGACACTCTTTATATTACAAATATTTATATTTATGTTTCTCTTTTAAAAAAAAGAAACTGGAAAACATGTTTGAAGCAAACTAGACTAAGAATGTATTATCAGGTCAAAACTCTGTGCATCTGGCTGGTATTTCCTCAACCTTTTCTTCTTCTCACATATGAGAAAAGTACCAGTGGGCCATGAGACAAAACACTGATAGTGTGTGTGTTCAGTAGACTTGTCAGGCCCTTTGTCACTGGGGGTTCTGACCTTTATCTTCCAGAGAAGGGAAGAGATGAGTGATTGTCACTCATGATCACTGCAGCCTGTAAACTTTACTTTCATTTAAGTCCTCATTTCTGCAAGCCTTACATAGCCCCGTTAGCCAGAATATTTTCTCATCTATTCTTGATCTTTGTATATCTGTTAGCACTTAGCTCGTTGTAAAGGCCTGTTTATGTATATCTGATTCAATCCCTAGGCGTGAACTGCTACAAATCAGAGTCCCGTTGAAATTATTTATAGCTTCCATTTGTACCATAAGACCTGGATTATAGCTGTTGTGCAATAAATGTTTTCTGAATAAATTATATAAACGTATATTTTAATAAAGTAAATCACTTAGAGAGTATTTTTAAGCAGCTATTACCCACCACACAGTGTGATAAAAGCCACTGTTAGGACTCAATTTGGAGTTGTTGATATCAGGCAGCATAAAATCAAACAGCAAGGAGGAATTAAATAAAAAAATAAACCAACTAAAATACATGATTGCATACATAATAAGTGGATTAGTGCTTTCATAAATCTGTACGTATGTGTGTGCATGTATGTGAGTACGTGTGTGTATGTGTATATTTACTCCTTAATATTTGAAATCTAGTTTTGAAATGAAATAAATGATATCATTACATAAGGCCTGAGGTTTCAGACCAGAAATGCTAATGGGGTAACCTTCAACTTGTAACAGTTATACAATGAAATATTTGCATTTGCATCCACTTTTTAAAATTAATTTCCTATTTGTGAATGGTGCTGTTGGTCCTAGTTAAAGGAAATTTTATTGAATGTTTATAGTAATTGCAGATATTTATTTACAGAATACTTTAATGCATTTAACAGAATAATATATAGCCTCACAACACCCTGTAGTGGCTTCTATCCCTGCATAATACATCATCACAAACTCTGTAGGTTAGAACAACACACATTTATTATCTTACAGTTACGGTAGTTCAGGAGTCTGGGTATCAATTAACTAGATCCTCTGCTTGGGGCTTCAAAAGACTGTTATCAAGATGTTAACAAGGCTATGTTCTCATCTAGAGAACTCAGTTTGTTGGCAGAATTAATCTCCATGTGATTATAGGACTCAATGTCTTGGCTTCTTCTTGGTTATTGGGTAGAAAACACTCTCAGCTTCTAAGGGCTGCCCTTAGCTCTTAAAATCTACCCTCAACTACTTGTCTGTGAGTCTCCTAACATGGCACTTGCTTCTTCAAAGTTCTCCTGCTAGTAATTCTCTGGAGACATGTACAAAGATGTGAACATCAGGAGATAGGTCTTAGAAGGAATGGAACAGAATTCCTTGTTAGGATTGAGGGATTGCAATTCCAGGTTTGACCGTGGTATGCACTCAGTTAATTATTGTCAAGTGAATATCTACTATACTGTGGAGGACACAAGAACATTTATACTACTGGCTAGAATTATGCAGGGTCTTAAATTGAAGTAAGAGAGTATAATACTTAAAAAAACAAAAACAACAAATGCTAAATTTGAATCTTGAAAGGCTTTAGATCCTCTGAATGAAGTCAGACTTTAAATTTGTTGTTCTCAATAGAGTGAAGAGACCATATAATGGACTTGCATAAATTATTACTCTTTGTCCTCCCCAGCGGCATACCAGACTTGAAAGAGCCAGCTGATCTCGTAATGCCCACTTAAGGAAAACCACTACCTTAAACAAAAAACATCACTGGTCTTGAGAATTATTTGATTGCTATTTGAGAGCAAGTCAATTGCTTTCCCTTCTATAAATTTAGAGAAAGTGCTATATATGGATCTGTGATATACATTCCCAGAGGAAAAAGAAACCCACCCACCCACTGCCGTCGAGTCGATTCCAACTCATAGCTACCCTATAGGACAGAGTAGAGCTGCCCCATAGAGTTTCCATGGAGCGCCTGTCGGATTTGAACTACTAACTCTGATCAGTAGCCCTAGCACTTAATCACTACACCACCAGGTTTCCTAAAGAAAAGGAAAGAGGTAGTAAAAAGACACGCATGAATATTTGAAGTAAAGTTGACACTTGATCAAGAATGGACTGATAATAATAAAAAATAAAAAAAGGTAGTTATTAAATATGGAGATGTTTCCTGATTGGCTGATTTGACTTAAAAAAAAAAAGAGAAAGAGAGGAAGGAAGGAAGAAAGAAAAAGAAAAACAGAAAGAACCAAAGAAAAAAGGTGATCAGAACTGGGAAAATTTAAGTTCTCAAAGATGGCACTTTTCCTAATCAATTTAAGGAAAACCACTTAACTTCTGTCAGCCTCAGGTTTTCTTGTCTGTAGAAACGATATAATATTCACTCCTCCAGGCGCTTGCTGTGGGATTAAAAACATGTAATAAGTGGGGAAGAATTTTGTATGCAGCATTGTAAAATGATTATTGATAGCAGATAATGAATATATTTAACCAACTTCTTCAGACATTAGTATATCCAAAGTCAATCATTTAGGGGATTAGATTGCATTTTGAAAATGTACCTTAATTTACATATTTAATATAATCCATATTTTTCAACTATATACGAAGCACTGAAGATGAATAAGTGATTTAAACTTCCAACCTGTTTAAAAAAAAAAAAAAATGGGTCATATTGCTGAGGGCATCACAAGTCATTCTTAAAATGGGATTTTTCCTCATTTAACTTAATGGGAAAGATTAAAAGTTTTTTTACTTTCCAGGTGTGATTTGATGCCTTTAGACATCTTTTCTCCCTTTGCAATCTAATTCAATTAAATAATTCCTATGGATGCAATTAACTCATTTGGTTTATAGCAAGGAAGTCATTGTTATAAAGACAGGCTAAGGATCCAGTTTCTTCTTCCTTCATTCTGTTTTCTTTCTTCCAAGTGTTAATCCCAACAATGAAAAGCCATTCATTTTCCAAATAAAAGTTTGTTCTTCAAGGCTATCAATTGCACCTTGCAGAGTTTGAAGCAGAGCATGAAATGGTTAAAAGCCTTAGAACCTGCCCTTCTCCACCTGCAAAAAGGAAGTGAAAAAGGATACGAAGTAAGAAAGGAAACAGAATACTCCTTCCAGGCAACCTGCATCAAGATAGGGACTTGTTGAAACACTTAAACGGACTTAAATGCTTTGCCTGAGATCACACACAAAAACAAACAAGCAAGACTTGGTCCCAGGAGCTTTTATGCTTGTCTCTGATCTTCGAATGGAACAGTATTCTTCTCTCGATTTCACACATGACCGTCACTTATAACATTGTGCAAACCAAAAAAGGAAATTTTGTGGGCAAATAAGAAGAGATAACTTTTCTTCTTGTTCCTAGCCCTCATGGAATGTACATGAATATAGATATGACTTTGTTCTCTGACAACTCAGTGACTCTCACCTCACAAGCATAGAGAAGCTCCTAGAATTTAGTGGAACGCAGTTGCAGTCCAGAATGTTGAAACCTTGTTTTGCTAAAAGGCAAACAATTTTATCCAGGATTCTTGAACTGAGTCTAGGAAAAAAAAAAAAAAAAAAATCTTATTGTTCAACACACACTTTTGGCTTGTTTTCATTTTCTAACTTTACATGGAAGCCAGTATGTTAGGTTAAAATGGGCAAAAGATAAGGAGGCAAGACATCTATTTTTGAATCCTAGGTATACGAGTAACATATATATTATATTGTGTATAATATATATTATGTTGTGTAAATTAACCAATCTTTGTAAATGTCAGTGCCCTCTGATGTCAAATTATAATCCATAATTCATAACCTACTGAAATCACAGGAATATTAACCTTGATAGCATAGTCATTAAGAGTTTGGCTGCTAACCAAAAAGAGCTGCAGTTCGAATCCACCAGGTGCTCTTTGGAAACCCGATGGGGCAGTTCTGCTCTGTCCTATAGGGTCGCTATAAGCCAGGATCAACAAGATGGCAATGGGTTTTCATCTGTTTTAACAACCCCCTTTTTAGAGTTAAGAGCCACTAATGTTCTTAAAAACAAATGAACAAATTAAAAAAAAAAAAAAATCAGTGCTATGATTTCCAATTAAGATGGTTTGCTTAAGGTTTTCATGCATTGAGATATTGCATTGCTCCAGAAACATAACAACAGTGGATGGTATAAAAATAGAAAATAAAAAAAAAAAAAATAGCTATTTTAAAATCAAAATAATCATCTTTGTGGGCCAGAAACAAAACAAACAAACAAAACCAAAGTGGGTAAGTGGGTGGCAAAAAACTTTGGCCTACTAAGTGCTAGTCTGATAGCAGGCTGCAGTGGTTGATACCCCGACTCCTGCAGAGTAATGAGGAATAAAGTGTTCCAAAAGAGATAGGTAGAAGGAGCTAAACTTAGCTCTGGAAACCACATACTTGGGTAGGACTCACACAGCTTCTAAAGACCAAAAAAAAAAAAAAAAAAGGAAAATCTGTCCCCATTGCTTTTGTGACTATAGTTTCTATGAAGCTGCAAGTCTAAGGAGGTAAGAGACTTAGACAACTTTGACTCTAGAAACTGAAGAAAATATGTTACTGCTTCTATCTCCAACCATTCCCTTTATCATATATGCAATGTCACTTCAATACTTCATGCTTTTCATGGGAGATATAGTTTACTCTTTCAATATCTAACTAAAAAACCAAACCCATTGCCATCAAGTCCATTCCTACTCATAGCGAGCCTACAGGGCAGTGTAGACATGCTCCACAGAGTTTCCAAGGCTATAAATCTTTATGGAGGCAAACTGCTACATCTTTCTTCTGAAGAGCAGCTAGTGGGCTCTAACCGTTGATCTTTTGGTCAACAGCTGAGTGCGTAACCACTGCACCACCAGCGATCCTTCTCTTAACATTTAGTATCTCCTAAATGCTGTCAAATGAATCTTGACTGAAAGCAGAGAATGCCAGAAAGATGTTTACGTGTGTTTTATTGACTATGCAAAGACATTCCACTGTGTGAATCATAACAAATTATGCATAACATTGGGAAGAATGGGAGTTCCAGAACACTTAATTGTGCTCATGAGGAACCTGTACATTGACCAAGAGGCAGTTAGTTGTTTGAACAGAACAAGGGGATACTGTGTGATTTAATTGGAGGAAGACTCATTAAGCTGTGATGCACAGATGATACAACCTTGCTTGCTGAAATCGAAGAAGACTTGAAGCACTTACTGACGAAGATTAGAGACTACAGTCTTTAATATGGATTACACCTCAACATAAAGAAAACAAAAATTCTCATAAGCGGACCAATAAGCAACACCATGATAAACAGAGAAAAGGTTGAAGTTGTCAAGGATTTCATTTTGCTAGATCTGCAATCAACACCCATGGAAGCAGAAGTCAAGAAATCAAATGACATTTTGCATTGGGTGAATCTGTTGCAAAAGACTTCCTGAAAGTGTTGAAAAGCAAAGATGTCGTTTTGAGGACTAAGGTGCATCAGACCCAAGCCATAATATTTTCAATGTCCTCATGTTTATGAAAACTAGGCATTGAATAAGGAAGGCCAAAGAAGAATTGATGTCTTTGAATTATGGTGCTAGAAAAGAATATTGAATTTACCATGGGCTGCCAGAAGAAAGAAACAACCTGTCTTGGAAGTCATAGAGACAGAATGCTCCTTAGAAGCGAGGATGATGAGACTTCATCTCACTTGTCAGGATATGTTATCAGGAGGAAGTTGGTAAAGTAGACAGTCAGTGAAAAAGAGAAAGGCACCAATGAAATGAATTGACTCAGTGGCTGCAACAATGGGCTCAAGCATAACTACAATTGTGAGGATGGCACAGGACTACGCAGCATTTCCTTCTGTTGTACATAGGGTGGCTATGATTTGGAACCAACTCAATGGCATCCAACAAAAACAAATGTTAATAATTCCAAAAATATATTTCCAGATCCAATTTTTTTGCTGAAATTCTCACTCCTGTTTCCAAACGTCTAGTAGAATATCTAACTGAAAACAGCCTCTCTCTAGTCTCTCCTTGCCCTTGAGTTGATTCCAACCCATAGGGACCGTATAGGACAGAATAGAACTGCCAGAGGGTTTCCAAGAAGCAGCTGGTGGATTCAAACTGCCAGCCTTTTGGTTAGCAGCCGAACATTTAACCGAAACCAAACTCATTGTAGTTGAGACAATTCCAACCTCACATATAACAAAATAGAACTTCATAGGTTTTTTTTGACTGTAATCTTTACAGAAACAAATCACCAGGTCTCTCTTTCGTGGCTCTGTTGGAGGTTATGAACTGCCAGCTCCTAGGTTAGTAGTGAGTGAAAACTGTTTGCACCATCCAGGGACCCTTTATATCAATAATAGAATGGTCATGAATAAAAATACTGACAATACAAAGCATTGGCAAAGATTTGAAGAAACTGGAACCCTCGTCTGTAGTAAAGTTAGTGCAGCCACTTTGGAAGATAGCATGGCAGTTTTTTAATGAATAAACAAAAGGGCATACTCACTGTACAATTCAATAATTTTATTCTTTGTATCCATTCAAAAGAATTGCAAACATATGTCAAAACAAAGATTGTGTATGCAAGTGCTCATAGCAGCATTATTACTAAAAAATCAAAAACTAGAAATAATCCAAATGTCCAGAGACATACTAAGATCCCATTATTTTTCTGCAATATTCTACTGACTTTTGAGTTTTGAAACAATATTTCAATTTCATTTGAAACAAAAATTTGTCTTTTTTGTACAAGAGGACCTTCATTGCATATCATTTGTAGCCCTTTTCAGGAAGAATAATGGTATCTGGAAAATAACACCATTAGAAACAACAGCCAGCATCCACTTCAGCTAGAGAGTTGGCATGCGTGTCTCTGCATTCAGATATTCTTTACCTGGGTGGTTTCCTCGATGAGCTTCACTTGGCCCCTAATGTTGCTGACATTTCTGCATATTTTATAAATACATATGTATATTTTTCTGGAAATAGTTTGATTCTTTTTCAATAAATTATCCCTAATTTGATGGATTTTTTTCCTGTATTGCATATTATTCACTAGTGTTTATTCACTGAAACAACTAGAATTTATGTGCCAACTATTTATGCCAAAATTACTTATTACAATGCATAGCGTTTCCTCATCATTAGATAAACAGTTGCTGCTGACTTGACTCCTACTCGTGGTGACTTTACATACAAAATAAAGAAATGTTGCCTGGTTCTGTGTCATTCTCATGATTCCTGGCATGTCTGACTCCACCGTTGAGGCTATTGTGCCAATCCATCTCACCATGGGTTTCCTTCTCCTTCCTGACCCTCTACTTCACCAAATATGATGTCCTGCTCTGGTACTTGAACCCTTCTGATGATGGATCCAAAGCAAAAGACAGTGTTTGTTGTGATCCATAGATGCTCATTGGCTGATTTTTGGAAGTAAGTCACCAGGTCTTTCTTCCTAGCCTGCGTTAATCTAGAAACTGCCCTGAACTTATCCACTGTGGGTGACTCTGCTGGTTGTTGAAGTAGCAGTGACAGATGTTCCAGAATCACAAAAACATGCAAGCCACCACAGTACAACAAACTGACAGATGGGTGGTGGTCCTCGTTGATAATAGGTTGCTTCATTGACAAAAGAGAGAGTATATTTACAGGTAGAACAAGAGGAAAACTCCATAATCTAAAACACACGAAGAAGACACATGAGTCAATTTCATTGGTTATGGCATTGGATATTATATGGCCTCACGGTGAAAATCATTTTAATACCCTATATATACTCTACATATCCTTTATTAGTTTCAACTTTAAAAATTAACTTATAGACATGGCTGAAATTCAGCTGTGATATACTGGTATGACCTTACCAGCTATTCACAGATGGCATCTGATCTAATTGGTAGGTGTGCTAGATACCATTCCAAAACCAAACCAAACCCAGTACCGTTGAGTCGATTCCGACTCATAGCGACCCTATAGGACAGAGTAGAACTGCCCCATAGAGTTTCCATGGAGAGCCTCGTGGATCTGAGCTGCCGACCCTTTGGTTAGCAGCCGTAGCACTTAACCACTACCCGCCAGGGTTTCCTAGATACCATTAAGGTCGTTAAATGCATTTAAATTCACATCTGCCTAGAATCAAACATAGACATAGCTATGGTTACAAGATGAAATGTTAATATTAAAGCATTTTGGTTATTAAAAACTAAAGTTGTAGCTATTAGAAGGCGGAATCAAAAAGTTAGATGGAAGGCTATAAATATAGCTATTTTTCTCCTTTTAAAAAATAGAAAAGCAAAAAAAAAAAAAACACTGTCTACAGTTAACAGAACAAGAAATGGAAATCTAAGTGTATTATTAAAGTCACAAATGCTACTGACAAAATAATTAAATAATATAAGTATCAAACGTTTGGAGAAATTCAGAGGAAAAGAACTTGGCATGTATAAGCTAACGTCTCCGTTTTCATAAATATGTGGTCCATAGGACACAAATTATAAATAGAGGTGTAAGTACCTTTTCTTATGGAGATAATCAGTAAGAGAAATTAAAACTATGGGATGACACTTGAGGTAAATAAATAGGACTGTAGCTTCACACTACTGCTCTTCATTCTAAGTCCTTTGTAACACCTGATTCCTTGCTATACATTTGCCCTAGTTTAATTAAAAACATAAAGGTAAATAAGTCTATAATGAGCATCCATCCTTCCTGAATGGAATCTGTATTTCCACATATTGATAGTTGTGCAAGAAGATCACAAGCTTCTGAGCTCGACTGCTGGTTTTTCCCTCCATGAGATTTAGCACAAACTGTGACAAAGAAAAAAGATGGAGGATCAACTAGCAGAGTGATTCTTTACATACGTCCCCTTTGTACATTTCTGATTCAATGATTCCAATTAAAAATTATGAAAAAAATTATTGACATGAATATAACATTGGTATAAAATGCATATCAATATTCTTTTTTCTCTCTTTTTATAACTGTTTTGTCTTTAAGCACTTTTCTAAATACAAATTTTGCTCTGTTTGATACTAGACTCTCCTTTAAGCATTCTTGCTCCAATTCTTTTATGGAGCTCACTGATGTACTTAATACTCTTTGTTCCTGCAGTGCACATCAAAAGTGGTTCATGTCTATTTTGTTTATTCTAATTAAAGGAGAGATATGCGGGAACACCATGACCCCCACCACAGGGGTTGCAGGAGTATTCCTAAATTGGCATCCTCTCAGAATTGTAATAGTCTTTGTGATAATCATGACCATACTGGTGCTTGTTTATATTCTCTAGCTCTCTGGTTCACTTGGTCTGCAAGGTCTATAATGATTTTTTTAAGTTTTTTTTTTTTTTTTTTTTTAAGGCACTGCTCTGTCTTACCAATAATATACACTTAATTGTATATAAAATCGAGGGTGAAAAGCAGACATTTCAGAATTTGTGATTAATAACTTATTTAGGATAAATTCACTTAGGTTCACAGTTTTAATCCAGGAAAACTGCCACAAACAGTATTTGGTAACAATTTATGCTTATTAACTAATGTTGCATCCTTATCATGGCTATAATAGGAAAAAAAAAATCATAAGGCCTGCTTTACTTCTTTATAACCTAGTACAGATTCCTGGTTTGTGTTGTCCACATATATTTTAAAAAGTAAATAATAGGGGCTGGTGGCTGTCGGGAAACTATACTGCACGAATTTGGTAAATAAATAAATAAATAACCAAACCCATTGCCATTTCGTCAATTCCGGCTCATAGCAACCCTACATGACAGAGTAGAACCACCTCACTGAGTTTCCAAACCATAATCCTTATGGAACCAGACTGCCACAACTTTCTCCCTCAGAGTGGCTGGTAGGTTCGAACCAACAGTCTTTCAGTATTTTTCTCCATGAAATTGTGTTTTGTAACATTGAGAATTCATAAAGTCTTTTACTTTAATAAAGGAGCCCTGGTAGCACAGTGGTTAAAGCACTCAGTTGCTAATTGAAAGGTCTGCTTCTATAAAAATGTACAGCCTTGGAAACCCTTAATATGGGTGAAAGAATAGATTACAGTTACCCGAAGTGTACACAGGCCTGGCTCCTTTTTTTCAGGGCTGGTGTGTTACCTATTGACATAGAGATTCATATTTATATCTGTTATGCATCAGTATTCCCATTTGTGTATAACAGCCAAGAAAAAAAATTCATAAGGGCTTACATGTTTGTTGAATGCCCCTTAAAAAAGTTCATCTTGTAAACCACAGACACTATGAACAGAGCTTAAAGATGGAGTAACAATTATTCAAAAAAAATATGTTAGCAAAAAATGACTTATAAGGCATGAGACCAATCTGATTCTTCTACGTTTCCCATAATACCCAGTGCCCTCGAGCACACCTATAAATTCAGCTCATCTTTGTATTGGCTACTGAATAAATATTTGTCAAATGCATAATAAATAAAAGCATGCAAAGAAAAAAAAAAGACACTACCATGTAAAACTTTAAAGATTATTCTAATACTAATATAATTACTTCAAACTGCTACCATTATTGTCTGAAGTAATAATGGCAACTTCAGAACAAGGAGTCCCCCATTTTGGACTTATATTTCACAGCACTGCATCCTGAGACATTAAGAGCTTTCTATGACCCAGCTTCTCCTTTTGAAAAGTACTGTGAAAGAGGTCAGGCGATCCAGGCTCTGTCGCATGTGCTTCCGTAAGCCAGTCCCTGTGGCCACAGAGAAAGACCGTATAAGAAGATAGTATCTCCCATTTCTACTTCATAATAGAGTAAGAGCTGGGGAGAGAGGAGCAGCTTCCTAAGGGAAATGCAGTTAGCTCAGACATGGCCTCTGGGGAAACTGGTATGAATAGGCATCTCAGCTCCAATTTTTTCCACTGTATAGATTAAAAGTTTTTGTACTTTAATCATGTTTGGAATTTACTGACTTTTTTTTCTTTTACCCACATTTCATATTGAAAAAGCCAAAATAATAATAATACTAAACAGACTACAAAGCAAAAATTTTAACTCTAGAATTGAGGAAAATTCTGTTTTCCTATTTCTATTCTCACTCCCATTTTACATGAGTGCAAGAATAATCTTCAGTTAAATACAAGTATTTCTAAAATATAAGATCCTTTGTTTTCCATCTTATCTCATTTAATAATTGTCAATGGTTTGGAGCAAGACCCCATTTTTTGACTTCAGAGTTATATCAGAATGTCTCGCTAGGGTAGAAACATTTTCATTGTGAACACCCGCCCCAGCTGGTTCTGATATTTTTCCTTCTAATACTTTGTTGAAGGCTGTGCTCCTCTCTCTCCTAGCTTGGTTCCTAAATCACCTTTTCGAAGAAGCCTTCTTGGCCACTTTCATATGTCCCTCTATGGGATCCATATGACTTGCCATGCTCTACATAGCAGCTTGCTTCACCCAGTAGATTGAAAATCCCCAAGAGCAGTTTCTTTCTTATCAGGGCTGGCATTCCCAAGGCTTGATGCAGAGTTGTTGTTTTTAGGTACCTTGGAGTCAATTCCAACTCATGGTGATCCTGTATACAACAGAACAAAACACTGCCTAGTCCTATTCCATACTCATAACCGTTGGTATGTTTGAGCCCATTGTTGCAGCCACTATGTCAATCCATCTCACTGATGGTCTTCCTCTTTTTCGCTGGTCCTGTACTTTATCAAGTGTGGTGTCCTTCTCCAAGGACTAGTTCCTCCTGATAACATGTCCAAAGTACATAAGCCACCCTCTCTTCTAAAGACCATTCTGACTGTTCATCTTCCAAGATAGATTTGTTCTTTTACCAATCCATGGTATATTCAATATTCTTCGCAAACACCATAATTGAAATGTGTCAGTTCTTCTCTGGTCTTCCTTAGTCATTGTTCAGTTTATGAGATGACTGAACATACCGTGGCTTGAGTCAGGTCCACTTTAGTGCTCAAAGTGACATCGTTGCTTTTCAACACTTTAAAGAGGTCTTTTGCCAGATACGCTAAATGTAATATGTCCTTTGATTTCTTGACTGCTACATCCATGGGTGTTGATTGTGGGTCCAAGTAAAATGAAATGCTTGATCACTTCAATATTTTTCTGTTTAGCATGATGTTGCTTATTGGTTCAGTTGTGATACAGAGTAATTATTCAATAAACACTTAAAATTCCATTAATCAGTCTGTAAAAATGAAACTTCTTGATTATACCTGTTTCCTATTGTAATGAATTCACAGCTGTTACGAATTGAATTGTCTCCCCAAAAAATGTGTGTCAACTTGGCTACACCATGATTCCCACTATTGCGTGATTGTCCATCATTTTGTAGATGTGATGTGATCTTCCTGTGCCTTGTAAATCCTACCTCTATAATGTTAATTTCGCAGGATTAGAGGTAGTTAAGTTAATGAGTCGGGACTCAATTTATAAGATTAGGTTGTGTTTTAAGTCAATCTCTTTTGTATATAAAAGAGAGAAGCGAGCAGAGAGACAGGGGGGAACTCATACCACCAAGAAACAAGAGCCAGGAGAATAGTGCATCCTTTGGATCCAAGGTCCCTGAGCTGAGAAGCTCCTTGACTAGAAAAGATTGATGATAAGGACCTTCTACCAGAGCCAACAGAGAGAGAAAGCCTTCCCCTGGAGCTGGCACCCTGATTTTGGACTTACTAGCCTCCTAGACTGTGAGAGAATAAATATTTCTTTGTTAAAGCCATCCATTTGCAGTATTTTTGTTGTAGCAGCACTAGATAACTAAGACAACAATCATAGAATAAACGTTCTCCAAACCTTTGAGATGAATTAGTCTTTTCACAGAATTAGATTTAAGTTCCTTGAGGGTAGCATTTAGCAAAATTAATTTTTATCAGATACAAGTTAATTGAACGTAGCAGCTGGGACGCTGCTAAAAGCCATATATACGTTAAGGGTGAAAATCAGAAAACTGGAAATATATTGCATACAAGTGGAAAGACATAGCGTACCACTGGAAAGACATTTAGTTTGGAAAGACATCATAGCATATCAACATGTAAAATAAAACTCCTCTGATCAAAAATCCTTGCATACATCATAAAGCTCAAATATTTATGTGCAACATTTCAGCTCCTTTACACTCTGGCCTCAATATGCTTTTCCAAAAGTGTCTCCTATGTGAAATTTTTACTGCAGCTCAATTGGCATAAACGAGCTAGAGATCTTTCACTCCTGAGACTTGGCTTCCACCATACTTTCTGCAATGCTTCCCCTGATTCCAGTTACCTTCTAAATTCCATCCATTTTCAAGCTCTTTCTGTAGCAATCTGAACCCTTTCTTGGCCACTCAAGACCTTAGACATCTCTTTCTCTAGTGACATCTTAGCAGCATCATTGTTGAGGGTTGATCCTTTGATATTTAACCAATTATTCTTTTAAGTTTAGTTGTTATTTTACTGCCAAATTATTTTATTTTTGCTTGCATATAGTTTTTTTGCCGAAGTATATTTAAATTTCTTGACAACAAAGGTACTGTCTTTGTGGCCTCTCCTGGTTATCACCTGTATACAGAGTAGGCACTCGGTAATTATCGACTACATAATGCATGAGGAAACACCTTAAACAACACAGTGCTACGCAGATGTCTTAGAGCATAAAAATTCTACCATCATCTTCAAAAGGTGTACCTTTTTCTCCACAAGTTCAAGGATGCATTTTCTCTTTATTTATAAATTGAACATCTTTATTATCATTATATTGTGGAAGAGTGACCTATTCATTATCAGGTCATCTGCATCTATGTATTTGAAGGTGTTAATTTATAAAAATAACACATTGCAGTTTTTAAACAACCTTATACTGACATCTTCTTACTTAATTGCAACCTTTGCATTCTGCACATTGGAATGCAGCCTCCCTATCATGCTTCTGCCTAATTACACCAAAGTATACCAATTAAAAAGAAAGCCGATCATACTGGGATATATGATAGACTGTCACTAGTGTGATACAGAACAGGAAGAGGGAGGGAATCTATACCCAAAATGCTACATAAAATTTCACATAAAAATGAAAATTTTGTGTAATTTTCCACCATAAAGTCATACCCTCTGTAAAAATTGATCCAAGACTCATATACATATTAATATTTTATAAGTTGTAACTCTCTGGCTGCTTTAAACAAAATGTGGGAAAAAAATAAAAAACCTCCTTGAATCTAAGAATTATTTGTTTGAGATGCTTATACTGGCACAATTTTTTATTGCCACACAAGGAATCCAATTTCCAGGTTCATTACCCAAAACAACACAGAAATTTGAAACACAGAAATATCTTAGTGCTTGAACTATAGATCAAACTATAATTCATACACCTCATTCCTTTATGGATTCTTAGGATAAGAAGAAAGAAAAAGAAAAAAGGCAATTTTTCTGCCCACTTGATCGATGTTCCATTTGACCTCCGTAATGCCCTCTTGCCATAACCTTTTAAATACCATCTGCTCTTTTTGTGAAGAGTGTGATGGGAAGGAGTCACTTCCAGACAGCAATTGATTATAAGAGCATTAATCAAGGGCACGGATTATCTGTAGCATGGCACTGTGTGCTGTAGTTAAGCAATCTGGCCTTCAATGTGATTGGAAAGACTAATCCGTAAGTGGAAGCCTAAAATGGACTTAGCATCACATGCTTAAGGAGAGCAGAGCAAATAACGCATGACCATTTATTGGAATCTATGATAAATTTCAGCAATTTGGAGGCTAATTTGTTTACACAGTCTAATGGGATTGGATTGATTATAATATGCTCTCATAAAATGCTAGACAATGCTCAGAGGTTTATTCTAATCACACAGCACAAATAAAGGAGAAAAAGTCTTTGCTTAGGACCTGACAAGAGCTGGAATTTTCTAGTATAATGTGAATAATGCAAATATTTGATTTTTTTTTTCTTCCCCCAGTAGTCAATCAATTCTGACATAGGCTCACAAGAAAAAAAAAATCTGAAAACATGATATGTGTGTACAAAGAGAAGAAACTTTTTTAACTTTCATTATAGATATGAACGTTAGGAAATTAGGATTCTAAACATCTGCATGCCTTTCTAAGCTAGAGTTTAATAAATCCAAATAAGTTTTCATTACATAGAAATAAGAATGGATTACAAAGAAATGCTAAATGTGTGTGTGTGAATATATGTGTGTGTGTGTGTGTGTGTTAGAGGCAGGAGAAGGAGAGAGCGAAGGAGAAAGGAAGGAAGTGAAGGGAATGACAGAGAAAGAGAGAGAGGAAGAGAGAGATTGTTTAAATCTACATACTTTTTGTCTTATTGTGCCTGCCCTGAGCAAAGGAATTTTTTTTTATTATTATTTATACAAAGAAATTCTTGGGGAAAACAATCACATTATTAGTTCAAAGTGGGAGGCAAACAGTCTAAACAGATGAAAAGAGGAAGAAATGATACTTACAGCAGGGTGGTTTCTGAAAGAATAATGAAAATTTAAGTCCTGGACAAAAACAAACAAAAAAAGAATATTCTACCAAATCATAAATAAAGTGTTACTTATTTCAGGAACTTATTAAAATTCTACTTGTTTTTAGGTGCCATTGAGTCAGTTCTGACTCAGTGACTATGTACAACAGAATGAAACACTACCCAGCCCTGTACCATCCTCACAATCATTGCTATGTTTGAACCCATTGTTGCAGTCAATGTATCAATCCATCTCATTGAGGGTCTTTCTCTTTTTCACTGACCTTCTACTTTGCAAAGCATGATGTCCTTCCCCAGGGACTGGTCCCTCCTTATAACATGTCCAAAATAAGCGAGACAAAGTCTTATCATCCTCCCTTCTAAGGAACATTCTGGCTGTACTTCTTTCAAGACAGATTTCTTCTGGCACTCCATGGTATATTCAATATTCAATATTCTTCACCAACACCATAATTCAAATTATCAGTTCTTCATTATCCAGTTTTCTCATGCATGTGAGGCAATTTAAAATACCATGGCTTGGGTCAGGAGCACCTCAGTCCTCAAGGTGACATCTTAGTTTTTTAACACTTTAAGGAAATCTTCTGCAGCAGATTTGCCCAACACAATACATTGATTTCTTGACTGCTGCTTCTATGGGCATTGATTCATACTAATAATCATTTATTATAATTTTTAAATCTCATGCTACTAATCAATTACTATAATTTTTAATCCTCATACCAACCCCAAATGCATAGACTCTTCAAAAACCAGGAAATAGGCAAGAGTTGATAAGTTATTTTGAAAAAAAAAAAAAAAGAATCTATTTAAGCTAACAGCACTGCCTTCCTCTACCAGGGACATTGCCACCAAAGGGCACAGATGTTGCTAACAACGGATGCTGCATCCATGAATGAACTCTAAATGATCTTGAACTTAAATTCCATGTCTATACTCTAGAAGTTTACAGAAGAGAAAAGGAATAAGTATCCAGACCCTCAAACTCAGAACACCAGTCCACTTTGCCCTCTCATTTTCTCTTTCATCTTTCTGGAGTTATTCCATACCAACCCAAACCCACTCCCCTTGATTCTGACACCTAGCGACCTTATAGGACAGAGTAGAACTGCCCCAAGGCTGTTAATCTTTACAGAAGCAAACTACCACATCTTTCTCCTGTACTCCTGGTGGGTTCCAACCAATGACCTTTTGGTTAGCAGCTGAGCACTGTAACCACTGCACCACTAGGGCTCTTGAAGTTATTATTAGGTTATTATTGGACTGGCTCGGGTGATACTGTGTTTTTTAGCACCTTGTGTCTATTTGCTTTATATTCCTGGGAAATTTCTTTTGCCTTTATTATAGTGGATTTTTTGGTTTGTTTTGCATTGCTCTAATTTATAGATACTTCAGAAATTCATAATTGAAAAAATTCTAAAAGATAGTTTTTTGTTCTCTAGCTGGCTTTTCCCAAAGTGCAGTGTTCTTGATAAGTGTCTACCCTATACTTTAATAGACTTAAAGTTCTGGCCAGTAGAATTTCTGGATGCTAGGAGGGTGCTTATTACCTTGCTGACTAACTGTAAGGCACTTGGGTAATAAGAAGAACATTTTGTTAGAGAACCCCTGACATATCAGTACAAGGGGGTTTTTAAGTAGGCACATCCTTTTACTACTAAGATGGGTTCTCCTTTTCCAATTCTGGAAATTATAGCCCTGTCTGTTGAAATTCTAGGAGCAGGGTAAGGCTGGTTGGCTGAGCAACCCTTTATCCTGTGAGAGGACAGATTTTCACCAGCCTTTCACTGGGGCCCTGTACTTTGTAAGGTGTGTAGGAATTTAAAGTCTCACCCATTCAATGCCCCTAGAGAATAAATGTCCATTCCTCTGTCTGAAAGCATAATTAATACATTGTGCACATGGTCACTCAACTCCACTGTTTTTAAACACTCCACCCTCATCTTCTGTGGTCCCTGGTTAATATATGAACTGATTTTCTCAGGAATTCTTTCCAGCTACTTGGCTTATTTCACTTGGTTGTCTCCTTCTGCAGATACTTTAGGTTTTTGGTCCTACTGACCATTAATCCAGCTACCAAGTCTACACTGGCTTATATTTTTCTAAAATATTTATACAATCACTTTTTCATTTTTGTCTCTCGTTCAATAGTTTTTTTTTTCTTTTTTAATCTTTGTAAAGCTGTCAGTATCCTTGTACACTAAATACACATATGTGTGTGTATATATATATATATATATATATATATACCATTGTTGTTTTTTAATACTGAGCTAATTCACAGATGTGTGGCCAAGCTTAAAGGAAACATCAACCTATGTTGTAGTACCTAAGGCTACCAACAGCAGAAAGATTGTTACTGTAGAACTGTGGAAAGCAGAATAATGGATTGGACCCCCAAAGATGTCCACATCCTAATTTCTAGCACTTTTTGCTTTGCATGGTAAAAATGACTTTGCAAATGTGATTAAGTTAATGACCTTGAGATAAGAAGTTTGTTGTAAATTACCCAGATGGGCCCAATTCAATCACATAGGTCCTTTACAGCTGAAAACCTTTCCTGGTTATGGTCAAAAGGACGTGTGACTATGGAAGAATGGTCAGAGAAATGAAAAATTGCCTACTTTAGAGATGGACAAAGGAGGCCACAAGCCTCTAGAAGCCAGAAAAGGCAAGGAAATGAATTCTCTAGGGCTTCCAGAAAGGAATGCAGCCCTGTTGACAAACGTCACACTTCTAACCTACTTGATTGCATGAAAATAAATTTTTGTCATTTTAAGTCACTAAGTGTGTGGTAAGGAACCCTGGTGGCACAGTGGTTAAAGAGCTTGGCTGTCATCCAAAGGTCGGTTGTTCAAACCCACCAGCCACTCTGCAGCAAGAAAGTGTATGGTAAATTTTTTATAACAACAATAGAAAACTAATGCAAGAACTGAAAGGTCAAGAGAAAAGATATTACCAGAATGCAAAGAATATGAAATTAGTGTCAGACATTTGACCCAAAGAATTGTAAGAGAATAAAGTTGCATCATTTTAAGAAATTAAGTTATAGCAACAATAGAAAATTACAGAGGATTAATAAAACAATGAAAGGGAGAAAAAAGAGAAAGTACCAGGAGGCAGAGAAAGTATCTGTGACTTTAGTAGAGAACTTTGCAACAGGAGCTGGAGTCTTTAGTCAAGCTACTAATTTAGGGTGACATGGCATGAATGGTCTTAGGGAAAAAAATAGCCAACCTCACTTTTCTCCCACTTCTTTTAAGCTCTTCCATTGGCTAGAACCAACCAGAAACCAAAGGGCAAAGAATGTGGTTCATAAAGGAGCACAGGAAACAGTGGGATATAAATGTGGAAGGACAAATGGGAAATAATCAGCATACATTTTGGAATTCTTTTCTTTGGCATCATTTTAATGTCATCTTGCGACCAAACTTGGAAAGGTGAGTCCTTGTCCAGAGCGCTCAAACTTAACAATTACCTGGACACTGGTCTTTGAGAAACAGAAAGTAACTTTATTGCAACGAATGGAGCAAGGAGCTGGTAGGAAGTTCCTCAGATCACGCTCCCTGAACTATGGGTAGGCAGAGTTTATATGGTTTGGGCAGCAAGATGGTGGCCATGCAGGTGTGCTATGGAAGGAAAATTCTAGAAGGTGGCCAGGAAATGGGAGGTGACATGATTCTTGTGGGACCTCTCCCTTCAGAATAGGGTCTGGATGATGATTTTCCTTCTAATTTGTTCCTTTTGTTGTTGCATCCTCTGTTGAGGTCAACTAGCAGTCACAGCTGGCCCTTCTGTGCATGCAGGACAGGCCAAATCTGGCTTGGGCTTGTTTAAGGAATAGGGTCAGTTTTCAATATCATAAAACAGAGCAGATGAGCAAATGTCAGTATTACATTCAGTATTACAAACCATTTTTATATCTTGAAAAATGGTAGGCAAATGTAGTAATCTAAAATATTCTTTGGGTGCTGTCAAGTTGATTTAGGCTCATCCCAACCCCACGTAGGTTTTCTAGGAGGTGATCTTTATGGGAGCATATTTCCAGGTCTTTCTCCAGAAGAGTCACTAGGTGGATTTGAACCCCCAAACTTTTAGTTAGCAGCCAAACACTTGACTGTTGCACCACCACAGCTCCTATATAAAATATACTGTTACAGTAGTTTAGTATCGAATACTTACTGAACATTTATGCTTGCGACACATATTTACAGGTATTTTACATTTACTAATTTATGCTATGCTCAACACAACCATTTGAGGTAATTACTATTATTATTATTTTTTTAGAAAAGGAAACTGACTCAAAGACATTTGTTGATAAGTGGTAAAGCCAGAATGTGAGCCCAGTTTGTCAGTTTGTCATATTCTGCTGACTTGCATATTGTTATGATGGTGGAAGCTATGCCACCAATATTTCAAAACCAGCAGGGTTACCAACTGTGGGCAGGTTTCAGCAGAGCTTTCAGACTAAGACAGACTAGGAAGAAAGGCCTAGTGATCTATTACTGAAAATAAGTGTTGGGTAACAACTCAGTGGCAGTTGAACCCAAGGTCAGTGACATCTCCAAGAGACTGAAGAAAGACTCCGGAACCAGCTATCATGACATATGGGTTATTTGGGGAATGGAAACCCTGGTGGCGTAGTGGTTAAGTGCTATGGCTGCTAACCAAGAGGTCGGCAGTTCAAATCTGCCAGATGCTCCTTGGAAACTCTATGGGGCAGTTCTACTCTGTCCTATAGGGTCGCTATGAGTCGGAATCGACTGGACAGCAGTGGTTTGGTTTTTTTGGTTTACTCACAGTACCGTGGTCCAGGGCGGTGGCTGGACCAGTTTAGCGCTCCACAACCACCTAGCAAGGAACACAAGCTTATATGCCAAGGCTCATTGTTTTTCTCCCACGCCCTTGGGCAGCCAGTGTTGCAGAGACTTCACGTCCAGGCCCATATGTTTCCTTTCCTGTTGCTAAGGCATTCCTTAGTCTTGGCCGCTGGCGCTGACCAAGTCATGGCATTCCCAGTGTTGTACCTTAGCCTGAGTCCATCCCTAATTCATCCCCAGCATGCTTCAGGGAAGAGCAAAGCTGATTACATTAGGAGGGGATGCATATAGCTGAATAGCATTACGCTACAATAAGCCAAAGAAAATCCTATGCATCACAACAGGATATTGTCCAATACAGCACTGGATGATGAGCCCCTTAGGCTGAAAGACATTAAAAATACATAGTAGCCACAACAAAGAACTCAAGCATGTATGGACAATTGTGAAGATGGCACAGCACCAAGCAACATTTTATTGTGTTGTACACGGGGTTGCCATGAGTCAAAGCTGACTTGATGACAACTAGCAACAGACTGGTTCCAGAGCGTTTGTGTGTATATTCATATTATGTCTATATTAGTACCCTATATTAAATAAATAATGATATTGGTTGATTGGTAAAAAAAAAATTCAGAGTAGAAAAAAAAGGAAATTAAAGATCTTTTCCAAAGACTTTCAGTAAATATTGAAGAAAAGTTTTCTTTAGCTTGCATTCTTTGCCTTGACTTTTTCTTCTTTTTGTCTTTTAGCATTTGCTTTGTGTGGGTGTGTTTGTAATTACCGAAAGGTAATTATTTTACCTAATGTTCTTTAGCTGAGAAAATCAGTCCGGAATGCTTATTGACTTCCCCTGGGTGTAAAGCACTGTACCAGAAAGTATGAGATTAGTGATAGAGAAAAGTCCTCACAGATAAGTAAACAAACAATTACAAAGCCTGGTGATAAGTATAATGAGCATAGGGAGTTATAGAAAAGAAAGTAAAATACCCTTTAGTCACATGAAAACATGGAGTGGTTGGGGTAGGCTTGCAGATGGTGGCCACAGGAGTGAGGAATGGCATGACAAAACCCGGAGAAACTGGTTCAAGCAAAAGGTTAGAGACAAGCATTCTAGAAAACTATGTGCAGAAAGAAGTGGACCAAAGGGACTGCTGCTTAGGTGAAGAGTTGCAATAGTTCAGTTTGACTGAAACATAGGATGAGACATTAAAACAGTAAGGGTTTAGGCAGTTGATGCTAAATGATTTTCATAATCTTTCAAAGTCTGACAAACAACCTGATATTTTCAATAATCCCCAACACAAACTTAGATTGAGTCTGTATATGCAGTATGCTGAGTGTGATGGTTAAAGTTGTGTTTGAACTTGGCTGAGCCATGATTCTTAGCAGTTTGGCAGTTATGATGTAGTTTGGCAGTTAAGTAATGATGTAATCACCTCCATGATGAGATCTGATATAATGTAATCTCCTCCATGATGAGATCTGCTATACACATTTCGCTGGTTTTGCTTGTCCAGAGAACCCAGTCTAAGACATCTCTAGTTCTCTGCATACCTTTGTCCTCAACTTATTCTTTCTAGTTTGATATATGCTTTACCTTTTCTTCTAACTAGCATTTAACCATCTTTCAAAAAGTAGAAGGATAACAGTAATAGTTGCTCTTTTTTGAAGACTTTTATTCTGAAATTGAGTGAAGTCAGACTACATGTATTACTTCTACATCTTCCATCTTTTTGCATTAATCCTTCTGTGACTATTAACCTTTCTTTTTCTGTGCTATTTTAACATTATTGCATGTACTGTGCAATTTAGTACTTGACACAAAATGCAAAGTTATACTTAGATGTTTGTTCACATTAATTCTGTTAGATTATTTTTCCAGTTATTTACATGAATTCACACTTGTTTTGTGAGCAGGAAGCTTAGTAGCCATCTCTTTAAGACCATGTTTAAATTATTTAACATTTTAGGGCTTCTTCAGTACTAAGATGGTTATTATAATGCTAAGCTAATAGGTAAGTCAGTAAGAGCAGCCCATTAATATTGTGTCCATTGCCAAATGGCATCACTCTTATAAGTCTGGCCACTTGTCCAGACCTGCAAGGATGTCCTTGCTACTTGACATTCTGCCAGCCAGCAGTGGAGCCCAACAGTCGGATTACAAACATCTCTTGGCTAATTATAAGATGCATATCCATTGATTACCTAAAGCATAACCATATCATTAGGATGACTAGGCCTACTACACTTCCTTTCCTAAAATTCCCCAGAGTCTAGTGCTAAGTATGAATTAGGAATACAGACAAGTCTTAAAGAAAGTGCAATCTAGGTTCAAACTGGCTTAAATACTTTTACTGCAAAGAAGACCATCTTTGGCCACATGCATGTAGTCCATTTGAGAGCTGTTTAGGGTAGAGTTTCTCAACCATTGTACTATTGACATTTTGGGCCTGATACTTATTTGTTGTGGAGACATTTCTTGGGCATTGTAGGATGTTTAGTAACATTCTTGGTCTCTACCCACTGGATGTAATTAGTATTCAGCCCAAGTAGGTTAACAGTAGAAACTATTTCCAGACATTGTCATATGTTCCCTGGAGGAGGCAAAATCACTTGACATTGAAAACCTCCATTCTAGGTGATGTTGTTACCCTCTAATTAATTTCACTTACTTAAAGTCAGGCTTTTCTGTTTGTTTGTTTGTTTGTTTTATTTTTGGTCCTTCATGAGCATAGACTCTCAAAGTTATAAAAAAACAAGAAGTGATTACCATGTATATGGGACACACCCACCCTCATTTTATAGGAAGCCTTTTAGAGTCGCAGGCTTTTTGGTTGTTTTAGGTGATTTTCTATTAGAAGCAATGTTATTGGATATTATGTCTTTAACTGTTTTCATGAATTTTACCTGTCTTCTCTTCTAATAATGGAGAAAACTTAAATGGATTTTAAAGGAAGACAGAAGATAAAAATCACTTCAAAATCATTGATAAAAACTACTCCCTTCCCAAAGAAGCATTACATTCATGCCATTTAGATTTCTCTAGTGAACATGTTTTAGGGCCTTTCAGGTGGTACAAATGAGTGGAAAAAATATTTGATGTGACTACTAAAATTTTCACATTGCAATTTCTTATTTAAGTTGTTTATTTTAATGATCCATACACATTATGGCTGTGTTCTAGTATGTTTCACTTTTTTTTTCTCTTCTCAGAGGATATTAGGATTCATTAATTCTAATAGGCTAGGCACTGCTTGCTACAGCTTCTGCAATTACTATTTCTAGAAGAGAAAGATGTTTTAATGTATAATATATACTTCTATTAACAAGCATGGTAATTAGATATTGAATATACCAGAAGATATATATCATATAAACAGATTTATAAAGAGGATAATTAGAGAGTTAATTTAAAGCAGAAGCAGCGAGCAGGCACATAAAGAACTACAAAGTCATCAATCTGTTCTTTCAGTCTTCATTTAATGTCTTATATTCAATAAAAAGCTTTGCAGCACTCTCTGGTCTAAAGGTCTGCTTCAGTTCATATATTGTCGATAGAATAAATGTAAGATACATTGATTTTGAGAGCATGATTTATACCATGAATTCTAATTTTGCAGAGTTCTGATAGCACCTTATATTGCACATATTTCATACCCAAGTCATTTATCCTATATTTAAATGGGAAATAGTCACAGTAAACAGTAAACTACTTGAGTTAAAGCCCAGAAAAATAAAACTCAAGGTTTGACTTTACAGAAGTCTTTCAAGAGAATGTTTTCAAAGGACAGGTAATTGTTTTACTACAGATGCAGGGCAAAAGTGAGTCTAAAAGAATGATTACAAAAATGCAAAATGAATTCTTAAATGTTTATTTATGAGGAAATAATGTAACTTGTTAAAATAAATTAAAGGTTTCATTGAGCAGGCAAGATTATTCTCATTCCAAACTAATGATCAAATGTCATATTTTAGTAAAATTAATTTGATTTTTCATATAGATTTTTCTTAAAATGTAAATATCTATTAAGAGGCCATCACCCGGGTAAAGATGATGAAGAGGGTGACATTGTAACTCCCAAAAGTGAAATACTGTTCTCTGCTTCTGCCTAGAGTGGCTTGATGGCAATCGAATCACTACAAATGCCCTTGCTAGGGCTAGCCAGAGGTAATGGTGTAGTTATACCTCCTGGTCAACAAAGTGAAAGAAAAAAATCATTGTTCTCTGTTTATAAAAATTACTGAAGTGGTGATTTGGTATTTCTCTACCCTCTTCCAGTAATACTGAAATAAAACACACAGAATATTACCACTTGGCTAGTTAAAATACGTGTTATTTTAAGAAGGAGAGTCACCAAGTATGTCATGAAAAATAGTAATGTTTTTATTCCTTTAAAGTCTTATGAATGCAGTCTGTAGTGATTTATGTGTGGCTGACTTAAAGTGGCCTTTCCCTCAGTGAGGAGCTTTGTGTAATTTTTGTATATCTCTGACTATCCTACCCTGAATGTATGAAATGGGTTTTCAGATGACATTGATAACCTAAGAAATCACCAATGCAGCAGTGATGAGAGAGATGGAACTGTCTACCACATCAACAGCAATGACTTCAACAGGTCCTTTAAAAAATTAACTCTTAAACAATGACTAAGGAGTCCCTGGGCAGTACAAATGGTTAAGCACTGACTGAACTGCTAGCTGAAAGGTTGACGGTCTCAATTCACCCAGAAGTATCCCCGAAGACAAGCCTGGCAATCTGCTTCCAAAAAGGTCATAGCTTTGAAAACCCTATGGAGCAGTTCTATTCTACACACATGGGGTAGTGATGAGTCAGAATCGACTTGATGGCAATAAACAAAAACAATGATAGTGGCAAACATTTCATTTTTTAATAAATCAATAGAATTGCCTTATGTTCCAATTTTAGTGTTTCAAGAGCTGGTGATATTAGTTTTCATAATTCAGAGTCACACAGCTGGACAGGATCACAGAACGTTTATGTTTGTGGTTTTTTATTTCTCATATCATAGCCAGTGCTACTGAAAACTGTGCTATCTGGGAATATCTTCTTTGTCTAAGTCGACATAACAAAAGGCTCTTAAGAAGGAATTAGTTTTGTAAGCCTGGGAATATCTGTTCAGAGAATTTGCATATTAAATGTATTGTTTCTTTTTAAAATTTCTTTACTTTCTTTTTGAATATTCAATGCATTCTGATGCTTCAAAACCCAAAAGAACAAAAATGTTAGTGAAAGTCTCCCCTTGTGTCTTGTTCGTCTTCCATTTACTCAAGCTATACCTTCCCTGCAAAAGAATTGTTGTTATTGGTTTTTGGTGTGTCTTCCTAGAATGTCTTAATACATAAGCGAGAAAACCAAATACCTGATTTTTCCCCATATAGCATATTATTTACAGCATTCTGTACTTTTTCATTAGGCAATGTGTTTTAGAGATCACTCTATATTAACACATAAAAAACTTTGTATCTTGTATCACTACATGGATGTAAATAATTTATATCATTACATTGTTTTCTAGTCTTAATGCATTATCAACAATGAGTTCAATAACCTTGAAATATATCACTTCAGATATGAGTAAGTGTATCATAAAAGTGCATTCCTAGAAGTGGAATTTCTGGCTCAAAATGTTAATGTGTTTTTAGTTTGATCAATAGTAACAGATAACTGTCTATAAGATTTGTACCAATTAATGTTTTTGCAGATGTTTACCTCTTTCCTCATAGCCTCATCAATAGGTTGTGGTATATTTATAGATGTCTTTCTTTCATTTTCTTCTTTTCAACTCTCTACATCTCTTTATGCATTTTATGCTGGATATTTTTGCTCATGCTTCTTCCAATTTTGTCTTCCTTCCTATGATACCGTGGTGAAATATTCCTGCTTCCTTTCTAAATTCTGCCTATATTCCCATTTCGTCTCTGCCATCTTTCTTATTTAGTCCCTGGCCTTTTTTTTTTTTTTTTTTTTAATTTCTGTGTTGTGTTTTTCCCTGACAGATGTGACGTGTGTAATAATTTTTTTTTTAAGTTCATGGCAAAATATGTAGTAAAATTTTTTATTTTCTCAGTGGTAGTATTTTCTCTGATCACCTTATTGGCTTTGTTTTTCTTTTCTTTATCTTCTAATTTTACTTATATTACTTTTGCAATAATATTATGTAATTCTCTTTATTATGTTATTCATCATTGGATGTATTGAATTTGTCTGGCCTAGCCATTTACATTAGTTTTCTGTCCACGGGAAGAGGTCCAGGTAGTATATTTACAGGAACATTTCAATAAAGGCTCACTCCACCTCTGTTGTCATAAAAACAGAGTGTATCATTTGTGAGTCATTGTGTGGCTCAGAACCCAGAGCCAAATCACTTGGTTTCCTCGTTTAATCCAGTTACTGCATCTCTTGTTTTGTGTAAGAGATAATACTGTAGAAAAGTTATTCTTCCTGGAATTTTCTGAAACATACCCCCCAAGTCCTTAGTGTCATTATTCACACTTTCTCTCCGTTCTCTCTCACACATCTTCCACCCTATCTCTGCTTTGCGTGCTCTTCTTTTGCATAGAAGCATAACATCCGTACAATCACTTGTAATAGTCAATCACTGTATTTACTATATTTTGTTCATAACATTTATCATAGTTTGTAACTTCGTATTATACAGATTTCTTAATACTTCCACTAATCTGAGGTATTTCAGTAGCATTTACTTATCAGTTAGAATTTGTGGGTTAAATTAAAAAAAAGCCCCCCGGCCATCAAGTCAATTCCAACTCAGTGACTGTATAGATTGAGTTTCTAAGATTTTTTTTCTTTCCTCATGCTTATCATTTTTGTTTTAAAAGATTTCCATGAGGAAAATGTAAAAATACTGACTAAACATAGCCACATCCATGTTTGCAGTCCCACCTAAATTTGTATTTAAAACATTTTCCGTTCTTCTCAGACCTATTACTGCCCCTTCTTCACATCACATATCCTTGCTTTCAGTAGATATCTTCAAAAGCTACTTCATGAAGGAAATTGAAACCATCTTCAAAGCCTATTTCATGAAGGAAATTGGAACCATCAGACTAGATGGCCACAGATTCTTGTTCCTAAATCTAGATACCTAATTACCCAGATCTATGTTTTCACAATTACCGCCTGAGGCCAATAGCTCCTGCTGTGTTCTGGGTCTACTTATCCTTTCCTTCCTCCACTAACACTGCCTTCTTTCATCAAGAAATTCACCAGTAATTTTTTCTGGGTTTTTTGTATTCAGCCTTTCCTTCTCTACTGCAGCATTTCAATTAGTGTTTAATTCCATTTCCCTGCAAGATACTGTCCAACTTCTACACTCCTTCATATTCAGATTTTTCTAAAGAGCCTTCTACCTTTTTTATTTCTATTTCTTTACCTCTTATTCACTCTTTCTCTCACTCCAATCTAGCTTCCACTCGTATACTCAACCAAAATAATATTTGATAGGGTCATTAATAACTTCCATGTTTCTAAATCCAAGGGGGATAGATTCATCTTTATCTGACATGACCTCAAGGCGTGATGCAACTCTGTCAACCACTCTTTCTTTCCAGAAATAATCTTACAATTGTCTCCATGAAACTGCAGTCTCCTGTTTGTTGCTGCTGTTGTTATTGTTATTGTGTTGTGTTTTGTTTTCGATTGTGCTTGACCCTCTCTTGCCTCATTGCCTTACCTCATCATTGTATTTGCCTAGTGCAATGTTTTCCACCAATTCTTTTTATGAAGGATTTTATCAGATTAGGTACTAGGAAACATTTTCCTTTCTTATCTCTTTTTGGTAAGAGCTCATCCACATCCATAATTTACATTATCATCTTTATGCAAATGACTCAGATGTTTATATACTCAAGCCATACATTTTCCTTAATTGCATATATGTATAACTATTTTAATATACCACCAACAACAAAAAAAACAAACCCACTGCCTTTGTGTTGATTTTGACTCATAGCAACCCTACAGGACTTAGTAGAATTACCACATAGGGTTTCCAAGGAATGCCTGGTGGATTTGAACTGCCAACCTTTTGGTAAGCAGCCAAACTCTTAACCAGTACGCCACCAGGGTTTCCTTAATATATCAAAGTCATCTAGAAATTAATTTGTCTAAAATTGAATTTATAATCTTGTTTTCCTCTTTCACTCCACAGTTCTTTTTTCTTAGAGTTATCAAATATACAGACAGAAAACAAGGAAAATTCCATTTATTTCAACCCACAAATAATGTCCAATACCAAATTCTATTCATTTTATTTCCTACACCTCAAATTCATCCCCTGCTTAGCGTTTCGTCAGCTACCCCTCACGTCCAAACCACTGTCATCTCTAACAAGCACTACTGTTATTGCCTTGTACCTGCTTTCTTACATCAACTGTACATCATCTCTAATTTGTCTCCATCCTGCAACTAGAAGTGTTGATTACATATGCAATCTAATCATGCCACTCTCCGGAAACAACGCTATCCTTGTAGGATGGAGATTTAGATAGTTTAAAATTGCCTAAATTTTCTAGACCCTACCTATCCCCCTAGTATCAACTAGCATCACTGTTAATTTACCCTTTGTTTCCTAAACACACTGGCCGTGTTTCTCTACATGATACATTTTGCTCTTATTTGTGTCAGTCCTTTTGCACATACCTCTGCTTTGTACGCCCCTCAAATCTACTCCTTTACATAGAGACTCCTAACATCTGTACAATCACTTAGAACAGTCAATCACTGTGTTTACTATATTTTATTCATAACATTTATCATAGTTTGTAATTTCATATTATATAGATTTCTTAATACTTCCAGTAATCTGAAGGTTCGTTACTACTTCCCTAGTACAGAACCTAGCATGTAATTGGTACTCAAAAAATTGTTTGGAATGAAGGAATGGGAGAATAAGTGAATATTTTGTGCCTTCTAACTAGAGAAGGTTTTCAATGAATTTCCCAAAATATTTTTTAATAATCATATATACATGTAGGGGAAACCAGTATAAGTTTTTCTTCAGCCAATCATTTTACCTGAAGGAAATATAATATTAGAGCACTGAATTAAACCAGTAGTGAATAGCCACCCTGAGGCAGTTACTCAGTCTCTTTAAAACTCAATATATTGCATACTATTACAAGTCAAGCCTTGTTTAGGTATGTAAAATATTATATTAGATAATAATTGTACTTATAACATACAGTGTTTCTGAGGATTGAATAAGCTAATAAAAGATGCTGAGAAATATGTCTGATACATGAATTAGCACTCACAAATAACAGCAAACATTCTTTTTTATTGGTTCTGCTACCCAAATAATCTAGGCTGTATGGAGTTAAAATACTTCTGCTGTGGATTTTAAGTTTTTGTTAATTTTTTAGAGCCCCAGTGGCTCAGTGGTTAAGTATTTGGCTGCTAACCAAAAGATTGGCAGTTTGAATCCACTAGCCATTCCATGGAAACCCTATGGGATAGTTCTACTCTGTCTATGCGGTTGCTATGAGTCAGAATCCACTCAATGGCAGTGGGTTTGGTTTTTGATTTTTTAGAGCAGAACTGGGTTTATGAGATTTCATAAGTTGTATTTACTTTGATGTTATCATATCACAGGCAAAGAGTAAGATGAGTTAAAAAGAAACTAATAAATTTTGCATCATTTCTATAAGGCTAGTGAGTATACTATCCATTAGACAATATTTTTAATATAAAAATCCTAGTGAACCTTTTTTCTTATGCTTTGAAAATTACCATGTTCCTTTCTGCTATTGACTCCTAGGAAGCTGAAAGTTTTAAGTTTGAGTGCAACAGAATCAAATCCTCTTAGATTTGTTCTTCTGATATAATTATCAGGAGATAATTGTACTCTCTCCCTTTATCTACACTTTTCTTTGCTTTTATTTTGATGATCTCACAGTTTTGCTGAATCTTTGTGTGTGTGTTTTACAAGTTAGTTAAAGTCTTTTTTGGAAATTGGTTAGGCAAATATAATAAATCAATACATTTATAAACAAATGTATACATAAATCTAAAATTGATTGTATATGTTTGGTGCCATAGTTGAGTAAGGGAAATGTGAAATTAAAACTTCCAACTGTCAACTTTAAGGTTTATATTTACCCTATGGTGATAACAATAACAGTCTATTAAATGTTTACTCCAAAATCAAAGCCAACCAGACACTTTACAACGATTTTCTCATAAAAATTACACTCATTCTTAGTTCACTTTATTGACTATTAGACAAGGTATTCCATGGTATTGAACTTGCTAATATCAAGATATTTTCTAGTATGTCAAACAGTTAAGGAGTTAAGAGTCTTTTGTTTTGACATTAAGAACATAAAGTCTTCTCACAGTTGTTTGCTCCGAGTTATGGTCTTGGAGCAGTCCTTCCCTAAGCAGAGTGAGATTACCACTTCAGCATTCAGGAGTGTTCAAGTAGATTACCAAATCATACTGTCTCAGGAACTTTACAGCTTATGTTTTAGGATTAAAACACCCTAACATTTTTAACATATTTATAGGTTGTGTTGTTCTGTGCTATTTAGTTGATTCCAACTCATAGCTAACCTTTAGGACAGAGTAGAATTGCCCAGTAGTATTTCTTAGGTTGTAAATCTTTAAGGCAGCAGATTGCCAGGTCTTTTCTTCTGCAGAGCCCCTGGGGAGTTCCAACCAATGACCTTTCAGTTAGTGGCTGAATGTTTAACCATTGTGCAACCAGGGTTCCTATACATCTTTATACATGGAAACCAAAAACAGAAAGATAAAGTACTATCTAGATATTTTATAACAGTGCATTTAATTTTATGTGCATAAAAAAAGAGTTTGGAAGCTAAATTGCTAACATGTTATTTGTATGGGTTCATTTTACCTGAATAAAAGATTTCATTCCTTGGAATGAAAACTTTATCTAAAGTCCATTACATTAAACTTATATAAAAAGAATATTTGGATAATTGTAATTTCATTTAGAATAAAAATACTTTTTTAATTATATAATTTCAAGCAGGAAAAATAACACTCATTCTTATAAGCACATCTCAAAAATATGTTGGGTGTGGGTGGTGTGCTTATTATAATTTAATTTTCAACTGAGGAAAATAACTTCTGGTCTCCAAACATTTAGGATTAGGGATACTTACTATGATAATCAGAGCTACATGTACTGAATCAGTCTTACATGTACTGTTCCTCAGCTAAAGTTAGGCAATTTTGAAAGTTGAATTAGCTCTTGAAGGCCATTAAAATCCATTTAGAAAATGACCACTTCTTTGCAATAACGTTGATGTTGTTAGGTGCTCTCAAGTCACTTCCGACTCTTAGTGACCCTATGTACAACAAAATGAAACACTGCCCAGTCCTGCACCATCCTCACAATCATTATTTAACTTGAACCTATCATTGCAGCCACTGTGTCAGTCCATCTCTCTGAGGGTCTTCCTCTTTTTCACTGACCTTCCACTTTACCAAGCATGACATCTTTCTCCAGGCACTGGTCCCTGCTGATAACATACCCAAAGCAGCTGAGATGCAGTCTTGCCATCATTATTTCTAAGGAGCATCCTTGGTAATTCTACCATGACAGGCCTATTCATTCTTCTGGAATTTCACAATATATTTGATATTTTTCACCAACGGCGCAATTCAAAGGTGTCAATTCTCCTTAGTCATTGGCCAGTTTTCACACGCATATGAGACAATGGAAAATACCACGGCTCAGATTAGGTGCCCTTTAGTCATCGAGGTAATATCTTTGTTTGGAACACTTAAAAGAGGTCTTTCGAGCAGATTTGCCCAGTGCGATACTTTGATTTCCTCACCACTGCTTCCATGAGATTTGATTATGGATACAAGTAAAATGATATCTCTGACAACTTCAATATTATCTACATTTATCATGATGTTGCTTATTGGTCCACGTGTGAGGATTTTTATTTTCTTTACATTGAGGCATAATCCATACTGCAGGCTATAATCTTTGGTGTTCATCAGTAAGTGCTTCAAGTTCTCTTTGCTTTCAGCAAGGAAGGTTGTGTCATCTGCATATCAAAGGTTGTTAATGAGACTTCCCCCAATCCTGATACTGCATTCTTCTTCATATAGTCTAGGTTCTCGGATTATTTGCTCAACATACAGATCGAATAAGTGTGATGAAAGAATACAACCTTGACACACACCTTTCCTGATTTTAAACCGTGTGGTATTCCCTTGTTTTGTTCGAACATCTGCCTCTTGGTCTATGTACAGGTTTCACGTGAGCATGATTATGTGTTCTGGTATTCCTATTCTTTGCAATGTTATTCGTAATTTATTATGATCCACACAGTTGGATGCATTTGCTTAGTCAATAAAACACAGGTAAAAAAACTTCCTGGTATTCTCTGCTTTCAGCCAAAATCCATCTGTCATCAGCAATGATATTCCTCATTCCACATCATTTTTTGAACTCGGTTTGAATTTCTGGCAGTTCCCTATGAATGTACTGCTGTGAAAACTTTTGAATTATCTTCAGCACAATTTTACTCCTGTGTGATATTAATGATATTGTTTGATAGCTTCTGCATTCTGATAAATCACCTTTCTTTGGAATAGGCACTGTCTTAGTCACCTAGTGCTGCTATAACAGAAATACCACAAGCGAATGGCTTCAACAACAGAAGTTTATTCTCTCACGGTCTAGTAGGCTAGAAGTCCAAATTCAGGGCACAAGCTCTAGGGGAAGACTTGCTTCTCCCAATCGACTCTGGAGGAAGTTCCTTGTAATCAATCTTCCTGTGGTGTAGGAGCTTCTTGCATAAGAACCTGGAGTCCAAAGGACACACTCTGATCCTGGTGCTGCTTTCTTGGTGGAATGAGTTCCCCATGTCTATCTCACTTCTTTGTTTTATATCTCAAAAGAAATTGGCTTAAGACACTATCTAAACTTGTAGATCGCATCAATATAACTGCCCCTAATTTATCTCACTAACATTATAGCAATAGGATTTACAACACATAGGATAATCACATCAGATGGCAAAATGGTAGACAATCACACAATACTGGGAATCATGACCTAGCCAAGTTGACAGATTTTTTTTTTTTGGCATAATTCAACCCATGACATTCCAGCCTTTGCCCCCCTCCCCGAATTCATGTCCTTTCCACTTGTAAAACATTCACCCCATCATATCATAGCAAAAATCTTAAATCAACTCCAAGTCCAAAATCCAAAAATTTCTCTTCATCTTTGAAATCTAGAGTACAAGTTATCTGCTTCAGAAGTATAATGGTGGAACAGGCACAAGGTAGACATTTCCATTACAAATGGGAGAAACTGAAGGAAAAGGAGGCATAACAGGTAACAAGCAAGTCAGCAGAACACATTACATTAGCCCTCAAGGCTTTGCAAATAATCTTTTATTCTCTGAGAGAATTTATACAATGGCCCTGCCCTCCAGACTCTAGTTATTGGCCACACTCTCCAGATTCTGATTTGAGGGCCCTTGGCCCTGGGCTTCAGCTCTACCTTCCAAGCCCACGAGACAGCAACTCTACTCCCTTGGCTTTAGGCATATCATTTCCCTAGTTCATCTGAGTGGTGACTCCACCCTTAGAAACACCAGAGGTCGTGGCTCCACCCTTTAAAACACCAGAGGTTGTGGCCATACCTTTTGAGACTGAGGCAGCTCGGCTTTTTGTGTTCCTTGTGTCTTCAGTTTCTACTTCCTGGTTTCTTGGCCCCTCAGCTCCTCAGGCCTCACATCCACATCTGTTCGACTGGGTCAAGTGCTCCAAAGCTCTGTAGCTGCACCAGTAAGTGCCTGGAGGCACCCCACTCCACCAGGAAGCCTCCTGTGCACAGACACATAGCTCCCTCACTCCTTGGGTCAGCTCCGGTGCTGCTTGGTGCTGATCTCCTGGCTCTGTTGCTTCTGGTTCTCTGTTGCTGCCAGTCCTCTGCTGCTGCTGGTCCTCAGCTTTTGCCAGTCCTCTGCTGCCTCTCACCATTTGCGCTGTCTCCAGTGTTAACAGTTCTCCTCAATCCTTTTGAGTTCTCTATCCATTCAATTTAAAAACCATTTCCACATTTTAGGTATCTGTTAGAGCAACACCCCACTCCTGGTACCAAATTCTGTCTTGGTCATCTAGTGTTGTTGTAACAGAAATACCACAAGTGGATGGCTTCAACAAACAGAAGGTTATTCTTTCACAGTCTAGTAGGCTAGATGTTCAAATTCATGGCACCAGCTTCAGGGGAAGTCTTTCTTCTCTCATTTGACTCTGGAGGAAAGTTCTTGTCATCAATCTTCCTGTGGTCTAGGAGCTTCTCTGCACAGGAATCCTGGGTCCAAAGGACACGCTCTGCTCCTGGTGCTGCTCTCTATGTGGCATGAGTTCTCCATGTCTCTCTGCTCCCTTCTCTCTTTTGTATCTCAAAAGAAATTGGCTTAAGACACTATCTAATCTTGTAGATCTCATCAACATAACTGTCCCTAATCTATCTCACTAACATCATAGTGATAGTATTTACAACACATAGGGAAATCACATCAGATGACAAAATGGTAGACAATCACACAATATTGGGAATCATGACTTAGCCAAGTTGACAGATATTTTTGGAGGACACAATTCAATCTGTGACAGGCACAAATATGGATCTCTTCCAGTTGGTTGGCCACAGAGTTGTGTTCCAAATTTCTTGCCATAGACAAGTGAGCATTTCCAGCATTGCATCCAATTGGTATTCCCTCAATTCCCGGAACCTTATTTTTCACCAGTGCCTTCAGTGCAGCTTCAACTTCTTCCTTCAAAACCATTGGTTGTTTATCTTATGGTACCTCCTGAAATGGTTGACTATCTGCCAAATCTTTTTGGTACAGTGACTCAGTGTATTTCTTCCATCTTCTTTTGATGCTTCTTGTGTAGTTCAAAATTTTGCCCATTGAGTGCTTCAATGTTGTAGCTGATGGGATTAAACTGATCCAACTTCTGGAATGTAACCAATGGGGTTAAATTATTCCCCCCATCCCACCCAGGCTCTCTGAGTTCCTGATAAGACATTTCTGTGCTGTCTGTGTAAAAACACAAGGTTATTTTACTGCTTCTGTGCTCAAGGCCACTTCACTACTAATCAACCACTTTCCCCCTCCATTAGGACATGAGCAATAAGTCACAAAGCTGGCCTTAGATCAACTTCATGTGTCATATCCCCCAGCCTTCATATTGCAACCCCACTATACACCCATACATGTTAATTCGTTCCTGAAATTGCCTGCCTATTCCCAGAAACTTCATGAATTATGCATAAGTTCCCTGTCCCAAACCCTAGTAACAACCTTAGAATCCCCAACCTCAGGGAGCTTGATTTGAGGCTTAGTCTCCAAACTCCTTGCTTGGCCGGCTTGCAGTAAAGTCCACTTTCTCTTTCTCAAAGACCTGGTGTCTCTCAATTGACTTGAGCGGTCGGGCTGGGCAGGGCCCAATCCCATAACGTTACAACATTTGTAACTTGAGGTTTGAATTTTTTCTTCAGTTCTTTCAGCTTGAGAAATACGAAGAGTCTTCTTCCCTTTTAGCTTTCTAACTCCAGGTCTTTCCACATTCCATTACAATACTTTACTTTGTCTTCGTGAACCCCCTTTGAAATCTTCTGCTCAACTCTTTTATTTCATCAGTTCTTCCTTCAGGAACAGATTTGTCCATTCTTCTGGAAGTCTATGATACCATCAATATCCTTCGCCAACACTACAATTAAAATGCATCAATTCTTCAGTCTTCCTTTTTCATTGTCCACCTTTTGTATGCATATGAGGCAACTGAAAAAACCATGGCTTGAGTCAGGTGCACTTTAGTCGTCAAAGTAATACCTTTGCTTTTTAACACTTTAAAGAGGTTTTTTGCAGCAGATTTGCCCAAAGTAATACGTTGTTTGATTTCTTGACTGCTGCTTTCATGAATGTTGATTCTTAATCAAAGTAGAATTCATTCTTTGACAGCATCAATTTCTTTACCATTGATCTTGATGTTGCTTATTGGACCAGTTGCAAGGATTTTCGGTTTCTTTATGTTCAGCCATAATCCATAATGATGCCTGTATTCTTTTACCTTCATCAGTAAGCGCTTCCGGCTGTCTTCACTTTCGGCAAACTGTGTCATCTGTGTATCTCAGTTCGTTAATGAATATTCCTCCAAACCAGATGTTTTGTTCTTTTTCATATAGCTTATCCTCTTGGATAATTTGTTCAGCATATAGATTGAATAAGTAAAGTGAAGTAATACAATACTGCCACACAACTTTTCCAATTTTATACCACAATATATCCCCTTATTCTGCTAGAAGAACATCTTGATTTATGTACAGGTTCTGCTTTTTTCTGCATGAGCACAATTAAGTGTTCTTGAATTCTCATTCTTTGCAATGCTATCTATAATTTGTATCATCCACACAGTTGAATGGAGGAATAGAGAAGTCTAAACAATATTCAGTAGCAGACTGAAGCTGATGGATTTGACACTGCCATTTTGTTTTCAGAAATTAGAGTGTGGTTATTAAGCAATATTTTCTTAGAACGTGGTGATATCATGCATATATTAAGGATTCACTATTTTCTTATAGTTACCACTTTGTATTTACAAAAATTATAAACTCACAAAATAATACTTTTTCATTATTATAGCTGATGAATCATTCTGATGTATACTTTTCCATTTTAATTGATTCATGCTTGAAAACATTTGCCAAATAACTCCATAATAATGTTCTAACTGGACACACTTTTTACTGTTTGAAAATAGGGGAAGAGAGGTGCCAGCATTGAGTGCGTTTGTATTATTCTCAAACTTAGTCATCATTTAATGAAACTTTTTACTTAGAGTTGAATGTTCCCCTTCACAATGCATTTCTTTCTTGAGGACACATCAAACTGTATTCAAATAATTACATCTATTAAGTAAAAAAATTAATAGCAAGAAAATTGCACCATTAGTAAAAATTAAGTTCTTAACATCACATAATAAAAAGTAGGAACCTTTCTACCATGACATTGAAATTTAACCTTTATTAGAGATGTCACATTTATAGCTAAAATGGATTTTAGTTATCTTTTTTATTATTGCTTCTGATAATCCTTAGCTACGGTTCTAGGAAAATTAATAAATAACATTTCGGGAAACTTTAAGATAGAATTCCAAAGATAATTTTTTTTTAAAAATTTCTTCTCATAAACAATGTACGTAAATGATTTTTGCTTATAAATGGGGAAGAGAAACAAAAGTATATACATATGTTTTATAATGTATTAAAATATAATGTATTAAAACATAATGTTTTGTTGTCTCACACCATTTTTTTTTTTATTCGTACCCTGCCAAAGACAGTCTTGTCTAATCTAGCTGATTAGACCTGGGCTTTGTTGAACTGTTTGGCCTAAATTGAGTATTATGTTTAGCTCAAGTTTCCTTTCCTCTTTACATACAAGATATCAATGCAGGATAGTAGATTTCCCTACATCGAGGATGAATACCAGTAAGACAACTTGTAATAAGTATTGATACTAAACAAGAGCAAATTCTCTCCTGCCAGTTTCAAAGATACATTTTCAGTCCCTTTTAATCAGCAGTTTATCAATAACTTGGAAGAAGATACTCAGAGCATTTGAATTTCATTTGTGGTTATCAAGACTTTGAAGGCCTGCTCTCCATAACTGATCCTGCAATACCTCACAGGCTTGTCCATTTCAGTCATCATCAGATTGTCCACCATGAAGATTCTTATCTGTATAGATGTTTTTACATCTCTTACTCTGAATTCATTTTTTGTTGATATTATGATCTCCCTCCCAAACCTTTGCCCTACGCTGCTGGAAACTCAGATCATATCATCAAGTCCCTCTACATCTGCAAACTTTTCCTAAATATTCCCCTTACCTTTCTGGCCCAACTATACTTGGCTATTTCTTGAGGGTGATACACTACTCCCACACACACCTCAGATACTCGAGATGACAGAGAAGCACTCATTGCTCCCCATTGTTATTTCAAAGTTGAATTTCCTATGCCTTTTTTAATGTATTTATGCCATAAGGTATTACCACCCACCTGGCTCTCACTCATTGATGATTCAGCAGTTGGCTCTCTTTCTCTCTTTTACACTTCTGGCAAAATCCCAACTGTAGCTATAACTGTCTGTGTACTCCTTGGCTGCAGATTAGAAGCTGAATGTTGCTGGAGAAAATTACATAAATGTACTAAGTGATTTTCCTAAATATTAAAATTACGAACGTCACTGCAATTCAGTAACATAGTTCTCATATTTCCTCCTCTTTCTTCAGTTATATTAGTTCTTGGAACTATTTTAATACGTGACTCTAGTAAAGGTCAAAGGAGCCGTTGGTGTAGCGGTTAAATGCTTGGCAAAAGGTTGGCAGTTCAAACACACCAGCTGATCCACGAGAAAAAGATGTGGCAATCTGCTTCCACAAAGGTTACAGCCCTGGAAGCCCTATGGGGCAGTTCTACTCTGTCCTACAGGGTCACGGTGAGATGGAATCAACTCGACTGCAGTGGGTTTTAAACCTTAAAGAGCAATCAGAACTGCTAAATGGTCGCTTTATATTTTTCTTAGTAAAATCACTTTTTATAAAATGATTTTTTACCCCTTCTTCTGTCTCCAACACCCCTTATAAACTCCTCATTCTTAGAAGATTATCACATATTTCATATGTAAAGTAACTGCAACTAAGGGAAAAAAATTCATCTACCCACTACCAAGTTTACCATTCTAGTTACATCTGTACTTGATTATTCTGTATTCTCCTCTGAATTAATAAAGGAATTTTACTTGCCAACTTCCCCATTGAAGTCTTGGCTCTCAACCAATTTTGCTTTCTCAAGGAATTAGCTGTTATGCTTTATTTTTCTCTCCTGCTACTTCAGTTTTTGCCGTTTACTGAATCATTCACATTAGATTAGAATACAAACTAACGTAAAATATGTAATTTTTTTTTTTTTAAAAAAAACTTTTTTCTTTTTGTCCTTTTCCAACAGTTATGTCACCTTTCTTCTATACCACTGCCCAACAATACTTCCTCAAATATACTTGTGGTTCACATATACTCATCTGCCGTTATCATCTCAGAACACTCCAGACATTTCTTTCTTGTACTTCAATTTTTATGTACATTTATATTGTCATCTTATCAAACTATAAAGAGCATTTTATCTTCTCTTCTGCTTCAAACACTTTCTTCTTTAGGCTTTTATACCATCATAATTTTTCTTTCAATTCACTGGTTTCTTCTTTTCAATCTCCTTTGCTGACTTCTTTTCTTATATCAGACTTCTAAACATTGCAATGTTTCAGAATTGATATTCTCACATTAGGTGTTACTAGTCAGTTTCATGACTTGAAACACCAAAGATGTGTGGATGAATCTTAGATAGATATTTTCCACTAAGACATTTCCTCTGAGCACCAAAGCTGCCATCTTGATAAATCCTCTTTGATTGTAAATAGGCACCCCCAACTCAACATGGCCAAAAACACCTGAAATTTTCTTCTACCCATCCCAACCCTTTCCTAATCATTAAATGGTTGTGCCATCCATTGCATGTCAACTTTTCTCCACAGCCCATATGGACTCCATCAGCAACATCTATAGTCTTCACATTTAAAATAAATCACTAGTCCACCACTTCTTACCATCGCTATTATTGTTATTAAAAACCTACAAGCCATTTTATCTCTTCATGGGATGCTGCAAAATCTCCAAATGGATTACTTTGCATCTACTGTCTCTCATTTCACAGTCCACCCAGTCCAAAAGCCAGATAGCTTTTGAATCAACAAATATCATCATATATCACCTGTAATTAAAACTTTCCAACAACTTTCTTTTGTACTTAAAATAAAAAACAAACCAAAACAAACGAGATATAAAACAGAAAACCTTATCATGTCCTTCCAAATGGCCTTACTTGACCTGACCCATTCTGTTGCTTTCCTCTTCACTAACTGTGCAATAATTACTCTGGTCTTCATTCCCACCCCAGGACCTTTCTGTTTCTTCCATTTAACTAGGTTGGCATTCACCAAGATATTTTTATGGCTGTTCCCTGTTTGTCATACAGGACTCAGCTCAAACGTACTATCTTTAACGTACTATCTTTAAAAAGAGAGACTAAAAAAGTAAGTCCAAGTAAAGTTGTACTCCCACATCCACCTACGTACCCACTTAGTCAAGATCACCTTCACATTCATTACTGTAATTTTCATAGCACATTTCAGTATCTTAAGTTGTTTTAATTATTTGGTTGTGTATTTATTGTCTGTCTTCCAATACAGAATATAATTTGTTTTTGTCATGAAGTTTTTTGAAGTCACTAGTTAATTCCTGATGCCCAGCTCAGTGCCTGGCATGTGGTCATTATTTGATGAATTTTTCTGTAGTGACTGACTTATCCTTTCCATGAAACAACATATAATCTGCTTTGTCAGATTTTCCATCAACATTGTCATCATCATCATCGTCATAATCACTATAATTATTTTAAACACTCTTCTGTAGGAAAAACGTGTGTTTTATGTATTGATTTGACAAAGCATTGTGCTAAAGTTTAGTATCATACAATTGAATACAGCCCCTACCCTCATGAAATTTAGAGACCAGCAAATGACACAGGTAAATAAGGAAGGAATTACAATATAGTATCAAAAAATCATTTTATAAACACATTCTTATACAGTAAAATCTGTGAAAGCCAGAGGCTGTGTAAGGCAGAAACCTGTCAGAGAAAGAAAACTCAAATATTTTCTATTAATAAAGAGTGATAAAAAAAAAAAGTGGTAAGATGGCACCATGTCAAAAGTGGAAAACTTGCAAGACCCAGAAAAACAAGGCAGTGCAGTCGAGTTCCAGCTCTCACCAGTTTCACTGTATTAGATATTCACTGGGTGTCTGCAGTGCGAAGGGTTTTTCTTATACACAGTTTTCCTGGTCCTAACTTTGTAATTCTGCCAAAAATTACTGATTTTGCAGCAGTCTGCCCTGTGATTGGCCTATTTTACTCACTGTGAATGGATTGGTTGGTGTATGAGTCAGAAAGGTGGTGTGAAACCACTCAGTAGGTTTGAGAGACTCGAGGCCCACTAAGGGGATTGGTCCATTCATGGGCCTGCTGTGAAGGCCATTCCTTGAAATTGAAAAGAAGTTTGCTTTTATAAGTGGCAAAGCCCACAGAGGTTTTAAGGGAAGAGAGAGGAGAAATCTCAAGACAAAGAAGATCCTGGAGTACATTGGTTTGGACCCAGGGCTCCTGTGAAGGGAACCACCTAAAAGAGCTGTAATAAAGGTTAAGTGCTATTACTTTGAAGACAGTGAGAAACCCTGAAAAGATTTGGCAGCAGAACTAGAGGACTGAGAGGATCTGCATGGCCGAGAGGGATGTTACACTGGCTATAAACTGGCCCAGTTAGCAGCACAGAGACTAAAAGCAGGAAGTTCTAAAGGCAAAGATGAACTGAGAGAGTTGTCCTGGTTGGAAGCTGTCCTTATACTTAAGAAGGGAGAGATACGCTCTCCACCTCAGGAGAACCTTCCAGACCTTGCCTATGTGCTTCCTGATCCTGACCTTGAGCTGTTTCTGTTACTTCCAAGTTGTTCCTGATCCTGAGTTGTTGCCTATTGCTTTCCTAATAAAGCACATTACTGTGAGTAGGGTCTATGAATTCTATGTGGCTATTGCAATGAATTATCAAACCCTCCAGGGAAGTAGAGAGTGCCCTGGTGGGGGCAGCTGGTGTTAGAAATGGTGAAGAAATTGGAAAGTGCTTGTACTTCTGACCTCCACCTCATAGAAACCATCTTTGTGCTGATTCTGATTCTTATCTCTTATAATTTTAGAATGTCCTTTTTGCTTCATTACAGTATCTATTATGTGTCAGGCATTGGTCTAGGTACTAAGGATACACTGATCAATAAACATACAGCTTCTCTTCTTATGCAACTTAAATTCTAATGGAGGAAACATATAATAGGTATATAATATACAATAATGCATATGTATGTGCACACATATACAATAATATGCATCATTATATATATATTATAAAAAATATACATACATATTTAAATAATAATAAATACTATGAAAAGTCATAAAGGAAGTAAGAAGAAAAAGTGACCAGGGTGTTATTTAAAGAACTATCAAGGAAGATTTTCTGAGGGGGAAAGTGTTTGAGGAGAGAGATTAATAAAGTGATATAATGCAAAAAGAATGCTTTGCCTGACTATACTAAGACCCTCAAAGATTATTCTGTATCCTGTTTTATAATCAATCTCTTCTAAACTGTGATATAGTGAGTCACGTCAGTAAACTGTGCATCTCTGAATGACCTAACAACATCGAGTGTCTAGACCTACAAAATTGAGGATTAAATTTTGGTATGTAATGACACACAAAGCTGCTGACACAGGCCTTAGCTTCCAGCTATTTTCTTTCATATTCTATCTAAATGCTGCAAGTAACTTTATGGAGTCATGCAATTATATGCCCAAGAGTATTTTGTACAATAAGTTATTATTTCCCATTGACAATTTGTGAAGTATTTGGCTTAAATAGACATATAGCAGACCACCAAGAAAATACACGGTGGTAGAAGTATGGTTGGTGGTGGCCAACATTTTCTTAGTGCCCAGCACAGCCTGCATAATGATGGACAGCCTGAGCAATGTCTGGACCACCTGATCTCCATATTTTAAGGTCATCTGATTAGGAGCCTTAATTTCATTTGCAACTTTAATTACCTTTGCCATGTAAAGTGACTTATTCATAGACATTACATCAATGGGTGAAGATCATGGGGTCAAAATCTTTTCTGCCGGATATCATAAATCTGTATTCCAGTTACACTCTACTACCCATTCTTCTATGAACACTTCTTGCATTTAAGGGCAGCCACACATATATTAACTTTCCTTTGTATGTCTATTGTGTTCCCCAATATATCCATAGCTAAAAGTACTTTTATAAACTTATTTGTTGGTGCCTAACTCAAAGCCATCTTTATCATAAAACTTCTTGACCTCTAATTAGAATGAATACCTCTGTCTTTAGAGTCCTTATTCGAGTGTCAGATGGTGAGGACAATTAGGAAGGAAAGGGAACTACAATTTATTCAGTGCCTATGAAATGCCAGGCACTTTAACCATATTTGTTGTACACATCTAGCCTATTAAGTTGGCACTATTAATCTTACTTAATAGGTGGAAAACATGTCCCAGAGAGGGTCATTCACTTCCCAGATACCACATGGCTTACAAATAGAGGAGATGAGATATAGCCACTTATCTAGTTGCCTCTAAAGCATCTTTGTTTTTCTTTCCTGGTGCCCAAGTGTACTTTGTACCTATCTTACAGCTCTTATCAGGCAACACACATTTTAATATTCCAGATATCAATAATTTCTCCAATTAAAATAACCGAGGTACTCATTCCACAGACTATGAGAACTCCAGTGCCGTTGCCAGCATTTCTAGAATGGTGACTGGCTAGTTTCTTTCCATGTAATAGCTTACTTTTGTGCCAAGCCCCTCCAAGCCCTCATGCAACTGTCAACTGTTGTCAGTATATTTGGGGACTATCTCATATTGGCTCCCCTGTCTGTATGTACAGCAGCTTTCTCCTCCACTGTTGCCTGCATTATTTCTGTTCTCAAATCCTTCCGCTGGGGTTCTCTCTCTTCACTGCTTCAGCCCACATAAGAAAGGATGCTTCTTCCTGAATTTTGCAAAAACAAAGCACAGACGCATGATTGTAGTATTTAACATATTTTGCCTGAAAGTTTGGAAGAAATAAAAGAAAGAATTCCAGAAAGGCACAGAAGATACTTGAAAAATAAATACAAGACAATGCTGTTTTAAAAATTTCCTCAGCTGTCTCTGCCCTCGGGCATTTGTCAGTTACTGTCGCCCAATATACTGTCAAGCTGTTGACAATCCGTCTTTTCCCAGATTCTTCCTGGAAAGAATTCCCCCTCCATTTCAGATCACGCCTAAAGCCTTATATACCAGTCATAGAAAAAATGAAATATTTAGTTAATTTATTATTCAGCCAGTATAATTTGGGTATGTGTGGAAGGGAAACACTCCAATCCTATCCACAGTAGGGAGAAGGCCAAATGGGGAGAACATGTTATCCAAGTAAAAAGGCCCCTTACGGTGTTCTCCAGAATAAAGGAGCCAGTTACCTATAACATGAACTGTGTTCTCCTCTCCCCTAGAATATGGGTAAGAATTTATTTTTTTTCATGTTCTCATCGTACATATATGACATGTATGTATGTGTGAATGTGTGTTTGTGTGTGTGTGTACACTTCACCACTAGACTGTGAGTTGTTAACATTTTGGGGCACAGCCTCTCTCTTATTTATCTTTGTATATACTAGCTGCCTATACTTTGCAGGCTGTAATTGTGAAATAACCAACATGCGAAACACTTCCTTAATAGTTTACATCCTAAGTTACCTGGGAAAAGAGAGCTGAGTTCTTTGTGGTTTTCCTAAATGATTCTAGGATTTGTGACTTATTTAACTATTATCTTTTCTCTTACTTTAATTGCTGTTAAAGTTACAGTTACTTACTTTAACTCCAATGCTTTTTGTTTTACCTGTTATTTTTTTTTATCATTTAACTCAGATGCCATGATATTATGGGAAAAAAAAAGATTTTCTTGAAAAATAAATTAGTTACAATAGTCATTTTATTTTAAAATGGTTTTTATATATTGCATAAGGGTTTGATTTTTTTTTTAATATATAAAAGTAGCATATGGTCTAAGATATGTTTTGGTGAAAAGAAAGTACAGATTTCATTAAGAAACTCTGTATTTAGTCATAAGCCCTGTAATTCAAAAGCAGGTTAATTATTTAAAGGGTACTATTTGTTCATTCTTCTAGCATTTCTAAATGGTGTTGGGGGGTCTAACAAAATAATAAAATTAAAAACCTATGAAAAATGTTTCCTTATGTTCTCCATATTTCTTGACTCCTAGAATTGAGAAAAAAAGAACAATGTATCAGTAATTTCTTTTTGCTATTGGGAATTGCAGTTGATACTAATTATTTGTAAAAATCATATATAATTCCAACTATAATCCTTGGATTAATAGGTTTTAGGTTGAATTATTTTGGCCTATGCAATTTACCATAATTTATAATGATTCTTTCATGCCTAAAGAGATGGCAAGTAGCTTAAACAGAATTGGAGAGTGTTACACGTAGAAATTGTAAAGAGCATTGCACTACTCTGCTTTGGAGAACTGCCAAAGCAGTGGGCAAGTGAACTGCCAAATATGAGCACAGGGCATCCATGAATGACAGACTAAAGTGTGTTTGAGTACGTGAAAACAGGTGGTCTGGGATGTCTGCTATCAGCAAAGCATCTGGGTCCTGAAGTGTGACTGCATTGTATTTTCTTTTCATCGAGGAGGACAATGCTAATCATAAATGCAGAGGCTGCCATCGTTTACAGCCCTGTTGTTTTGTAACCTTTGTGGGGTGTTAGAAGTGGAGCCAGGCTTTTAATATTTGAAAACTCTAAATCTCATCTATATTATCTTTGGATCATATCTGTTCTTACAGTGCTGTTAGTAATACTAGTTGCACATATGTTAATACAGCTGACTAATTCACACTTTTTTGCTTTTGAGGATTCACATATGCTAAACGGATGGATGGCTTTCTGTCTTCATTGTTCAGTTACAGATTTGGCCCCAAATAAATGCTACAAAATAAATATTAATTATTGACATAATGCCTCTTCCTCGACTTCTCTGTTTTTAACTCTTCACTTAAGGAAGTGTGGCTCCAAAGTACCTTCCTATAGTACTTTATTATCTAAAAAAAAATTCAAACCAGTTTCCATTGAGTCAATCCTGACTCATAGCCACCCTGTAGGACAGGATAGAATTGCTCCATAGGGTTTCCAAGGAGTGGGTGGTGGATTTGAACTGCCGACCTTTTGGTTAGCAGCTGTAGCTCTTAACCACTGCAGTAAATTAAGCTGTTATGCATTTTCTAAGAACGTTAAACACTATTTCAATACATGTTGGTATAGTTTTCCAATGTAAATTTGGGCTGCACTAGAACAAAGTTTAATTATATTCAAAATAAAGAATGAGCAGAAATAAAAGCAACTGGAATAGACATTTTTATTGGCTTGATATATAGGGCAAAGTACTTTTCACTATATTATATTCTCAGTACTGGGTAAACTTTAGTGTTACTTGCAGGGATAGTTTAAAATTACTGATGTTTTATACCCATACATCCATTAATAGTTTTGGTTCATTGTCCTAGAGAACGGCCCAAGCATCCAAAAAAAAAAAAAAAAAACCCAGTGCTGTCTAGTTGATTCCAACTCATAGCAACACTATAGGACAGAGTAGAAGTGCCCCACAGAGTTTCCAAAGAGCACCTGGCGGATTTGAACTGCAGACCCTTTGGTTAGCAGCTGTAGCACTTAGGCACTACGCCACCAGGGTTTTCGCTTAAGCATCAGTATTTCTAAAAGCTCCCCAGCTGATTCTAATGTGCCGCCAGTGGTAAAAACCACTGCTATACCTGAAGTTGCAATTCAAACTATTTTAATATTTGCTCCCCGCTCCACACACACACATACGCACACATTGTGTTTGTATCTCTCTGTCTTTGTTGTTTCAAGGGTCCCTGGTGGTGCAGTGGCTAAGCACTCAGCTGCTAAACAAAAGGTTGGTGATTCAAAACTTCCAGTTGCTCTTCAGGAAAAAGGTGTGGCAGTCTGCTTCAGTAAAGATTTACAGGCTTGGAAACCTTCTACTCTGTCCTGTTGGTTCACAATGAGTCAGAATCAACTTGATGGCAATGGGTTTAATGGCTTGTTGTTAACTGGGTTTTGTTAGTCGCTGTTGAGCTTATTTTGAGTCATGAAGTATACTACTATACTATGGGAAAATGGTTTTTGCTTATCTCCTTTCTTAATGTTCTACTGAGCAAAATAAAGGTTCCATTTTTTTTAGGGTACCATATTTTGAATCACCATAAACATTAATTTCTTGTTTTGGTATCCCATTTTGTGCAAAAGGAGGAGTGAGGGTAGGGTGATTGCTTACCTACCTCTTACACTGTTTTAGTTATTTGAAAACTAAATAAAAATGCATACTCATTTGCCCTTTAAGTTTTAATTGTAAGTTGATTACAAATCTGTCACTTAAAAATCATGGCGTTTTGCAATGAGAATGAGAAAGCTGGTTGAAAATTCAGAAAGAGCTTTTAGTTTAAGAATTCTCTAAGCCTCTTACGTAAACAAAACAACATGAGTAAATGTCAACATTATTCCCTGGTTGGTATTACTGCTAAATACTTACCTTGCATTATTGTAATTCATAGCATGCAATATATTGATAAGTAGCTTTATGGAGCAGAGCCTAGGGAACATAAAGTCAGCAGAAATTAAGGTAGAGATATAGCAATATTAGCCATGTGTTTTGCTAACTGCCTGAACTAGCCTGGAGGCCTTCTCCTTCTTCTTCTTCTTTAATTTTATCTCCGTATGAACAAATACTGTGGTGCTTGGTAGATATTTTCATATTATCAAAAAGGCCTATAACATCAAAATAGTTACCTAAAATTTAAAATATCAATGCTTATGGTTTTTGGACAGTAATAAGTAATTACAAGCAAAGAAAAACTTATTTTTAATTTGACTTAAGAAATTTTTCTGAGGATTGTTTTCTTCATCTTCTTTCTTCCGTCTTCCTGGCTTTTTTCTTTCCTCATTCTTTTGCTTCTTTTTCCCTTCCTCCTTCCCTAGCTCTCTCCTTCCTTCCTTCCTTCCTCCCTCCTCTCCTTCCTTTCTTCCTTGCTTCCTTCCTTCTTTGCTTTCGCCTTTTCTTCCTTCCTCCTTTTTCCTTAATTAAATATTTAATCTTAAAAGCAGAGACTAGCAGTAAGGAAAATATGTGAGGCAGAACATTTTTACATTTTGAAAATACTTTCTCTGTTTTCAGAAGTCACTACGCATTCTCTTTCCCACTTTGTCTCAGTGCATCTCATTTCTGACCTGGTGTAACTGCATGGTCAATGGGAGGCAAAAGAGTCCATGAGAGAAATGCCAGGTGAGAAAGGCTCAATCCCTCTTGCTAGCTTTGAAGATGGCGGAAGGTGTCTTTGAGCCTTGGAATGCAGGTGGTATCTACAAACTGGCAATGTTCCTCACCTTACAACCAGTAAGAAAACAGGAAGCTCAGATCTACAACCACAGGAAATGAATTCTTTCCTAGAGGCCCCAGAAATGAGCGCAGCCTGCTGACACCTAGGTTTTAGCTCAGTGAGAGCAGTACAGGACTTCTGACCTACAGAACTGTAATAGACTGCTGTTTTAAGCCACTACCAAGCAAAAAACCAAACCCAGGTCCGTCGAGTCGATTCCGACTCATAGCGACCCTATATTTTGTTATAGCTCAATGGAAGTTTAATATATGATGTTAGTAAAAGGAAAATAACATTAGAAATATGATGTTCTATTCAAATTATCTATTGGAGGGTTTGAATTTCCTTCTGAGATGGATTATATTAGAAAGAATAACTTTAGTTCTAAGGATAAAATTAGATTCACACGGCTATAAACAGAATAAGGACATTTTTTAGTTCCAATAAGAAGTCCAATGTTAGGGCAGGTTCCAAATGTGGTATGTCAGAATTCCAACTCTCTCTATGACCGTTTGGGCTCTGTTCTTCTCCCCAAATAACTTAATATCTTGCTGATTGCAAGATGTCTGCATCATTTTAAGGCATCTCATCGAGAGACAAAAGAAGATTTATGTTCTTCCTTTGTCTTTTTCTTAGAAACTAGGAAACATTTCCAGAGGTGTTTTAACCTACTTCTTTGGAGCCAGAGTATATGGGTTTAGAAAGTAACTCTATACACATTTGCCCTGTTGATCTCCTTAACTGACAAACTCTATGTGCCTCAGTTGGTTCATCTGTAAAATGGGAAGAATAAAAGTATCTACTTCAAGTGTTAATGGGATAATTAAATACATAACTAAGTGCAAAGTGCTTAAAAGAGTGACTGGTGAAGATTAATTAAGTACTATAATGCTAGACATTAAAACACTGAAGAAGATGAAGAAAATGATTATAGTAAAAATAATAATAATGATGATAATGACAGTGTCTCATTGGACATAACTGGTTACATGATCATCCCTAAATCGAGGACTAGAATGGGATATGTTGTTGTTAGGTGCTGTCGAGTTGGTTTGGACTCATAGCAAAACAGTGGCCAATCCTGCACCACCCTCACAATCATCGTTATGCTTGAGCCCACTGTTATAGCCACTGTGTCAATACACCTCATTGACAGTCTTAGTCTTTTTCACTGACCCTCTACCAAGCATGATGTCCTTCTCCAGGGACTGATCCCTCCTGATATAGAATTACCTTAACTTGCTTTTTTTTTTTTTTTTTTAACTTGCTTACTGTACGCAGGATCACCTGTATACCATGCCTGGATCACATCAGATAGTAGTTGTCTTGGTCATCTAGTGCTGCTATAAAAGAAATAACACAAGTGGATGGCTTTAAGAAAGAGAAGTTTATTTTCTCACAGTAAAGTAGGCTAAAAGTCCAAATTTAAGGTATCAGCTCCAGGGGAAGCTTTTCTGTCTCTGTTGGCCTTCTCATCAATCTTCCCCTAGAACAGGAGCTTCTCTGCACAGGGACCCTGAGTAGAAAAGACACGCTTTGCTCAGGACACTGCTTTCTTGGTGGTATGAGGTCCCCAACTCTCTGCTTTCTTCCCTTACCTTTTATTTTGAGAGATAAAAGGTGGTATAGGTCACACTCTAGGGAAACTCCCTTTACATTGGATCAGAGAGATGACCTGAGTAAGGGTTGTGTTACAGTCCTACCCTAATCTTTTTAACCACAGACAGGAATTATAATTTATAACACATAGGAAAATCACAAAATGGAGGACAACCACACATGGCCTAACCTAGGTGACACATGTTTTGGGGGAGTACAATTCAATCCATTACAGTAGTGGAGAAGAGTAGATGTTGGATAGGAAAGCTTTAATAATTAGTTTTAGGAAAGAGCTATAGTAGATGCTGATTTTTATAAATATAACCTTTGAGGAAGTTTAATATGTGCTTTATTGTGGAGAGACAGGGTGAAGGGTCAAATATTCTATTTAATGAGTTGATGATAAGAGAATTAAAAGATTGAACAGAGTAAATGAGAGCCATAGAAAGATCTTCAGAAGAGATTGGAGTCACAGAAATTGAGGAACAAATAATTACAAGGAGCTGCTGGGTGGGGATAGGGGGTCAATTGATTCATACGATGCAGAGAGGTTGAAAGTAAATTGTTTCCCAGTGTTAATGGAAGGGGGAGAATCATTACTTTGTATTCCAATGCCCTTTTTCTTTCCTTTTCCAACAAATATTTACTTAGAAATAGCTAGGTAATATTTTATAGGAGCAGCTGGAGGGGAATAAAATAAATTCCAGTGACAGTTTCTAGTCAAGTAGTCTGGTTGGGGGTCATGACATGATATTCATAAAATAGCACAAGAGACAACAGAATGTCTCAGATACAACAGTGTAATACAAACAAAGGTCAAGAAGCTAGTGCTATACAAAATGTTAAGGATCTAGTGGATTGGTTAAGGAAAGTCTACTCCAAAATGACATGTGTACATTTAATTTTTTCCTAGTAAAAAACGGCTTTTCTGTTTTTATAATTAAGAGGCAATTGTTTGTATTAAAATTCTCACAGTGCTTGCCCTACCATTGATGCCTTTTATTGCATTCATATTGCCTAGTGTGGGTGATACAGATATTTTTATCAAAGAGACAGATTTAAATTTTGAAAGATAAATATTTTTAATTCTTAAAAAGACCTGTGATACACTGGAGAAGATTTCTACAACATTTAAGTGTTTGGTGGTTTTCCAGAAATATAAGTTTTCTAGCCAGGTCTCTGTTCTTTTGCTATTTATATGATTTTCTAACTATACTAAGGTAATTTGAAGATGAGTTAAGTTGCCACAGTACAGAAAAGCAAGTCTGTTTAAGATAAAATCACAGAAGTTTATTCCAAGCAAGGATAACCGTTCAAACAGGGAACAGCACAGCTTACTGAGATGAGACAGAGGTGTCTGAAGAGGGGGTCTGAACCAGAAGTAATTACACTGTTGCAGCAGGCATCAGCCACCGGTTATTCTTGATTGGTGCATCTCTGATTAGGGAAGTGGGAGGCGGGATCTTGTGGGAGGGAGGGTACCTTATTGGTTCAGAGAGTATAGCTGCAAAACACTGATTGGTTACCAATTATTAATAGCTATAATTAGCCATTACAGGCAGTTTCTGAAGATCCTCCTCTTTAACCCAGCTACATCCTTTGTCTACCTGCCAATCTTCTCCTTCAAGTTATATCTCAAGTCTGATCACTCACTAACTTTTTCCCTAAGATGCGAAAAGAATTAGCTGCTCACTTCTCTTGGCACTAACGACACTTATCCCGTACCTTATCATATTGCTTTGTTTCTACAGTGTCAGGTTTTTATTTGGTTGTGTTTGTGTGTGTGTGTTTTGAGGGGGGTTCTTTTTTAATCTACTTATGATGCTAGGCTCTGAGCTGTACCAAGAGCAGGAATGTTTTTCGAGATTCATCTTAATATAAGCAACACTGCCACAGGGCTTGGCACTGTGCACACCACATCATTGCATAAAAGAGTAAATTAATAAATACTTGATTAGCAGAGTTAATCATAACAATTAGAACAATCACAAGATGAAAGAAAAATAAGTCAGTCACAATTCCAAATTGATCATAGCTGAGTTTCTTATTTGAGTAAGTCGTATTAAAATTGTCCAAATCCTATACAGTAAGTTCCTTCAAAGAAATTCCTTAAAAAAAATACAGATATAATGATAAATTATTCTAATATTCATTTTATGAGATAATGTAGTACTGTCTATCTTTTATAAAATGTACATGTTACAAGAATATGGGGTAAAAAGTATCCTTCTAGGGAAATTCTGCAGCATCTAATTCCAATAAAGTATGTGTTAAAATTGGGAGACTTAGGTTTAGTTGAAAAAGGAAGCTTCCCTTGCTCAATCAATTCTAAGTTATGGTAGCCTTATGTCTCTCAGAGTAGAAGTGCCCTCCTTAAGGTTTCCAATGGCTGATTTATTTGGAAGGAGATCACCAGGCCTTTCTTCTGAGGTGCCTCTGGGTGGACTCAAACCTCCAGGATTTAGGTTAGCAGCCTAGCATATTAATTGCATGCACACACTGGGACTCCAAATTTAAGTCAAGAAACACAACATCTTTCAAATCTACAAATCATGAAAACTTATTATGGATTAAAACGTGTGGTTAGAGAAGAGCAAGATAAGGAATTATTTAAAAGAAAACGTTTAGAAAAAATATGAATCAAGGTAGAGCTTAAAATATTTTTATACCATAGCCTTTTTATTTTGTAGCACTAAGAGAAAACTATGTAACACTTCCCCAAAACACACACAAATGCAAGACTTTTTTAGTAAAGGTTATATAATACTAACTAGGAGAAAAGGCACATAAGAGTCACATAGAGTTGTTTTCTGTCTGATTGTGTATATGAGGATATAACTTTTGGTTATTCCCCAGTGTATACAGAAAAATATAAAATAGACCTGTATAACAAAAGTCTCACAGATCATAAGTTATTAAAAAGCAATAAAATATAAGAAGTCATCTAATATTGAGTCTCCAAAATCTAATATATACCAATACTATTTGTTTTTATAGGTAAGGTAAAATTTAAAACCAAAGAATGAAAAAATAAGATTAAAAAAAAGAAAAAGTAAAAAAAAGTCATTTCTATAAATATTGATTAGCTCTAATTTATTGAAAATATTCTCCTTTTTTTTTTAGATAATTTTGACCTTCAAATACTGTGATTTTTCAAGATCTCCGTAACCCAGTGTTTAGCAGAACACCTACTACGTAATAGTCAATAAATACTTGCTGAGAATAAAAAGTAGTCTTATTCCCTTACCATTTATGCCCTCTTCAACTCCAAGAAAACTAACCAATACAAAGCAAAACTTAAGGAAATAATGGGTATATTGGCAACAAAATTTTGACATTACCTTTCCTAAAATGTGGTATTTATTTCAAACATAATTAGAGAAAGTGTACAGTGAAGCTAATTTTTCAATTTACTTACTTTCTTTGGTTACTTTTTTTTTTTTAATTAAATAAGACTATCAACATGAGTTTTATTTGTTTATTTTTTCCAGTGCCTACTTTTAAAGTTTCAATCATGTCATATTGCGCTCAAGATAAGCTTGTATTTTTTTAAGGTCAGACAACATTTTCTTTGCTCCATAATTTCAGTCCTGTTAGGTGATAAGAAACAAAGAATCACCAAAAACAAAAATGTTGCAAGTGTTACATTTCCCTGCAATGTTTACATGAATATCACCCAGATCTTTCTAAATATATACGCTTTTGAATGTTGTTCTTTCAGAGTTAGATGAAATAACTTTATTTTCCAGAATATGATCCCAAATATCTATAGTCACATAATTCTAATTTAAGTTAAAAACCCGTTCAGTCTCATACTGACCCTATAGGATAGAGTAGAACCGCCCCAGAGGGTTTCCAAAACTGTAACTATATATACGGAAGCAGATCGCCACATCCTTGTCCTGTGCAGTGACTGGTGGGTTTGAACCAAACACCTTTCGGTAAACAGCCAAGGGCTTTAATGACTACACCACAAGGGCTGAATTTCAACTGCAATTCCTTTAATGTTCAAAAACTGCATTTTTACAGCAGCTTATAATTTAAAAGTGGATCCATAGACTTCATATCCTTTGTGGACGAGCATAATTAATATGGGAAAGTTACAATGCACAATGTCAAATCTATATATGCATATGTATGCATGAGCCAATCATTTGAAAATACAGGAAATAAAATTTTCAAATGCATAAAACTGTATTAAATAGGCCTAGACTATTGATTAATATACTATATGGAGAAGTAACATAAAATCAAAATGAAAATAAACATAATTTTAATGGTATTTTAAATTTCAGTTATAATAAGAAAGGAATTGCCAGAGGAAAATAGTTTTATTTTATTTATTTAATTTCAAAGTGAGCTTTTAGCTAAACAATACAAGTATGTGAAATAATTTGGATGAACAATTATGGAATGATTCAGAAATATGTATTTATATGTAAATTATTTATAAGTCATAAAGTAATAAATAAGCCAAAAAAAAAAAAGAAAAAACCTGCTGCTATCAAGTCGATTAAGTGCAAATTTATAAATACGGTGAACATTGTCAAGAAAAATATGGATTTATTTCAGTAATGTAGAGTCATGCTTTTGTTAGTAAACTCCATTCTTTACCATGTGTCCCAGGAGTCAAATTTCAAACAAGGACATAAAACCAAACCGTTCGAAAAAAAATTTTTTTGCTAGGCATGACATTTTAACATTTTTAAAACAAAAAATTGAGACTAGATTTAAAAGGATGACTAATATAAGGCTAGGTGTCAAAGAGAATGAAAATGTAAAGGGATCTCAAAGTGAATAACATTGAACCAAAATGGGGAGTATCAAAAGGAGTGATAAACTGAAGGGGAAAATTTCAGAGTGAATGCTGCAACAAAGGCAAATCTGTTGAAGACTGGGTTTTGTGATTTGCAAAGAATCAAATTTGGCCACTTGCCTCATATAGCTTTCCCAGTATTAATAACTATATTTCCTTAAATGTTATCTAATTCTCCTTTGGCATCTGTGGGACAAAAATAAATTTCCTTCATCCTTCACATGTTTATGTTCTGATTAGAAAATATCTTACTTTATTAGAATTTCATATTTATTTTATATTTTATTTAAGCTGTCTGTGAATTGTGCTTCTGATCATATTGGAGAGATTGGAACCTGAATTACTCACATATTGTAAATAACTATAGCTAGACAAGCCCTTTGAAACAACTGCTTTCAGACATGGGCACAGTTCAGATCTGTGATTTATGTTAGAAGAGAAACCTACAAAGTGTGCTCTAAAAGTATCCCAGTTTTCTACCTAGAGGGCCATTTTGGGTTACAGTGAAGGGGACCCATAGGGTCTTTCTGAATGGTGAAGACAGAGATCAGCTTTCAAAGAGGCTTGCTGTTGTTGTTAGGTGCCATCGAGTCAGTTTCGACTCATAGCGACTCTATGCACAACGGAACGAAACACTGCCCGATCCTGTGCCATGCTCACAGTTGTTGCATTTGAAACCATTGTTGCAGCCACTGTGTCAATCCATCTTGTCGAGGGTCTTCCTCTTTTTCACTGACCTTCTACTTTATAAAACATGATGTCCTTCTCCAGGGACTGATCCCTCCTGATAACATGTCCAAAGTCTGTGAGACCTAGTCTTGCCATCTTTCCTTCTGAGGAGCATTCTGGTTGTACCTCTTCGAAGACAGATTTGTTTCTTCTTTTGACACTCCATGGTATATTCACTATTCTTCTCCAACACCACAATTCAAAAGCATCAATTCTTCTTTGGTCTTCCCTATTAATTGTCCAGCTCCCACATGCATGTTAGGCAATTGAAAACATCATGGCTTGGGTCAGATGCGCCTTAGTCCTCAAGGTGACATCCTTGCTTTTCAACACTTTAAAAAGGTCTTTTGCAGCCGATTTGCCCAATGCAATGCATTTTTTATTTCTTGACTGCTGCTTCCATGGGTGTTGATTGTGGATCCAAGTAAAATGAAATCCTTGAGAACCTCAATCTCCTCTCCATTTATCATGATGTTGCTTATTGGCCCAGTTGTGAGGATTTTTGTTTTCCTTATGTAGAGGTTTAATCCATACTGAAGGCTCTGGTCTTTCCTCTTCATCAGAAAGAATTTCAAGTACTTCAAGTCTTCCTCAATTTCAGCAAGCAAGGTTGAGTCATCTGCATAACGTATAAATCTTCCAACATTCTGATGCCCTGTTCTTCTTCATATAGTCCAGCTTCTCGGATTATTTGCTCACCATACACGTTGAATAGGTATGGTGAAATGATACAAACCTGATACACACCTTTCCTAACTTACCACGCAGGATCCCCTTGTTCTGTTCAAACAACTGCCTTTTTATCTATGTACAGATTACTCATGAGCACAACTAAGTGTTCTGGAATGCCCATTCCCCACAATGTTATCCATAATTTGTTATAATCCACATGGTCAAATGCCTTTGTATAGTCAATAAAACACAGGAAAACATCTTTCTGGCATTCTCTGCTTTCAGTCAGGATCCATCTGACATCAGCAATGATATCCCTGGTTCCATGTCCTCTTCTAAATCAGGCTTGAATTTCTGGCAGTTCCCAGTCAATATACTGCTGCAGCTGCTTTTGAATGATCTTCAGCAAAATTTTGCTTCCATGTGATATTAATGATATTATTCAATAATTTCTGAATTCAGTTGGATCACCTTTCTTGGGAATAGGCATAGATAGGGATCTCTTTCAGTCAGTTGGCTGGGTAGCTGTGTTCCAAATTTCTTGGCATAGATGAGTGAGCACTTCCAGCACTGCATCCATTTGTTGAAACATCTCAACTGATATTCCTTCAGTTCCCAGAACCTTGTTTTTCACCATGCCTTCAGTGCAGTTGGACTTCTTCCTTCATCACCATTGGTTCCTGATCATATGTTACCTCCTGAAATGGTTGATGTCGACCAATTCTTTTTGGTATAGTGATTCTGTGTATTCCTTCCATCTTCTTTTGATGCTTCTTGTGTCGTTTAATATTTTCCCCATAGAACCCTTCAGTTTGCAACTCAAGGCTTGCGTTATTTCTTCAGTTCTTTCAGCTTGAGAAATGCTGGGCATGTCCTTCCCTTTTGGTTTTCTATCTCCGGGTCTCTGCACATGTCATCATAATAGTTTACTTGGTCTTCTCAAGCTGCCCCTTGAAATCTTCTGTTCAACGCTTTTACTTCAACATTTGTTTCCTTTTACTTTAGCTACTCAACGCTCAACAGCAAGTTTCAGAGCCTCTTCTAACATCCTTTAGGTCTTTTTTTTCCCTCCTGTCTTCTTAATGACCTCTTGCTTTTTTCATGTATGATGTCCTTGATGTCATTCCACAACTCATCTGGCCTTCAGTCATTAGTGTTCAACGTGTCAAATCTATTCTTGAGACAGTCTCTAAATTCAGGTGAGATATACTCAAGGTCATTCTTTGGCTTTCGTAGACTTGTTCTAATTTTCTTCAGTTTAAATTTGAGCTTCCATAGGAGTAATTGGTGGTCTGATCTGTAGTCCACCCTTGGCCTTGTTCTGACTGATGATATTGAGCTTTTCCATCATCTCGTTCCACAGATTTACTTGATTTGATTCCTGTGTATTCCATCTGAAGAAGTCCATTGAATAGTTGGTGAAAAAAGATATTTGCAATGAAGAATTCATTGGTCTTTCAAAATTCAGTCATTGGATCTCTGGCATAGTTTCTATCGCCAAGGCCATATTTTCCAACTACCAGTCCTTTTTCTTTGTTTTCAACTTTCCCATTCCAATCACCAGTAATTATCAGTGCATCCCAACTGTATGTTCAAGCAAATTCAAACTGCAGAAGTTGGTAAAAATCTTCAGTTGCTTCATCTTTGGCCTTAGTGGTTGGTGTGCAAATTTGAATAGTAGTCATATTAACTGGTCTTCCTTGGAGGCGTATGGATATTATCCTATCGCTGACAGTATTGTACTTCAGGATAGATCTTGAAATGTTCTTTTTTGAGGATGAATGCAATGCCATTCCTCTTCAAGTTGTTCCTGGCATAGTAGACCATATGATTCTCCAATTCAGAATGGCCAATACCAGTCCATTTCAGCTCACTAATGCCTAGAATATTGACCTTTATGTGTTCCATTTCATTTTTGATGATTCCCAATTTTCCTAGATTCATACTTCATACATTCCAGGTTCCAATTATTAATGGATGTTTGCAGCTGTTTCTTCTTATTTTGAGTCATGCCACATCAGCAAATGAAGATCCTAAAACCTGACTCCACCCATGTTGGTAAGGTTGACTCTACTTTGAGGAGGCAGCTCTTCCTCAGTTGTATTTTGAGTGCCTTCCAACCTGCAGAGCTCATCTTCCAGCACTATATCAGACAGTGTTCAGCTTCTATTCACTAGGTGTTCACTGGCTAATTCTTTACAGAAGTAGGCCACTGGGTCCTTCTTCCTAGTCTGTCTTAGCCTGGAAGCTCAGCTGAAACCTGTCCACCATGGGTGACCCTGCTGGTATCTGAATATAGGTGGCATAACTCCCAGCATCACAGCAACACACAAGCCCCCACAGTACAACAAACTGACAGATGAGTGGGAGTCAAAGAGGCTCTAGGTACCTGGAAATTAGAGGACACAATTTCAGAGAGATCTATGCTGAATGAGAATCCCAGGAACCTGCATCAGGGTCATGTACAGTCTTTGCTGAATATAGTCAGCTGAAGCTGCCTTTGTGTAGAGAAGAACTACCCGTGAAGCCAAACAATGAATGACCAATATTAACTCTATACTAAATAATTCCCAGAGCCCAAATAAAACAGAAATTTGAACTCTAACTAGCAAGATTAGAGAATCCTCTGTGAGAACGTGGGATATTCAGTAGGGATCTCAAAAAAGCCACACCTTAGTAATAGATCTAAACTATCTCTAAATTTAAGGCTTGTTGTTGTTAGCTGCTGTCAAGACAGCCTCCACTTCATGGCAACCCCATGTGTGTCAGAGTAGAACTCCATAAGGTTTTCAAAGTCTAATTTTTCAGAAGTAGACTGCCAGTCTTCTTCTCTGAAGTGCCTTTAGGGGAACTTGAATCTCTAAACATTCAGTTACCAACTGTTTGGATTAAATTTTGTGCCCCCAAAATATGTGTTGCAAACCTTAACCTCTATGCCTATGGTTATAATCCCATTTGAGAATAGGTTACTTTTGTTATGTTAATAGGACAGGATTAGAGTAGGATCTTCCTTGAGTCTATCTCTTACAAAATGTAAAAAGAGCAGATTAAACAAGTAGAGACGAAGGAAGAGAGATGCCAAGCAGCATCAAGTTTGGCCAGGAACAGAAGCTCAAAGAAACAAGGACATTCCTCCAGAGCCAACAGAGAGAGAAAACCTTCTCCTAGAGCCAGCATCTTGAATTTGGACTTTCAGCCTCCTAAACTGTGAGAAAATAAATGTCTTCTTGTTAAAGCCAACCATTTGTGGTATTTCTGTTATAGCAGCATTAGATAAATAGGATGGCAACTAACCATGTTAAATATTTGCACCACCCAGAAACTCCCGATCTAATTACAGCACAGGGTAATAGAATAAAATAATTAAGAATGAAGGATAACATTGATATTATTAACTTAACTTTTTACTATAACAAACACAGTACTTTTTTAAAAAGTAGACAAAAAATCCAGATTCTGAAGATTACAATGCTTAATCCCCAATCAAAAATTACTTGGTACGCCAAGTAGAAAAAAATGTGTAACCGAAAGTACAGGGGAAGATCATCCAATAGAAATAGCAGAAGAAATGGAAAAGAAGTCATTAGCTGGAATTGGCTTTAAGCTAACTATCAATATGTTCAAATTCTCAAGACTAAAAGAAAAATGGGTTCTTTAGAAGTGTGTTCATTGATTCCACAATATTTAAGGATTTTCCAGGTATCTATGTCCTGCTGACTTCTAATTCAGTTCCCGTGAGGTCAAAGAAGAGGCTTTACAAATGTAGTCCTTATAAACATATATATATATATAAATATATATATTTTTTTAATAGTCCAGCATATAGTATCTTTTGATACGTATTACATGTACACTTAAAAGAATTCATGTTTTGGTGTTGTTAGATGGACTTTACAGGAATTCATTAATTTGGTCAAATTGGTTGATAGTGTTGTTGAAATATTCTATATCTTTTCTAATTTTCTATCCATTTGTTTGACAAAATGATGTGATAAATTTATTGGAATTTCCAAATATATTTGCAGAATCATCTATTTTCTTTCAGTCTCTTACTTTTTGCATCATTTATTTTGAAGTTTTTTTTTTTTTACAGTGCTTTAAGTGAAAGTTTACAAATCAAGTCAGTCTCTCATACAAATATTTGTACACACCTTGCTATGTCCTTCTAGTTGCTTTCTCCCTAATGAGACACACTCCTCTACACTCTGCATTCCCCATGTCCATTCAGCCAGCTTCTGTACCCCTCTGCCTTCTCATCTCCTCTCCAGGCAGAAGCTGCTTACATAGACTCATGTGTCTACTTGAGCCAAGAAGCTCACTCTTTACCAGTATCACTTTCTATCTTATAGTCCAGTTCAATTCATGTCTGAAGAGTTGGCTTTGGGAATGGTTCCACTCTTGGGGTAAAAGAAGGTCTGGGGACCATGACCTCCGAGATCCTTCTAGCCTCAGTCAGACCATTATATCTGGTCTTTTAATGAGAAGAATTTGAGGTCTGCATCCCACTATTCTGTTCCATCAGGGATTGTCCGTTGTGTTCCCTGTCAGGACAGCCATCGGTTGTAGCCAGGAACCACCTAGTTCTTCTGGTCTCAGACTAATGTAATTTCTGATTTATGTGGCCCTTTCTGTCTCTTGGACTAATAATTACCTTGTATCTTTTTTATTATTTTTTTTTATCTTTGGTGTTCTTCATACTCCTTTGCTTTAGATGTGTTGAGACCAACTGATGCATCTTAGATGGCTGCTTGCTAGCATTTAAGATTTCAGACGCCACTCCTCAAAGTGGGATGCAGAATGTTTTCTTAATAGATTTTATTACGCCAATTGACCTAGATGTCCACTGATACCATGATCCCGAGACCCCCACCCCCGCTACTCTGTCTTTTGAAGCTTTTGGTTTATTCAGAAAACTTCTTTGCTTTTGGTTTAGTCCAGTTGTGCTCACCTCTCCTGTATTGTATGTTCTCTTTTCCTTCACCTAAATTAGTTCTTGTCTACTGTCTAATTAGTGAGTACCCCTCTCCTTCCCTCTGCACCCTGATAACCATCAAAGAATATTTTCTTCTGTGTTTAAACTATTTATTGAGTTCTTATAATAATAGTCTCTTACAATATTTGTCCTTTTACCACTGGCTAATTTCACTCAGCATAATGCCTTCCAGATTCCTCCATGTTATGAAATGTTTCACAGATTCATTGTTCTTAATCACTGCATAGTATTCCGTTGTGTGAATATACCGGAATTTATTTATCCATTCATCCATTGATGGGCATCTTGGTTGCTTTCATTTTTTGCTTTGGTAAATAGTGCTACAGTGAAAATGGGTGTGCATATATCTATTGGTCTAAACACTCTTATTTCTCTAGGATATGTTCCAAAGAGTGGGATTGCTGGATCATATGGTAGTTCTCTTTCTAGTTTTTTCAGGAAGCCTCCAATTGATTTCCAAAATGGTTGTAACATTTTACTTTCCCACCAGCAGTGTATAAGTGCTTCAGTCTCTCCACAACCTCTCCAATATTTATTATTTTGTGTTTTTTGGATTAATGTCAGCCTTGTTGGAGTGAGATGGAATCTCATTGTAGTTTTGATTTGCATTTCTCTAATAGCTAATGATCATGAGCATTTCCTTATGTATCTGTTAGCTGCCTGAATGTCTTCTTTGATGAAGTGCCTGTTCATATCCTTTGCCCATTTTTAAATTGGGTTATTTGCCTTTTTGTTGTTGAGTTTTTGCAGTGGTTTTAGAGATCAGATGCTGATCGGATATGTCATAGCTCAAAACTTTTTCCCAGCCTGTAGGTAATTTTTTTACTCTCTTGGTGAACTCTTTGGAAAAGCATAGGCATTTGATTTTTATGAGCTCCCTGTTAATTCTGGCATTTGTGCATTGTTAGTAATGTTTTGTATACTGTTTATGCCATGTATTAGGGCTCCTAGCATTGTCCCTCTTTTTTCTTCCATGATCTTTATCATTTTAGATTTTATCTTCAGGCCTTTGATCCATTTTGAGTTAGTTTTTGTGCATGGTGTGAGGTTCAGGTCTTGTTTAATTTTTTTTCAGATGGATATCCAGTTATACCAGGACCATTTGTTAAAGAGACTGTCTTTTCCCCATCTTACTGACTTTGGACCTTTGTCAAATATCAGCTGCTCATATGTGGATGGATTTATGTACGGATTCTCAATTCTGTTCCATTGGTCTATGTATCCGTTGTTGTACCAGTACCAGGCTGTTTTGACTATTGTGGCTGTGTAATATGTTCTAAAATCAGGTAGAATGAAGCCTCCCATTTTTTTTTTTTTTTTTTCGGTAGTGTTTTACTTATCCAGGCCTCTTTCCCTTCCATATGAAGTTGGTGATTTATTTCCCCATCTCATTAAAAAATGTTGTTGCAATTTGGATTGGAATTGCATTGTATCTATCAATCACTTTTGATTTTGAAGTTATCTTAATGAGTGCTTACACAAATAGGTTGTACAAAGAATAGCAAATTAAACCAAAAGTAAGTAGAAGTTAGGAAGTGATAACAACGAAAACAAATCAATCATATATAAAACAAACAACAAAAAAAAACAGAAAACAATGAAACCAACTGATGATTCTTTGAAAAAAAATAGACAAATTTATCAATGACAAACCTATATTCTCTATGAGCATAGGTGACATTGGGTGACTTTAACATATATACAAATCGTCTTAGTTATCTAATGCTGCTATAATAGAAATACCACAAGTGGGTGTTTTCAACAAACAGAAATTTATTTTCTCACAGTTAGGAGACTAGAAGAGTAGGGCTTCCAGAACACTTAATTGTGCTCATGAGGAGCCTTTACATAGATCAAGAGTCAGTTGTTCAGACAGAACAAGGGGATACTGGTTGGTTTAAAGTCAGGAAAGGTGTGCACCAGGGTTGTATTCTTTCACCATACCTACTCAATCTGTATGCTGAGCAAATAATACGAGAAGCAGGACTATATGAAGAAGAACAGGGCATCAGGATTGGAGGAAGACTCATTAACAGCCTGCATTATGCAGATGACAGAACCTTGCTTACTGAAAGGGAAAAGGACTTGAAGCACTTACTAATGAAGATCAAAGGCCACAGCCTTCAGTATGGATTGCACCTCAACATAAAGAAAACAAAAATCCTCACAACTGGACCAATGAGCAACATCATGATAAATGGAGAAAAGATTGAAGTTGTCAAGGATTTCATTTTACTTGGATCCACAATCCACACCCATGGAAGCAGCAGTCAAGAAATCAAAAGACACATTGCATTGGGTAAATCTGCTGTAAAGGACCTCTTTAAAGTGTTGAAGAGCAAAGATGTCACCTTGAAGGCTAAGGTGCACCTGACCTAAGCCATGGTATTTTCAATCGCATCATATGCATGTGAAAGCTGGACAATGAGTAAGGAAGACCAAAGAAGACTTGATGCCTTTGAACTGTGGTGTCGGAGAAGAATATTGAATATGCCATGGACTACCAAAAGAATGAACAAATCTGTCTTGGAAGAAGTACAACCAGAATGCTCCTTAGAAGCAAGGATGGCAAGACTGCATCTTATACACTTTGGTCATCTTCTCAGGAGGGATGTCCCTGGAGAAGGACATCATGCTTGGCAGAGAACAGGGTCAGCAGAAAAGAGGAAGACCCTCAACAAGTTGGATTGACAAAGTGGCTGCAACAATGGACTCAAGCATAACAATGATTGTAAGGATGGCGCAGGACTGGGCAGTGTTTCCTTCTGTTGTGCATAGGGTCGCTATGAGTGGGAACGGACTCGACAATACCTAACAACAACAAGGAGACTAGAAGTCTAAATTCAGTGTGCTGGCTCTAGGGAAAGGCTTTCTCTCTCCGTTAACTCTGGAGGAATGTTCTTGCCTCTTCAGCTTCCCTTTCCTGGTTCCATGAATATCTCCATGTGGCTTGTCATCTATTTTCCCCTATCTCTGCTTGCCACCTTACTTGTTAAATCTCTTTTATATCTGTAAAGACTTTGACTCAAGATACACCCTACAGGAATCCTGCCTCATTAACACAACAACCCATTTCCAAATGGGATTCTAACTACAGGCGCAGAGGTTAGGATATACAACACATATTTTGGGGGAACACAATTCAATCCATAACTGAAATTATCAATATCAGGAATAATACTAACTATTTCAAAAGTTTAACAGAAAAAGGCAAAAGTTGTTAGCAACTTTATTTCAGTAAATAGAAAGACTAAGGTAAAATGAATAAATTGTATAAAAGACAGCAAATACAAAAACTTAATAAGAAAATCTGAATAGCTCAGTATCTGTTGAATATATAGAATTTATAATTAAAATTACCTTCATACAGGAAATTCCAGACATTAGTGAATGTTTTCATGATTTTTTTTCAAACATTTCAAAGAGAATACCAATTCCTACAAAAACTGTTGCAGAAAGTAAAGCATGAAGAAAGACATACCATCTCGTATTATGAGGCTAGCGTTACACTGTTGTGAAAACCAAGCAAAGATGACATAAGGAAACAAAATGACAAATACCTCCTATGAACATATGTGAAAAAAAAAGTCCTTTAAATAATTAATTAATCAAAACCTGCGGTATACAAAAGGGTATTATAATATGACTAAGTGGGGCAGTTCTACTCTGTCCTATAGGGTCACTATGAGTTGGAATCTACTCGAGGGCACTGGATTTGTTTTTGTTTTTTGGTTTAAGTGGAGTTTATCCAAGGGATGCAACACTGATTTAATATTCAAAAATCAAACTTTGTCACTAATGTAACATTTACATATTTATGTATTGAATTTCATCTCCTCAGAAGATATGTTGAAATCTTAACCTCTGGTACCTGTGATTGTGACTTTATTTGGAAATAGGATCATTGCAGATATAGTTACATTGAGTTCTTACTAGATTAGGGTGAGTCCTAATCCTATATGACTAAACCCTTTTGCCATTAATCTATTCCAACTCATAGCAGCCCTACAGGAGAGAGTAAAACTGCCCCATAGGGTTTCCAAGGAGCTACCGGGCTCCTATAAAAGATACCTAGATATAAGGAGATAGGGAAAGAATGCCTTGTGACATTGTAGCCTGGCACTACCAGAAGCTAGGGAGAGAATAGAACATTTTCTCTCTCAGTGTCCTCAAAGGGAATCAACAACTTTGATACCCTAATTTGGACTTCTAGCCTGTGAAACAAATAATTTCTGCTATTTTAAGCCATCCAATTTGTGGTATTTCATTACCAGACTGATTTTTTCTTTCCTGACTTCCAAGCATGTATACACTAAACGTACACACGTTAACCAATCCCAAAATGTATGTAGAAGGGAAAATAAAACTCTATATAAACCAATAATAGATTTTTGATCAAGTGCACACACACACACAAAATCACTTTAATTTTAAAGAATGAGACACAATTTATTCATTTGGGTACAGAAGAACTTAATTATATTACCTATTTTCCTTTAGCTCAAAGCCGTATGAATATTCTTTTTCATTTATTTTATTCACAGTTTCACAGAACTGAAGGTTCTATGCAGAGAAATAAATTTAAATTTCTTTTTAATTTAAATTTTGGAAAGAAAGAACCCATCTCTCTTTCTTGGTAGGTGATTTGATTGTTTATCTACAAAAACTAAAATTATCTACAAACTACTAATGTTACTTCAAAAATAAGAAAGTTTATTTTCACAATTGTTCAATAAGAAATGAATATGCAGGAATGAATTGTATCTCTGTAACAGCAATAAGCAGTTAAAATGTATCTCAAAATGTTCTATTTGTAATATCAACAAAAGCTTAAACATGTAAAAATATACCTAACAAAAGACCTTTGGTTTACATGTAAAGGAAACCAGAACCCTGGTGGTGCAGTGGTTAAGATCTCAGTTGCTAACCAAAAGGTCAGCAGCTTGAATCCACCAGCTGCTTCTTGGAAACAATTTGGGGCACTTCTACTCTGTCCTATAGGGTCAACATGAGTGGGAGTTGACACGACGTCAATGGGTTTGGTTTAGGTATTTATGGAGAAAATTATTTTAAGTTATTGAACAAATTAAATTAAAGAGAAACCATGTCCATTATTACAAAAACGAAGTACTGTATGGTAAAAAGCCAGTTTTTCTCATGTTAATCTATAGTGTAAAAGTAATTGTGTACGTAAACCTATCCTTAAAAATATATTCTAAAGAAATTCTTGTATATTTGAACCAGGGCATACACCAGGACGTACATAAGTTTACTGTTTACTGTAGCAGAATATATATTTTGCAAACAATACAAATGTCCTTAAATTATTCATTGCCGTATTGCTGTTTCTTCATAAAATGCAATATTACAAAGGGTGAAGATGAGTAACTTGTAACTACCCAAAGCAAGCTCGATGAATTTACAACGTATGAGTGGAATAAAACTAAGTTACAGAAGATTATGATATGCTTTTTGTAAGTGTGATACTGTTTTTTATAAAGATTAAATTTTTAAATGTTATTTTCTAAAGATATTTTGAAAGGTTTTATACATATTTGTGAAACTGTGGTGTTAAGAGCTGCTAACCAAAAGTTTGGGAGTTTAAATCCACTAGGCATTCCTTGGAAACTCTATGGGGCAGTTCTACTCTGTCCTACAGGGTCTGTATGAGTCCCAATCGACTCGGTGGCAATGGGTTATATACGTATATATAAAATATTTTAAAATATATATATATTTTAAAACTAAAATCGACAAAATGATAGAATGAAAATACAGAGATCGTGTTTATTTTGGGGTGGGGGTACAAGGTGATAAACTAGAGTACAGGTAAGGCAACAGCTTGCTAATGATATAGTTGTAAGTTGAATGGCGGTTCCTAGATGCCGCTTTAAGTACTACACTTCATAAGTTATATATGTATTAAACCCGTTGCTATCAAGTTGATTCTAGTACATAGCGACCCTATCGGACAGAATAGAACTTCCCCACAGGGTTTTCAAGGCTGTAAATCTTTATGGAAGCAGAGCGTCACATCTTTCTCCTGCAGATAGGCTGGTGAGTTCAAACGGCAGAAATTTTCGTTAAGATCCCAGCCCTATAACAACTGCACCACCAGGGCTCCTTACGTATGTAGTACACACGTTATTTTCTAGTATGAAACTTTAAGTCATTACTGATTCTTAAGATGGACATGAGTTCGATGCCAGCAGTTGCACAAGTAATTTAGCTTCTCTGTGCCCCTATTTTCTCATTCTTTGAGGTTAGTGCCAGTGACATCCTAATTTGTGTTAATAGCCCTGTCACATAGTAAGCTCTCAAAAATGTTAACTTTTGTTATTGTTAGCTATTTTTCCCTGACACTTCATTCCCATGCTGGCCTCGTCTCTCGTTGCTTTTTCAAAATTATGTGTACATAGTGTTGAGAGTCTCTCTCCATGAGACTCCACGGGTCTCTCATATCTTCCGAGAAAAGGCAGTAACAGCTTCTGTTTGGACTGTCTTTTTGAGGATACTTGTATATCTTTGTAAGATAGAAATAGCAATTCTCTCTGGAGCAGATCACAAATTTGTTTGTTGTTCAAGAAAATACATAGACTGTTTCTGTCTCGAAAAATTTTAGGCAGGTGTGCTAGATGCCACCTTATAGAAGGTTGGGGTTTTTCTAAATGTATTTGCCTCTCCTGCGTAACACCCCACTGTGTGTTCAGCAATTACCTAACCTTAATGAGATCACAGTGTAGGGATTTTGGCCTGGTGAGTCAGTACAAATGATTTTACTCTGGCTACTCTTGTTGATGTGAGCAAGAAATGTGTGTCCTTTGTCTCCAACCAAGAGGTTTATTTCTTCTACCAATACTCATAGAAATATGGCAGGTTTACTCGTTAGCTTGCGGGTAGGATAAAATCTTAGACACTCCGCAGTTTCCGAAGTGTCAATGGCGAAGATGGGATAGCAACAGAGACATGGCATTTTGGGAAATGAAAGACAAGGGCCTTCCCATAGTCTGACCAATAGAATTTATGGGAAGCCCTTGGGAATGGTTAGTGGATATACTGACTAAACTGTATGGTCAATTAAGCAATAAATTCTCATCCATTATTTTTCCTGTAATTGAGGGAAAATTGAGGAGATGCTTGAAGACCAAATACCAGAAAGTAGATTCAAAGACAGCTGCCTGATGGGGCCCTGTTGTTTCTCTTCCAAGAAAATGCTTTCATAGTTTTGGCTTGGAATGTCTTTTTCAAGGATATTTGTATATCAAATATCTTTGGAAAATAGAAATAGCAGTTGTGTCTGGAGCTAATTCTCTTCTGTTTATGTGTAGGCTGAAGGTAGGCAATTTCCTCTGTAATCCGGCAGTCAGCCCCTGGTCCACCTCATTGTAAAAATTAGTACTAATATATCGTCTGGGTCGGCGGAGATTTCTCCTTTCAACCAAGAGCTACAAAACACGTACATATGCTAATTATGAAAGGAGGAAAATTCATTACTACTGCTGGGTGATACAAATGATTAAAGTGCTGGCTGCTAATCAAAAGGTTGGTGATTGGAGTCCACATAGAGGCACTTCAGAAGGAAGATCTGGTGTTTTACTTCCCAAAAAATCCTCTGGAGTGCAGTTCTATTCTGACGCACTTGGAATCATTGCCATGAGCCAAAGTTGACTTGGGTGAAGCATTAGAACTTCAACTGGTTTATTTGGGAAATAAAGGGGGTGAGGTGTTTAATGTTTGTTTAGAAGTAATGCCTTCCTGTTGTTGTTGTTAGGTGCTGTTGAGTCGTTTCTGACTCATAGCAGTCCTATGCACAACAGAACAAAACACTGCCCTGTCCTGCACCATCCTCACAATCACAGCTCTGCTTGAGCCGATTGCTGTGGCCACCCTCCATGTCAGTCCATCTCCTTGAGGGTCTTCTTCTTTTTCAATGGCCCTCTATGCCTTCCTCTACTTAAGAAAATATAATTGGTTATAGCACATGCTACAATAATGATATTATAGCTAAAAATAAATCTGAATATTTCACAGAGACACACAACTGTTATAAATCTCATAAAAGTCTTAATGTTGCTTCTTTTTCATTATGAATTGAAGTTGTAGACACAGTAAGAAGTGCAAATTATTAAATGTGTAAAAGCTATGAACATGGTGCACGATTGCATAATACAGTGAGGAAAAGATTCTAAACTTTTTGTTTCATACTTTACTCATTAACTGCTAAAGGGGATAGTCAAAAAAAAAAATGGAATAACAAAAATCTCTTGAAAGGACAACTTCTGCCGTGATTTCTAAAGAAACAAAAAAGTCCCCTAATACCTTTATTGTCAGTCAATTAGGCTCTTAAATAGTAAAAATGGAAGTAGTTGATCATGCAGTATCCTGTAGTAATCTGCATTTCTTTTTTTTAACATTCAGAAATAATACGGAAAAAAGTTGTTAATGAGCATTATTATAATCTAGTCTTTGTTTTAAAGGAAAACTACTCTTATGTATTAAATAAACATATTTTTAAAAAATACGAATTGCACCAAAATGGTTTCTCTCTCCCATTTTCTTGAGTGTAGATTTTCCTCTGTATTCTTTCCTTTGTGTACTTTTCCCCCTTATATTAACAATCCTTGGTCATATAACACACTGCTGTAATCTAACGATTTCAATTATTATCTAAACTTTGGTGACTTGAAATCTTATATCTTCATCCTAGGTGTAAAACTTTTATAGGAGACTTTCAATTACCTATTCCACAGGTACCTCAAAGATCCACCCATGGGAAAATAAGCAAAAAAACAACTTCTACTTGTTTCTTATTTCAGTGACAAGCACAGTCCTCTCAGTAATTCAAACCAGAAATATCAGAAATATTTGCAAAATTTACCCTAGACTTACCCACAAAATGTTCACTGTTGAGTACCTATTAACTTTATCTTCTGAATGTACTTTGTCTGTGTCTACATCACTGGGATTCCATTGCTATTACCTTAGTTGATGACATTATCAACTCTCCCTAGACTATTTTAACTGGTTTCTATGTGGTCTCTGAGAGCCTCTGAGTGGTGAAAATGGTTATCTTGCCAGGTTGGTAATCTGAAGGTTAGAAGTCTGAGTGCACCCAGGAGCACCTCAGAAGAAAAGTCTGGTGCTCTACTTCCAAAAAATCAGTCATTGAAAATCCTATGGAGCACAGTTCTGTTCTGACACACATGGGGTCACCATGAGTTGGACTTGGCTTGATGGCAACCAGTAAGTGGTCTGTAGGTCAACTTTTTCTTCTATTCTATCCCCTCAGCCACCAGCACGCCTCTTTTCCACACTGTAAAATGATTATTCTAAATCTGTTTCCAAAAGAATTAGTCCACTTGCTAATTCTTCCATGGCTTCTCATTCTTTGCAAATAAACCTCAGTCTTTTATCAACCTACTTAAATTTTAACACTTGTTCCCTATTTGATTACTTAAGCTATCATTTTTGCTATAATAACTCCAAGTATAGGGAAATTTGCAGTTTCTAGAATGACAGTTGTTTTCTCTCACATCCAGACTTTTTGAAAGTTTCTTGTATTTCTCTGAATGCTCTCTGCCCTCCAACTCCACCCTATCTTCATCACTACGCTACTTTTTATTCATTTTTCAGTTCTTTCATTGTATTAGTCACTTGTTCGGTGAAGCAGATTTTGAGCACAGTGAATAACTTAAGCATTCCTGCTGAGTTCAAGCAACCCTCTGTATTCACACTTATTATGGCACTTGATACAGTGCTCTGATTACCTATTTCATTGACTGACCTGGTCTAGACTAAGTTCCTCCTGTGCAAGACTGTCATTTATTCCCAGAGACTAGCACAGGATTTAGCACTTATTATATGCTCAGTTAATAATTGTTTGAAGAATTAATTTAAAAAGGAAGCCCCTTAGCACCATTTAGTGCTATTGTTATATGAATGTTGCTAAAGAGATTCAGTTTCTAATATCATGTCCTCTTGACCTGCTAACCTCAATAGAGCATCTGGGTTCATTCCATTATCAAGAAAATTGCCCATTTAGTTTCCAATAGTGCTGGATTTTCTCTATACGTACTTTTCTGGATAGCCATCTAAATCTAATATCAGCTTTTTTCATCCATTGTGGTTGTGGCTATATGACTTTACACGCACTGGACTGACCTGGATATGGTTTCTTCAAATGACTCTTTCTTTTGGTTTTCAGATTAATTTGAACAGAACTGTCTCATTTTTGTTATATTGGCCCTGTTTTGAAATACAACTAGATTATTTTCTTGGGCTTTGTTGTCTTACATTTATTTTTCATTCAACACACAGTTATCACATGCTTATTAAGTTTGTTACTGTTCTAGGTATTCTGCACAAGCAGTTAACAAAAAAGACATGCTATCTTTTCTCACAGTTTGTATTCTAGACTGGGAAGTAAACGAGCAAAAAAACTGAACCGAATATCAACTGCTTGACAAAAATATTACAGGGTGTTATAATTAAGAGAGCTGGAAAGGAGAACTGAAGGACATTTGCATGAATTTCTAAGGATTTTAGACATTGTGTCATGCACAATATACAGAGAAGTTTAAGTACTGGAATGATTGCTTTAAAAAAAAAAAAAAGTCTGCTGGTTATTGTGGGAAGAAACCTGAAGAAGGAAAACCATTTAGTAGAATATTGGTATAAAAAAAGAATGGAACATATGGGGTTGAATTAGATAAATGAAATGGAAAGCTCTGGCCTTAATAAAAACTTTAAGTAAACTAACAAAATACCTTGACAAGGATAAGGGTGAGCAATATTTTCAATTGTACACTTCACTGTCCTAGATGATATAAACATATCCTTTGATATGAGGATGACGCTTTTATATTACCATATGCTACAGGTGACATTAATAGGCAATTGATCTTTCAATGCAACCATTGTTAGAAATATGGTTCCATATCACTCAATCTAGAAATTAAATAATAATTATTTTTGACATGTTCTCCAAAATGGATTATCTCTTTTAATTATATGGCATAATTCTTTTACTTAATGGTTGATCTATTTTTGGCCAAGAGACTTAGAATCAAATTCAGGTCTCAACTGTTATCAACTATGTAGTTTTTGATGTCAGATGTTCACTGTATATGGTTTTCCTAATATCCCATTCTATCCTGACTCATATTTCTCCAGCCCTGAGTTTATATTTTTCACTGGTATTTTATCTTTACATTAGATGCGTTTTTGTAAGGGCCTTCCATTGTTCAGTTGAGCAGGATATCATGAAAGATTTAGCCAATAAATATTGTTCTTGTTAGGTGCCACCTAGTCGGTTCCCATTCATAGCAACCCTGTCTACAACAGAGCAAAACACTGCCAGGTGCTGCATCATCATCATAGTTGTTACTATGTTTGAGTCTATTTTTGCCAGTAAGTAGAAATATATAAATAGGAATTTTGTCCCTATATTTTCTAAAGAATCTTTTTTTAATTGACTGGAAATGAAATAACACATGAAGAAATAACGGAAAGGGGCCTACAGGTCTCTGTCAATTTTGGAAGCCTTGTTTTTCAACAATGCCTTCAGCACACCTTGGGCTTCTTCCTTAGTACCATTGGTTCCTGATCATATCTTGCCTCCTGAAATGGTTAAACGTCCACCAATTCTATCTGGTACAGTGGCTCTGTGTATTCCTCCCATCTTCTTTTGATGCTTCTTGCATCCTTTAATATTTTCCCAGTAAAAATATTTTCCCAGTAGAATCCTTCAATATTGCAACTTGAGACTTGAATTTTCCTACAGTTCTTTCAGCTTGAGAAATGCTGAGTGTCTTCTTTCCCTTTTTTTTTTTTTATCGCCTGGTCTTCGCACATGTCATCATAATACTTTGTCTTCTTGAGCCACTCTTTGAAATCTTCTGTTCAGCTCTTTCACTTCATCATTTTTTCCTACTCGATGTTCAAGAGCAAGTTTCAGAGTCTCTTCTGACATCCATATAGGTCTTTTCTTTCTCTCCTGTCTTTTTAATGACTTCTTGCTTTCTTCATGTATAATGTCCTTGATGTCATTCCACAACTTGTCTGGTCTTCAGTCATTTGTGTTCAATGCATCAAGTCTGTTCTTGAGATGGCTCTAAATTCAGGTGGCTATTTTTTTATACTCAAACTCAAGGTCATACTTTGTCTCCTGTAGACTTGTTCCAGTTTTCTTCAGTTTCAATTTGAACTTACATATGAGTAATTGATGGTCTGATCCACAGCCTGCCCCTGGCCTTGTTCTGACTGATGAGATTGAGCTTTTCCATCATCTCTTTCCACAGATGTGGTCGATTTGATTCCTGTGTATTCCATCTGGCAAGGTCTAGGTGTATAGTCACCGTTTATGTTGGTGAAAAAAAGTATTGGCAATGAAGAATTCATTAGTCTAGCAAAATCCAATCATTGGATTTCTGGCATCGTTTCTATCACCGAGGCCATGTTTTTCAACTACTGATCCTTCTTTTTTGTTTCCAGCTTTCACATCCCAATCACCAGTAATTATCAGTGCATCTTATTGCATGTTCAATCAGTTTCAGACTGCAGAAAATGGTAAAATCTTTGATTTCCTCATCTTGGGCCTTAGTGGTTCGTGCATAAATTTGAATTAAGAGTCATATTAACTGGTCTTTCTTGTAGGCATGTGGGTATTTTCCTACCACTGACAGTGTTGTACTTCAAGATAGATCTTGAAATTTTCTTTTTGAGGATGAATGCAAGCCATTCTCCTTCACGTTGTCATTTCCTGGCATAGTAGACCATATGATCGTCTGATTTAAAATGAAAAGTACCAGTCTATTTTTCCTATCTTTATACATTGCATTTTATATTTGGTGATTTCCAGTTTTCCTAGATTCATAGTTCATACATTCTAGTTTCCATATTAATGGATATTTATAGCTGTTTCTTCTCATTTTGAGTCATGCCACATCAGCAAATGCAGTTCTCAAGAGCTTGACCCCATCCATGTCATTAAGGTTGGCTCTACTTTGAGGAGTCAGCTCTTCCCCAGTCGTATTTTAAGTGCCTTCCAACCTGAGGGGCTCGTCTTCCAGCACTGTATCAGACAATGTTCCACTGTTACTCTTAAGATTTTCACTGTTCACATGTCTGTCAGTTTGTCATACTGTGGGGGCTTGTATGTTGCTGTGATACTGGAAGCTATGCTACCGGTATTCAAATACCAGCAGGAACACCCATCGCAGACAGGTTTCAACTGAGCTTGAAACATGAATGCTGCAGAAAACAGAAAACAAAACATAGCTGGAAAATGGGGGAAAAAATAACCTGCGTTAGAAAATGCATACACATAAATAACTTAGAGGAGTAAAACCATTAAATGAGACACTGTCATATTTTTCAGTATTTTATTACTTGAAATTCAGTAAGCATAAGTTGAGGTTAATGTATCAGTTGACTCTGTATTCTAAAAAAAGACAACATTATCATGACGCAATGTTTTATTTCTAAAATCTCATTTTCAGTTGGAGTATTGCAGGGTAATTATTTTTGTGGCTATCTCAGACTTCAGAAATGAAGAGATTTCCTGCTGATAAAGGTGAAAAACCCCACCGATGCAAGTTATTTCTTTATTTCTGATCAGAAATATCTTTGGCAGATAATCCCAGTTGGGTTCCAGGGTTGTGAATTGGTATTGTCATTTCTTTTCTAACCACTTCACACTATTGGGGGTAGATGGAGCAATATAGAGAAAAGGTCAGTGCTCATATAGAAAGAAAAAAAAAATCGCTTTGAGTAAGGAAATAGTTTAAATTACGAATACTGGATTCTGGGCCTCCTATCTCAAAATAACAACTGCCTACTCTTGGAAATAGTCACATCATTTTTTAGAAATTCTGTTTGTGCATAATTCTGTGTTTATTTATTTCATATTAGGTAGAGTTATACTCTTTAAAAATGCATTGTATTTTAAAGTAATGAAAATCTATTTCCGTATATGACTTGAGATAAAAGATTTTATGCAGTTATATATTTGATAATGAAAGTTTATGACAATGTCTTTTTAAGAAAGTTTTTAAATATTCACTTAATGTAAATATATGTAAAAATGAGATGTTAATGGCCTCATGGCCAGAATTATGATTTAGTATTTAGAATATAAACATGTTACCTGTTTTGTTGTATTTGAATATAGATTTATGTTTGTTAAATATATTTACCTTCTATTAAATAGATACGCATATTTATAGAGAATATCTGCCTCAAAAAGTCTTGAACTACATTTTTCGTAATTAAACTCTCCTTTGGCTTTAAAAAGTTTACAACTGGAAGTTCAAGAGGCTTAACAATAAGAGAAATTAAAGAAAATACTTCAAGTCAACAGCACCCCATGCTTGGTTCTTAAAAAGTGAAATCTACAAACCAAATTAGTTCAATAATGAATATCATGGGGCTTTCTTTCTCCCAGGAAGCATTTATTACGTGTGGAACTTTTAAAATAAGATTTCCTGTATTCTTACCCCCTGTCGTTATTGATTTCAGTGCCAAGGTGGATTTAGAGTATACATGCTTCTTAAGACTAATGGTCTTGATTTGGAAACGGCTTAGTGGGCTGCTAGGCCTTCCCAATTGCACCTCATGTAGTAAGACCTCTAGAGATTTCCAACAGAATATTATTTTTCCATTATCACTCTGGTTATATCTTGAGGTTTATGAATAATAATCCTGCAGCCACTCAGTTTCACATAAGAAGCCCTTCCTCTACATTAACAAAGTATACAAACAAAAAGCAAAAAATAAAGTATTATCTCAGTGACATGGAAGATATGGTATATTCTGTCTTTGATATATAAAAACCAACCCACCGCCGTCGAGTCGATTCCGACTCATAGCGACCCTATAGGACGGAAGAGAACTGCCCCATAGAGTTTCCAAGGAGCGCCTGGCGATTTCGAACTGCCGACCTCTTGTTATGTAGAAATGGCTCTTTGATAGTTAATACTAAAGTGAGGAACAAGATTACACTGCAATGAATGTCTTTTCTATGAGACACGAGCATTTGGTTCATTCACTTTTTTTTTTTTTTTTTGGAATGCCAGCAATAACTTGGCAGACACAACTGTTAAAATCATTATGAATCCAACACAATTCTCACATTTTAAGTGGGCTGAATTTTATGATATACTTTTGTAATTTACTCAATCACCATATTTTTATATATATATATATATTTCACACTAGTCAGAATACATTTCCTCAAAAAAGTCACCTTGCCATAACTCAATTTTCACCTGTGTAAGTATTACCTAAACTGATTTTATCAGTTGGCCCTCATCTGGCCTCAATTATCAGTGTTTTCTCTTCATTGTACAAAACCAATTTAAAGCCTCAGAGTTTACTGCAGATTGGTACCTTTCACTACAAATGGAGAAGAATAAGATGCAGATTGCATACTTTGTATATGTTATTTACATGGCTGTGATTTATTTGTTCATTCACTCACTTACAAAACATTTATTAAATATTGTCTCTATTCTTAGTTTTTGACATTAAAACATAAAATAAATCTTATGATTTTGAGAAATTGTCACAAGAATATTGCAGAAATTTGATTTTAACAGATGCCAATGTTAACTAAAAATAAAGTTTGCAACAGTGAAATTTAAACATCCAAAATATAGTTAAGGTTCTTCTTTAATTATATGCAATTTTATAAATCCATATTTACCTAAGAACACTGTACATCATCTTACTTTTTTTTTTAATTTTCTGAAGCTGACAAGTTTCACAGTCGATGTTATTGTTGGCATGGAGTCAGCTCCAACTCATGGTGACCTTATGTGTAACAGAAAAGCACTGACAACTGATACCACCGGGGAAACACTGGGAGAGAGAAAGCGCTTACTACTTTTTAATATCGTTCTGATAACAGATTTGGCTATGGAATTATTTTCCATAATTTATCCTGGGTATGAGGTTTTGTGGAAGGGCGGAATCCAATAAGAAGAATCAAGTTACTATTAATTCCCTGGCATATACATTATCTCCCTTCCGTTCTTGTTAATGTCTTGTTACCAATATATGCTCTAACACATTGAGCAAGTGGCGTGAATTACAATTAGAACATGGTCAGAATAAGTAATTCCCATAGGAAATATTTTTCTGTTGCATTTTGAAAAAAATAACAGTATTGCATTAAGGAGTTTATTCATTTCTATATAATGAATTATTTCAATTTTTTAAATATTACTAACATAAAGGATAGTTTTTATTTTGGTTCTCCCAGAAGCATAGCCTGTGCCAAGAATTCAGATACAAGTGATTTATTTAGCATTCCAGGAGAAGCCTTTAAGGGAGCAGGAGATGCAGGGTAGTGAAGGGAAAGAAGCCAAGGAAGTGCCAGGCACAGTCAAGGGCACCATGGAGAATAAATAATCCCTCAGAGTTTGTTCTTCATCAAGTCAAAGAAGCTGGGTTTTTGTACTCCTATACCCATCTTTTTTTTATACCCATCAGTCATTGGGCTACAAGACCACCACAGGACTGGAATAACGAGTATAGAAAACTCTTTGTCAGTTCATGCCAGGCAGTTCCATTGTCCATGGGCAACTTTGAAGGTCATAAGTATAAATTCAAACATGGAGAAGGTGGAAGAGGATGGGCTTGCAAAACTGGTCAAAGGAATCAAAGATGATCTGGATGGAACACCTTCAATGTTCCACTTGCTCAAACCCACTTGCTTTTCACATTAAGTTTATTCAATCCTGCAACAGCTTCAAGATTATAATTGGCTACAATTTCTGGGGAACACAAAGAGAGGAGGATTATTGGGGTGATATTCTAGCCTCTGTGCTGTAGTTATTCCTGAGATCATTACTTATGATTTTCCTCTTCTGTTACCCATTCTGAGTCCCTCACTTTTAGCTGGTACTTTTACTTGTCAAGATCCCAAAGTTGTATGAGTCTCTGGGTACCCTGCCTTTATAAATTTATGGTTGTTGCAAGTTCTGATCCACAGTTAAGACTGGGCATGTGAGTACCACACAAATCCACAGAGAGGCATATGAATGTTGCCTTAGTTTCCTAGAACTGCCATAGCAAGATACCACAAAGTGGATGTCTTTAAAGAACAGAGATTTATCATCGCACAGCTCTGGAGACTAGAAGTCCAAATTTAGGAGCCTGGAAGGACTGTACTTTCTCTCTGTTTTAGGGGAAGATTCCCCCTTGTCTCTTCCACTTCTGGTTGCCCCTGGTGTCCCTTAGCATTCCTTGGCTTGTGGATGTATTTTCACATAGTGCCTTCCTTCTGTGTGTGACTCTGTGTCTATTCTCCTCTTTTACAAGATGCTACTCAGAAAGATTATGACCAACCCATACTCCAGTATGACCTTACAAACCTAACCACCTTAATACATGCATAATTCTAAACACTATGGGATTTCCCAGGTCACATTGCCTGGGTGGCAAGGCTTTTTGTGACACAGTTTGGCCAGCTACAGAACCTTTCCTTGCTCTGGATCCTACTCAAAACTACCATTATTCCACTAAAAAATGGGTTGAAGCCTATTGTCATATGTAGTATATGTTGCTTCCAAAGCATGAAGAAGTTTAACAAACGCTATGCTACTTTCTTAGTGATAGGAGATAAGGTTATTACGCAAAGAGCTTGAGTGGGGATTTTTTTTTTCTTCAAATGTACAAATGACTGGGAAGGCAGTTTCATAATGGTTGAGATAAAAATAAATTTGGTATTTTATCAATGATTTACCATTTTCATATTTTAACACTTCATGATTTATTTATTCAACCATTCAGAAAATTAACACCAACTGGTAGAATTTCTTCACTGCCATAGTCTGCCTTTTCCTTTTTATACAAAAGTCCAGAAGATTTAGTAAATGATAATGGAACTTTCATCAAACCTTGTCTTCAGTAAAATAATTATTCAGTTTTCCACTCAAGGTTCTCATATATGCCAAGACACCATGAATGCCAGGATTTCAGCCAAGCCTCACATTCCTTTGGACTACATAACACTGTAAAAAACTCTACATATAGCAATCTGTAATAAAAATACGATCCTTTTTCTAACTCATAATTGTGTTTTGAGATACTATTAATGATTAGTGATTTTGGTAAAAAGTAGTTATGAGAATAAAATATGTTCATGTTCATTTATTTACTAAACATACATTGAGCACATATTGTGCAAAGTACTATGTTAGTGAAATTGCAGCATATATATATTTTTATTTTAAAGTTTAGCATTTTGAGAGAAAAATAAAATTATTAGACAAACCTAAAATATTGCAGCTATATAGAAAATTTTTGACAAAAGAAAATTTATTTACACAAGAATCATGGACATATACTTTTAATTTGATGATAATAAATTAGAATAAAATCAAATACATTTTTAATTCTTTATGCAGTAAAAAAAATAAAATTCATTTTTCACATACATTTTATTTCTATAATGAATTGAAAGCTAATGCATTGTATCATGGAGCATTGCCACTTTCTAACTAAACTGACCGGTAGAATATCACAGAATTGACAGTGCACCACTTTTAAGGCTCAGTCCCATGCCTTACAATGATATCTACAAGTTCTATATTATTGATATTATTAATATTAATTGATAAGTTCCACATTAGTATCTCCAGCGCTGGTTTTCTCCTGAAATCCAGCTACATACTTTTTTTTTTCCAAATTTCTTCTTAAGACTTGTGTTTTGGTGTCCAGTAGGCATATCAAACTTATAATGAGAGCAGAATTAATAGTACCCGTCATCTTTAAGCTATTTGCTTTGGTCAAAATAAGAGAGGCATTCATGGTACCTGCCTTCCCCTCATACTACACATCCAATTTGTTACAATATTAACTCAATTTCAATACATACTCTGAACTGAACCACTTCTCACCATCTCTAATATCACCATTCATCCAAATGAAGCCACTATCATTTTTACAGTAATCTCTAAACAAGCTTTGTGACTTTTACTCTTCCCTTTTAAAATCCATTCTCCACACAACTACAGTGATGTTTTAAAAATATAAATTAGGTTATATCCTTCTACTTCTCACCTGACATAGCTTCCTACCACATTTAGAATACAATGCAAAATGTCTTAGTTTGGGTTCTCTAGAGAAGCAAAACCAGTAAAGTGTATAAATATATATATATATAAAGAGATTTATACCAAGTAAACTGCTTATGCAATTGTACAGCCTGGAATGTTCCAAGTCCATGGATCAGGACAGGGGCTTCTCTCAATTCACGCAGCCGCAGGGGCTGGTGAACCCAAAATCAGTAGGTCAGAGAGCAGGGCTTCCGCTATTAGGCTGTGAAGATTAATGAATTCCAAGATCTGCAGATAAGCTGATAGCTCAAGTCCCAAGAGCCAGAGGTCAGAAGAACAGGAGGCAATGCCTGATCCAGAATAAACAAAAAGCCAGAACTTCTGCTTATACTCAGATGTTGGGCACACCCCAAGGAAACTCCCTTTCAACCGTTTGGCTACTCACAGCAGATTCAGTCATGGGAGTGATCACAAACAAACACTGAGAATCACAGCCCAGCCAAGCTGACACACAATATTAACCATCACAGAAACTCCTTACCTTGAAAAATCCAGACTTTTCTGACCCTTTTTTTCTCTGTAACCTCAGCTACTTCTTTCTCTCTTCATTCACACCTCACCAGCCACACTGTCCTTCTGAAAGCTATGAACATCTTTCCAGCCTAAGGGTTTTTATGGTTTGATTTTTTCCTCATGGTAACATTTTCTCCAGAAGCTCTTCACAATGATCACTTTTTCATTTCTTACATCTCTACCCAAACATGTCCTCCACAGAGAGCCCCTCCATATCTATATAATTTAAAATAACATCCCTGCACATCACTCACTTATCATGCTAAGTATGTTATAGCACCAAAGAAAATTTAAAGTTTTTAATATGTTTTGGGCATTGCCTTAGCACTTAATATTTTTTAAGTATATGTACATATTAGTATATTATCTGTGTCCCTGATAGTATGTGAACTGTCAGTGACAAAGCCACACTTGTCTTATTCTCTGCTGATTATCCTGTACCTGCAGCAGTGCCTGGCCCTCAGTAGGTTCTTCATAAATATATGCTGAATAAATACATGATTGAATGAATAGACCTGTCAAAGAATAAAATGATTATCAAAGCTTTACTAGTTAAGATCTATTATAATGCATGTTTAACAAACATGAATTCAACTTTTGGAGCATGCACAAAACAAGGAAACACACCAAAAACAACCCTCATAAAAACAAATGAAACAAAACAAACAACAACAAAAAGAGAAACTGCACAAAATAAGAAAGAATGAGCAAGTTAAATAGTTCACAGTTTGCAACCAAGCTGTCATTCAATAAATTCATGTCCAGAAGTTAGTTGAAAAAGAAGAGGTTATTGTGCCCTTGATCTCTCAGCCTCAGCTCCTATGAATCATAGGGGGATCATCTCATTTTGCTAAGGTTATAATTCCATTATCGTTTTATACTTTTGGTTGTTCTCTATAAATTCTAGTCAAGCACTTCCGCTGGAGCTCAATCAGAGCACAATGATTCATTTCAATGTGGAGGGAATCCTGACTGTTTAGAGCTAATGACAGACAGTGTTGGATTCTCCACCACGGAAACTTTCTCAGAGTATTGTTTATAATATATTCTTTAAACCATGTAGTAAGAAATAATGCAGTAGGTGTGTATACAGTGCCTACCATATGTTAGACCTCTTTAAAGTGTTGAAAAGCAAAGATGTCACTTTGAGGACTAAGGTGCACCTAACACAAGCCATGGTATTTTCAATTCCCTCATATGCATGTGAAAGCTGGACAAGAGAAACTGAAGAAGAATTGATGCCTTTGAATTATGGTGTTGCCAAAAAATATTGACTATACCGTGACTGCCGTAAGAATGAACAAATCTGCCTCAGAAGAAGTACAGCCAGGATGCTCCTTAGAAATAATGATGGCGAGGCTTCGTCTCAAGTGCTTTGGGTATGTTATCAGGAGGGACCAATCCCTGGAGAAGGACATCGTGTTTGGTAAAGTGGAGGGTCACCCAAAACGAGGAAGACACTCAATGAGATAGATTGATGTGGTGGCTGCAACAGTGGGCTCAAGCACAACAATGATCGTGAGGATGGTGCAGGACCCTGCAGTGTTTCATTCTGTTGTACACAGGCTTTCTATGAGTAGGAACTGACACAACGGCACCTAACAACAACAACTATGTGCTAGAGACATCAGATGCTGAGCATAGAGTAAAACAACAACAACAACAAAAAATCCATTGCTGTCGAGTCGATTTTCACCCGTAGGGATGCTACAGGACAGACTCGAACTACCCCATATAGTTTCCAGGAAGAGGTTGGTGGATTCAAACTGCTGACATTTTGGTTAGCAACTGACTTTAAACAAAAAAAAAAGTCCCGGTCTTCAGGAAGCTTACTTTCTAAAGAAAGGAGACAAGCAATATATAGTGGTATGTCAAGTGGTGATGAATTTCTTGGAGAAAATGTGTAAAATGAAGAAGGGCAGTGTCCTTACGTGGATGTTCTTTTTTAAGGGCTGATAGAGTGATAAAGCATACATAAAGTCAGTCTGCCTATAGAAATGCCTTTATATGTGATTTAATATTATGCGTACAGAAGAGTACCTTCTATTAGTAACTCGCTTTGCATATATTTGTGTGTGTGTGTAATAAGTAATATGTTTACAATGTTCAAACAAAATAGAATAGAGTGGAAATCTTGCCCCTCATTCGGTCCCTCATTTCTTGGTTCCCATTCGACCACCATAACACAATTTTTTTTCCTCGTATGTGTGTGTCTTTATAATTATTTTATGCCAACACAGGCAAACATAAATATGTATTTTTACCTTTCACCCTTCTATATAAAAGTTATCATACTACATATGTGGATATCTGGGTGGCCCAAATGGCTTGCACTTAACTACTAACCCAAATGTTGGTGGTTCAAAACCACCTAGCGGTACAGCAGGAAGACCTGGAGATCTAATTACACAAAGATCACAGCCAAAAAAAACCCTGTGGAGCAATTTTACTGTAATATACAGGGTCCCCATGAGTCAGAATTGACTTGAAAGCAATGGGCTTTGTGTTTGTTTGTGGTTTTTTAACACATGACATTATATATGGTTTTCTGTGCCTTGCTTTATTTTTCATTTCATGTAAATTATCTTTATTCTCCTATAAGTAAATAGAATCCTTCCTCATTCCTCTTTAGCTCTGCCCAATGTTATTCTATATGAATGTGCTATAATTTAACTAACTAGTCTTCTGTTGATAGGAGTTTGGGTTGTTTCCAATTCTTTGCTATTATGAACAATGCTGCAACAACTGACCTTGAGCATTTGTCTTCTGCCTGTGCACTAAGAATATCCCAAGGATTAATTCCCAAAAGTGGAATTTCTCCAGGTCATAGGGTATATGAATTTATTATATTGATAGATATTGCCAAATATTCTCCACAGGGAGGGTGCCAGTTGATAGCCCCATCAGTAATATATGCATGTTCTTCTTTCTCCCCAGGCTTGCCAACAGAATGTATTACCATTTTTGCTAAATAAATAAGAATAGCATAGTAATCTTAGTAAAATTGTTATTTGCATTGTTCTTTTATAAATGAGGTTAGGGCTACCCTTAATAATAATTTAGAAAATAGGAGAACCCAGCTTTTCCTTAATGGATTAGTCCAGAGTGAAACTCCATTGATACATGCTGCTCATATTGACCACAAAGGTCTACGTTCTATGCTATACAGTTAAGTCATTAAACTACATTTAATTTTTGTTTTCAAAAAGATAATAGCTTTTTAATTCAAGAAAGTTTGCTTATTTATATTATACATTAAAAAATTAGAAACAAACTTTAAAATTAAGAAATTAAAAATAAATGCTGTAAACACAGAATAGAGAGCAACCAATGGCAAGAGAAGAAATCTCTAAAGAAAATAGAGTTGAAGATTGAAACTAGATAGAGAAATAAATATGGAAAGCAATAGGTAAAAAACTCATCAAAAGAGTTATCAGGAATGTAAACAAATATTTTTATTTTCTACCTGACCAAATGCAGAAATATTACAGAGGAAAACAAAAAAAATTGAGGAGATGCATTTTATGAACATGTAGTGACATTTAAATGTTATCTTCATGTGATAAAATTTCTTATCGGACCAACAGATTAAAATGTGAGATACACCAATCACACAGTTAATAAATAAAGATCAGAATTTCTCCTTGCCCTACGAATTTAGGTTTTAAACAGTCAATTGAATTTAAGAAGTTTTCTTCGTCTCTGCATCTCTGATAACTCTCTCAACTTAAAACAATGCCATCTATTGCTTCCTGCAATGTGTAAGTATGTGGATTATGTTTAAAACACAGACCTTCCAAATGCATTTGCTGATGTTAAATAATTAGTTAAGCTGAAAGTCTCCTGCAGAACAGTTAGAATTCCCGATCCTGGGAGAAAGGGGAAGCCTAGAATATAGGCATAATCAAAGTAATTAGATGCTATTGAACCTGTACAACAACAAGTACAACAACTGAGACACATCAGTCTACTTGACCACACGGGCACAAGCTGGCAGCTCTGACTTACAGGGGAGCAGAAGTGAACACAGCCATCTATTTCCAAAGGCAACAAAATCTTAAGTCTGTCTTCAAGGAAATGTTGAAATTATATTGAGATTCTTAGATAAATTAGAGTTCTGATCAATTACCCAAAACCAAAAAAACAAGCTCGTTGCTGTTGAGTCAATTCCAACTCATGGCAATCCTATAGGACAGAGTAGAACTGCCTCATGTTTCCAAGGAGAGGCTGATGGATTCGAACTGCCTACCTTTTGGTTAACAACTGACCTCTTAACCACTGTGCTGCCAGGGCTCCTCAATTCTAGTCTGTGATAATAAATACATATGTCTAGAAAACACTGGAGGCAGGTAAAAAGCAAGTATGATCATAAAGCCAAACCTGAAGTATATATTTGTATTTTTTTCCTAATCTTTGCTTTTATAAGCTTCTAAAAACCTCTTTAATGTGGCATTTTTAAAAAATACAAATTATAACTCAAAGATATAAACTTTTTTTTAGGATATAACCAAGATACGTATAAAGTACGAGTTCTGCTGTCTAACCCCTTGTATCACATCACATGGCATGCAGAAATAGAGCTTTTCATCAAAAGAGATTCCACTGAGCCTAGTTGGTCTGATGATGCAAGCCAATTGACTGGTGGACAGCTTCGAATTGTGGAAGCTTTGGGAACTGACTCAAACCTACAAATTGTTGCATGTTTTTTGAGGGGAACTAAGAGAACTAAGAGAGCAAATTCTCCAGTCTGGCTGATTAAGGAGCTGTAACACTAGAAGTACCCTTCTCTTCCCATCTCAGCAAAAGCAGCCAGCGTTGGTGGTTGTAGAAAGGAAAATGAGATCTAGATTGGCAGAGACTAAAAGGTGAAACTTCAGAGGCAACTCAGGGTCAGAGGGGCAAAAGCAGTTGCTAATGAATTGTTCCAGGGGGCAGAATAAAGAGCAGTCCCTGAAGGTCGCAACAGAAAATTCTAAATGGCTCACAAAGAAAATAGGCCTGCCATCCAAAACACTCCCAGGAAAATGGTGGGCGGTTATGGGGCTTGAGTGTCAATTGACATTCAATAGTGCTCAGGGCCAAAGGTTATTTTCTTTACCAGAAAGATTGTTACTCATCCTTTCCTTAGGCTCTGCTACTCTGCTGTGCCCTGGGGAAAGAAAATTTATACTGAATGAAAGAGATATGCCCAGAATCATAGCTCGCACTTTATCAAATAAGGTAATTTGCATTTCTTTGCAGCCACTGGAGACAAACACGCAGGGTGTTTTTAACGTGAGGCTTCTGCTGCCCATAATTGGGAGAAACGTGACAAGACATTAAAAAAAGGGAATTCCAGAAAGGGGAAGCTACACAATTGACAAATTCTTAAGAGTTATGTGTACTGTTTGGCACTTTCTGAATTTCTTATCTGATGGTAAATGGACCTCATTGTATTATTACACCATACCTGAGGGTCCAGGACAGCGACTCCCTCTTCACCCGGCCCTCCTTGCCCTGTGATGTCCTTTATGGCAAGCAGTGAAAGGAACAAAGGTTTTTCCTTTGATTAAACCAGCAATTTTCAGTTCTAAAGGCTCCAGAATGAGTCACAGGTAGGTTATAAACTTTACTAAGTTCTAAAATACTATATATACACATGCATACATACATACACATCTATATAAACAAAAACTCTCTTATTATTTCTATACAACCACTGAATCGTTGAAATAGAGCTCTTTTTTTTTTTTTTTTGGAAACATCCCTCTCATTAATGAGATGAAATTCTACTTTCTGGTAGCTGAGCAAGTATAAGGAAAAACTCTTTATAATTTGACCTTCCAAATACATCATTTAGGTCACCAGCACCCTGATGACATAATTTTAGAAAACTCACAGCTATTTCCTGGCTTTCCTATCATTACATATTCGTACTCTTGACAGCTATTCTTCCATTAATTTTTCAACCAATTTGGTCTCTGCATTTGCTAAGCATTCTTTGCTATTTTACCTCATTGGAAGAGATCACAAACTTAGGCAACTTCATATTTACAACATTAATAAACAGATGCCATTTAAAATGTGCTTCTATTAAATGAACCCTTACAGTTACTTTCCCTTCTTGATTTAGGCAGGATTGGCTGACATATATGGCTGACAGATTATAAGTATTACAAAACAGCCCTTTTTCTAAACAAACTTGAAATGCAGACTATGCTAAAACTGTTCTGGAAAAGTTTAGTGTTTCATCTTCCTAACTTAACCAATGAAAAAAAATGTGATGCAATGAAATATGACTGTTATTGAATACATTTATTCATTAAATAAACATTTCGAGGAAGTTGAGACTCATCCCTGAAACACAAAGATCTTTGCTGTCTGGGAATTTATAGGGAGGGAGACATACAACTAAAAAACACACACTCTAGTTGAGGTAGTTATATAGTATGTTTCAAGCTGATAAATATTATAAAAAGAAAAAAATTAAAGGCAGAGTAAGAGGAATTGGAATATTGCCAGTAGGCACTAGGTGCCAGCTTGCAGTATTCAATATATTGGTCATGGTAGGCCACAAAGGAAAGGTGAGAATTGAGCAAAGACGTAAAGGAGGTGAGGAAGTTAGGCAATCAGATAATGTTTCGATTTTTCACTCTTAAAGTTATGTTTTAAACATATAAATAGCAGAAATAATAGAAAAGCTTGGCTACTCATTTTGCAAGTTGTATTTAAAATGAAACGTAATGTATATGAAAGTAATGAAGTTTAGCCACTAAAATTAAACACATTTTGAGAAATCATTCTAAATCAATAAAAAAAAAATCAATAGGGAGAGAAAATATAAAACTCTTTTTTTCTGTTATTCCTTGTGCTCCCTTCCAAAAAGAAAAAGAAAAAAAAATTATAATGCGATGGAAAATGTAATCAAATTATTCCTTTTAATTTCATGGTTGCCTAATTACTCTAAGCAGAACTATGCAACAGTTTATGGTGCATTAAATATATTTAAATTAGTTCATATTTATGAAGTAACAAAATGTGTCTTCTATTATTAACTGGGATATTTACATTTCTAATTATAATTTGTTGGAAAATAAACTTAGTGTATTGCTTTACTAATTTGTGAGAGTATTATGCAACTCACATATTTAAAAACAAAAAACCAAACCCATTGCCATTGAGTTAGTTCTGACTCATAGCAGCCCTACAGGACAGAGTAGAACTGCCTCACAGAGTTTCCAAGTAGTGCCTGGTGAATTTGAACTGCTGACATTTTGGTTAAGCACTACACTCTTAAGCACTACACCACCAGTGTTTCCAACACACATGTACGACTAAATAAACAACATTCTCTTGAGTAATATATATCGATTTTCCATTATTCAATGATTTGCTGAATAGGAATATGAGCCAATTTTATTTTTAATCAAGTTTAATATTTATTTTAAGCCTTAATAAAATATTAATAGAAAATTAGAGTGTCTTCATTTCTCAATATAAATTAAAAATGTCATTTACAGCAGTATAAACTTTCCTTTATATAATTCTAAGAGATACTCCACCACCTGTCAGTCAGTTTATCTTATTGATGCGGCTTCCATGTTGCTATGATGCTGGAAGCTTTGCCACAGTTATTCCAAATACCAGCAAGGTTACTCATAGTAGATAGATTTCAATGGAGCTTCCAGACTGACATGGACTAGTAGGAAAGGCCTGGAAACCTGCTTCAGAAAACTAGCCAATGAAAACATTATGGATCACAACAGAACACCGTCTGGCTCACTTGCTTTGGACACGTCATCAAAAGAGATCAGTAACTGGAGGAGGATAGCATGTTTGGTGAAGCAGAGGACCGATAAGGGCAAGAGAGACCCTCCCTGAAATGGATTGGCACAGCGGCCACAAGAACGAACTCAGCATGCTGGTGATTGTGAGAGTGACTCAGGACCCTGCAGCTGTTCATTTTTTTTGTACTTGGGGTCATCATGAGTCAGAGGGACTCACTGACAGCTAAAAACAACAAGAGATATTAGGCTTTCATTTTAGAATATCTGAATCTAAATAATGTAGTATTTTATTCTCTGCTCTTTCTTTGAATGTAATTTTTTTTTTTCCTACATTAGTGTGGGACAAGGGAGGGAAAAAAAAAAAAAACCTATCAAGAAACTATTGTTTCACTTGATGTGTGTTAAAAAAACAAACAAAAAAAAACCTCATCTAATTCTCTAACTACATGGGGGAAATAGTCTTTCTGTAATGTATTTTATTCCGTAAATAAAAAGACTACAACAAATGCTGATTAAAATGAGTTTAAAAAATGGGAACGTGGAGATAATTTGTATTAGTTGCAATTTTGACACGATACCTTTTTTTTTTGCTAATAAAAAGTCCTAATGTTAAAATGCCTTATTTTTTTTCCGAGATGCATAATATACTTTCAACTTGTAAACAAATTATTAAAGTCATATTTTTTTCTAATTTTCTCATGAAAATATGAAATACATTTTAATTCTACTATTATCTTGATTTTTCTGTAATGATTTCTCTTTAATTTTTCAATGAGAGGCGTAAATCATCATCATAATAATGTGTTCCACGTAGTTGATGCTTTGCATTTTCCTATAAGAAATACTCTGCTGCCTGCCTTCATTCTCTCACAAACCATATATGACTGTCCACAAACAAGCTGCAAAAATCAGAGATATGGTCAGGTTATCTCATGTAATGGACAATTTATGCATGGATTGTGAACATCAAGGAAAAAAAAAAAAACAACACTGTTTGAGTTACGTAAGGAGAAATTCCAAAGACGTGATCTTCTAGTCATCTGTTGTCTCCTTTTTTCCCAAGCCTCAACCTCAGTGTATGTTCACTGCTTGCTTCCTAGCTCTCTGCCATTTTGGAGATAGAATTCCTCTAAGTCACTGCTCTTACGGCTTTTTTAAGTTAGCAACAGACTCACAGCACTACTCAAAGTCAGCTTAGACTCTAAAAAAATTTCCATTCCAATTTCCAGAGGACACTATATCTTAGCCAGCAAATCACCATCCAGAATGTACCATCCCTGTTAGCCAGTCTATTATTGGAAGCAGACTCACAGTCCAGTGCTCGGACAGTGATACCTGGTCCCATTATTTTGATCAGCCTGGTGGTGGCACAGAGCACAGGGCACGGTAACCTGTGCTTGAGGAACTTCTGGATGGCTTTACCAGGAAAGAGGCTGTGGCAAGTGGGTCACTGGAAGCTCAGTTGTTCCTCTTCAAAGCACACTTGAATCAGAATCCCTGGTCCAGGTCATTTTTCAAGCACCAGGCACTACTTTCCAACCTCTATCTGGGTATTGCCAATAGCGTGTGGAAATGACAATTTTTCAAAGTACTATCCATTTTTATACTTACATACTTACTTATGATTTTACTAAGGAGAGACATTGTGTCTTTGATCCTATCCTTGAAAGAATGATCCGGTTTTTCAGGCAACAAAATAGAGAGAGGGAGTTCCAACGTGTGTGCATTTGAAAGAAGGCCAAGATTCTCTTCTTGGCTCAAGTGTGAGTGATGTGCCTGTGACAGAGAGTGTGTGAGTTTTCCTAGGGAGGGTCTATATGGAATGACAGGAGAAAATTAGTTTAACCTCTGGGACTTCATTTCCTTTGTATAAATGAGATGCCTGGATGAGTTGTTTTCTGAGACTCACTCTATGTGAGGCTTCTCATTTCCAGTCGTCCTTGAAAGGATGCCTCCTTGACTGTCCAAATCCACCTTCTAGTCATCCAAAACAGATTAGAATATGACGAATTATTTTAAGTTATTCTGCAGGGACTCAACTTTACAGGCACAATCAACCCGCTGAGGTTCATCCCACCCCTGCAGACATCAGTTTATAAACAACAATTTTTCCTAAACTCTGTTCTACACTTATACCTGATCTTTGCATCTCACAGAAGCCTCTGACAATACAAGTCTTCAGGCCAAGAACATCTTTGACCCTTTCTTGCCGCAGGTATTTTAAGGTCCTGCAAGGTCACCCACAGTGGACAGGTTTCAGCAGAGTTTCCAGGCTAAGACAGACTAGGAATAAAGGCCTGGCAATCTGCTTCCAAAAATTAGCCAATGCAATTGTGTTCTCTTATAGCACATATTATACTAATTCATAAATTTCTGACTCTATTAGCCTTGGTTTGATCAAGCATTTGGTGTTAGAGTTGGACAGATGTACTCTAGAAGCCCTACTCAGCTTATAAGCTTTGCGTTTCAAGGCAAATATTGAACATTTCTAGAAACCATCCGTGAAACAGAACTAGTAATATGTGTGCACAGGTGTATAAGGATTGGAGATGACATGTTTAATCACAGATCTTCTTTGTAGTATCATTACATGATTCTGAAAGGCCTTCTTTCATGAAATCCTAGCCCTATATTTCAATTCCCTAAACAAATTCCTTATTTTCCAAATTTTAGGACAATTTATATCACCAAAATGTCTGTGACTAAAATATGTTCCTGTTATAGTAATGGCTACAGGACTATTTTCTACATTTTCTTTAAAATCTCAAGTTGTTATTAAATGTATTTATTGTTCATTTGAAAGTCACATTTTATTGACAACACTTTGGAGTGGAAGAGTCATACACATTTTTGGAAATACACTCTTTGATAACTGGAAAAAAATACATTTTTGGATATTAAAAAATCTTGGGGTAACATTCAAACATTAAACTTCTAAAACATTTGAAATAAAGTCTTTATGTTGAATTCTTGCCAGGCGCAATCTAGCAGTGTGTGTGTGTATCTGTGTATAGGTGCATAATGTTAATGTTAGATGTCAAACTGGAAAAGGTGAAATAAAAATAGGGTTTGGGTCATTGTAGAGGTTCCCCTTGTTTGGCAGCTTGTATTTGCTTTCTTTTGGGCCATATCATTCTTTCATTAGGGCATTCAACTCATATTCCTCCTTCCTACAATTACTACAATGAGACATAGTGAAGAAATTTCCTAGCAAACGGCTGCCACTTTGAGGACCTAGTATGTGAGATTAATTTACTAGGGATAAAAGGAAAAAGCCCTGACATTAAAAGGATGTGAGATACCTCTGGTTAAAAAACCAGGTAGGGATGGGGCAAAAAGGGAATTGGCTTATTGGCAAAATTGCCAGCATCTTTCCTAACAGCAGGTCAAAACACTGGAAGCATACACTCACCCAGAATGTTTCAATTTCTTGATTAAAATTAATAATAATAATTTAAGGAAAAAGCAAGACTTGTTTCCTAATATTAGAAATAGTTGATAGGGTGAAGTGGGACTAATAATGCAGTTTGGATTGCCCTGTTATTATTATTTTTGTCTCAGTATTACTGTTCTCTTTCAAGCTGAAAATATTGCAAGCAAGTATGACCATGAGATTAATGAATTCATTAACAATAAGTAGTTCAACCCCAACTGTCAATGCGATTTTTAATTTCTAGCAGCTTTTACAAAGCACCTTATCATTTCAATTTTTTTACCTCAGATTTTAAAATAGCATTTCCGGACGCTGGCCCTAATTACTTCTGCTTAAATTTTCCAGTTTACTTGCTCAAGGTGTATCTCCTATAAAAAAACTGAAAATCTGCACAACTAGGAAAAGCATATGCTTTCCTGCTGCAGTGACTTTAAATTTAAAAATCACTCAATAAATTTATAACTGAAAGTATTTCACCTGTGTTTGTTTGAGTAACGGTGTTGCCAGCATGCAAATGTTCGCTCCATATCCATTTGTTTCCTTTCTGTTTTACACTACAGAAAGATCTCTTGCTGGTGTTTGTTAGTAAGTCAATCTTTCTTCCAGACATCAAGAGGTGACCTTTCGTGACCCAAAGATTTATCAAGTCAGCAGTCTCTCCCCTGGGGCCAACATCTTCAGCCTCTTTCTCTGCCAGTCACGTCTGTTGAAGGACTTTGCCAAACCCCAAGAGAAAATGGACTAACCTACTTGTTTCAAAGAACAAGAATGACATCTTTACTGGCTGTACTTTGTCTATAGGGGAAAGAAGCTAATAAAGGATGAAATACTTTATCCAATTTTGAGGGATCCGATGCAATGTTTTTATAATAAATGACAGAGAATAGCAGTTAGCAAGCAGCTACTCAGAGAAGATAAGACTTTATTACTAGGAATAGAGAGGAGAAACTTATTACCATGAACTCAATGAGGCAAACATATTTTAAAAAGCACATTCCCTTTGGTATGTTCATTTAGTTTTCTGAAACAATAACATGGCTAGGATAAAAAAAATATATATATATTGTGTAATAATTGTGCCACAATTGCTTTCTGGCCCCTTGTATTTATATTGCAAAGGTCCGAGCGCACCTGCAATTAAGGTCGAGTATTCGTGACTTGGGAGGTTGTCCCTCTAAACGATGGCTGTTGAAAACATTACAGAGGCAGAGAGTCAAAGACTCCTTGAGAATCTAAGCAGTGTAAAGACTAGGCAATTATCATCAGTGCTAGTTTTTAGATGGAAAAAGACAGTTACGGCTACTGCAATAGCATTCAAAATGAGTTTCCATGTTAAGAGGGGTGAAAGTAATCCTGGGGGTTGACTAGATTTACAGAGGATGCCGCTAGGTTACCTCATGAGAGGCAGCCTGGATACCGCACTTTCGCCTTGGAGCTTAAGTAAACCACTTGATTTTTTTTTTTTTTTTCAGGTCAGTAAAATGAATAGCATTTCTAGACAGTTTCATGCCAATATATTAACCAACGTCATGCTTCTGAACACTAGTGCTTAGTTCTATGGGAATTTTGGATTGGATGGGGAATTTTGTGGTATGGTTCAGCGCTGAAATATATATATATATATATTCACTGTTTTTAATTGCTTTTTTTTTTTTTTAATTTCTCTCTGCATCTTGGGGAGGTATCATAGTTATGTAGTGCTGCTATAACAGAAATACCGAGAGTGGAGGGATTGAACAAAGAGAAATTTATTCTCTCACGGTGTAGGAGGCTGTAAGTCCAAATTCAGGGTGCCAGTTCCAAAGGAAGGCTTTCTCTCTCTCCTTCAGCTCTGGGGGAAGGTCCTTGTCATCAATCTTCCCCAGTCGAAGAGCTTCTCATGCGCAGAGACCCCAGGTCCGAAGGATGAGCTATTCTCTTGGCTATTGTTTCTTGGTGGTAGGAGACTACCACATCTCCCTGCTCACTTCTCTCTTTTATATCTCAAAAGAGAGAAAGTTGCTATGAGTTGGAATCCACTCGACTATTCGATTGCAATGGGTTTTTTGTTTTAATCTTGTAGATTGAGTCTTGCCTCATTAACATAACTGTCACTAATCCCAGCTCATTAACCTCATAGAGGTAGGATTTACAACACATACAAAAATCACAGCGGATGAGAGAATGGACAATCACACAATACTAGGAATCATGGATTAGCCAAATTGATACACATTTTGTGAAGACACAATTCAATCCATAACAGAAGGATTATATGTACATACTTGTAAACAGACAGTCACTGGAGAAAGCTAAGCTTTTAACTATATAACCATTAAAAATCAAATGTGACATTTTAAAGAATGAAATTGTTAAACCTGATAGAGCTTCAACATGTTACATTTAATTTGCAACATTTAATGAACACCTCATGCTACTGGCATTTTTCTAGATATTTTCTAATATACTATTTTGTTTTAAAGTATGGAATTTAAAGAAAAAAACCATAATATTTATTTTAAAAATCTTACGCTTTCACTACTCAGAGAAAAAGAGAAACAATGTATCAATATAAGCTACAGTATGGATGAACCCTGAGAACAGTGTACTGAGTGAAATAAGTCAGTTAAAAAAAGGACAAATACTGCTTGATTCCACTTCTATGAAATAGGTAAGTATATAGAGACCAAAGCTTATTAGTGGTCACCAGGGGTGGAAGGGAGGAGAACTGGGAAAGTCATTTCTTAGGGTGCCTAAGGTTTTGTTAATTAATGGTAGTAGACTAATTTGGAAAAGCAAACTGAAAATGGGTGCACAATGGGAAGAATGTAATCATTGTAAATGTAGCTTCTGGAAAAATTGTTGAATTGGCACATATTTTGTTAAATATATTTTCACAACAGTAAAATATATATATATATATATATATATATATATATATATATGACAGACACGTTTGTTGTCCTGTCGGGGCTTGCATGTTGCTTTGAAGCTGGAAGCTATGCCACCAGTATTCAGATACCAGGCAGGGTCACCCATGGAGGACAGGTTTCAGCTGAGCTTCCAGACTAAGACAGACTAGGAAGAAGGACCTGGCAGTCTACTTCTGAAAAGCATGAGTCAGTGAAAACCTTATGAATAGCAGTAGAACATTGTCTGATATAGTGCTGGAAGATAAGCCCCCCAGGTTGGAAGGCACTCAAAAGATGACTGGGGAAGAGCTGCCTCCTCAAAGTAGAGTTGACCTTAATGACATGGGTGGAGTAAAGCTTTCGGGACCTTCATTTGCTGATGTGGCATGATTCAAAATGAGAAGAAACAGCTGCAAACATCCATTAATAATTGGAACCAGGAATGTACGAAGTATGAACCTAGGAAAATTGTAAATCGTCAAAAATGAAATGGAATACATAACAACAATATCCTAGGCATTGCTGAGCTGAAATGGACTGGTATTGGCCATGAATCAGACAATCATACAGTCTACTATGCTGGGAATGACTTGAAGAGGAATGGTGTTGCATTCATCACCAAAAAGAACGTTTCAAGATGTGTCCTGAAGTACAACACTGTCAGTGATAGGATGATACTCATATGTCGACAAGGAAAACCAGTTAATATGACTATTATTCAGATTTACACACCAAGCCCTAGAGCCAAAGATGAAGAAATAGAAGATTTTTATCAGCTGCTGCAGTTTGAAATTGATCAAACATGCAATCAAAATGCATTGATAATTACTAGCAGTTGGAAACAAAGAAGAAGGATCGGTAGTTGGAAAATATGGCCTTGGTGATAGAAACAATGCTGGAGATAGAATGATAGAATTTTGCAAGACCAACAACTTCTTCATTGCAAATACCTTCTTTCACCAACACAAATGGCGATGATACACATGGACCTTGCCAGATGGAATGCACAGAAATCAAATTGACTACATCCTTGAAAAGAGACAAGGGAAAAGCTCAATATCATCAGTCAGATCAAGGCCAGGGGCCGATTGTGGAACAGACCATCAATTGCTCATATGCAAGTTCAAGCTGAAACTGAAGAAAATCAGAGCAAGTCCACAAGAGCAAAAATATGACCTTGAGTATATCCCACCTGAATTTAGAGACCACCTGAAGAACAGATTTGACGCATTGAATGCTAGTGACCGAAGACCAGATGAGTTGTGAAATGACCTCAAGGATATCATACATGAAGAAAGCAAGAGGTCATTGAAAAGACAGGAAAGAAAGAAAAGACCAAAATCAATGTCAGAGGAGACTCTGAAACTTGCCGAATGTCAAGCAGCTAAAGCAAAAGGAAAAATTGATGAAGTAAAAGAACTGAACAGAAGATTTCAAAGGGCATCTCAGGAAGACAAAGTAAAGTATTATAATGACATGTGCAAAGAGCTGGAGAGGGAAAACCAAAAGGCAAGAACATGCTCAATGTTTCTCAAGCTGAAAGAATTGAGAAAATTCAAGCCCCAAGTTGCAATAGTGAAGGATTCCATGAGGAAAATATTAAACGACGCAGGAACCATCAAAAGAAGAAGGAAGGAATACACAGAGTCATTATACCAAAAAGAATTAGTCAATGTTCAACCATTTCAAGTGGTGGCACATAATCAGGAACTGATGGTACTGAAGGAAGAAGACCAAGCTGCTTTGAAGGCATTGGCGAAAAACAAGGCTCCAGGAATTGGTGGAATATCATATGAGATGTTTCAACAAACAAATGTAGCACTGGAGGTGCTCACTCGTCTATACCAAGAAATATGGAAGACAGCTTCCTGGCCAACTGACTGGAAGAGATCCATATTTATGCCTATTCCCAAGAAAGGTGATCCAACAGAATGTGGAAATTATAGAACAATATCATTAATATCGTACACAAGCATAATTTTGCTGAAGATCATTCAAAAACGGCTGCAGCAGTATATCGACAGGGAACTGCCAGAAATTCAGGCAGGTTTCAGAAGAGAATGTGGAACCAGGGATATCATTGTTGATGTCAGATGGATCCTGGCTGAAAGCAGAGAATACCAGAAGGATGTTTACCTATGTTTTATTGACTGTGCAAAGGTATTCGACTGTTTGGATCATAGCAAATTAAGTATAACATTGAAAAGAGTGGGAATTCCAGAACACTTAATTGTGCTCATGAGGAACCTTTACATAGATCAAGAGGCAGTTGTTCCTATAGAACAAGGGAATACTGATTGGTTTAATGTCAGGAAACGTGTGCGTCAGGGTTGTATTCTTTCACTATACCTATTCAATCTGTATGCTGGGCAAATAATATGAGAAGCTGGACTACATGAAGAACGGGGCATCAGGATTGGAGGAAGACTCATTAACGACCTGTGTTATGCAGATGACCCAACCTTGCTTGCTGAAAGTGAAGAGGACTTGAAGCACTTATAAATGAAGATCAAAGACCACAGCCTTCAGTATGGATTGTATCTCAACATAAAACAAAAATCCTCACAACTGGACCAATGAGCAACATCATGATAAATGGAGAAAAGACTGAAGTTGTCAAGGATTTCATTTTACTTGGATCCACAATCAACAGCCACGGAAGCAGCAAGCAAGAAATCAAAAGACCCATTGCATTGGGTAAATATGCTCCAAAGGACCTCTTTAAAGTTTTGAAAAGCAAAGATGTCACCTTGAAGACTAAGGTGCACCTGACCCAAGCCATGATATTTTCAATCGCATCATATGAATGTGAAAGCTGGACAATAAATAAGGAAGGCTAAAGAAGAACCGATGCCTTTGAATTGTGGTGTTGGTGAAGAATATTGAATATACCATGGACTGCCAGAAGAACAAACAAATCTGTCTTTGAAGTAGTACAACCAGAGTGCTCCTTAGAAGCAAGGATGGCAAGACTGCATCTTACACACTTTGGTCATGTTGTCAGGAGGGATCAGTCCCTGGAGAAGGACATCATGCTTGGCAGAGAACAGGGTCAGCGGAAAAGAGGAAGACCCTCAACAAGGTGGATTGACACACTGGCTGCAACAATGAGCTCAAGCATAGCAATGATGGTAAGGATGGCTCTGGACTGGGCAGTGTTTCGTTCTGTTGTGCATGGGATCACTATGAGTCAGAACCAACTCAATGGCACCTAACAACAACAACATATATATATATATATGTCATTCACTCTATGCTATATTAAGTATTTCAAAGAGGAAAATCTCGTACTATGTTAGGAGTAAAAGAAAAAGTTTTATTGAGGAGTAAAACAGCTTGAGCTGGGCAGCACTAAGTAAAATACAAAGCACTCCACAGTTCAAGCAGAGTTGTTGTTTTTAGGTGCTGTTGAGTGGGTTCCAACTCATAGTAACCCTATGTACAACAGAATGAAAGACTGTCCGGTCCTGTGCCGTCTTCAAAATTGTTGCTATGTTTGAGCCCATAGTTACAGCCACTGTGTCAATCCATCTTGTTGAGGGTTGTCTTAGTTATCTAGTGCTGCTATAACAGAAATACCACAAGTGGATGGCTTTAACAAAGATAAATTTATTTTCTCACAGTCTAGTAAGCCACAAGTCCAGATTCAGGGGACCAGCACCAGGGGACGTCTTTCTCTCTATATCAGCTGTGGAGGAATTTCCTTGTCGTCAAGCTTCCCTTGGCTGAGAAGCTTCTTGGCTCAGGGACCCCAGGTCCAAAGGATGCTCTGTTCTCCTGGCTCTTGTTTCCTGATGGTGTGTGGTCCCCAAGTCTCGGCTTGCTTCCTTTTCTTTTATCTATTCGGAGATAAAAGATGGTGCCAGACACACCCCAGGGAAACTCCCTTTACATTGGATCAGGGATGTGACCTGGGTAAGGGTGTTACATCCCACCATAATCCTCTTTAACATAATCTAATTTTGCCTCATTAACCGCAGGCAGAGATTAGGATTTATGACACATAGGAAAATTACATCAATCACAAAATGGAGGACAACCACACAAACCTAGGAATCATGGCCTAACCAAGTTGACCCATAGTTTTGGGGGACACAGTTCAATTCATGACAACGTCTTCCTCTTTGTCGCTGACCTTCAACTTTACCAAACATGATGTCCTTCCCCAGGGACTGGTCCCTCCTGATAACATATCCATAGTATGTAAGATGATGTCTCGCCATCCTGCTTCTAAGCAACATCTGGCTATACCTCCTCCATGACAGACTTGTTCATTCTTCTAATAGTCCACTGTATATTCAATATTCTTCACCTACAACATAATTCAAAGGCATCAATTCTTCTTCAGTCTTCCTTATTCACTGTCCAGCTTTCATATGCATATGAGATGATTGAAAGTACCATGGCTTGGGTCAGGCACACCTTAGTCCTTAAAGTGACATTTTTGCTTTCAAACACTTTAAAGGGATCTTTTGCAGCAGCTTTGTCCGATGCAATGTGTTGTTTGATTTCCAGTTTGAAACTTTTCCATTTATAAGTAATCTATAAGTTGATAATAAAAACATAGAGTTTATATTAAGTCATGTAAGGGCTTTTTCCATGTTAAATATAGGACAGTCAGTAATGGTAAATGATATCCTCACAACACAATTCATCATGTGGCATTGTTGTCTTCAGTAATGATACTACTCCCTGTGAATAAGGATAATAACTTTAACAGAAAAACTTTTCTGAATGCAGAGCAATTAAAGTCCCATGTAGGATATAAATCCTGTTTATTTTCTGCCTAAGATGCCAGTTATAATATATATTTTAGTTCCACCATCTGACTGGAACATCTGTTACCTGTTTTGTTCTGGATATTGAAAGCTTCCCTTTTTGCGTGACTGATCCCACTATGTGTTTTATGATGTACAAGTGGTGTAACAGCGTATAGCAGATGCTCCTTGGCATTGGGCTTCATGCCCTTTCATTGACCGAGGCTGCAAATCTTCCTTTAACTCATCAAGTAACATAAGAATTCTTCAATAATCTAGCCTTCAGCACTTCTAAGACATTCATAGAAAGACTTCCTTTGGTTACAAATAAATAAAGAAGAGCACATTTGTAACACCTGTTTTAAGATTAAAACACACTCATGTTTCCAACTAGTTCTCCACAGTATTACTACCTGGGCCTGAAGAAGTGCAGAAAGACAAAATAATAACATTTAAGAAAGGCAACAGAAAAAAATAATAACATTTAAGAAAGGCAACAGAGTTCATCTTAATTCCATTTTTCTGAAAAGAAAGGAGTAATATTAAACCAAAGAAATAAACAATATTAGTTTCAGTTTAATGAATGCCAACCAGGTGCCACATGGTCTATATTTGCTAGTAAGAGAGTGAGGGTCAAAGAGATGATGTGAGTTATGTCAAGTCACTCAGCTAACAAAAGCAGTCTATATCTCCCGACTGCAAAATCCCATGTCCTTTCCCCTCCTACATATCGTCGGATTCATATTATGGTTACTAAAGAAATGGCGAAGGGAAAAATGAAGGCCAACTTTCAACGCACCCTATCGTCTACTATTCTGCTTTATATTATAACATCAAGAACACCAAAAAAACTCATTGCTGTTGAGTCGATTCTGATCCAAGAGATTCTATAGGACAGAGTAGAACTGCCTCATAGGGTTAGCTTTAGTAAATTGTCTTCTGAGTGGCCACCATGAATCATCATCAACTCCTTTCATATGTGTGTTCTTTTAGTGCCCTTAAATCTCCTCCCTGGAATCTGGGCTGGCCTTAGTGCATTGTTTAAGCAATAAATGTAGTGAAAAAGTGAACTTCTGGGGCTTCTGAGGCTGGATGATAAGAAGCCTTGCAGTATCTCCTTAGGCCTTTTGGAAGACTCAGGAAGAAGCTAACATTTATGAAAAAAAAAAAAAATTCTGGCTATTTTAGAAGTGCTGTGCTAGAGGGTCGCTATGAGTCGGAATCAACCGGAGGGCACTGGGTTTGGTTTTTTTTGGTTTTGGTGTTATAATCGGAAACTCTGGTGGCATAGTGGTTAACAGCTATGGCTGCTAACCATAAAGGTCAGCAGTTCAAATCCACCAGGTGCTCCTTGGAAACCCTATGGGGCAGTTTTATTCTGTCGTATAGGTTGCTATGAGTCGAAATCGACTCGACGGCAATGGGCTTGTTTTTGTTTTGCGGGGGGGGGGGGGGGGGGCGGGGCGTTGTGCTGTGAGTCGTAATCTGCTCAACGGCCATGGGTTTGGTTTGGGTTTTTTTGGTGCTGTGAGAGGAGTCCTGGTGGCGCAGTGGTTAAGAGATCAGCTGTTAACCAAAAGATCAGCAGTTGGAATATACCAGCCACTACTCTGTTCTGTACGATTGCTATGAGTCAGAAGCAACTCAATGGGACCTTTGGTTTTGGATGCTGTGTTGAAGGAGCCCTGGTAGTGCACTGGTTAAAGCATTCAACTGCTAACCGTAAAGATCAGCAGTTCCAACCCACCAGCCACCACACTAGTGAAAGATGTGGCAAGACTGTTTTTGTAAATATGTACAGCCTTGGAAGACCTGTGGAGCAGTTCTACTCTGTCCTATAGGGTCACCATGAGTTGGATCTGACTCACTGGCAATGGGTTTGGGGTTTCAAGTTCATGCTGTTAAGGAAGTCCAAGCTAGCCATGTGGAAAGGCCACAGATAGTGAGAGAGATACCCAACCAGCCACCAGCCGTTCTAGCCATTTCAGCCCAGCAATCAGGATGTCAGTGAGTGAGCCACCTTGGACATTCTCATCAGACATCATGTGGAGAAAAAAACAAGGATCCTGAAAGACAGACAGATCTGAAGCTAGGACTTAGGGCCTCAGTCAAGTTGTCTCAGCTATCTTCAGCCATATGATCTACCCCAGATGAAGAACCACACATCATGTACCTTGCCAAAATTCCTGACCCAGAACATCATGGTTTTACATCATTAAGTTTTCAATTTTTGTTGCAAAGCAATAGATAACTGAAAAAGTAGTTTCTAGAATGATTCCTATAAAGCGCATCATATTTATCACTGACAAAGTGATCAAGTGACCTCCAGATCAATGATTTCATAAATGTTTTTGTAAATTTAATTTGTCCTCTTGTCATTTCCATCTCTCAGGCTATTTTTTTGAGAGTGATTACAAAACTTACACACTGAGGCATGGACATGGTATGTAGAAGCCATAGTCAATTTAGTGGAAATTAAATTAGCGATAGCCCCCTTTCATTATTGTCAGTATCTGAAAAAAGCATTGACACAAAAGTTATCCAGAGACTCCTTTTAAATCCTATGTGTTCTCTATACTGTCAAAAATGCTCAGGAATCCTAATCCACACATTTTGATTAGGTTCCAAACCATATGACTTCGGGCAATAAGATATTTCAACCCTTTCGGAGGCCCTTGGGGAGAGCATGACTGCTCAGCTTGATTTATTCCACTTGCGTAGCCACAGGAACTAATATCTCAATGAATAAATGTATCTATTTAACTATTCTTACACTTGGTTTACTAATCAAGAAAGGTGCTATATTTACAAGAACAGGAATTGCACTTTTTTTTTTTCAGAACTAAGTACATTTTAAGTGCAAGAAACATAAAAATTTTAAGGAACTGGGCAATTAGTGGAAACCCTGGTGGTGTACTATTTAAGAGCAAGAGCTGTTCACCAAAAGGTCAGCAGTTCAAATCCACCAGGTACTCCTTGGAAACTCCTTGGGAACTCCTTGGGACAGTTCTATTCTATCCTGTAGAGTTGATGGCAATGGGTTTGGGTTTTTTTGCAGGGTGGGCTATTAGTTGAGAAATCTCCAGGTGGGAATTCAGGTCTTTGAGAAATTGGGACCAAGGCAAACATCAACTGGAAATGATTTTAGAAGAAGATAAAATTTTCCATTGGGAATTAAAACTTGTTTGAGTCCCTGCTCCATATGTTCTTGTTATAATAGTCACTACTTGAAGACTATTTTAGGATGAGGAAGGAATAGATGAGTTGATGTCAGAAAAGCCTGGGAAAAGTGTGTTTAATTTGATTAAATAAAAGCTTTTTTAAAAAATCCTCTTTTATGCCCTATGTTAAATTAATGAATATTAGTGACTGTCATGAAACTGGAACCCTGGTGGCACAGTGATTAAAAGCTCGGCTGCTAACCAGAAAGTCGTCAGTTCAAATCCACCAGCCGCTTCTTGGAAACCCTATGGAGCGGTTCTACTCTGTCCTACAGGATTGCTATAAGTCAGAATTGACTCAGCAGCAATGGGAATGGGGTCATGAAACCAGAAGCACCACAGTGGCAGGATATAATGGGGTGTTTAGTTGCTTCTTCTTTGTTCCAGGAGGATATATTTCACTGAAAATAACACATGATAAAACCAGATTATCACCCCATCGCCTAGAGCTGGGGTCCACAAACTGGTTTTATAAATGGCCAGATAGAAACTGTTTTCAGGTTTGCAGGCCGTAATGTCTCTGTCACAACCATTCAATTCTGTTTTTGTAGTGTGAACATAGTCACAGGCAAGACATAAAATAATGGGTGTGGCCGTGTTCCAATACAAGTGGCGGTTTGCTGAGCCCTGGTTTGAAGGTTCTTGGGAGTTACTAGATTTTATTGTGTAACACACTGCCAGCCAGGAGACCAACTCAGGAGGCTCCAGTTGCAAAGTCTAATCATTAGAAATTAGTAGCCAGAAGGAGAGAGAAGACAAATAAGTCTCAAGGGAAGGGACAAGAAATTAAAACGTGACGGAGGGCAACATGCTTCTTAGCGTAGTGGATAAAGGAGACTCAAGAAAGGCACTGTTCTTCCTGTTGCAAGCAGAGTGCACAAAAGCTCTAAGGTAAAAATACCCCCTCAGAAACGTGTGTAACAACTATACCTGTTTTTAATGCCCAGGGACTTGAAGACAGAGAGCTGAAACAAATTTTACAAGGTCAAGGAGCTACCACTTACAGAAACCTTGTTGAAAATTAGATATAGCTTTTTTTTTTTTTCCTCTCAAAGCCGCATTTTTGTATGGTTATTCTTCTTCTTTTTTTTTTTTTTTTCCAATTCTTTAAATTAAAATGGCTTCCAAAGCTGTAATTGGCTTACAGCCTAGGTAGGGACAGGTCCTGGTAGTTTTGAAAACCTGAGTTCACTAGTGCGGAACATGACACCAGCAATGGCTTTTAAACCCCATGTATGGATAAGTCCACTTTGATATCACTAGTGATCTAAACTGCTCTACTTCTCCTCTTTGCATCATCTCACATCCCAGTGAATGATATTCATGGCAGCTCATTGGGCATTTTTTTTTTTTTTTTGCTTTGGGTTATGAATTGCAGCTAGGTTAAATAAGTAGCAACTTAAAACTATTTGCAAAATAATTTCTCATGCTCTACCCCATCAGTTTTAATTTTGGGACTTCTTATGAGGTAGCAGCATTCATTAAGTGAACTGGGAAAAACCATTCTCAGGTAATACTTGGCCCTCACCTTTTCATAGCCTGTATAAAACACATAATGTGATATATGATATGGTAAGGCAGGGAAACTTGGTGGCGTAGTGGTTAAGAGCTATGGCTGCTAATCGAAAGGTCAGCAGTTTGAATCCACCAGGTGCTCCTTGGAAACCCTGTGGGACAGTTCTACCTTGTCCTATAGGGTTGCTATGAGTCAGAATCTACTCAGTGGCAACTTTTTTTTTTTTTAATGGTAAGACATATGATATGATGTAACCACAAAATGTAACAATATATTATGCATACATTACATGTATATATACATTGTTACTAGTTGAAGTTGAGTCAATTCTGACTCATGAGGACCCCATGTGTGCAAAGTAGAACTTGACTTCATGAAATATTGAAGGCAGTGAACTTTCAGAAACAGATCGACAGGCCTGTCTTCCAAGGCACCTCTGGGTGGATTTGAACCACCAGCCTTTCTTCCAGTAGTCAAGTGCTGAACTGTTTTCACCACCCAGGGACTCCTCGTACATATATTATGTACATGATATTCATATATTGTTTATATATGCATTCCTAATGATTACCAAATCAATCTATGTTCATATCATACAATTATATGATATATATAATATTTATACCAACATCAGTATTAGCATTAAATATTTTATATATATTAATATTAGCTATTAATATTAATGCAGCCCTGGTGTTTGGAGCCCTGGTGGCACAGTGGTTAATAGCTACACCTGCTAACCAAAAAGCTGCCAGTTTGAATCCACCAGCTGCTCCTTGGAAACCCCACAGGGCGCTTTTACTCTGTCCTACATAGGGTCACTGGTAACCCTGGTGGCAGAGTGGTTAAGTGATAACCAAAAGGTCAGCAGGTGGAATCCACCAGCTGCTCCTTGGAAACTCTATGGGGGGAGTTCTACTCTGTCCTATAGGATCACTATGAGTCGGAATAGACTTGAAGTCAGTGGTTTATATATGTACATGATCTCTATGAGTCGGAACGGACTTCAGGGCAATGAGTTTGTTTTTTTGTTTCTTATAGGGTTGCTAGAAGTTGAAATCGACTCGATGGCAATAGGTTTGGCTTTTTTTGTTGTTGGTGGTGGTGGTGCAGTGATTAAAGCGCTTTCGGTTGGCAGTTCAAAACTACCAGCTGCTCCACGGGAGAGTGATGTGGCAGCCTGCTTCTGCAGAGATTTACAGCTTTGGAAACCTTGTGGGGTCATTGTGAGTCAGAATCAACTCTACAGCAGTGAGTTTGGTTTTGGCTATTAATATTAACATGATACATAAAATCAGACCAACTCTAGTAATAAATCTAGTAAATAATCTGATAAATAGAGATACATACTGTATTTTTACAAAATAGTAGGTGTCTTCTAGATTTGTTTGCAACCACTGCCCCCCGCCCAGGTATTTTCATAAGCTCTGCTATGCCAATTTTTTTTTTTTTTAACATGCTGCTATTAAAAAAATATATATATAGCATAGTGTGTTCACAAAAATATTTCCCCTGGTGGAGGGAGTGGTTGGCAAACAAAAATAGAAGATGAGTGTTATTTGGGTAAAAATATGGTAGATACATTAATAAGAAGTGTTACTTGATATTAGAAAGACAACAATCTACAGAAGAAAAAAGAAAAAAAAAAAAGATTGACATGGAAATCATGCATGACTTTATTTGCCAAAAGAAGAAAAGGTGCTACAATAATGGATTTCAGTAAAAGTTATATTTCCAAAATCAGATTGTCTAAATCATGCCTGACTTTATTTGCCAAAAGGGGAAAAGGTGCACAAATAAAGGAATTCCAGTAAAAGTTACATTTCCAAAATCAGATTGTTGTTTTATTTTGAAAAGATACGTTTCTACACAATTAAATGGGTGCTTTTCACAAAATTAAATTGACATAAATATCATGGAAAATGCATGGGCATTTTCTATCCAAATAATTGAAAGTGCCAGAAGAAGCCTGTACCAAAATAAGCAAGCCTCAATGGGTTTACTTATGCAAACTGACATTACAGTACTGCCAAGATGACTAAATTCTAGTGTTATCAGGATTCATGAAATGCAGCTTGTCTAAAGTGCCTGAGAACTCCTTCTGCAGTTCCAAATTAGATTCTCCTAGCACTGGTTTTTTTTATTTTATGTAGTTGCTGTGTCCTGTGAAATCTAAATTTAAATGGTATCCAATTTATAACCTTTTCCTTCTTAAAAAAATGAAATTATCCTTACATCTCGATGAGAATATTATATTATCCTTTTTAGTAACTTAAGTCAATGCAACAGACTAGTCTAAAAATATTGTGGGCTGAAATTGGTCTTATGCTTCTTCAATTATCCTCAGCAATATAATATGCATCAAATTGTGGATTTCTGATAGAAGCCACAAATCTAAATTTAAGTTCTCAGGTTGTTGTCCTCATTTGCGTTAGTCCATACAGAAAAAGTTTCAGCATTTTTGTTCTTTTTTTAGGCATCCAAAATATCAATAAAGATGTCGTTGTACAAGCAAAGAACGCTTCAGAAACAGAATACAGCTGACATTTCAGCCAGAAAGACAATTTTCCTTGGGGGCTCTTTCATTGCGTTAACACTAATCTGTGACAAAAAGGTCTTGTCAGATTCTTATTGCGTTTAAGAAGCTTTGGTGAGATTTGTATTGATCTGGAATAAGGCAACTGACAACACCGTAATAAATTTTTACTACTTAGTACTGATCAATATGTGTTTTTCCCCTTAAACTTTTTTACAGAAAATTGCCTTGGATTGTTTCGTATATGACCAAGTTTTTCTAACTTAATTCTATCATATTCAAAAGGTTACACACACACTTAACGAAGAGGAAAACATCGATATTCCTAAGATCTGCCTTTCCCCGGGATCAATTATATCAAATAGCACGTATGTAAAAAACATTCGCACAGGCACACATACACATACAAGCAAGCATATGTGCTTCCATGCACACACACAGATACATGTATATATTTGGCAGATAACACAAAGGTCTGTGTACACTATTTTTCAAACTGATCACCATGTGTATGTATAAATTTTCTGCTTATAATAGTAAGATCATAGAGATTGTCAATGAGTGAGACAGTTATGCCTAAGTATATAATGTAGAATTGAAATAAATTGATAAATATACCATTATATTCTACCCAGATTTTAAGACTATTTTCTTTCATGTGCTTTAAGTATCTGGGGGTTTTTATAACAAGCATGATGTATTTTAATTATTGATTTTCTTTTCTTTTTAGATGCATTTTTCCATCTTTCTTTCCCATGCTATCTTGATGTTAATACAATTTTTAAAACTCACTTCTTGATCAGTCATACACCAGGGTGGGGAGAAACTAAGTCTAAGAGAGAAGCAGAGGGAATAAGAAAATGATTTCATCAACAATGTCGTGTAAAACTCCCAGTGAAAGGGTAGATATGGTGAGAAATTACATATTTTAATTAGAGTGTAGTTTTTTAAATATGGATTTCTAGTGCATCTTCCTGTGACTAATGCCTAAAAATAATTGTTTGCTTTTAGATAAATTTAAACCATCAGAACAGTAGCCTTCATTACATTGTTTTGGAAAACTGAAATCGCACTAGAACAAAGAGTTGCTAATACATTTTTATTTGAGAACATTGAAATACTTTAGCTTTACAACTCAATGAAATATATTCTCATTCCACTTACACCCAAACCTAATATAAATCTGAAATATTTAAGTGATCATTTTAATTTTGTGCTATTTTTAAAATACTGTATATACACACACATATGTATGTATGTATATGTACACACATATAAATTACCTGTAAATTGTTTCAAAAAGTTTATAGAAAAAAACCTTCAATGTGTGAAGCTTTCCGTTTTATCAATATAGTTTCTGTCTCTGAGCTATTTAGTTAATTATCCACTCTGTTCTTGTAGCAGCAATGGTTTTCATTTTGGATTGACAGCATATATATGAAATACTATAGCCTTCACTCAACACCAAATTGACTTAGCTCTAAGGAACATTTCAGGCCAGGAAACGCCACAGTATGTGTAGCAACGACAGAACAGCAATCTCCTGGTTCTCATACACAATTTCTCATGTCCATGTCTCTCCACATTTAGGCTACGCACAGTCAAAAGAGATGAGGCTGCATTCGTGCAGCCCGTTACAGTTCAGAGAAGCCATCAGCTCTTGGGATCTTTCAGCTTTTACACATAGCTACCCTTGTACCTGCCTAGTTCCCCAGGGGTACCTGATTCCTTTTCATTCTCAGATGAAGCTGCTTCTCATCAATACTAGCCACAAGTTACCCGCCATGCAAACTCAATAATTAGAAACAGGCGAGTGGTCAGTCATAGTCCTGAATGGATTCTCTTTTATTTGGATCTGACATATTGCTTGAATTAGTGTTGCAAGAAAAATTCAACCAAAGTTCAAAGCTTCAGACCTATCTGAGGTTACAGGAAAGGCCACAGAATCAGCTTATACACCTATTTTTCCATTTACAAATTCAATTTAATTATCCTCAGTGCTAAAATGAGGGACATGTTGACCATCTGAAATATTACAACACTTATGTGGTGATAATTATGCTATAATAATAAATTACTTTTTATAATTAAAAAAAAATTTTAATTTATTTGTTTTAGAACTAAAAAATGAGGCTATATGAACTATAAATTGTAAACTTTTTTTTTTCTAAAGTTAATTTTATTTTACCTCTATGTAAAAGTAGGCTATAGTAGTATATTGGATTAGTATAATACCTTCTTAAAAAGTTAGTTATCTAGTGCTGTTATAACAAAAATACCACAAGTGGGTGGCTTTAACAAATAGAAATTTATTTTCTCACAGTTTAGGGGGCCAGAAGTCCGAATTCAGAGCACCAGCTCTAGGGAAAGCCTTTCTCTCTCATTTGGCTACGGAGGAAGGTCCTTGTCTCTTTTCAGCTTCTGTTCCTATAAGCCTTGGTGATCTTTATTTAGCCTGGAATCCATCCCCCCACCCCCATCTCGGGTTCTTTGCTTGCTTAATCTGCTCCTTTATATCTTTTAAAACAGTTATACTTAAAACACACCATACACTAATACTGCCTCATTGACATAGAAAAGAAAACCCATTCCCAAATGGGACTATAACCACAGATATAGGGGTTAGGATTTATAACACACAATTTTGGGACACAATTCAATCTATCTTTTTTTTTTTAGCATCTATTAAAGAAAGTTCATTTAATAAGTGTTTAAGATCAATTGACACATTACTTATCAGATGGAGTTGTATTCAACTAAGGCAGGATGGAAAGCCTTGTAACTGTTTCTGAATATTCAGAAAAAAATAAATAAATCTCAGTGTATAGTACATATCTTTGAAAACATATAAAAACACAGCCTACCTGACAGCCAAAATCTTTGAAAATTTAATAGAGGAGAGAGAGAGGAGAGGGAAAATAAATAAATAAAAACATCAGAGTGTGACTGTCCAGAATTAAGGAAAGGCTGATGTTAGAATTTGCCCTGGGTTAATTTCCAGTCTTGCTGGCTTGTCACCTGGGTTTTAATGGGACACATGTCAGGAACGGAATGCAATTCATTATGCCCTTGAAAAGTGAGACATAGCATTTGAGAATTCTGAAGAAACAACCACGATGTAAGACATATTAAGTATATGACTCAGGGGAGAAAAATAAATAATACTAACCAGATAGAGAAAATGTGAGAAAGCTTGTGCCAGTCTTGGTATTAGCTCTCGCAGGAGAGTGTGAGGAGAAAGGAAACAAACAAAAAAAAAAAGCATTTCATGATACCACTTACCTTCAAGCAATAATCATTTAGTTTTAGTCCAGAATTCACAATAGTTTTATGGTCTGAAAATAACCCAAGCAAAAAATGTAAAGTGGTTCTTTATTGACAGTGCCTCCAGGTAAACGCAAAAAGTAAACAAAATATCCTTGCTGAAGGGAAGCATTTTAAATTCAAATCACCAAGAATATCTACAGATCTACTTCCAAGAACATGAGCTTATAATAAAAATTTCTGAACTCATGGGAAGAAAGTAAGTTACAATAAGTGTGAGCAGAGAAAAACTATAGTATCAGACCTATAAATAATGCAGAAATATCATAATATAAAATAAAAAGTTAAGATGTTAAAAATAACTAAGGATGAATGTTTTAAAAGACATAGGAAAAATAAGGTTTAAAATGAATAAGGCAAATTTAAAAAAGAGACAAAATTAATTTAAAAAATAAAAGCAATAAGTGAAATGAAAAAAAGAAAATCAATGGCCAACTTGGTTCTTTTCCCTGGTAATGGAGGACGGATTTGTTTTGTATTGTTCCTTTTCCTGAGAATAAATACAAAAGGCAAGCAAGAAAAAAAAAAAAAAAGATGAACAATGCATCTTAAGTATTAGAGAGCTACCAAGGCAACTCCAAGTCCCTGGAGAAACAGAAACCCAGAAGCACTGAGCCAAGCGTTTGATACTAGTTTACCCCTGATTGGCATTTGCCATTTCCAAAAACAGTAGCAATCATTAGACAGAATTACATTGTCAACAGAAATTGGAATTCAGTGACCAACAACCAGAAGGGGTTTCTGTTTTATCACAGTGTGGCATCAGCACCAAACTTGTTGCTGTTGAGTCAATTCTGACTCATAGAGACACTATAGGACAGAGTAGAACTGCCCTATAGGGTTTCCAAGGAGCAGCTGGTGGAATTGAATTGCCAAACTTTTGGTTATCAATTAACTCTTAACTACTGCACCACCTGGGCTCCTGATGCATTAAACAAATACATCAATCTGAATAGAGAGCCCAAAAAGGGACTCTCAACTGTATGGAATCCTGGCACCTGTCATCGCTGGCATTGATAATCAATGGAAAAAGTATAAAAAATTCAGTAAAGTGTGTTGGAAAAAATTGTTTATCCAAATGGAGATATAGAAAGTAAGTTTCCATCTTTCCCCCCTCCTGGGCTTTGTAATATCAGGTTGATAGCCTGCAAAATACTTTCCTAAGAATGTCATCTTGGGTCTTATTGCAATAAACTATAACTGCCCCCAGATCACTTTCTAGATTCCTTAACTGCTATTAATATATTACAGTATATTTTTAAAAGAAAAATTGTTACATATGGATCAAGGACACAGATGTGTAAGGCAAAATTTCAAGTTTTTGCTAGAAAATAGAGAAGTTAATCTTAAGATTTTGGGTAAGAAATAATTCCTTTTCTTCCTCAAAAATTTTTTTTTATTGTACTTTAAATGAAGGTTTACAGAGCAAATTAATTTCTCACTAAACAATTAATACAGATATTGTTTTGTGACATTGGTTGCCAACCCCATGACATGTCAAACTCTCCCTTTCTCAACCTTGTATTCCCCATTACCAGGTTTCCCGTCCCCACCTGCCTTCTCGTACTTGCCCCTGGGCTGGTGTGCCCATTTAGTCTTGTTTTGTTTTATGGCCTGTCTAAACTTTGGCTGAAAGGTGAACCTAAGGAGTGGCTTCAGTACTAAGTTAAAAGGGTGTCCAGGGGCCATACTCTTGGGGTTTCTCCAGTCTGTCAGAGTAGTAAACCTGGTCCTTTTTTATGAGTTAAAATTTTGTTCTACATTTTTGTCCAGCTCTGTCCAGGACGCTCTATTGTGATCCCTGTCAGAGCAGTCAGTGGTGGTAGTCAGGTACCATCTGGTGGAGGTTGTGGTAGTTGTGGTTCATTAGTCCTTTGGGCTGATCTTTCTCTTGTATCTTTGGTTTTCATCATTCTCTCTTGCTTCTGTTGGGGTAGGACCAGCAGAGTATCTTAGATGGCTGCTCATAAGTTTTTAAGACCCCAGATGCTACCCACCAAAGTAGGATATAGAACATTTTCTTTATAAACTCTGTCATGCCGATTGAGTTAGATATCCCCTGAGACCATGGTTCCCAGCCCTTAGCCCAGTTGGATCAGAAGGAATTCTTAAAATGAGATGCAAAAATAAAAATCATGAAGCAAATCTGATAACTTTTAGAACTTTCAAATAAAATAAAATATTCTTAATTTTAAAAGACATCGTAAAAGGACTAGACAGATAAACCACATGTTGGGAGAAGATGTTTGCAATTTTTGTATCCAGACTATACAAGGAATTCTTACAAATTTAAAATAAAAAGACCATAATAGAAAAGTAAGCACAAGATAAGACCAAACATTTTACAGGCTCTATTTTTTATTTCATTAGTAATCAGGGAATGCAAAGGAAAACCACAATAAGGAGCCCTGGTGGCGCAGCAACTTAAAGCAATTGACTACTAACCGAAAGGCCAGTGTTTGAAGCCACCAGTGACTCCGCTGAAGAAAGATGTGGCAGCAGGCTTCCGTAGAGGTTTACAGTCTTGGAAACCCTAAGGTGTCTCTAAATAGATACCACGGCAGAGGTTTTTTGTTTGTTTGTTCGTTTTTTTCCTTTCTTTTTGTTAAAGTACATATACTATATTGAATTCAACAGATTGGGAAAAATTAAAAAGTCTGAAAATCCCAGTCTTATCAAGGATGTGGTATAATATTTTCTCTCATAAACTGGTGCTAAGAATGTAAATTTATACAAATATTCTAGGGGTAGAAAATTGGGTAATAGCTACTAAAATTGAAACCACATGTATCCTATGACCTAGCAATTCTGCTCACAGTTATATACCCAATAGAGAAGCAGCTTGGATTCTGTACAGTCGGGAACAATAAAACGTGTAGAAAGATTCCCGAAGACCCTGGGGCTCTTCTAGTGGAAACACAGTTCTGGGATGGTCTGCCCACCTGCCAGCAGATGTGATGCTAGAGACTGGAAAAAAGGAAATGGCACCACTACTTCAGAGTATGAAAATTCCTCTGCCACCGTACTTGCAGGAAAGACACTCTTCCTTTGCTTGACTGACACATAACTCTTCTAATTTCAGCATCCAAGTTTAAGCCGTTGAATTCACTTGTTATTATTACCTAGTAAAGTTAAATATGCATGTAACAAAAATCAACTCCAGGGTGATGGAGTTTATAATAGCAAAGGCTATAAACAAAGCAGGTATCATGAGCAATAAAAAAATAGAGTGGGTAAATTAACAGCAATATGTTCGTGCAGAGGTGAAAATATTGTGCAGAAGCAAAAAATGAACAAACTTCAGATGATGAACCTGCTTGAATGAAAATCACAAACATAATCTGCATAAAAATTAAAAAATAATGATGCTAATCAAGTCACAAGTCACGGAAGAATACAGGCAGTATGAGCCCTCATCACGCTATTCAAAACTGGCAAAACTGAACCTCTCATTGTTTAGCAATGTAAAGCTAGATGGCAAATATATAAAGAAAATGAAACAACTTATGGGGTGAAAAATGAGGGGCAAGAATGGTGGGAGACTCCTTGTGTGCATTAAAATTGAAACAATATTTATATTCTATTTATTAAACTGGTGGTCTGCCATACATGGCAACTGCTATCGTTCTTTAAACTATATGCTCTTTCAAATGTGTGGTATGTTGCATTACAAAACTAAAACCAAAGCCATTGTTGTGGAGTCCAGTCCAGCTCATCGCAACCCTACAACACAGAGTAGAGCAGCCCCATGTTTCCAAGGACTGAGCTGGTGGATTCCAGCTGCTGACCTTTTGGTTAGCAGCCGAGCTCTTAGACACTACACCACTTGGGCTCCATATTGCACCATAGGAAGGTTTAAAAACTATGGTGATGTTAAATTTGATGATCTCTCTTGAAATTATTGCTGGTTTCAAAGTATGTTCTTTTTATTTATATGTCATACATGACTAGGTGGCATTCTGATAGGATTTTGCTGCATTTGAAAATGTAAATGACCAGTTTTTATCGGTATGCATTCATCTAAAAATAAGCCAAATTGCACACATACTATGTTGCTTATTTATGCTTTAAATTACACCTTCAAACCTGCCTTCCCTTACTGTGAAAGGAAAGTGAGTTTGAAAACATATAAAAAGGTGTACAGCTATCTTAACTAAAAGGACATTTTATTTCCTAAAAGACATACTTGGGTCTTCAGTTAAGTAGAATTTTAAAATTTTTTTGTAATCCTGGAGAAAAGAAAATTTAAGTTTTAGAAGGGTGGCTGATGTTAATAATGGGATTTGAATTCCATATTAATATTTCACATTTCATATTCAAGGTTTAATGATTTTGTTTTTTGTCTTCATCAAGGAGAAAGGAAGTAGGCACATTTTACTGTCTGAAAATTAGAGGTGGGGAGGAATCTTTCACAGAAAAATTGAACACTGTCAGTAGTTAAAAATCTGTATTAACATTGTTAATGGGATTGGAGGCAAAATAGCTATACGCTTCTTTTGCAACTAATTTATCCTTAAATATATTGCATATATTTACATATGTGTGTGTGTGTATACGCACATATATACATATATGCATACATATATAAATTATTTGGCAAAAAATTATACTGGAATGAATATTACCACTTAAAAAAATCACAAAATAAACTGTGAGCTCTTTGAGGGCAGGAGACGCAAATGAACGTATTTTAAATCCTACAAAGTGTTTAGAACTGTTTTCTTCACCATAATTACATGATAACTTCTTGTTGATTGATGTCTGATTCAATAATAACTAAAGTCCTGCTTACAGACACATTTTTAAACTATAGTCCACCTTTAAAATCACATTTAAATAAAAACGAATGATAGTGGTAGATATAAGATAATTTGTTATATTTAATTTCAGAATGTCAACATACTGAAGCAAGAGTATTTACCAAAGAAAGTAGGATATTGTTCACTACTTCTTCAAATGCTATGGAATTTTTCCTCCAAATAGCATAATTTATGATTTGGTAGTTAACATTTACACTGATACATAAATTTATAAATTAATTACAAGTAATGCAGGTAAGAGTTGAGGTATGAAGCAAAGTGTTATAGAGATGCTTTTGATAAAACCAAAGTGATAACAGTAAAAAATAGAGAGAGAGAGAGACTGTAGATAGCCAAAGATGTAAGAGAAGAAACTATAAGTAAGGCATAAGATCAAATTTGTATAATTTTGCCAGGGCAAAAATAAAATATTCCAGTGAGTACATGTTTCATTGTTCAAATTTGCAAAATAGATTTAGCAGATAATATTTCAAACTTGTTTGTTTGTAAATAATAAAGTATTACTAAGTATTACTAGTAATTCAATAGCCAGTGATGGAGTGGTATTGTAAGACAATGGGTAGAGGAAACTTATTGCTGAACATAGACCTTCTTACCCGCAGTATTTTTAAGTCTTCCTAGGGTTCTTGCCTAAAGTGGTAACGACTTTAAATAATGTGTTAGATATTATTGATCTCATCCTATAAATTAGTAAATGGAAGCTTAAGTTATGTCTTAAAAGTAAAGCAAACCTTCAACGTTTGCATAGGATCAGTGCATATTTAAATTATACCAGCTATCGAAACCTAGTTGCGAGAAGTTACTATGGAAGTGAACAGGGTAAGTTTCTATATATCTCTTCGGAGTTTCAGATAAGAATCTTTTCCTCCTCCTTTGTAGCATATTGGAATAAACATGTCCCCCATCTTTCTTTGGATGTTTTTAGCAAGGTGGCCTTAAGAATGGGAATAATACATTTTTTTTTTTTTTTACAGTATTTAGGACCCATACAACAAAGATCAGGCTCTTCCCTATACATTACTCATTCTGATTTTAAATAACTTCTGATTATACTCACCCATGATTCAGTATTTCTTAGTAGGTTATAGGTATGAATTTGAAGCCTGCAGTGTTACTGGATCATGACACCAAGGCACAAAATGATTGCCCTTTCAGCATTCCGCTTGCCTTCCTGAGTCAAGGGAATGGTGGCATATATGAAAAATTAAAGACCAAACACTTGGAAATTCTTATATGCCTCATTGTAAAATTTCTGGTTCTCAAGAGTAAAGGGGAAGGGATATAATTCAGATAAATGTTTTATCTCTGAATTCATGGGCCTCTTAAACTTTAGTTCCTATTTTAAAATTGAAGGTTTTATGAGTGACATTCTGAGATATTTAAACAGTATATGCAAGCAGCAAAGATAGAAATGATTAGGTATTTAAGTAAAAGCATGTTTTTTTTTTTCTATTCAAATTAACTAAATTGTGGAGCTGTTCCATGATATACAATATTCTTAGACTTTTTGACAGGTGTCTCTTTTTATGATGAATTATTTTGGGAAGTAAACTCTGTATTCCATTCACAAAAATTCATAAAGATTAAAAGAATCTCAGGCGCACCTATTAAAATAATCTCAGGAGTATTGCTGATAGTGATTCAACTGCGTTTATTTAAGAAGGTATTTTAATTGCCTATATATGTGTGTATATAAATACATACATATATTGTTATTGTAGTGTGCTGTATAGTCAATTACAACTCATAGTGACTGTATAGGACAGAGGAGAACTGTCCCATAGGGCTTCCTAGGCTATAATGTCTATGGGAGCATATCACTAGGTTTTTTTCTCCCAGGGAGTTGCTAGTGCATTCCAACCACTGACTTTTCCGTAGACCTTTCAGTTAGCAGCTGCCAACCAACCAACCAACCCATTGCCATCAAGTTGATTCTGACTCATAGCAACCCTATAGGACAGAGCAGAGCTGCCCTGTAGAGTTTCCACGGAGCACCTGGTGGATTCGAACTGCCAACCTTTTGGTTAGCAGCCCTGGCATTTAGCCAGTATGCCACCAGGGTTAGCAGCTGAGAGCTTAACAATTGCACCACCAGGATTCCTTTCCTGGAGAAAGACATCATGCTTGGTAAAGTAAAAAAAAGTCAGGGAAAAAGAAGGAGACAGTGAGATGGATTAACACAGTGACTTCAACAATGTGTTCAAACACAGCAATGATTGTAGATGAAGCAGGACCTGGCAACATTTCAAATCTGTTATATGTAAGGTCAATATGAGATGGCACCTAACAACAACATATATGTGTTTGTGTGTGTGTATATATATATATAATTCATACAGAATGCCAATTAATAAAAAAAAAAAAAATTTTTTGTAAGGTCAATATGAGATGGCACCTAACAACAACATATATGTGTTTGTGTGTGTGTATATATATATATAATTCATACAGAATGCCAATTAGGATCTCAAAAAACAGAAGGGTTTGATGAACACAGATAAAAGCATGTAGGTACAGATTTTTTTTTTTTTCTTTTTTTCTGGGACAAAAAGAGAATGTTGTAGATTGAGTTGAAGCATAGTATTGGAAAAAGCACGAGGGGGGGGCCTTCCTTTTCTTTCTTCATCCTGATTTTCAAATTTCTCCCAGTGCTTGTTTTGGTTTTAGTTCAACTTTATGGGGGAAGACAACAAAACAGTCACAGTGTTAATATTACAGCTGATTAATATTTGATTTGTTTCATATTTGGAATAAAAGCAGTCATGTTCAATAAAATAATAAAAATGTGATTATTTCCAAATGCATACATGCATACTCAAATCTTTATCATCCAATTTTTTCCAACTTATCACTTATAATTTCAGAAATAAGAAAAAGAAAATTTGCCATCTCACTTCTTATTTTACTAGTGGTAAGTTATCATGATAACCCCTAATTATGCCAAGACTTCATTAAAGTGCTCTGTCATGATCATTTATTATGTTTTATGATAATTTTATGTCATTTATAGAGAGAATTAAATTAATGTTTTTAATAACACCTTTAACCTTCCTTGAGTTAGTTCTGCATGATAAACAATATAATAACTATATTTAAATGCATCCTTTAATTGGCTGTCACGCTAATTCTTTTGTAAAGTAATAAACTGGGCAAGGCATTCCTATTATTTGTCTTGTGTACACTGCAATTACATTTTCAGCATGTTTGAAAAGGAATATTAAAGCAGGCTTAAATTAGCGTTGTTACACTAAATTAATTGTAAGATACCTAAGCACGAATGCCTCACTTGGGCATAGTACCTTTAATTCACCCTTGGATCTCACACGGGCACGTTACATGGAACTTGTAGAGTGGGCATGTTCTCTCACTGAATATTAGATAATGAAATGTGTGAGATGTAAAACTAAAATAAAATCTAAAAAATCCATAATGTATGAATGCTAGATAACGATATGTTTCCTTGAAATTTGACAACCTTTCAGTAGGAAAATGAGTTGGAGTTAGCGACAGAATATTTAAATTTCCTACATTTCGGTAGATTACCGAGAGTTACATTTTTAACCCACTGTACAGGGATTAAAATTAATTAACAAAACAAGCATAAGACTTTCTGCGACCAGCTGTAGAGCTTGATGCAGGCAAGTAATACTGCTTCTAGTTACAAACATGAGAAGGTCATCACTCTACTTCCTCAAGAAATTTAGAAAGCCAGGGGGTGGTGGGTGGGAGTGATGAATGAAAATTAAAATCATCAAATCACCGATTAGTAATAGGAAGAAGAAAATTTACACTTGATCTTAGATTTCTGAGGAATATTGAAATGTTCTTCTGAAAAAGTACAGAATAGGTAACACAGAATAAAATACATGCAGTCCCTGAGTTAGGAAAGCCAGACTTACATACAACCTGTTGTTTCGAACCAATCCCTGTCAAGCCTCTTATATTAAAAACTTCAGGTATGTACAGTTGTTCATAATAACAAATGGGCACTACTTTGTGATGCATATCAAAACATTATTATTATTGTTATTACTACTGTATTATTACATTAAATATGTTTTAGTGTATCTGGAAGTATTTCTTTAATTTTTTTTATGCATAGAAAAGTACGCTATATACTAAGACAAACACATGACTGATGTTAGGTATAAAGCATGCTTAACTGTTCCAACTTAACACACAAATTCGACTTAAAAACAAATTTAGGAATGGAACTCATTCGTAATGAAGGCACTGGCTGTAATGTAAACTTATAGTAAGATATATTTTTATCATTGTGTTTAGGTTGAAGTAAAATAAAAAAACAAAATTGGGCTTTGAGGAAAACCCACTCTATTGTTTTGAACAATAAAAAATGTATCACTTAATTAGAATAAGTCAACTCAAAATACACATTAATACTACTGAATAATTTTGACAAATGTTGTTTTATATTTTTAAATATAAAATATGTCATTAGAATAAAAGGATATACTATAATTCATCAGTAATAAACTGCATATTTTTTCAATGTTAACAATGCTGAGTTAAGGATATATCTTAAGATAGATGGCATACTAGAATAAAAATACTGATTTGAAATACAAGTCACAAGGGATAATAAAGTAAATTGTCATATATCTACCACCCAAGTTAAACAATAGAACATTACCCATACTGTGGAATTTACTTGTGTGTTCAGCTGTAGCTGCCTCCCTCACCCTCACTACAACAAATGTTAACACGTATCTAAATATGGCATTTATCATTATCCTCCCTTTCACTATAGTTTTAATATACGTATATATGCATATATTCCAAAAATATGTAATGTATTACATAGTATTTTCTTAACTTCTAAAGTGTTTTCCTAATTTCTGTGACCTTTTACTTCATATTCTGTTTTTGAAATTCATTCATGTAGATCCCTATAACAGAACTTCAATTATTTTCATTGCTGTATTATTATATTCCAGTTTATGAACACACAACATTTATCCATTTGCTTGCCCATGGGCACTTGTTTGACTTCATGTTCTTTTGTAGTGTTAAAAAATATATAAATAAAAAAAACTGTTATAAATATTTTTTGCATTTCTCCTGATATACATATTTATGACCTCTAAAATCATATGTAGGAATTTCTTTGTAGTAGGTCAATATCTAGTCAACTTTTGAAAGAGTGCCAAATTATTTTTTAAATTGATTTTTAAAGTTATACTGTCTTTAGAATATTAAAGCATCTGAGGCTTATTTCCTTAAAAATACTTGATGTAATCTAATAATTTTTTTCAATTTTTTATATTTTCAAATCTCTCTTCTTTTAAATACTTGATGTGCTTATATGAGTTTTTTAATTATTTTTTTTCCTAATTGAAGCAAGTATTGGAGTGTTTTGAATAATAATCTTTTGTTAGTTACATAGTTGCAAATATATTCTCCCTATGCTTGGTTTGTCTTTTACTTTATTATATTTTAAGGATGAATCTGTTAAGATATTTTAATGGAGTCAAATTCATCAATGTTTTCCATGATAGCATGGAAATGTGTAAATATTATATATTTATTTATTCTTTTAAAATATTTAAAGTTTTGTTTTTTTTAAACTTCCTTGGTTTTGTGAACCAAGAGATTGGGTATGGACTAAGGGAACACTTACTTCAAAGGACTGAATGAGAGATTCACTCATTTGAATTGTGATCTATCAAAGTCATTTTTTTTTCCTAAAAGGAGGGAAATTTTTCTGCAAATAAATTCTACAGGGGAAAAAACAGAAAATACAGCTTTGAAGAACCCCCAAAATCCTCATGTTCTAAATCTTTATTATTCCTTAAGAAAGTAAATCTAGTAAGTGTTGTGTTTACTCATGGAGGAGTTGGTAAATGTTTAGAGAGGATTTAATTCAGCAACTTTTCTGTATCTCAGTGGTTTTTTTTTTTTGTAATAACTGGAGAAAAATCACTGTTTTCTGAGTCTCCTTTATATATCGAGGTAAGGATTTTCAAAATGAAATTTTTTTAAGGAATGGATTAAGGATTTGTAATTATCCCAGTTATCACTATTGCTGGAATTTCCTCTTGAGATTATTGAAAAAAAAATTGAATTTATTGACTATGTTACACAGAAAATATGGGAAAAATGAATAGACCATTAGAATTATGATACTTAGGAGCACACTAGATAAAGGTATATATAAATTAGGGATAGGAAGTTAAAATAGACAATTTCAAAACTATTAAGGTAGGTAAATATTAATTATAAAAAAAACAAAGAAAATTTTAACAAGAACGGAAAAATAGCTAAAATAGTGTAGATATATTTTGATTGTTAAGGGGCTAAAGTATATATTGTGAGAATGGTGTGAGTCTGGACAGTGTTTCATTCATCATACATAAGGTTGCTAGGAGTTGGAACCAACATGATGGCACCTGGCAACAACAACAAAATTAAAAGTTATTTAAAATGATGAATTAAAATAAATTACTATTTTAAAACAAAATATCTTAGAGGTAAGAAATTAAGGCCAAAGTCAAATAAATACAAGGACTGAAAAATAAGAGAATCATGAATTCAGAAGTAATATTTAACATGAACAGGATGTTAAAGGAAAAGTGAAAGTTAAGACCATCAAAAGAAAAAGAAAATTAAGTAAATGGGAATGGATTGACAGGAAATACATTCTTAAAAAGGGTAACAGAAAAGAAAAAAATGCAACTGCAAGGTGGCAAAAGAAATTATTTCTAACAAGAAATACTAGATGAGAAACACATTTCGCATAGTGTCATTCGATTGTTTCATAGGTAACAGTTCACAAAAACAGCAAGAAAAGCATTTGATCTCATTCTTGCACTGGACAAAACATCCAGTAAAAAGTAATAGATATGGAGAGGAGCAGGGGAAATAAGTCAATACAATAGAAACCATCCATAAATGATAGATGTGATAAAATTAGTAGACAAAAACTTTAAAAAAAAAAAAAACTATAAATATGTTACAGGAGTTAAAAGAAAATGAAATACCAGAGAAATCTGAACAGGCTGTAAAAATAGACAAATTGGTTCTAAAATTTAAATGAAAAACTAAAAGTACCTAGAGAAGCCCGATTTTGAAAAAGAAAAACAAATTCAGAGAACTTACACTATGTAACTTCAAGAGATGCTAAAAAAGTACATTAATCACAGTAAAACAGTACTGAAAAAACTCATAGATAGACATATAGATCAATGGAACAGAAAAGAAAGTATAGAAATTGATCCAAACATATATAGTCAATTGAATCTGGACAGAAATGTCAAAGTGATTCACTGGGGAAAGAATAGCCGTTTTCACAAATAATGCTGAATCAAATAAATGTTTATATGGAAAAAGAGAAATGTCAGCACTTCCCTCACATCACACACAAAAATTAACTTCAAATGTATCATAACCTATTTGTAAGTGCTAAAACTATAAAAATTTTAAAAACAAGATTCCCTGGATGATGCAAACAGTTAAGCACTTGACTATTAGATGGAAGGTTGGCAGTTCGTACCCACCCAGAAGCACCTCAGAAGACAATTCCTGGGGACCTGCTTCTGAAAAGTCACAGCCTTGAAAATTCTATGGAGTAGTTCTACTCTGCACATGGGGCGGGGGTCTCCAAGAGCTGGAATCGACTCCATGGCAGCTAATAATAAGAACAACTTCAAAAACAAAAGCAACAGCAACAAAAACAGCTAATTAAAAAAAAATTGATAGTATAAGAGAAAATCTTCACAATCTGTGCTTAACAGCAGTATCTTAGGAATCAAAGTAACTAACTGTAAATGAAAAATATGAAAATTGCACTTCATCATAGTTAAAATTTTCTACCTTTTGAAAGACATTATTTTGCCAGGTGTTTTCAAGTGGATTTCAACTCATGGCGACTCCAGGTATATGTTTTTAGTATATGTCAAGTATCTAAAATCATAAATGAAAGTGGGGACATTGCAACCGACCCTACAGAAATAAAAAGGATCACAAAAGAATACTATAAACAATTACACGCCAATAAATTTGGAAACCTACATGAAATAAACAAATTTCTAGAACCCATATACTTCCACAATTGACTCAAGAAGAAATAGACGATCTCAACAAATCCACAGCTAGACAGGAGATTGAATACCTAATCAAAAACTTCTCAAAAATGAAAAGTCCTTGATCAGATGATTTCACTGGGGAATTCTATCAAACTTTTATAGAAGTGACCCCAACTCTGTTTAAACTTTTCCAAAATAAAAAAAGAGGAGGGGACATTACCCCAATAGCAAAGCCAAAGACACTACAAGAAAACTACAAACAAATATACCTTATGAACACGGGTGCAAAATTCTCTGCATTATCATAGATACCCCTTGGTGATAACAATCTGGGGCTTTGTTATAACATATTAAATGCAATCTAATTTTTGTGTGAATTTCATTTAATTACCCCAGAGAGTTCACTCCTCTTGACTGAATCAACGTAACTATATATATATATATATATATATATATATATATATATATGTACACTTTTTATGGTGATGTTAGATTTGGACAGTTGATGACCTCTTAGATAAATATCATATAAAGATGAGAATGGAAAACATAAATAATAAGAAAAAAAATTTTTTCAGTGTAAATTAAAATTGCTTTTTCATTCATCACAAAAAGGCAACAAATATCTTAGTCATATGACACAACATAATACTAACAGTTACCCTTGATGAAGCACTTGCTATAAACTAGGCATTATGCTGGCACTTTCTATAGGTTACCGTATCAATATTAACGATATGATTAATACAAATAACAGTATTTAATAATAATATTAACAGTAATACTAGCAAGAATCATACATTACTACTATGTGCTAAGCATAGTTCCAAGTACTTTACATATAATAAAAAACCCAAACCAAACCCATTGCCATCAAGTCCCTCATAGCAACGCTATAGGACAGAGTATAACTGTCCCATAGGGTTATCAAGGAGCACCTGGCGAATTTGAACTGCTGAACTTTTGGTTAGCAGCCATAGCTCTTAACCATTAAGCCACCAGGTTTCCTTACATATAATAGACCCAAAAACCCAGTAGGTCCTTTAATTTTACAATAAGCCTATGAGTTAGGTAGTATTACCACTGACATTTTGCTGATTAGGTGATGAAAAGACCGAGAGGTCAAGTGAATTGCTAGAAAGCACGTAAAAATAAGCAGCAGAGCCAGGATGCATATTATACTGTTTGCCTCCTCCAGAATATGCTCTTCCCCATTGTACTATAAGCCAGAGTTATTGAGAAGTACTTATAGTTTTTGCAAAGTTGCAGAATCTGTCTTCTGAGAGGTTAAGCTATTTGCACATGATCAAAAGTGGTATAATTAGAACTTGAACCCAGGCTTTTCTGACACAAAGGTTGTGTCTGCTGTGTTACATTATGAGACACATAATATTGAATCAAATGCTGACCATCCAGTGTTTCAGTATATCAGTATGTGTTCAGCACTTGCTAAGTGCTTAGAACTCTGCTAGATATTGTGAAGAATGTATATGAATTAAAAAGTAAAGAAAGCAAAATGTATTCCTGAAAAGTTCATGGGAGCAAGCTAAGAAGCAATAAACTGTCAGACAGTAAACAGTATGAGACAGTACATGATTAAGTACTAAATAGTACAATACCAACTTTATAACCTTGAGAAATATAGACGAGAAAGAAATACATGAGCAGCATGGTTTTCCAGAGGGAATTGCTTTACAGAGGGAGTCAGGCAAGGCTGGACCCTGAAGGATGGCGTGGCTATGGACAAGTAAATACGTACACCAAATCCAAATCCAAATGAGGGCTGAAAGCAGCAAGCAATTCAGAATGAGAAAGCTTTCAGAAACAGTGAGGAGTCTGGCTTACCTGGAACAGAATCAAATGATTTCTAGAGAGAAGAGTAAGATATTTAAGTTGCTCAAAGGCAAAGTAACAGAAACAAACTTTTGAAATCCATAACAGCAATTCAGCACAGTTGCAAAGAAGGATAGAAAGTCACTAAGATTTATTGTACAGAAAATTTACATGTGGGAGATGTGAGATGCTCAATAAATTAAAGTTATTGTTAATTTCGTAAAACCTCACTGAGATAATTCTGTGGTTCCTGCTAGTTAGTGACTATACACAGATGAAATAGACTAAGGAGGAGGTAAGTGAGCTCATTTTGTACCAAACTGAAGCATAGCCACTGTGTTAAAAAAAAATATATATATATATATATATCTTTTTCTGGACCAATGTGAGATTAAAGATTTCTAAATTTACAAAGGCCTGCATATATATCTTATTCTCTTCTCGAAAAACATAGTTGTTGTTGTTAGGTGCCTTTGAGTTGGTTCCAACTCACAGCGACCCCATGTACAACAGAACTAAATGCTGCCTGGTCCCACATCATTCTCACAATCACTGCTACGTTTGAGTCCATTGCTGCAGCCACCGTGTCAGTCAATCTTGTTGAGGGTCTTCTTTTTTTTTTTGCTGACCCTCTACTTTACCAAGCATGATGTGCTTCTCCACGGACTGGCTCCTTCTGATCCATGTCCAAAGTACATGGGAAGAAGTCTCAGCATTCTTGCTTCTAAGGAGCATTCTGGCTATACTTCTTTCAAGAAAGAGTTGCTCATTCTTCTGGCAGTCTTTGGCATATCCAATACTCTTCACCAACACCATAATTCAAAGGCGTCAACTCTTCTTTGGCCTTCCTTATTCATTGTCCAGTTCTCACATGCATATGAGGTGATTGAAAATGCTCTGGCTTGGATTTGTCACCTTAGTCCTCAAAGTGACATTTTTGCTTTTTAACAATGTAAAGAGATCCTTTGGAGCAGATTTGTCCAATACAAGATGTTGTTTGATTTCTTGTCTGCTGTTTCCACAGGCGTTGATTGTGGATCCAAGTAAAATGAAATCCTTGGCAATTTCAATATTTTTTCCTTTTATCATGATGTTGCTTATTGGTCCAGTTGTGAAGATTTTTGTTTTCTTTATGTTGAGGTGCAATCTATACTGAAGGCTGTGGTCTTTGATTTTCATCAGTAAGTGCTTCAGGTTCTCTTCACTTTCAGCAAGCAAGGTTGTGTCATCTACATAACACAGGTTGTTAATGAGTCTTTCTTCAATCTTGCTGCCCCATTCTTCTTCATATAGTCCAACTTCTTGGATTATTTACTCAGCATACATATTGAATAAGTATGGTGAAAGATACAACCCTGAAACATGTATTTCCTGACTGTAAACCACACAGTATGCCCTTGTTCTATTGGAATGATTGCTTGTTGATCTATGTACAGGTTCCACACGAGCACATTACGTGTTCTGGAATTCCCATTCTTCACAATGTTATCCATGATTCGTTATGATCCACACAGCTGAATGCCTTTGCACAGTCAATAAAACACAAGTAAATATCTTTCTCGTACTCTCTGCTTTCAGCCAAGATGCATCTGACATCAGCAATGATATCCCTTATTCCATGTGGTATTCTGAATCTGGCCTGAATTTCTGGCTGAATTATATTCAGCAAAATTTTACTTGCATGGGATATTAATGATAATGTTCAATAATTTCTGCATTTGATTGGGTCATCTTTCTTTGAAATGGGCACAAGTATGGATCTCTTCCAGTCAGTTGGCCAGGTAGCTGTCTTCCAAATTTCTTGGCACAGAAAAGTGAGCACCTTCAGCACTGCATCTGCCTGTTAAAACATCTCAATTGGTATTCCTTCAATTCCTGGAGCCTTGTTTTCTACCAATGCCTTCAGTGCAGCTTGGATATCTTTCTTCAGAACCATCAGTTCTTGATCATATGTTACCTCCTGAAATGGTTGCATGCTGACCAATTATTTTTGGTACAGCGACTTTGTTTATCCCTTACACCTTCTTTTAATACTTCCTGAGTCAAGAAGAACATTAAGATGTGCCAAAAGTTTAGAGACTTTACCTAAAAAAAGCGTGGAATTTATTTGGTTTTGTATTACTTGTAGTAGTTTTCCCCATAAACAAATGCCCTTTTTTTGGGGGGGGTCTCTTTTAGCAGAAAAATAGTTCCTCATACATAGAATGCTACCAAATTTAAATTTTCTTTGACATTACTTATAAACAGAAAAGTAATATCAAATAGGACAAGTTCAATTTTCTATCTAGAATTATATCTTTGGTACCATAGGGTCTGTCACTGAAATTATTATTATTTTCTTTTCTGAGGGCATAAAATGTTTACTCAGGAAGTTCTCAAACCTGATTCATTTATGAGAAACTCATAATCAGTTATTAAGAAAAAACAGTATTGTTTTAAGTTCCGTTGGCTTATTTTAACATTGTTATTTTCATTTATTGGAAAACATTCCTAAAGTAGGTAAAGTCAAAGGGTTTGTTTCCTGATTGTGCAGTTTTGTTTTATTTTGGAGCCACAGCTCTTAACGCTAAGCAGCTGCTTTATAAATGCTGCCCATAGTCACAAGAGGATGTTGTGCCCATATGGACGCATGAGCAAAAGTCTTCACTATTGAGAAAACAAGTGGTTGCACATGGCTTATAGACTGTAATGACTTGTAGTCATATGGTATTCATATTTATCTCACACAATTTCAATTTTACAAAATATTTTTCTTTCATTTATGTAATATAAAATACTTTAAAATTATATTTTAAACATGTACTCTTTACTATGTGTCCTGAATAAACAACATTTATTTTACAATTATGCATATGTTCTACTGCACATTGCTTTATGCTCTACTATCATGATTGATATTACAATTTTTGGGGAATGGTAAGAGATTTTTAAGGGTAACATTGACAGTTTCTTTTTTTTTTTCCATCTTAAACTTTAGAAACCAACCTGTGCAAAAGAAGCAACTTTGGTGTAACGACAGAGAAACCCACTCAGCAATTAAAGATGATACAGGGAATGACATAGGTGAAAGTTTCAAGAACCAAATACATGTAAAGAGTACAAGATATGTAGATAAAACAGTTTGTAGATTATCCTGGGGTGATCTTATTGTAATGGATTGAATTGTGTCCTCTAAAAATATGTGTTGACTTGATTAGGCCATGTGTGGTTGTCCTCTATTTTGTGATTTTCATATATGTTATAAATCATAATCTCTGCCTGTGGTTAAAGATGATTAGGGTGAGATGTAATACACTTGCTCAGGCCACATTCCTAATCCAATGTGCAGGGATTTTCCCTGGGGTGTGGCCTGTACCACCTTTTGTCTCTCAAGAGAGGAAAGAGAAGCAAGCAGAGAGTTGGGGACCCCATACCACCAAGAAAGCAGTGCCAGGAGCAGAGCATATCTTTTAGGACTGAGGTGCCTGTGCTGAGAGGCTCCCAGACCAAGAGAAGATGGATGACAAAGACCTTCCTGCAGAGCCAAGAGAGAGAGAAAGCCTTCCCTTGAAGCTGATACCCTGAATTTGAACTTGTAACCTACTAAAAAAATAAATAAATTTCTCTTTGTTAAAGCCATCTACTTGTGGTATTTCTGTTATAACAGCACTAGATGACCGAGACACTTATGGACAGAGATTTTAAGAGTTAGGTTGGTGGCTGACCTAGTGACAATTCACTCATTCAGTATATATTGGGCATGTGCATTTTGTTTGCTAGGCACCATTTCAGGGGCTGTATATAGGAGTTAAAAAGATAGAAAAGGCTATAGAAAAAAATCACTGCCTCCATGGAGCCTTCATTTTTGAATGGGTTACATCTTAAATAATAAAACAAAATCAGATAACAATAAGTGCTATAACAAGAAATAAAGAAGGCAAGGAAACATAGAGGTGTGGGGATGGCACATGGCTGGAAAGTGTTTCATTCTATTTTGCATGAGGCCTCCATGAGCTAACAACAATAAGCACTTGAGAAAAATAATTTGTTGATGCACTTGTTTATCACTGCTAAGAATTAAAGAGTAGCTTTTATACAAATTTATATAATTTATCATAATTTTGTACCCAGATCATGATCATAAATGAAGTATTATCACCAACAACAAGATTATGATTAATGTGGGCTGAATGAATGCGGATTCAGAATAAATATCCATAATAGGGTTTCTGAATCAATATTGATAGTTTTGACTAGCAAATTATTTGGGGACAGGAGCATGTCTTAGTCTGGGTTCTCTAGAGAAGCAAAACCAGTAACGTGTATAAATATATATTATATAGAGAGAGATTTATATCAAGGAAACAGCTCATGTGATTGCAGAAGATGAAACGTCCCAAGTCCGTGGATCAGGATAGAGATGTCTCCTGATCCATGTAGCCACAGGGGCTGGTGAACCCAAGATCAGCAAGTCAGAGAGCAGGGCTCTTGCTCACAGACTGTGAAGGATGACAAATTCCAAGATCAGCAGGCAAGACTGCAAGGCTTTTCCTGATTCCCATGGCTGCAGGGGCTGGCAAACCCAAGATCAGTAAGTTGGAAAGCAGCACTCTTGCTCACAGGCTGTAAAGATCAACAAATCCCAAGATCGGCAGGTAAGCTGCTAGCTTAAGTCCCAAGAACTGGAGGTCAGATGAGCAAGAGGCAGCTGCAGGATCCAGAGACAGCAGAAGCCAGAATGTCCACTTAGATTCAGATGCAGGCTACATGCCCAAGAAAACTCCCTTTGAACATATTGGCTACTCACTGCAGATCTTATCATGGGGGTGCTCACATATAAATACTGAGAATCACGGTCCAGCCAAGTCGACACACAACATTAACCATCACAGGATGGTTATGCTTTGCAGGATATTGAGCAGCAGGTCTGATCTTCCTCCTGTAGATGTCAGTAGCACATCTTCTCCCCAGTTGTGTCAATCAATATTACTTCCAGCATTATAAAGTGTCCTCTGGGAGATAAAATCACCCCAGCTAAAAATCACAGCAGTAAAGTAGGTATAATTTGATCTAAAGTTTGTTATAAAACTATAGTTTCAAACTGTGCTAAAGGGAGTTCTGGAGTTCTAAGGAGCCAGGGTAGGAAGGGAGGAAAAGGTGAATGAGTGAACTGAATTTAGCTAGCACAAGTAAGAATGAATTTTTTTCACATATTGATCTTTTAGGTAAGATTTTATTCAGATAGTATTTCGCAGTCTAAATGTTTAACAAAAGACTAAGAAACCATGTAAGACAACTTTACCAGTAAATATATTTTATTTCCAGTAACAGAATCTAAGGAGAAAAAACTCAAAAACAAACTAAACCATTTGATATATACATAATATAGAAAAATAAAAAATTAAACAATTTACCCCGGAATATGTCAGTCTGTGGGTGAAATGCCATAATAAAAAAAGTAATGCATTTTTTTTCTGCTTTAAGGTTATGAAAAGACAATGGTAGTCATATAAATTGTACCATCATACTAGAAATTACATTTGAGCAAAGAAAAAGTAAATTGAAAATAAAAATATTCTTAGTTGAGATTTTAAAAATATAAAGGATAATGTAAGAGTAGCTAGGGGTATTGATAATAATGGAAGACATTATCCATAAAAGAGCCTTAAAGAAAAAATTATTATTTTAGTTTATTTATGTTACATTAGGGTAGTAGATTTGATTAATACATCAAAAAATAAATTTTATATTCACAAACAGACAAACAGAAAAAGTAAAAATTACACAAAATAATTGTTTAAGGAGCCCCAGTGGCATGGTGGCTAAGTGCTCTGCTGCTAGCTAAAAAGTTGGCAATTTGAACCCACCCACACCACTCCACCAGGAGTCGGAATCGATTCGATGGCACTAGGTTTTAGGTTACACCACTCCACGGGAAGAAGATGCTGCTTCTATAAACATTTACAGCCTTGGAAACCCTATGGAGCACTTCTACTCTGTCCTATAGCGTCACTATGAGTCAGAGTTGACCCAATGGTAATGGGTTCATAAGCTATACGTTATTCTGCTTACAGGACTACGTGCTAAATTATCTCAGGTTAAAAGATTTATGGATTCATGGAAAAGTAAAAAGAAGTAGGAACCATCTCAGTAGGCCTCATGGTCAAGGAGGACATTGTTTATTCCCTTGGATTATGCAAAAATTGCACTAGTTAATCTAATGGGCAGTATCTTAGATAAGCCAGCAGCAATTCTAGAGACTTCTGTGTCCATGATTCAGATCCTCTATCTATACTTCTCTCTATATCTAAAAACTAGGTTATGCAAAATACATTATTATCCATAATTCTGTGTTCTCTGCATCATAGATTCTGCTTTTTCGTATATTTACTGCTTCAGCTTTTTTGTTTATTTTATATTCTGTTAATTTTATATCTCCTCCCAGCTTCTTCCTACCCTACTGTGTCATTACTCTGTCTTATATTCAAATCTCCCAGAATAAGATATGATGAGTTATTTTATGTACATAACTTTCAAAAACAGCAGAGCTGTGGAACCACCCCATACATTTTTCAGGCTTGAGACTGAACACCATCTTAAGTAGATTCAGGAACATTCACCACATAGCTTCATATAGAGCAATGTACGAGGCATTAGTTGTTCATTAGTAGAATACTTGGTTCTCATGCAGGGTAGAAACCCAGGGTGCCCAGATTCAATTCCTGGCCAACGCACCTCATGAGCAGCCAACACCCTTCTGTCAACTATGATGTTGAACAGGTTCCAACAGAGCTTTAAGACTAAGATGGACTAGGAAGAAAGGTCTGGCAATCTACTCCTAAAAATCAACCAGTGAAAACCATATGGATCACAGGAGCCTCACCCACAACCCAGCAGCATTTCATTTTGCTGTGCATGGGGTCACCATGAGTCAGGGGCCTACTCGACAGCATCTAACAAAAACAACAACATGGTCCATTCATAAAGAGTTCCCCAGAACTCTGTGATAAGACTCATTCTCCTCAAAAGGGGGCAATGAAAGAGGAGCCAACTTTCATATAAGGCCATTACAGAAACAAAAAGAAACAAACCCATTGCCGTTGAGTAGATTCCAACTCATAATGACCCTATTTTAGTGCAATAAAATTTATTAGCAAGAAAAAGGAAGAAGACAATCTTCCTTTCTCATCTTTACAAGGAAATCATACCAAAAATTAAAATAACTAGAAGCTTCCCTAAAGAATTTAAACATTTACATCATTCAGTAAGAATATTAGGTAGTCAAAACATTATAAATTGAATTTTACCAGCTTATTGAGATGTAATTTACATATGATACAATTCACCCTTTTAAAGCGTACAATGTAGTTTTTAGATTATTAGGAGAGTTGTGTAATTCTTGCCATTATATAATTTTAATTTCATTACTCCCTCAAATAACACATGCACATTAGCAATCACTTGTCATTCTTCCCTTCTGCCCAGGCTCTGGCAACCACTAATCTGCTTTCTGTCTCTATGGATTTGCCCATTCTAGGTACACAGATGGAAACAGGGGACCTGGTGGAGCAGTGGGCAAGGGCTATGGCTACTGACTAAAAACTCAGCAGTTTGAATCCAAAAGCTGCTCTTTGGAAAACCTATGGGGAAGTTTTACTCTGTCCCATAGTGTCACTATGAGTCAGAATCGACTCAAAGGCAACAGGTAGATGGAAACACACAGAATGCGGTCATTTATGACCTGCTTCTTTCATCAAGCTTAATGCCATTGTTTATATCAATACTTCATTTCTTTTCATGGAAGAATAATATTCTATCATATGAATATTTTTTTTTATGAATATACCATATTTTGGCTATTATTAACAATTCTGCTATAAATATTTGGTACAAATTTTTGAGAAGAAATATGTTTTCATTAATATTGTTGTCATTGATTGAATTGTGTTCCCCTAAAATATATGTTGAAATTCTAACCCTTGTACCAGTAAATACGACTCTGTTTGGAAATAGGGGGAGTTCTTTTGTCACATTAATGATTCATAACAGTGTTGAGTGTGTTCTAAACCTAATCCTTTCTGACTTATAAAAAAAAAGCAGAGTCGACACAGACATAAGGATAAAACAGATGCCATGTGAGGGCCTGTCTAAGAGCGAAGGAACACCAAAGATTTCTGGAGACACCCAGAGCTTAGGAGAAAGGCCCTCAGAAAGAGTCAACAAGACCAAGACCCTGATTTGGACTTTTAGCTCCCAGGACTGTGAGAATATAGATTTCCATTTTTTTAAGTCAGGTTTGTGGTATTTTCCATAATGGCAGCACTAGGAAACTAAAACAATTGGTGACATATACCAAAGACTGCAATTGCTTCATCATACAGAAAGGTCATTTCGAGGAAATGCCATAATATTTTTCAAAATGGGTGTGCCGTGTTATGATCCTTTCAGCAACATATGATGACCCTGATTTGCCTACATATCCACTAATAATTATTTTAGTCATCTAGGGGTGCTTTAACAGAAATACCACAAGTGGATGGCTTTAACAAAGAGAAATGTATTCTCTCACAGTCTAGTAGGCTAGAGGTTGAAATTCAGGGCGTCTGCCCCAGGGAAAGCCTTTCTCTCTCTGTCGGCTCTGGAGGAAGGTCTTTCTCATCAACCTTCCCCTGGACTAAGAGCTTCTCTGACCAGGAACCCCAGCTCTATAGGACGTGGTCTGCTCCTGTTGCTTCTTTCTTGGTGGTATGAGGTACCCAACTGTCCGCTTGCCTCCCTTTCCTTTTATCTCTTGTAAGATAAAAGGTCTTGCAGGCCACCCCCCCCCCCCGGGAAACTCCCTTTACATTGGATCAGGGATGTGGCCTTAGTGAGGGTATTATAATCCCACTGTAATCCTCTTTAACATAAAATTGTAATCACAAATAGAGGGCAATCACACAAAACTGGAAATCATGGCCCAGCCAAATTGATACACATATTTTGGGGGGGACATAATTCAGTTCATGGCAACTGTTATTGTCTCTTTTTTATTTTAGTCATCGTAGTGAATATGTTTTCTCAACACAAAGAAATCAAAAACCGTCACAACTGAACCAATAAGCAACTTCATCATGAATGGAGAAAATATTGGAGTTGTCAAGAATTTCATTTTACTTGAATCCCCAATCAACACCCATGGAAGCAGCAGTCAAGAAATCAAGCAATGTATTGCATTGGCAAATCTGCTTCAAAAGACCTCTTTAAGGTGTTAAAAAGCAAAGATGTCACTTTAAGGACTAAGGTGCACCTGATCCAAGCCATGATTTTCAGTCTCCTCATATGCATGCAAAAGCCGGACAATGAATAAGGAAGACCGAAAAAGAACTGATGCCTTTGAATTCAGTGTTGGTGAAGAATATTGAATATTCCAAGGACTGCCAGAAGAACAAACAAGCTTGTCTTGGAAGAAATACAGCCAGAGTGCTCCTTGGAAGCGAGGATGGGGAGACTTTGTCTCAGGTGCTTTGGACCTGTTATCAGGAGGGAGTAGTCCCTGGAGAAGAACATCATGCTTGGTAAGGTAAAGGGTCATCGAAAAAGAGGAAGACCCTTGATGAGATGGATTGACACAGTGGCTACAATGGGCTCAAACATAACAAAGAGTGTGAGAATGACACAGGGCTGGGCAGTGTTTTGTTCTGCTGTACATTGGGTCACTATGAATTGGAACTGACTCGACAATACCTAATAACAACAATGAATATGAAGTGATATCTCATTGTGGTTTTGATTCACATTTCCCTAATGATTAAGAATTTTGTATGTCTTCTTCAGAGAAATGTCTACTCAAATAATTTACCCATTTTTAAATAGGTTATTTATATTTTCATTTTTGAGTTATAATTTCTATGTATATAATAGATACAAGTCCCCTATCAGATATATGGTTTACAAATATATTCTCCCATCTGTGGGTTTTGTTTTCACTTTCTTGATAATGTCATTTGAAGCACAAAATTTTTAATTTTTATGTAGTCTAATTATCTATTTTTTTCTTTTGTCTCTCATGTTTTGGGTGTCATACCTAGGAGATCTTTGCCTAATACATGGTCAAAAAACTAAGTCTATATTTTATTTGATGCATTTTTTAAATTTAGCTCTTATATTTAAGCCTGTGATCTATTTTGATTTACATACCATGTTTATATTCAAATAACATGTGCCTTCCGTGTTGTTTATTTGCCAGCTGCACCCTCCCCGGTGCCCTCACAACTGCCACCATGTCAATCCTCTTCCACATGTTGTTGTAAAAAACTATTAGTGCAGCACACTTATGAAAATACCTCGAGGGGGAAGGAAGCCAGCAAACAAATGCAGTTACTTGCATAAAATATGGTATCCCTTCAATATTGAATTTTTTGTGTTACGAATTTAAAAGAAAAAAAAAAGTTGATGGCATGTGTTTTCAGTAGTGGAATGCATGCAAGTTAACTGACTGTGTTTAAATTTTTCATTGGTAATATGAATTTGGAAATATTATCTGGGTATACAAGTTCCCATCTGTCACTGTGGTGCCATGATATGTGGGATCACAATTTCTCAATGATCATGTGGGGCCACAATTTATTGTGGTTACATTGGGCACCTCTGGTTTTCCAAATATGACACACACACACACACACGCGTACGCGCACACACACACACATGCATACACACACATACAAACCAAACCTCCCCAGGGCTCCCTATCTCACAGGAAACCATAAATATGGTCACCATTTGTATTTAGCTGTCAAAAAGCCAAAAGGCACAAACGTTTTTCTCAATCACACTTCTTGGATGCATTGCCTCATACGTAAACCTTCTATCTTGGTGAATTTTTGCCAAAAAGCGTATCTTTTGCTTTTCATCATTACACAAGACCCTACTGGAGGGTGACATATACTTTTACCAGGACAAGTAGCCTCCTGGGAAACCTGAAAACCTGAAAATGTTTTTGGGAGTATTCTGTCCCGGGAATCATGAAAACAATATTTCGTGTGGTGTGAGGTAGGAATCCAAATTTATTCTTTGCATGTGGATATTCAGTGGCCCAAGCACCAGTTTTTGAAAATACATGCTAGATTTTAAGTACTCTTTAAAATGTTGAAGAATGACAATATTGTCACATAAAATAGTCATTGAAACCATTGTTCCTTTTTTCAGAAAAAATTAATTAAAATTCTGTCAATTCACTCCCAAACATAGTAAAAATTCACAAGTGAATTAGAAAAGAAAATGACAGAATTTTAAATAAAGGAGTCAGATGATTAAGATCTACTGTGTCTGAAAAGTATTTGTATTATTAATGACAACTTTCATATCTTTAAAATTTTTATTTTTTTATTTTTCATATCCTTAAATATATTTTTATGAAGATGGCAATATTAAATATTAATGGTTTATATAATCAACATTGCTCTAATTGATAACTATAAACAATAATTCTGTGATAGGACACACATAAAGGCAGAGATTATTTATTTCACTTATTCACTCATTAATGTATGTACCACCTGGAATATGCCAGGTGCTATGAGGTCTTTGGAATACATCAACGAACAAAACAGGAAAACACCCCTGAGTAGGAGGCAGACAATAAAAAAAAAAAATAATAATAAGGTAGGGATCAAACATTGTGGATATTTGGGGGTAAAGAGGTCAGCAAATACAACAACACTGAGGTAGGCCTATTCCTGGCTTGTTTGAAAAAAAAACAAAGAGAGCATTCTGGTAAAGTGGAATGAGTGAGGGTGAACGTTAGTAGGAGGTGAGGTCAGAGAGGTGATGAGGAGCTCAGTCATGTTGAATCTTGTAGGTATAGTTTTGACTCCAAATGCAAAGGAAAGTCCTTGAAAGGTTTTGAGTGGACTCATAATAGGATATGACTTATCTTACAGAGAGTTATTCTAGATGCTGTGTCCAAAACAGACAAATTTTAAAAATCAACTTTAATGTGAAAATTGAAAATAGTATAATTTTCATTACTTAAATTATAGATGAAAGTATAGATAAGTTATAGTCATAGAATTATAAATAAAAAGCATGCTTATGATGCCTCATTAAGTGTTTTATAGAATAAAGTTGCTATGAAAACTAAAAGAATGATTACAAATATATCCATTCTCTTAAACTGAAAAATCAATTGCATCATATTATTTCACAAGTTATTACTTAAAACAATCTAGATATAACCCAGGCTTCCTAAATCAGAATGTCCAGGGTGGCCTGTATCTAAGTACGTATTTTTTTGAGAACGCTTCAAAGGTATTTTTACTATTACTTATTGAGAACTATTGCTACAAATGTATACCAAGAATTAGCTAGAATTATTTGACCAAAAAAAAAAAAAAAAAGAGAGAGAAAAAAGAAAATTAACAATATTTTTAGCCCAGCCCAGAAAATCAAACATAAAGGTTTGATATAAGACTCTGCAAAATTTTTTGTGGAAGTCAAGACATTATATTTTCAACACCTTCCTAGTCTACTGGCCTAATACCTGCAATGAAACTGGAAGGGCAGTTACTCTGGCATGATTTGCAGTATGTGAATTCATGTTGGTGCCTAGTGATCAATATCATATGTGAGAAGTGTTCACAAACCATCTACTACGTAATCTGGTTTAGAAGTTTGCCAAAGGCGGATGTCAAGCTTATTGGCTAACTGATACGTAGTTTTAGAAGCCCCTCATTTCCCATTTTGGAAATTTGCAATGATATTTGTCTTCATTCTTTGGGCTCTTCCACTGTTCTCTGTGGTTTTCTTAACTATTGTTCATAAGCCCTCATTGTGCATAAGCCTTCTGTACTTCCGGATTTGTAGATATGAACAGTTTTATTATTAAACTTTATTTCCAACACATTGTTTCCCCACACACACATGCCATATATCGTTATTTGTACTTAGTTCTTAAAACCGTTTTTCCCGTTGTGTCCAATTTGGTTATGATTCTTCTTTCTGATGATGACGAAAACAAATTAAAGAGGAGCGAAGGTGCACTCTGGGTCATCTAGGGATACGTCGTTATTTCTTTCAATCAATTGGCCAATTTCCTTGGTCTAAGAAATATTTTTTATTGTTTTCATCCTTTATTTTGCCTCACAATTCCAGCTGTTTGCTTCCATAATCTATTGAGAAGTTTTACCCTTTCCAATTTTGCACAAGCTATTTAAATTGTGATCTTAGAGAATTCACATTTCCATTGCTGGTTTTTCAGATAACAACGCTGACAGAAGTACAACCACCACCAACAACCACAACACACTTTTATCGAGTGGTTATTAGATGCCAGGTATGTGTTTAGCATTTTAAATGCATTACTTCACCTAATTTTCGTGAGGCTTCAACTACTTCATTGTGCTAAAAAAATTTCTCAGAGCTGTGCAGTTAAAAGGTATAGAATTAAAATCCACATCCAGGTCATTCCCAGCATATTGTCACATCTATATTCTGAAAATATATGCCACAGGAGATTCTCTAGCCAGGAATATATCTACTCCTCACAAGAGCTTCTTCCTCTTCACAATCTCCATCTTATCTTACCCATCGTGACCAGCTTAAGACGATATTGTACTTTCCACTCTTAAAACCTTTGACAGAGTGAGTTTTATTGCTTCATTTTCCAACTTAACTCTTCCTCCAACAGGTTCCTCTGAGAGTAGAAGAGGATATAGAAAGAATTGATAACTTGTGAATTCATAACGAAATAAAATAATTGTAAGGTCTTCTGCTCTATCCTAATCAGATATTTTATAGAGTTTATATCCACATATACTTAATTGAACAATCATTAAACACCAGGGCATTCCTGTGTCACATAGAATAGATTGCAGGATCAGAACATACGTGTACAATGACACCAGGTTATATAAGTCACACACTGTCATCATCAAATCTAGCCTGAATCTTTTTTTTTTAATGTCCTTTTATAGCTTTGATAGAGTTTTCTAGTATGTTTATTAATACTGGGTTACAATATCAGTCATGTATCCAGTCAACCATGCTTTCAAAGCATATATGTGTGTGCATATGTGTTTCCTATAGATTTTATGGTTTGGATCCTATTGATAATAGAAAACAAATTTGACCTTCTTTTTTTTTTTTTTGCTATCATATTCTTATTTTGCACTAGTATTGAGGAAATTATCCATATGACACACAAGATAAACCTCCTTCCCTAGGGTAGTCTGGAAAGTTTGTATCAATCCTACTGATTCAGAAAGTTACCAAAGTAGAATAAAAGCTCGAAAAGCTAAGGTTTTTGTTTTGTTTTATTTTGTGGACTTTTTTTTTTTAATTTGGTTTAATTGTCTTCATTTGGTGAACTTGTAATATGCCCAAGAATATAATACCCTTCCTATCATCTTTCTTAGGAATAGGTCTGCCTCTTGTTAATAGGTTTAATTCAAAATTTCCCAATGGATGCTATAGTGAACACTGTTGCACAACAAATGGTTTATAAGTGCACTGATGTATGAGTCACATGAGACCCCTCATCACAAGATAGATCTTGGGTAAATAAGCCTACCTCAGGGTCATCTCTGGTCATATGACCTTGTTGTTTACCCCTATATGTCTTACGTGTATCACTTTCTATTTGAGTCAGAACATGAAGAAGGATGAGAGTACTGGGTCTAATTGTCCAGCATTGCAGGCACTATCCATGCAGAAAATTCTTACAATCTTTCTTGCAGTGACCAAATTTTTCATTAACTCATGTTTTATTCTTAGATTCTTCTGGTGATTCACAGAGCACAAGTACTTATATGCAGCATCTCTGTCGATGGCTCCTAATATTCTCTCTTTGGCTTTACATTTTGTTTGGAAAATTCTGATCTCTTTATGGATATAACTTAGACAATCTGCTTCTCTTTCATATACGCACAACTACTTATTTTACCAGTTTCAACAATAGCTCTAAAAAACCCATCTCAGAAATGAGTATTTATAATAGAATTGTTTCTGCACCTGAAATAAAATAATTCATACATTTTGCTTTGAAATTTGCTTCACATTGTTAAAATTAATGTCTTTGTCACCAGTAATAACATTTTTCTTCTCTGCTGCTCTGACCTTGCTGGATACTTCAATACATTTCATTAAGAAGCTGTAACATACAGTGTAGTTTCTAAAACCAAGTCTTCTATTTTCAAAGTTTCACTTGCACTCTGAGATGACTGATTGTTTTGAGATTCTCATTTCAAAGATAATCTTAAAAAAAATCAATAAAAGTACCCTCTGCATCACATGGCCACCCTGTAACCAAGTGCTACCACACATTTACGTTTATTATCAAGATGACAGTTAATAAAATGAAAATTTCACAAGCTTATTTCATTAGTAAGTGTGGTGTCCTAAAGTACTACTGTCTTAACAAAGTGATAGCAAATCACTTCTTTGTTCTACTACTTTATCAAATAATAAAAAATTATCTTCTGATAAGATAATTAGGAATTGAAAGAAATGCTTACAGAATATACTTTGGCATTTTCAAGCCAACTATTAAATTCAAACTTGGATTTGTTGTTAAAATAAATGACAGTTTAGTATGGTATGGCAATGTACTATCTTATGCTAATATGAGAAATATTGAGAAAATAACTGAAGTGGATTTAGTAAGTAAAATATGATGCATATTTTAAGATAATGAAGTCATAACATTATTCTCCACTAAAATACTATCCCAAGAAGAAGAAGAGGACTAAGAAATGGCAGTGCAAACAGCATCTTCAGTTCAATGAAGGTAAAATCCAGAGTGACATTCATGAGGCAAGGTGGCCAAACGCGGTGATGATCAGTTACCATGAGTAGATTAAACTTAAACATTAAACTTAAACACAAAATTTAAGGAGGTGTAAAAACATCAGTAATCAAGATAAATAATATTTTACTCCAATAATATTTTGATTAAAATCAAAATTAATGCAAAATTTCCGTGATGAAGAATATCAGATTTTAAATAGGAGTTACATGTATGCCATTTTTGTAGAAAGCTGCTTGTCAGAGAGTGTGGAAGAAAATAAAACAGTTATGAGAGGGCATGAGGCTAGTGCTCTCTGTTTACTAAGTAGAATTAAAAGCTAAAGCATTCATATACTAAGCAAACTTTTGCCTTTTTAGAGGGAATGCTACGAACAGAGGAGAATCCCTCCTAGCCTGGCTCTCTGACCTGGTTCCTCCTAAACACGATCCAGCTGCAAATAGCTGTCTTGGAAAAATTAGTATCAATAAAAGCTAATAACAATAACCAGTAGAAGATTTATGTAAATACATTACCATTATTATAAATATAAATACATTATTATAAACATATAAGTATAATATTATAAATATATTATTATTAAACATATATAAAATGAGGACATAGATATAAAAAAGGAAGTAAATATTGCTGTGTGGATAGGTAAATATTGTGGCCAATGCATTGCCAAAAACTTCAATGCATGAAAAGTACTAAAATGTTCACGGCTGAAATACAAATGCTCAGGTAGTATATGACAGTATAACAGAAGGAGCTAAGATATGATGTGACAAAATTTAGAAAGTAGAAGGAAAAATTAAGACCATGAAATAAAGTAGTACAAATGAGATTTATACTACTAAAAATACACTAAAGTTCTTGATAAAGCTGAACAAAGTAAAAAAAAAAAAAAAATCCTTTGCCTTTAAGTTGATTCAGACTTATGGCTACTCAACAAAGTAAGGTGAACATTAAAATTAAAAACTGAATTGGAGAGGAAAGGCTAGATGTAGCAGGTAGAAATGGGAGATCTAGCATGCGCTTATTGGCACCCCTACAGAATAGAAAGGGACAAATAGAACAGAAAAATTCAAAAAGTATGTTTTAAATTATTTTCTAGAAATGTAATAAAATGCAATCAAAATATTGCAAAGGGTCCACTATTTCCAAAGAAAACGATATTGAATAATAAACAATGAGACATTATAGAAAATATAACAGACTTTGAAAATGAACTAAAAATTTAAATAGGCTTCTTTTCAAATGACTGATTCATATAGGCCATCAATAAATATTGCTGCATGGATAAGCACAGTTTCTTTATATAAGGAGCATATGGATTTAATTTTGTCTCTGTTAAACTAAATAGATATGATAAAAATTAATGCTTTCCACTGGTTATAGGAATAAATTATACATTTTAACTGGTTGGGAATGCTGACCAGTGAAGAATTACAAAGAACCTAATAGAAAACAGAAATAGGAAAGGAGTAAAGAAGGGTGTGGAAATAAAAAAACAGGGGAATAGTTGGCAAACAACCGTAGAAGATGTGTATCATTTTCAAAAAATGCAGTATTTGTCATGTGTGTGTTAGTTCTTGGGTAATTATGCATTGAGAATTACAACAAAGCTATTCTTTTAAAGTAAAATGGGATACTTACTGAAACTTTCAGTTAGTACAGTCATGAAAAATGTTTACTCAATTACCGGAGAACTGATATTAAGAAGAAATGCAGCGTATATTACCTATGAAGAACGCAACAATTGAATAAATAAATAACAACAAAACAACTAGATAGGTGGAAACTAAGAAGATTAACCAAACCAAAACCTGATTTTTTTGAGGCTAATAAAAACAGTTAGAAAAATTAATTAATAAATAAGAAAAGGGAGAGAGAAAACAACAAACAGAAAAGCAACAGCTATTAAGACTGAAAAAGGGACATAAATATAATTACATTAAAAACAAAAATATATATATAATTACATTAGGGATTGTAAATATGTTGGGTGAATATCATGAGCAATATTTTGTCTGACACTTTACAAAATTCAGAAAATTTGAGTAATTCTGAAGAAACATATTAATACCAAAATTTGACTTAATAATATGTAGAACATTAGTAGATTTGTATTGTCAAATAAATTGACTTGTTAGCAAACAATCTACCCACTTCCACTCTTTATCACATACACACAAACACCAGGATAAGGTTATCTGGGTTTTTTTTGCTTGTTTGCTTGCTTACTTGCTTACATTTTGTTTGTTTTCCAGTATGTTATGTGAAATATTAAGAAGCACATAAGAGAACCCATAGAGAGAGTAATTTTAGTATACACATGACCAGGCTATCCTTCATATTATCTATGATAATGTGATATACCAGGGAAGATGGCCAAAAATTTATTTGAGGAACGTAAAAATCTATATCAGAGCATTGCAAGGTTCATTTGTATTGCTGGCTTCTAAGTATGGTTAAATGTGTGCTTCAGTCTTTAGACATTCTATTTTGTCTGAAAATTTGTTGGGATGCCATCTTTGCATTTATGAAAGATAAATCAGGCACACATAGATTTTGTATTTTAATTGGTGATTCATATAATCCTGTGTTAATTAAGCTCCACAGAGATAACAAATTATACTGTTCAAATTTAGTATTTTCCTAAAACTTTGTACCCCAGGTTTTTCCCTAGTACACAAGCAAAGTTTCACACATTGAGGAAAAATATATAAATATATATTCAATAGTTTTCTCTTGCTTCGTATGAAGGTTAAATAAAAGTTCAGATCAGCCATTTCTTTGATCTCAGGGTGTAAAGTGAAAAGGGCAGCTTAATAGAAGGAAACATATTTGACAGCAAACACGTCTCTTTGTCTGTGATGTGCTTTCTCTGTGGGCTCCATAGCTTTAAACAGATTCCTTCTGAAGAGGAGATATTACTTGGTGCTGTAGTCATTGAGTAGATAAAACGAATTCAGAAATGTGCAACTGTAATATAATTGTGTGTGCATTTGTAATCATATAATTTATAGCACTTATATTTTATCAGGATGGTGCTGTGAACAATCATTAATATTTCTGGAACAATAAACACTTGCCAAAATCATGTTTAAATATTTTCTGAGTATTTGTCATGAAGTTGTTTCACCAAGGGAAGAAAGAAATGTTCATATGAATGAGAAATTGCTCTTACTCCAATGGGCTACCCATCAATGGATTTCCTGGTGTCTGAAATCCACAATTTTTTATGTGCAAACTATATTTTTTATACTGTACATTCTCAATTTTATTGCATTTACTCTTTAACAAGAGAAAGTACTAATAAGTAGCAAGCTCCATCTTCTGAAAATTCCTGTGAGATATATTCTGGTTGCTTTTTTTTAAGCCCTGGTCTGCTAGATTCTATTAAACACAAATATTGAGAAATTTTTTCAATGCTGATTACAGACTTCTGGCTTTTAATTACAGAGTAATGATGCTACCATTTTCTCTCTGAAACCAAATAAAGAAACATAGATGTGGAAGAGAGTTTGGAAACAAAATTATCATTTCTGACAAATATGGAAACTGCCCATTACTGAAATTGTCAATGGACCTCAGAAGTTTAATAATTAGACTACATTGATGGAGGCACCAAGAGAGGACCCTGTGACTACAAATATTTGGTACAAGTGATAAATCAGTAATTCTAGTAAGTAGGTCTCACACCCTGAGGGAAAAGCAAATGACTCAAAAATCAAAACAGCCCGCTGCTGTTGAGTCCATCCCAACTCATAGTGACCCTACAGGACAGGGTAGAACTACCCCATAGGATTTCCGAGGCTGTAAATCTTTATGGAAGCATACTACCACATCTTTCTCCCACGGAGCGGCTGGTGGGTTAGAACTGCTGACCTTTCAATTAGCAGCAAAGAACTTCACCACAACACCACCAGAGCTCATGCAAATGACCACTTGTTTAAAACAAGGGTGTATAGTGCTCACTGCAGAGTTCTCTCTAAATGCTGTTTGAAACTATGGAGGAAAGGAGCAAATATCAAATATTTCAGAAAAACAATCTATCAGATTATGAGATTTCAAAGAAAACCATGACCTTCCCGCAAAATAAAACAAAAATGAACAAAACACATGAGCTGACACAATGTCCTGTGGCTATCAAGTTATTCAATTATTTAACAAATATTTGTTGAACATAATTTAGTGTCCAGTAGTACAATGCAAGGCACTGATGCTTGACATTTGAAAGGCGAACCCTCAGGTACTCACTTGCAAAATTCAATGCATAATACGCCATTGTAAATGAAGATTTCTGCTAATTTTGCTCATTTTTCTACTCTATTCTTCACAAAATATTTCTGCAAATCTTTGGCCCAGGAAGAACTGTACCACTTAAACATCAAACATAATGAAAAAGACCCTAAATATTTATGTGATGAAGAATCTAGGAGGAAATATGATAAGATACAGACGCAAAGTGATGACCAGATCAAAGAGAGATGTTTTGCCACAGAAGGAATGAAAATCATGATCAACAGTTACCCACAGATTGAACTAACTTATGAAAATCTTTTTTTGTCTCAAGAACTCAGGGTTGAAATATGATGAATCAAGTAAGAAACAGTAAGATATTAAAAAGATGAAAAATAAGTGGTAGTGTTCAGGAAAGATATGAAAAATAAAAATAAAGGAATTACAGAATTAATGACCATATTTCTAACACTAAGAAAGAAACATAGTCAAATATATTAAGAAGTATCAGAAGGAAAGTAATAGCTTTGTCAGAAAAGAGAAACATTGTACTAATAATTACATGTTCTAAGGAAGAGAACAGAATAAATGAAGGAGCAATGACTTAAATTGAATTTGGGTGCCAGTACCACACAAAACCTCGTGTACATAACTGATAAAAACTGGACAAATATAAATACAACTCTTTGAAAACAAATTGGAGAGTAGGCGGAATCAGGTCAATAATGGAGGGTAGTAGATCCTTGAAGAAGGGAACCACACTGGGTAAGAAACATACCTATTCTTTTTTTTTTTTTTCTCCCCATGCAGCAGGGAGGTTATTATTCTAGAAGAAATACCCAATAAAGTGACCAATTTGAAGACAAAGTTTGGTACTTGTACACTCTCCTCAAATCCTTGGCTGACCCAAGAACTGCAGTCACGGTTAGTTCCCTTAAAGTGGGCTCTAACTCAGGGAGACTTCACGTATAACAGAATGAAATGCTGCCTGGTCCTGCACCATCTTCATGATCCTTCCAACCTAAAAACGAAAACAAATATTCCAGTCAAGTTAATTCCGACATATAGTGACCCTACAAGACAGAGTAGAATTGCCCTATAGAGTTTCCAAGGAGAGGCTGGTGGACTCAAACTCTTGACATTTTGATTAGCAGCTGAGCTCTTAACCACTACACCACCACTGCTCCTCTTCCAATCTACCGAGCTACCATTCTTCAGGCAGTTTATCAGACAATGTTGTGTTGTGAATCGTAAAGTTTTCATCGGCTGTTTTTTTTTTTAAAGTAGATTTAAAAAAGACAATGTTGCTGTCGAGTCCATTCCTACTCATAGCGACCTTACAGGACAGAGTAGAACTGCCCTACGGAGTTTCCAAGGAGAGCCTGTTGGATTCGAACTGCTGTCATTTTGGTTAGCAGCCATAGCTCTTAACTACTATGTCACCAGGGTTTCCTGGAAGTAGATTGCCAGGCATAATCCTAAATGTCAAATTGAATTTAAACATAACTTTATTTTTTTCTATTTTTAACTACATATGAATTTAAAACACATTTTAAAAATTTTGATCTTTTCCATGTAATTTATGGACCTGGTAGAGATCAACATAAAGCCGTTTTACAGGATTAGTATTATTACATGTCAACGTTCCTCAATCTTCCTGTTTTGCAGGATTACTTGATTGCTAGGCAATCATCTATTCTTAATTTGTTTTAGTCTGGAAGCTATGTTGAAAACTGTCTACCATGGATGACCCTGCTGGTATTTGACATACCAGTGCATAGCTTTCAGCATCATGGCTACACACAAGCCACCACAGTATGACAAACTTTGACAGATGACAGGGAGAAGCATGAATAGAAAGTACATGAATACAATCCCTAAGTCTAGTACCCCAGGACTAGGGTAGGGAGGGGTAGTGAGGAACCTGATGGCAGGCTGAAATGATCATATTTTATTTTGTGTGTAAACAACACGTGTGAGCATATATACTTATATGCGTGTGCGTGTGTGCATATCCAATCTACCAAACAGGTGAATCACTCATAAAATATATTTATTTGGCTATAATTATAGCATGGTTGCTCTAGGGCAGTGCTTCTCAAATGTTGGTTAGTAAATCTTGGGGGTGATAAAGTTCTTTGATAGATAAGCTTTACTGGATCAAATAATATTCATTTGAATATGTTGTTCCTTAAGGTAAAACGGTTTACGATTCTCTAAGTGCATATTATGTCAATTTTCACCCACTGAGTGGACAGTACATAGTCAGGACCGGTCAGTCATTTGGTCTACTGACAATCAGTAACTACTACAGTACTTTTAATAGTCATACAATTGTAAATTGGTTTTATTCTTAGACATATTGTTTAACAAATACTTAGAAACACACAGATTTCAAAGCAGGGAGGTTGAGGAGCACTGACATGTAATAACACTAATTCTGTAAAATGACTTTATGTTGATCTCTACCAGGTCTAAAAAATTGCATGAATAAGATCAAATTTTTTTTTTTTTGTATTTTAAATTCTTATGTAGTCAAAAATAGAAAAAAATAAAGTTATGATTAAATTCAATTTGACGTTTAGGATTATGCCTATACCTCTTGGGTATGTTTAAAATGTATTTACCCACAAAGAATGTTTTTTCCTCATATTTTAATTAAATTGGTTAAAAAGTTTTTTTTTTTTACATTTAATGGCAAAACTACATTTTCTTTATATACTCAGTGAAATAACATTATACTAACGTTATTTCAGGAAACTCTGGTGGCACAGTGGTTAAGTGCTATGGCTGCTAACCTAGAGGGTGGGCAGTTCGAATCCGTCTGGTGCTCCTTGGAAACTCTATGGAGCAGTTCTACTCTGTCCTGTAGGGTTGCTATAAGTCAGAATTGACTCAACGGCACTGGGTTTTTTTGGGTAACATTACTTCATAAAGTGATATTAAGTAATAATCTGCTACAAAGTAATTATCTTATGTAAAATGTTTTCATTTGTCATTAGATGTAACATAATATTTTTTTTTAACTCCAAATTGAGTTTTTTATAAAACAGAATTTTTTTTCATACTTTACTTCTGCATAACATTCATCTCTTTTTTTTTTTTTTTTAATGTAGTGTTCATCATTCCAGGTGGTGAGGATACAGTTATTGTCTTCCTTTGGGTTATATTGGTACAGAGCATGAGACAAGGTGTTGGATGCAGGTACTTAATTTGGGAGATGGTCTTGGGATGTAGGTGCAAGCAAGTCAGGAAAGTGAGAGAGGGAGGGAAGAGAAGTCAATACGGGGATGCATTATGAGGGTCACATCTGAGAAGCATCTAACATGGTTTTCCATCTGACAGATGGGAGGTGGGCCTTATATCCACTGGCTTCAGCCTTTTTTCATTTGTAGATTATCCTGGCAGTGTTCATTTCCTTGTGCTTGCTGAAGGAAAGCACAATGACTTAATGTGCCTACATAAGCTGTCACCACGAATCCAACTCCCAAGTAACTGTCCAGTAGAGCTGGGGCAGAAATTAGAGGTGAATGTAGTAAAGAGATAGAATGGAGGGAAAAGTCATTACCTTCAGAGGTTACACTGACTTAAATTAAAAAAAAAAGGGGGGGAGCTCTCCATAGGATCTCATGTCTAAAAAGAATAATACTTAAAAATATAAACAACACTCCATATATGTTAGAGAAATTTCCTCCTTTTTAATGAAAACACCTAAAAATATATTTTGACTTATACTAACGTGCATGTGTGTGCAGGCATGTAACTTGTATCTGTTTGTGGGGTTAATTTTATAACTTCTTGAACTATTTCACATAAGTGAAAAGTGAGACAAAATATTATTATTTAGCTTCTGCCCATTGAACCCATTACACCATTCTACGGTAATATTCCTGCAAACACATCACAACGGTTTTAGTGAATTCCTTGAAAATATATATTCAGAGAGAAAGTAACCATGAGACTATAAGTATCATTGGCATGCTTGAAAATGTCAAGCAGGACACTGGATTACTAATATTTAAAAGGATGGTGTTCCAGGTATTCTATTTCGATATTAAAGAATTTTGACCCTGGAAGCCTAAAACACTTAAGAATCTCTGGGTTATGTCGAGCAAAACAAGCTATGGTCATGTCCTTCTTTATTTCTATCCAGAAAACATCTTAAGTAATATTTAAGATAACTCCATGTTGCAACACATTCTCTCAAGACAAACTCTGGGATTTGTGTAATCTCATTTTTCTTAAAATCTAGAAATTTAAAAATAAAATGATTTATTCCATGTTCTGCAGAACCCTAGGTAATTATTAACTTCAATATTAATTAATCAAAAGACTATCATCACAGCACCAGTGTGTTTCCCTTAACAAGCCTTACTCAATTACTGGATAACTTTGGTTCCTTTTTCCTGTATATATTACTTCTCAAGATTAAGAAAGAGAGTGAGAAGAAGAGTGAAAGTGAGGGAGAGAGAATTACGTTTATCGATTATATTTCCTGAGGAAGTTTACAAGAACATGGCGTTCGTCCTCTGTGGAGAGATAATGCCAGTTTGAGCAAGAACATTAGTTATTTAAGGACCTGAGACTCTCTTTGAAACAACAATATTATTTTGTCACCTAAAACATAAAATATTCACCTACAAAATAAAAATTAGAGGGAAAAAGAGACTTTTATAAGCCTAACATATTGGGACTCACTGAATTCTAAAAGAAGGTAGTGATTTTACTAAATAAAATTTACCCAGTTTTGCTCCTTTCTTAATACGTAAATTTTCCAGATACATAATAAAATGCTGAACAGAATATGACAAAGTAGCATTTCATAATAGCATGAGACTATATGTCCACAGTATATAGCTTTCATATCATTCATGTTTAAGAAATCCACATTGTATTTACTTCAGTCAAATTTTGAGAAAATTCATACTGTTTAGAGTTATGAAAATGTATATTGAATATGCAGAAATGAATTTAGGGATATAAACTAGATTAGTTGTTGGAAGCATTATGAATATTTTAATTTTGTTGTCAAATGGAAGGATATTTCACTTGTTGTCATTTAAAGACTCTTTTCCCAGAAATAACCTAGGCTTTACTGTTTTGTCATGCAGTATCTGCTCTGTGACTAGAGTTTTTTTTAGGTAGTTGAACATACTAAATCAGCTGGGACAGCAATACATAAATTTAACAAAATGATGAAACTGGACAATTTTAAAGAATAAAAACAAAAGCGAATCTATATACTTTTCAAACTGCTATTCTTAAATTCAAGGAAATGAAATGTGGGAATTATAACACGTTACCATTATCAACATGCAATAAAAAAATAATAAAATTAGTATTAACAGTAAATGTCCTACTGGTTATTTAGTACATTTTAGGCACTCTTCAACACACTTTTATATATACTATCTCTATGACCTGAAGTTTTCAAATGTTTTTTTCTTATCAACCTATTTACCAATTTGAATTTAGAATCATATAAATAAACAGGCTGCCTTTGGTCTTAGCAAGGTCTTTAGTTAATTACTGGAGATAATTCTATCACCATTTCACATATATTTTCTCTTTCGCAATGAAGACTACTGTAAAATCCTCTTTGAATCAAAATCACCGGGAAAAGCATCACCAAAGGAAATTTTTTATTTAGGGAATAGTTCTAACATAATATACTATTTATTCAAATTAGGATAATAACTTATTACCAAGAAGCAATTATTGCTAAATCAACAAATATTCTTGAACATCTTGTATTTGTGAGACAGGATATATTTTTTAAAAATATGTAAAAAATATTCTTTGTTGTAGAAAGCTTTGATTGTTGAGCATGAAAAAATACAACTATCTTTTTCCCCCCTTTAAAAAGTGATTTTATGTTAGAAACACTGTGAAACATTTTTTCCTTAGATTAAATTACCTTTTTTTATTATATATAAATTATTCCTTTTTCCCACATTAAGCTTAAAGATACATTTCAGCATGAAGCCACTCAGAAATCTCATAAATTCTGGACTCAAAGAATATAAAATAAAAATTATTTAATATAATGTTTTCTTTTGAAGAAAATCTATGAAAAGAGGCTGTTGCACACACATTCCCTTACCTACACACATTATCTTTAAATCTTGGTTTTATTTTTTGACTAACTGTTAAAAACGAAAAAAGCCAAGTGAAATAAAATCAATAGAAATAATATTAAACAAGTAAGCTTAACTTAATTGTTCATTTTACCTGTAAACACAAGCAAAATTTTGCTGAAGATCATTGAAAAGCAGTTGCGGCTATGCGTCTACAGAGACCTGAGGGGAATTCAAGCTGGGTTCAGAAGAAGACAGGGAACCAGGGATATATCGCTGCTGATGTCAGATGAATCCTGGGTGAAAGCAAAAAATACCAGAAACATGTTTACCTGTGTTTTTCGACTATGTAAAGGCATTCGACTGTGAGGTTCATAACAAATTATGAATAACATTTCAAAAAATGGGAATTCCGGAACGCTTAATTGTGTTCATGAGAGGAACCTGTACATATATCAAGAGGCAGTCACTCGAACAGGACAAGGGGCTACTGTGTGTGGCTTGAAGTCAGGAAAGCTGTGTGTCAGGGTTGTATCTTTTCACCACAATTGTTGTTATGCCTGAGCCCATTGTTAAAGCCACTGCGTAATTCCATCTCGTTGAAGGTCTTCTCCTTTTCACTGAGCCTCTACTTTACTGAGCATGATTTCCTATTTCTGTAGCAAAGATGCAACCTGATAACTTTTTCCTGATATAATAAACAGTGCCAATACATTCAAAAAATGTTTTTGTTACGATTTTTCTGCAAGTGTCTGTAATTGTAATGGTAGTCTAAAATATTTTATTTTCTTGATGAGCAATTACTTTTATGAAACTGAAAATATGTTTAAATTCCCTAGTAGCTAATTCATACATTAATTAGGAATTACTGTGTATCTATTCTTTGACCGGGGTGGGGGGGGTGGTGAATAAGACATTAGAATATTCCATTTATATATATATTATCTTTATTTTTTACACAGTATATTATTTTTCATGGAAAATTATGCTTTTATCTTGTTGCTTTTATCTAAAGAGAAAAACTAATTTTCTCAATGACTATTTAATGTCAAATATGTTTATTCCAGTATCAGGTTATGACTAATTTCTGCACCATTTTCTTTACTCAAAACCAAACAGAAAACCAAACCTGTGCTGTCGGGTCAATTCTGGCTCATAGGGACACTCTAGCACACAGTAGAACTGCCCTATACGGTTTCAAAGGAGTGGCTGGTGGGATTCTAACTGTTGCCCTTTTGGTTAACAACCAATATCTTAACCACTGCTCTGCCAGGACTCTTCTTTACTTAAAACCAAAAACCAAACCCAAAGCTGTGAGTTGATTCCAACTCATAGCGACTCTTCTTTACTTAGCTAGGCATAATTTCAAACTCAGTAGAATGTATTATTTTATTTCCTCTTATCAAATCATACTTTCCTCAAGAATTAGATGAGAATAGCCATATTTTCTTATTTCTCTTAAATAAAAGGTCCACAGAGTTAACACATTTCTTGAGTGATAAGGAATGCAGAGACGCAGACCCCCTCAATAATCATTAATCTTCCTGATTTTTCACTGTAATTTAGGATGATGTTAAAATAATTGAAAGGATTTTGAATCATCCCATAACTCTTTCATTACAAAATTTTTATTGTTAATTGTTTTTAATGCTATGTGTTTTCAGTATTGCAATGCATGCGTACTGATTGAGTGTGTTTAAATTTTTGGTTAGTAATATGGACTTTGAGAGATATGATCTGGTAATACAATATACCAGTGAGAACTAAATGGTTACTTTATTGCCAGAGCCTTTCTGTTAGGTTAGTTAGGCGGACCTCTGGTTTTCCAAATATGACACAGAAAAACCAAAACAAACCCATCAGGGCTCCCTAAATATCCCACAGGAAAGCCATAATTGTGCTTGCAAGTCTTATCTCTCAGAAATACAAAACTAACACATCCAGGAAGCATCGACTAATAGATAGTTCAACCTACACAATTATGAGGCACCAACTCTGGTTTACTGAGCTTCACACATTTCAAAAGAGACCTACCTTGATGTTAAATGCCTTAGAATGGAAATAACGCCTTACCTATGAGATTCAGAGGCATAAAAATTGGCTGGGTCGCTACAGGGTCGCTATAAGTTGGAATGGACTCTATGGCAACAGGTTTGATTTTCCGTTTTGTTTTGTTTTTTGTTTGGTATACCATTACACCAATAGTAATGAAAGGGATATGATATTTAACATTTGTTCTGGTTTCTAAGCTTTTTCCTCTGAGAGATTATTCCAGTCAGGTTTGTCACTAAATTAAAACTGTCTCAGGATTGACTTGATGGCAACAGGTTTAGTTTTCAGATTATTGCTTTTTAGGAGACCCCTGGCATAGTGGTTTAGAACTTGGCTGCTATCCAAAAGGTTGGCAGTTTAAATCCACCAATTGATCCTTGGAAACCCTATAGGGCAGTTCTACTCTGTCCTATAGGGTCACTATGAGTGGAAATCCACTTGTTGGCAAAGGGTTTAGTACTTCTTAAAGGAGCTGCAGAAACCCTGGTAGCATAGTGGTTAAGTGATAAAGCTGCTAACCAAAATATCCGCAGTTCCAATACACTAGGCACTTCTTGGAAACTCTATGGGGCAGTTCTACCTTGTCCTATAGGGTCGCTATGAGTCGGAATTGACTTGATAACAACGGGTAAAGGAACCTTGGTGGTGCAGTGGTTAAAATGCTCAGCTGCTAGTCTAGTGGGTTGGAACCCACCACCTTATCTGGGGGAGAAAGATGTAGCACTCTGCTTCTTTAAATATTGGAAAAAAAAAAAACACTAAACCCACTGTCCTCAAGTCGATTCAAACTCATAGTGACCCTGTAGTTTACAGCCTTGGAAACTCTATGGGGCAGTTCTATCTTGTCCTATAGGGTCTGTACGAGTAGAATCAACTTGATGGCAGTGGGTTTTTTTTTTTTTTCAGTACTTTTTAATCATTTTCCTCTTTAGAATCATTATCCAAAACCTCAAATTTAAACCTAATCCTGTAGATTTCTGTTACTATTTTATTGTTGTTGCTTATAGATATTGTTTTGGAAATGCCATATATATTTTTTTAACATATATTGGCAGGGTTGAGGTTTTTTAAATAAATTTCCCAAGCCACAACAATAATTTCTAATATTTCTGTAAGACAAAGTTATAAGTGATATTGGATCCTATGGATATCACATTTTATTACTTTAATATAATACTTATCTATGGAATTTTCTGATACTAATCCTAATAAATTGAGAGTTGATGTGCATTAAAATTCCAGAATGATATTTAAATAAGTTACAGAATAAAATCTGATTTTAAAATCATAAAACAATTTGCCGAATGTAGCTGGAAACTTATAAGGATGTTTTACACATTTCATTGTTATTTAAAAAATACTAAAAGCTTTTTCTTATCTTCCTGCATTATTTAAAAAAAAAATTAGCATTAAAAATGGCATTAAGGAAATTGATTTTTACAAAAGTAATTTACTTTGTTGTTGTATTAATTTATAATGACCATATTCTCTTTGCTAAAACTTTTAATTTTTTTTTTATAGAATATAGATGGTCTCTACTGACTACTGTCCTAAAAAACCCATTTATTTTCATTTTTTATTAAAACTTTACATTGTATTTAAGTCAATTACTTTTTCTGTTAATATTAAATTTAACTTGTTTGTAAGTGAATTTTTTAAGTTAAAAATTAGTAAAAATTACTGATTTAAAAAATGTGTAATCGCCGAAAGTGGTGAATTTCTAAGAAATATTTAAATCAACTTTGATGTGAGGCATTTCTATTCTGCCCTATAGGGTCTGCTGTGAGTCAGAATCAATGGCAACAGGTTTGGATTTGGTTTTACACACTTATGGGACTGTTTATAGAGCTTTAAAGCTGTCACTAACACTACTTTTCAGAATAACTTAAATTCATTTTGAAGCGCAAAATGATATTTACTAAAAAAAATCCTGACAAGATACATATAAACCAAACCAAAACCTGATGCTGTCAAGTCATAGCAACCTTGTAGGACAGAGTAGAACCGCTCCATAGGGTTTCCAAGGCTGTAGATAATTAAAATTACTTCAACAAAATAATTAAAATGGCTAATGATATATATGGGGTTCATAGAAACATAATTCGGGAATTCTTAAGGTATGATACATTCATTTAAACCAAGAGCTGGCCAACATTTTTCCATAAGGAGTTAGCTAGTAAGGAAGAAGAATGGGGCATCAAGATTGAAGGAAGACTCATTAACAACCTGCATTATGCAGGTGACACGACCTTGCTTGCTGAAAGTTAAGAGGACTTGAAGCACTTACCGATGAAGATCAAAGGCTACAGACTTCAGTATGGATTACACCTCAACATAAAGAAAACAAAAATCCTCACAAATGGACCAATAAGCAACATAATGACAGAGAAAAGACTGATGTTGTCAAGGATTTCATTTTACTTGTATCCACAATCAGTGCCCACGGAAGCAGCAGTCAAGAAATCAAAAGACGCATTGCATTGGGCAAATCTGCTGCAAAAGACTTATTTAAAGTGTTGAAAAGCAAGGATGTCACCTTGAAGACTAAGGTGCGCCTGACCTAAGCCATGGTATTTTTAATCGCATCATATGCATATGAAAGCTGGACAATGAATAAGGAAGATCGAAGAACTGACACCTTTGAATTAGCAAAGAATATTGAATGTATCATGGACTGTCAAAAGAACAAACAAATCTGTCTGGAAATTAGTACAACCAGAATGCTCCTTAGAAGCAAGAATGGCTAGACTGCATTTTACATACTTTGGACATGTCGTCAAGGGGGATCATTCCCTGGAGAAGGGCATCATGCTTGGTTAAGTACACGGTCAATGAAGAAAAGGAAGACCCTCAGTGAGATGGATTGACACGGCGGCTGCAAAAATGGGCTCAAGCATAACAATAATTGTGAGCATGGCACAGGACTGGGCAGTGCTTAGTTCTGTTGTACATAGGATCGCTATGAGTCCAAACCAACTCCATGGCACATAACAACAACAAAAATATGACCATAATGTCTCTGTGCAACTACTCTTTTGTTATACTGCAAAAGCAGCCATAGACAATAATACATAAATGAATGAGTGAAGCTGTGTTCCAATAAAACTTCACTTACATGTAAGGGCTCATGGTGGATTGCCTTTCCCAATGCTAAGGAGCAATCCCAAGCTCACAAATTGCAACTGAAAAGTTTATCTAGCTAAAAGTTTTATGAACTGGACACTTGATCAGAGTTTATCCATATTTAGCCCAGCTGTGTGATGAGACAGGTCATTCCAAATTGTAGTAAGATTAAGGAGGACAATCATAGGCTCTTTTTTCAAACGGAGTTTGTGAGAAAAAAAAAAAATTTTTTTTTAAGGGGGCTACTGGGAAGGGGAAAGGATACAGAAATGTCACATCACTGCTATAAATAAATGTATTCAAATAATCCTTTGCTTAGACATTCAAATTTCATTCTAACTTATGTTGCATTCACAAAACATCAATCTATAAAAATATTTTGAACTGTAACGCACATACATACAATATTATACATAGGTACATGCATTAAAAAAACATGCATACACATATATAATTGTCTATATTTGTATGTCACTCCTAGTTAAATTTGATGCCAGAGATATATTGATACCTATATATGCTTTTTTTATATATATGCTTGTACTTTATTCAAAATTTTCTTGTACTTTATTCAAAATTTTATATATGCTTGTACTTTATTCAAAATTTAATCCTGCTTCTGATTAATGTCTGGATATAATCCATGTATGATATGTAAGTTGCTAGAATGGATGTCTATTTCCCTGGCCAGGAAAATATAAACAAGAAATGTGAACTCTTCACTATATCTATAATTTGTAGGAATAATTCTAAGGTAAATCAACACCAAATACTATGAAACTCACATTGGATTTCAACGTGTGTTTTAAAACCCCAGGCATGATGCAATTTTCTGAATTATTCACACATAATCACTCCAGAGGTTTACATTTAAGCATGATGGGAAAGTGCCTTAAAGCAGCCAGCCTTGGAAAATCTTGTCCTTTAGTCAATACTCCGAATACATTAAGGATGATGATAACCTAACTCTCGTGACCTAAATGTGTTAAATTTACTTATTCAGAGATGATGGTGGAGATGATGAGGCCTTCACACGTCTCAGATAAGCATTTAATCATCATTTTCTTCACTTATTTGTTATTAGAGGAATGTACATTAAAGAATAAGAAAAAGAAGACTAATTCACTAAGTGGCATTGACTCTACATAATACATGAGCAGTTAGAAATGCCCATCAAAGGTATGGCTATCAGAAACACTGGATTAAGTAAATTGAGTCTCTTAAACTAATAATAGAAAAATACTATTATTACTGCTGTTTATAATCATGGATTATAAAATGAAAGTACATACCATTTTTTTTTTTTTTTAATATAAGAGAGTGAAACAGGTACAATGAAAATTACAGCTAAAAGAACCTGAAAAAGCATAATTAATTTAGGAGATTTTTTTTACAAACAATTTGGCACAAAAAGAATTGCTTAAGTTTAAAAAATAAAAAGCAACTTTTGGATTTCCAGGAACATTACACAAATGCACAAATATAGTCTCATAATAAGTAAAATTAGATTAATATTTTAATATTTGTAAAATTATATAGTACTTTTTTTTTTTTAAGATTATCCTCATTTGTAGACCCTGCCTTCAGACTCCCACTAGGTAGCCAGCTTTCTTTATTCCTAGTATCACTGTCAAACATAGGGAAGGGTGCAAGTGCTTTGACTAGCGAAACATATGAAAAAGCCTTGATGCAGGAATGTCATTTTGGTTTGAACTTGTACAAGTAGACAGGTAGAAGACTGAGAATGCAGGGCCAGATCCTGTAAGATCTGTAAACCATGGAAAAGTTGGCTTCTTATTCCATTTGTCATGGGAGCCTATTAGGAGATTTTAAGCGGGATAGTGATATAACAATTTAATATCAAGAAATGTCACCCTGGGAACTCTGGAAAACAGACTGTTAGGAGGCAAAACTGGAAGCAGGGAAATCTCCAAGGGAAGGCAATAATTGGGCAGATTCAAGATATATGTTGAGCACAGGAAAAACAACAACATTCTGATAGATTGACTGTGGATGATGACCAAGGAAAGTGGGTGGTTGAAATGAAGATGACAGGAATGGAAACAGGTTGTAGGTATGCAGAAGCAGAAGTAAAGCTTCAGTTTAAAGCTTTGTGATGTGTAAGTCTGAAGTTTAGAGTAAAAGCTCCAGGCTAGGAATTAAGTTCAAAAGTTATCAGCATGGAAATAGCGTTTAAAGCAAAGGACTGAGAGAAAATCAGGGATATGGTTATTAATGAACACTTAGAGTATATTATGGAAACCAACATTACTTCTATATTTTGACAAGTATTTTTCATTTCGTTTGGGCTAGATCTTTTGTTTTCATTTTAGTTCAGTTGCCTATAGTGAGAAGTAGAAGAACTAGGAAGAACATATTTTATTTAGTTAAGTACTCTTGTATAATTTTTACCTTACCATTCCATTAACATACTTCACCATAGCTAAAATGTTTATGCAAATTATTTCCATCAAATAAAATTGTTCCTTAGTGATTTTAGAAAATATTATTTACTACATGTGAGAAAGTTGTTAAGAGAAAAATAAGTGTTACAGGAAACATACTTTATAGTTGTTATTTTGTTATTAGGTGCCCTTGATACAGCTCCTACTAACTCATAGTGACCCTATGTACAACAGAACAAAATGCTGCCCTGTCCTGCACCATCCTTATGATCATTGCTATGTTCAAGCTTATTGTTGCAGCCACTGTGTCAGTCCATTTCATTGAGGGTCTTCCTCTTCTTCTCTGACCCTCCAAATTACCAAGCATGATGTCCTTTTCGAGGGACTGTCTTTTCTGATAATGTGTCCAAAGTATGTGAGATGAAGTCTTGCTATCCTCACTTCTAAGGGCTTGTCTGGCTGTACTTCTTCCAAGACAGGTTTGTTTGTTCTTCTGGCAGTCTGTGGTATAGTCAATATTCTTTGCCAACACCATAACTCAAAGGCATCAATTCTTCCTCAGTCTTCCTTATTCATTGTTCAGCTTTCTCATGCATATGAAGTCATTGAAAAGAGCATGGCTTGGGTCAGGCACACCTTAGTCTTAAAGTGACATCTTTGCTTTTCAACATTTTAAAGAGGTCTTTTGCAACAGATTTGCCCAGTGCAATTCATCTTTTGATTTCTTGACTGCTGCTTCCATGGGAGTTGATTGTGGATCCAAGTAAAATGAAAACCTGGACAACTTCAGACTTTTCTCCATTTATCATGATGTTGCTTATTGGTCCATTTGTGAGGAGTTTTGCTTTCTTTATGTTGAGGTGCAACCCATACCGAAGGCTGTGGTCTCTGATCTTCATCTGTCAGTGCTTCAAGTCCTCTTTACTTTCAGCAAGCAAGGTTGTGTCATCCACATAACACAGGCTGTTAATGAGCCTTCCTCCGATTCTGATGCCTAGTTCTTCTTCATATAGTCCAGGTTCTCAGATTATTTGCTCAGCATACAGAATGAACAAGTATGATATAATGATACAATTCTAATGCATACCTTTCCTGATTTTAAAGTACACAGTATTCTGTTATTCGAATGGAATTACTATTTCTTAATCTATGTACAGGTTCCTCATGAGCACAACTAAGTGTCCTGGAATACCCACCCATTACAATGTTACCCATAATTTGTTATGATTCACACAGCCGAGTGCCTTTGCATAGCCAATAAAACACAGGTAAACATCTTTCTGGTATTGTCTGCTTTCAGCCAAGATCCATCTGAAATCAACAGTGATATCCCTGGTTCCACATCCCCTTCTGAATCTACCTTGAATTTCTGGCAGTTTCCTATTGATGTACTGCTGCAGCTGCTTCTGAACGATCTTCAGCAAAATTTAACTTGCATGTGCTATTAATGATATAGCTTGATAATTTTCTTATTCTGCTGTATCATCTTTCTTTGAAATAGACATAAATATGGACTTCTTCCAGTCAGTAGGCCTGGTAGCAGTCTTCCAAATTTATTGGCATAGTGGAGTGAGCACTTCCAGCTCTGCATCCATTTGTTGAAACATTTCATTTGGCATTCTGCCAATGCCTTCAGTGCAGCTTGGACCTCTTCCTTCAGTACCATTGGTTCTTGATCATATGCTACCTCCTGAAATGATTGGACATCGACCAGTTCTTCTTGGTATAATGGCTCTTTGTATTCCTTCCATTTCTTTTGATGCTTCCTACATCGTTTAACACTGCATATATGTACATATTTATAAACAAATGTAACTCAATATTTAATTCATATATAATTTGTATTTATAAATACATATATTTGAGTATATCCATAAAAGTATCTTCATATATTATCCTTTTTCATTTCTGTATGTTATCTATTTTATGTATACTTGACATATATGTCTATGTGAATGTGTGTGCTTGTTTGGTGCAAATGGTTAATATTCTTGACTGTTAACTGAAAAGTTGCTAGTTCAAATCTACCCAACGGTGCCTCAGAAGAAAAGCTTGGCTATCTACCTCTGAAAAATCTGTCACTGAAAACCCTGTAGCACACACTTCTGCTCTGACACACATGAGGTCACTACGAGTCAGAATCAACTTGATACCAACTGGTAGTGGTTTCGTGTGTCTGCGTATAGCTTGTGAAAGCAGGCATATATTTTCCTTAATAGAAGAGTGGAAAGTATGCTGAAGTTGAATCATAAAACAGTGGATCTATTTTTAAATTCATGTTTCAATAATAGGCAAATATTATACATTCTGGGATTCAGAGCCTGATCTGTGTCATGACAGAATTGAACTAGGAAATTGTGTGTCAATCATAAAACTCATAAGAGTTTTTCTTATGGAGTAGGTCCGATTCACCTTTTGTGAATTAATGCATCTTATCCTTTCTAATTTTCATTCAAAGCCCCTGGGTAGCACAAACACCTAAGCAGTGGACTATATCAGCTGCAACATTGGCGGTTGGAACCCACCTAGTCATGCCTCAGAAGACAGACCTGGCAATCTGCTCCAGAAAGGCCACAACCTTGAAAACCCTACATAGCAGTTCTACTCTACATACATGGAGTCACAGTGAGTCAGACATTGACACAATGGCAACAACAACAACAGTCTTTATTCAGTGATTGCCTTTATTATTTTCATTTCACAAATGAGGAAAATGAACAGAGAGATTATGTAGCTTTGTCAAAAACATATAACCTATAAGAAGCCAAGGTCAGTTTAATAGAAGCAATCTATACTCAGAGCTGGATCCTTTAACCAATATATGATATTGTAAAAGGAGCCCTGATGGCACAGTGGTTAAGTGCTAGGCTGCTAACTGAAAGGTCAGCAGTTCAAACACACTCTGTGGGAGGAAGATGCAGCAGCCTGCCTCCATAAAGATTACAGCCTTAGAAACCCTATGGGGCAGTTCTACTCAGTCCTATAGGGTCTCTATGTGTTAGAGTCAACTCGATGGCAATGGGTATATGATATTGTGCATTTATTATGAAAAATATTTAAGGTTTGGTGATCTTCCTCATTTTATATTCCATTTAAGACTAGAAGATCTATAAAAGCAAGCTAAGAACATTGCTTTGTATTTCTAAATATTTGGCACAATCTCATTTTTTCATCCTCCATTCACACTCTCACAAAATGTAAATATAATCAAATAACCAGCTACTCATTTTAACATTGGTAGTTTCTTAAAAAAAAAAAAAAAAATTTCTTAAATGTGATTAAATTACTAAGGATTTCTAAACTCAAACTCCTTCTTTGTTTTGTTGGTTGACTTGGTTCAATAATATCTTGGTGAAGACTAAAATAATTATATTTGGGGTATATTTCAGAGAAAAATTATATAAACAATTTCTTTAAAATATGCAATATTTCAACCACACTTTTGATATTTCAAATAGCCTCATGAGGTTCCTCAAGTGCTCTTAACAATGTGAGTTAGTTTGTTGTAGTTGCCAGAATAATAGTTTTATGATCATATAAGTTTATATTCTGTAAGCAGAAATGACTAATCAAAAATTTAAATAAGCTTTTGATATAACACCATATTCTATTAAGAGATAATATTAAATCGTAAAAAAAAACACAATGAATCTATTAAATAATAACAGAATTTCTTTATCCTGAATAATACTTGTTTTTACTTCATTCAGTTAAGCTAAAGATGAATTTTATTTGACAAATATCTATTAGAAACCTAATATTTGTTTTGTTAAAAAAAAAAATATTTGTTTTGTTACATCTAATTAATTGTAATCTGTCGTTAGAATTCATTTTTCTTTCTAAGCCAAAATTTAGCTATTATGAGAATGAAAACACTCTCTATATTCTGTACTATATTCATCACCATGAATAACTTTCTTAGTTAGCATACTATTACCCAAGATAATTTAGAAGCAATCTCTAAATCAATATTAGAACACTTCATTTCTTCAGTATTGGAAAACTACATTTCCATAGCAACTCTCAGTCAGAGTGCCCTTTAAAGTACTTCTGCCATTTGGGACATGTGAAGGTCATTTCTGGGTCTTTGTTTATAGCTATGTGTGTGTGTGCGTACACGAATACGGAAGAGATATATGCATGTGTGCATGTGTACATATATATGCATATATTATATGCAAATTTACTATTTCTAAATGACAAATTGTATAAGCTGTTTCTGAAGTATTTTAATTTTGACAGTTTAGCCCCAAATCACTTGTTCTGCCAGGTTTCAAAGTCATTCTGTTCCACTTTCAATTCATAGAGGAATAGGCAGCGGGGAAATAAGGTATTTTAAGATAGCAGGCTGCAGGGTGTAGTATACAATAGAGGATTAAAAATCAGTGGGCAAACAAAACACACAAACAAAATTGGAAAAAAAGTAACATATAGAAAGGTTGTAGTGGGGGAAAGGTGAATGAGAGAAAAAACAAAAATTGCCACAGGCAGGCTTTGTCAAAACCATTCAAGGAATGTTTGCATGAGGATATTAAATCTGCCTGAGAGACCTGGGGCTCAAGGGCTTCCTGGTAAGTAAAGCAGCACAGATACACTGATCAGGTAACACACTGCTGGAGGACTCAGGTCTCTCAAGACGTGAGATGGTTACAAAAACAATGAAAGAAAAAAAAACCTGCTGGAATCCCCGAAATGTGCACAAAAACTTTTATGATATTTACACAGTGCTGCCCTTTGGCCTTTAATGTCATTGCAGAATGTGTTTTTCATCATCGTATCAATAATGCACTGGCATTAGGAATCTCCATTAGGTTTGTATTTCCAAATAATTACCAAAAAAAAAAAATCAATCTCAAAAATATCAAAGGTAAATTCATGTGTTTCGTCTCCTCAAAAGCAATAATGCCAACAGACAGATGTTCACTATTTATGGTCTTGATCAAAGTATGATTGATCAGGAACCAAATTGGGGTGCCAGCAAGGGTGACAACCCTGTAATATATCAAAGCCTGTGGACATTTCTTGTCTTCTAAAACTTGGCTTTAATTCTTATCTGGTTTAATAATAATTGAGTTTAGTGGCCTCCCTGACAGGGAACACAGCAGGAAGTCCCTGAAGGAGCAGGAGAAAAGTATGGTACAGAACTCAGTTCGCATAAAAAGACCAGACTTAATGGTCTGGCTGAGATTGGAGGAAACCTTGAAGCCCTGGCCCCCAGACACTCTGTTAACCCAGAACTAAAACCATTCCAGAAGCCCACTTTTCAGACAAAAATTAGACTGGACCATAAAATATGAAATAATACTCTTGAAGAGTGTGCATCTAAGTTCAAGCAGATATAAGAGACCAAATGGGTGGCTCCTGTCTGGAGGCAGGATGAGAAGGCAGGAAAGGATAGGAACTGGTTGAGTGGACACAGGAAACCTGGAGTATGGAAAGGGGGAGTGTGCTGTCACATTATAAGGATGGCAACTAGGGTCACATAAGAATATGTGTATAAGTTTTTGTATGAGAAACTAACTTGAGCTGTAAACTTGCACCTAAAGCATAATAAAAAAATAAGTAAATAATAATTGAGTTTAAGCTCAAAATTATATCATATTCTGTTTGTATTCTAATATTTGGTTATGTTTCTAATTGTTGAGGTATGATTAAGTTTTTTTTTTTTTGGTTTACTTTACCTCTCCTTTCTCTGCCTTATGCTGTGCTTGGGTAGGCTCTATAATTATTATATTATTAGGTGCCTTCAAGTGAATTTTTGACTCTCGGTGATTTCATGTGACAGAGTTTCTTAGGCTGTAACCTTTACAGAAGTAGTTTGCCAGGTCTTTCTGCCCTTGGAGTGGCTGGCTGGGTTTGAACTGCCAACCTTTTGATTAAATGTTGTGCTAGCAGGTCTCTTTTATCTAACACCACAACCTATTTTGTAGAAAATATGACTTTACATGTTTACTTTTAAAGATTGCAATATATGTAGAGGCTTTTACTTGATTGATTATACGTAGTTTTTTTTTTTTTCCTCAAATCTAGGCAAAAATTTTTTTTTTAAAGTACATGTTATCTAATGAGGACAAATGATACTGCTAACTATCCAGCTGAAAATTAACTAAGAACTGCCTTTACTAACATGTGAGTATTTATCACTGTGATTTTTGCAAATATTTTCCTTTGGAGTTTCTCCAATTTGTTTGTTCAGCATGGTTTAGAGCTAACCAATTTTACTTAGATAAGTAGAAAAATAGGATGTATGCTTTATCAGGCCATTCATCCCTTCATTCTTGAGAAAATATCAGAAGATTTCACTTTTTCTGGGCTTATGGTGTTGCAATCCAATATTTTGAGAGCTCTGTGAATGTAGCTCACTTCTGACAGTGTTAATATAATGTCTGTGATATCATAAAATTTCTACTTAAATTCAACCTTAACAACAATGTGTCTAAATATTTTACAAGCAGGTAATCATAAGAAAATCCATGAAAGTCCATACTCTGTATGGGTTAGCTAGATCAACTGATGAAGGAGAAACTTCCCTGAGAAAAAATGGAAAGAACATTGAATCAAGCACAAACACTTGTGTTCAGATGGCCAATTATTGAACTTCTATGTCAATTTCAGTTTTCTCAAGTGCAATGTAAATGTTCATGCCTCAATAACCTCAGAGTTTTAAGGATTCATAAGGTGCAGGGATATAAGGTAACTGTAGTATAAATGTTAGTTTCCTTTCTTCACTAGGTTCCCATAACAACGATTGATTGTGAGAATGGTGCGGGAACAGGCAGAGTTTCATTCTGTTAAATGTATGGTAGCTCCGTGTCAGAACCAACTCAATAGCACCTAACAACAACAGTAACAGATATGCAATACATACAATAGAAATGGCTTATCCAAAGGCATGAATAAAGCAACTGATCTCAGAAAACTATGGTTTTACTTTTAAATTATCTTTTTGATTTTGGGAAAAATATTTAACCACTCCAGATTCAAGCCTCATCTGAAACGTATAGAATTCAGTAGGTGATGTCTGTTGTCACATGCAATACTGACAAGATTGATAATTTTCTGAAATACCAGTGACTATATATATGTGTATATATATATATATGCATACACATTTACATTTTTGTTTATACCTACCAGTCATATATATATGCATATATATGAAACTAATATGTATAAATAAATACATATGCATAGTATATAAATATGTGTATGTATATACATAAAACATGTATGTATAGTTATGTGTGTTTGTATACATTAGGTCACCATGAGTCAAATTCAACTAGACACCAACTAAAACCATACATATACACACACACACACGCACAGACACATAAAGTAACATACATGTGTTTTTTGTGTATGTTGTTATTGTTAGGTGCCATTCAGTCGATTCTGACTCAGAGCAACTCTATCTATGTGACAGAGTAAAATTACCTCATAGATTTTTTTGGCTGTAATCTTTATGAGAGCAGATCACCAGATCTTTTTCCTGTGATGTTGCTGGGTGGGTTTGAACTGCCTATCTTTCTGTTAGCCACTGAATGCATAACATTTGCACCACCAAGTCTCACTTTTTGTGTACATATATTTATTTATAAGTCACAAAATACATATATACACAAAAACACAGACCTATACATATATACTACCTTTTTTGAAATTTGTAAAAATCTTAATATTTAAAAAATATGTATTATGATTTTGAAGAGTTTAACACTCAAAAAATATGTATTATGATTTTGAAGAGTTTAACACTCTTATATAAGAAGCAGGCAAATAAAATCCATGAGACTAATTGATTGACTGATATTAGTAGAACTGTATAACCAAATATTTGCAACATTCATCTAGATAGAAAGTATAGAATATACGTTATGCCATAAAATAAGTCTAAATACCTTTAATAAGATTGAAAATTAACATAATACAAATTATGAGTTAAGATAAATATAATACATCTCTTTAAAAATTTATCTTATAGATTCACAATTTTTAGCCAAGGGCATAATTTGGAGTGGTAAGCTAAAACATTTAGAAAAAATATTATAAAATATTAATTGACTAGTAACTCACATTATACAAGAGGACAGTTTTAGTTTTTGCTTTTATCTTTACTTTTATTTAATGGCTATAGACCTAAACATATTGAAATGTTTTGAAGAACATTATAAATATATTTATACATGTTCATATGAGGAAAGAATGTTACTATTTTTAAAAAAAGAGAAATATATATATAGCTAGATAGTTCTGAGATAAATAAAAAAGGGTTAGCATAATTGTCTTCAGTGACTAAAATAGCAGGAATTATGTTTGTATACAGAAATGCATCTACAAACAAAAATATGATTTAATAAAAATTAAAATCCTAAAATACTGTTCAGATGTGGTTACAAAAAAGATAAAGACCAACCGATGTTGCAGTTTATTCATATCCATCTTGCGGCATATCCCATTTTCTATGAGTTATTTCTGTGTTATAGCCGTGGATATACATTGCTGCATAGTACACAGACATTGAGCCCACAAATACTTGTTTTATCATTTTTTTTTTTTTTGAGCACCACCTCATTTCCCACTTCTCAATTAATGTGTAATTATTTACCTAGGCCTCTTACATATTAAAAAACTCCAGAGAATAGTCAATGAATTTTTTTTTTTTTAAATCTGGTTGCTACAACAGATTTATAATTTTCAATGATGGCCCATTGAAAAGAATAAACCAAGACAGAAACTGCCTCTATGCAGTCCAAACAATGAATACATTAGAAGAATGTAATACAAGAATATTAAACAATTTCAAAGAACTAAAGGAAATGAGGAAAATAATGTGTGAACAAGCAAGAATATAAATAAAGAGATTGACTCCAAAAGAAGATACCAAACAGAAATTTGAAGACTCAAAAACACAGGAATGGAATAAAAAAAAAAACTAATTGAAGGGACTTAACAACACATTTGAGTTAGCAGAGGAAAGAATCAGTGGTCTACAAGATGTAATAATCAAAATTATAGAGGTTGAGAGCTACAAAAGAGAAGATTACAGACTACTGAGCATAAACCAGTTACTGAAGAGTCAAATTCAACTCATGGTGAGAACTACCAACCTTTCAATTAGTAGCTGAGGGCTTAGCCATTTGCACCACCCAGGGAATCTCTGTTGAACATAACCTAATGGAAATGTGGGACATGATCAAGTGAACTAACACATGCACCATGGGAATCCCAGAAAGAGACAAGAAAGAAAGAAAACAGGAAGAATATTTGAAGAAATAATGGTAGGAAACTTTTCAAATCTGACAGAGAACAAGAATCACAAATCCAAGAACCACAAAGTAGGATCAATCAGAAGAAATACACATTGTGTCATATTATAATCAATCTTTCAAAAATTCTTTAAAAGAGAATTCTTAAAGCAGCAAGGGAGAAATGAATTGTCACATACAAAGGATTTCCAATAAGATAAAGTGAAGATTTCTAATCAGAAACCTTAGAGGCTAGAAGACAATGGAATGGCATAGTTAAAGTCCTGAAAGAAAATAACTGTCAAAAAATAATATAATATTAAGCAAAACTCTTCTTCAAGAATAAGGATGAAATTAAGATATTTCCTGATAAACAAAAGTTGAGATAGTTCATAACCATTAGAGTGTGTCTACAAGAAATGCTAATGGGAATCCCTTAGACTGAAATAAAAGGAAACTAGACAGTGACTCAAAGCCATACATTTAAAAAAAAAAATGCTACTAAAGGTAATTTGATGAGCAATGTAAGGGCAATTTTTAAAGTTTATTTTGGTTGGTAAATCTAGTTGTTGTGTACTTTATGCTTTAAAGTGATAAATGCATAAAAAAATAAGTACAAATTTATGCTATAGGACACATGTATAAAGATGTAATAGATGATAACAGCAACATAAATGGGAAGAGTGATATAGGATGAGAGTTTTTGTAGGTTACTGAAGTTAAGTTGAAATCAATTTAAACCTAAAGTTATAAACGTAAGATGTTAAATGTAAGCATCATGGAAACCATAAAAAAATACCTGAAATATATATATATATATATATATATATATATATATATATATATATACACACAAAAGGAAAGGAGATTGGAATTTAGTGGTTCACCACAAATAAAATAACACAAATGGTGGCAACATTGGAGTAAATGAAGGACAAAGGAAAGTATAAAACACACACACTCACACAAATAACAAAACAGCAAAAATAACGCCTTTTTTATTGGTAATTACTATGACTACAAATGGATTAATTGTTCCAATCAAAAGGCAGAGAATGGTGGAATGCATAAATAAAATATGATCCATTTGTTTGCTGTCTATAAGAGGCATTCTTAGGACTAAGTACATAAATAGATTGAAAGTGAAGGCATAAAAAAATATTCCATTCAAAAAACAACTGAAAGAGAGCTGAGGCGGTGATTTTAACATTAGGCAAAATAAATGTTAAGTCATAATCAGTTATAAGAGCAAAGAAGGCCATTACATAATTATAAAAGGATTGATTCATCAAAAAAGATATAAAAATTATAAATTTATGTACCTAACAAAGTCCAAAAAATGTAAAGCAAACACTGACAGAAATAAAGGAAGAAGCAGACAGTTCTACAATAATAGCTGGAGACTTCAATATACCACTTTCAATAAAGTACACAACCTAGAAAGATGATCAATAAAGAGAGGATTTGAACAAGCTATAACCCAGCTAGACCTAATAGACATATATAGAACACTCTATCCAACAACAGCACAGTATATATTCTTCTCCACTGCACATGGATCATTCTCCAGGATAGATCACGTTAGGTCACAAAGCAAGCCTCAATAAATTTCAAAAGATTGAAATCTTGCAAACATTTTGCCCAACCACAATGGAATAAAACGGGAAATTAATAACTGAAGGGCAACTGGAAAATGCACAAAAATGTGGAAATTAAACACACACTATGAAACAACCAGTGGGTCAAGGAAGAAATCAAAAGATAAATCAAAAAATACTTAGAGTTCAATGAAAATAATAGAACAACATACCAAAAACTTATGGGATGCCTCAAAGGTAGTGCTCAAAGGGAAATTTATAGCTGTGAACACATACATTAAAAAAGAAAAAAGATCTCAAATCAATACCTAATTTTACAAATTAAGAAACTGGAAAAGATGAGCAAACCACATACAAAGTTACCAGAAGAAAGGGTATAACAAAGGTCTGAGCAGAGATAAATGAAATAGGAAAACAATAAAAAAAATTAACAAAACCAGAGGTTTTGTTTTTTTTTTTAAAGATTTATAAAATCAACAAACCTTAACCAAGACTGGCAGAGAGTGAAAATGAAACTATCTAAAATCAGAAATGAAAGTGGGGACATTACAACCTACCCTAGAGAAATTAAATCATAGAGAATACTATGAACGATTGTACACCAACAAATAACATAGCTTGGAAAAAATGGGAAAATTTCTACAAACACATAAACTTCCTATATTGACTCAAGACGAAATACAATATCATGACAGACCCATAAGAAGCGAAGCATTGAGTCAGTATTCAAAAACCTCCCAACAAAGAAAATTCCCAGCATCAGATGGCTTCATTGAGGATTTGACCAAAACATTATAAAAGGAGTAAAGCCAATCCTTGCTAAACTTTTCCAAAAAATGGAAGAGGAGGGAACACTTCCTAATGCATTCTATGAGGCTAGCATTACTCTGATACAAAAAGCCAAAGACACCACAAGAAAACAGAACTACGGATGAATATCCATTATGAACATCGATGCAAATATCCTCAACAAAATGTTATCACACCAAATCCAGTATATTAAAAGAACTGTACACCATGATAAAATGAGATTTATCACAGGAATGTACAGGAAGTCCAACATTAGAAACTCAATCAATGCAATACATCACATTAATAGAACAAAGGAAAAGAAACAAATGATCATCTCAACCCACACACAAAAGCCATTTGACAAACCCCAACAACCTTTCATGATTAAAGCACTCAACAAGCTAGGGATAGGAAGAAAATTATTCAAGATGATAAAGGGCATTGAGGAAAAACACAATTATCACGATGCTCAATGAAGAAAGACTCAGAGCTTTCCTCTTAAAATTAGGGTAAGACAAGCATGCCTGCTCTCATTACTGCTTTTCAGTAACATACTGGAAGTCCTAGCCACCAAGATTCGACAAGAAAAAGAAATAAAAAGTACCCAGATCAGGAAGAAAAAAGTATAACTATCTCTTTTCAGAGATAACATGATTCTTTATACAGAAAACCACAAAATATCCACAAGAAAGCTCCCAGAGGAAAGAACAAAGTAGGAGGACTCACGCTTCCAAATTTCCAAACTTACTATAGGTACAGCAATAAACAGTCTGGCACTGCTATCATAGATATATAGACCAATAAAATAGAATTGGAAGTCCAGAAACAAATCCATACATGTACAGCTCATTGATTTTTGATATGGATGCTAAGACAATTAAAAAGAAAAATAATAGTCTTTTCAGCAAATGATTCTTTATCAATTGGATTTCCACATGCAGAATAATGAAGCTGGACCCATACATCACAGCATATATAAAAGTTAACTCAGAATGGATGAAGGACCTACAAAGAAGAACTAAAAGCTTAGTTCTCTTAGAAGAAACTCTTAGAAGAAAGCATAGAGATAATGTTTTGGGATTTAATTTTCAATAGTGCATCCTTAGATGTGGCACCAAAAGCATGAGGAACAAATGACAGAGTAAACAAATTGGACTTCATCAAAATTAAAAAAAATGTGTGCATCAAAAGAGCTTATCAACAAAGTAAAGAGACAGCCTACAGATGGAGAGAAATTTGGGGGGAACCATATGTAATATCCAGAATATGCAAAGAACTCCTACAACTTAACAACAGAGACAATCTAATCAAAAAATGGGCCAAGAATTGAATAGATCTGTCATCAACGAAGTAGCCAACAAGCACATGCAAAAATGTTCAACATCATTAGTCATTAGAGAATTGCACATTAAAGCTACAATGAGATAAGACTTTACTCCCACTAGGATGGCTATGACAAAAAGAAACGGAAAACAAAGTGATTGCTTCAACATCACGTATACTAAAATTGGAACAATACAGAGAAAATTAGCATGGTCCCTGCGCAAGGATGACATGAAAATTCATGAGGTGTTCCATATTGTTTTGCAAGCTTTTAAGACCACAGTCACTACTCAACTGATGAACAGATAAATAAAATGTCATATATTTAGTGAATGAGTTTTCAAACATTATTTTGACACTGCATTTAATAATATCTCTAAAGTCAAAACATTATAAACAGTGATTATTGAATTTAAAGTTTAAAATAACCTTAAGGTCAAAACAATAAAGATTTAATATATACAAAAAAAGTATTACTGCTATTAGCTGTGTCTTAGTTTCCTAGGACTGCCCTAACGAAATACCACAAAGCGGGTGGCTTCTACAAAGAGAAATTTATTGTTTCACAGTTCTGGAGTCTAGAAGTCCAAATCAGAGTATCAACTATGTTGATGCCTTATAAAGAATAGGCTCTGAGGGAAAAACTGTACCACGCATCTCTCTTAGTTTCTGTTGGCTCCTGGAAATCCTTGGCATTCCTTGGATTGCATCTGCGCTGTAGTCCCATGGCCATCTTTTTCCTGTTTAACCCTCTGTGTCTATTTTCCTTTATAAAACAACCCTCAGATGAGATCAGGGCCCAACCTACTACAGTACAAATTCATGTTAACCTAACTGATGACATCTCAAAGACCCTATTTCCAAGCAGGGTCACATTCACAGGTACTGAGATTAAGACATCAGCATAACTTTTGGGGGATGTGATTCAATCCAGTACAGTGTGACAATGTAAAAATAAGGGTAAGTGGGTGGGTAGACAGAGAAAGACTAAAAGTTACCATAATCAGGGTATCATACAGCTTGGTTTGCCTGGGATAGCATTGGTTTACCCTTAGAGTTCTAATGTCTCCTGCAGTTTGGCATTTGCCTGGGATTTTTTTCATTTTTAGTGAGGAATTCCTATTTATAGTCTTATTACAATAAGTCTGAATGGGTTTAGAAGACCTTCCATATATGGTAAGCTTACTAATGAAATGAAGTGCACTCAGACCCTAGACAGCTAACACTTGTGAATCTTGGGTGTTAGCGAGAAAAGTATTTAATGCTCAGCTGAGCATTTGGCGTACCAGCCAGGTGTTCTATGCAGAATGCCTGAAGCCACTAGGTATTTAACCCATTGATGTCAAGCTGATTCCGACCCATGACAGTAATTTGTGAAAATGAGAAATTGTGTTAGGTCTATGTGAAATATGTTTGGGGAAAGGAGGCCGAACATATGTAGGAAATAATATAACCCCTTTTATTACAGTAGTTTTGTCACTCGTTTTGTAGGTTGATTCTACAACTATTTATTAATTTAATTCTTTGGTGATATGTTATAATTTTTCAGTTAAGCCTTTGGAAGCAATGAGCCCAACCTACTAAAAAAGTGATACGTAACAACAACAAAAAAAAACTACGTAGCTTTTTCTCAAAACATTGAAAAAAAACATGTAATTTGTACAAAATGTTTGTTGACATTGGCCATCTACTAGCGGGGCTTTGTTGATATAAAAAATTACATGAAAACTAGATGACACAAACCTGCTAAAGAAGTTTCAGTATTGATTAAAAGTTAGAAGTTATTAAAAAAAGCTGCTTGAAGACAAAAATTTGACACATAGGTCTGAAGAAATGTATTTTCATATCACTCTGTGAAATATGACTTTTTATATTGATCATATGACTATTTCTAAAATAATTTGGCTCAATTTTTTACTTTCTCTAAATTAATCTGGCACATACAGAAAACGAGCAAAAGACTTAATTTTTCAGTACTGTAAGAAATTAGCAAATGGTTGTACTCAGCCAATCTTATGTGCTTCAAAATGATAACCAGTTAAATTAATTCCAATAAGAGACTTTTTTCATTCTATTCATGTAGCCAAAGTTAAGATTCTGGAAGCTCTTTCTTTAGATGGTGAAACATCTGATATTAATAGAAATGATGTACATTGCATTGAATTTCCAATGTTGAGGATAAAATTATTTGTATGGTGATAATGTGACTACAAAATTTGATGGAGCACAGCATCATGGTAAACACAATGTCCTTACTATCTGAAGAAAAACGTGGATGAGAAAAATATTTAGACTTCCTTGTGGTACATGGAAACCCTGGTGGTGTAGTGGTTAAGTGTTATAGCTGCTAACCATAAGGTCGGCAGTTTGAATCCGCCAGGCGCTCCTTGGAAACTCTATGGGGCAGTTCTGCTCTGTCCTATAGGATCCATCTGCCATCAACAATGATATCCTTAGCTCCGCATCCTCTTCTGAATCCAGCCTGAATTTCTGGAAGTTCCCTGTTGATATACTGCTGCAGCTGCTTTTGAATGATCTTCAGGAAAATTTTGCTTGCATGTGATATCAATGATATTGTTTGATAATTTCTGCATTAGGTTTGATGACCTTTCTTGGGAATAGGCATAAATATGCATCTCTTCCAATCCTTTGGCCAGGTAGCTGTCTTCCAATTCTCTTGGCATAGACAAGTGAGCACTTCCAGTGCTGCATCCGTTTGACAAAATCTTGCTTGCTGAAAGTGAAGAGGACTTGAAGCACTTACTGATGAAGATCAAAGACCACAGCTTTCAGTATGGATTACGCTTCAAACAAAAATCCTCACAACTGGACCAATAAGCCACATCATGATAAATGAAGAAAAGATTGAAGTTGTCAAGGATTTCATTTTACTTGGATCTACAATCGACACCCATGGAAGCATCAGTCAAGAAATCAAAAGACACTTTGCATTGGGCAAATCTGCTGCAAAGGACCTCTTTAAAGTGTCAAAAAGCAAAGATGCTACTTTGAAGACTAAGGTGCACGTGACTTAACCCCTGATATTTTCAATCACATCATATGCATGTGAAAGCTCGACAAAGAATAAGGAAGACTGAAGAAGAACTGACGCCTTTGAATTGTGGTGTTGGACTGCCAAAAGAATGAACAAATCTATCTTGGAAGAAGTACAAGAATGCTCCCTAGAAGCAGGGATGGTAAGGCTATGTCTTACATACTTTGGACATGTTATCAGGAGGGATCAGTCCCTGGAGAAGGACATCATGCTTGGTAAAGTACAGGGTCAGCAGAAAAGAGGAAGACCCTTAACGAAATTGATTGGCACAGTGGCTGCAACAATGAGCTCAAGTGAAACAACGATTGAGAGGATGGAGCAGGACTGGGCAGAGTTTCCTTCTGTGGTACATAGGTTCGTTATAAGTTGGAACCCACTCGAATAATCCAACAACAACAACATTTTTCAAAGAAAGAGACTCTGAATAGACTAAAAAGTAGTGTGAAAATATATGGACTGCAATATTTATAAACTTTCATATAAAAATATTTGATTGAGAATGTCCTTAATGTTTATCACATAGCAAAAATTTCCTCTGAGCTTATCAAGTGCCTCATTTCTTGTGAGAGAGAGTTTTCTTAATTGCAATATCATGGTTTACAGAGCAGATTCGTTTGAAGTTGTCAACAATTTAAAATTTATTAACTGTAGAATATAACCAGGGTTTATCGTTACTATGTATACTTTTTTCTTTTACAATATATTATCATAATTTATAGAGTTGAACTTGTTTTTGCCCTTAGTAACATATTTTAGTATTATTCTGGTCCATGCATGTAGATCCATAGCATAAAATACTTGTTGTGGTATGCTGTAGGTCTTACCTTGGTGGTGTAAATGATTAGGCAGTTGAGTACGAACCAAAAGGTTGGTGTTGAAACCCATTCGGGACACCTCAGAGGGAAGTCCTGGTATCTGCTTCTGAAATGTCACAGCCTTGAAGATCCTAAATGCAGCATAGTTTTATTCAATTCACCATGTTATGTCTTCAAAAATGGCTGCAACTCTACCTCTTATCCAATTCGAACTTATTACAAAGTGACATTGACATTCCTCCTACCCATAGGTGGACTCTAGATTCTCTCATCATTCATCCATGTACAATTAACTAAAAAAAAAAAAAAAATTTTTTTTTTTTTTAAGAGGCTATATAAAGTAATACAACTCCCACCTTGTTCTCTTTGGATGCTTACTCTCTAGGATACTCACACTTGGAATACAGCCACCAAACTATTAGGAAGACTAAGTAGTTACATGGTATTTAGGCCAATACCCCAGCTGAAGTTCCAAAGGATAGCCAACATCAACTGCCAGACAGGTAAGTGAAAAAGTTTTCAGATGATTCTACCATACCCTCTGTTTCCTGTCTTAATGCCTGACCCACAGAATCTCTCCACATAATAAAATAGTTATTTATTTATGTCGTTAAGTTTGGAGAGGTTTATTTATTTTGCGACAATAGATAACAAACACACTTGCATAAAATTGAAATGCATTAACATACTGTAATTGAATTAAGTTTTATTTTCATTATGGACATTCAGGTTATTTGCCAGGGCTAAATAATCTTGTAATGGACATTTTTGTTCTTATATACTTGTAACTGTACCATTTATATCAATAGATAATATTCCTTCAAGTGGTATTCCTTAGTAAAATGTGGTTTATAAATTTAAGAGACTTATTATTTTCCATTTTACAATGTTTTTTTTTCTTTATTTTTGTCGATTCCAGGTTAGAGTATTAAAAGTATTGCCAATTTAATGTTTCATGAGATATTATTCACTGTTTGTAAGTCAGAGGAACAGAACTTAAACTGATGAACAAAAGAGAAGAAAATATTTTAGCTAAAAACATCAGGGATAGTTCTTTAAGGATATCTCTATATAGGTGCTTAATTCAAATTGTAAAATACACATTTTTTCCCTACCTTCAAGTATGTTTTCCCCAGTTTTACTTATATGGCTTTTTTTTTTTTCCATAAGATATAAATTTTAAATTTAGTTTTTCTAGGTAAATTCAGTGTTTACATGTTAGCCAGAAGTAGATTATGCTGCAGTAAACAAACAAACAAACAAAAAGGCCTTAGTGACTTAAAACATCACAATTTAATGATGTATTTCTCCATCCTGCCACATGGTCACATAACTTACCTGGGGGCTTTGATTCATGTCATGTTTACTCCATATCACAGTGGCTTAAGTTCTTTCATCCTGACATGAAATGTCAACTTGGAAATGGATCAGCTGACTTAACCAGTCTCTACTTCACAGGGCCTTGGCTGGTCTAACTTATGTTTTTGCAATCAAATGGTGGATTGGCTGTGACCTAGCTAGTCCTAACAGGTCTCACACACATGTCTGCAGTCCCAGGTGCTCAGGTAAGACAGCTTGAATGACTGTGATGGCTGGTCTGTTCTTCACAAAATCTCTCTCTCTCTCTCTCTCCATGGTATCTCTCATCTGAGGAGGTAGGCTGAGCCTGTTCACAAAGATAAAATGTCCTAAGTCAACTGAAGTGGAAGCTGAAGAGCTCTAGGAGGCCAAGTCACATGATGACCCTCTGGAGATTCTATGGGTCCAAGTCAGCCATAAGACCAACCCAAATTTAAGAGGTGGGAAACTAAAATCTACCTCTTTAAAGGAGGCGCTTCAAAGGATTTGTGATCACATTTAATCTCTTGTAAAACTTGATATTCTCTGTTGGAATTAATTCCTGTCATATGACATTAATAATTATTTTCCGTGCCAGATAGAAACAGTTTTGATTTTCAAGGGCTTCGGATTTCATTCATGGTAGGCTTTGAAATTAAGTATAAAAACTTTTAATTTATATTTCTACAGAGGTTAAAATAACTGATGAAATACATAATGTTAAGTGAAAGAAGCCAGATACTAAGTAGTATGAATTGTATTAGTCCATTTATATAAGTTTCAAATTAACAAGTAAGACTAATCTAGGAAATTAGAAGTCAGGATAACATACAACTTTGGAGGAGGGTAGTGAATGGAAGGAAAAACAAGGATGGATATGGATTCTGGAATGTTGGTGGTTATATATATTTATGTTTGTGTATGTATTCAATTATCCCATTCTATACCTTAAAACCATTGAGGTATTTATGAAGTTATATGTAAATGTCCCTATTGTATTTTGAGATGTGTTGAACTTAAGTTTAATATTTTCTTCTGGAATGTAATTTTGAACTTTAAAAGCCTACTAGTCTAGTTAATCATCATTTGTAATTTTAAACAAATGACATGCTTAAGTCTGGAATATAAAATATATGCGTCTTTGTATTATAGAACCCATTGCTGTAGCTCTTAACCATTGTACCACCAGGGCTCTGTGTTTTATAGAAGAAAGTGAATTAATGTAATAATCTCTAATTTTTTAGACAAAGGATAAATTAGCATACCAATGACCCTAAGACCTGTGGCAGCTAACCAAAAGGTCAGCAGTTCGAATCCAACAGCTGCTCCTTGGAAACCCTATGGGGCAGTTCACCTCTGTCCTATAGTGTCACTATGAGTCAGAATCAACTCAACAATACACAACAATAACAACAACAATATATTATTTATCTTAAAATGATACCTCCAAAAGATTGGGTTTATACCAAATCTTAGTGCACTGAGCCATCATCAAGCCATCTACTCATCAGGAATTTCAGATACACAAAGTGAGACGTTGATAACCCACTGCCGTTGAGTCGATTCCAACTCATAGTGACCCTATAGGACAGAGTAGGACTGCCCCACAGAGTTTCCAAGAAGCTCCTGGCGGATTCAAACTGCCGACCCTTTGGTTAGCAGCCATAGCACTTAACCTCTACGCCACCAGGGTTTCCAAGACATTGATCGAGGGGTATATATTTGGGAAACAGCACTTTACCTGTCTTACCTTATTGAATCTTGTTTAACTGGTAGACTGGGTGGTAAAAATGAAAAGCTTTTATAACATACTTCAGCATTTCAAGTCTGCTTTTATTATTCTTTTAAACTATTTTTAATTCCAGTTTTAGGGTGCTTTTTCTTACAATGAATTTCTATTTTCTATAAGATAATAAGATAATATCTATTAAATATCTACCCACCAAAAACCAAACCCACTGCCGTGGAGTCGATTCCGGCCCATAGCAGCCCTATACGACAGAGTAGAACTGCCCCATAGAGTTTCCAAAGAGCGCCTGCCGAATTCGAACTGACGACCTTTTGGTTAGCAGCCGTGGCACTTAACCACTACACAACCAGGGTTTCCCGTTAAATATCTACAGAAATATAATGACTACATTTACTGAAAGGAAACTACAGCTTCTCAGATTTAATTTATTTATTTGAAAACTGTTTTATTCTAAAAGAGTTTGAAGCTAACAGCCCCAAGTCCTGGCATCTTTAAAAAAGAGAATAATTCCATTATATTTTTTTATTCATAGTAAATGAAACTGATATATTTTTAAAATATTATCCAAAATTGGATTCCAAAGTTTTGAACAAGATTACATTAAAATTACTATTTTTCTTGATTGAAACATTTTTATAATCTAAAACACCAACTGGATTATATATTTGGTTTGATATGTTGTACTGAAAACTATTATAAAAACCTATCAGCATTACAGTTTGAAATAAAGAATATGATCGTTTAAATTAACTACTTCACTCTCAATCATAAGAACCTAGAGCAGTGTTAAATCATAGTAAAGATTCTAAAGGCATCATGTAGCATTTAAAAGCTGTTGTCCCTTAATTATATAGTCTTAGAACTATCATATAATTTTAAACACAAAGATATTGAATGCTTGTATTGTAACTTCCTGATCATTCACTTTCCCCAACACACACACACACACACACACACACACACACACAGAGGCACATGCTATTTCCTTGACACATATATTGGTAGACTGTCACATAAGTAGACTGTCACATATGGTATATTAATAATTTGGAAAATTGCCACAAATATTATGCATCCATGTTTACAATTCTTAAATGTATTTTATAAACCAGATTAAAAGGAATAATTTCCTCAAAATATTTATAGAACATGGGAATGCTAGGTTTATACACATGAAGTAAAATATAAATGAAACTCTATCTACAAGATGATTGTTCATGTTTTACCAGACATTCTATCGTTATAAAGTGTCTGACTGAGTAGAAGTTAACTAAAAGAAGGTAAATTATCTTAGAGTAAAATCTTGTGAATAAACGGCCTGAATTGGATTATGCCAGTGGTTCAAATATGACAACAGGATATTTATTTCTGTCAATTTTTCAGCTTCAATTAGTCAAGGCATATTTCTAATGCAACTGAAATAATGGACCCGCAATGATGGTATTTATATTTAATAACAGCTGGATAGAATGTTTAATGATTGATAGGACACAGTAGTACATTTCTACTGGGAAGAATCACACATATTTCTCATCGTTTCTTCCCAAATATATAGAAATTATTTATAAACAGCATTGATTTAATTACAGGTATAACAGAAATCACACATAAAATAAGTTGTTATTCTATAAATGTGCCATTGAGCATTCTGGATAAGCATTTTACTATTGCCCAAAACCCAAAGCCCATAACATAAGAATGTTGCTTTATGCAGAATTCTTTCATGCCAAAACAAACTCCACTCTTTCTAGTTCAGGAAGAAGAATATTGTTTTTAGAAAGTGTTAGATAATTCAATGACTCTCCATGAGGGCAGAGAGTCTGGTTTGAAAGACATGACCAGAAGCTATGACATAAAAATGATGGTGATTAGGGCATTCAGTAATTCTACAGATAGTCTTATTGGCAAAGGTATCCACTCAAGGAAGTCAAATAAAACCCAGATTGTAATTTTAATGCCATAAAATTGCTGACCTTCAATGATCGAAGGAATATTAAAATGTATTCAGTCTGCTACTATGTGCCTTGCTGGTTTCTCAAGTGTATGGTAACATATACGTTATCAGGAAGCACCAGTCCCTGGAGAAGGACATCAGGCTTGGTAAAGTAGCAGGTCAGTGAAAAAGAGGAAGACCCTTAGCGAGAAGAATTGACACAGTGGTTTCAACAATGGACTCAAGCACAGCAACAATTGTGAGTGTCACAGTACCAGGCAACATTTCATTCTGTAGTACATAGGGTCACTATGAGTCGGAGCACCTGATGGTAACATACTGCAACTCCATTTTATTCTTTTGGCAGGTTGGGCACTTAGCAGTGACAGTTGAAAGCTCAACTTTACTAATTGGGAACTCTGTATTATTGATCCCACCCATGATCCAAAAGTCTGTAACCATGTCTATACTTACAAAAATTCATTGGGATGACTGAGGCAAATGGGAAAATCTGACCCGGGTGATTATTGAAAAGTATAAAAAAAAATAGTTATTAGCTTTTCCCAATGTAAAAACCAGAGAACATATTACTATACTATCCTGGTGGCGCAGTGGTTAAGAGCTACAGTGAGCTAAGGCTGCTAACCAAAAGGTTGTCAGTTCGAATCCACCAGGAGCTCCTTGAAAACCTCATGGGGTAGTTCTACTCTGTCCTATAGAGTCACTATGAGTTGGAATCAACTCGACAGCAACAGGTTTGTTTTTATTTTTTCCGCTAGAGTTTTATCATGCAGTCATTCCTCTCAAAGTTTTCCATCCTCCTCTTTGATCAAGGGGTCCTGGCTCTGTGATATGCCATAGGTTTAAGAATTATATGAGGATCCTTAATTTATAATTTGAGGTTCAGGTCAAGAGTTATTTTCTGCAGATGTAGTATTTTTTAATTATACAGATCAAGTAATATGTTAGTTAGATCCAATATATCTGAGCTCTAAGGATCTGGTATTTTCTTAGCTACCATCAAAGGTCTGGGAAGATCAGAATATTCAGATTGTACTCTGCTGCTGTTGAGTACTACACTTTAGCATTGTACTTGTCTCTTACAGGTAAGGGAATCTAACCAGTACTATCTTCAAAGGATCCTTGGAAAGTATAAGACTACCTTTGATCAGCATAGGGAAGTGCTTCGTATTGAAGGGCATTCAAGAGATGCCAGAAGACTCCAGTAACAGCAAATATTCACTTGAATCCGTGTCTTACCATTCCATTTGAAATCTGGTAACTCATTCTAATGACATAATAACCAGTATCAGTCATCTTGGTGACAAAACACTAGCAATGCTTTTCAATGTTGCTGGTGTTCCCCTCAATAATACGTAATCTATCACAGAATGAAGTGAATGTTTTCTGTGACTCCTGGAGGGGCACTATTGAGAGCTGGGTGAGCAGACAGCTTATGGTAATTCCATTCCAATGTTTATACCACTCCAAATCCTTGTTTATTCAATATTTCAGCAAGAACTCTTGGTCAACTTACAATTTCCTTTATTGTAAACTGCTTTTAAATCCAGGTTCTAGTCAAGCAGCCAGGAAAACAATTTGAACTATCATAGCACATTGCATCCAGAATTTCTGATAAGTTCATCCACATCAATAAATTCAACCTCATCCAAAATTATGTTCCTCCCTTTTTGTCCTAACACTGTAAGCATCCACACATATTTTCAGGTTTTTGGTTTTTGTAAAAAAGTAAAATCTTTCAATTCTTTGGTGCATAGATCTTCTCCTGTCAGGATTTAACCTTGTATTTCACACAAAGCAAATGCTGGACTCCAACACTTGTTATATTTAGGAGTAGTGACTGACGTTGGGTATGAGAAAGGTTGAATTCTTTTGGGCAAGATTATCTCATGTTTTTCAACAACAGCAGAAAAACTTGTGAGATAGAGCAGGAAGGGCTGCTTATGATAAAAATGAAGCACCATGGGACTTGGTGTCTAATATTCTTATCAATTAAGTCTTATGAATTCTGACATATGTTTCCTTTCCAATTCTCAAAGTCCTAATCTTTCCCTGATAATGTCTGACCTTCGTATCAAAGACCCACTGAAGCTGCGAATTACACTTATTTTTAATTAGACACTTGATATTTATTTGCAATTTGTTGTTATTTTAGCCCTATAGTTAGAAGAAACGATCGAGTTTTTTAGAACAGTCATAGAAAGTACCTATTTCTAATATAGTTGTTTGTGTTAAAAAGCTAAGACTGATAAAAGACCATTCTCATTCTTTAAGTTCTCTAATACATTTAGAAGAGCCAATTAGCCAGTTCATGTATTCCACTTGACTTTTATGGTTTTTTTTTTGGTAACAGCCATATTGATCCTGTAAGGAATTGTTTTCAGTTTACACTTCATTACAGATGACCAAAGTAAATTATCTACGAATCATTTTGTCAATTTGTGTCATATGTTGCTAGAGTCCTATCCTCTGATACTAGCTGGATACTTGATGCACTTCAAATTAATTGAAGCCAGATGACCTATGCTTGACTCTCATTCTTTTATGGATCTGAAAGCTGAAACCACATAGAATATAATTTTCTGTAATAAGTGGTGTTCTTAGAAGTTAATGTTTAATGCTACTTTTGTGAGTTTAGCCATAAAATTTAATTTATTAAGTGATGTTTGCTGCTATTAAAAGCAGCTTGAGTTGTTGATTCTGGTTCCCAGGTTCCAGAGAGGTAACTATTGCTGCCTCCAAAAGTCAAAAGAATCCACCATCCCCTTAGTAGAAAATAAAATTTACATCGTGCTTTCTTCATTACATTGCTCTCATCTAAATGGAAGACTTGCATGACTAGATCTGCTTGGCAGAATCTGTATTATAATAGTTTATCCTCAATCAGTGGCAATGCAGTTTTTGGCTTCTACCCTGAGGAAGTAAGTAAGAAATATGGAAAGCTCCCCAAATATGGAAATGGTATGCAAAATATGCAGAAAGACTTAACCTTGTTCAATATAGGATTCAGGGGCATATTTGATAACCTTACCGTATGCATAGAAGCAGACTGGTTACCACATCTCACAGTGTTAAGAGTCAAGGCACGGAGGAATAAACAGAGCGGCTTCAACATAAATTTGGTTAAAATATGCCAGTGCTTTTAAGAGGCCCATAATAAAAGGAAGTTCAATCTACCTAATAATTCTGCCACCAGAATTTATTTCAAATTCAGAAGATTATTGACCAAATGTAAATCTACATAAAAAATGTTTAGCTCTCCTGTCAGCTTCTGAATAAGAAATGATTCTCACTTGCTATTCTTAAATCTCTCTGAAATGGTGCCTTTCTTCTGTTCAGGAAAATTTAAGACTGCTAAAAAGGACATGCTCATTCTCTCTTTGAAAATCACCTATGCCCATTCTTTTTCTTCTTCGTTCCTTGAACTTAGTGTAAAACGTACTAGAACATCTAACTATAGTTTCCATATCTGTTAATCTCTTTTCCATTTTTTCTCACTTATTAGTTCTTTGTAAATAAACACAGTTGATTTTTGTGTGTTGATCTTGTACCATGCAAATTTCCTGAAATTTTTTTATTAATAGCTGTTTTGTGAATCATGTCATCTATGAAAACAGGTAACTGTACTTCTTTTTTTAATTTTGGAAGACTGCATTTCTTTTTCTTGTTTAATTGCTCTGGCTAGAACTACCAGAACAATGTCGTATCGCAGTAATGAAAGTTGGCATCGTTGTCTTATTCCTCATCTTTAGGGTATAGTTTTCTGTCTTTTACATGACTGATGAAGATCAGAGACCACAGCCTTCAGTATGGATTACACCTCAACATAAAGAAAACAAAAAACCTCACAACTGGACCAATAGGCCACATCATGATAAACAGAGAAAAGATTGAAGTTGTCAAGAATTTTATTTTACTTGGATCCACTATCAAATCAATACCTATAGAAGTAGCAGTCAAGAAATTAAAAGACACATTACATTGGGCAAGTCTGCTGCAAAGGACCTCTTTAAAGTGTTGAAAAACAAAGATACCACCTTGAAGACTAAGGTGCGCCTGACCCAGGCCATGGTGTTTTCAATCACCTCACATGCACTTGAAAGCTGGACAATGAATAAGAAAGACAAAAGAAGAATTGAAGCCTTTGAATTATGGTATTTGTGAAGAATGTTCAATATACCATGGACTGCCAAAAGAATGAACAAATCTGTCTTGGAAGAAGTACAGCCAGAATGCTCCTTAGAAGCGGGGGTATTGAGACTTTGTCTCACATACTTTGGGCATGTTATCAGGGGTAATCACTCCCTGAAGAAGGACATCTTGCTTGGTAAAGTAGAGGGTGAACAAAAAAGAGGAAGACCCTCAATGCGTTGGACTGACACAGTGGCTGCAATGATAGGCTCAAGCATAATATTGATTATCAGGATGGCGTAGTATGGGGCAGTGTTTGGTTCTGTTGAACATAGGGTTACTGTAAATTGAAACATCTAACGACACCATTAGCTATGGATTTTTCATAAACGTTGGTGCAGTTTCCATCTATTCCTAGTTTTCCAGTGTTTTTATCATGAAAGGATGTTGGGTTTTGACAAATGCTTTTTCTGCATCAGTTGAAATTATCATAGATTTCTTTTCTTTATTTTATTAATGTTATTATTATATTAATTGATCTTCCTATGTCAACCATCCTTATATTCCTGTGATAAATTCCACTTAACCATGGTGTATAATCATTTTAGCATGCAATATGCTGTTAGATTATGTTTGCTAGATTTTTAGAGGATTTTTGAATATTAATAAACCCTATGCCCTTGAGTCAATTTGGACAAATAGCAACCCTACAGGACAGAGTAGAACTGCCCATAGGGTTACCAAAGAGTGGCTGGTGGATTCGAACTGCTGATCTCCTGGTTAGTAGCTGAGCTATAAGAGGTATGCCTTATGTTTTGATATTTTATCAAGTGATATGAAATACGAAACATGAAATTTAAGGTTGTTATAATAGTGCTGCATTATATGTTTTGCATCATGTATTGTCTGTCTTTACCTCTAGTAATTCATGTTTTTGGCCTGATGTTGACATAGGTACATTAGATTGCTGTTGGTTTGCAATTTCATAGCATATTTATTTTCAAGCTGTTATTGCACATCTTTTTATTTATATTTTAAGTGAGTATCCTATAAAGAGTATATAGCTAGATTTAAGTGCTTTTTGTCCTTTTTCTGATTCATTTAATTCCTTCCTTATTAGCTGCCTATGACTTGATTTTTTATCTTTTATTTATTTTCCTTTCCACTAACTTAACATTCCCTGCAAATGTCTAATGGTTGTCATAATATCTGCTCATATGTTATCTCCTACCATTAATTAATGGACATTTTATCACTCTCCTGAGTATCTCTGATAATTCCCTCCAATTCACACCACTGTTACCTAGTATTATAGATTTACTTTGTTTTATTTGCTACATCGAATTTAATTTATTTAAAATACATTTGGCTTTTTTACAAATTTACACATTTTGTAATATTTGTATGTATCTTCTGAAGATTTCTTATATTTTCAATTATTTTCTTTTCTTACTTGATTTTTTAAAAAAATACCTAACTAATATTATGTCTCTTATATTATCACTAGCTGAAGTTCAAGTCTTCACATGTCTGGTTCTTTCTGTGAAGTCACTTTCATTGTTCCTTGTTTGAGTGCTGTATGGATTTTGGCTGTTAGGTCTCCTGGAACATTTTCTGTAACATCATTTAAGGTCAATGTCAAGTTGTATTCCTTCTGCAATTATTTGCACTCTACTGGTTGCTTGATAGCAATGTCAACTGGGGACCATGTTAAATGAAATTGTCCATGTTTTTTAGAACCATATAAGTATTGTAAATTTATGCTATGAACACATGTAATAACTGGCTTGCGGATCTATATTTTCAGTGAAGATTTCTTTTTTTTTATTTTTCTTTTCTTCATCTAACTACTAAGTCAAAACAAAACAAATTTGGTGCTTTGTTCTGCTTTGCAGGGTTAATTTTTGTTCAGTCTCGCACTGAGGTATAATGATTTGGGATCTGAACTTTAAATAAGTTCCAATATAATATTTTCTGTCTTGAGTGAACACTAGCCTTAAGCTCTCATTCTGTGTAAACATTCAACTTTAAGATTAAATTCATTAAGTTTTGAAATATAATTTCAAGATGAAAGCTGACATGCGACATAACTTACCATACAAGGTTTTTCACTTTTGTTTTGTTCTTGCCTTCTGGATTTTTTGATTTGTTGTAGCTCAAGAATATACTTTAAAATGTTTTTAAAAATTATCAACTTTTTAAGATATTTTTATCAGAAAGATCATTCATGGAATTTAGCAGATTTTTTAGTATTGTAGTAGAAGAAAACCTCTGGGAAATATTATTATTTTCTTACTGGCTAAAGGTAATGAGAAGTATGCTTGTGTCTGATTAACAAATATTCACTGAAGATTTTATGAAGGATCTTATTTTTAAGCACCAAGCGCTCCTTGGAAACTCTATAGGGCGGTTCTACTCTGTCCTATAGGGTCGCAATGAGTAGAAATTGACTCGACGGCAGTGGGTTTGTTTTCTTTTTATTATTATTATTCTTTATCTACTAAAGAGTTCATTCTATTTGTAAGTGTCATGAATCTTAGGCCTTAGGCTATATGAAGCAAGATGACTGAACCCTTACAAGGTTTGAGAGATACATAAACCTCCCACTTCCCATTATTTCATTATAGGTACTAAACCAATATGAATTATTAATTATATCTTCTTTTTTTTTTTTTAAAGACTTTTCTAATATTGATTACATGCATTCTTTCAGTTCTACACATCAGGATAGATGATGTGTAATGACACATTATTCATTATATAAACCCCAGACAAAAAACCCAGTGCCGTCAAGTCGTTATATACCTATGGCTTTTCTGGTAGAAAAATTCTACTTTTAATTTTAGCAAGAAAATATTGACAGTGTTAGTATACTCCATTAAAATTTTACTATACAGTACAAAAAAAAATTGAAGTATGTTAACTTCAATATTACTATCTGTCAGCAATTGAATTGTATTCCCCCAAAATATGTGTCAACTTGTCTAGGCCATGATTTCTAGTATTTTGTGGTTGTCCTCCATTTTGTGATCTGATGTAATTGTCCCATGTGCTATAAATCCTAGTCTCTGCCTGTGGTTAAAGAGGCAAGATTAGGTTATGGCGAAGAAGATTAGGGTGGAATGCAGCACCTTTACTGAGGTCACAGCTCTGATCCAATATAAGTGGAGTTTTCCTAGGGTATGACCCACATTACTTTTTATCTTACAAGAGATAAAAGGAGAGAAAAGCTAGAGAAAGAGAGTGACCAACAAGAAAGAAGAGCCTGGAGCATAGGGTGTCCTTTAGGCCTGGGGCCCCTGCACTGAGAATCCTCGAGACCCAGGGGAAGATTGATACCAAGACACATGGAGATACCCCAGGAACACCAGGCCTCCAGATGTTGAAAAGAGATAAGGACCTTCCCCAAGAGCAGACAGACAGCCTTCCCCTAGAGCCAACACCCTGATTCTGGACTTCTAACCTCCTAAACTGTGAAAGAAAAAATTTCCATTTAATAAAACCATCAACTTGTGGTATTTCTGTTATAGCAGCACTAGATAACTAAGATACTGTCTAAACATAGAATTCATCTGAAAAGGATACACATAACAAAATTTAAGTTTTATCACACTCAGTTCATTGACTAAATTTTTTCACCAGACTAAGAAAAAATAATAGTAATTAAATTAACAAAAATCTGCCTTTTACAGCTGTATTAGATGTGATGAATTATTTTCTAGTCTCAAGAGTACAGAAATATGTTATATTAAAGAGAAGTACAGAGAATAATTTGATTTATTCAATAGTTTTGAGGTGAATTTTTTATATTAGGGAGTTTTACATAGTAAAAACTGACTGTAAACTTATCAGAAATAGCATCAACTGTAGGAGACACAGAAATGTTCATTTTATTTAAATTAGTCATAAATATGCACATTGAAATGGCTCAGTGTATTTTAGAAAATAACACTCAGGAAGAAAACTTAATTAATATCCATTTCATTAGTTATTAAAACTGAAAATTCCCAATTCTCTAACACAGTGAAAAGTTCTTATTAATTGAGGATAATACCTTTTCAAACATTTTCATTCTAGTAAAGATTTAAGGTTATTAAGTACTTCATTTCGTTTTTATAAAACATTATGTTGGAATCTGTGTGACTCTTCAGGTAAGCCAAGATATCACTTTAGAAACATTTGTCAATTTCTCATGTTATCAATTATGAATTTATTTTGTCTGTGAAGAACAGTTTCAGTTGGGAAAACACATAGCAGTTTATTCTCACATATAACATAGATCTTTGGTAAACCCATCCACGGTTGGCTTGTTAGTTTACAAAGTTGTTAGGGATCTGGGCTGAGTCTACCCTTCTTTTTGCTACACCTAACTTCCTTTGAAATCTTCTGTTCAGCTCTTTTACTTCATCATCTCTTCCTTTCGCTTTAGCTACTCTACATTCAAGAACAAATTTCAGTATCTTCTGACATCCATTTCAGTCTTTCTTTCCTGTCTTTTTAATAACCTCTTACTTTCTTCATATATGATGTCCTGGATGTCATTCCAGAACTCGTTTGGTCTTCGGTCAGTTTGCAGTGTGTCATATCTATTCCTCAGATGGTCTCTAAATTCAGGTGGGATATACTCAAGTCCTACTTTAGCTCTTGCCGACTTGTTCTATTTTCTTCAGCTTCAACTTGAACCTGCACGTGAGCAATTGATTGTCTGTTCCACAGTTGGGCCCTGGCCTTGTTTTGACTGATGATATTGAGCTTTTCCATTGTGTCTTATCACAGATGTAGTCAATTCGATTCCTGTGTATTCCATTTGGCGAGAGCCACACGTACAGTCACTGCTTATGTTGCATTGAAAAAGTTATTTGCTGTAAAGAAGTCCTTGGTCTTGCAAAATTCTATCATGTGATCTCCAGCATCTTTTCTATCACCAAGGCCATATTTTCCAACTCCAAATCCTTCTCCTTTGTTCCCAGCTTTGGTATTTCAATCTCCAATAATTATCAATGTATTCTGATTCATATTTGATCGCTTTCAGACTAGAAAAGTTGGTAAAAATCTTCAATTTCTTCATCTTTGGGCTTAGAGGTCAGTGCATAAATTTGAATAATAGTTGTATTAAATTTTTTTCCTTGTAGGTATATGGATATTATCCTATCGCTGACAGTGTTGTACCTCAGAATATATCTTGAAGTATTCTTTTTGACAATGAATTTAAAGCCATTCCTCTTCAATTTGTCATTCCGGGTATAGTACGTCATATGATTGTCAGATTCAAAATGGCCAATACCAGTCCATTTCAGCTCACTAATGCCTAGGATATCAGTGTTTATGCATGCCATTTCATTTCTGATGATTTTCAATTTTCCCAGATTCATACTTCATACATTCCGTGTCCTGATTATTAATGGATATTTGTAACTGTTCTCATTTTGCATCATGCCACATCAGCAGATGCCTGTCCTGGAAGCTTGACTCCATCCACATCACTAAGGTGGACTCTACTTTGAGGAGGCAGTTCTTCCCCAGTTGTATTTTGAGTGCCTTCCAACCTGAGGGCTCATCTTCCAGTACTATATCAGACAATGTTCTGCTGCCATTGCTAAGGTTTTCGCTGGCCATTTTTTCAGAAGTAGACTGCCAGGTCCTTCTTCCTAGTCTGTCTTAGTCTGGAGGTTCCACTGAAAACTGTCTGCCTTGGGTGACCCTGCTAGTATTTGAATACTGGTCCCATACCTTCCAGCATTACAGCAACACAGAAGCCCCCACAGTAGGACAAACTGACAGGCCTTATTATATTAAAAATGGATTAAGAAAAGGGGACAAGCTATTTTTACTCTTCATCTACAAAAAAATAAATGCTATCAAAAAATGGAGAATTTTCTAATTAATGTTTTATTACAGAAGTAAAAAAATTTCAATACATTAAAAGTAAAAACTGATCAGAAGTAGAAATATCAAGGTTTTGATTGTTAGAAATCTGTTCTATTAACTGTACAGTAAAACCTAGCATGATATTTTATCTTAGCCAATATGTGTTTAATCTTAGGTATAAGTTTTACAGTATGTTAAGTTTTAAATATTTGTAAAAGAGAAATGATAAGAAAAGGAACTTGAAATTTTTCCCAACCAAATAAAAATAGAGAAAATGACAGTGTATTCGTGTCATTCTGAAGTGACAGAAGTTGACATAAATAAAATACTGTCTGTTAATTGGTGTCAAAAATGTTATAAAGATCACAACTCTTTGTAAAATAAAGAAGAAAGTTTCTGCATGTCTCTTTTTCAGTTTTGTACCTTGAAATACTCAATACATTCATGTCCTGCTATCATGAGTTGGAATCGACTCGAAGGCAATGAGTTAGCACGGTTGTTATTGTTTTTAGATGCCGTCAAGTCAGTTCTGAGTCATAGCGACCCTATTTAAAACAGAATAAGACACCGCTTGATCCTGTGCCATCCTTACAATAGTTGCTATGTTTGAGTCCATTGTTGCAGCCACTGTGTCACTCCATCTCGTTGAGAGTGCTTCTGCTGTTACCGGAATAAAGCTCTTGCTTCTCACTGGTCAACAATGAGCAGGTAAGGCACGTAGAGTTTTCCACACAAGCAAAGCTTTATTGAAGAGGCTTGCAAATGGAGACAAGGAAGACCTAAACAAAGCATACTCCCATCTCACAGAACAAAAGACAGGCCGGGGTTTTTAAAATTTCTTGGTAAAAGTTGTTGGGTAGGAAAAGATGCATGTTTATTTATAGTCACAGGTGGGGATATGTTAACTATGGTGTGCGCAGCAGCTTTCCAAGATGGCTGCTGTCCCAGAGGCCTCTGGGATTCATAGCAGGAATTATTATGCGGTGTTGCACCTGCACAGTCTCCCAGCTGCTGCGGCTGCCCCTCAGTGCCCCTGGTGGATGGCCACACAGTGATCACAGGTGGATGTTTTGCACATGTCCTTGAGGCTGGTTTTTTCCAGCTGCTTCTGGAAAAAAAAAAAAAAAAAAAAAGGTTTTTTTTTTTTTCTCTGAAAGACAACTTTGAAGAAGTTTGAGGGCTATTTTCTGATACCCTCTCTCATCATTCTGGGGAATAATGGCTTTGTTTCTGTGCCCTGGCCCATTTCTTGTTACTTCATTTGCAGATTTGGGGGCCCCTCTGTTCCCTGTCTTACTGTCTTTCAATCGCCCTCTGCTTTACCAAGCATGAAGTCCTTCTCCAGGATCTAGTTCCTCCTGATAATGTCCAAAGTTTGTGAAAAGAAGTCTAGGCAGCCTCACTTTTAAGGAGCATTCTGGCTATACTTTTTCCAAGACAGATTTATTTGCTCTCCTGGAAGTCCATGGTATATTCTATGTTCTTTGCCAACACTGTGACTGAAAGGCATGAATTCTTCTTTGGTCTTCCTTATTCATTGTTCAGTTTTCACATGCATATGTGGTGATTGCAAAAGCCATGGTTAGATCATAACTTCAGAGCGGTCTGACAAATGTTCTGTGCCTTTCATTATGTCTAAGGTTTACAAGGACTGCAAAAATCCATCAGCTCCTGCTAATTCACTCCACAAGGTCACTGAGCAAATGTAGTGTATGTCCTCTTTAACAGTCTGATTATAAATGCTATCAAATGCCCTTTAAGACTTCTGGAGACAAATCCCTGTACAAGGAAAAATCTTTATTTGCTCACAAATGTGAGAAATTGAGAGAAAATATTGCACCATTTGTATTCTCAATTACTCTCTTGGTATACACAGGGACCTCATGCTTTTGTCTTATAAATGATGATTATTCTTTGTTTTGGTACATTTGCATACTTTTCCATTTTCTATAATGAAGTATTTCTGTATGAATCCATGCCTTTCATCATGGCACTGGAAGAAAAAGGTAGGAATAGAACTACAAAAAGGAGTGGGAATATCGAAAGTGGTAAGAATCTCCTGTCAGTATTGTCAGGGGTTTTTTTTTTTTTTCCTGTATTTGAGGATGTCTGAGAGATCATCAATGAGATCTCTTAATAGAATTTATTTTAACGTAGGAAACCCCGGTGGCTTAGTCATCGAAAGCTATGGCTGTTGACCAAAGTGTGGCAGTTTGAATCCACCAGGTGCTCCTTGGAAACTGTATGGGGCAATTCTACTCTGTCCTATGGGGTGGCTATGAGTTGGAATCGACTTGACAGCAACGGGTTTGATTTTGGGGTTTTATTTTAAGATAATTGCTGTTTTATGTAGTTAAACTTATTTTTTGGGAGAAAAAGGTATCAGTAAAGAATAGAGCCTGGAACATTTAGTGAACCACAATTTAAAAATAAGCAATGAGCATTCATTTTCAAGAAATAGAATTTATCTTCTGTGCAAAACTCTGAAAATCAGCCTCTGGAGCCCTAATGGATGGCAGCAGCTATTTTATGAAGATAAATGTAAAATTGCTATAATTTCAATGAGTCTTACATCACAGAAGCCTGAACAAATTACGAATTACGGGTTAAAGATAAACTAGTTGACAGAAGACAATGGACTTGTGTGTTTTTGCATCATTCTTAGGTGCTTAGTTACAAAAAGGCAAAAATCAAATTCCTATGCACAGAAAAGCAGTGTCACACTACCTCAGCAGGTGAGCTTGACCTAAAACATGTGGAACAGAAATCAGTACAATCCTAAAGCAAAAGGGAAGGATCTACCTTACTTAATATATTCATATATAAAAAGTCAGTTCTCAGTAACAGTGTCAATTGGCTGAGAGTCATAGTGGCCCTCAACCCAGACAGTCCAGATTCCCTTCCTGGTATCTGGTTATAACCCTAGCTCTTCCACGTACTGGTGTGTAACTTTGAATAAATTACTTAACCTCCATTTTCCTCAACCTATTCATCTATAAGATATAGATGATATGTAATATCGCTAGGGTTATTTTCATGTTTAAATGAGTTAATACGCAAAGTGCTTTGACCTACCTGGACTGTGGTAAATATATATTATTAAGAATTTCTCAATTTCATGATAACATTTTGTATAAGATAAAGCCAAGATTCTTTAATGAGAATTAGCAGATTCATTGGTAGTATTTACTGTACTAACTTCAATATATTTAATTCATTGGGTCACATTGCTAGAAGAAATAAAGGATAATAAGATTTGTGATATAAATTACAATATCTATCTACTTGTCCTTATTTAAACAATCACAAAATTAGCAAAAGTAATTTTTATAATTGAAAACTCTAGTATTCTAGTTACCATGTTCACAAAATACATACAATACAAACTACCTTTGGAGTATTATTTAGGCTCTGTTGATGGACAATATATCAGAAGATCACTGATAACACTGAATCTATAAATTCTGGAAGCTCTAACAATTGCAAACAACGAAAGGCATTGGGAAAATCTGCTTCAAAAGATCTCTTTAATGTTTCAAAAAGCAAAGATGTCACCATAATGACTAAGGTGCTCCTGACCAAAGCCAGGGCCTTTTCAATTATCTCATATGCATGCGAAAGCTCTACAATGAAAAAGGAAGACAGAAGAAGAATGGATGTATTTGAATTGTGGTGCTGGCAAAGAACACTGATTATACCATGAACTGCCAGAAAAACAAACAAATCAATCTTAGAAGAAATACAACCAAATTGCTCCTTAGAAGTGAGCACGGCCAGACTTGCTTACTTTGGACACGTCATCTGGAAAGGCTCATTGCTAGAAATAGACGTTACGCTTGGTAAAGTAAAGAGTCAGTGAAAATGAGGGAAACCCTCAGTAAGATGGATTGACACAATAACCAAAACAGTGGACTCAAACATACCAATGATCATGAAGATGGCACAGAGCCAGTCAAAATGCTATTGTAATATTCTAATAAAAACTCAAAGGTAACTTAGAACAATAACTACAACCACAAAATTCATTGCTTCTTTAGTACTTTTGAAGACTTTCTGAATCCTATCACCTATGCAGCATACATACCCACACCTATTGCCGTCAAGTCGTTTCCAACTTATAGAGACCCTATAGGACAGAGCAGAACTGCTCCATAGGATTTCCAAGGAGTGGCAGGTGAATTCGAACTGTCAACATTTTAGTTAGCAGCCTGAGCTCTTAATCACTACGCCACATAAGTAGGAATCGACTGGACAGCAATGGGTTTATGCAACATAATTATTAAATTTTACTCAATGAGGATATGAAAAACTATATTTCAAAAGTGTCACCTACACTTCAAAATACTGGAAAATTATAAAGCATAATGTTTCAAACTTAAGAGTACATTGAACATTTTTTTCAATGAGAATAACTAACTTTCTGATAAGAAGCCCTGGCGGGGCAGTGGAAAAGTGCTGGCTACTAACTGAAAAGTTGACAGAACCCACCAGCCGCTCTGTAAGAAAAAGATGTGGCAGTCTGCTTCCATAAAGATTATAGCCTTGGAAAACCTACTGGCAGTTCTACTCTGTCATTTTGGGTCACTATGAGTCAGTATCAACTCGACGACAACAGGTTTAACCTTTCTATTTAGATGTAAGACTGACACCACAGACATATTTTCCTCAGTCTTCTGTAGATCATTTACGAATCACAATATTGAATAGAAGCAAGATTGACAATGTAAGACTGAAGAAGCTAGGTAGAAGCAGTTCAGTACTGTATCATTCCATTAAGTTAAACGCGCAAAAACGTATACATATGTTTCTAACGAGTTGGAAAGAAAAACTGGCTAACTATATAAAGAAGGAAAGACAGGAAGAAGGCTTGAAGGCCCTGTGTTAAAGGTGAATCTATCAAAATAATCACTTTAATTTCAGAATGGCTTATCTAAGTCAGCCTTTCTGAAATCAATTAAGTAATAAGTTCCAGTGAGATATGGGGAATTTCTTACCTTTCTATTAACAATTATTCTGGATGACTTAGATGGTTACCTGCCTAGATGCAGTTATTTAATCAAATATTTTGACTTACTTTGTCCACTCTTTCATTTATAACTCTTCTAAATAGCAGCAAAAATGAACATCGTTATTCTAACCAAACAATTGCTAATCAAAGAGCATAGAATTACAAAGCATGCTACTAAAAAAATATTCCCTTTAAATGTGATTTCATTTTTGTATTTAATTTCCTGTTTTCATCTTGCAATAATACTACAAAAAAAATTTTTTTTATTATATGGATGTTTCCTATAACTGTATAATTATATGCATTTATACTAATTATGTATCATAATTAGAACAGGTAATTACTATGTTAACATATTTAATTACATAGTTGAATACTTTATGCATGCAAATGTACTTAACACTTAGAGTAAAGTATGCTGTACAATGCGAACTTTTTCTTAACCTCTTATCAAATCAACCTCTACAAAAATCAATGGAGAAGTAAAAATAAATTCAGATTTTCATAAACCTGACAAGAAATTAAATTTGGGAAAATCTGAAGTGTCTTTTAAAGGAATAAAGTGTATTTGTTGAAATTTAGAATTTTCAACCCGTAAAGCCATGTTTAATGTGCAGAATGTAAAACTTGAAAGTTTTAGGTTACTTCTCAGCATTTGGGGCATTTGCTATTGTTGATACTGAAATAAATGCTTTTGGGTATCTATTTTCTAAGTGGACATAATGTGCAAATCATATCTAGATTTGTTTTGTGAAAATAAGTTTAATGGGTAATGAGCCATTGGAAAACATTATTAACAAAACAATTTCATATATTTTCCTATGTGTGCCTAAATCTTCTATAAATCTAGTATTTCCAGATACAGCCTAATTGCTGTTTTTTGTGTTCTTGATAAACATTACAAGCTTGTTGCTAATACACAGTAAACATTCTGTAAAGTTTGAGATTAACAAATAGTGCGTTCCAATTACTTCAACTCCCTGGATATATAATTTTTTTTTTCCCTGATATTCTTAAATCTGGCTTTTGTTCAACTATGCTAGTAATAATTTACATTACAAATTACTTCCTACTTGACAAATCCACTGAATTTTTCTCATTCCTTATATTAAACGATCTTTCCAAGATTTTATGTTTGTTGCAAGTCTTTTCTCTTTGAACTTCCTGAGTTCTCCTTGCATAGGAGATGAAAAAATTACAGACAATTTGAAATTTAGAACAGAGTGATTTTTGATACTAGGAGATTAGTAACAATATATTACAAATGCTATATATAATGAAAAATAATACTTTCACATGAAAGTATGAATAAAAATGTCTATAGCAACTCTATTCATAATTACCAAAAATTAGAAGCAATCAATATGTTCTTCAATAAGAGAATAGATGAACAAACTATGGCAATTCATAGGCTGGAGTATTTTTCAGTGATAACAAAAAAAGAACTATCAAGCCATGAAAAAAAAAAATTGGAAAAAACTTCAATGCATATTGCTAAGTAAAAAAAGCTGTTCTGAAAAAATTACTTACTGTATGATTCCACCTATATGGTATTTTGGAAAAGGCAAAACCATAGAGACAGTAACAAGATCATGGTTTCCTGGAGGTAGGGGAGCACAGGGTATTTTTAGGGCAATTAAACTATTATGTATGACAGTGTAATGCTGGACACATGGCAAGGTGCATTTGTCAGATCTCATAGAACTCTACAACACAGAGTCAATCCTAATGTAAACAATGGGCTTTACTTAATAATGATGTATTAATATTGGTTCATTAATTTTTAAAAAAGTACCACACCAGCACAAGATAATAACAGGAGGAACCGTGTACAGGGAGAGATGGAGCTTTTCAGCAAAATTTGTCTGTAAGCCTAACACTGCACTAAAAAATAAAAGTCTATTAAAAGAAAAAAGATGTAGAGGCAAGAAATTACATGGCTGGCATGTTGTGCTCTGAGCATAAATGGTAGAATGCTCTTGCAGACAAGACAAGGGTCTTGTAAATGATCACATTGTTCATGCATTAGTTTGTTTGTTCTGTAGCTAGGTAAGGTTGCAAAGAAAAAATAAAGGGAAGCCTGCTCTCTGGTGTATTTTGTTGAATGTAGAAGGTAAATTATTCTGTTCTAATGAAGGTGCCAATATTGTTATACAAGGCCCTTTTGAAATTCATTACTTTCGTAGTAATGATTTGGAAATGAAAAGACCATCATAATAAGTTTATATTTGATACTCTTAATTCAGCTAATCCTGGAAGTAAGATTTTTAAAAATCGATATACCTAAAGAAAGAACTTTCTAGGTTCCTTCAGAAGTCAGGCATGGGGAAGACAATAAAAGAATAGAAACATGAGTCTTCACATAGCCTTAAGAACATTGAGCATAAACTTCTCTTCTCCAGCATTTCCCTCCTATCCTATATTAGATCACACTCAGATGATGCTTTTATTACCACCTTCTTAAAGCTTCCATTGTCAAGACTGACAATGACGTGATGACGAATCCAAAGGTCATTACTCAAGTCGTTAGTTGGCTAAAAAGACACCACAATCTTGATTTTTCTCATACCCCTTTGGTTATTGGTTCACAACTTTCTTTGCTTTTTTCATCCTGTCTCCTAGAAGCTCATGCTTAACAATTGCAAGACACTCTTTTCAAGTGCACACAGAACATTTGTCAAACTAATAATATGCTGGTTCTTAAAGCAAGTCACAATAAATTTTGAAGAATTGAATCATATGAAAAAAATTTCCTACTCACAGTGAAATCAAATTAAAAATTAATTACAGATAGATTAGCAGATAATCCACACAGGTTTCTAATCTAAGTACAACCAAAATAAAACCAAGCCTGTTGGCATCTAGTCTATGTCTAAATAAATATAGATCATATTTCATGTTAAAACATTTTTTGATGAATTTTATAAAATATGAAGCACTTAAAAATACAAATGTCAGCATATTAAAGTTCTTATTAAAATGTTATAAGGAAGATGATACATGAAGAATAACTATTTGTTCATATGTTATATTAGAAGATCTTCAGTATATGTTCTTACAAATAATCCAAAAGAAAAATGTTGAACATAATGAATAGAACATTCATAACAGAATAATGAAATACCCAATGACTATGTACATGAAAATATATCGAAAACTAGATTTTCTTTATTTGCCTATCATATTGAGAAAAGTTAAAAAATATTGACAATGCTTTGTATCAGTGACAACAGTTTGATGGTTACTTGGTAAACGGCATTTGGATGGTGATTTGTCCACATATGTCAAAATCTGGGTACTACGTGTTCTTTGAACTAAAAATTTGTATTCTAGGGAATTATTTTAAATAGATAAATGAAAAGCATAAGTGAAAAAAAATCAATTAAACTTTTTTTGTGATGGTGAGACATTCTATACCCACTAAATTTTGTAAGGGATAGACTAAACAGCCTTAATACATTAATTACATGTCAAGAGCACCTGATTACATCAGACAAGGATCACTTATAACTATATGACCTTGATAAAGCTTGTTAAGTCAAGATAGGTGTTCTTTTCTATAAAGTGGAGATAATGATTACAAATGTAAAAGATATTTCTAAAGATTAAGAGATACAGGTTAAAAATAATAATGAACATTTAGCATCCATTGTATGTTGATTGTATTGTTGTGTCCAGCACATAGTACACATTCACTAAATGGTAACTTTTCGTATAACCAAGACAAATATTTATTGATGAGAAATATGTCTATAGAACATTGTTTAGTTACAGAAGATTTACAAAGGAGCAAATATGTTGTTCTATTTTTGTAAAATTATATGTGTATATAAGTGTATTATACAGACAGAAAGATGTGTTGAAGATTTTCTAAACAATGTTAAAAATGTTTATAGGAGGCGGGGCAAAGATGGCTGACTAGGTAGAAGCTACCTCGGATCCCTCTTGCAAAAAAGACTTGGAAAAACAAGTGAATAGATCACATACATGACAATCTACGAACCCTGGCCACCAAACACAGATCTAAAGAGTTGACCTGAGTGACAGGGGAGAGAAAAGCTGGGCTCTGAAGCAGTGACCACTTCTGGAACTGGTGTCCCACGCCACAGTCTTCAGCCTTAGTGGTTCTCTGGTGAGAGTGGTGGGGCTGATGGCGGCTTGCTGAGGTGGGGTAGACACGGGACACAGCCCTAACCCCTAGCCCCCTGGGGTAACCTTGATAGAGACTCAGCCAGTGTAAGAAGGCTGCACACTGAAGTGGCTAACAAGAGAACGAGCAACCACGGGGAAGGAGCGATGGTTTTTGGAGCCTGGAGCCAGCATCCCAGTCAGAAAACCTTGGCACCGGGCTTTGGACTGGGCACAGGGGAGCTCAGCACGGCTTCCTGAGACAGCGCAAACATGGGAAGCAGCCCTAGCCCCCTGAAGTGACCTCGGGGGAAGCCCAGGCAGCGCATGCAGGCAGCGCAGTGACATAGCTGACAGGAGGAGAAGTCACCAGGAGGCAGTGACTGGTTTTGGAGCCTGGAGTGCGGCGACCAGCTGGGGAACCTTGGCGCTCGGCTTTGGACTGGGAGCAGAGGAGCTGACCACGGCCTCTGAGACAGCACAAACAAGGGAAGCAGGCCTGACCCTGGGGGTAATCTGGACCCAGCCAGTGCACACAGGCTACAAGCCCCTCAGGAATCTCAGATAAAACAGTCATCACCAAGCAAGATAAGTAACTTTGTCTATATTGCTGGGTGCTACTCTCTCCTATGTATCTGATCCCTCCCCTCCCTGCCCCAGGCGGCTTCATTAACATTGGAATTTCCTGGGCCAGGGAGTGAAGTGCGCTGCAGTTTTTTTTTGTCTTTTCCTAACCCATTCTCCTGGCCTGAGCGAAGCAGCTACTAAAATCCTAGGGACCAAAAATCCTTCCCTGACTTCCCTAAATTGGAATAAAAATACAGAACCAGCTCCAGCCAAGCCTATGAGATCCACAGTCTTGGGCTTTCATCCCTACAGGGAACAAGGTGGCTATTATAATGCAAAGGCAATTCTGATAGTAATCTGACTGTAATTGTTTTAGCAGATCCCTGGAAAGACAAGTTTTCCAGGTTTGATATCTCTACCTATTAAACAGAGCCCTCACTGATCTACAACAGGGAACTGAGGGCTGAAGCTCCACCCAAACCACCTAGCCACCTGCCAAAGTGGTCTGAGGATACTGACACCTACCAATCTTTAGAGGTACATGCATTGGGTGCTTAAGGTACAGCTGCAGAGCCCACCACCAAAGTGCTTTAGGAATAGAGATGCAACTACCTCACTGGCACTTGGGGGAACCCTGTCAGCATCCTGCCACCCCTGGAGTGTGACCCCCTACTGCTACTAGAATCTGGTGCACACAACTATCACCACTACTCCTCTAAGTTAATAGGTGACAGTCTACACCACACACTTGGTGACCCAAAATCAGATTCTATTCAAGAATAGTGAATAGACTCTTAAGCTTATATATTTGGTAACAGCTCAAACCAGCTGGTAAGAGGACATAAGTGATTCAAAGGCTACAACAATCAAGACAGCTCAATCTAGTAGCCCATCTGCATATACTGAAAGAAAACAAAACAAGATAAGACTCAGTGAACAAATATAAAATAAATCATTACAATATCTTATAGATGGCTTGGAGACAGTGGTCGATATCAAACCACATAAAGAAGCAGACCATGATTGTTTCTACAACTCCCCAAATTAAAGAATCAAAATCTTTCCCAAATCAAGGTACAATCCTGGAATTGCCAGATGAGGAATATAAAAAACTAATTTACAGAATGCTTCAAGACATCAGGGATGATCTCAGAAATGAAATAAGGCAATCTACAGAAAAAGCCAAGGAACACGCTGATAAAACAGTTGAAGGAATCAAAAAGATTATTCAAGAACATAGTAGAAAAATTAATATGCTGCAAGAATCCATAGAGAGACAACATTCAGAAATCCAAAAGATTAACAGCAAAATTACAGAATTAAACAACTTAATAGGAAGTCAGAGGAGCAGAATCGAGGAATTGGAATGCAGAGTGGGGGAGGTGGAGGACAAGGCAATTGACACCAATATAGTTGAAGAAAAATCAGATAAAAGAATTTAAAAGAATGAAGAAACCCTAAGAATCATGTGGGCCTCTATCAAGAAGAATAACTTGTGTGTGATTGGAGTTCCAGAACAGGGACGGATAACAGAAAATACAGAGAGAATAGTTGAAGATCTGTTGGCAGAAAACTTCCCTGGAATCATGAAAGATGAAAGGATATCTATCCAAAATGCTCATCGAACCCCATATAAGATTAATCCAAAAAGAAAATCACCAAGACATATTATCATCAAACTTGCCAAAACCAAAGATAAAGAGAAAATTTTAAAAGCAGCCAGGGAGAAAAGAAAGGTCTCCTACAAAGGAAAATCAATAAGAATAAGTTCAGACTACTCAGCAGAAACCATGCAGTCAAGAAGGCAATGGGATGACATATACAGAGCACTGAAGGAGAAAAACTGCCAGTCAAGGATCACATATCCAGCAAAACTCTCTCTCAAATATGAAAAAAAAAAAAAAAACTTTTTTTCTTTTGAAGGTGATATTAAAACATTCACAGATAAACACAAGCTTAGAGAATTTGTAAAACCCAAACCAAAGCTACAAGAATTACTAAAGAAAATTGGTCAGAAAATCAACAATATCAGATACCAACACAACACAAGGTCACAGAATGGAACATCCTGATATCAACTCAAATGCGGAAATCACAAAAACAAATTAAGATTAATTTTAAAAAAGAAAAAAATGCTCAAAACGGAATCATTGAAGTCATTATGTAGAAGATCACAATAATCATAAAGAGGGACTAAATACAGGAAGCATAGATCTTCCATATGGAGAAGAAAACAAGGCGATATAGGATGATACAAGCTAGGCTTTTACTTAGAAAAATAGGGGTAAATTTTAAGGTAAACACAAAGAGGTCTAACAATTCCATAATTCAAAATAAAAACCAAAAAAAAATAATGACTCAGCAAACATAAATTCAACTACTATGAACATGAGGAACACACAATTTACAAAGAAAAAGTCTCAGCACAAAAAAGTCAGTGCAAAAATGAACTTGTCAACAACACACACAAAAACGCATCAAAATGACAGCACTAAACTCATAAAAAAAAAGAATCATATCAGATTATTATGAAAAAGTGTACTCTAACAAATTTGCAAACCTAGAAGAAATGGATGAATTCCTAGAAAAACACTACCTACCTAAACTAACACAATCAGAACAACTAAATAGACACATAACAAAAAAAGAGATTGAAAAGGTAATCAAAAAACTCCCCCCCCCAAAAATGTTTATATACAAAGGGTTTTAGAATTGTGTTGACTTTATTTTTTGAACGTTTCAATATTGCTTCATAAATTCTAATGTGGAGTTTTTTTTTTTTTAACTCAAATATAAATAAGAAAAAAATAATTTGGGGAAACAAGTAATGCATTGCATCAACGGTTTTACTTGTGGGAAGATTATACATGTCCAAAAGTAAAATAGGGTTTCGTAGGAAATTTTTAATGCCACATTCACACAATTTATATAGAAAATATGTGTGGAAATTAAGGATGAGGATTATGTAATTAGGTAAATATGTGAACAAAATATAGTTTATACCTGAATGTACTGTATGCTTCTAAAACTCATGTTTTGGAAGTTCTAAGATTAAAAAGCAAAACAAAAAAGCATTGCTGTTGAGTCTATTCCAACTCATAGCAACCCTATAGGACAGAGTAGAACTGCCCCATGGGTTTCCAAAGAACGGCTGGTGGATTCAAACTGCTGACTTCATGGTTAGCAGCAGAGTTCTTAACCACTGTGCCATCAGGGCTCCATTATTAGATTAGAATCAATGAAAATTAAATGTTCATCAAAATTTCCAGTTAATGTTTTTTAGAGGTATATTCAATGAAGCATTCAAATGCATGAAAATGATCTAATACCCTTACATTTTGGCTTCAAACTTTTAGTTTCTTCCTTTGGTTTTGCTATGATCTAATGCTCTTTATAACTTTTTCAGCTATGAATATGTATTTTCCTATCTTTCTTTTTCCATGAGGGCACTTTACATTCTACTTATCATTCCAAAGGATCTGAATTTTCCTCCCTCTCAGCAGGATTCCCCAGTTTTTTTTTTAATTCGATGATACCATCTGCCTAATAGGCTTTGCTGTGTGTGATTCCCATTGCAGATTCTTCTGTATATCCCTAGAGACCGTGGCCCAAGTCTTCTCATCATTAGTGAAAATCCTTTGCATTTGAAGCAGATTTTAGCAACCAGGTTTTCTACATGTCTCATAAAATTTACATACAGAACAGTATGCTTCTCCTCTATCCTCCTGGCTTTAACAGACATTGAGCACAGAGGATTTTCTTTTGCCACCCAGTTCACACTTGTAGCTCTCTATAGGATTAAAAGGAGATTTGTATTAGTGTAAACTCTGAGAAAACAAAAGTGTTGAGTCATGAGTGGATAGTAATTAAATAAAAAGTTGTTATTCCCATGCTTGTATCAGTAAGTTTTAAATAAATGAATTATGTATTCAAAAATAATTACAGTTTTTAATGACATGTAACTATTGAATTAGTTAACGATACTGTGATTTTAAACAGGGATAGAAGAAAATTATATTTTGTTGCTTCAGTCAAATTTAATGGCAATTAGCACTGGTATATTCTTAGAATACGTGATGGACTCTTCTTTGAGTGGGAGCAGAACATTTTACATCCATTAATAATACCTCATTGCATTTAGGATTGAGATTCGAATTCTGCAATAACTAGTAAATCTTTTGTAATTTCTAGTTTCCTTTATCTGAAACTCTAACACATTTGGATTTGCTTTATATAAATTTTTAGCCTTTGTGCCTCTGGAGGCCTGATAGAGAAATGATTGGAGTAGGAAGAAAAACTTCATGTATAACCCTCTAAGCTGGTGCTCTGATTAAACGCAATATTAAAAGAACCAAACCTTTTTGATAGACAGGAATTTTAATTCTGGTTTTGGCATTAATGATGACCTTAATTTCTCAGAACTTAATTTCTTTTTATGTAAAATGAGGAGACTACACAGGATAACTTTGAAAGTCCCATCTAGCTCTAAAAAAAAAAAAATCAGTCTATGGCATGTAAAATTATATGTTGATATATACAATACTGGCAAAAAAGTGTTCTAAACAAGGATAGATTTAAAAAAATCCACAATATTATGAACTGTAATTCTTAAATTATTGCAGCTCTCTTTATTGATTCTGAAAACTAAATTTTTTAAATCATCAATGTGGTGATTTTTTTTACATCCTTGTAAGTGGTTTGGCCATTTAAAATAGAAATATAGGCAATATTCTTTCTATACGTATTTTTATTTCACTCTAAATAAGCTATGACATTATTAAGGGAGGGAACATTTTTTAATAGGGTATGTATATATATATATTTATATATATATGTAGATATATGTATATAAAACCAACATATACACACACACACATATATATCAATAGTCAGTAGTGTGTCAGTTTAGGTCCCCTGGGAAGCAGATGCCAAGACAGAATTCGAAGTACAAAAGTGTACTGAGTAAAATGCCTGTGGACAAAGGGGTCAAGGTTCAGGAATAGGCAAAAAGAGCCTTACACTGCTAGGAATGTCTTTTCACACCTGTGAAAAGAATGAATAATGAGGGACTGTGTAGGAGTGCAGCTCTGAGTAAGTCTCGGCCAAGCCTTAGAGAACTCCATAGCAAAGATCTCCGGTTAGGAGTGTCCTTCACTGGACAGAAATGGCCCAGCTCTTGTGCCCCCACCGTGCTAACTCATTAACTAGAAGCAGCCAGAAGATTCTGTGGTGTACTGGCGAGTATCTTAGCAAAATCCCAAAATGCAGCAGGGAGAATCTCTCAGCTAATTGTACTTTTCTAAACAGTTTCTCTCTTGACAGAAGATCTGAGTGGTACACCTTCATAGCTGCCACAATTAGTGCCATTTATACCTTTACAATTTTATGCATTCTACTAATTGTGCTCAGTGCATGTGAAATATTTGAATCACGAAGCACTTAAAATGGAACAAAAATGAATTTCTTGTTAAATTCAAAGTTGGTAATTTTTTATAGAATGACTTTTGTCTTTTCTGTATAAGGTTTCCTACAGAGTAAATACCTAAGCTGGGTGAGACTGAGTGACTGGCTGCTTTCTCTATGAATTAAGCAGATTGATTTGGAGATGGCAACGTTTGAGTATGATCTGTGCAAACCTATTTTACATTTTTCTTAAAGTATCCCACTTAGTCCTCATAACAGCCTTGTGACATTTCAGTTCTATAAATGAAAAACTAATCTTTGATCCAAACAACATGTGCTAATTGAACTAACAGACGCACCTGTGGAGAGCCTCCAAGGAAAACTTGTGTTTGATTGGATGGCTTGAATTAGCTAAAGGTTGTATTTCATCAGATTAAATGGTATCAAGGCAGCCCTATCATAGAAATTGTCAGGTTTTGACAAACAGTCCTATAATCAAGTATAAGCCTTGGATCGTGCCACGTATAAATATGCATGAGAAATTCACTTTGCAGAAATTTCTTCTAAAATTAATCTTCACAATGTCTCTTAGGCTTATTATCATTATTGTCTATCTGAACACGAGTTTATACATATTACTTACAGACTTTAGAATGTAGATAGGAACAGATCCAGGTAAAGATGTCAGCAACGGCAAGTGAAGACACACAAAATAACAATATGTGAAAAGGAAAAGACTCAAGATATGATACAAGAGAAAATACAGAATGATTGAAAAATGCAGAAGCACCATCCAAACCATAGAAGAAACAAAATTAAAATATAAATTTAAAATATTGAAAACTAAAAAAAAAAAAATTCTGAAATTTAAAAAAATCATCCTACTCTCTTACAAATTTGAAATCTTCAGAATATGATACTGGAGGGAAAAAAAAAGCAAAATTCAAAAAAAAAAGTTTTTTTCTTCTCTTAGAAAAATCATGGAAAATATCTTGACATTCCAGTTTGCTATAATATATTCAATTAATATTCAATAATGTGAAAGAGTATAGTGCTATACACTATACAATAGATTTTATGAATATTCAAGTAATTTGTTGTATTTGGTGCTGGAAAGACGAAAGAGTTTGTATTAATGTTTCTTCTGACTTCCATTACCATGTCAAGTACAATAAAAGCTAACTAAAAGACTATATTTTTGCTTACTTTTGGTGTTTATAGTTGTGTCTCCAAAAATACGTATATTTACATATAATTTTAAAATATTGTGCACTATAAAGTTGAAATCATGAGTAAAATATACCTTTTTCATAGAGATTGGAAACATTTCCTGAATTCCACTTATGGTTCATTTCAAAACTTCAGAGTCGTTAATCAAATCCTAATTTACTTGTGATAAATGCAGACTATCTACTGAGTTATAATTTAAAATATATTAGTAGATGAGATCACTAACAATTTATGTATATATGCATGATGATAAATTGCATATTGATATGAAGTGCCTGTGATATCTATGTGTGACAACATGATGTCAAATATTCAAAAATATTATGGCCAGGCAACACCACTTGTATCACATCTTAAACAAAACTGGATTAACTGAATCAAGAAAAATGTCATCCTTGAGAATCAACTTTATAAAATATACAAATGAAAATTAATCAAAACAATTGTTAAAATAATCCTTTTAATTATAATTTAAATAAATGTAAATTTTATGAATAGTATTAAATTTAATGCATTTGTGCACATTATACAGTTGTCGATACCTAGTATAAATACAACTGAGCTTATGTAATAACACTATTCAAATGAAAATCTTTAATTTTTTAGAATTTTATGAACACAATTCTAATTTATCATAATTAAAAATAATTATCATAATTTATCATAATTAAGCTAGTTTATCATAATTAATTATCATAATTAATCAACAAAAAAAGATTAATACTTGATACTCTTTAAGGAAGTACATGTTCTTTTTCTCGTACTGATTCAGTTATAAAGCACATCTTCAAACTGATAGATTTTTGTAAAAATTACCAGTTTTATATAAAATTTTAATTAGAAATACTTGAAATAATGTAGATATTAATTACAACTTAATATATACTTCCTCATATGATTTCAGTACTGTCATTTCTTTTTCATTTCAGTGGGCTTATTTCCAGTCTTACTTCCTTGGATTCTAAGTACATTGAAGCTAAAAACGTTCTTGTAAATGCTCAGTTTCTTACTTTCAAATAGAGTTACTTGAAGACAATAGAATGTGCTTATAAAAAGAATTTACTCTTCACCAGATCTACCTGTGCTCACATCTGTCTAGCCACTTATTTGTGGAAAAGTCACTTGACCTGGCTGAGTTCCAATTTATTTACCTACAAAAATAAGGATAATTACGATACCCATCTCCCTGGGCTGATATGATGACCAAATTACATAATATACAAAAGTACTTGTCAAAGGGTCTTCTACATAGTAAGTGTATGATAAAATCTGATTATTATTTTATTTTTGATTAGGCAAGTACTCAAAAAGTCTTGACTGATGATGCAGAAATCATAAACTGGAGTATTATTACAGGATGGAAAATTACACTTCTTACCACCGATTATTTTTAAATCATATCATGCTTTTAAAACTCCTTTCAAATCCAGAAGAAAATGAATATTTTATTAAAACACAGTTCTTTGCCACAGAGTAGGAATTCTTTCTTTCAGTTCTGGATAAGGTATCATTATTTATATTACAAAAAAGTGTCAAAATGTTTATTTTTCTCTAATACTGCAATAAATTTTTGTTTTCAGGAGGGATTATCTTCTGTAAATTAATACTTTTGAAAAAATGATCATCACAATTACCGGAGTTTTTAATCCTCTTTAATAGGCTTTCTAATATTTTATTATTCTTCATTTTCATCATCAGATTTCTAAATTTATTGCATTAAGACTTTTATTTTTACCTGTTAACCATTCCTCCCAAATTTTTTTGTAGCTCCTTAGCCTCGTTCTTATCCCTTTCATGGACCAAGGGATATACACACCTGTATTACATTTTTCCACCTCTGGAAGTTTGTTGGCAGGCATTTCAGCCACTTTAGCACGTTCTTGCATCATGGCAGACACCAAAACAACTCCTAAAAAACAAGGAATTTGGTCTGTGCCACATTTGTGTGTTGAGAATCATTCATATGAGTTAATGCCTCCCAGAAGAGTGACTGTGTAAAACTTTTGTGTCTTTCTGTACAGTGAGATAAGGCCTCCAGGTATGTTTACTATTTTCTTTGTTTTATTGGGAATGTACAGTTACCAGCATTCAGAAATATTAAAGTAAATGAGTTATTTTTGTGTGAAAACAGTTTGTGATACACTTCCTGGGCCTTGGGACCAATATGCCCCACAAGTGTAATGTGCTTCATGGAACACGGTACCAATACGGCCCCCTCTAAATCAAACCGATAGCAATTATGTGCAGCAAGTACAATGTTTATTTAGTATTTCATTTACTTTTTTGAATATTTTTGGAAATTGAGTAAGAAATTTATGGCTTAAATGTAAATAGGTAGTGTGATGCACTATGGGACTGATACATTCCGTGTGTGATGTGCTTCGTGGAACGTGGAACTGACAGCTCCTGCTTGCAATTAGCACCCAATTTTTTTTCAAATAATGAAAAAAAAGCTACCAACAAACAATGCTTTAGCATTCATTCCATTAGTGAAAAACCATGGTGTCACCAAAAGATTTCCCTCCTAAAAAATTTTATCTATGAAAGGGTTAAGGTTAAAAAATAGGACTTTAAAATATTAGTCCCCTGGCCTCAAGGCCTCACTAAAAATATTGAGCAAGGATTAGAATATGAAGATTTTATCCAATGTATAATTTTATACCAAATCTTTGCTGAATTGCAGAGTTCTATTTTTCGATGCTCATTTTAAGATGTTGTTCATAGAATAAAAATTTTTTTATCATATAAACCAATTCATTCACCTAAAAATCGTTTTTCAGAAATCTAGTATCTGATAATTTTCCCTACAATATTGCTTACCTACATTCTTGACAGGAAGAAATTAAAAAAAAAAAAAAAAAAGCAAAGAAAACAAAATGTTTATTTGAACAAGGTTTTGTTTGAATTCATTTATATGATAATTCGATGCCGTAAGATATGTTTCTAACTTCTTTTATAAAAATAGTAGAAAGACCTTTCAGAAACAGGAAAAACAATACAGTAGGATATAATCTGAGAAAAAAAGTTCCCTTCCTCCAATGTTACTGAATAACACCAATACATAAAGGCTATCACTGTGAAAATTTAACATATTATAAGCCCAAATGTATTTAAATAAGCTTTTATGAAAAGTAAACTCAGCTGACACCACCAAAAGAAAACTCATTGCCATTTAGTTGATTCTGACTCATAGCAACTCCTTAGGGCAGAGTAGAACTTCCTCATAGGGTTTCCAAGGCTACAACCAAACCCTGGTGGTGTAGTAGTTAAGAATTTAGTTGCTTAACCAAAAGGTCAACAGTTCGAATCCACCAGGCACTCCTTGGAAACCCTATGGGGCAGTTCTACTCTGTCCTATAGGGTCATTATGAGTCAGACTCTATGGCAACTTTTTTTTTTTGGTTAATCATTATGGAAGCAGACTGCCACATCGTTCTCCAGAGGAGTGGATGGTGAGTTCGAACTGCTGAGCTTTCCATTAGCAGCCAAGGCCTCACTGTGCCACCAGGACCAGTGGTGATAGATTTCTATGTCATGAAACTAGAGAAAATGGGAGACTAAGTTATATGAAAAGATTCTTTGAGAGTGCAAAGAACTGAGTTACCTAGAGCTGGGCAACTTCTTTTAAGAGGAAGATAGAAGGCAGCAGGATATTTGTATATTGAATACACTAAATATATAATCATTTGGAACAATAAGCAACATCACAATAAATGGAGAAAAGATTGAAGTTGTCAAGGATTTCATTTTACTTGAATCCACAATCAATGCCCACGGAAGCAGCAGTCAAGAAATCAAAACTACATATTGTTTGGGCAAATTTGCTGCAAAAGACCTCTTTAAAGGTTTCAAAAGCAAAGATGTGACTTTGAGGACTAAGGTGCACCTGACACAAGCTGTTATATTTTCAATTGTCTCATATGCGTATGAAAGCTGGACAATGAATAAGGAAGACTGAAGAAGAATTCATACCCTTGAATATGGTCTTGTCAAAGATAACAGAATATACTGTGGACTGCCAGAAGAATGAACAAATCTGTCTTGGAAAAAGTACAGCCAAAATGCTCCTTAGAAACAAGGACAAGACTTTGTCTTAATTTCTTGGGACGTGTTATCAGGAGGGACCAGCCCCTGGAGAAGGACATCATGCCTAGTAGAGTAGTGGGTCAGTGAAAATAAGGAAGATCCTCAGTGAGAGATTGACCCAGTGACTGCAATAATGGCTCAAGCATAACAATGATTGTGAGGATGGCACAGAACCAGACAGTATTTCCGTTCTGTACATAGGGTTACTATGAGTCAGGACTGACTACACAGCACCTAACAACGATATATAATCATTACTAGATTTGATGACCAGGTTTTTCATGCCATATTTATACTTCATCTTACTTTGTCATAATAAAATTAAATTCTGATTAGTTTGTTTTAATAAAATTTTCTTATGAGTTTCTACTTTAATATGTTTGTTGTAAGGAAATTCTTTGTCTTGATACAATTGTATTTATAGCTTTGTTGAGTGTGCTTTGACTTGGAAATTGAATTTCAATTTCCTCTCCTACCTTGTAATATTTAACTCAATGATTATGCGTTTACCGATCTGTGTTTATTTCCTTGCATCAATTTTGGTGCAAGTCAAAATTAATATTGAATATGAAAAAAATATTTAAAAGCACAACTCATAATTTATCTCAGCTATTAATAATTTATCCATGCAGAAATGAATTCCACCTATCTATGTAAGGGAAAAAAATACATTTGATTTTATAGAGACAATCTATTCTCTAATTTGCTTTGAATATACAAATATATTTTGGATACAAAGCTGTCATTGAAGGCTGAACGGTCAAACAGACACGAGGTTTGTAGATCTTACCCATCATGACCTTTACTAATAATTGGCAGAGAATACAAGAACAAAGCAACACTACCAAAAATATCCCATCCACACTGGGAAACATTTTGGTTCTGGAATGAGAACCCAGTACTCTGTGATATATAAGTTAGTCCTGTGAATCAGCTGATTCTCAGTATATTTGTTTTATACCCCATTTGTCCTATAGGGAGTTAGACTATGCACCTAACTTCTTCCTCCAGTGGAGCTGTTGCTTAAAAATCTATAAATTCAGGTTTATTTACACTAAAAAAAAGCCAGACATATCACATATACCCTGTTAAAAGAAGTCTCGGATAAAAAACTGAGAGCACCCTAACAGCCTTGAGGTTATTATCCATCTGAAAATTTTTTTTTTATGTGTAGGAGGCGAGCTGGTGAGGTCAAAACTGCCTAGACATTTGCAGGAAGGAAGAACTGAATTACAGACCTACTGTTAACCCACTTCCCCCCCATATATTTCCACAGCAATATGCAGAAATCTACCTAATCCCTTGTAATGCAGAGCTGCCTACTATTAAATAAATGGTTAATTTCTTTTTATTTTTTCACCCGAGCCCTATTGATGAACTATATACTCATTTCAAATAATCTTGTAAAATAAACAATGCCACAATTGCAACCCAGTATTTCCATAGCTATGTGTGGCCAATTGATTAAAAAAAAAAAAAAAGGTCTGGAAAATGATACATGAACAGAAGTGTTGGGGAGACATTCAGGATGTTCTTAAAGGAGACTTCTAAATTTTTAGAAGTCTACCTGCTGGAACAAAGCGTACATAAATATTAAATTCTGTTAAGTACCACCAAAAGGCTTTCAAATAATTTTCACCAATTTACAGCCATCAAACCATGGACAATGTATATGAGTTCCTCTTTTTTCATATCAACAGAAATAATCTCAACCTTTTTGTTCTTTTTTAAATTGATAATTAAAATAGCTTTATTTATTTATTTATTTATGAATGAGTTTATGTCATAAAGGATAAGGTACATGTGCATAAGAAAGGAAACCCAAAGTAACAGTGCATTAAGCCACATTATGGTGTATTTCTCATCTGCTAAAAATAAAACAGGAAATTGAGAAGGAGCTCAAGGCCAATAATGGCAGCACTGTGAAGCTGCATGTGATCTAGGCTCATGGCTCTAACCTTGAGCTCATGTCAAAAACAGCTGTTGGACCCTCGACTATCACAAATGTGTTTTAAAAAGGAACGAAGAGAAAGAGACAATGAAAGATGTGCTCTCTTTCCTTTAAGGAGACTTCTTGAATGTCTCCCAAATACTTCTTCTTACATACCATTTTCCAGACCTCTCGCCAAATGGACACACAGAGCTGACAAAGAAGAAAGGGTGGCAGCTATAAAACAGAGTGGTTGCTGTTGTTATCATTGTAATTTGTTTTGTTGTTGTTAGTTTGTTTCCTAAGGAAAATGAGAGAAAAGCCTTGGGAAACAGGCAATCAAAAGTCTCTGAATTTGAACATCTTTGCATAGATTAAAAAAAAAGTTCCCATTAAATTTTTTCTATGTAGTGCATGTTTATATTAATGACAAAAACTCTACGTGATTCCTAGCTTTTCATTTTTTCTTTTGATTGAGTTTATAACTAGGCAGACTTCTAGACCCTATGTGGTTGAACTTTTCATGATGGTAGCTTACTCTGGAAAATATGCATATTACTTAGATCTACAGAGGTATGTGTGTATGAGCTTGTCTTAGTTATCCAGTGCTGCTATAACAGAAATACCACAAGTGAATGGCTTAATAAAAAGAAATATATTTCCTCACAGTAAAGTAGGCTAAGGTCCAAATTCAGAGCATCGGCTCCAGGGGAAGTCTTTCTCTCTCCCTTGGCTCTGGAGAAAGATCCTTCTCATCACCCTTCCCCTGGACCAGGAGCTTCTCTGCGCAGGAACCCGGGTCCAGAGGATATGCACTGCTTTCTTCCTGGTATCAGGTCCTCCTATCTCTCCGCTTGGTGCTGTCTTTTATATCTCAAAGAGTTTGTCTCAAGACACAATCCAATCTTGTAAATTGAGTCCTGCTTCACTAAAATAACTGCTGCCTATCCCCTCCCATTAATGTCATAAAGGCAGGATTTATAACACATAGAAAAATCACATCAGATGACAAATTGGTGGACAATCACACAGTACTGGAATTCATGGCCCAGCCAAATTGATACACACATTTTTGGGGGACAGAGTTCAACCCATGACAGCTCCTGGTTATTTTTTTCATGAACTGATCCAAATTTAAATGCATTCAGCGGCTGTTCTTCACAGTTTCTAGTTTGGAGTTACAGCAGAAATGTTGCCTCCTTATATACAAATTTAGTTACAGAAATTGTTTTTTCCTAGGCTATTCTGCCCAAATTTGTCTACCAATATCAAATCTGGTGCTGTCGATTCAATTCCAACACATGGTGACCCTATATGACAGAGTAGAACTGCCCCATAGGGTTTTCAAGGCTGTAATCTTTACAAAAGCAGACTGCCATACGTGTCTCCTGCAGAGCAGCTGGTGGTTGAAACTGCCGACCTTTAGTTAAGCAGCCGAGCACTTAACCACTGCTTCACCAGGGCTCCTGTAAATTTCTCTATTGCCTAAAATAAATCATCAACTATGGTAAATTTAATTTTTCCTTACATTTATCATGATTCCAATGAGATAAAGTGGTATCTACAAATATCTTTTATATTTAATTATTAAGAAAAGTTTTGACCTTTGCCAGTGAATGAAAATAGCCAGCCTGTTACAACCATAAAATTATAAAATAAATTTCTAGATGCTATGATTATCATAAAACCTTGTAATGATTAATAGCCACTTCAGATAAGGTTTAACTGAATCCATATATTTGCAGTTACTGAAGTTATTTCTGAAAGGCAGTTATTAATTTAAAGTTCTAAAGATTGAAAAATATTAAATTTTTTCTAATAAGGACATACATATAAACAAATGCCCATATACATGTGACTGAATACTTTCAAGGTCAAAGTTACCAGGTAATAAGTTTAATTTATTTGTAAATAGCCCCTTTTTTAAAATTTCTAATTGGATCCAAATTATGATAAAACAAAAAAAAACCAAACTCGTTGCTGTCTGGTCAATTCTGACTCATAGCAACCCTGTAGGACAGAGTAGAACTGCCTCATCGGGTTTCCAAGGAGCACCTGTTGGACTTGAACTGCTGACTTTCTCATAGCAACCTAACTCTTAGTCACTATGCCACCAAAAACCCCACCAGGGTTTCCAAATTATAATAAACTATTGAATATTCCTGGATAATAAAAGAAATCAACATGTAAGCATTAGAAAGAAATGCTGGAAGATAGAAAATGGGATAAGAAGGGGAAAAAAAAAAAAAAGACAACCTAAACAATTGTCATTTGAGGATATATATTATCCACACCAATCAGTAAGCATGTGCTTGGTCTCATTATTTGGAAAAAAAAAAAAAAAAAAAATCAGCACTAGGTTGTTAAATGTAAGATAAGATAGATTTAATTTGTAAACAATGATCTATAATTTTCAAGGTATATGTAATCTATAACCAAACTAACATATTTTTAACAATAGGAGATTTTTTAGATTCATTATTTTAGGAAACCCTGGTGGCTTAGTTGTTAAGAGCTATGGCTGCTAACCAAAAAGTTGGCAGTTCAAATCCACCAGGCACTCCTTGAAAACCATATGGGACAGTTCTCAAAATTTTCAAAATTAAAAAAAAAAAAAAATGCATGCAATTGAAACCAAAGGTGATTTTATCATTAGCTTAAGCTAGTGGTTTATGACTTAGAGTAAACAGAAAAAAGAAAAAAAAGAGAGAGAGAGAAAGATAATGTGTTATGAAAAAAAGGGCACAAAAATACAAGGTCCTGTATATTAGCTGGTCAGAAGAAAATGGCAAAAAAAACATGATGTCATTGTACTAGAGGAATACATGTAATGTATTAAATTGTAAGTCGAATTGGTCTAGTTTGCTAATGTCACTGTAACAGAAATACCACAAGTGGGTGGCTTTAAAGAACAGAAATTTATTTCCTCACTGTTTAGGAGGCTAGAAGTCCAAATTCAGGGCGTTACATAAGCTGTAGGCTCTGTCTGTGGGCTCTGAGGGAAGGTCTTTTCCTCTTTTAGCTTCTGTTCCTAGGTTCCATGTGGCATCCACTCCCACCTCCCCATGTGTTCTTGCTTGTCCCTATCCCTATTCTGCTCTTTTCATATCTCAAAAGTGATTAGGCTATATCCATGTGTCCTCATTAACTCAGCAAAGAAAACTCTATTTTCAAATGGAATCACAGCCATGGGTTTAGGGGATAGAGAGAAAGAGAGGGTTTGATTCACAAAGGCAAAATATTAGTATACTTAGGGGGTGGTAGTCTTTCTAAGAAAGAAAAAAAAAGTTGTCTTAGTTAAGTAGTGTTGCCATAACAAAAAAATAACACAAGTGAGTGACTTTAAAAATAAGGAACTTATTTACTGCCTCATAGTTTTGGAACCAGAAGTCCAAATCAGGGCACTGGCTCTAGAGGAAGGTCCTTCCTTATTGTTAGCTCCAAGTGTTCCTTGGTGTTCCCTGACATGCTTTGGTATCTGTCTTCCCCTTGTGTGTATGTCTTTGTGTCTATTCTTCTCTTTTTGTAAGGCCTGTTTTTGTTTGCTCTAACTAAACTAAAACTAAACCTCTATGCCTGAACAGAGTCATAGCCACAGGTGCAGAGGCTAGGACTTCAACATAACTTTTGGGGGTACATAATTTAACCCATAACTGGTTAATGTAGTAGAGAAAATATGAATGTAAAATATATAATATTCCTAATAATACAATTGACCTATTTTTTGAAAAAAGTGCCTAATCACAGGTAACCCAAAAGGTGAAAAAAATAATGTAAGTCATGATATTTTTTGTTATATTTTTCATGACGACAGCTTTTTCCTAGCTCTGTTATTCTTAATGAAAATACAAAGGCACCATAGTTAGAAACCAATTTTGCTGTCATTATGGATAGAAAAATAAAAGGGTGATTGTAAAAACACCAAGCTGTAATGTGGACATGATTTTAATTCCCTGTGAGCAAAAGGAAACACTCACTACCTTGCATAAATTAATTGGCAGCTATCATAATCCACAAAATTCCGATGAAATCGTAAATGAACTCTGTGGAATTAACAGCTACAGAATATCCTGTAATTATGTTAGCAACACTGTTTCTTATTTTAAAATGTCATAGAAAATAAATGATGTTAATATTTATCCTCTGAACAAGTTTTATAGTCCACATGGTGAGGTAAATCACTAATGACTAATCAGAAATTACATAAAAACAATGCTAGTGAAATGTAACTCACTATGAAAAAAAAAAAAGCATGGATTAATAAAGTACAATCCAACGTAAAAGATAAGTAACAGATCCCAAAGAAGTTGTTTAAATGAATAGGTGCTGTTGTTTTCATATGATATTACGTACAATAAACATTTATAGGATTATATAGAAAAATATCACATCCTCCTATCACTGAGCAGAGTTTAAATTCAAAGTTCCATTGTATTTGTAAAAGATTGTATGCATCTCTACATTTTACGCTAATTTTATCTTCCTTGATAAAAGAGTGTTTTCATTTTCAATTATATATTAATATAAATTATTTATTTTTTATAAAAGTCTGGTAAGATTAAATATTTTTTAAATATGTCCATCACTTTAGAAGTTGGTGTTAGTTTTATATGCATGTTCTTCTTAACTACTCAGCAAATATTTACTATAACCATTGTGTTTCTAATACTTCAAAATATAGACGAAAGAAAAGCTCATTTTCCTGCTATTAAAATCTTTTTATTTGTTATAATGGTAACAAATATTTCAGGCAACCTAAAATAGCATATGTATATATTTATATATCCATGTATATATAATATGTACACATACATATGTATATATATATGGTATATTTTAGGTATGCTGATATGCTTGCATAGAAGTAATATTGAAAAGTAAGTCTAACATACTCATTAGATATTCTTCTCAAAGTTGCTACACTGCATATTCCTGGTAGGTTACTCTTTAGTAGGGCTCTAACAAGCTTTTTTAACAAGTTTTATCTGATGGATCTACAACAGCAAATATGATGAAGAAATTTTATCTACTGGCCAGCCAATCTTGATTAATCAGTAATATCTGCCTGGATTGCCACACTGAGAAGGATATTAATACTATATTCAGGTTTAGCAGAAAAGACCATTAAGAATGGGAATGAGTAGTCTTTACGACATCCTTTATCCACTCTCTACTCAGTGCAACCGAAGACTCAGAATTGAAGGGTTGTCTCAGAAGCCCTGGTGGTATAGTGGTTAAGAGCTCAGCCGCTAACCAAAAAATTGGCAGTTCAAATCCACCAGCTACTCCTTGGATACCCTACAGGGCAGTTCTGCTCTGTCCTGTAGGGTGCTATGAGTTGGAATCTACTTGACAGCACCCAACAACAGCTCAGGACACCAACTAGGTGACTATGCTAGATACCAGGAAACAATTACTCTCCCCACTTTCTGTACTTCCATAACATTTTGTAAACTCATTATACAGAAAAGTTCACTTCTTTTAATTTTTAAAATCATTTTTCTCTAGTAGAGAATGAGCTTCTTTAGGGCATTATTTCCATGTAATACATGGTCAAGAAGAATAAATACATGAAAAGATTGTGCCATTCTGACGTTTGGACTTTAATATTTCCTCAGTGGAAGCAACTCAAAAGCAACTATTGGAGGTATAATTCAGTCCTCAGGCAAAATACATTTGGGTGAGATCCACGTCTGAAATCAAGCTGGAATGATGTATGTTTTCTATTCTAATGGACTATGTAATTTAATTCATCAGAAAAGATCTCTGCTCTGCCAAAGGCAACTCTTTCATTTAACCTTATCACATGATTTGAAAAGAGCTTTCTTTGTTTCCTGAGTAAGTTCACCGTGATTTCTCCTGAATGCAGCCAAATATAAGGGAATGACAAAGATGTGGAAGGCAAGCAAGAAGAAAGCAATCATAAGCTTCTACAAAATATTAATTCAGAGGAGGAATACCAAGATAGTCCCTAAATTAAAAAAAAAAAAAAAAACTTCCCTAATAAAAGCTGTATCAAGAGTTAATTTCATTGGTAGCCTTTGACTGTAAAATTTTATGAAGATATTTTTATTCAGTCATTACTCATTTATTCATACAACATATTGCAGCTCTTTCTGTATTCCTGGAACTCTTCAAGACACTGAAGATTAAAAAAAAAAAAGTATAGAAATCTTCCATGAATGTAATTTGTTCCACTTTGCGGCTCATGGAGAGTGGTTCAACTATGGGTTTATATTACAGAAAAGTGTGATATTGGGATCAAAGAATAAAATACTGCCATACCACTGACTACATGCTGTTTCGAAGGTAAATGATGCCAATATACAATTCCGTTGCTATAGAGTTGATTCTGACTCAGCGACCATATAGGACAGAGTAGAACTTCCCTACAGGGTTCCCAAGGAGTGGCTAGTGGATTAAACTGCTGACCTTTTGGTTAGCAGTCCAACGCTTAACTGCTGAGACACCGCTGAGTCACCAGGGCTCATACTGAAATTATTGACAAATTTTTAACTCTAATTTTAAAAGAAATAAGATCTACCAAAGTTCATGGAATCGTTTGGGGAATTTGTTTTTTAGTAATTTTTAATAGAAATATAGTGTTGGTAAATTAATAAACTGCCACTCTAGTTTTTATAGGCAGGATGAAGTGGATTGATGGGAAATGTCCATCAAATTTATATACAGGTTCTAATGACTAAAGGCTAAGGTTGTAATATTCAGACAATAATAAGCAATGAATTGGAAATTATGGGGTTGGAGTTAGGGAATCCAGTTGTCAGAGTCTTTTAATAATCCCGGTTAAAAAAAAAAAAGAAAGAAGAAGAAGTGTTTAAACTAATGTGATTCCAGGGGAAAGGGGTCTTTACTTAAAAAAAAGAAAATAAATTATGTTATCACTGATGATTATGGCAAGTAAAATGAAGAGAATAGTGTAATTAACTGGATTCTGCCCTCGATAACTAGCAAATAAATCTTCATATAATTGATGATGATTACGTTAGAACCAAATAAAATTGAACTTAGGATTCCTGAAATTCTTGTGTGAAATATAGGTGGAGAATTAGCTGGATTTTAGAAGATAAATCAGGATCAGAGTTATGATGGGGGAGTCATCAGAAAGTAGTTCAAGGAATGAAATTTGAGAGAAAAGAAAAGTGCTAAAGCTCTAAGCCTGAAAGTTACGAACCTCTGTGCCCCAAGGGAAAGAGATGGAGAGCATGACTGGCAGCGCTAGAGGAAAAGACACTTCTAAAAATAAGTTAGTAATATGTAGAGCCAAGTGTTACAGAAATCACAGAAACGATGAGGACTGAAGAAGACCTTAGGACTTCTGCAAGATCTTTTCATTTAACGTGTTAGGAAAGAAGCACATATGTTATTAAGTCACACCTCTTAATAATATTTTCTTTATTATTAGTTTTCTTTATAATGCAATGCATTTTGTTTGCATATTTGAAAAAAAAACATTATTCTGGGGAGTCCCTAGGCTTTCGGAGATTGTTCTCTACATCAGCACACACCCATAGGCATATGCCACATGTGCAATCTTTAAAAACTGTTAGGGGGACACATTAAAAATAAAAAATTAGACACAAGAAAAGCCAATTTTAATAATATTTTTTATTTAGCCAATTATATCCAAAATAATATTCCAATATGTAATCTATATAAAAAGTACTGAGATATTTTAGAATCTTTTTCTCTCATGTAAGTGTTTGAAATCAGGTGTGTATTTTACACTTACAGCACATCTTAATTCACATTAGATGTATTTTAAGTGTTTCATAGCCACGTGGGAAACCCTGAAGGTACAGTGGTTAAGAGCCAACCTGCTATTCAAAAGGCCTGCGGTTTGAATCCACCAGCCACTCCTTGGGAATCCTGTGGGTTGCTTTGAGTCGGAATCGACTAGTCCGCAATGGGTTAGGTTTGGTGTTTTATAGCCACATGTGTCTGGTGACTTTTCTTATGGACCATACAACTGTAGAGTATTAGTTCTTAAATTCTTAGTTTTGTTTTTCGTATGATTCTCCCCTTAGTCTTGTGAAACTGGGCTTACAGTTTAGTAAACTTGTAATTTATATCTTAAGCATTTATTACAGTATCTGGCAAAACATTTGTGAAACGATAAACAAAATTAGACTGAGGAGTAGGAGTAAAAGTGAGATTGCTAAAGGTCAAGGGGTGAATGGAAGGTGAGAAAATAGAAAAAAGTAATTGCGAACTACTCTAAACTAGCTGTTACTGTGATAAAATTGCAATCTTGGATATAGCTTCTATTTTGTACATTTATGCTGTATTAGTTTTCTATTGCTGCTATTAAAAAAAAAAATTACCACAAACTTAACTGGCTTGAAAAAACATAAATTTATTATTTTACAGTTCTGGAGGTCAGAACTCCTAAACTGGTTTCAATAAACCCAAAGCATGGTGATGACAGGACCATTCCCTGCGTTCCTTGGCTCGTGACCCCTTCCTTCATCTTCAAAGCCAGCAGAGTAGTATTTTCACATTCCTCTCTGCTTCGCTCATCATGTAGCCTTCTGTCTCTCTGATCTCCTGGCTCCTTTCTCCTATATTGGATTTACCCAGATAATCCAGGCTAATTTCCTGGATTTAATCATATCAAAATCCTGAATTTAATCATACGTGCAAGTTTTCCCTTTTACCATATAAAATAACATTCACAGGTTCCAGATATTAAGTCCTGGACATCTTTGGGGGCTAAAATTCAGCCGACCATATATGCCTTTTGATTTAGACATTTGTTTGTTAGGTTGGTATATTTAAAAGAATTTCAAAAACATTTTTAAGATATAAATATTAACACATTGTGCAATTAAGCATTAAACACATATATCCATGAGATAAGGATACTGTGTTGATTTTTTTATGTTAAAATTATATTTTCTAAATATTTTCCAAATGTACATGTAGAATAATATATACGTGTGTGTGTGTGTGCATATAAACCAAATCAAAAAGCCAAACCCATTGCTGTCGAGTCGATTCTGACTCATAGTGACCCTATAGAACAGAGTAGAACTGCCCCATAGAGTTTCCAAGGAATGCCAGGTAGATTCAAACTCCCGATCTTTTGGTTAGCAGCCATAGTACTTAACCACTATGCCAGCAGGGTTTCCTATATACACCAAAAAAAAACAAACCTAGTGCCGTCGAGTCGATTCTGACTCATAGCGACCCCACAGAGTAGAACTGCCCCATAGAGTTTCCAAGGAGCCCGTGGTGGATTCAAACTGCCGACCCTTTGGTTAGCAGCCATAGCACTTCACTTACCCACTATGCCACCAGGGTTTCGATAGATAGATGATAGATAGATAGACAGATAGATAGATAGACAGACAGACAGACAGACAGATGATAGATAGATGATAGATAGATAGATAGACAGACAGACAAACAGATGATAGATAGATGATAGACAGATAGATAGATAGATAGATAGATAGATAGATAGATAGATAGATAGATAGATGATAGATAGATAGATAGATAGATAGATAGATAGATAGATAGATAGATAGATAGATAGATAGATAAAAAAAATTTTTGATAGATATAAAAAATAAATTGCTAGTGACCTGCTATGGAAATATGGAAAGAAAATTGTATACTTTTGGGGATTGCACATGTGACAGAGCTCCAGTCCTCTCCATTAACAGTGAGATTTCAGGATGTTTAATAGCATTTTAATTAAAACTATACAGATGATAAATTTTAATCATTAATTACTACTAAAAGGCATGTGAGTAGCATAGAAATCATTTTCCCGTTCTTTTTTTTCCCCCCTACTAGCATCAAAAGTTTAAAAATAATGCTTAAATTAAGCATTGCTCAATTCTTGCTGCCTTCTTCCCTCCTTTCCAGTAAGAGTAAACAATTCAGGTCCAGTAGAATGCAGCGCGATGCTAAAGCATCCTCCATAAACACACGGCCTGATCCTAAGCATCTTATAACTCAACAGGAGAGAGTACCAAATGAGATTAATAAGGCCGATAAAAGCATTTCAAGTAATTCTTTACCATCATGACTGCACTATACACTTCTTCAGTGTTTAATAAATCAGCATGATCAAACCTGGACAGAAACGTTCTTCAAAAGAACAAAGACTTGTCTTCATTTCTATACATACTAAACATAGGATTTAAATGCTATTTCTTTATTGACAATTATATTTTGGTTTCTATTGGTATGAATTATAAAATCAAAGTATTCTATAAATGAAACAAAATTCCCACTGAAAGAAAAACAAATCAAGGGGGTCTTATTTTGTAATAACAAAAACAATAATAATAATGAATTCATTTTTTCATTATTATAATACGAGTACTGCTAGTCCCTGTGTGGCACAAACAGTTAAGTGCTCAACTACTAGTGGAAAAATTGGTGGTTCAAATCCACCCAGAGGTGCTCAGGAGTCAGACCAGGTAATCTGTTTCTGAAAGGTCAAGCCTTGAAAATCTTATGGAATAGTTCTACTCTGCACACATGGGATCACCGTGAGTTGAAATTGACTTGATGGAAAGGAACAACAATAATAGTACTAAAGGACTGGGGACGGTATCTTAAATGAGAATTCTGGTTATTTTCTCCATCTGTAAATAAAAAAAAAAAAAGCACTGTTAGAGTAAACCATAATGCCTAGAATATATTACTTGTTTTTAGGTGCCATCGAGTTGATTTTGATTCATAGTTGTCCTATGTACAACAGAACAAAACACTGCCCGGTCCTGCACCATCCTCGAAATTGTAGCTGTGGCTGAGCCCACTGTTGCAGTCACTGTGTCAATCCATCTTGTTGAGGGTCTTCCAATTTTTTGCTGACCCTCTGCTTTACCAAGTATGTTGTCCTTCTCCAGACACAGATCCCTCCTGATAAGATATTCAAAGTATGTGAGACTTAGTCTCACCACCCTTGCCTCTAAGAAGCATTCTGGCTGTACTTCTTCCAAGACAGATTTGTTCTTTTGGCAGTCCGTGATACATCCAGTGTTCTTCGCCAACACCACAATTCAAAGGTGTCAATTCTTCTTTGGTCTTCCTTATTCATCGTCTAGCTTTCACATGCATATGAGGTGGTTGAAAATACCATGGCATGGGTCAGGTGCACCTTAGTCTTCAGGGTGACATCTTTGCTTTTCAGCACTTTGAAAAGGTCTGTTGCAGTAGATTTGCCCGATGCAATACATCTTTTAACTTCTTAACTGCTGCCCCATGGATGTTGATTGTGGATCCAAGTAAAACGAAATCCTTGACGACTTCAATCTTTTATCCATTTTTCATACTGTTGCTTATTGGCCAAGTTGTGAGGATGTTTGTTTTTTTAAGTTGAGATGTGTCTTGGTCATCTAGTGCTGCTATAACAGAAATACCACAAGTGAATGGCTTTAACAAAGAGAAAATTATTCTCTCACGGTCTAGTAGGTTACTAGTTCAAATTCAGGGTGTCAACTCCAGGGGAAGGTTTTCTCTGTTGACTCTGGAGGAAGGTCCATGTCATCAGTCTTCCCTTGGTCTAGGAGCTTATCCACGCAAGGTGCGGGAACATCAAGTCCAAATGACACAGTCTGCTCCTGGCACTGCTTTCTTTGTGGTATGAGGTTCTCATGTCTCTCTATTCACTTCTCTCTTTTATATCTCAAAAGAGATTGGCTTAAAACACTGTCTAATCTTGTAGATCTCATCAATGTAACTTCCACTAAATCATCTTATTACACCATAGTGTTAGAATTTACAACACATAGGGAAATCACATCAGATAGAAAAATGGTAGACAATCATACCAAGTTAACAGATATTTTGGGGGGACACAACTCAATCTATGACATTCTACAATTTGGCCCGCAAAAATTCATGTCCTTGCCACATGTAAAACACATTCAACCCATCATACCATAGTGAAAGTCTTAAATCAGCTCCAAGCCCAAAAATCCAAACCTGTTTCCTCGCCTGTGAAATCTAGAATACAAAGTACAATGACAGGAAAGCAGGCACAAACTAGACATTTCCATTAAAAATGGAAGAAATTGGAGGGAAGGAAGGTATAACAGACACCAAGCAAATTAGCAGAACACATTGTATTAGCCCTCAAGGCTTGAAAATAATCCTCTGTTCTCTGAGACCATTCACACAATAGCCCTACCCTCCAGACTACAGGTATTGGTCACACTTTCTGGATTCTGAGTGGAGGGGCCCAGAGCTCTAGGCTTCAACTCTGCCTTCCAGACCCACTAGGAAGGCAACTCTGTTCCCTTGGCTTTAGACACACCATTCTCCTAGTCCATCTGAGTGGCAACTCTACCCTTAGAAATACCAGGGGATGTGGCTCCACCCTTTTAAACCCCAGAGGCCCTGGTCATATCTTTTGAGACTAAGGCAGCTTGATTTCCTCTGTTCCTTATCTCTTCAGCTTCTGCTTCCTTGGCTACTCAGCACTTGGGCCTCATGCCTGCATCTGCCCTGCTGTGACAAGTGTTCCAAAGCTCTGTAGCTCCACTGAGAAGTGCCTTGAGGCACCCTGCTCCACCAGAAAGCCTCCTGTGCACAGGCACTCAACTCACTCTGTGGGTTGGTTCCAGCACCACCTTGCACTGGTCTCCTAGTTCTGCTGCTGCTGGTCCTCTACCGATGCCACTTCTCTTCTGCCACTGCTTCTCTGCTGCTGCCAGTCCTATGCTACTGCTAGTCCTTTAACCATTCACGGTTTCAAAACTGCTTGCATGTTTTAAGTATCTGTTAGAGCAGCACCCCACTCCCAGTACCAAATTCTGTTTTGGTCATCTAGCGCTGCTATAACAGAAATATCACAAGTGGATGGTTTTAACGAAGAGAAATTTATTCTCTCACAGTCTAGCAGGCTACAAGTCCAAACTCAGAGCATCAGCTCCAGGGGAAGGCTTTCTCTGTTGTCTCTCGAGGAAGGTCCATGTCATCAATCTTCCCTTGGTCTAGGAGCTTCTCCACACAGGGTGCAGAAACCTCAGTTCCAAAGGATATGCTCTGTTCCCAGCACTGCTTTCTTGGTGGTATGAGGTCCCTATGTCTTTATGCTCACTTCTGTCTTTTATATCTCAAAAGGACTCAACTCAATCTATGACAAGGTGTAATCCATAATGAAGGCTGTGGTCTTTGATCTTTGCAAGTGCTTCAAGTCTTCTTCACTTTCAGCAAGCAAGGTTGTGTCATCTGCATAAAGCAGGTTGTTTGTGAGTCTTCCTCCACTTCTGATACCATGTTCTTCTTCATATAGCCCAGCTTCTCAGATTATTTTCTCAGGATACAGATTAAAAAAGTATAGTGAAAGGCTATAACCCTGACAAACATCTTTCCTGATTTTAACCATCAGATAGCCCCTTGTTCTGTTGGAACGGCTGCCTCTTGATCTATGTACAGATTCCTCATGAGCACAATTAAGTGTTCTGGAGTTCCCATTCTTCTCAATGTTATCCATAATGTATTATGATCCTCACAGTTGAATGCCTTTGCACAGTCCATAAAACACAGGTAAACATCTTCCTGGTATTCTCTGCTTTGAGACAGGACCCATCTGACATCAGCAATGATATCCTTGGTTCCAAGTGCTCTTCTGAATCTAGCTTCAATTTCTGGCATTTCCCTGTCAATATACCACTGTATCTGCTTTTGAATGATCTTCAGCAAAATTTTACTTGCATGTGATATTAATGAAGTTGTGTGATAATTTCCACATTTGGTTGGATCACCTTTCTAAGGAATAGGTGTTCAAGAGCAAGTTCCAGAGTCTCTTCTGACTTCCATTTTGGTCTTTTATTTCTATTCTGTCTTTTTAATTACCTCTTGCTTTCTTCATGTGTGATGCCCTTAATGTCATTCCACAACTTGTCTGGTCTTCAGTCATTAGTGTTGAACATGTTAAATCTATTCCTGAAATGGTCTCTAAATTCAGGTGGGATATACTCAAGGTTGTACTTTGGCTTTCGTGGACTTGTTCTAATTTTTTTTCATTTTCAACTTGAATTTGCATATGAGCAATTGATGTTCTGTTCCACAGTCAGCCCCTGGCCTCGCTCTGACTGATGATATTGAACTTTTCCATCGTCTTTTTCCACAGATGTAGTTGACTTGATTCCTGTGTATTCCATCTGGCAAGGCACATGTGTATAGTCACTGTTTATGTTGGTGAAAAATGGTATTTGCAATGTAGAAGTCGTTGGTCTTGCAAAATTCTATCATGTGTTCTCCGGCATTGTTTCTATCTCCAAGGCCGTATTTTCCAACAACAGATCCTTCTTTGTTTCCAAGTTTCATATTCCAATCACCAGTAATTATCAATGTATCCTGATCACATGTTTGATTGCTTTCAGACTGCAGAAGTTGGTAAAAATCTTCAGTTTCATCTTCTTTGGCCTTAGTGGTTGGTGTGTAAATTTGAATAACAGTCTTATTAACTGGTCTTCCTTGTAGGTGTATAGATATTACCCTATCCTATAACTGACAGCATTGTACTTGAGGATAGATCTTGAAATGCTCTTTTTGACGATGGACTCAATGCCATTCTTCTTCAAGGAGTCATCCCCACATAGTAGACCATATGATTGTCCCATTGAAAATAGCCAATAACAGTCTATTTCAGCTCACTAATGCCTAGGATATCAATGTTTATAAATTCCGTTCCATTTTTGACGATTTGCAATTTTCCTAGATTCATACATTTTACGTTCCGTGTACCTATTATTAATGGATGTTTGCATCTCTTTCTTCATTTGCCGCAGCAGCAAATGAAGATCCTGAAATTTTGACTTCATCCTTGGCATTAAGGTTGACTCTACTTTGAGGAGGCAGCTTCTCCCCAGTGGTATTTTAAGTGCCTTTCAACCTGAGAGGCTCATCTTCCAGCACTGTATCAGACAGCCTTCCACCACTATTCATAAGGTTTTCACTGGCTAATTCTTTTCAGAAGTAAACTGCCTAGTCTGTCTTAGTCTAGAAGCTTAGCTGAAACCTGTCCACCACGGGTGACCCCACTGATATTTGAATACCGGTGGCATAGCTTCCAGCATCACAGCAAGACACAAGCCCACACAGTAGCGCAAACGTACAGACACATGAGGGAGAAAGTATTATTTGGATGATATATCTTATTAATCAATTTAGCTCTTTTGAGAAAATGCCAACTGTACTTTTACCTGATAGATATTATTATAGCAATGTTGTTTCAGATTAACTATAGCTAAAGAAATTAAAATTGCAATAATCTTACTTTATAACAAATTGCAAAACCAATATTATTTTAATTGAGCTTTAACAAACTCTTTAAGAGAAGAAAATTTCTCTTACCTTCAAGTTATTAGACATCGACATCATTTGAGAGGAAGTCTATGAGAGTGATTAAGGACTGCCTGGGTTTGAATCCTGGTGCCACCTATTAGCAATTATGTGGCCTTGGACAGATTGGAGCCCTGGTATCATAGCAGTTAAGAGTTCAGCTGCTAACCAGAAGGTTGGCAGTTCAAATCCACCAGATGATCCTTGGAAACCCAATGGGGAAGTTCTACTCTGTCCTATAGGGTTGCCATGAGTTGGAATGTACTTGATGTCACCAGGTTTGGTTTTGGTTTTAGACAGATTACTTAACAGCTATATCCCTCAATCTCCTCACAAACATTGAGAATAATAGTAGTACCTAACTCATAGTGTTTTTGTGAGGAATAAATGATTTCATACCCACCAGAAAGGCAAAAAATCTAATTTTAATAACATAAAGTGGTGATAAGATTGTGGGGAAGCTAAAGTTCTCATGTGTTATTGGTAGAAACTTAAATTTTTGCAGCCATTCTGGACAGCAACTAGGAAATACTTTAAATGATCTAACAATTCTGCTTCTTATATAGGCCTTGAGAACCTTTTGCAAAACCACCAAGAGACATGTACAAAGGTATCCATTGCAACATTGACTGACATAGCAAAAACCTGAAAACTGCATAAGTGTCCATCAACTGAAAATGGATTTAAAAAAAAAAAAATTGTGATGTAAGGAAATAGTGGAAAAAAATAAAGCTGTCAGAAAAAATGGACTAATTCTACAGGTATAATTATAAGAGGAACTCAAAAACAGAATATTTGTGAAGAATAAGAAACACATCGAGTTATGTAGCACCATATCATGGATGTAAAAGTGCAAAATGAGGTGTCTTTCAGGTTAAGATGCAGAAGGGGAACTGGCCTATCTAAGAGTGAAGACGAGCACAAACATATTTAAATAAAGGACAAATAAAAAGAAAGAGGACTATAGTTTGTTGTAAATTGTACATTCAGATCAATACAACTCTCTGAGACTGATTAAAAAGAAAAACTAACTAGATAACCTATACTTTACTCAATTTAACTCCTCTCAAAAACCTTTAAATATTTGTTGAACATTTAACAAGACATTATTAAGGAAAGTTTTAATCTACTACTAATTAGCAAATTAAGGTATAGTTTAAATCTAATGACCAAAAATTTTATCTAAGTAATATTACCTAAAAGTTGTAAACTATTTGAAGTGATATAAGGAGAAAGAAACTCTAACATTTTACTAATAGATCATTTTTTTTACTTAACTTGCTTAGTATAAAATATACAAGAATAATCCATTCCTACCTGAGATTTTTCAACTAATCTATCTATATCACAAGCATTTATTATTGTGGATATTTAGCTGTAATTATTATAACAAAGAATAATTACAAAGAGGATTAAAAGGAAATATCATTAGCTAAAAAACAAGCCATACACTACACAATTTCAAATCTGGCAAACTACATCAAATGGGCACATAGGGATGTAATTGTTATATATTGGCCATATGATTTACACTGATTTAGTACCTTTAAAATAAAATGACCTCACATTAAAAAATAAATGCATGTTTTCAGTCTTTTTTCTCATTCTTCCACAAAATGTCTGTATATCTACAGCTATATCTATGTCTTATCTATATGTCTATCTATCATCTATCTATCTACACACACAAGCTATGGTTCTGTATATACATACAGAATATAAATGTTTACAAAGCCATAGCTTTTTCCTAAAATGAATAAACCACCAGGGTTAAGATCAAAGAATACATATTCTGTATTCAAAGGGATGAGAACATGAAAAGGGAATTACTCAAGGCCACAAGAAACTTCAGTGGGCTGTTTAGGCAGATGATGATTTTCAAGGGAACAAGAGAGTATGAGAGCTTTTTCCTGAACACTGGACCAGAGTCTTGAAGACCTGTAATTACTAAGTTTAGAAATCAAGACTTCTCATTTTAGGAAACAAATGTGTTTTATCCAAAATTAGAGCTAAGTGAAAAGGTATCTGTGATCTAGCTAACGCTTTTTTTTAAGGACTGTTCTTAATAACTGAATTGTTGCAGACCAGTAGGTAGTAACTAAAACGGTTAATATCTGATGGCAGCATTCAGTACTAGTTGAAAACAGTTGAGATTCAATAATGAAAGTTTTATGAGATATTAGAAGTTGAAGCTAGACTCTCATTTGAAAGTATTCACCTATATTTTAAATTAAAAAAACCTCTACATTAGATGCTGTATTTCTGGTGATTTTTAATTTTTATTATAAATTTTTAAGCTATGTAACGAAAATATTGTAATAAAACATGAAAAATATTTTAGGTAGTTACATGAATGGTTATAGTTAAGGGTAAAATAATACTTCAAAATATGAATGAGATTTACTTTAATAAACAATCAACTAAAAGGCAAGTACTTGAAAACTTTGACATATAGCTACTTGTAAAATGTTGAAATATGAAAAAAATGAAATACCCATCTTACCAAAGAGTGCATTTTACAACATGGTCAAGAAAGAAAGTTTTCTTTTGTACCCATCCATGAATGTCATTCCATGGAGCTCTCTTCTGGGCCTATGTCAAGTCAACAACAATTTTTATTCTAAAACAAACTTTGAGAGCAGCAAGTCTGGCTTAAGCAGATGGTGCGACAGCCAAAAGCTGAGGCAAAACTGTCATCCCTGTCGTTCTGTCTGGCTTTCAGAAATATGAGGAAACTTGTGGGATGAACTGTTTTTAAACACTCTAACATGCCCCTGTAGATGAAAACTCTAAATTACCCAGCCAATACATAGTTTCCAAAAAGCAAGTGTCAATGTGCAAAAGATGTATCCAGCAGCTTGTGTCTCATTCTCTCTAAATCTGAGGAGGGCTCTTTGGAATTCACAAAATCAGTGTTTGTCACAATACTGTCATCAGTGTCTTAATATGTATAATCCCTAGCCAGACTTTGATTCAAGGATTTTCATGCAAGTGGTTTATTTTAGAGGTTATCCCAAGAAACTTCCTCAGAAGAGTAGGAAAGTAAGATAGGGATGGGAGGCAGCCAGTCAAGTATGAGTTCCCCAGCCCAGTGTCGCCGAGTTACCAAGCAAGATATCCCAGCAGATATCTGGAACTCCCTCAACAGCAAACTCTGAAAAGGAGTGTAGAACTGGAGACTCGGAGCTATAGTCCATGTCCCAAAAGTGAGGAAACTGACATCATCTCCTGTCAGTTTTGGTTGAGGCTACTGAGGGGAAGAGGGAAAGAGGTTTCTGCAGAGAGGGAGGAGAAAAGCTATACCTGAGGCAGAGTTGGTCCCATTCTTCAATGAAAGTTCCATGTAGAGAGTACGTAAGTTGGCAGCTAGTAAGCATTACAATGCTAAGATTTGAGGGGATGTGAATAGGGCAGACACATGGGTATTAATTCCATCCATCAAAAATTTTATTTCTCTCAGGGGAAAATCTTTTTAAAAACTTCAGTAAGTTAAGTGACCAATCAACTCACAAAAAATTTGTATCAAAAAATATATGACATAGGGAAAGTTGACCTCAACTTTTTAGAACCCTTTGGTGACTCTATTATTTTCTGCTTTGAAATTTTTTTTTTTTTTTTTTTTTGGATACCATATGTTTTCATTAATGGAAGAATGCTGACTCATGCAGCGTGCTTAAATTTTTGGTTGGTATTACAGATTTTGAGAAATATTATCTGGGACCACAACGTTTTCACTGAACTTTCTGCATTCTCAAGCCTGCTGATTGATGGATGACCGTCTGTCCCAATAAACCTTACTTGCTGAAAGTATGGTGGGGCACCTTCTACTAGGTTACCTCCGGTTTTCCAAATACAACACAAAAAAAAAACAAAACCAAGCCCATCAGGGCTCCCTAACTATTACACAGGAAAACATAAATATGCTTACAAGGTTTATCTAGGTGTACAAAAGCCAAAAGAGACAAAAATTTTACCCAATCAGACTTCCTGTTTGCACTACCTTACTTGGAAGCCTCATACTCCCAGGTATTTTGCTACAACTAACATTACTTTTCCCTTTTGCCATTGTACAAGTCCCCACTGAAAGGCAGCCAATACTTTCAGAGGGAAAGGTATACTCACAAAGAACCCCAGAGGCATAAAAAGTGGGTGAGATACCTTATGTCCACAGGTCCCCAAAGGGTCCAATGATCAACCTCAAAAAAACTCATGTGTAAGAATGAGTGTTAAAAACAATAAAGTATGTAGTTACCAATGACCTTGGTTTTGAACTTAGAACATTTGGAGCATAGATTAGTGATTAGGAGAAATTCTTCACTTCTATATTCCTTCATACTCACACACAAACAGATGCACACACACAAGAATTAGTATAGCACTGAGCCACTTTTACTAAGGCGAGTAGCTCATATCTATCAAGAGTGCTAATGCAGGGAAAAGGTAGAGAACTCCTGACCCAGAAAGATATTTTCTTATATACAGATCTAGACATGAAAGGAATTATTCATGTTATTCATTTTTTAACTGCTGCTCTATGTTCCAGAAAAAGAACCACTGCAATGAGAGAAGGAAACATATTCCAGGAGCCTTGAGTTACAACTCAATTAACTCAAGAGGCCTTTTGTCCATAGACGACCTGAGGTGTATGTTGATTAGTGCCAGTAAAAATCCCTCTACAATACATAGTGTAGCACAACATTCAGGTGTTTTGTAAATTAATACATTTTGTGTCTATATATATGTATGTCTGTGGACAGAGAAAGTCGCCATATATAGTATATCATTATTACCCTTTTCAAATAACCAGCTTGCAATTTTGGAAAACAATTTTTATATTTGTACTCTTAGTCTGCCATTCCTTCTTCCTCTGAAAAAAGCTTCCCTGAATTTCATTTGGGAACATATCACAGCTTTTCTAGTGACTCCACCATCACCTGCTCAAAAGTGTAATATGTGATCTGGTCAAGAAGCAAAATGGCTCACCGGAGCAACTCTGACTGATTCAAGCAAAGACATATAACCCAGTATTGCCAGTCAGCATGTGTGAATCCATCTACCCATATGGGGTAACTGGTCTCTCTCTCTCTCTCTCTACCTACATATCTATTGAATAGAGTAGATATATCTGAGGTAAGAGACAAGCATGAGGATTAAATCTCAGTCTTGTTTGAGAAAAATATATAAATCAAAATGTTTTGCGTGCTCTTTTGTTCCTGTACATCACCCAGGACAATTTCCTATGTTACATTTACTTTGTTCCTTTAAATGTCCCCTAATTCCTGTTAAATTTTGAAACTCTAACGCCATAAGGAGCTATTCCTCACATGGTTACACATATTTTATATAATAATGTCACCCTTCGTGGAAAGTCTTCAAAACTCAGCAGATTAAATTTCTTAGGCAAGTCTTTGGAACTATTGGAAATCTACCATGAAAATGTTTGTATGTAAGTATATTTTTTATGAGACCGGGGTTCATAATTTTCATCCAATCTTGTTAAAATCTTGTTAGAGGCCCATAACTCCAAATCTCATTAAGACTCTCTGCTCTAATATCAGGAAGCAACGTTTTCTGATACACTGCTGAGAGAAAGACAATTGCATGAACCACTCACCCTATCCCTAATAGGGCACCAAAGAGTAAGCGTGCCCTTCTGCTCCTCTTAAAGATAACCCGCTTTCTGTTTTATATTTGGTCATTCTAAACTACAGAAAAACTTTGAACAAGGTAAAAAAGCATAGATTTTTTTACCAAATTCCTTATAAGTATAGCATCCCAGTCATTAAAGAGTTAATTGTTTAAAGCAGCATTGAAAGGTGGTTCGAAGAGTCCCAAAGGAACTTAAATGAAATTTCCCTTTAAGCCGCTGTCACAGTTGTGGCAAAATGTGCATATGACCTCCTCTCAGACTGCATCTGTTTCTTTTGAAAGGTCCTCGGAGCACTTCATGTAATACTGAGAAGTGGAATGATCCTGTTAAATGTACTTGCCTTCGAATTTATTTCAAGTATGTTCAGGGCAAAAGGCAGTGTAAATAGATCATCTGAGGTCATCCACCAACTCTGGCTCTGCCTTAATCACAGAAATTTTTCCTTGAACTCTTTTATTAAACAATATTTCTCTATTTATTCAAAAGTAAAATGAGAAAAGGTAGAATTTTAGGGCCCAACCCCCTCTCTACTACCAGTGAGTATCTTAGTGCAAATATGATAAGTCAGCAAGTTTCTGGGGGCTCATTATGTGCAGAGAGAAGGGAATTATTAAATCCTACAAACATGATCATTGCTTCTGACAGACCTGGTGCAATTTTTTTTTTTTTTTGTACTGAAAGTAAACAGTAATTATTATTCTCTCTCTTTCTTTGTTATTCTTAGGTGCCTACGAGTCAGTTCCAACTCACTGAGACCCTATGTGCAACAGAACAAAACACTGCCAGGTCCTGCACCATCCTCATAATTGTTGCTATGTTTGAGCCCATTGTGGGAACCACTGTGTCAATCCATCTCGTAGAGGATCTTCTTCTTTTTCACTGACGCTCTACCTTACCAAACATGATGTACTCCCCCAGGCACTGGTCCCTCCTAATAACATGTCCAAAGTACGAGACACAAAGTGTCTTGTTCCTCGCTTCCAAGGAGCACTCTGGCTTTTCTTCTTCCAAGACTGACCTGTTCGTTCTTCTGGCAGTCCACAGTATTGTCTTTATTCTTCTCCAACACCATGCTTCAAAGTAATCAATTCTTCTTTGGTCTTACTTATTCATTGTGCAACTTTTGTATGCATATGAGGTGATTGAAAATATCATGGTTTGGGCCACCTTAGTCTTCAGGATGACATCTTTGCTTTAAAAAGGTCTTTTGAAGTGAATTTCCCCAATGCAATATGTTGTTTGATTTCTCGAGTGCTGCTTCCATGGGCACTGATTGTGGATCCAAGTAAAATGAAATCCTTGACAACTTCAATCTTTTCTCTGTTTATCATGATGTTGTTTATTAGTCCAGTTGTGAGGATTTTTGTTTTCTTTAAGTTGAGGTTCAATCCTTACTGAAGGCTATAGTCTTTGATCTTCATCAGTAAAAGCTTCAAGTCCCGTTCACTTTCAGCAAGCAATGTTGTATCATCTGCATATAGCAGATTTTTAAGAAGTCTTCCACTAATCCTAATGCCATGTTCTTCTTCCTATAGTCCAGTTTCTCAGATTTGCTCTCTCTCTCTCTATATATATATATACACCAAAAAAACCATTGCCATTGAGTTGATTCCAATTCATAGTGACCCTATAGGACAGAGTAGAACTGCCCCATACAGTTTCCAAGGAGCGGCTGGTAGATTCAAATTGCCGATGCTTTGATTGGCAGCCGTAGCACTCAACCACTACGCTACCAGGGTTTCCATATATATATCATCATGGATTGAATTGTGCCCCCCCCAAAAAAAAATACATGTCAACTTGGTTAGGCCATGATTCCCAGTATTGTGTGGTTTTCCTCCATTTTGTGATTTTCCTAGTGTTATAAATCATAATCTCTGCAAGTGGTTAAATAAGATTAGGGCTGGATGTTACAAAATTGCTCAGGTCCCTGATCCATTGTAAAGGGTGTTTCCCTGGGTGTGGCCTGCACCACTTTTTATCTTATAAGAGATAAAAGGAAAGGGAAGTGAGCAGAGAGCTGAGGACTTCACACCACTAAAACAGCAGTGTCAGGAGCACAGCAGGTCCTTTGGACCCAGGTTCCTGTACAGAGAAGCTCCTAGTCCAGGGGAAGATTGATGACAAGGAACTTCCTCCAGAGCCAACAGAGAGAAAAAGCATTCTCCTGGAGCTGATGCCCTGAATTTGGACTTCTAGTCTACTAGACTGTGGGAAAAATAATTTCTGTTTGTTAAAGCCATCCACTTGTGGTATTTCTGTTATAGAAGCACTAGATGACTAAGAGATATATATATACATATACATATTTTATATATATATATATATATCAAATCCAAATCTGTTGCCATCGAGTCAATTCCAACCCATAGTGACACTATAGGACAGGGTAGAATTATCCCATAGGGTTTTCAAGGCCACAACCTTTAAGGAAACAGATTACCACAACTTTCTTTCGTGGAGGGGCTTGTGGGTTTGTACCTCTCATCAAACTTTTGGCTGGCAGCTGAGCACTTAACCACTGAGACCCCAGGGCTCAGTGTATTTTTTTGCAGATAATACATGCCTTCTGCATTTGTTTGTTGGTTGCACCCTCCCCATGAGGTTTTTTTTTTTTAATTAAAAAAAATCTTTTTTATTGTGCTTTAAGTGAAAGTTCACAAATCAAGTCAGTCTGTCATACAAAAACTTATACACACGTTGCTGTGTAGCCCTAGCTGGTCTCCCCCTAATGTAACAGCATACTTCTCCTCTCCACCCTGTATTCCCTGTGTCCATTCAACCAGCTCCTGTCTATCTCTGCCTTCAGACAGGAGCTGCCCACATAGTCTCATGTGTCTACTTGAGCCAAGAAGCTCACTTCCCATCAGTACCATTTTCTCTCTTAAAGGCCAGTCCAATCCCTGTGTGAACAGCGGCTTCGAAAATGGTTCCAGTCTTGGGCTAACAGAAGGTCTGGAGACCATGATCTCCGGGGTTCCTCCAGTCTCAGTCAGACCATTAAGTCTGGTCTTCTTATAATAACTTGAGGTCTGCATCCCACTGTTCTGCTCCATCGGGGATTCTCTGTTGTGTTCTCTGTCAGGGCAGTCATTGGTGGTAGCCAGGCACCATCTAGTTCTTCTCGTCTCAGGCTGATGTAGACAGCCCATGAGATATTTTTGTAAGTGTGTTATGCTAATGTTTTTATAGCAACATGTGGAATAGGGATGACATGGTGGCACTTGTGAGAGTGTCTTTTGGGGGAAGGGAAGGGCACTGCTGGTAAACAAATAGGGGGGCACGTGTTATTTGAGTAAAATATGGTCTATGTGTCTGTCTGTCTGTCTATCTATCCAGCTATCTATAGAGAGACAGAGACAGACAGAGGCAGATGGAGTAATAAGTAGAATAAACATACAAATCATTGACAAAACTAAGATGGTTTTGTAAGTGAAAGAGATAACTATTAATAAATACACCAAAACAATATAAATGAAACAGAATTGTTCTAGGCAAAGAGTCTGTTCATTCCTTTATTTATAGACTCTTTTTGTAATATCTTCATGGTATGGGGAAGTAAGTCTATAAATAAAATGGTGCCTTGGGTTCAGCCTAATATATTTTCACTTTACAACTGAAGCATTAAGTAAATAAAAGAACAAAAGATCTATACAAATCACTAATGAAGTTCTTGAGTTTCCTTCTGCCTCTGTTGGAACTCAAGAAGTTCATTGGTCTAAGGAGTCCCCAGGTAATGAGGAACCCACTCTGGCAGAGATGCCTAGAACCCAACACTATTGTCATTTCTATTATTTCAGGCTGAGAGGAAGAAGCACGTCAGTTCTCTTGTGGATTGACTGTAGGGGATTTCTTGCTCTTCTTTGTAATGTACTGAAGTGTACTGTTTCTTACTGTATCATTGAACCTACTGGAGGTATTAAGTTTCACCAAGGCTTATTATGGCCATATTGTCAAGCTTCTCCTTAAAGTTTTCTAAGCAGTTTTGTTCTATCAAATGTATGTAAAGAAAAATGTCTGAATTTAATACTTCTTTTATTAAAACTAGAACTGGCTGAGATAGGTTTCAAAATTTATAACTTTTCAGATTTTAGAAAAATAAAAGCTTGCTGATAGTTTATAACCTATAAAAAAACAAACCCACCATTGAGTAGATTCTGATGCATAGTGATCCTACAGGACAAAGTAGAACTGCCCATAGTGTTTCCAAGGAGTGGCTGGTGGATTCCAACTGCTGATCTTTTGGTTAGCAGCCAAGCTCTTAGCTGCTGTATCACCAGGGCTCCTTGTAGTTTATAGCATGTACTATATAACACCACCAGTCAGGTCTTAGGGGCAACTTTAACAAAAATATACTAAGATTTATGTAGGAAAACATTGATGATTTATGTAGGAAAATCCATAACTTTCACTCTTCACTATGACATGTGAATTAATTTCTCAAAAGTAATTGTATTGTCCCCTCATTTTCCTTTGTTTACCAAATTCTCTAAGAAAGTTTTCTACAGTAGATGTCTCCACTTCTTTATTTTTGGTTCATTTACTTTTAAAACCACTGGATGTTGTCTTCTTCTCCTATACACCTCCTTCACCCAACCCCTAGTATCCCAGGCAGTGCCGTAAGTATCATACAGATGAAGGTGGGCAGGATAGATTTTTTTATGTAATTATTGGTTGGATCCCCCAGAGGACTGGACATTCTATGAGGTCAGAGGTCATGTTTATTTCTACTAATACTGTGTCCCCATCACCTATTATAGTGATTGGCACATAATAAAACGTCAGAAAACACTTGTAACATGAAGCAAGAAACAATTGACAGAAGATAAAATTAAAAGATACAATAATGGAGGATCAAAAATATCTCAAGTTTTAAGTCTTTGGGTCAAGACCTAAACAGTGTGTTGATATCGTTAACAGACAGGAAAGTGAAAAAGAATGATGTGTCAAAGCCAAAATTGATAAATGACATTCAAATATATTACATTTGGGATTATGGCAGAAAATCTAGAAAAAATATGCCTGATAAGAATTTGGATCTATAACTCGGGAGATTTCAGACATGGGATGTCAATTTAGGAGTCATGTGCATGTGATTATACATTTTTCATCCTCCATGTATTCAGTTCCAGTAAAATAGAATCTTAACATTTATTTCTGAAAACCTTTGGATTAAATGAAGTGCTGATCTAAGGTAGCAGCAGTAATAGGTGTCCAGATTTAGTCCACGCATGTATTCCATGCCTTACTTGTTGGTTGGATTCATTTTAGCATATTATCATGAATGATGTTTATATGCCTAAACCAGTACCCTGATGAATGGATCTTTTAGGACCACAAATTCTTGGGATCTTTAGGAATTTATCACTAGTAGATTTGGGAGAATTCTTTAGTAACCAAATGAATAATAAAAGCATGTTATATGCCATTGCAGCAGCGTATATAGTGGAAAAAATAGGGATTTTGAGATAGGCAAGCTAGGGTTTGAATCTGGGCCCTAGTGTTTATCATCTCAGTCCCTTGGTAAGTTACTGATGTCCCTTACTTTCAACTATGTAATACCCATATCTCATAAAATGATTATAAAGATTAAATGAATAAGATACTTTAGCACATATTACTACAGTTTGCACACAATTTGTAAAACAGGTAAGGCCATACTAAACCCACTGGAATAGAAAAATATTTGGAAAATGGGAGTGATTGAGACAAAACTTGGCCAGAATTGTAAGGGAAGTGAATTGGGTTTTCAGTGTGCTAATGCAGTGCTTTCACCTTCCATCATGTTCCCTCTGCTCTCATGGCCTCTCTAGCCTGGTGTGTCAAACAAAATCATGACCAACTGTACTAAATCCATAGTAAGGAGTAGCAATGGATTCCTTGTGTGGGGCAAATGGTTAATGTGCTAGCTCTTGACTGAAAGATTGCCGGTTCAAGTTAACTCGGAAGTGCCTTAGAAGAAAGACTGAGCAATCTACTTCCCAAAAAATCAGCAAGCGAAAACCCTATGGAGCACAGTTGTACTCTGACACACAGAGTCACCATGAGTCAGGACTGACTTGATAGCAACTGGTTAGTTAGTTCTTTAATGTGTAGTAATACAATTTGTAATAGCCTTGCCTAAGATGCTTTATAAGGAGACAATCCTGAAACTTAGAAGAAGGCAGATATAATAAAAAAAAGAATGCATATATAATGAGAGAACTTACCAGCCAGGGATATATGGGATAATTCTTTCAGTGATGATTATATTCTACAGAAACTCTAAGTTGTACCATAGAGTTAACTATGCTCATTTAGATATAATTTTAATTTCCATACGAATGATGTTTTTGGTTACCAACAACAGAACCTAATCTTGCCAGTATAAGACAATAAATTTAAGAGTATTTGGTAGCTTCCTAAATCTCTGGACAATGCAGAGTCAAGCCTGACACTTGCTCAGCCAGGATCAATGTCCAAAGCACATCCAGTGGACTATATCTAAGTCGGTGCTAATCATGTTCCTTAGCACAAGCACCATGTGTCTCCCTGGGCACGTGGACTGTTGCCACTATTGTCTCTGAAGGTCGATGTCTCCCCCAACAGTTCCAGGGTAATATTATTCTAAATATCATTTACTTCTTCCATTGCTCTTCTGAAAAAAAAAAAAAAAAAAGTCTAGTGTGGATAATCAGAGCCTGAGTTACATGGTTGAGCTACAAAGAAGATTCAGACAGAACAGTAATACTTAAATAAAAAAATATATTTCAAAACGGGGGTTTGTCCTAGCTTTGCCATCTCTAAATATAGGCAGATATTTTGCCCAGTTAGCCTAAGGGAGGCTGAAATTGCAGAAACAAAGGAAAATAAATAACTCTGCTATCATCAATACTAATTGGGTAGGAAGTGGAAAATATTTCACATAATGATTAAGGATGGGGGAAAAAAAAAAGATTGGCACCACCAACAATCTGACCTATCTTACCTTTGAATCCCTTTTACAAAAAGGGACTATTTTTAAATTTTGCATGTTAGCCTCAGTAAGAAGCTGAGTTAAAGAATAATAATAATAACATTCAAGTAGAGATATATTTTTATTTTTTTACTACTGTGTAAAGTATAATCTGCCAATAGAAGCTAAAAAAAATAAATACATTCACATCACATAATGACCTCACAGTGGCTCATAGTTACTTATTACAATTTTGATTATTTACTTTTTAGAGGAGGAGCTGTAATCTACTGAGATCACTACACACAGCTTCAGGGATCCTGATGAGAGCACTTAAATAGATTATCCATTATCCATTAGTTCAAATAGGTTATCTAACAGAAATAACCAAAGAGCCCTTCAAGGCAAATTTCTTCTGGATTAATCTAAGCAGATTTTATAGCCTAATTTTTTTTTTTCCCTGAACCTTTTTAGAATGTCATTTTTATCATGTCCCCCAAAAACACTTAATAACTGACAACACCCCATAACAGAATGTAAACATATGCTCTGACTGCATTTCTTCAAGTCTCTAAAAATTGACCGACAATCCTCTAGCAGCATAATTCCCCAACATTTATTTATTTTTTTAAAAAAAATAGAATGAGCTAGAGAGCAGTTAATAGAGCATCTTGGTTGAAAAACACAAATGCCCTAATAAATTAATATTTAGATTTAAAGTTTAATGAGGTAAAATAAACTCATAAATACTTGTGATGAGAGTTTCGAAAGTTTTAAAACTAAATTATGTGCCTCCACAAATAATAAAAAGAAAAATATATGTTTGGAGTTGATATTCTTTGGACATTTTCCAGGCATAGTTTTCCATTTGTAGGATAATATGCCTGACATTAAAATACACTTTGAGCAGCAAATTTTTACAAGCCACTGGTAATTAAACAGGAATCAATCCCTGTGATATGGGACTTCGCATGTATTTAAGATGCAAGGGAAAGCCTTTAATTAACTCCTTATAAATTTATGATGTGACATGATATTGTCTGTTTCTTTTCACAGGAGACCTCCCAGAGCCATGAGAGGCCCAGCTCAAGCTATTAGTTACCTTTCTGTGGCAGCAGAGCTACTGGAGAGTTGAATGGAATCCATAGTATCGTGCTGCACATCAAAACAACTGCATAAAATATTAATCACTGTAGCTCCACATGTGAAATATTACAAAAGAGAATGTCAAAGACTGATGGGAAAAAGAAATCACCACAGGATGCCATACATTAGCATCAACAAACCATTCTTAATGGCTAAAGCAAAATGTGGTGGCCCAAGCCCCACATGCTAATAATTTTCAAACTTTTGTCATGGTTAAATAATGACCCAGCCAGAGTGGGATGCTCTGATAGAAAAGGAAGAGATTCTATCCAAATGGAGAAAACAGTCCTAGTACAATGTTACAATTGAAACAGTAAAAAAAAAACCAAAATGCCAAACTGATCCTGTTGCATTTCTAAGCCTGGTTATGCTTGATAGCACTCTGCTTTAAATATAATGATAATTTTAGCTATCATGTTTAACCATTATCTCATGTAATCCATGTAACAAAACAAAGAAGTTGGTGCTATTTTCACCAATTTTTAGTTGAGTAAACTCTGCTGAAAGCAGAGAATACTAGAAGGATGTTTACCTATGTTTTATTGACTATGCAAAGGCATTCGACTGTGTGGATCATAACAAATTATGGATAACATTGCAAAGAATGGGAATTTCAGAACACTTAATTGTACTCATGAGGAACATTTACATAGATCAAGAGTCAGTTGTTCGGACAGAACAAGGGAATACTGATTGGTTTAAAGTCAGGAAAGGTGTGCATCAGGGTTGTATTCTTTCACCATACCTATTTAATCTGTATGCTGAGCAAATAATCAGAGAAGTTGGACTGTATGAAGAAGAACCGGGCATCAGGATTGGAGGAAGACTCATTAACAACCTGCGTTATGCAGATGACACAACCTTGCTTGCTGAAGGTGAACAGGACTTGAAGCACTTACTGATGAAGATCAAAGACCACAGCCTTCGGTATGGATTGCACCTCAACATAAAGAAAACAAAAATCCTCACAACTGGACCAATGAGCAACACTATGATAAATGGAGAAAAGACCGAAGTTGTCAAGGATTTCATTTTACTAGGATCCACAATCAACAGCCATGGAAGCAGCAGTCAAGAAATCAAAAGACACATTGCGTTGGGTAAATCTGCTGCAAAGAACCTCTTTAAAGTGTTGAAGAGCAAAGATGTCATCTTGAAGACTAACGTGCGCCTGACCCAAGCCATGGTATTTTCAGTAACATCATACACATGTGAATAAGGAAGACCAAAGAAGAATTGAGGCCTTTGAATTGTGGTCTTGGCGAAGAATATTGAATATACACCATAGACTGCCAAAAGAACAAACAAATCTGTCTTAGAAGAAGTACAACCAGAATGCTCATTAGAAGCAAGGATGGTGAAACTGCGTCTTACATACTTCGGACATGTAGTCAGGAGGGATCCGTCCCTGGAGAAGGACATCATGCTTGGCAGAGTACAGGGTCAGCGGGAAAGAGGAAGACCCTCAACGAGGTGGATTGACACTGGCTGCAACAATGAGCTCAAGCATAGCAACGATTGTAAGGATGGCTCAGGACCGGGCAATATTTCGTTCTGTTGTGCAAAGGGTTGCTATGAGTAGGAACCAACTCAACGGTACCTAACAACAGCAAACTTACAGAACGGGTTTCAACAGACCTTCCAGATAAAGACAGAGTAGAAATAAAGGCTAAGCAACCTGCTTTGGAAAATTAGCCAATAAAAACCCAGTGGGTCACAACAGTCCATTCTCAACCGATCATGGGTATGGCTCAGGATCTAGTAGTGTTTTGTTCTTTCGTGCATGGAGCTTCCGTGGGTTAGGGATTGACTCCATGGCAGCTAAGAACAACAACAACAATTGCAGGTAACTTATAAGTGGGGATTCTGGGATTCAAACTCGGGTTTTTTCAGATCTAAATCAGAAGCTTTTAGACTCATAAGGAAAGACTTAACTATTCATCCTTTTTTTCTTCAGAGATGTTAATATCATCTTGTCTTTTTGAAGATTCTGCTTGCTTTAAAAGCAAAATTCTCCTTTGGATATTATTAAAAGAGGCTACAAGACCTTCCGATGAAAGGTTCTTAAATTATACTTAATAACTTACATACTAATAACACAAAGAAGAAAAAGAAAGAATGCAGATTTAAAATACAAATTAAACCTGGATTAAAAACAAATTTGTTAGCATTAAATAACCCTACGCCTTTTTTTACGGTATCTGATTCCATAATGTTTTTTCATAACTCTTTCAAATGCTGGCAATAATTATTGTTTTTTAAAAAAGGACAACGTTAAGGCAATAATTAGTCTACAACATATATTAAGGGTATACCTGTTCAGAGTTGCCATTCTAAACTCTAGGTGAAGTTATCAAGGCTATTGAAGAGTAGTTTGGTAAATAAAAGAAACTCCGCATATATAAAGATGCATCCATAGGCACATTTATGTAAACAAAAATGAATTCAGGTTGGAATAATAAGAGAGGATGAGGGGATGTTCAGGATGTTTAAGAACCTGTTGTTAGTGACTGGCAGCTGATGGACTTGCTTTAGCAACGTTTAATGGAATAGGGAAGCAGAGTTCCTTCAGGTCACTAAGCTGTCAAACATAACAGTCCACTACTGGATCATCTTCTCCTCTAAGAATACAGGCTTGCCAGGTTGTTGACTCAATCTACTCAAGTTTTAAAAAAGATCCTTAATTAAAGGCTTCTTTTTATTTAATTTAAAGGTTATGTTTCGATGAATTGAAGCAAATATTGTTTTACTTAATGGGAGTTAAGAAAAGACACAAATAGTTCTACGAATCAATCAGAAAGTATTTAACTGCCCACAGCGTATCTGTTGGTATCATAACAAGGAAATCACTTGCACTTTTTGTTTACTATTTGGAAAAAAAAACTATTCAAAGTGCTTTATACAAATTAACTCACTTAAATAGTGTTATTATTTGTATCTAATTCATAAGGTTAAACATAACCAGAATTCAATTACCAATAGTCTGCCGGTGGGTTGAACTTCTAGCCACTGGACTGTACAGTCTTCCTAGCAAAAGTTTTTATAATTAGGTGTACTCCCTTCTCTCAAGCTACTTAACCACTTGTTAGAAAGCAGGGTGGTCATCAATAAATACATTTAGGTGTTTAAAAATAAAATAACTATGAACACTTTGGGAAACCCTGGTAGAGTAGTGGTTAAGTGCTACAGCTGCTAACTAAAAGGTTGGCAGTTCGAATGCACCAGGTACTTCTCAGAAACTGTATGGGGCAGTTTTACTCTGTCTTACGGGGTCGCTATGAATCGGAATCGACTCGACGGCAATGGGTTTTTTGTGAACACTTCATGTATGCAACGACAAGGATGGGTTAGTAGTAGTGTTTCCAAATAAGGGGAAAAAAGCTAGTGTAAAATTGTAGGACATAGTCCTGAATTCATGATTAAGTCAAGTGAAGAGTGACTTCAGTCTATATGAAAGGATAATGTAGTTAATTATTATCTATATGCCAGTTTGTGATGATTTATGAGATTGGAGAGTGCTATTTTCAAAGTGAAAGACTATGTTTCCATAAACAAAATTTTTAAAAAATTGTGTAAAATTATACTGTGATTTTCTAACCAGAAATAATAGCAAATGGTTTTAAGAAAAGGAATCCATTTTAGGGGTTCAGGAGTTAAAGCTACTGAAGGCTGTATTACTATTGTTTCAATTCTAAAGTTCAGAAGGTTTGAGTTGAAATTGCATCATTGCCTTTCATATTGGTAACAAAATGTACTTTACATGACATTGAATATAAGATTAACCAAAAAAAAAAAAAAACTAACCCATTGTTGTCGAGTCGATTAAGACTCATAGAGACCCTATAGAACAAAATAGAACTGCCCCTCAGGGTTTCCACAGCAGTAAATCTTTATGGAAGCAGACTGCCACATTTTTCTCTCTTGGAGCAGTTGGTGGGTTCTAACAACTGAGGTTGCAGTTAGTGGCCCAGTGTTTAACAACAGTACAATCAATGGTCCTTGCATATAAGTTTGGACCATATCAAATTGCCAATGTTTAACCTACCAAAAAAAAAAAGGCAACTTCATATATTTCAACTGAATATACATTTCAGTGTGATAGCCAGGCCATGTAGTGCAGAGGCACTAAAACATACGAGTTAGATTAAAGTTAGAATGTATTGTTTTGTTTTTTCCGGTTTCTTGATAGCAAACTACTTTTCAAAAAGACTAATAGTTAAACCATGAAGTTGAAGCCTGGTCATGCTAGAATTATTCTAGCTTCTGCCACTGATAAACCCCAAGTTTAAAATGCCTTGAATGCAATTGGAAGTATTTTTTCTTGCTAACAGTACATAAAGGGTAGTTGTTCTTGACTGGTGGGCAGATTTCCACCGCTTAACTATTTGTGAATCCAGGTAACTTCTGTCTTTGATTCTGCTACCAACTAGGTCTCATCATCATCAGGCCACTCCTTGCCGGAAGAATGGAGTAAAGGTCATAGTATAACACACCACTTTTTCAAAAGTACTGGCTTGGAAGTGATCCACATTACCATTGCTCATTTCCTTTAGTGGGAACTAGGCACAAAGCCATATCTAAACGCAAAGAGAGTTGGGATATACAATCTTGCTGAGTGCTTGGGAAAAAGAGAAAGGAGACCTTGGAGGGAAGCTAGTAGGATCTATCACATTGTCATGTAGGAAAATTAGATGATATTTTCTCTATAATGTGGCAAAGATATTTTCAAACATTGTCACATAAGTAAATTTGAAGACATGAAACTAAACAAACACCTTTGAAATAAACATTTTTGCTTGTTTATAGGCATTGTGTCATAATAAACAAAATCATATTTTTTTTATTTTTATTGTGCTTTAAGTGGAAGTTTACAAACCAAGTCAGTCTTCCCCAACAAAAACCTATATACACCTTGCTACATACTCCCGATTGCTCTCCCCCTAATGAGACAACCCGCTCCCTCCCTCCACTCTCTCTTTTCTTGTCCATTTTGCCAGCTTCTAACTCCTCTACCCTCTCATCTCCCCTCCAGGCAGGAGATGCCAACATTGTCTCAAGTGTCCACCTGATCCAAGAAGCTCACTCCTCACCAGCATCCCTCTCCATCCCACTGTCCAGTCCAATCCCTGTCTGAAGAGCTGGCTTTGGGAATGATTCCAGTCCTGGGCCAACAGAATGTCTGGGGGCCATGACCACCAGGTCCTTCTAGTCTCAGTCAGACTATTAAGTCTGGTCTTTTTACTAGAATTTGGGGTCTGCATCCCACTGCTCTCCTGCTCCCTCGGGGATCCTCTGTTGTGTTTCCTGTCAGGGCAGTCAACGGTTGTAGCCAGGTGTCGTCTAGTTCTTCTGGTTTCAGACTGATGTAGTCTCTGGTTTATGTGGCCCTTTCTGTCTCTTGGGCTCATAATTACCTTGTATCCTTGGTGTTCTTCATTCTCCTTTGGTGCAGGTGAGTTGAGACCAATTGATATATCTTAGATGGCTGCTTCCTAGCATTAAGACCCGAGGTGCCAGTCTCCAAAGTGGGATGCAGAATGTTTTCTTAATAGATTTTATTATGCCAATTGACTTAGATGTTCCCTGAAACCATGGTCCCCAAACCCCTTCCCCTGCTATGCTGGCCTTCAAAGCATTCAGTTTATTCAGGAAACTTTGCTTTTGGTTTAGTCCAATTGTGCTGACCTCGCTTGTATTGTGTGTTGTCTTTCCCGTCACCTAAAGTCAAAATCATATTCTTAATGGAAAATATAATATGTAACAACAGTTGTCAACACAGAAGGCAACTTAAGAATTGCAGTTGATAAAAATTGAATTATAAAATGCAAATATGATTTAACAGAAAAAAAAATGTTTAGCCAAAATCTTAAGTCAAAAACTCTTTTTTAGTCTTCACTTCGCTTCCTATTTCTACTACTTTACAATGTAAAAATTGCATACTCATGCTATGTATAAGCATAAGAGTACACCAACATTTCTGAAATCATTTTAATACCCTCACTTTCCTTTTCCCAAAGTCTTCAAATTACTCTAAATAATCTAAATGTGATACAACAGTCAACTTATAAAAACAATTGGCTTCAGGATATATATTCTTTTTATGGCCGTTTCCTCCCCTTCTCTCCTAGCACTTTCATTTTTGCTTTTGTAGCTAAGTATTATTCATGGTTATATAAATAATCAGGAAGTGAACTAGAACCAAATGTATTTACTTCTTGTGGTCAAGTTCTTTGTGTTTTATCTACACAGCCTCTTTTTCAACATTTTATAGAGATGAGCATCTAAAGAGAAGATGCTATTTCCACTTACACATTGTTGCCCAATTAGGGTGCGTACCCAGGAGCAGTCAAGCCCATGAAACGTACTCCAAGTCAGAAAGAGAGAGAAAGTTTATTTAGGAGGTGTCCACTAACGGGAAGTCCAACAGCAATGCAGGCTGTTTCTATGGAGTCCCAAAAGGCATTTTTACATTAGAGCTTATATATGATTTTTACTTGGGTTAGAAGTGTCTTTGTAGCCCACAGAAAGCATGGATGATGGACAACTCCTTTTCAGGCTAAAGATACACATGCCAGACATCTGGGCTGTAATTTTCCTGGGGCAGGGGGAGGGGGTTGTAAGTCACAGGTGGTGGGACAGAGCAAAACAAAGTCATAAAGAAAGTCTGTGGAAAGGAGATGGCAGGCAAAAAAAAAAAAAAACTTACAAGTTCATCACAGTGTTAGTTATGTCAAGCTCCCAGTTGCCCACTTTGAAAAGGAGAAAACATGCTGGGGAGTATTAGGGTCACAACATGATCATCTCATAGGAGGTGACAAAGTATACATCAGATATAACTTAGGTGTTTCATATTCTCACATTTCAACACTTATCTTTCCCTCTGTCTTTCTCTGGGAAAGAATTGATACTCAAAAAAGTGAGTGACTAAAAGCTGAGAACAGAAATATACAGGACTTCCAAAAAAACTTGAGAAATTAAAAAATTATATTCTAAACAATGATTGGCTTTAAGGCAGAAGCCAGGATTTAGCCAACTTTTTATCCCTGGACCGTGAATACTGACTAGTACTTAGTAAGCAACATAATAAGCGTTTGTTAAATAAATGGGTGGTCTTATCCTGAATCTACTTCAGTGATAATACAATATTTGAAAGAAATTATATTCCATTGAAGCGTTTTACCTGACTTAACTCTTTTATCAGATAATCACAATTAAGTCATTTACATCAGTACAAAATATGATACAGGAAACAAAAGTATATTATTCCTTTTTTTTTCTTTTGGGGTTTTATGATAAAGATTTAGATCTAAATAAATTTTGTAATAAATGTATTTTACCTTGCTGGAAAATACAAAAAATGATGTTACTAGAACATTCTAAGTATGTATATTTTCTGAAAAAAAAATCTAATAGTGTTTTTCTACAAGTGAATAAATTCAGCCAGGCTTTGGTCTTTTTTTCGGAGAAAAAATATTATACGCACTGAAAGAAAAATTTGATCAATGACTCTGTTAGAGTTAAGATGGTTTTTTGAAAAACAAAGCTGTTCAAAAACAGGAAGCACCTAAACTGAAGGACTCTAGTTTACACAGTTAACTGTTTTTTTAAAACTTAATGCTTTTTTAAAATAAAATAATACTTTTTTAAAACTTAGATGACTAAGTCTTTGATTGGTTAATCACATTTAATTATTCTTTTATTTTGGGAAAGTTGGTCACTGAATGCCACGCTGGCTTATCTTGACTGGATGAGTCATGCTAACTCATGCTGGTAAGTAAAACTTGCCTAAGTTTTGATTCTACATAAAATTGTTGTTTCTTGTAAATGGCCTGATGACTAATTTTTTGTTTGACTCTTGGTCCAGGGAAGTCATCTGGACTCTTGCTTCTTCTTTTTTTTGTTTTTAAACACACACGCACACACATATATTAGGAATTAATTATGTCAAAGGCCATTGCAAATTAGAATTTAAGCTTAAACAAGCACTTGAGAAATGACTAGGACATTGAATTTCATAAAAAGAAATCAAACGGTCTCACACTTAAGGATGTGTTTTTATTTACACACGTGTTTGTCTTCACTTGGTTAATATCTTAAAAACTTTTGAACCTGCTCATTCTTCCGTTATGGTAGGGATCCTACCATACCCCAGTTCTGACTCTAATCTTCAGATTGTTTAACCCTTTTTGTCATACTGCAGAATTCTCTAAAGATGAGTCAAAATAAAAGTCCTTCTTAAATAACATTGCATGAATCAAACATTTTTATTAAGAATTGAGATTAGAAAGAAACTTCCTCCTGCTTCCTATCAATTGAAAAGCATCCCATTCTCATTTTCACAGTATTTTACCATCTCTAATCAATTTTAACCAATGATGGAATTAAATGTTACTTTCTCCAGAAACTGTAATTATAATGTGGTGAAATAGTCAGAATTTTTTTCAAAAGGCATAAGAAATTAAGGAGACCCTGGGTGGTACAGCCAGTTAAGCACTGAACTACTAGTGAAAGGTTGGCAGTTTGAACTCACTCAGAGGCTCCTCTGGAGATCTGCTGCTGAAAGGTCACAGCCTTAACAACCCTGTGGAGCAGTTCCGCTCTGCACATATGGGGTTGTCAGGAGTTGGAATCAACTCAGAGGCAACAAACAACAACATATATATGTAAGAGAGTATATAGTTTATATTATCAACATTTAATTTCTTACCCCCTTTTTCACCTCTAAAGGAACCTTTCTGAAATGTTTTGAATATTTTAGTTTTCCCTTTTTCGAGCTCTTTTTTTTTTTCAAATTAGCCTAAATTACCTTGTCCATAGACAACATTCACCTTATGAAAACAACGTGCTGCAGGATGTATATTATTTTCTTAAGATCAATTCCCTTCCTTCTCTCCTAGCACTCTGTCTTTTCTATTCGTCTTAACAAAAGACAGCCTGCCAGTGTAAAGGGCTTTGCTATTGTTACAGAATTTAATTTTAGCAATGAAAAGAAATCTTTTTCCACTACAAACTGGTGAAAGGCTAGAATGTTTTTCAATGGAATGAAAGAACTATATCAGATGCACAATGCATTTTATCCCTGCCTCAACAGCCTGGGATTTTGTTTTCTTTTCTATTTCCCCATATGAGCCATAGATAAGGATGACTGTAATAGGGTCTGGGAAAAAATTCAAGGTGGTTGCCAAAAAACACATGTCCGTCCAACACACAAGGGAGATGATAGCCTTTATCTTTAAACTCCAAAAATTACCAGTGTTTTATTGCAATTGTCTTTCATCCTTATTCAATTATAACTGCATATTTTTTAAAAAATAATGAACTACATACCCACTGCCCAACAATTACTCTTATTTCACATGATTTTCAGCCCAATTTGCTATATCTAAAGAATGGTTATTTGGTTTTATTTGATTTGGCTTTGTTTTGTTTTCTTTTGTAAAATAGATTAAACAATACATCTCTGAAGCATGAGTTAATTATTTGCCAAAAGCAATCTCTCTAGCCAATCGTAGTCTTGGAAAAAGATTTATAATTTTTGGCTGGGCTAAATATATTTATTTTGTTCTCTACAATTCTTTGGAAAAAAAAATGTGTTTAACTCTGTACCATGAATTCAGATACTGCAGTGGAAATACTTCTATCACAGGCTTTGAAGCCAATGGCAAAGAAACACAAAAGTTAAAGTAGAAAGAACATAACTCATAACTTGCATATTGTAGGTAAGTAATTAACATGTGCTAATGGTTAACATGGACTCCTGGTGGCACAATTGTTAATAGCTTGGCTGCTAACCAAAAGGTCGGCACTTTGAATCTACCAACCATTCACTCCTTGGAAACTCTATGGGGCAGATCTACTCTGTCTTATAGGGCCATTATGAGTCAGAATTGACTCAGCAATAATTAGCTTGGGCAATGAGTTAGCAAGCAGCCTTGTGGGTGCAGTGGTTTAAGTGCCAGCTGCTAACCAAAAAGTCAATGTTTCAAACCCACCAGCTGCTCCACAGAAGAAAGATATGGCAGTCTGCTTCAAAAAGACTACAGTCTTAGAAACCCTATGAAACAGTTCTATTCTGACCTATAGGGTTGCTCTGAGTCAGAATCGACTCTACAAAAAAGGGTTTGGTTTTGGTTTGGACTGAGTTACCAAGCAAAATTAAAATGTCACTATAGGCAAGCTACATTTAGACTTACGAAATTAACTGTTTAAAAGACAGTTAAATATATAAGCTCCTGTAGAGAAAATAATAAATAAAAATCAACTAATTTGAAGTTGTTAGCTGTCGAATGGATTCCAACTCATGGTGACTCCATGTGTAGACATAAAGTAGATAAAATTATTATATCCATGAGGAAAACAGAGACAGACTGTATAAGTAACACGGCTGAGGTCATGGCGTCTGGTGGATATGAACTAAGCAGTTTGATTAAAATTTAACTCTCATTTCAGCCACATTTCAAAAGCTTCCACTCAGAACCTAATGCAGATAAACAGTGTTTAAATTGTGATTTACTAAAAAAATGAGACAGGCAATGATAGGAGATGTTAAGTTTATCTGCAAAAGTTGTAGAGATGGCAGAATTGTCTTTTTCTCCTTTGTAAAGCCCTATGTCCCAAGTGCTCTTCTGGATAACTCTTTTAGCTAAGCATATAGCCATAGAAAGAAGTGAGATATTAATTAATAATTATTAATGCCCCACACATCTGTCTACTGCGATGGCTTGCATGGTGCTGTAATGCTGGAAGCTATGCCACCAGTATTTCAAATACCAGAAGGGTTACCCATGGTGGACAGGTTTCAGCTGCGATTCCGGACTAAGACAAACTAGCAAGAAGGACTTGGTGGTCTACTTCTGAAAGATTAGCCAGTGAAAACCTTATAAATAGCAGCAAAACACTGTCTGATACAATACCAGAAGATGAGTTCCTCAGGTTGGAAGGCACTCAAAACATGACTGAGAAAGAGCTGCCTCCTCCAAGTAGAGTTGACCTTAATGACATGAATGGAGTCAAGCATTTGGGACCTTCATTTGCTCATGTGGCATGATTTAAAACGAGAAGAAACAGCTGCAAACATCCATTAATAATAGGAATGTGGAATATATGAAGTATGAATCTAGGCACATCGTAAATCTAGAAACTGTCAAAAATGAAATGGAAAGCACAAACATTGAAATCCTGGGCATTAGTGAGCTGTAATGGACTGGTTTTGGCCGTTTTAAATTGGACAATCCTACGGGAATGGCAAAATGAAGAATGGCATTGAACTCATTGTCAAAAAGAACATTTCAAGATCTATTCTGAAGTGCAACCATGTCAGTAATAGGATAATATCTATAAGCCTACAAGGAAGACCAGTTAATGCAACTATTAGTCAAATTTATGCACCAACTACTAAGGCCAAAGATGAAGAAATTGAAGATTTTTCACCAATGTCTGCAGTCTGAAACTGATCAAACATGCAATCAAGGTGCGTTGATAATTACTGGTGAAGAATTGGTAGTTGGTAGTTGGAAAATATGGTATAGGAAAGATGCCAGAGATCACATGATAGAATTTTGCAAGACCAATGAATTCTTCATTGTAAATAACTTTTTTTCAACACCATAAATGGTGAATATAGACATGGACCTGGCCAGATGGCATACACAGGAATCAAATCAACTACATCTTTGAAAAGAGACAACATCTGGAAAAGCTTATTATCGTCAGTCAGAACAAGGTCAGACCATCAATTGCTCATATGCAAGTGCAAGTTGAAGCTGAAGAACATTAGAGCAAGTTCACCAGAGCCAAGTACAAACTTGAGTATATTTCACCTGAATTTAGAGACCATCTCAAAAATAGATTTGACACATTGAAAACTAACGACCAAAGACCAGAAGAGTTGCGGAATGACATCAACAGCATCATAAATGAAGAAAACAAAAGGCCATTAAAAAGACAGGAAAGAAAGAAAAGACCAAACTGATGTCAGAAGAGACCCTGAAAATTGCTCTTGAATGTAGAGGAGCTACAGGGAAAGGAAGAAATGATGAAGTAAAAGATCTGAACAGAAGATTTCAAAGTAGGCTGAAGAAAACAAAGTATTATAATGAAATGTGCAAAGACCTGGAGATAGAAAATCAAAAGGAAAGAACACGCTGGGCATTTCTCAAACTGAAAGAACTGAAGAAAAATTTCAAGCCTCAAGTTGCAATATTAAACAATACAGGAAGAATCAAAAGAGGATGGAAGGAAGGCATAGAGTCACTATAACAAAAAGAATTGGTCAACGTTCGACCATTTCAGGAGGTAGCATATGATCAGGAACCCCTGGTACTGAAGGAAGAAATCCAACCTTCCCCAAAGGCATTGGCAAAAAACAAGATGTCAGGAATTGCCAGAATACTAATTGTAAAAGACCTCTGTAAAGTGTTAAAAAGCAAATATGTCACTTTAGGGGCTAAGGTGTGCCTGACCCAAGCCATGGTGTTTTCAATCACATCGTATGCATATGAAAGCTGGACAATGAATAAGGAATATGGAAGAAGAATTGAGGCCTTTGAATAGTGGTGTTGGCGAAGAATATTGAATATACCATGGACTGTCAAAAGAACGAACAAATCCATCTTAGAAGAAATACAACAAGAATGCTCGTTGCCTTTTTTATATGGAAATTGTGCAAACAATATAAATTGACAATTTATAGTATATACTGGAATGCATTAGTGGCTACATATTGATTCTGACTTTATCCTGAAAATAAAAAGGCCACTTCAAAGACTCTTAAACTCTGCCAAGAGAAGAGCCTAATTCCTCACCACTTACATGCATAAAAGTGGTGAAGGAATACAAAGAATAAGAAGGCCAGAGGACAACTATTAAAATTATCTTTTTGCACCAGATGGATCTCTAAATACAAGGTAAACTTTTTTTGTGAAATAAACTGATAAGGATGTGAGTCTTTCATTCATGTATGAATGTATTATAACCATTCTCACTCAATACCCTGCATTGTATGTGGCCATATGCACGAACTTGAGAAACAGATATTAGCTGAAATGCCTGTCATATTCAGAGCTTTTAGGGCGCTAGCCCTCAAATGAAACTTCATAAAAGCTCAATCCATAGCTATGTATAAACCTTTCGTAATCTCTGTGCTTCTGTCTTCATTTAAGAATTCCCCTTCTTTCCGTAAATTGTAATATTAGATCTTGATGCTGGAGAGAAGATTATATCAACTCAGCCCCCTTGCATGATCCAACATTGAACGAGTTATTGGTTCTCAAAGAATACTGTGTAAAACCTTGGGCAGGCCTAAGAAACTTTCGGGAGATGTGTGAGGTCAAAATGACTTTCCTAGCAATAATAAGATGCCACTTGCCTTTTTTATCGTGTTGACGTTTGCACTGGTGGTATGACAGCAATGTGAGTAAAAGTGTGCACTCCTTAGCAGGAATAAAAGCAGCAGTACAAACTGCATGAGTAGTCATTGAAATCTTTGTCAGCACACAGAAAGAGTTTTAAAAAAATATCTATTTGATTTAAGACTGTCTTTGATAAAGCAGTAAATATTATTTAAATCTTGACCCTTGTGTAAACATCACTTTAATATTTTCTGCAGTGAAATGGGAAGCACTCATAAAGCATTTCTATTGCATATTGTGATACAATGGTTTTCTCAAGAACTTGGGCAATTGTTTGAATTGGGAGCTATTATATCCTTTGATGAACAATGCCCTTCAGTCATCTGGAAGAACACATGAGCTAATCTAGTTACCCCCTTGTAACAAGCCCACATCCCATTGTATCTGCTCTCACACTCTTATTTGGACTTCGGTAACTCCTAGCTGCTACCACCACATTCAAGCACCACTTAGAACTGATGGTTTTCTATAAGGCTCATTGTCTCCTGGATTCTACCCTGAGAAATCAGATAGTGGTCACATTTACTCTGGATTCCCTACCAGTGGATTTTCTGTCTCACCTTCCCATGCTTACGTCCCCAGAAAGGGCAGGTTTTTGGACAGAATTTTAGATGTTTATTTCATCTAAGGTCTAGACATGTTCCTATTTGAAAACTCCATTTGTCCTTTTGCTTTGGGGAGAGAAAACTCTGCATGACTCCTCATGCATCCATCTGCTGTGTTGTTGTTGCTGTTAGGTGCCATCTAGTCAGCTGTGATTCATAGCAACTATATTTATAACAGAAGGAAACATTGCCCAGTCTTGCACTATTCTCACAATTGCTGCTATGTTAAAGCCCATTGTTGCAGTCACTGTATCAGTCCGTTGCAGTGAGGGTCTCCCTCTTTTTCAAGGACTGAGAATGACATCCTTCTCCAGAGATTGGCACCTCCCAATAATATGTTCAAAGTGAGACAAAGTCTTGCTATCCTTATTTCTAAGGAGCTTTCTGGCTGGGTACGCTGTTAAATCCATACAGGTATGGGTTGCTTAATGTCTATTCGGGCAATGACCAATGGCACATACATCCGTGGTTCCATAAAGTTACACAGTAATAGAGTTCAGAAGTCCCCATTGGAAAACTGGACGAAGAGGACATACTTGGCAAGGAGAGGTGGCAGCCGGGAGGCAGACAGCTGGAAGGTGAGTGAGTGCTGCAATGGAGGCGCAGGCTGGTGAGAGCCAGGTGCGGTTCTAGGAGACCAGGTGGCGACCACACAGGACTGGTGGCCCCAGAGCCAAAGTTCTCCCAAAGTCTTTTGGCATGGTGTCAGCTGCAGTGCAGACACGGGGCAGACTGCTGGCCATCCTGTAGGCCTCTCTTCTGAATGTAATAAGGTGGTTGTGCAACATCCAAGACACATAAAGTCCTATTTCACAGAACATATCATAGACATTAAGCGACATATGCCTGTATATTGGTTCAGCCTGGTTCTAGCCTTTGATATTAAAACCGAAGTATTAGAATCTTCTTCAAATATTTTATCCCTCAAGGACTTAGAAACAAAATTTTTCAAAGTCTCAATTTTGAAAGTGACTTTTTGGTTTTATTTTAGATCAATGTTTTCATGAAAGTCAATGACTCAACGGGTGGAGTGCCTCAGGAAACTAGGAACAACTAGTAATTACTGAGAAAAAATATTTATTAATATATAAAAATAAAAGCATAAATTTGCATGTGAAATCTATAAATCTAAAATTAGAAGTAGAATGTTTGTAAATACAATGTCAATCTTACAGAATTCATCTACTGATAATTGAAAGTAATTTAGAAATATAAAAAAGAAAAGAATCTGAATGTAATGACGTAATATAAATTTCCACCAAATTAACAGCTTCTCATCCAAATAAAATAACAAAATACTGGGAAAAAAACTATATACTTTTATGAAGGTTTTTTTCAAATTTCAGACTTTTTATATTAGAAAATTTAATGACTATGATAAATTTTAAGTGAAAAATATAAGAATCCAGGTTTTGCGTTTTACTTTCTTTCCAAAGAATAAGAATTTCAAGGGTAACAATTTAATACACGTTTAAAATATACATAATTACTTTTTATTAGACTGAAATACATGGAAGGGAAAATATATGAATAAAAATAATAATGAGCACGTTAGCTTTTCTGAAAGCAATAAATTGTGATGAATCTTTTTATCATCAAATTTTTATACATTGGCTAACTGCTTTATAGCTAGTAAGAGATCACCATTATGAACAGTTATAAAACTTGTCACTTTTAACTGCAAAGAATTCATTTTTACAGAAGCATCCATCAAATTTCTTGGTTTTCATAAAATTTTTCCTTAGCCTTATGAATATTTCAGTTTCCATGAACACTTATACCAATTATAGATGTAAATACTTTAGACAGAGACTTATGTAAAATGGCACCCCTTTAAAAACATGTGTTTCTTTAAGTGATGTTAACACAAAATACCAATGGCACAAATTGCTTAAATTTTCAATGTCATTAATATGTCATGTGTCATTTAGACAGTTCATATTTATCTGTATCCTTGAAGTATCAATTCTGTGTATTTTCTTAGCCATATATTATAGAATTATTTCTGTATTTGAAAAACATATTTTATTGGGTAAAAATTAGTGTAAGAACTCCTACATACACAGGTGCTAAGACATTCTGTTATACTGCCCCCAGCATTAACTGCCAAGAGATAAACCTATTGACTTATCCGCCAGTTTTTTAAACCTCCATTAGCTCCCCATGGCCTGGAGTAGTGTTTCTCAAAGTGAATGTTATCAGAATCACCTGGAATACTTGCTGAAAAACTATTGATTCCTGGCCCTTATTCTTAGCCGTAGGATGCCCTGGTAGTACAGTGGTTACGCTCTTGGCTGGTAACTGAAAAGTTGGCAGTTTGAACTCTTCAACCATTCTACGGGAGAAAGATGTGACAGTCTGCTTCTGTAAAGATTTACAGCCTTGGAAGTCCTATGGGGCATATCTACTCTGTTCTACAAGGTCGCTATGTGTAGGAACTGTCTCAATGGCAATGGTGAGGGATCCTGAGCCTTGCTGATTAAGAATCTTTAAGGGAAGAATTACAATTTAGGAATGTACTTCAAAAAAAATTGTTTTTCTTCATTTATCTTACGTAGAGCAAGGTTTGAAGACTACTAATCTGGAGGATAAAATCCACACTCTTTGGTTTAGTATACAAATATTTTTATTCAGCCTCCAGCCTAGTTTTTCAGCGAATTAAATTCATACTCCCTAGGTATGAACCACCATACCGTATCAACTGCCACAGAGACTGACTGAAGGCAACTACACATATGCAGAACACAACTGCTGTATAGGGTTTTCAAGGCTGTGACCTTTCAGAAGCAGATCACTAGGCCTGTCTTTCAAGGTGCCTCTGAGTAGGTTTGAACCACCAACATTTCTGTTAGCAGTCTATTAGCTTAACCGATTGTGCCACCCAGGGACTGCCCTACACTAAACCAGCCATAGCATTTCATAACTCTCAACAAATTTGCCTGTGTGGAATGATCTTCCCAGTTCCGGTTCCCATTTGTTTCTTTGTAAAGGTTAAATCACTAAAAGATTCTTCACAGCAAGGCTAAGACGAGATTTATGATCTTCTAACTTCAGGTTTTAAGGTATAGCCTCTCTTTAATTTATTAAATTAAAAATTAATAATAATTAAAAAAAAAAGTTTGAAGGCTGATGATGTGCACACCATTGGAGGGAATTAAGAGAAATCATCCTTTTGTTGCACTGTCCTGAAAATTTTGTTTCTGTCTTGATTACAATCTGGAAAGCCTTCATTCTTCTTCATTATGATTTCATTCTTTTAAATTAATCAATAGACATTATCTTTGGCATTAAATCACCTAATTTTCCAACACACGAGAGACTATTGTTCAGACAAACTTAATCAAATGTTTAAAAGTTAATATTATAAATGGTAAGTTTATGAAATAGAAGATTTTTAATTATCTCAATAGAAAAATAACTAAAAATCTCATTTATTTTTCAAGTGCAGTTATTTTCCCTATTAACTTTTAAGATGGTTCTTGACATTAAAGGTATTTGACATTTTTTAATAAGAATTTTGGTCTATATGCAACAGGCCACTCAGCCATATCTTAAATAGAACCTGCCCCATTTTTCCTTCTTTTTTTAACCTGTCTCTGCCTCCAAGTATGATTTTGCTGTTTAGCTCCTCTAAAAGTTAAAAGTTAACCAGTGTTTCCCCTAGGACCATGGAAAAACAAGTGATATTGATCTAAACCTGTCAAACAGGACAATGCACCCATCTTGTGACCAGGAACCAGGATGGTGCCAGTCACCCCCGGGCTGATGGGATAGTGACAGGAAAAGATCAACATGTTTGAGACGTGACCACTGAAACCACACAGAGGCAGAATGGACATTCCACAAGTTCCTAAAACCCATGTCCCTTTCCTTATAAAACCCTAGCTGGCCTTCTGTTTGAGAAGACAGGTTTAGGAGATCATTCCTCTCTGTCTCCAGTACGTCAATATATAATATAGCTATTGCTACCCACCTCACCCCATCTCAAGAATTGGCTGTTTGCACATATTTCAAGGTAAGAAATTATATACGACTGTAGGTGATTGCATATACGGCAAGCGTTCAAGTGTGTGAAGAAAATTCCATGAATCCAAAGTAGCTCCCTCACTAGAATGCCCCAAAGTGTAAAATTCCACAATAAGAATCTGACATTCCCCTAAGGAAGTCTTTGAAGACACACTTGACATGTGAGAATAAAAATGTAATTTATACAGCAAAATACGGACAAAGGAGTTGAAATGGTGCCTCAGGGACGTAGAGTGGGGAATCAGTAATCTGGGAAATAATGAAAATGATTGTGGCATGAAAAGAGTGACACTTCAAGAGGTTCAACCTGGAGAGACAGGAAAGACCGAAAAAAGGTTATTCAAAATATTCCCTAACTTTAGGCTGGATTGTGAAGGAAGGCTGAGATGATATCCATTTACCCATCCATTTAATATTTATGTAACTGCAGTATTTGCTAGACAGTCTTTCTCTAGATTTGTTGAGGTGAACAAAAATAGACACAGTTGTTTCTTTTCTCATAAAACTTAAGGCTAGGAGGGAGGAGACAGAGTGACAGTCTTTAATAAAATGATCATGTAGAAAACGCAAATTTCATCATCTACTCCAAATGCCTCAAGAGAGTAAAAGAGAGGGGTTTGAGAACTCCAATGAGGGAGAATGCTTCAGGAAAGCATTCTTTAGTCAGGAAAATCAGCTATTAAGGATTTATAAGAGTTACTAAGTCAGGAACACAGGGAAGAGTCTTGGCAGAAGAAGATTCCTATAACAATAGGCAATTTGAGAGTAGATAGGGCCAGTAAGAGCATCTGAAAGAAGACCATAAAGTTGGAGCTGAGAGAGTGAGTGGGAGTAAGATAAAGCTGGAGAGTTAGGTGAGTGCTGCTCAATGTGAGTCCTTATCCACTATGTTATGCAGCCTGTTTTTATATTCCAAGCAATGGAAAGAGATTGTTGATTTTTAAGCAGATGTGTAACACTTTCAGATTTGCATTTTGAAATAATCAGTCTGGTTTCATTAAGAAAAGCTTTTTGAATTTGATCCAGAGTGTTTGTGACAATCAATTTAGGGAAATATGGAAGTGGGTCTTATTGGAGATGATTAAGTTATGACCTGGTATGGTGGATAAGGAGTCCCTGGGTGGTGTAAATAGTTAACACTCTCAGCCACTAACCAAAAGATTGAGTTTCAAGACCACCCAGAGACACCTCAAATGAAAGGCCTGGTGAGCTACTTCCAAAAGGTCACAGCCATTGAAAATCCTATGGAACACAGTTCTATTCTGAAACACAAGGAGTCTCCATGAGTCAGAGTCGACTGGACAGCAACTTTTTTTAAAAAAAAAACCTGGATAATGGTAAGAAAATTGAAGAGAGAAAAGTCATAAAATCAAAGGACCTAATGATTCCTGAAATGAAATAAGAACAATTCATTATGCTCAGTAAGTGAGTTTCATAGGGCCACTTTAACAAAATACCACAAAGTGGATAGCTTTGAAGAACAGAAATTTATCTCCAATTTTGTGGAGACAAGGAGTCTGCATTCAGGGTGTCTGCAGGCCATGCTATCTTTGCTCCAGCGGAAGATCCTTCCTTGTCTCTTCCAGCTTTCAGTAGCCTTGGAATTTCTTGGTTTTTAGCTGCATATTGACATAGTGTCTCCTCTTGTGTAACTCTGTCTTCCTGTCCTCCTCTTTTATACAACACTTTTCAGAAGAGATGACCCACCTGAATTCAGCATGATGTTGATAGTTGATAACATCTTCGAAGAAAGAACCTACATCAAAACCAAGTCACATTCACAGGTTACAGGGGTTATAACTTTAGCATATCTTTTTGGGGGAGACACAATTCAGTTCAAAGCACTGAATAAATGTCTGTTCAAAGTGTCCATTTTTACCATAAAATTGAAAGTATTACTTTAACAATTCATATAAAAGCTATATTTCTTATAATACATTATGCATTTAGGAAAAACTCATTTTCCAGAAAGGAAATATCGACATTGATTTTCCTTCTGGGAGTCTTAAGCTTGTTCAGTGACTAAATCATTCTAAAGTAACTTGATTGTCAAAGTATCTCAAACTATCTGGAAAAAAAGACGCATAGAATTAACAGTACTAGGCGGGGCCAAGATGGCTGACTAGGGAGAAGCTACCTCGGATCCCTCTTGCAACAAAGACTCAGAAAAACAAGGGAATCGATCACATACATGACAATCTATGAACTCTGACCATCAAACACAGATCTAAAGAGTTGACCTGAGTGACAGAGACTGAGATCGAGCAACCACAGGGAAGAAACGACTGTTTTCAGAGCCTGGAGCCAGCGTCCCAGTCAGGAAACCTTGGTGCTGGGCTTTGGACTGGGCACAGGGGAGCTGAGCATGGCATCCTGAGACGGCGCAAACACTGGACACAGCCCTAGCCCCCAGAAGTGACCTCAGGGGAAGCCTAGCCGGTACACACAGGCAGCACAGTCACACGGCTGACAGGAGGAGAAGTTACCAGGAGGCAGCGACTTGTTTTGGAGCCTGGAGTGTGGCGTCCCAGCCGGGGAATCTTGGTGCTGGGCTTTAGACTGGGAGCGGAGGAACTGACCACGGCTTCTGAGACAGCACATGAACAGGATGCAGGCCTAACCCTTGGGGGCAATCTCGACCCAGCCAATGCACACAGGCTACACACACCTCGGGAATCTCAGATAAAGCAGTCATCACCAAGCAAGATAAGTAACTTTGTCTATATTATGGGGTGCTACCCTCTCCTATCTATCTGATCCCTCCCCTCCCCTTCCCAGGCGGCTTCATTAACATTGGAATTTCCTGAGCCAGAGAGTGAAGTGCTCTGTGGTTTTTTTTTTTTTTTTTTTGGTCTTTTCCTAACCTATTCTCCTGGCCTGAGAGAAGCAGCTACAAAAAAACCCAGGGACCAAAAATCCTTCCCTGACTTCCTGAAATTGGACTAAAAATACAGAACCAGCTCCAGCCAGGCATATGAGATCCACAGTCTTGGGCTTTCGTCCCTACAGGGAACAAGGTGGCTATTATAATGCAAAGGCAATTCTGTTAGGGATCTGACTGTAATTGTTTTAGTTGATTACTGGAAAGACAAGTTTCCCAGGTCTGATATCTCTGTGTATTAAATAGAGCCCTTACTGACCCACAACGGGGAACTGAGGGCTGAAGCTCCCCCCAGACTACCTAGCCTCCTGCCTTAGAGGTCTGAGGATGGTGAAACCTACCAATCTGTAGAGGTACATCCATTGGATGCCTAAGGTAGAGCTGTAGAGGCCATCCACCAAAGTGCTTTAGGAATAGAGACACACCTACCTGACTGGCACTTGGGGGCACCCTGTCAGCATTCTGCCACCCCCGGAGTGTGACCCCCTGCTGCTACTAGAATCTGGTGCACACAACTATCATCACTACTCCTCTAGGTGACAGTCTGCACCACACACTTGGTGACCCAAAATCAGATTCTGTTCAAGAATAGTGAATGGACACAGGATTATATATCTGGTAACAGCCCAAACCAGCTAGTGATAAGACATAAGTGATACAAGAGCTACAACAATCAAGACAGCGCAATCTAGTAGCCCATCTACATATACCGAAAAAAAAAAAAAAACAAGATAAGACTCAGTGAGCAAATATAAAATAAATCATTACAATATCTTATAGATGGCTTGGAGACAGCAATCGATATCAAACCACATAAAGAAGCAGACCATGATTGCTTCTACAACTCCCCAAATTAAAGAATCAAAATCTTTTCCAAATCAAGGTACAATCCTGGAATTGCCAGATGCAGAATATAAAAAACTAATTTACAGAATGCTTCAAGATGACCTCAGAAATGAAATAAGGCAATCTACAGAAAAAGCCAAGGAGCACACGAATAAAGCAGCTGAAGAACTCAAAAACATTATTCAAGAACATAGTGGAAAAATTAATAAACTGCAAGAATCCATAAAGAGACAGCATTCAGAAATCCAAAAGATTAACAGTAAAATTACAGAATTAGACAACTCAATAGGAAGTCAGAGGAGCAGACTCGAGCAATTGGAATGCAGAGGGGGGGACCTCGAGGATAAGGCACTTGACACCAATATAGCTGAAAAAAAGCAGATAAGAAAATTAAAAAAAATGAAGAAACCCTATGAATCATGTGGGACTCTATCAAGAATAACTTGCGTGTGACTGGAGTTCCAGAAAAGGGAGGGATAACAGAAAATACAGAGAGAATAGTTGAAGATCTCCTGGCAGAAAACTTCTCTGGCATCACGAAAGACAAAAGGATATCTGTCCAAGACGCTCATCGAACCCCATATAAGAATGATCCAAAAAGAAAATCACCAAGACATATTATCATCAAACTTGCCAAAACCAAAGATAAACAGAAAATTTTAAAAGCAGCCAGGGAGAAAAGAAAGGTCTCCTACAAAGGAGAATCAATAAGAATAAGTTCAGACTACTCAGCAGAAACCATGCAGTCAAGAAGGCAATGGGATGACATATATAGAGCACTGAAGGAGAAAAACTGCCAGCCAAGGATCATTTATCCAGCAAAACTCTCTCTCAAATATGAAGGTGAAATTAAAACATTTACAGATAAACACAAGCTTAGAGAATTTGCAAAAACCAAATCAAAGCTACAAGAAATACTTAAGGAAATTGTTTGGTCAGAAAATCAACAATATCAGATACGAACACAACGCAAGGTCACAGAACAGAACATCCTGATATCAACTCAAATAGGGAAATCACAAAAACAAATTAAGATTAATTTTAAAAAGAAAAAAGTGGTCAAAACAGGGAATCATTGAAGTCATTATGTAAAAGATCACAATAATCAAAAAGAGGGACTAAATACAGGAGGCATAGAACTGCCATATGGAGAGGAAAACAAGGTGATATAGGACAATACAAGTTAGGTTTTTACTTAGAAAAATAGGGGTAAATATTAAGGAAACCACAAAGAGGTATAACAATTCCGTAACTCAAAATGAAAACCAAGAAAAACATAACAACTCAGCAAACATAAATTCAACTACTATGAAAACAAGGAACACACAATTTACAAAGAAAAACGTCTCAGCACAAAAAAGTAAGTGGAAAAATGAAATTGTCAACAACACACACAAAAAGGCATCAAAATGACAGCACTAAACACATACTTATCTATAATTACGCTGAATATAAATAGACTAAATGCACCAATAAAGAGACAGAGAGTCTCAGACTGGATAAAGAAACACAATCCGTATATATGCTGCCTACAAGAGACACACTTAACACTTAGAGACACAAACAAACTAAAACTCAAAGGATGGAAAAAAATATATCAAGCAAACAATAAGCAAAAAAAGAGCAGGAGTGGCAATATTAATTTCTGACAAAATAGACTTTAAAGTTCAATCCACCACAAAGGATAAAGAAGGATACTACATAATGATTAAAGGGACAATTGATCAGGAAGATATAGCCATATTAAATATTTATGCACCCAATGACAGGGCTGCAAGATACATAAAACAAACTTTAACAGAACTGAAAAGTGAGATAGACACCTCCACAATTATAGTAGGAGACCTCAACACACCGCTTTCGGAGAAGGATAGGACTTCCAGTAAGAAGCTCAATAGAGACACGGAAGACCTAATTGCTACAATCAACCAACTTGACCTCATAGACTTATACAGAACACTCCACCCAACAGCTGCAAATTATACTTTTTTTTCTAGAGCACATGGAACATTCTCTAGAATAGATCACATACTAGGTCATAAAACAAACCTTTGCAGAATCCAAAACATCGAAATATTACAAAGCATCTTCTCAGCCCACAAGGCCATAAATGTAGAAATCAATAACAGAAAAATTAGGGAAAAGAAATCAAATACTTGGAAACTGAATAATACCCTGCTCAAAAAAGACTGGGTTATAGAAGACATTAAGGAGGGAATAAAGAAATTAATAGAATGCAACAAGAATGAAAACACTTCCTATCAAAACCTCTTGGATACAGGGAAAGCAGTGCTTGGAGGTCAATTTATATAGATAAATGCACACATACATAAAGAAGAAAGAGCCAAAATCAGAGAACTGTCCCTACATCTTGAACAAATAGAAAGCGGGCAACAAAAGAATCCATCAGGCACCAGAAGAAAACAAATAATACAAATTAGAATTGAACTAAATGAATTAGAGAACAGAAAAACAATTGAAAGAATTAACAAAGCCAAAAGCTGGTTCTTTGAAAAAATTAACAAAATTGATAAACCATTGGCCAGACTGACTAAAGAAATACAGGAAAGGAAACAAATAACCCGAATAAGAAACGAGATGGGCCATATCACAACAGACCCAAATGAAATTAAAAGAATCATATCAGATTATTGCAAAAAATTGTACTCTAACAAATTTGCAAACCTGGAAGAAATGGATGAATTCCTAGAAAAACACTACCCACCTAAACTAACACAAGCAGAAGTAGAACAACTAAATAGACCCATAACAAAAAAAGAGATTGAAAAGTTAATCAAAAAACTCCCAAAAAAAAACCCTTTCCCGGGCGGCTTCTCTGCAGAGTTCTACCAAACTTTCAGAGAAGAGTTAACACCACTACTACTAAAGGCATTTCAAAGCCTAGAAAATGATGGAATACTACCTAACTCTTTCTATGAAGCCACCATATCCTTGATACCAAAACCACGTAAAGACACCACAAAAGAAGAAAATTACAGACCTATAACCCTCATGAACATAGATGCAAAAATCCTCAACAAAATTCTAGCCAATAGAATTCAACAACATATCAAAAAAATAACCCACCACGACCAAGTGGGATTTATACCAGGTATGCGATTTTTTTTTTTTTTATGCAAGGCTGGTTTAATATTAGAAAAACCATTAATGTAATCCACCACATAAATAAAGCAAAAGCCAAAAACCACACCATCTTATCAATACATGCAGAAAAGGCATTTGACAAAGTCCAACACCCATTCCTGATAAAAACTCTCACCAAAATAGGAATTGAAGGAAAATTCCTCAACATAATAAAGGACATCTATGCAAAGCCAACAGCCAACATCACTCTAAATGGAGAGAGCCTGAAAGCATTTCCCTTGAGAATGGGAACCAGACAAGGATGCCATTTATCACTGCTCTTATTCAACATTGTACTAGAAGTCCTAGCCAGAGCAGTTAGGCTAGACAAAGAAATAAAGGGCATCCGGATTGGCAAGGAAGAAGTAAAATTATCTCTATTTGCAGATGACATGATCTTGTACACAGAAAACCCCAACAAACCCTCCAGAAAACTACTGAAACTAATAGAAGAGTTTGGCAGAGTCTGAGGTTATAAGATAAACATACAAAAATCACTTGGATTCCTCTACATCAACAAAAAGAACATCGAAGAGGAAATCACCAAATCAATATCATTCACAGTAGCTCCCAAGAAGATAAAATACTTAGGGATAAATCTTACCAAAGATGTAAAAGACCTATACAAAAAAAGCTACAAAGCACTACTGCAAGAAACTAAAAAGGACCTGCATAAGTGGGAAAACACCTTGCTCATGGATAGGAAGACTTAACATAGTAAAAATGTCTATTCTACCAAAAGCCATCTATACATACAATGCACTTCTGATCCAAATTCCAATGACATTTTTTAATGTGATGGAGAAACAAATCACCAACTTCATATGGAAGGGAAAGAAGCCCCGGATAAGCAAAGCATTACTGAAAAATTAGAAGAAAGTGAAAGGCCTCACTGTACCTGATTTTAGAGCATATTATACAGCCACAGTAGTCAAAACAGCCTGGTACTGGTACAACAACAGGCACATAGACCAATGGAACAGAATTAAGAAACCACATATAAATCCATCCACATATGAGCAGCTGATATTTGACAAAGGGCCAGGGTCAGTTAATTGGGGAAAAGATAGTCTTTTTAACAAATGGTGCTGGCATAACTGGATATCCATTTGCAAAAAAATGAAACAGGACCCATACCACACAACAAGCACAAAAACTAACTCCAAGTGGATCAAAGACCTAAACATAAAGACTAAAACGATAAAGATCATGGAAGAAAAAATAGGGACAACGTTAGGAGCCCTAATACAAGGCATAAACAGAATACAAAACATTACTAAAAATGATGAAGAGAAACCAGATAACTGGGAGCTTCTAAAAATCAAACACCTATGCTCATTTAAAGACTTCAGCAAAAGAGTAAAAAGACCACCTACAGATTGGGGAAAAAAATTTCAGCTATGACATCTCCGACCAGCACCTGATTTCTAAAATCGATATGATTCTGTTAAAACAACCACAAAAAGACAAACAACCCAATCAAAAAGTGGGCAAAGGATATGAACACACATTTCACTAAAGAAGATATTCAGGCAGCTAACGGATACATGAGAAAATGCTCTCGATCATTAGCCATTAGAGAAATGCAAATTAAAACTACAATGAGATTCCATCTCACTCCAACAAGGCTGGCATTAATCCAAAAAACACAAAATAGTAAATGTTGGAGAGGCTGCAGAGAGATTGGAACTCTTATACACTGCTGGTGGGAATGTAAAATTGTACAACCACTTTGGAAATCTATCTGGTGTTTTCTTAAAAAGTTAGAAATAGAACTACCATACAACCCAGAAATCCCACTGCTCAGAATATACCCTAGAGAAATAAGAGCCTTTACACGAACAGATAAATGCACACCCATGTTTACTGCAGCTCTGTTTACAATAGCAAAAAGCTGGAAGCAACCAAGGTGTCCATCAATGGATGAATGGTTAAATAAATTATGGTATATTCACACAATGGAATACTATGCATTGATAAAGAACAGTGACAAATCTGTGAAACATTTCATAACATGGAGGAACCTGGAAGGCATTATGCTGAGTGAAATTAGTCAGATGCAAAAGAACAAATATTGTGTAAGACCATAATTATAAGATCTTAAGAAATAGTATAAACTGAGAAGAACACATACTTTTGTGGTTATAAGGGGAGAAGGAGGGGCGGAGAGGTTTATTTACTGATTAGTTAGTAGATAAGAACTACTTTAGGTGAAGGGAAGGACAATACTCAATACAGGGAAGGTCAGCTCAACTGGACTGGACCAAAAGCAGTTTCCGGGATAAACTGAATGCTTTGAAGGTCAGCGGAGCAAGGGCGGGGGTTTGGGGACTATGGCTTAAGGGGACTTCTAAGTCGATTGGCAAAATAATTCTATTATGAAAACATTCTGCATCCCACTTTGAAGTGTGGCGTCTGGGGTCTTAAATGCTAACAAGCGGCTATCTAAGATGCATCAATTGGTCTCAACCCACCTGGATCAAAGGAGAATGAAGAATACCAAGGTCACACGATATCTATGAGCCCAAGAGACAGAAAGGGTCACATGAACCAGAGACTTACATCATCCTGAGAGCAGAAGAACTAGATGGTGCCCAGCTACAACCGATGACTGCCCTGACAGGGAGCACAACAGAGAACCCCTGAGGGAGCAGGAGAACAGTGGGATGCAGACCCTAAATTCTCATAAAAAGACCAGACTTAATGGTCTGACTGAGACTAGAAGAATCCTGGTGGTCATGATCCCCAAACCTTCTGTTGGCCCAGGACAGGAACCATTCCTGAAGACAACTCATCAGACATGGAAGGGACTGGACAATGGGTTGGAGAGAGATGCTGATGAAGAGTGAGCTACTTGTATCAGGTGGACACTTGAGACTGTATTGGCGTCTCCTGTCTGGAGGGGAGATGGGAGGGTAGAGAGGGTTAGAAACTGGCAAAACCATCACGAAAGGAGAGACTGGAAGGAGGGAGCCGGCTGACTCATTGGGGGGAGAGTAAGTGGGAGTATGGAGTAAGGTGTACATAAGCTTATATGCGACAGACTGACTTGACTTGTAAACTTTCATTTAAAGCACAATAAAAATTATTTAAAAAAAAAGAGGGAAAGGAGCTAGCTTCTAATAATTCACATTAAATAATCAAATTGAATTCATTCTTGATTTATAGTATTGTGTAAACCTACCTACATGCTCACATTAAAAAAAAAAAAAAAGAATTAACAGTACTACGAAGTTAGGGCTATGTACTTCCTGATAATTTTTTAACTATTTATTAAAAGGAGTTTTGACTAAAGTTTTTGATATTAATTTTTCCCAAGTGATTTTAATATTCAGCCAACGTTGTGAATCACTGCTTTATAAAGAACATTCATACGTAATAATCATATTCTACAAAAACGTATGTCTATGGATATTATAAACCAAAAAACCAAACCCACTGCCGTCGAGTCGATTCCGACTCATAGCGACCCTATAGGACAGAGTAGAACTGCCCCATAGAGTTTCCAAGGAGCACCTGGCAGATTCAAACTGCAGACCCCTTGGTTAGCAGACGTAGCACTTAACCACTATGCCACCAGGTTTTCCATGGGTATAATAGAGGTTTAAAAACAGAGTCTGGTAGAATAGTACGTAACAAAGTAAATAAGAAAAGCCTGAATCCCAAGAGGATGTATATCTTTGTTTCTTTATGTATCCAAAGTTATTGGGGTGATAAGCTCTTTAAAACTGATACGGATGCAGATGGGGTAAATGAAAGACACAGATTTAAAAATTATTTGAGTTTTAATACATACATAGAAAAATCAAATAGAAATAGAAAACTTTCAAAAATAGAAGCATTTATATATATATATATATATATATATATATATAAAGATATCACCTGTATCAATATATATATCAATACTTGTATCTAGTAGCCCTGGCCATGCAGCAGTTAAGAGGTTGGCTGCTAACCAATGGTTAGCAATTCAAATTCACCAGCTGCCCCTTGGAAACCCCATGGGGCAGTTCTACTGTGCCCTTCAGGGTCTCTGTGAGTCAGAATTGACTCCACGGCAATAGGTTTATATTTATATCTCTACCTCTATCTCTCTATTTGTTTTTTTACCTCTATCTCTCTATATAATGTAATTCAACTTTTCAATCTCTTTTTGAATTGTATAAGAAATAGAAACATAAAGCAGATCTAGGAAGCAGCTTCTTTCATAACTATAGGTCTAGTTATAGAAAATGTGTATACGGAAGTGTACTTTGTGGCAAAATCTGACACTTTCCTCCTGTTTGGAAATATTTATTCAGAACATCTGGGTAAGGGAAAGCTTTTCATAGTGAATACTTTGTATTTGTATTAATTTATATTTGGATCACAAATTTCATTTCCTTTAAAACGATATCTATCAGTAATGAATAAGAAAATATAAAATTCGTAAATGATCTACTATAAGAGAAAAACAAGATTCTCTGAGTAGTGTTTTTAGATTATTGTTAGTGAACATGTCATTTCAAACACTAAGTACCTTTAAAGTTAAATTTAATTTAATATTCAGAAAATTTGTTATTTTCTATTGCAGGAATATCAAATTGAGGCACCGGGGTGGAACAGGGTATCTCACCCCGTTAATATACGAACTCTGTATTGTTAACTAGACTCCATGTCGAAATCAGACTTTAGCTTCACTAAAGCCTCTGCCGCTGCAATCCTGAAAATGTAGCCCAAGACTTCCTTAAACTTTAACCGCTCTTAGCAGATGAGGGTGGGGGTGAGAACGTGGCTGTTCCTGCAAGGGTTTGTTGATTACGATTTTGTGGTCCCTCACTGCCCCTCCCTAGTCTGTTGATGTTAAGAGAAGATTGTGGTGTTCATGGCCTCTCGCTACTCCTCCCTATTGTACTTTAGTCACGTATTTACGCTCCACATTGTACCATGTAAAAGACTCGCCTCTCCCTCAGAAGGCAGGAGCACTTGGTAGATTCCTCTCTACCTGTGTTTCCCCAATTCATAAATTATATTACCTTCACTAAATCTCTTTGCTTTTACTTTAACAGAAATAAGCATTCTTACTCTAAGACACTATCTTCAAAAGAGTAAGAAAACATTCTCTCAAGCAAACCATGTGCACTGAGCAAGTTTCAAAGTACTTTTCAGGCTTTGCTTGAAATTTTATTTTAGTAAGGGACAGTCACTATCCATGTCCTTTATCTACCCCTCACTTAAAAAACACTGTGACCTAAAATTACTGTTTGATTTAAATATAATAAAAAAAAAATTATTTTTATTTATTTATTTTTACATATCTGAAAATTAAATTCCAATTTACCTGTAATTTAATTAATTACAATCTTGCCAAATTGTGTCAGTTGTTAATCTTTGCCAAATACAGGCAAAATAAAAACCCAAATAAATTCCTGGGTATTAAATTTTCTGATGCAATAAATATTAACATTACACTAACTCTTAGTAAACACTAGTATGAGTGATAAGGAAAAAGTTTTTCCCTAATTTTAATTGTTTTCCACTCCACTTCACTTTTATACACACAGGATATCAAAACACTATTAAGGAATGTCTTTTCCTCCAGTAACTTTTTTTTAGGCATTTATTATAATAACATTAACCAAGCTAAGAGAAGAACCCTTTATTTTGCATTTGTGAGTGTGTTTTTTAAGGGCATGTTTTAAAATTGAAGAGTCTAATATCCATTAAAAAGCGATAAAAGAAAACAATGTAACCATAATCAGGAATAACTACAGTGATACATATACAACTATAGAGGAAATGTTCACTGTTCTTTCTTTCAGTTTTACTATGTTTTAAATATTACTGCTCTACAGTAACAATGTCCTTTTAAATGTGCTGAAAATGGTGTCCTCTACAGCATCTGAAGGAAACAACGGTGTAGATTCAATAACACTTTCAGACCCAAGATACCATGACACTCTTATTTTATAGATATTGTTAGAGTTATTTCTTAACTACATTTGTTTTCTAACATTTTACTATGGAGCTATGCTCAAAAAAAGTGATGAAGTCCTAGCTCCTGATATCTGTGAATGTGACCTTGTTTGGAAATAAGATCTTTGAAAATGTCATCAGTTAGGTTAACCTGAGGCCATAGAGTGGGTTCTAACCTTATAAATTTGGTGTTATTATAAAAGAGGAGTAGATACACAGAGACAGCAAGACAGAGGAAAAGTACTGTCTCAGACTGGGTTCTCTAGAGAAGCAATACCACTAAAGCATACAAATATATAGAGAGAGATTTATATCAAGGGAACTGCTCACACGGTTGTAGGGGTTGGGACTTCCCAAGTCTTTGGATCAGGATAGAGCCCTTTCCCAATTCACAGTGCTGCAGAAGCTGGTAAACCCAAGGTGGCAGGTCAGTGAACAGGGCTCTCACTCAGGCTGTGAAGGAATCCCCAAGGTCGGTAGGAAAGACCACAAGGTTTTCCTGAGTCACGTAGCTGCAGTGGCTGACAAACCCAAGATAGGCAGGTCAGGGAGCAGGACTCTTGCTTGCAGGCTGTGAAGATGGACAAATACCAAAATGGACAGGTAAGCTGCTAGGTCAAATCCCAAAAACCGGAGGTCAGACAAGAGACAGTTGCTGGATCCAGAACAAGCCAACAACATTTGCAAGGCAAGCAAGAAGGCAGTAGGTGGCAGAAGGCAGAGAAATGAAGTCTGAGGGGAGTGGTAAGCCACCACAGGCCCCACCCGCCACGGGTACCACTCAGCAGATTCCACCATAGGAGTGATCACATATCAAATATCAACAGGGAAGTGATCATGACATTACACAAATGCCAAAACACTGAGAATCATGACTCAGCCAAGTTGACACACACTCTTAACCATCACAAGGACCAAGTGATGCTGCAGCTGCATTCTAAGGAATGTCTGGACCACTGGCACCGCAAGGGAGATTTGGGTGTGTGGACCACACCAGGTGACACTGTCAGAGGGGGTGACAGCAGAACGACTATCTATACAATTTTTGTGCAGTGTTTCAGCACAAATTTATTGTTTTTTTAATAAGGATGCCCCTGTAGTTAGTTATAACAACAACAACGAAACTTTCATAAGCCCATTACATATGTCAATATATCTACAAGGCTAAAACTCTATGCTAATTTACTTTTTGAACCTTCTAATGCACTCCAGTCAGAGCTGTCATTATTAGCCAATAACAATGGTGCATCAGATCACGTGGTTTCCTGCACACTCACTTCAAGCATACACTGTTGTTTTTCTTGTGGCCGGTATTTTCATAGTTGGTGACTTTGTCCAATTTTCTGGTATTTTAGGTACGATATTGTGGTTATTAGCATGGTGGAGGTAAGACTATGATTTACTGCACTGAGTGACACTAAGCCTAGTAACGCCACTGGTCTGGAGCTATCAGAAGCCGGGAAAGAAGCATGGATACAATTCTCCCTCAAAACCCCAGAAGGAATCAATATAGCCAACACCCCGATCTCAGACTCTCAGCCTTCAGAACTATGAGATAATACATTTCTGTTCTCTAAAGCCAGCCTCTTTATGGTATTTTTTTTGTGACAGCCCTCATAATCTAATATAAGCTTCCTTAGGGTTTCCTCAGAGGGATCCTAAAAGAAATGAGGCTTAAGAAACTGACCCAAAGAGGTTCTGAAAATGTCAAGTGTTTGAAGGAAAAAAAAAGTGACCCAAAGCCCAAATTTATCTCTGCTCTATCAAAATTTCCAAAATATTAACCTTTTCAAAACAGTATTTCCAAAATATTAACCTTTTCAAAACAGAATTGAATTCAATACTTACTAGATGTTTTCTAAATATCTTTAATTGGAAACTTCAGATTACAAATAGACCATTTTCTCAAAATCGGTCAGAGAATCTCAGAGACACTATGCTTCAATATCAAGTTTTTTGGCTCTTATTTAAAATTGCTTGTAGTTATAAATATACTTGAATTACTTTCATATTGATTTTAGATTTAATACTAAAGATTTAAAAAAATATATTTTAAGAATTTGATTGCATTTTTAAATAGCACAGGTATTGTTCATTTATTGCATAAAATGTACCCCCTATGCTCTAAAGAAATAGGTAGGGAGAGAAGTTGCTATCTCCTTTTCGAAGTATTGACATACTCTAATTCTAATCACCATAAACAAAACAAAAACAAAACAGACAGAAACACAAAAATAATTCCTACCCCAGCAATTATAAAATCGGGAATATAATTCTAAGCAAAAAATTCAGCGACAAAGAGAGTGCAGAGATCTTTTCTTATGCTAAAAATAAGCTAGTTTCTTGTCTTTGGCCCTGACTTAGGTTTAAATGTCGCACATCTTTTCACTCTCACCATAGACAAACAGTCTCCCGAAGGCAATATAAAGAAGGATCAAATGATAAGCAATTTCGTCCCTAGGGTATTATCTTCCTCAATATATCTTCTCTGAGAACCCTTGAGCCTTTAGAAAATTAGTGGTCCTGAAACATTTTGGTTGTCTAAGTTAAAAAAAAAAAAAAAAAGACGGAAGTCAAAGAACTCATTGGTTCCTACGTTACAAAGGAAAAATAATTAGTGAAAATGAAGTCCCTGAAAAAGCAAAGACTAGGTGATAAATACATGTACTTTAGCAATAGTTCATTCATATTTGATTTGCAATGTGAACATTACAAGTTTAGGACTGAAAAATTATAAGTCAAATAAACCTGTAAAGGAAATATGCATTACCGTGAACTGCTGTTTTTGTTAGTTGCTCTCAAGTCAGCAACAACTCTTAACGACCTTCCGTAGAACAAAAGGAAACACTGGCCTGGTAGTGTGCAAACGTTGTTATGCTTAAGCCCATCGTTGCAGCCACTGTGTCAAACCATCTTCTTGAGGGTTTTCTTCTTTTTTCACTAGCACTCTAATTTACCAAGCGTGATGTCCTTTCTAGGGACTGGTCCCCCTTAATAACACATTCAAAGTACTTCTCCCAAGACATATTTGTTTGTTCTTCTGGCAGTCCATGTTATATTTCATATTCTTTGCCAATACCATAATAAAACGGTGTCAATTCTTCTTCAGTCTTCGTTAGTCATGGTCCAGTTTTCTCATGCGTATAAGGCAATTGAAAATATCATAGCTTGGGTCAAATGCACCTTAGCCCTCAGAGAGACATCTTTGTTTTTTAAAACTTAAAGAAGTGTTTTGCAGCAGGTTTACCCAACACGATACGTTGTTTGATTTCTTGGCTGCTGCTTCCATGTGCATTGATTGTGAATCCAAGTAAAATGAAGTCCTTCAAAACTTCCATATTTTCTCCTTTTATCATGATATTATTTATTGGTCCAGTTGTGAGGACTTTTGTTTTCTTTTCGTTGAGGTGTAATCCAAACTGAAGGCTGTATTCTGTGATCTTCATCAGTAAATGCTTCAAATCCTCTTCCCTTTCAGCAAGCAAAGTTGTGTCATCTGCTCTTTGAATCAAAGGTATGGCTCACTGTATAAATTTCCTGTGACTTCTTATAATTAATTATCACAACATGGTGGCTTAAAAAACACAAATTTATTCTATAACAGTCATGGAGGCCAGAAGTCCAAAGAGTAGTAGAAGTCCAGACAGAGTAAGGCTAGGGCCATTCTCCTAACAGGGCTCTGGGAGATAATCAACCCCTTGACTCTTCCAGCTTCTGGTGGCTGTCAGCATTCCTTGGCTTGTGGTTGTACCACTCCAACCTCTGCCTCCATCTTCATATGACCTTCTCCTCTATGTGTGTCTGTCTAATCTCCCTCTGCCTTTGTTTAGAAGGACACATGCCATTGCATTTAGGGCCCACCTGGATTATCCAGCAGAAGCATCTCCTCTCAAGATCCTTAAATTAACTTTTTTTTTTTTTGCCATATAAGATTATATTCACTCTTTCACAATATACGGTAATATTTTCTAGTTCTAGGGGTTAGAACAATGGCTTAAGAACAATGAGCGTGAGCATTGTGAAGGACCAGGTGGTGTTTCGTTCTGTGACACATAGGGTTGCTATGAGTTGAAACAAACTCAATGGCACCTAACAACAACAACAAGGGTTAGAAAATAAATATATCTTCAGGAGATCATTTTTTCTGCCTACCACACTTCATAAGGAGCCCTGGTGCCACCGTAGTTAAGCACTTGGCTGCCAAGAGAAAGTTTGGCTATTGGAACCCACCTGCAGCTCTGTGGGAGAAAGATGTGGCACTCTGCTTCCATATAGATTACAGCATTGGAAGACGTATGGGGGCAGTTCTACTCTGTCCTATAGAGTTGCTGTAAGTCGGAATCAACTCAACAGCAATGGATTTGGGCTTTTTTGTTTGTTTTACCACACTCCACAAAATGATGCATGTATGGAGAAAGAGTTGGAAGAAATTTTGCACTCTACTTGACTCATCTTTTACTGGAAGTTCTATTTAAAGTTACTAGACCAAGCAATGAAAGTTTAATTATATTTAAAATCACAAAATTGAGCAATGAATAAGAAATGAAAATATAATTAGCAAAATTTGGAGGATGGATGTGATGATTAGGTGGTAATAATGTAAGCGGGCTAAATTCCTAATATTTTTATACAGCACAGTCAAATATTATAAATAATATATCTACATACAGAGTTGAACGCCCATTGTTTAAAATATTGAGAAAAAAATTACAAAAGTCACATAAATGGAAACAGTCTATAACGTCATTTCTGTGGCTGTGACTGTTGATGTGGCTGGAAAGTGGGGTGGAAACCAGGGTAGGTAAACCAAAAACATTTATTTTGCCTTTTATACCTTTTATAATACTAACATTCTAAAACTCATGATTTATTGTATGTATATAGATGTTGTGTGTTAGGGTCACTATGAATTAGAATTTTCTGATGAGAATGAGTTTGGGTTTCGGTACATGGCTAATAAAGACCTTTGTGTTAACGTATTAATATTCAAAGTAGTTTTATTCTTAATAGCAAAAAAAAAAAAGAGGAAATAAGCCCTTTATTTTTTTTTTCCCCAGTGCTACAGCTCATTTGGCAGTCAGCTTCTGTTCTCCATTCATAAGTTTAAATGCACAAAGCTACAGGTTACTCTTGAAGAACATAAATAAACCTACCCAAGACTCAATGTTTCCTGCTTTTTCTTTTCTTTTTTTTTAATTCCAGGAAAACAAAATAGAAAAGACATGAAAAGTATGTTAAGTACATCATCTTTCTACTGACTGAGGTTCTTTACCTATAACTAGTATTCTATTCCCAGGGGAGATCCTGTTTTGTCTCTGCATGTTTGGTTGGTGGGCTGGTTTATTTTCAGATGTTACAGGGATGTGCCTTCCCAACATAAAAATCTATGAGAATTTATGTAATTCATAACACTTCATGTTCTCGTGCATGTCTGTCAGCAATCATTTGATCTGATAAGATATACATGAGAATTAATCAATGACTGACAATCTCAGCTCTGAAATATTAGTAACAATGACATTGTTGTCATATTCATTATTAAGAAAATACATTTAGAAGCTTAACCTCTCCAAAATTTATCATGTAAGTTCAATTGAAATGGCACATTATTCATTCTCACAGGTTACCATTTTTTAATGTTTATCTTCAGTAGCTGGGCTTTGAGGAAGGAGTTCAGTGACTAATCCCAGAAGCTTTGAGAAATTGAATACTTGAATCTTATTTAATGGCTTAGACAATTATTATAATAGAAGTTACTTAACATCTTAATGAAACTGGAGGTTGATCACTCTTTGTTGCTCATTTTAGATAGCTTTAACTTTGCAAAATTTGTGTCATAGCTGAAATGTTATGCTTTAGTAGCTGATCCAACCTATAAAAAACTTTGAAAATAGCAAATGTCTAGGGTTGCAAAGCATTCTAGAAAAATGAACGCATGTGGAGTATTATGTTCAGTTCTTTAGTCAGAAGGCGAACAAATGCATAGTGCTCAGCAAAAAGGCCCATGGAAGCAGTGTGTTTGTGTGTGTGCATAGGTGGGTGGGTGTAATATTATGAAGGAGTAAGCAAATGATGAAGAGGGACTGTCACTTGAAGAACACCAGTGGATTTTACTAGAATCAGAATAAAGTGAATAACGTAAAAATGCTGACCAGTAACAAAAACTCTGAAACTGAAATTTTTGGACTGCAAAATTTTTAAAGACTGATCACCAATATCATCACTTGACTCATAGAAAAGTTTAATAAAAGGACAACAGAGACTACAGAGTCGAAACATAAAATGCTATGTTCTTGCTGATAGATAATATAACTGCCTAGTAACCCATTGCTGTCGAGTGGATTCTGACTCATAGCGAACCTGTATGACAGAGTAGAACTGCCCCACAGATTTTCCAAGGAGTGCCTGGTGGATTTGAACTACTGACCTTTTGGTTAGTAGCTCTAGCTCTTAACCACTACGCCACCAGGGTTTCCAACTGCCTAGTAGTCTTCTCATTTCTCTAATTGCTGTTATTCTGTATTCTCTTGTAGGTATGTAAGGGTCTAGTATCCATGGAAAGTTTAACATACATAACAATCACATAAAATGCTTACTCAAATACAGATTCTCAGGCTCTCATCTGTGAGAATGTGATTCAGTAGATCAGTTTTTAAAACAGATGCCTGACAACTAACGTTCTCTTAAGCCTTAAAGTGTGCACGATGGGAGAAAAGATGATGAATTCGGTTTTGGAAATGTATAATTTGAAAAGCTTATGAAATTGCAACAGAATCTTGGAAAAGAGATTGAGAATAAAGATGTATATTGGTGTCATGGATTGAACTGTGTCCCCCCAAAATATTTGTCAACTTTGTTAGGCCATGATTCCCAGTACTGTGTGATCATCCACCATTTTATCTTTTGATGAGATTTTTCTATGTGTGAAAGACAAATGGTGAATGACACACTTTGTCTCAGACAGTTTATAACTCTACATACTATCCTATAGAATGGGTGGCCAAATGTGACTGTGTTAACATAGAAAAGAGGATGGGTATTAGCTTTTGAAAATATACTTACATTTACAATGTGAACAGAGGAAAAAGAGATAAAAATTCAACCACAGAGTTAGCAAAAGAAACACAATTATTTCTTCTAGAGAAGAAAGTACACAGGATGAACTGAACAGCAGGAACAAATATGACAAAGACTGGTGAAGATGAATACAAAGAAAAAAAATCACTGAATCCACCAATATGACAGTCATTAGTTAACCCCTTAAAGCATATTCAGTGAAGTAATAATGAAAAAAGTCACCTTCCAGTAGATTCAGAATTGTCTTGTTGAAGAACAAGAAATAGAGTCAAACAATGTACACTCATTTGAAAAGTTTATTGCCAGAATTAGATAGCAGAACAATGTTAGCTCAGGGGTATAGCAAGGATTATGGTATTATAGGAAAAACAAGAGAATGGTTACTGGCAGAATAGAAGTAGCCACTGTAGAATGAGAACTGAAAATGCAATTTAAAAATGCGAGGATTAGCCTATGTGGCATATACAGTAAATCTGCAAAACCTGGAACCCGTGTAAGGCAGAAGCTTGTCAGAGAAGGGAAACTGTATTTTCCACTAATAGAGATCAATAGAAAAGTGGTAAAACTGCACCCTGTGAAAGGTGGAAAACTTGTGAGACATGGAAAAACTAGACAATCCCTGTGAGTTCCGGCTTTCACAGGTTTGTGATTTGGCCAAATTAACCATATCAGGTAGTAATAAATGACATAACAAATAGCATTATACTTTAATAAATGCTTTAAAAGTCTATCGTTGCTTAGGCCACTTAGATAAACTGATAACATGGGTTTAATTTGCTTAAAATCAAGATTGCAATGCTAATTATCATCAGTGAAGTGCGTTTGGTGGAGGCGTTACTGTTAGTTGCCTTCAAGATGATTCGCACTCACAGTGACCCTGTGTGATAAGAACCATAGAATGTTGATGGTCTTCAGAGCATGAGGATTTCTTCGTATGTAAGACCTTTTGCACAAAAAGCAGTAATGAGCTGTGCTTGCGTCTGAAGCCTTGGCATTCCCTTTGGCCATGCAGCATGTGAACCTCTCTACCGTGTCTGGAGAATCCCTCATCTGGTGAGGCAGACCTAGTCTCCTGTTTACCAGCCAGGTATGCCAGATCTTTACTGTCCCACTTCCTTAGGGTTAAAGTGCGAACACATGACCGAAGATTGACATTGAACAAGAAGCTAGTGACTGAAAGAAGACAGAACACGGAAAATACTTTCTCACAGGTTGCTGTAATACCTGTGGGTAAATCCGGAGACTGATCACAGTTTCCTCATCCTCTTTCAGCAGTTTCTGTGGTGCAAACAGGTATCATCTATCAGTTTCAGTCAGAGGCAGAGGCAGATGTGTTTTGGTTGACCAAATGTGTGCCTTAATTTGGGCCTTTTTTTCTGGCCATGTGGTTCCAAATTTGGCTCTGTGGAACTCTTGAGATCCCATGAGTTATACAATATCTTTCCAGTTAATTCCTTTTTTACTTAAGTAATCTGGAATCATTTCTCTTTTTTGCGACTAAGAACCCCTATAATCAACTCTATGAGTCATCAATTGTGGACCCAATATTTTAAACTATTTTTGCCTTACTTTGCATTATTCACTTACAATGCATATGCATGCCATCTAGATTCCTATCTAAACTGAACCACATCATTGATTTTGCTTATTTTATGTGGCTTCCTTTTCACTCATCAATTTTTATTCCATAATACTCCCTAGTTGAGGGGAAAAGCAGCTATAATTACATGGTGTCTTTTCTTTCTCCCTTACTGTATCCTCTCCACAGGCATGGTTTGCTACTCTAATTCTCATCCCATCTTGGGTAGTCATCATTATTGACTGAAAGAAGTGCTGTGCTGTGTAATACATCCCTGCCGCAAAAATCATTCTTCTTCGTTGAATCCTCTTCACTCGCAGCTGCCTGCTGAGCTTCACTCTCAGCCTAGCTGCAGACGCTGCATTTTCTCTGATTGTATGTGTGGCACGTTCATGAATGCTTCTTGGGTAAAAAATCATTCCAAACTAATAAATCAAATCAATAAGTAAGTCAATAAATCTCTTTTGCCTTACAAACATCAGTCTTTAGCAGAATGAATAACTGATCCTTGTTCCCATGTTTTGGATCTTTGAAACTGTTTCATGTACTATCAGAGACTCCTCTGGTCTTGTGTTAATGCTTATATTAGATAATGCACTTGACCTTATACAAGGTCTAAAGACATTTGGCCCTAGAAGTCAGTTTCAGTGAACTCTGTTTTTTGTTTTTGCTTTTTTCTAAAAGAGACTTCCATCAGGCTTAGAAAATGTTGAAGAAATTGGTTTACCATACACAAAAACTAAGTCAAAATGGATCGAAGGTCTAAATATAAAACCCAAAACTATAAAGATTATGGAAGAAAAAATAGGGTCAACACTAGGGGCCATAAATAGGATATAAACCATAATTAACAATACACAAGCACAGAAGATAAGCTAGATAAATGGGGTCTTCTAAAAATTAAACACCTGTGCTCATCAAAAGATTTCACCAAAACAGTAAAAAGAGAACCCACAGACTGGGAAAAAATTTTGACTATGACGTATCCCACAAAGATCTATTATCTAAAATCTGTAGGAAAAGCTAATACCTCTAAAATAAAAAGACAAATAATCCAGTTAAAAAATGAGCAAAGGATATGAACAGAGACCTCACCAAAGAAGACATTTGGGCAGCTAACAGACACATGAGGAAATGCTCGAGATCACTAGCCACTAGAGAAATGCAAATCAAAACTACAATAAGATACCAACTCACCCTGACATTGCTGGCACGAATCAAAAAAACAGAAAATAACAAATGTTGGAGAGATCGTGGGGAGGTGGAACTCTTATGCACTGCTGGTGGGAATGCAAAATGATACAACCACTTTTTAGAATGATAGAGTGTTTTCTTAAAAAGCTAGAAGTAGAAATACTATATGATCTAGCAATCCCACTCCTAGGAATATATCCTAGAGAAATAGGATCCATCACATGAATAGACATATGCACACACATGTTCATTGCTGCATTATTCACAACAGCAAAACTGTGGAAATAACCTAAGTACCCATCAGCAGATGAATGGATAAACAATCTGTTGGACATATACACACAATGGAATACTACACAACAATAAAGAACAATGAAGAAACTGAAACATCTCACAATGTAGACGAATCTGAACAGCATTATGCTGAGTGAAATGAGTCAATCAAAAAGGACGAATATTGTACAAGAACACTACTATAAAAACTCACCAAAATGTTTTCACACAGAAAGAAGCAATCTTTGATGATTACAAGGGAGGAGAGGAGTGGAGTGGTGAAAACACTGATTTGATAGTAGATAAGTGATAACTTCGGTGAAGGGTAAGACAGTACTCAATACTGGGGAAGCCAGCACAACTGGATCAGGGCAAAGTCATAAAAGCTTCACAGACACATCCAAAATCCCTGAAGGACCAAGCTATTAGGTTGAGGACTGGAGAACATGGTCTGGAGGGACATATAACTCAATTGGCATACATCTGACTGTGGTGAGTAGAGGCTGGGTCTTAAAAGCCTGAGAGCTACCATCTAAGATACATCTACTGGTCCCATTTCAGCTGAAGCAGGGGAGAATAAAGAAAACCAAAGACACAAGGGAAAGATTAGTCCAAAGGACTAATGGACCACAACTACCACAACCTTCACCAGAGTGAACCCAGAACAGCTAGATGTTACCACCACCAACTGCTCACTCAGGTATCACGATAGAGGGCCCTAGACAAAGAGGGAGAAAAATGTGCAAAAAAAATCAAATTCACCAAAAAAAAAAAAAAAAAAACAGGCTTGCTAGGCTGATAGAGACTGGAGAAACCCTGAGAGTATGGTCTCAGACACTCTTTTCACTCAGTACTGAAGTCATTCCTGAGGTTCACCCTTCAGCCAAAGATGAGACAGGTGTATAGGACAAACAATAACACACATGAGGAACATGCTTCATGAACCAATCATGTATATAAGACTAAATGGGCACGCAAGCCCAAAAGCAAAGATGAGGAATACTGAACGTATAGAAACAAGGAACCCAGGTGGAAAAGCGAAGAGTATTGGCACATAGCAGGGTTGGCAATCAATGTCGTAAAACACTTTGTGAATTGACTGTTTAATGAGAAACTAATCTGCTCTGTAAGCTTTCACCTAAAGCACAATTAAAATATATATGTATATTAGTTTAACCAAACTCTCTTTCATCACAGTGAAATTATGCACCACAAATCAGCAAGTAAATACAATTAAACCTGAGACTACCTTGGTTATAGTAAGCCAGTGCATACCGTGTTTATTGATTAACTCATTTTAATTATTTTGTACCTACAGTATATTATATAAATATCCCTCAAGAATACATTTTAAATATTTTATACCTACAGTAAAATTTATGATTAATCTTATTTTTTGGAATCTTAATAAATTAATACAACAGAGCAGAATTTATTATGAAGATTTTCGTCATATATATTAACCAAAAAATGTAACGATTCAATTATTTAGTGTTTCCAAAAGATTCTTCTAGTGGGGCCATGTGCCTATATTCTCACCTCTAACCCTCTACTACAACCTTCCCTAATAGGAATACTCCTATTCTCTACCATCTCTGCCTTGCTCTGTGCCTCAAAAAAGCTGATTTCCATAAACTGCATCATCCAGCCTCTCTTGCCCTCTGGTTTTCAATTGAATTTGACCAATGGGAAGCTCTGACAGAAGATCTGAAAGTTCGAGGACAGAGTTCAGTGTATTTTACCCCCGTTTCCTCCCTGTTTCTTCTGGCAGTACCTGCATCCCTGTAAATTGGACTAAAAGCTCCTGTCAGGCTACAACAATTCTGAGGTTTAGCTCTGTGAACACAGGATTCTCTCCTTGCCCCTTTAAGCCTGGGTGGCTCCCTGCTGCTGCCAGCCTTTGTATACACCTTGTTCCATATCTATAAGTAGTCTATTATTAATGTCTCATAATCCCAGCTAAGCATGCCTTCTGCTTCCTGCCAGGACTTTAACTGATGTAGACTGTGTTCACGTTAAGAACCAGAAACAGGGATTAAAAAGAATTAGCTAGTGGTTTAAAATCTGGCCATGCTCTCACGGTCTCAATGACCATTAATTCAACTCCTAAAAATTCTTGACTAGCCGAATAATTCACCTCTTTTACCATAACTGCACATAATCCATTAATTATTTCTGAGAAGCCCCTGCCTCAATCTTCTGGTCCTAATTTTTGTGTCTGGGATATTCCCTTCCCACTCTGTGCCTTGCTGTCTGATTTCCTAGATGTCTATGAATGGCAAAGCGCATTCTAAATTTTGTTGTCTCTAAGATATATTGATTGATTGGTTCCTGCTTTGTAGAGTATAATTTCTCTAGCAGGCAGCATTTTCTACCTCTTCTACCCAAACCTCAAGACACTATCCACCAAGCTATGAGTTTTTCTTGTACACACTCCTCTTTCTCAGCTGGGTCATAAGCATTCTAGTTGCTAAAATTCACCTACTTTTTTTTTTTTTTTATAGGTCTCAACCCTCAAAAATTCAAGATTCTTTTGCAATATAAACAAAGATACTCCAATAGACAGTTTTACAAAGAAAGACATCTCATAGCTTGAAATAATAATAATAATTTTTTAAAAAAGGAACAAACTGGAGTATTATTCCTGATACTGGAAATAATTTGCTCATATAAATAGAAGCCAAATGGTTTTTAAATCCCCCAGGGAAGAAACTAAGACCTAGAGAGACAAATTAGTTTGCTATTCAGTTATGTCGTGAGGAAGTTGAAGCCATATTCCATGTCTCCTAATTTCTTATTCTACCAAACTGCTTTGTGAAAAAATATGTATTTTAACCAAAAGTCAAAACAGTTATACAGCTAATGTATATTACTGTGAAGTTAATGAATATTTAAGGCATAGAAATATATTTTCTCAATAAAGTGTGTCCCAATGTTTCTGTTTGAATATTTTATAATTTAATATGAGAAAAGTTCATGTAATTTCTTAAGTAGAACTGTCCCATAGGGTTTCCAGTGAGTGCCTGGTGGATTTGAACTGCTGACCTTTTGGTTAGCAGCCATAGCTCTTAACCACTATGCCACCAGGGTTTCCAATAATTAGGTAGTATTATTATATAAAATACCTACATCCACAAGCCTCTTATGTGGATGAATACTTGGAAGTTTTTTTGGAAAAAAAATGATATTGTATATTTAACAGCATACAATAAAGAACAAAAATTTGTCAAATTTAAAATCTTACTCTTATGGCACATTCTTACGTATATGACCAACTGACAAAAATTTCAATGAGAAAGTAATGATTCCGCTATGTATATTTCCAACATAATGACCAAATGCTATGCATTAAAGAGCCAACACACTTACACTATACTTACTGAATACTCTATATTGTATGTTTTAGTTTTATAATGTTAAAACATGTTAACCCAATGCTCAAAGAGATATATTTATTAAATAGAGCTGTTAATATGGCTATTCATTTAATAGCCTTATTGTTTTAGGCATTATATTTTGAACAAGAGATTTAAACCAGTAATAAATGAACTGGTGCAAATCAAAATACTTTTATTTTTTTCATTATTTGAGGGAGAAAATTAACGTAATTCCAGGAGTCGTAAGGAAAAGAAGGCACATATTCTATTTTTTGATCTTAGCCCAACAATCGTTAAGGTCTTTGGGTAGCTCTGCGTGAGCAGAAGCATTTTTTATCCTGGTGCTGTGGCTGTGGGTTTACCACGTATTCATGATGTTCGTGGGTACTGTATACCAACACTGTGTTCAGGGACTGGGCATAAAACTTTGTGCATAACTAGCAGTAAAGGGCAATGATTTTGTAACAGGTTTCATCTTTGTTCTCTCTCTCTTTCCAGTGTCTTAGCTATGTTTTACATTTAAGATGCCCTGAATGAATCATTTTTAATTAGTTTCATATTTTTCCTTCTTTTGATAACACATTCTACAGCTATATGTAGGAAAGCTCATAAAGAAATCCAATAGTTTTAAAAATTTGGATTCGTAAAATGATGCAAAAGTATCAAACACTGTATCATGGAAATGTTCCCTTGGAATGACACTCAGTGTCTGGGACTCATGCCAGGAAGTAAAAGCTTTTTGGCTATGTCCTTTCATGATCAAAAGATCAAATGTTTTTCATAATCTATCGTGCAAGTTATTTGCTTAATTTATAGTCTTTTTCCTCCATTCTCAGAGGAGGTAAACAGACGATATAAACACAAAAATATATTAAAGGTTTTATAGATCAAATTGTGTCATTCAAAGCTATGTACTGTAAATACTAAACTCTATGCCTGTGGTTGGGCTATTGCACTCAGTGTGGCAAAGTGGTTAAAAGCTAGGCTAATAATTGAAAGGTCAGCGGTTTGAACCCACCTGCCCCTCTGTGGGAAAAAGATGTGGCAGTATGCTTCCATAAAGATTACAGCCTAGGACACCCCATGAGGCAGCTCTACTCTGTCCTACAGGATTACTATGAGTAGGAATCAACTGGGTTTATGCCTGTGGTTATAATCCCATTTGGGAAAGGGTTATCTTTGTTATGTCAATGAAGAAGAATTAGTATAGGGTGTATTTTTAGTCAATCTTTTTTGAGCTAGAAAAGACATTAAACAAGCCAGCAGAGAAAGAGATGGGGTAAGATAGATGCCAAGACACATGGAAATCTCCAAGGAACTAGGAAGCAGAAGCTGAAGAGACTAGGACCTTCTTCCAGAGTCGACAGAGAGAAAGACTTCCCCTAGAACTGGCATCCTGAGTTCAGACTTTTAGTTTAAACCGTGAGAAAATAAATTTCTGTTTCGTAAAGCCATCCACTGGTGATATTTCTGTTATAGTGGCACTAGAAAACTAAGACAGAATTTGGCACTGAGAAGCGGGAGTGCTGCTCTAACAAATACCTAAAATGAGGAAGTGGTTTTGGAATTAAGTAATGGTTACAGGCTGGAAGAGTTTTAAGGTGTCTGACAGTAAAATCCAAGATTGCCTTAAAGAGACTGTTGGTAGAATTACGGGCATCAAAGACAATTCTGGTGTGGGCTCAGAAGGAAGTGAGGAGAGCTATAAAGTCTCTACTGTCTTAGAGAATACATATGGCATCAGCAACACAATGTGGCTAGAAATGTGGACATTAAATGTCCACATTATGAAGCTTTAATAAGAAATGATGAAGATGTGATTGGACAGTGGAGGAAGGACAATGTTTTTTATGCAGAGGCAAAAAACTTGTCTCTATTATGTTCAAATATTTGGTGGAAGGTAAAACTTATAAGTGATGAATTTGGATATCTGGCTGATAAGATTTATTACCAGGATCTTAAAGGGGCTGAATTGTTTCTCCTTGCCACTTAATGTAAAATGTGAGAGGAAAGAGATGGACTTAAAAATAAACTGTGTAAATAGAAAACAGAGTTTCAAAATTTGGAAAATTCTGTTGTACAAACTAAGGACACGTGTACTAGAATATACACCAAGTACTAAAAAGAAAAAAAAAAAAAACTTTTTAGTTTTTTTTACTTGGCTACACAGTCTTTAGTTAAAGAGATTAAGCCTGTGACTGATGAATCTAACCAACCACCACAACAGAAAACCCATCAGCTTAGACTGAACTGGACAGAGAAATAACAGAAAGAAAGAAAGCTGTCTGCTTCTTGGAATTCTACAGGCAGGAAACAGGCCAAAGGAGCTATATCTGATGTCCTCCAAGAAAACAAATGGATCGTCTTGGAGATCAGCAGAACTGTTACAGGGAGCACAGCCAGCAGGGTCTACCTGAGTTCCATCAGTGATGCCACAGCCTTCTAGGACTAAAAAGTTGGATCTTTGCCAAATTGGCACTGGAATGTGGTTCTGCTGTTAAAATGTGCTGTGGGCATGGGGCCACTTCCCAAAGCTGGGAAAGCAGGGCTGCCATATGCAAGGGGCAGAAGAAAGGGGCTTGCTGGAGTTGAGAGGGTGGGGTCGCTACCCAGATAGACTCGGAGAGTCAGGCCACCTAAAGCCAAGGAAACAGCATTGCCATTTTAGAGGGCCTCCACCCAGAATCCAGAGAACAAGGGCAACACACAGCATCTGAAGGGCAGGGCCATCACCCAGATGGTCTTCAAGAAGAGAAATTTTTTTTCAAGCCTTAAGAGCTAATATAATTTGTTCTACTGAGTTTTGGACTTGCTTGGTGCCTTTTATCCCTTCTTTCCCTCCAGTTTCTCCCATTTGTAATGAAAATGTCTACCTGGTGTCTGTTCCACCACTGTACTTTGGAAACAGATAACTTGCATTTTAGAATTCATGGGATCACAGATGAAAAGGAATTTTGCCCCAGGATGGACTATCCCTGAAGTCTCACCTATATTTGATTTAGATGATCCAAAAGATGATACTTTGGCATTAGAGTTGATTTAAGACTTTCGGGATGATTTGATAGGGAGAAGGTTTCACATGTAGCAAGGACATGAAATCCTGGGGACCAAAGTGTGAGGTGTTACGAATTGAATTGTGTCTTCCAAAAATATGTTTTGTAAATCCTAACCTCTATGCCTCTATGGACTATCTTTGTTATGCTAATGAAGCAGGATTAGTACACAGTGTACCTTGAATCAATCTCTTTTGATATATACCAAAAAAACAAAACCAAACCCAGTGCCGTCGAGTGGATTCCGACTCATAGCGACCCTATAGGACAGAGTAGAACTGCCCGTAGAGTTTCCAAGGAGCACCTGGTAGATTCGAACTGCCGACCCTTATGGTTAGCAGCCGTAGCACTTAACCACTACGCCACCAGGGTTTCCGGACTTTTGACATATGAAAGAGATTGAACAAACCAGCAGAGAGAGAGATGGGGTAAGATAGATGTCAAGACACATGGAGATCTCCAAGGAACCAGGAAGAAGGTGAAGAGACAAGAGCCTTTCTCCAAAGCTAAATGAGAGAGAAAGCCAGCACCCTGAATTCCACCCACTTGTGGTATTTCTGTTATAGCAGCACTAGGTAACTAAGACAAAGGGAAAAGACTTGTTTGCATTATGGAAGTGCCAGGATTTGTTGCTTATTTTTGATAGCTTGATATCTCTTAAATCATGACGTGTATACGTGTATATTATATTTTGGAAGCCCTGGTTGTCTAGTGGTTAAGTGCTATGGCTGCTAACCAAAGGGTTGGCAGTTTGAATCTGCCAGGCGCTCCTTGGAAACTCTGTCGAGCAGTTTTACTCTGTCTTATAGGGTCGCTATGAGTCGGAATCGACTCGACGGCACTGGGTTCTGGGTTAACATCTAAAAAGATGATGTTTTTTCTTATCTACATTCCCATATTACCAGAACAGTCTGTGGTTTGCCTATGTAGCTGTATCTTTTGAATAGTTATCCTTGATAAATGTTAAACTAATGTGACTTAACTAAGGCTCAGTGTAGTTAAAGGGGTAAGGACAAAGTTAACTTGTTTCATAATAAATAGAAGAGAAACATTAGAAATTTTTTAGGTAAATACATTTGACATGGACATTTGACATGGGAGCCTGTGTCTAGTAGTAGTGTTGGGAATTAGTTCCCTACTTCGAATGTAGTTAAATAGATATTAATATGATTTAGCCACTGTAAATGAAAATTTTAAAGGATATATGTTGTCAGTATGTCAATTCAATTAACATACTATTGTTATTATTAAAATTATACCATACTCTAAGAAGATATTCACCCAGTTTTTGCCATGAGGATTTTTAGACCAGAATTAAGTGTATGCTGGGCTGTGTTCTAAGCATTTTTCATCCCTGATTTATTTCACCTTTATGAAAGCTCTGTATGGTGAGTAAAATTATTGTATCTATTTTAAGGATGATAAAATTAGGCAAGAAATTGTGCAAAGTTATATACATAGTGAACAACCATTCTAAAAAAATTATTTTGAAACTCTAGTAACTTCAGTATATTTTTTAGTCCTTTCATTTCTACCTTTTTTTCTCCTGATTTTTTTTTTTTTTTTGATGGCATGTGTTTTCAGTATTGGAACTCATGCTTACTAATTGAGGGTGTTTAAATTTTTGGTTGGTAATACGGATTTTCTATTGCCATCAAGTTGATTTGGACTTATAACAATAGGGTTGCTATGAGTTGGAATTGACTGGACTGAAATGAGTTTGGTTTCACTTTTTTTCAATACGGATTTTGAGAAATATAATCTGGCAATACAATCCACCAATGAGGAGAGTGGCACTTTGATGCCACTGGGAACAAGGTAATTTATTGCTGGCACCTTTCTACTAGGTTACATGGGGAACCTGTGGTTTTCCAAACATGACACAGAAAAACCAAAACAAACCCATCAGAGCTCCCTATCACACAGGAAAGCTGTAATTATGCTTACAAGCCTTATTTCACAGAAATAAATGGAAAGAAGGTAAAAGTTTACAAAACAAACTCATCCAGCAAGCATCACCTAATAGAATGTTCAACCTATGCAAGGAAGAGGCTCCAACTCCTGTCTGCTGAGCTTCCTGCATTTCAAAAGGGGCCCAGCTTGACACAAAATGCATCAGAACTGGAGTAATACTTTATCTCTCAGGTCCAGAGACATAAAAATTGGCTGGCATACTATGAGAGGGTTAAAGAATTGTACAGATAAATCTCTGTGGTCAATAACTTCCTTGAATCCAAACCCCCTACTGTTTGGCTTTCAAAACTCTGGTGGTTTAACTCATAAATTATTTAATTGGTGAGATCTCCTTTGGTTACATACAAATGGCATTAGTCCCAGCAAAAATGTGTGGTGTTTTAAGGGTATAGTGGTCTTACAGAATACAGTGGCAAAAATACAGCTGAGACTTACAGACTAAAACAAGGCATTGGAAAGTCATCTGTACAACAGGTAGATGTTTCTCTCTGGTTATTTCTTCTCTTTCTGTGCATCTGCTTTCTTTTGTGCCTCTAGAAATGATTCTCCTACTTCTCTCATCCACATAACTAAAAAACATAGCAGCCAGAAGCCGAATTCTGGAATGCAGATATGAGGAGCCCACCAACTCAATCCCCACTGAAACAACCATAGCTGGAGAAATTAGAAAAACAACAACTATTTAAAGTCTCTGGAAATTTTGCTTAGGATATATATAGCAAATGAAGACACGTTTATTCAAAAAATGTCTAAGTCTCAGAGCAGCTAGTGTCTGTGGTACTTAAGCTAAAACAGCTCCCACTTTTGCCCTCTCCTGCTCAGCTTCATAGACGTTTTACTCCAAGTGGGGGTTGCTGAGAATATGTGGTTTCTTCTCCCTTCAGCTCCCAATACAGGAATATACTATCTCACTGGCAGGGGCAGACCTCTTGTATTTCTCATCCATCTCTAACTTTGAGTTTCAGAGGTTAACCTTTGATGAATGTGGTTGAAAAGTCAGGTGTCCCCTCCTCCACCTAGCCCACATTCATAGGGCAGAGTATCTACCCCAGGCATGGCTGATTCAGAATAAAGGTGTTACCACAAATTGCAGATTCAAGCCATCTGCCACAAGCCAAGAGTGAGACAGGAGGAGGTAAGCAGCAACAGGGCTTTATTGAACACCGTGTTCAAGGGACAGAGGGGGCAAATTTTCTCCCAGATTCTGTCTGCCCCAAAAGGGCTACAAAAGGGTTTTATAGGGAGAGGGTCAGGGTTTAGAAATTCCCAGGAATGTTGATTCTTCTTTGAGGGGGACGTAATGACGAAGTGACTTATTGTTGACGTCTTGCAGACCTCTTTACGCCATCCTGGTTTCAGTCACTGGATGGGTCCGGGTTTGCTCAATTATCTCGGGTGCTGATGGTATTGCTCATTGTTTTTGTCACCTCGGAGAGAAACATGGTTTAATCAACAACAAAAATCTAGATTACCTTGTTTTTCTACAATGGAATTTGTATTTGTACAATGGAACAATCGTGAGACAGATTCCAGAGCAAATAATGGACATTTTTAAAGACTAAAGGTTTTAATCACAGCTTATACAGCTAAACTAGAAAATATATTCTTTCTTATTTTAATAATAAAACACTACAGAAAATGTATTTTCTCTACTTCAATCTCCCTTTTTTATGAAGGTTTCTTAATCTTGGGAAACTGGGCATCGCTCAATCTGGCTGCTTCCTGCTGAAGAGGGGCATGAAGTCAGGGAATGTTTATTTAGTGTAGGTGTTAGAAGCAGAGTTAGCATAAAAGACAATAGTGTCTAATTGAATCAGATGGTGAATATCCCCTTGGTTGACTGTAGAATTCCCTCGGCCAATTAGGGCAAATATATTTCCTGCCTTTAAGGTGGTCTCAGTTCCTTTGGCAGAGATTTTTAGAAAACACGGAACACAAATACACACCATTAAAATTACAATTCCCAAGGTGACAAGAGGGACTGACCAAGATCCTATGGATGGGAATAGATTCGAGATCCAATCCCACAGTCCACTGGGCCATGCTATGGGATTTGTCCATTCAGCAACTTTGTGGATTGCTTTTAATCTGATGTCCACTTCCCCCAAAATGTTAATCCAGGTATGAGCCTTATTAATTATGGTGCAAACACCCCCTGATTCTGCCAGTAGGAAGTCTAATGCAATTCTGTTGTCTAAGACCACTTCTACCAGGGAATTTAACAAGGCTTGCTGGGCCTTCAGGGCTCTTTCTGTACCCATGGCTAACAAATGGATTGTATCTGAAAGGTTTTTAATAGGCATTTCCATATGGTACATGCCTAGTCCAGGGATTATGGTCCTCAGATACCACCAACCAAAACCAGTTTCTTCTAACACCTGGTTTCTGGTGTTTCTAATGTTAACGGGATCTGGGAGAAAACATCACACTTTTTTCTTGATGGATATGGAATGCTGGCAGTGGAATGGACTTGGGTGGGGAAGACTAGGAACTCTAGTGTGCATTGACCCATGAAGTAGATTCCATTTAAGCATTGGATGGCCCAAGTCCAGGGTGAATTAGATGAATTGGGTGACTCACTATTGGGGTATGGCTTACCTCCACATAGAAAAGTATAACCTGGAGGGGCACATAAAGACAAATCTTCATTTGGGACATCTGGAAGGCTTGAATTAAAATGTAACAAATAAGGGTTGATGAGAGAGTCATTGCGTGAAGTGAGGAGCTGGAAATCCCTGAAAATTTGCTGATGTATTCATACTCGGGGTACTTGGGACTTTAATTCCCAATTTCCTTTTTCACCATGGCTATACAGATGAGAGAGGAAAAAACAAGGGATGGCAAAAGGATATTGCACTAATCTTGCCCTTATAGGTGCTCGGGAAGCATGGTGTATTAACGCACTGCAGACATAATTTTATCATAGTCAAAAACTGGGGCAGCCATAGGACTTAGGGGTGTACCAGATCATGGCAAATGTTGGCAAACCCAGCAATCGCTGAGATTCCCTCCCTCAGCCACAGCTTGGGACATGGTAACTAGACCATTAGATGACCAGTCCCAGCCATCTGGAAGGTGAGATGATTCTTTTTTCCCAATAATAATTACATGAGTCCGCTGCCCCCTGCTGATTTCTGTATCCATAGGAGATCCTTTCCTATATTTCACACAGAAATATATCCCTGTATCAGATAGAGTAAATTTCTGGATAATAATAGAAAAATCACGATTTTTAGACTGAGTAATGTCTGTCATGGGGGAAGCTTGAGGAAAATCCCCAGTAGCTCCCCAAACTATAGGCTTCCCTTCATCTGAGGATTCCCAAATCCACTTAACAGGACCTACAGGAGTTAAAGTTGAAATAACATAAGGGAGAGTCAGGGTATCTCCTACTTGTAAAGTCAAGGTGACTCCTGACTGGAGAATTGTAGGAGCTTGGCTTGACTCTTTTCCGGTCGAGGGAGGCCCGACCTGTAATAGAAAAAGAATAAGGATTAGAGTCATGTTTGAATCTTTGAGAATCTATATTTTACGCCTTGAACTGGGGTGAGGTATATGAGGATTCCTCAGTCTTTTTGCTAGGTTCTTCTTGAGGAGGCGGAGTCACTTTCACTCTAGTATGATGTACCCATGCAGTTACTCCAGCCAGTTTCAGAAAGGAATGACTAATCAGAAGGACCTCATATGGTCCCAACCAGATACGGGCCAGTTGATTTTCTGGATGTTAATTTTTCTAAACCTTTAACAGGACCCAATCTCCTGGCTCGAACCTATGAAGAGGCACATTAGACGGGAAAGACAAACGAGAAGAGGCATATTTGTTAATGTTATTTATAACTGTTCTTAAGGATCGGACTCAATCTCTCTTCTCAACTTCTGTCATGACTGAAGTGGGGAAAGTTGACCATTTCAGGAATGGTTTCTCATATATAAGTTCATAAGGACTCAACTTAAGTCCACTTTGAGGGGCCACCTGAATCCTAAGCAGGGCAATTGGTAATACCTGTAACCAAGTGGAGTGGGTTTCTTGGCAAAGTTTAGCAAGAGTCTTTTTCAAGGTACAGTTCATCTTCAGTCTTTCCAGTAGATTGTGGTCTCCATGCTGAGTACAGTTTCCAGGTGATGTCTAAGGCCTTACTAAGTTCTTGATTTACCTGGGCCACAAAGGCTCCCCCGTTTTCCCTTTGAATTGAGAGTGGCAAGCCAAATCAGGGAATAATCTCTTTGAGTAATGCCTTAGTCACTTCTTGAGCTTGTTCAGTCCGGCGAGGAAAAGCCTCTACCCACCCAGAGTATGTGTCTACAAAAAGCAGTAAATACCTGAAATTTCCAGGTGCTCGAGGCATCACCGTAAAATCTACTTGCCAGTCTTCTCCCATATTCATTCCTCAGTGCTGGATTCCTGGCTCTGCTGGGTGGGGTACTGTCTTTGGATTGTTTTTAGCACATAATGGACATCTTTTAGTGACCTCACATACTGTCTTAAGAATCTTTGGTCTCGCAACTATTTGTTGAATCCATTCGAGACTTGCGTCTCTTCCATAGTACATGCTTTCATGTAGAGTTGTTATTATCTTGTACACTTGGTCTTCTGGTAACAATATTTTTCCTTCAGAATTAGTCAGCCAACTAGAGCCTGGTGAAGACTGAAACCCCCACTCTTTTGCTCTATCTAAATCTTGGGGAGTATATGTTGGCTTGGGGAATTCATTGAGGTTTAAATGGGGAATCAGGGCTAACTGTTGTCCTGCCTTTCTCCATTCTTGTAAGGCAGCCCTTTTTGCTTCTATGTCAGCTTTTCTATTTCCAATGGCCTCAAAGGATTGGCCCCTTTGATGCCCTGGACAATATACCACTGCCACCTAAAGGTTATCGTGAACAGCTTTTGAAAGTTCAAAGATCTCAGGCACATTTTTTATTTCTTTATTAGCAGCTGCCAGGAGTCCTCTCTCCTTCCATAAGGTGCCATGGGAATGTAAAACTAAATGAGCATACCTGCTGTCCATGTTAATGGTCACTTGCTTCCCTTTTCCCAGATGGAGAGCCTGACCAAGAGCTACAAGCTCAGCTTTCTGGGCTGAAGTTCCCTTAGGCAAGGGGGCAGCCTCCAAGATATTTGTCAGGGTTACCACTGCATATCCTGCTGCTCAACATCCTTCATGCATGAAGCTACTTCCATCTGTGAATATTTCAACGTCAGAATCCTGCAGTATGACGTCAGACAGGTCAGGCCTACTTGAATAGACTTCTTCAATGACCTCTACACAGTCATGTATTGGCGGTTCCTCAGATATTGGCAGCAAGGTAGGGGGTTCAGGGAGGAGACAGCTTTTAAAGCAACATTAGGGTTATCTAACAGGATGGCCTGACACTGTCCCATGCGGCCTGCCACAAGCCAGAACCCCTCTTTTTGTTCTAAGAGAGGAAGAACTGTGTGTGGGGTATTTACAGTCACCTTTTGGCCAAGTGTGAACTTATCAGCCTCCAGGAGCAAGTCGCAGCTTGCAGCCACCACCCGTAAACACAGTGGCCATTCCTTAGCCACAGTGTCCAATTGGTCTCAGAAGTATGCCACAGGATGCTGGGCTGGGCCCAAAGTCTGAGTCAGAACTCCCACAGCAATCCCCTTCCTCTCATGCACAAACAGTTCAAAAGGCTTTTGTAAATCAGGCAGTTCCAACGCTGGTGCATCAACTTACATTTAATTTTTTCAAATTCTTCCTGACATTTTTTAGTCCATACTAAAGGTTCCCTTTCTTCTCCTTCTAAGGCTTTATAAAAGGGGTGTGATTTTTCCAATTATGTAAGTCAGAGGTGGAAAATGGAGTATATACCAGCATTGGCCTCCGGGGACGGCCTGCTTCATCCATCCCCGCTGGTGTCTATCAAAGGGGATATTGTCCTGCCTGGTGTTCGGGGGCTCCCTCACCGAAAACTCTACCCTGTTGGGTACGAGAAGGGGAAACCATACCTGAAACCACGTCTCCTCTGTGTCTCCCCTTTCTGCTCCCCTCGATGGACTAGTACTAGAGTCTGGTTCTGGCCCTGGCGGGGAAGTGTGCATTCTCCTCCTCCAACCCTGTCCTCCTCCAGCAGCAGCATCACCGCCACCATGAGGAGAAGGAGCCGCAACCGGAACCGGACCCCCTCCAACCAGGGTCCTCACTGGAAGAATAAGGAAGCACTTTTGGCTTCTCTTTGCCTTGAAAAAGAACTTAGTTAGAAGGGTGCATATTCTGATATAGCCACATAAAAGCTTGAACATAGGGGACTTCATCCCATTTCTCTTCTACAAAACAGGTCCAATTGAAAAATTGTATTAAAGTTTAATGACCCAAACCTAGGTCAATCTTCCTGACTTGCCCATTTATATTGTGGCCAAACACTATTGTATAGAAAAATCATCTTTTTTTAGTCATTGGGGCGTAACTATAGTGCCTCCAACTGGTCAGAATGCATCCCAAGGGGGACTTTTCCGGTACTTAGGATCCCCCTCCCATCCCTGGTCCCCGGTGTAGTTTCTCAACTGTGATGGAAGGCCGGGCCCTTCCTTCTGCTTGAATGCAATTTGTGGCCCGAACTACTTGAAATTTAATCTCTGCTGTTAGCAACTTAATTTCAGTTAAAATTCCCCTGATACCAATTTATTTGGTCCCCAATTCTCACTGAGACATTTTGTCAACAACACCTGAGCTTGATATGTTACTGAAAATTTATGAAACCGGTCGTCATGCTCCAAAAACCGGGACCAAAAGTATTCATGGATTTGGGAACAGGTCTTATACAGATAGGGGCTGACATGGCCACGGAGGTGGTGCAGTATCTCCTGTGCCTCAGTTGGACACTGTCCATCAGTCAAGTTCAAGCAAAGTTCCCACATTCACACATGTAGATACACACATACGCACATACACCAACTACTTGGCTGGCCTCACATTCACCCCTGGCAATCTCAACCTCCCAGACAATCCCTAGAGTGACAGAGGTAATCTTGACAGCCTCAGCTGCCTCAACCTCCCAGACAACCCTTAGAATGACAGAGGTAATCTTGATAGCCTCATTCACACACCCAAAAAAACAAAACCAAGACTCTTGAGCCACCAAGAGTCCCTTATGCGAACCTACTCACAGGGTCAGTCATCCGAAGGAGCACTCGCTTCAGAAACCAAGAGTCTAAGCCCCCTCTGGGCTTGCTCTATCTGCCCTGGCCCTGAGCGCAACAGGGAGAGGATTCTCGGACTCACCCCAGGGGGTTTTCCTTAGCCAATCTTGCTCCCTGCTTACCTTGTCTCCGCTCGGTTAGGGACTGGCGGTGCTGTGGCGAGAATAAGGAACGGGCAATGTTTCCCTTCTGAGGTAAAAAAAAAAAACTCCAGCAGCTGCTTAGGGGGTTAATTGGCTTGAGGGTTAATTGGCCAATCCGAGCCCCGCCCGGGGCAACCTCATCTCAAGTGGCGAAGTACCCCATGTTGGGCGCCAGAATTTGTTACAGCCAATTGCGGTTTCGAGCCACCTCTCCCAAGCCAAGAGTGAGACAGGAGGAGGTAAGCAGCAACAGGGCTTTATTGAACACCGTGTTCAAGAGACAGAGGGGGCAAAGTTTTCCCCAGATTCTGTCTGCCCCAAAAGGGCTACAAAAGGGTTTTATAGGGAGAAGGTCAGGGTTTAGAAATTCCCAGGAATGTTGATTCTTCTTTGAAGGGGACTAATGACGAAGTGACTTATTGTTGACGTCTTGCAGGCCTCTTTATGCCATCCTGGTTTCGGTCACTGAATGGGTCCGGGTTTGCTCAATTATCTCGGGTGCTGATGGTATCGCTCATTGTTTTTGTCACTTCGGACAGAAACATGGTTTAATCAACAACAAAAGTCTTCATTACCTTGTTTTTCTACAATGGAATTTATTTTTCTACAATGGAATAATCGTGAGACAGATTCCAGAGCAAATAATCAACATTTTTAAAGACTACAGATTTTAATCACAGCTTATACAGCTAAACTAGAAAATTTATTCTCTCTTATTTTAATACTAAAACACCACAGAAAATGTATTTTTTCTACTTCAAAGGGACTCATCACGCTTTTTCAAGCTTGCTGGTTGTTGTTGTTGGGTGCCGTCGAGTCAGTTCTGACTTACAGTGACCATATGCACAATAGAAGGAAACACTGCCTGGTCCTCCACCATCTTCACAATCATTGCTACGTTTGAGTCCATTGTTGCAGCAGCCACTGTGTCAATCCATCTCATTGAGCAGCTTCCTCTTTTTCATTGACCCTCTACTTTACCAAGGGTGATGTCCTTCTCCAGGGATTGGTCCCTCCTGTTAATCTGTCCTAAATATTTGAGACAAAGTATTGCCAAACTTGCTTCTAAGGAGCATTGGCTCCTTAGAATTGGCTCCCAGAATTGGCTGTACTTCTTCCAGGACAAACTTGTTCATTCTTCTGGCAGTCCATGATGTATTTAGTATTCTTTGCCAACACCATAATCCAAAGGCGTCAATTCTCCTTCGATTTTCCTTATTCATTGTCCATCTTTCACATGCACATGAGGCGATTGATAATACCATGGCTTGAGTCAGGCACACCTAAGTTCTCAAAGTGATATATTTGCTTTCAACATTTTAAAGAGGCCTTTTGCATCAGATTTGCCCAATGCAATATGTCATTTGATTTCTTGACTGCTAATTCCATGGATGTTGATTGTGGATCCAAGTAAAATGAAATCCTTGACAACTTCAGCCTTTTCTCCATTTATCATGATGTTGCTTACTGGTCTCGTTGTGAGGACTTTTTTTTTTTTCTCTTTATGTTGAGGTGTAATACATACTGAAGACTGTAGTCTTTGATCTTCATCAGCAAATGTTTCATGTCCTCTTTGCTTTCTGAAAGTAAGATTATGTCATCTGCATATCATAGGTTATTAATGAGTCTTCTTCCAATCCTGATGCCATGATCATCTTCATATAGTCCAGCTCCTCAGATTATTTGCTCAGCGTACAAACTGAATAAGTATAGTGAAGGATACAACCTTTACACACACCGTTACTGATTTTAAACCATGCAGTACCCACTTGTTCTGTTCAAATGACTGCCTCTTGATCTAGGTACAGGTTCCACATGAGCACACTTAAGTGTTCTGGAATTCTCATTCTTCACCATGTTATCCATAATTTGTTTGGATCCACACAATTGATTGCCTTTGCATAGTCAAAAAAACACACAGGCATACATCTTTCTGGTATTCTCTGCTTTCAGCCAAGATCCATCTGATATCAGCTTGCTGATAGGGTGGAGTATCCATGCTGGGAGAGGCAAGCTGAGACCAAAGGCTACAGTCTCCCATCTTTACCTAGAGCAGTGGTTCACAGAGTTGCCTAGGGTCAGAGGTATTCCATCAGAACAGAATGCTCTGAAGTTCTCTCAGGTAAAACTAACTTTATTTGAAACAGAATGTGGGGAAGTTCAAGACTCAGAGTTCTCTTGAGAATAATGTAAATTTGGGAAATAAGCAATTAAGAGGAGACTGGTTACTCTATTAGAGCAACAAACCTAAATCTTAGGCAAGTAGATTACCAGTGAGAACCAGGCATATAAAGACAGCTAAGATGAGCCCTCCTGGGGTTAGAATAAACTTCAGAGACCAGCCTCAGAAGGTACTCTTGCCCAAATCTAATTGAAATGCCCCATAGAGCTTCCAAAGAGCACCTGGTGGATTCAAATCGCCAATAGTTTGGTTAGCAGATATAGCTCTTAACCACTACACCACCAAGGTTAAAGAATCAGACTGCAGAGCAATTTATCCCCTAGGCATTTTTGAAAATAATAAAGCCATCAGCCAAGGAGGTAGAGGTCAGAGAAAGAGACTGTCAAAGAGATACCTGATAAAACCACGGTAATTCCAGGATAATTGTGTACATGTCCAAGGAGGCACCCTCTCAGGAGTAACACCAGAGGCTGCACAAAGTGGGAGAAGTAGAATTTGCTGAAAGAGTCCAGCCAAGTCACTAAATAAATAAAGAAGTAAACAACAACAACAACAACAAAAACCCCTATGAAGGAGGAGTAGAAAACTAATATCCCAAAGTTTCTTCCTTGTATTACCTGACATATCTAGCTTACAACAAAGAATTACAAGACATTCAAAGAAATGGAAAGTGTAACATATGCACAAGAAAACAAAGCAGGCAACAGAAATTTCATGTGAGAGAGCGCAGACATTTGATTTAACAAAGATTTCAAAGCAGCTATTATGTTTTCAAAGAATTAAAAAAATAATAATTTTAAATAAAGCAATGTATAGTGACAATATCTAATCAATGCAGAACATCAGTGAAAAGCCAGAAATTATGGAACCAGATGGATGTTCTGTGTTTGAAAATACGACTAGTGAAATGAAATAAAATTTCACTAGTGGGGCTCAGCAGTAGATCTGGACTGGCAGAAGAAAGAATCAACAAAACTGAAAATAGATCATGAGATTATGTAACCTGAATAATAGAAAATAAATATGAAGAAAAATGAACAGAGCCTTAGACAAAGATGGAACACTGTTAAGCACACCAACATTTGTGTAATATGAGTATCAGAAGGAGAGAAGAGAGAGGAGAAGAAAAATATTTAAAGACATGATGGTCAAAAACATTCCAGATTTCATAAGGAACATTAATCTACAAACCCAGGAAATTCAATAAACTACAAGCAAGATAAATACAAAGACATCCACATCCAGATACATCATAGTAAATATCCCGAAAGCCAAAGATAAAGAGAAAATTTTGAAAGCAATAAGAGGAAAAAAAAAAAAAAAACTCATTACGGACAAGGCATTCCTGATACATTAGCAGCTGACTTATCATCAAAAATAGTTGAGGTCAAAAAACTGTAGAAAGACATATTCAAATTGCTGAAAGCAAAACAAACACAAATCTTATATCTGGCAAAATTATCTTTCACAAGTGAAGTGAAAATTAAGACATTTGCATATTAACACACAATTTAGAGACTGTTTCTAGCAGATTTACCTTACAAGAAATACTAAAGGAAGTTCTTCAGACTGAAAGCATGTGACTCCAGACAAAGACACCAAAAAATCAAAGGACATTGATAATGGTCACTGTGTAATTATAAAAGACTATACAGATGCATATTTCTTCTTTATTCTCTGAACTGATTTAAAAAGCAATTATATGAAACAACATGGTATAATTGTGCTGTGGGATCTATAACACATAAATATATTTGACAATCACAACATGAAGCAGGTGGATGGAAACAAAGCTGTGTTAGAGTAAGGGAATGAAACCAGATGATACCTAGAATCTATAGGAACAAACGAAGAGGACCACAAATAGTAAATAAGAGGGTTAATATGACAAACCATATAAATACATTTTTTTTAATACCATACCAGCTACAATCTCTTGAGTTTTTAGGTATCGTTGCTGTTGTTGTTGTGTGTGGTGGAGTCAATTCTGACTCGTAGCTATCCTATAGGATAGAATAGAACTGCCCCATATGGTTCCCAAGAGTGGCTGGTGAATTTGAACTGCCCACCTTTTGTTAGCAGCCTGAGCTCTTAACCACTTCACCACAGGTAAGGTTAAAGGTACAGGCCAGAAGAAGGAAAGAAACCAACAAACAACCGATAGTAATTTTTCTGTATCCCATTTATTGATTTATGGAGAAGGGAGCTCTTATTGACTTGGTTAACTTCAGATTCAACCCCACCTGCCCTGCCAGCCAACATAAAAATGACTATGGAGGTTTGGTTTTATAAGCAGTGTTGATTGTATCACAGTATTGTAGCCAGGGGAAAAGCATTTTGCCCAAGGAGGAAGGATTATTCCTTTAGAGCTATTCTGGTGAAATGAGATGCCCAGAAATACAAAGACAACTATAAACCTTATAGATATTTTCTCATAATATGACCTCTTTTGGCACACCATTCTCTCACCTCCTCTGCTACTGAGTACTTCTATGCACACAGAGAAAGGAAAATGAAACTGTGTCTGGATGAGGGGGCTGAAGGCTTTCCAGACAAGATGACACTTAAGCTGAGTGTTGAAGGATGCATACACGCTAAATAGGATGGAAATACATTTTCCAGACTTAGGAAGAGACATGAGTGAACATGTGGTAAGAGGCAGGATATTAGACTGGCAAGCTAGTTTGTCTTTGTATGCTCTTCAAATTTAGGATATTAGCCCCAAATTAACAAGGCACAATGGTGACATTTGGAGCCCTAGTGGCCCAGTGGTGGTTAAGAGCTTGGCTGCTAACCAAAATGTTAGCAGTTTGAATCCACCAGTCTCTCCTTGGAAACCCTATGGGACAGTTCTACTCTGTCTTATAGGGTCACTATGAGTCAGAATCTGCTTGACAGCAACGGCTTTGGTTTGGGTGTTATCATGACATTTTAAGCTAGGGACTGACATTATCAGATTTACATTACAGGAAAATCACACGATCAACAATATAGAGCATAAAATGGAAGATGGTAGAGGGACCACTTAGGAGGCTGTGATAATGATCTCAATGACCTGATGCTGTGCTCTCAAACATCATTGTCCACATCCAGATTTACTTATCACATTGTATGCAAGAATGAGCCTGAAGTTATCTATTAAGAGCCCATTGGCTACAGGAACGAGGAACCAGGCTGGACATGGTAACTTGGGAAATTCAAGTAAACCTTCATTGAGTTTGTATGTCCTAACCCACTAAAAAACCCACTGCCGTCAAGCCCAGCTCATAGTGACCCTATAGGACAGAGTAGAGTTGCCCGATAGAGTTTCCAAGGAGTGTATGGTGGATTGAAACTGCCAACCTTTTGTATAGCAGCTATAGCACTTAACCACTATGCTACCAGGGTTTCCTTGTATGTCCTATGTTGTAATAATTATTTATTACTCTTGCTGAATGTTTAGTACTGCAATAAAAGTTAAACATAATTTTATCTTTTAATTGCTGAGTAATAGTTTCCATGATTTTAATATTTAAATTAATTCTATTAACATAAAATATGAATGAGTAAATAGAGAAATACACCACCCACAATTAATGCAAGGAGCAGAAAAGATTATCTTGAAGGATGATTTTTGTAATCTACATGAAAAATAGATTCAGGCTTAAACCAAAAACCAAAACCAAACCCAGTGCTGTCGAGTCGATTCTGACTCACAGCAACGCTATAGGACAGGGTGGAGCTGCCCCATAGAGTTTCCAAGGAGTGCCTGACAGAGTCTAACTGCCGACCCTTTGGTTAGCAGCCATAGCACTTAACTGCTATGCCACCAGGGTTTCTTTTTATGCTTTTGAGTACTCCCTGTGACTCACCTTCCTACTTGTTGTTAGGTGCTGTGGAGTTGGTTCCCATTCATAACGACCCTAAGTACAACAGAATGAAACAGTGCCCTGTCCTATACTATCCTCACAATCATTGTTACGCTCAAGCCCATTCTTGCAGCCACTGTGTCAGTCCATCTTGTTGAGGGTTTTCCTCTCTTTGCTAAAGCATGATGTCATTCTCCAGGGACTTGTTCCTCCTAATAACATGTCCAAAGTGAGATGAAGCCTTACCATCCTCACTTCAAAGGAGCATTCTGGCTGTACATCTTCCAAGACAGATTTGTTCATTCTTCTGGCACCCCATGATATATTTCATATTCCTAACCAACACCATAATTCAAAGGAATCAATTTTTCTTTGGTCTCCCTTATTCATTGTCCATCTTTCGGATTGTATATGAGACAATTGAAAATATCCTGTCTTGGGTCAGAGGCACCTTAGAACTCAAAGTGACATATTTGCTTTGAAACACTTTAAAGAGGTCTTTTGCAACAGATTTGCCCAATGTAATACATCATTTGATTTTTTGACTGCTTCTTCCATGGGCGTTGACAGTGGATCCAGTGATTGATCCAGTGATTCATTTCAGTAAAATGAAATCCTTGACAACTTCAGTCTTTTCTCTGTTTATCATGGTGTTGCTTATTGGTCCAGTTGTGAGGATTTTTGTTTTCTATATATTGAGGTGTAACTGAAGGCTGTATTCTTTGATCTTCATCAGTAAGTGCTTTAAGTCCTCTTCTCCTTCAGTAAGTAAGTTTGTGTCATCTACATATTGCAGAGTGTTAATGAATCTTTCAGTTTAGTTTCTAAGAATTAAGTGAATAATTTTTATTAACTTATGGAGTGATTTTATCCAAAACAAACTTAGACCTAGAAGTACAATGGGCTCATAATTTACTTATATTTCCTACATACAAAATAAAGCAAAATCCAGCTGATAAGGGAATATTAAAATTTATGTTTAAAAATATTTGTAGTACTAAGTGGAAATTCATTTCAAATCATGTCTGAGATACAATTCTTATTTATAGCAATCTGTAAGTACAGTTATTTCACTGGAGGATTATGTTTTATAACATTTAAAAAATGTCTGCTTGATGCTTATTTCCTATTTGTTTCTTTCCCTTTAAATATAAAAAAAATATTTAGGGGAAAATAACACATTTTGTAAACAATTTACTTAATTTTGAGGCAACAAAGTGTCAATTACAAAATGTGCCACAATTGGAAAGACCAAGACACTTTAATTTTTACACTTTCCAATGAAAACTATTATACTTTATGCTATTCTGAATTTACTATTGTGTTTCAATAAACTACTATTTATGTGCAGACATGAGGATACCTCTAAATTGTTAATGTCTAAATTTCAGAGCAATATTAAGTCCTTTATTAAATCTTACTATGAAAACACATTCAATAGGGGCTCAAAAATTATACAGTAGGTTATAAAATAGGGTAGGTTATAAAATTTGAATGTGAGCATAGAGTAGAGGGCTGTACAAATCACAATTAGAAAGCCAGGTTCAATTTCTAATTCCATATTTACCCATATGTCTGCTGCATAAAGTAATGGGATAATAATTCAAACCATGTAGTCTTGTACTCCAAAAATAAATCAGAAAATTTTTCCAAGTGGAAGCAAAGCAAGGAGATTTAAAAAAAAAAAAAAAAAAAAATTCTGATACTATATGGCTAGTATCTACTCAAGGGCACTGGGCTTTTTTTTGGAGGGGGGTTATATAGCTAGTATCCTCATAAAATAGAAGAGGCAAAGAAATACACAGAGGAAGATGGTTATGTGAAAACAGAGGCAGAGTTTGGATTTATGCTGCCACAAACCAAGGAACACCAAGGATAGCCAGCAGGCACCAGAAGCCAGGCGAGAGGCATGGAAAAGATTTTCTTTAGAGCCTATCTTAGTTATCTAGTGCTGCTTATAAAGGAAATAACACAAGTCGATGGCTTTAACAAACAAAAGTTTATTCTCTCACAGTCTCGCAGGATGGAAGTCTGAATTCAGGGCAACAGCTGCAGGGTAAGACTTTCTCTCTCTGTCAGATCTGGAGGAACGTCTTTTCCATGGTCTAGGAGCTTCTCAGTGCAAGGACCTGGGGCCCAAAGGATGTGCTCTGCTCCTGGCACTATTTTCTTGGTGGTATGAGGTCCCCCTATGTCTCTGCTCACTTCTCTTTTTCATATCTCAAAAGAGATTGATTCAAAATACAACCTAATCTTGTAGATTGAGTCTTGCCTGGTTAACATAACTGCCTTTAAGCCCACTTCATTAACATCATAGAGGTAGGATTTACAACACATGAAAATCACAACAGATGACAAAATAGTGAACAAAACCACAATAGTGGGAATCATAGCCTAGCTCAATTGACACACATTTTGGGGGGACACAATTCAATCCACAACAGATCTCTCAGAATCAACATGTCCCAAACCATGATTTTGGAGTTCTGGTTTCCAGAACCATGTGACAATAAATTTCTATTCTTATGAGTTACCGCATGTGTGGTACTTTGGTACGGCAGCCCTAGGGAACTAATACAGCAGGACTGCATTCCTTCTGGTGCATCTAGAGAAGGACGTGTTTCCTTGCCTTTTCTGGCCTCTAGAAGTTGCCCACATTTCTTGGCTTTTAGCTCCATATCAAGTTGTTACATTTCCTTCACTCTCTCTGCTCCAGTCATCACATCACCTTCTCTTTCTGCTTCCACCATTGCATTGTGTTCTTTGACTCTCCTGACTCCCACTTGCAAGGGCAGAGTGATTATATTGGGCCAACCCAGGAAATCCAGGATAATCTCCTCATCTCAAGATCCTTAATTTAATCACATTGTTAAGGTCTCTTTTGCCATGTAAGGGAATATATTAGCAGGTTCAAGGGATCAGAATTTGGTTATTTGGGGGGAACATTATTCAGCCTATAATACCCCCTATGCTTGTATGTTCTCAAAATCAATAGCCTTGTGGTAGACTCTTGACTTCTGTGTTCACAGCCCTTCTGCTGATTTTGAAACCACCTATTTCTTTCTGCTAACTAAAAGGTCAGCAGTTGGAATTCACTAGCCCTTCCTTGGAAACCCTAGGGGCAGTTCTACCCCATCCTATAGGGTTGCTGTGAGTCAGAATCAACTCGAAGGCAATGGGTTTGGTTTGGTTTTGGGGGTTACTTCTTCACATTAAACTCCTCTCTGCTTCAGATGCCTAGAGTTCCTATTTACTATACAGAATCCAGATTGGTATACCATTGTCTCAGTTATCTAGTGCTGCTATAACAGAAATACACAAGTGTGTGGCTTTAACAACAGAAAGCTATTTTCTCACCATTTAGGAGGATAGATGTCTAGGGGAAGGTCCTCGTCTCTTTTTGGCTTCTGTTTCTTGTATCCTTAGAGATCTCATGTGGCTTGGCATCTGTCTTCCTTTATTTTTGCTTTCTTGCTTGCTCATTCTGCTCTTTTATATCTCAAAAGAGATTGGTTTAAGACACACCCTACACTAATATTGCCTCATTAACATAAAAAAGAAAACCTTATTCCCAAATGGGATTATAACCACAGGTATAGTAAAATTTACAACACCTATTTTCGAGGAACACAATTCAGTCCTTAACGTATTTACCCATATTTACCCATATGTCTGCTGCATAAAGTAATGGGATAATAATTCAAACCATTGTAGTTTTGGACTCCAAAAAAACAAATCAATTGGTTTGTAGAGAATTCTTTAGTTAAGTGTTTATATACTTACATTAAATGATCATTGAAAGTTAAACTACCAATTTAGCTTAATGAATAAAATCCCTAATACTGGAATTGAATATACCTGGTAGTAATCTGGACTTTTTCCAGTCTCTGAGTCTTCGTTTCCCCATATGTAAAACAAGACTAGCAATACCTGCTATAGGATTATTGTAAGGGTTAAATGATGCAATTTGGTTTCAGCACTCTATCCAGTTCATGAACATAAAAGTAAAAAAATAAATAAGAGCCCTTGCTTTGAGTCTTCGTTTGCCTTTCTTTCATTAAAAAAAAAGAAATTTGGTGAGAAAATCAATCAAGATAAACATTGTTTATTTTTTTCCTCCAGTTAGAATAAAATGAGAATATCAGCACATTTATTTTAACGATATTGTCTTATTTCATAAACAATCAATCTGTATTATGGAAACATGTACCTTTTCATTTTACTATGGAAAATCACAAACATATTTATATGTATGCAAAATAGAACACTGAATCCCTGTAAACTCTTCCCCATGAGGAGTTCTGGTGGTGCAATGGTTAAGAGTGTGATTGTTAACCAAAAGTTTGGTGGTTTGAACCCAACAGCGACTCCATAAGAGAAAGCCGTGGCAATCTGCTCCATAAAGATTACAGTCTAGGAAAGCCTATGGGGCAGTTCTACTCTGTCCTATGGGTCACTGTGAGTCAGAATAGATTGAATGGCACATAAAATGACAAAATCTTCACCTAAATGGAATCCCTGGGTGGCACAAATGGCTAAGTGCTTGACTACTTGCCAAAAGGTTAACTGAAAGGTTGGCAGTTCAAGCCCACCTAGAAGTGCCTTGAAAGACAGGCTTGGTAATCTGTTTCCAATAGGTCACAGGCTTAAAATCCCTAATAAGCAGTTCTCCTCAGCATACATGGGGTTTCCATAAGTCAGAATCAATTTGAAGGCCACTAAAAACAACAAACCTTTACCAACTCATGGCCGATCTTATTTCATTGATTTCTACATTTCATCCCTCACTTTTGTATTATTTTGAAGCAAATTCTGACATCTCATTCTCTATCTAAATATTTCATTACATATCTCTAAAAGATAAAGGCTCTATTTTATTACATAATCATAATACCATTATCTTATCTAAAGAATTTGACAATAATCAATGCCATCATTAATGTCATCAAGTATCAGGTCAGCATTCAAATTTCCCATTACACAATAAATTTCCCAACACTTAAAAACTATTTATTTGAATCAGTATTCAAATAAGGTCAGACATTGTGATTGGCTGGTATGTATATATACATATATATATATGTATATATATATATATATATATATAAAATACCACTTTTATGTCAGAGCTTCTAGTTCCATTTCTCTTTTCTTATTGTAATTTACCTATTTTATAAAAGATTTATCATTGAAATGCCTTATTTATTATGTGCTAAAGCTCTCTGGAGAAGATTCTTGCTATAAAAGTGTGTTGCTAAGATGCTTGCAGAGGACTGCAAACATTTGATGAGAGATATTAAGTATACTCTGTTAAGTGTGATTAATATCTAATAGAATTTCAAGAATAATTTTAACTAAATTATTTTTCTTGGAATAAGTTTAAGATTTTCTCTCTCTACATCCTGTATTCAAAAGTGTTTGTTGAATAGATTGAAAAATGTTTTTCATGTAGGATATCTTTAGTAAATTATGTTGAAAAAATACTTGAATTAGGCCTTTTTCTGTAGTCAGAAGCAGCAAATCTATATGGAATCGAGCCGTTAAATCTAGTGTATCAGTTTGAACCATCAATAGATGGTATCGTTTTGGGGAATGACATTACTGAAATCAGTAGTGATCATGAAGACAAAGTCTTATTCTTATGGTATGATTTATTACAGATCCAATTATATTATTTCAAAGATTGGCTAGGTGCTAGTTTTATTAATATCCGAACTGTGATTTGCCCATTAAAGGAGGAGGCCGTGTTAATTGAGACACACTTCAACAGGAATAACCTCCACTGCCATGGAGTAGATTCCGACTGTTACCAACCCTATAGGTCAGGGTAGAACTGTTCCATAGGATTTCCAAAGCTGGAAATCTTTACAGAAGCAGACTGCCACATCTTTCTCCTGAGAACTGACTGGTGAGTTCCAACGGCCAACCTTTCGGTTGTCAGCCAAGACTTAACTGGGCCCTCAGGGCTGCTTTCAACAGAAATAGCTGTATATATTTTGCTTCATTAAGTACAAGTTTCTCTTTTTCTTAAAAAGTTCCCATTCTTGCTGATCTCTCTAGTCTTAAAAAAACAAAAAGTTACAAATTTGTGTGAGTTTTGAGCAGCAGATCTCCATTTTCTTCAGAATAGCTAAAATTTTAAAATTCATACATTAAATTGTGAAAATATCGAGAAATGGTTGAGAAAACCTGAACATATCACATGGAATGAGTTTTAAATAGTCCTACACAGTTATCATAGACATGTATATACATGTAGACATTAGTAATTGCAAATTTATTCCAGTGAGTGCTGATTAAAGACACATTCAGTTGTAATTACTGTCTTTTAGATTTTTTTTCCTAGCATCATTTTTCATCATATTTGAGAAGCCAGAATGAACTGCCATTCCTTTGAACCAAAAAGCTAAAGTGAAATATTTACTTTCTTTAAATTATTATGAGTTGTGTATTTAAAAGTGAGTTGTATAATAATTTAAAAAATATATTAAACTATTAAACAACTATTAAAAAAATATATTAAACTATTAAACAGAAGCAAGTGTTGCGGAAGATCACGCAGAGCCTACTTCATCTCTAGAATGCTGAGATAAATGGCCTCTATATTTTCTGAATCACCAGTGTTGAATTTCCTGACTCTGCTTCTCCTTTTTCTAGTGGCTAGGCAATGACTGTGTCCTAATTCTGGTAGGAACCTTTTCTTTCACCCTCCTGACTGTACCCTATTTGCTTCTTTAACTTCTGCGGTTCACACCAGGACACATGAGATTTGTCACACTCTTGGATTAGTATAAATGTAGTGAATACAGACAGTATCCTACATCAATGGCATCTGCTAGGCATTGTGCCTACCAGACACTCATTCTGATAATTAGTGTAGACCATCTTTCTGCCAGACTCCTTCTTCTCCAGGAAGACTAAATAGTGTAGACTTCCTGAGTTGCCACAACCCATACTTAATCCCGTCTAAGCCTGCACTGAGGTGTTTAGTGTAAGTTTTTGTTGTTAGGTGCCATGGATTTGATTTCGACTCATAGCAACCCCATGTGACAGAGTGGAACTGCCCTATTATAGGGTTTTCTAGGCTGTAATCTTTACAGAAACAGATTATCAGTTCTTTCTGCTGCAGAGCTCTATGTGGATTCTCTTACTGTTGCATCTTCAATGACAATGCATACATATTTTGTCATTATATGGTTAATGACTTGCATAATGTCTGGATTGGAGTAGATCTGAATAAATGTTTGTTGAATGATTTTACAAATGAAATGAAATAATATAATCACCGATCTCAACTTGATTATATAGTAGCATTGAAAGACAAGAAAATCAGCATCCGTGGTAAGTGGTAGTAGAAACATGGACTGCTGAGAGCACAAAGGGGCATCTAATTCAGTCTGAAGGATTCAGGGGAAGCTTTTCAGAGGAGATAAGGCCTGAGTTGAGTCTTCAAGAATGAGTAAGATGTTGTCAGGCTGAAAAAGAGTTGATAGGTAGAAGGAGCAATACTTGCAAAATGGAAGCAAAGAGAACATGGATGTTGGGTGAATACAAGACTTTGAGGCCAGCCATTTTGTCCCACTTTAAAGAGTTCAAAAGTGACTCTGTAATCAGAAAGAAATCACACTCTTATTTTTTATGAGAAGAATACAACCACCAGGATTTAATTTTAATTAATTTCCATTAAATGTATTTATCCAGCATAATAGGAGCCTGGATTGAAGAAAAAATGAAATGAGGATGGGGGAACCACATTCTAAGCTAGTGTCAGAGGTCAAATGGGAAATAAGTAGGGTCTTGTAGTAAGGCAGCAGTGTTGGAAATTTATGGTTAGGGAAGATTTTGAGATTTTAAAACAGAAGAATTAATATTAATCTGTAATTATATGTTCAATAATATTAATTTGTAACTATATGTTCAATAACTTCAAGTCTTAAGAACTGCCCACTGCAAACATTCATGGGTCCTAGATCAAGTGTACAAAAGAAAGCCCACATAACCCAGGTCTAAATATTTAAAGTTTTAAATCAAAGGACAAAATCGTTAAATACAATATACCTAGCCTCTACCTTGGGAATATAGCTTCATAATTACCTGTAATGTCAAATTTAAAATTAAAATTCTAGCAGTCTTTGGAGTTCCTTGCTGAAATTTGACAACCTGAGATCTCTTGTCACCCACACCACTTGGTGAAAGGCCTCAAGCATTCACATGTATACATTCAAGTCCCATCCAAAACATATCACTCTGAAAAAGACACCCCTTTGTCATTCAAGGTGGGCCTTGGAAGTCTACTTTCTACAGGACTGACCAGGAAAAAGACCTGTTTAAGTCTTGAAAGCAGACTCAGGACCAAATGGGTAGAGGTTCTAGGATTCCAGGTACCCAAAACAAGGTCTACTAGAGAACTGCTGTATCCACACGGCCACATCTCTGTACCCTATAGGCCACTTGTCCTGACCCTGCAAACCACTTGAACTGTGTAGTGGTCTTGTAATTGGTTCAAATGGAGATTTTTTAAACACAGACTCTTAGTAGATTTCACTCACTACATTTTTTTGTTTCGTTTTTGTTTTCCTTTCTGGCTGTTCATTGTCTTATTTTCTGGCTTGCTGGATGTGAGGTTCTCTAAGTGGTATCTTTGAATGTAAGTATTCTCCACTAATGCTTTCTATAAATTTTCTTGAACAAAAAGACTGCATCTCCTGAGAATGTCCACCACTGCGACAATGAAAGGGGGGTAAAAACTAGCCTGGTTTTAAGCAGGTAAATATGATCTTGCTGTCTGCTTTTGTTCTTTCAATTCATTACTGAGTTTCACTATCAAATGTCTCACTGCATAAACGGGACTTAGCAGCTCTCTGCTTTTTTCCCATTTTATTTTCCTGTTTCACTACCTTCTAGCCAGTTACATGTGTGTTACATTAGTATAAAGATTTTTGCTTTGTATTCTAGTCTCTATCATTAATTATCTAGATGACCTTGGGCAAGTTACTTAATCACTCTACATTTACATTGTTCCCTTATTATCTGCCCTACCTGTCTCAAAGACTTACTAGTAGGGGAAAGCAAGGTCATGTTATGTACAAACACTGTGAAGACTATAAAACATTATGCAAATGAAATACTTTAAAAACAAGGGTTATTTCTCTTCTCTTTGAAAGATGTTCATTTGCTAGCTTTCAGTAGGCCTCTTGCCTTACTCACTAAAATGGGTAGTGATTCATAGGCATTTGTGGAATTAAAGTCGATAATATTCCCTTCTTCCAAACACAACTGGCTATAATAGATTAATATATTGCTTCAAACAAAATATTTTTTCTTTTTTATTTAACTAATATAAAAATAGATTTCACAAGAATTTCTCTTTTATTCAATCAGATACAAAAAAGCACATTTTATTAAAATGATTTAGAAGATGCATATGTATGTTCAATTAATAATATATCCTAAAATATAAGCATTTTAAAGCTCCCAGAGACAGTTTAGTCAAAATTTATGTCTCATACCTTAGAATGGTTTTACTCACATATTCTAGGGAAATTGCTATAGTGTCATATTAACTAATTCATTAATATTTATTCAGATTATCAAAGAGCTAAGTACTGCTCATAGTAATATATAAATTTTACTAATGTGGTCTTTCTCCCCTTCCATAAAATATTTTCTTTGCAGTTTCTGGAATTCTTACTATTGAGCATTCAGTATTCAGTTTGAAATTAGAATGAGGAGTCATGAGACAGTCTTAGGTCAATTTGTTTGGTAGGGGTGGTGTCAGGGAGAAGCAATAAGTCTAAAGTATGATTTCCAAATATTTCAAAAATCAAGATGACATTTTATCAGGAAAAAAAAAATACAATGATATACCTTATGAGAACAATTGTACTTTTAATATCCATTGCCTTAGATAAAAAGAAAGTAACCAAAAGCTATCTTTATAGGGCCTGAAAGCACTGGCTACTAACTGAAAAGTTGACAATTTGAACTTATCTAGATGTCCCTTTGAAGAAATGTCTGGCAATATGCTTCCAAAAAGTCACAGCCCTGAAAACCCTATGGTTATCATGAGTTGGAATTGATTGGATGGTTGGTTTTACTTTTGGTTTAGAGCTTAACACAATGTCTTAGAAGCAACAGGTATAAATTAATGAAATAATTGATTAAAGAAAATTCTTTTTTTCCCCACCATTAATTGTTCTTATCTTGTTCTTTATCCTCAAATTCCCATGGTGGTATAAAAAAAGGTAAAAAAAAAAAAAAAATTGTTCTTGCTATTTTTCTTTAGGGTAAATGCTCAATCTTTCATGAAATTTTTTTTTTAAGTTAATTTTTCCTTCTTTTTCATGGGTGGCATCTTGGTATATTGAGAAGTTTATGCAACATGTTGTCATCTGCTGTCTTCCCTGATAGTGGCTATGAAAGCTCATCTCAATTTAACTCAGGTATCACCCTCTATCCTACAAACATTCACTGGAGAAGTGTTTACGGCGGCCAGTGTAATTGTCTATTCTCTTGGAAGAGCCAACACACAGCAATTACTCACAGAGAGTTTGACCATTACCCCTCTGACTCTACTTATTTACAAGAATATATATAGTGTTTACTACGTACCAGGTACTGCTTTAAGTATGCCATAGTTATAACTGATTTAATTTAATAACATCCCTAAAAGGGAAGTGCTATGGACAATTTCATATACATGATGGAATGGAGGCCCAGTAAGGTTAAGTAACTTGCCCAAGTTCACACAGCTAGAAAGGGACAGGCTAGATTTAAACCCAAACAACTGTGCTCTTGAGTTCATGCAGTTAATAGTTTGATGTGATGCCTCTAGGCTCCTGTTCACAACCCTCTCTGGTACTGCTAAAACCAGAGACCCACTGTGTTCTTCCTATGATGTGGCTTGAGTCTGCACAGCTTTCCCAGAGGTACCTCTATTACTGGGGTGCTTCTCCTCACCCTTCTGCTGAACCCTAGACAGGCCCATCGACTGAATTCTCAGCTATTATCGTATTAACTAAGTATCTCATTAAAAACTGTGGATCTACCCTGATACCAAAGCCAGGTGAAGATATCAAAGAAAGAAAATCACAGACCAATATCCCTCATGAACACGGATGCAAAAATCCTCAATAAAATTCTTACCAATAGAATTCAACAACATGTCAAATAAATAAATAAATAATTCCTCATGACCAAGTGAGATTCATACCAGTTACATAGGGATGGTTCAACATTAGAAAAACAATCGATATAATCCATCAATAAATGAAACAAAAGACAAGACCCACGTGAGCTTATCAATCAATGCATAAAAGGCATTTGACAAAGTCCAATATCCATTCGTGATAAAAACACTCAGCAAAGTAGGAATAGAAGAGAAATTCCTCAACATAATAAAGGGCATTTATACAAAGCCAACAGCAAACATCATCCTAAATGATGAGAGTCTAAAACAACCATACAGTATGTCCTTTATCACCACTTTTATTCAACATTGTGCTGGAGGTCCTAGCCAGAACAATAAGGCAAGAAAAAAAAGGGCATCCAAATTGGTAAAGAAAAGTGAAAGTATCCCTATTTGCAGATGATATGATCTTATTCACAGAAAACTCAAAGAATCCACAAGAAAACTACTGGAACTAATAGAAGATTTCAGCACAGTATCAGGACACAAGATAAACATACAAAAATTAGTTGGATTCCTCTATACCAACAAACAGAACTTCGCGGAGGCAATCACCAAACCAATACCATTTGGTTAGGAATAAATCTAACCAAAGACCTATATGAAGAAAACTACAAGACGCTACTGCAAGAAACCAAAAGAGGCCTACATAAGTGGAAAAACATACCATGCTCATGAATAGGAAGACTCAATATTGTGAAAATGTCTATTCTGTCCAAAGCAATCTACAGATACAATGCAACCCTGTTCTAAATTCCAATGACATTTTTTAATGAAATGGAGAAACAAATCAACAACCTCATATGGAAACAGAAGAGACCCCAGATAAGTAAAGTCTTACCGAAGAAAAAGAACAAAGCAGGAGGCCTCACACTACCTGATTTTAGAACCTATTATACCACCATGGTAGTCAAAACAGCCTGGTATTTATACAACAATGGATACATAGAACCTAGACATAAATTCATTCACCTTTGAGCAGCTCATATTTGACAATGGCCCAAAGTCCATTAAATGGGGAAAGACAGTCTCTTTAACGAATGGTGCTGGCATAACTGGATATCTATCTGCAAAAAAAAAAAAAAAAAGACCCATAGCTCACACCATGTACAAAAACTAAATGAAAATGGATCAAAGATCTAAAAATACAATACCTAAAATGATAAAGATCATGGAAGAAAAAATAGGGATAATGCTAGGAGCCCTAATACACAGTATAAACACAATATAAACCATAACTAACAATGCTCAAACACCAGAAAAGAAACTATATTACTAGGAGCTCCTAAAAATCAAATACTTATGCTTATCAAAAGTCTTCACCAGAAGAGGAAAAAGACAATGTAGAGGCTGGGAAAAAAAATTTGCCCATGACATATCCAATAAGGGTCCAATCTTTAAAATCTACAAGATACTGCAAATCCTCGATGACAAAAACACAAATAAGCCAATTTAAAAAATGGGCAAAGGATATGAACAGGCATTTCACCAAAGAAGATATCTGAGCAGCTAACAGATACATGAGAAAATGCTCATGATGACTAGCTATCGGAGAAATGTGAATCAAAACTACAATGAGATACCATCTCACCACAACAAAGCTAGCATTAATCAAAAAAACACAAAATAATAAATATTGGAGAGGTTGCGGAGAGACTGGAACACTTATGCACTGCTGGTGGGAATGTAAAATAGTACAACTACTTTGGAACTTGATTTGGCTGTTCCTTAAAAATCTAGAAATAGAAGTTCTGTATGATCCCAGAAAGCCCCTCCTTGAAATATATCCTAGAGAAATAAGAGCCTTCACATGGATAAATGCACACCCATGTTCATTGCAGCACTATTCACAGTAGCAAAAATATGGAAACAACCTAGGTGTTCATCAACAGACAAATAGATAAAGTATGATGTATTCCCACAATGGAATACTACACAGCAGTAAAGAACAATGATGGCTCCACTAAACATCTTACAACATGGATGAATCTGGAGGGCATTATGCTGAGTGAAACTAGTCTGTCACAAAAGGACAAATATTGTATGAGACCACCATCATAAAAACTCAAGAAAACGTTCAAATGCAGAAGAAAGCATTCTTTGATTGTTTGAGGGTAGGAAAGGAGGAAAAGGGAAATTCACTAACTAGATAGTTTACAGGAATCATCTTATGTAAAAGGAAGGTCAGTGCTCAATACAGGGGAAGTCAGCACAACTGGACTAAACCAAAAACTAAGAAGTTTCCTGAACATAACCAAACACATTGAGGGACAGAGTAGCTAGGGTTGGAATCTGGGCACCATGGCTTCAGGGGACATCTAGGTCAATAGGCATAACAAAGTTTATTAAGAAAACGTTCTGCATCCCACTTTGGTGAGTAGTGTCTGTGGTCTTAAAAGTTTGCGAATGGCCATCTAAGATGCATCAATTGGTCGCAACCCACTTGCAGCAAAGGAGAATGACGAACACCAAAGACACAAGGAAAGTATTAGCCCAAGAGACAAAAACCAAAACCAAACCTATTGCTGTGGAGTCAATTCTGACTCATAGCGACCCTATAGGACAGAGTGGAACTGCCCCATAGGGTTTCCAAGGAGCGCCTGGTAGATTCAAACTGCTGACCTTTTGGTTAGCAGCTGTAGCTCTTAACCACTACACCACCAGAGTCCAAAGACACAAGGTAAGTATTAGCCCAAGAGACAAAAGGGCCACATATAGAGACTCTATCACCTGAGACCCGAAGAACTAGATGGTACCAGCCTACCATCAATTGACTGCCCTGAGAGGGCACACAACAGAAAGTCCCTGACAGAGCAGGAGGAAAGTGTGGAGCAGAACTCCAACTCACGTAAAAGACCAGACTTAATGGTCTGACTGAGACCGGAGGTACCCCCAAAGCTGTGGACCCCGAATGCTCTGTTAACCCAGAATTAAAATCATTCCTTAAGAACCCTCTTCAGGCAAAGATTAGACTGGACTATAGAACGTAAAATAATACTCGTGAAGAGCATACTTCTTAGTTCGAGCAGATACAGGAGACTCAATGGGCAGCTTTTGTCCGAAGGCAGGATGAGAAGGCAGGAAAGGACAGGAGCAGGTTGAATGGTCACAAGAAATCCAGGGTAGAAAGGGGGAATGTGCTGTAACATAACAATATGTATATAAATTTTTTAGAGAAATTAAGTTGAGCTGTAAAATTTCACCTAAAGCACAATACAATAATAATAACAATATTAAAAAAAAAAAAAGAAGAAAGAAACCCTATGGGACGGTTCTAATCTGTTCTATACTGTTGTTATGAGTCAGATTCCACTCGACTGCCAAAAAAAAAAAAAGAAATTGTGGATCTATCGCATGCCATGGAAAACCTGGTGGTGTAGTGGTAAATAGGTATGGCTGCAGCTCGAATCCAAGCAGATGCTCCTTGGAAACCCTATGGGGCAGTTCTGTTCTGTCGTATAGGTCACGATGAGTCAGAATAGACTGGACAGCAACAGGTGTTTTGGTTTATCGCGTGCCACACACAGCCCGTTTGGACATAAAACAGAAAATTGTCTCACATTGTTCTTCTGACTAAGCATATCCTGTCGTTGTTTCTGTTCTAAAGCGGCCAACTTGTTATCCTTCACGAGCTCTCAGAAGTAAATGGGACAAAAGCTGTCTGCTTTTGGCTTTCCCTTCAACCTATCTGGAAAGTCGAGAGTAAGGGGAAGTTAATAGGACATTTCTCAAGGATTCAGGCAGCGACTTCACCAGTATCGTCTCCTCTAAACCTGTCATGTAGGCTCACCTTTCAGAAACTCTGAGGACTCCATGTTCCTTCTGTGGGGAAGACTATTTCTTATATTCACCATCTTCAAATCGTTGCATACAGTAAGCTTTATTCTTGAAGATTTTAATACTTAAAAAGACTTTTTTTTCTTTCTTTTCAAAGAGTCTATTTAAAAAGACTATTATTTATTATTTCTCCATTGATTCAAAGAAATTTCATTTAAGATTGAGAGCTGAGCAGGCTTCTGCTTCCACGTCTAGCCTACTATGGAATCACAGTGGCATTTATTCAACAGGTGGACTAAGGGCAAGATTATTAAAGATGCATCGGTTTTATATCTCAAATATCTCTATAACACTCGTGTGTTCAGTAACTCTTTATGTTTACATATTATTATTATTACTATTCACAAAAGCATCTACTCATATTTGAAAAGGTTTAATACATGAAATAATAAGACATTACACTTTTAATATTTGATGGACCAATATACAAATATACCAGTATTTGAAGGACACAGATATTAAATGACTCCTTATCATAACCCCTGGCCACCTCTTTTGCGCAAAGAGTCTGGATCACAGGTATAGAAACCTGAAAATGCACTGACCTGGATGGTAGAAAATAGCTTCACACTTTGTAGAGAAACTAGGACCCTGTCATAAACAAAGAAATAAATGAGGGCAAATGACAAGATCCTTACAGAAGAGGTAGGAGGACTTTGAACTAAAGTTTACTTTTATCCACAATTAGAAACCCACAATTTTGGATCAGATGTTCTAAAGCTGGAGCCTGGTGGCACAGTGCTTAACAGCTAGGGCTATTAACCAAACAGCAGGCAGTTTGAATCCACCAGCCACTCTTTGGCTGTTCTACTCTGTCCTATGGGGCAGTTTTACTCTGTCCTATTGAGACGTTATGAGTCAGAATCAACTAGACAGCAACAGGTTTGCTTTGGTTTATTATGTTCTAAAACTGGCCAATATATATCATTAGAAAACTACTGAGTTGGCTAGGAAAAAAAAAAAAGGTAGAAATCATAGTTTTTATATTGTCGGAAAGGGCCTAGTAAGTGACAGCAGAGATAATAATAGCAGCGACACTTTGATGGCAGTTCTCCAAAGGTCTTGTTTTTCTGTTTAGAGCTCTCCGAAGGCTCCAGATAGTATGAATGCTTTATTAACACTTGGACCTCACGAGGCGGCTTCTTTCTGTGGCGAAAAAACAAAGGCGCTCAAGGATTCCAGTTCCACTCACGTGTAGCTTCTGCTTTTGTCTCAATTTGATATTTTTGACAATACACCCTTCAGCAAAAAGCTTCAACAGCATGTGTAATTATTAACATGAGTGCTGCAAACCTTTTTTACTGTACTTAGGAGTTGCCAACCTTCACTGTCAGGAAAATCATGGAAAATTAGATTAGGACAATAGATGAAATAATGGATGTGAGGGAGTGAAATCTCTAAGTGCTTTGGTCATGCTGCTAATGAAGAAAGACCTCTCCCCCTTTTCTCTCAGTCATGAATGTCAGGTCTCAGCCATAAAAGTGTGGCTTATATATTATTTTCTTTTTATAGAAGCTGCTAATGATTTCTTGAGTGGCCCCTTTAAAGCAATTTCTTTTAAAACAGTGTTTCAAAACCATGGTTGCATTAACAGACTGCTTTAAAATAAGACAACTTACACATTACAAAAGAGGAAGAGGGGGAGAGAGAGAGAGTCTAGAATGAATAACATAAAAGGGAAGCTACCAGATCTGCCCTGTCCTTACGGTACGTGTTTAAAAGCATTGTTATGTGGACCCATATTAGAAATGACACAAAGGGACCGAAACACAGTCATTATCCTAGAGGAAGCTATACAATGGAGCAATATATGACTGATTTGATCCCAAATAAAAACAGTGATTCCCACAGAAACATTGAAGGAAATAATTCATATAATATCAAGCATGCTGATCAGTGATTACTACACCTCTTTCAGTGCCTGCTTTATTTATTTTGTAATTTTACATGAACGTTTACATCCATTTTATCAATGTCTAACGTATTATGAAACATTGGTGTAAATGAAAGGAGGAAGTTTTGCCATTTTGTAATTAAATGTGAACCATGATACAACACAGCATTGAAAATGATAGAGAATTTAGTTGAAATATAAATGAATTCAGTTTGGTGTCGATACTAATAAAAAAGGTAGGAGACATGCTATAATTGGAGAATTAGAAGAAAAGAATACAGTAACATGATTGGACAGAAGGATAATACACATGCTGAAGAAAAAAAAGAGAACCATCCTGCCCAACACCAGTATGAACTCAGTTAACATACCATCCTACTGAGAGTCCTTGCTTCCAATTCCAGAGAGTTTAAAAAGATACCTCTGCACTATTATAAGAACTTAAGAAATAGTTTAAACTGAGAAGAAAACATTCTCTTGTGGTTACGAGAGAGGGCGAGGAGAGGGGTATTCACGAATTAGATAGTAGATAAGAACTGCTTTAGGTGAAGGGAAAGAGCACACAATACAGGGGAGGTCAGCACAATTGGACTAAACCAAAAGTAAAGAAGTTTCCTGAATAAACTGAATGCTTCGAAGGCCAGCGTAACAGGGGCAGGGGTCTGGGGACCATGGTTTCAGGGGACATTTAAGTCAATTTTCATAATAAAATCTATGAACAAAACATTCTGCATCCCACTTTGAAGAGTGGCGTCTGGGGTCTTAAACTCTAGCAAGCAGCCATCTAAGATGCATCAATTGGTCTCAACCCACCTGGATCAAAGGAGAATGAAAAACACCAAGGACACAAGGAGTCCAAGAGACAGAACGGGCCACATGAACCAGCGACTACATCAACCTGAGACCAGAAGAACTAGATGGTGCCAGGCTACAACCGAAGACTGCCCTGACAGGGAACACAACAGAGGATCCCTGAGGGAGCAGGAGGGCAGTGGGATGCAGACCCCAAATTCTCATTAGGCCAGACTTAATGGTCTTACTGAGACTGGAAGGACCCCGGTGGTCATGGCCCCCAGACCTTCTGTTGGCCCTGGACGGGAAACATTCCCGAAGCCAACTTTTCAGACATGGATTGGACTGGACAATGGGTTGGAGAGGGATGCTGGTGAGGAGTGAGCTTCTTGGCTCAGGTGGACACTTGAGACTATGTTGGCATCTCCTGCCTGGAGGAGAGATGAGAGGGTGGAGGGGGTTAGAAGCTGGCAAAAAGGACACGAAAAGGGAGAGTGGAGGGAGAGAGCAGGCTGTCTCATTAGGGGGAGAGTAATTGGGAGTGTGTAGCAAGGTATATATGGGTTTTTGTGTGAGAGATTGACTTGATTTGTAAACTTTCACTTAAAGCACAATAAAAATTATTTAAAAAAAAGATACGTCTAGCTAGAAGTCAGGGAAGGGTAGTGAGGATGGTATTACAGTCATTCATATTTTCATATTGTTTGGTAAAACATGTGCATGATCTAGAAAACTTAGTTCTCAAGTATCTCAGAATCAAAGCTATCTCTTTTTTTATAATAAATATTTTATAACACCTTCATTATACATATAATTTAAAAAGTAATAGTATAATATACTGTTGTTGTTGTTAAGTTCCCTCGAGTAGGTTCCCATAGAAACCCCATGCACAACAGAACGAAACACTGCCTGGTCCTGCACCATCTTCACAATTATTGCTATGCTTGAGCCCATTGTTGCAGCCGCTGTGTCAATCCACCTTGTTGAGGGTCTTCCTCTCTTTTGCTGACACTCTGCTTTAGCAAGCATGATGTCCTTCTCCAGAGACTGGTCCTGATAACATGTCCAAAGTACATGAGATGAAATTTCACCATCCTCACTTCTAAGGAACATTCTAGCTGTACTTCTTCCAAGACAGATTTGTTCATTTTTCTGGCAGTCCATGATATATTCAATATTCTTCACCAACACCATAATTCAAAGGCATCAACTCTACTTTGGTTTTCCTTATTCATTGTTCAGCTTTCACATATATATGAGGCAATTGAAAATACCATGGCTTGGGTCAGTGGCATCTTAGTCTTCAAAAATGACATCTTTGCTTCTTAACACTTTAAAAAGATCTTTTGCAGATTTGCTCAACACAATACATCATGTGATTTCTTGACTGCTGCTTCCATGGGCATTGATTGTGGGTCCAATGATTGATCCAATGACTGATTTCAGTAAAATGAAATCCTTGACAACTTTAATCTTTTCTTCTTTTATCCTGATGCTGCTTATAGGTTCAGTTGTGAGAATTTTTGTTTTCTTTGTGTTGAGATGTGATTTATACTGAAAGCTGTAGGCTTTGATCTTCATCAGTAAGTGCTTCAAGTCCACTTAAAGGAGAATAAAGATAATCTAATTTGTAACAAATAGTTTTATGTATAAATGCTCAAAATGACTATTCTAGAAGAAACAAATGAAGTTTGAAGGCACACACAACACAGACACACACATTTATAATTTTATTATCATCATGAAACCCAGCTATAAATGAATAATGACATAGAAATGTTTTACTGAGAACCCAAGTACCAAGATCAGTGTTAACATCAGTGGTCCAATTTCTTGAAATGAACACTAATGCTTGGTAGTTCTGAAAAACAACAAGAAAATATAATCTTTGAATGTATTTGGTAGTATCCTGCCTAAAAATTTTAATGTGTATTTTAAAACCTGAAAAAATACTTTGAGTTTGCATGTAAAACAGAATTAGGTTGTATCACATACAATTTAAACTAGCTTTTCACGTCCTTGATTGTCTGGGGGAAATTTTGAATTTGTTGAGGTGCACAGTAATTCTTCATTTTGAAAGACGGTCTCAGATATTTCAAAATGTCTAACATACCTGGCCTCTGCCCATGAAAACACTTTAGCACCCAAAACCTCCCCCTAATCATTGTGACAAACAAAGCATCATCACGAATTTCCAACACTTCCCTTCCCCTTTGCCATCGAGTCGATTCCAACTTATAGTGACCATATAGGACAGAGTAGAACTGCCCCATAGAGTTTCCAAGGAGCACCTGGTGGATTCGAACTGCTGACCTTTTGGTTAGCAGCCATAGCCCTTAACCACTAAGCCACCAGGATTTCCACATTTTCCCTATTGAAAATTAATGTTCTAGAAACATGCAAAATAATGCTTTAACTTGGATTTATAGTCTGTATTTCACATCATATGAAATCCATGGGGGTAGAAATTCTGGAACGTTAGCCAACTCCTCTTAGTTGAAGATGAATACAGTGTTTCACATTTATAGCTCCGATCAGAGTACCTGGCTATATTTCAAAAATTGTTCAGTATTTTAATCATACCCAGTATGTGCCTGCCTGGGTCCTTAAAGTCAATGGCAAAATAATAATAATATAATCCCTATGTGCTGTTTGTAGCTCCACGCCCAGATATCATAAATCTTGGTTGTTCGTTGCACAAACAATGAGGCTTTTGACTTCTTTCTTTAGTTCTACTATGTAGTATTGCCTTAAAACACAGTGAGGTCCCCCCCACCCCTTTCTGGTCCCAATTAGACTGAGCAATTACTCCTACATGGTAGCTTCCTTGAGCTTTGCCTTCAAGTTTTTCTTTGATTGCTGGGAACCAGTGATGTGAACACTATCTAAATTCAGAAATATATTAGCAGTTGCATGTTGGGTCCGTCTCACTTTACTTCTCAGCTTCTATTTTACACACCAAAACATAAATGAGAAGGAGAGTTGAGCAATGCACCCCAAACTATTGGTGAAATAGTAAACTCAAAACTGAAAATAGTTATAGTTGTTTCCCTGAGCCTGAACACATAATGCATGTGATCATTATTTCTAATAACAGCACAAATTTCTTTTGAAATTTTAGGGTCACCAAAAGTACACAAGTGGAAGTATAAATCCATTTAGGTTATTTGATACAATGGATATTTTCCCTAGAATCACTAAATAGAACAGTTGCTTGTGACCTTAGCATTTGCCAGGGATCTGGGAAGTCCCACAACATTGGCATGGCCATGGAGGGTGAGGAGAAAAGAGAATACTGTTTTCTGATACGTTCTATGGTCCCTATATCTTGCTCTGCATCCTTTTCCAATAGTTAAAACAATTTCTTCAGGAAGATGCAGTTAATCATTCATTCCACATCATTATCAAAATATGGAGTGCCTTTACTAAGGATTCCCCATAGCTACCTATCTGACACTTGCCTCAAAGATAAAACTTAGTTTCCAGTGTCTTACTAGCCTCTGCAGAGTTTAATATTTAGCTTCAAGCCTAATGACTGAACATTGAAAAAAGTGAAATGGATGGGATGAGCGTTACATACTAGTACAAAATTTTAACTACCTCTTTATCTGCATTTGACAAATTCTGAAAATGTGGTAGTTTCAATGTCATTTATTTCTAAGAAATTTTTTAATTTTATTATGATTTCTGTTTTTTTAATTTATAGATTTTGTTTATTGGGTGTTTTTCTCCAACTTAGTTGCATTATGCCCAGCAAATACTGTATTTAGTTCCTCGATATCGATTAAGATTGTGTTAAAGCCAACAAATAAATAAACAAAGCCAATAAAATTTAGCCAAAGACCACCAAAAACACATTTACGATCAAATTAAGTTAAATATTTCAGTTTGCTATAGCACAGGGCAACACACACAATTTTATATTTTTGTAAATATGATTTGAGGGAGCACCAATGACATATGTACCCATAAAACCAACATAGCAATCTAGAAAATTTAAATCATGGGAAATTAAATCCCAACCTGGCACCATAGTGGTTAAGTGCTATGTTCTTAACCAAAAGGTCGGCAGTTTGAATCCACCAGCCACTCCTTGGGAACTCTATGGGACAGTTCTACTCTGTCCTATAGGGTCTCTATGAGTCAGAATCAAATTTTAGGCAGTGGGTTTTATTTTGTTTTGTTTGTTTGTTTTTGGTTAGTGTATTAACTAGCATATTGTGTTAGTAAAATCTGTACATGGCAATAAAATTGGGACAAGATACACTGTTTTAAAACTAAAATCACTTTTTTCCAGTGAGTCTTCTCTTTATCAGCAATATTACATCAACTCTTCTTTTAATAAGTCAAATTTTTTTACAAACACTTGAAATCATTCCAAAAACTCTGAGTGTCTGAATTTTCTTATCTTGGAACCTGATGACAAAGGTCATTAATAATACTCACAGGCAAACTTTTCCTTCTGTTTTTGAGTTAGTGTTTTGGCAAGAGAAATATTGAACAAACAATACATGTAGAGAAATAGAAGATTATATCTCTTTAAGCTATTGTTGTTGTTAGGTGCCTTCAAGTAGATTCCAATTCATAGCAACTCTATATACAACAGAACAAAACATTGCGTAGTCCTGTGCCATCCTGACAATCACTGCTGTTTGAGCCCACTGCTGCAGCCACTGTGTCAATCCATCTCATTGAGGGTCTCCCTCTTTTTCACTGATCCTCTACTTCTTGGTAAAGTAGAAAAAAAAAAAAAGAAAAAGAATTTTTTCTTTTTTTCTACTTTACCAAACATGATGCCTTTCTCCAGGGACTGATCCCTCCTGATCCCTCCTGATAACATGTCCAAAATATGTGAGATGAAATCTCGCCATCCTCCTTATAAGGAGCATTCTGGCTGTACTTCTTCCAGGACAGATTTGTTTGTTCTTCTGGCAGTCTGTGATATATTCAGTATTCTTCACCAACACCATAATTCAAGGGCATCAATTCTTCTTAGGTCTTCCTTATTCATTGTCCAGCTTTCACATGTGTATGAAGCCATTGAAAACGCCATGGCTTGGGTCAAGCACACCTTAGTCTTTAATGTGACATCTTTGCTTCAGAACACACTAAAGAGGTCTTTTGCAGCAGATTTGCCCAATGGAATGCATCCTTTGATTTCTTGACTGCTGCTTCCATGGGCATTGATTGTGAATCCAAGTAAAATGACATCCTTTACAACTTTAATCTTTTCTTTTTTTATCATGAGATAGCTTATTGGTCCAGTTTTGAGGCTTTTTGTTTTCTTTATGTTGAGGTGTAATTCATACTGAAGGCTGTGGTCTTTGATCTTCATCACTAAGTACTTCAAGTCCTCTTCACTTTTAGCAAGCAAGGTTGTGTCATCTGTACATGGTAGGTTGTTATTAAGTCTTTCTCCAATCTTGATGACACATTCTTCATACAGTCCAGCTTCTCAAATTGTTTGCTCAGCATACAGATTGATTGAATAAGTGTGGTGAAACAATACAACCCTGATGCACACCTTTCCTGACTTTAAACCATGCAGTATCCCCCGTTACTCTGTTCGAAAGACTATTTCTTGGTCTAAGTACAGGTTCATTCTTCCTAATGTTATCTGTAATTTGTCATTATCCACACAGTCAAACACCTTGGCATAATCAATAAAACACAGGCGAATATTTTTCTGCTATTCTCTGCTTTTAGCAGTGATCCATCTGACATTGGCAACAATAGCCCTCATTCCATGTCCTCTTCTGAATCTAGCTCGAATTTCTGACATTTCCCCCTCTTAATGTACTGTGGTAACCACTTCTGAATGATCTTCAACAAAATTTTACTTGAGTGTGATATTAATGGTATTGTTTGATAAATCACCTTTCTCTGGAATGGGTATAAATATGGATCTGTTCCAGTCAGCTGGCCAGGTAGCTGTCTTCCAAATTCCTTGGCATAGATGGTTGAAACATCTCAATTGGTATTCTGTCAATTCCTGGAGCCCTGTTTTTCTCAATGCTTTCAGTGCAGCTTGGAGTTCTTCCTTCAGTACTGTTGGCTCTTGGTCATATGCTACCTCCTGAAATGCTTAAACGTCGACAAATTCTTTTTGGTACAGTGACTCTGTGTATTCCTCCCATCTTCCTTTGATGCTTCCTGGGTCATTTAATATTTTCCCTGTAGAATCCTTCAATATTGCAACTCGAAGCTTGATTTTTTTCTTCAAATCTTTCAGCTTGAGAAATGCTGAGCCTTTATCCTTTTTTGGTTTTCTATCTCCAGGTCTTTGTACATGTCATTATACTTAGTTTGTTTTCCTGAGCTGCCCTTTGAAATTTCCTGTTCAGTTCTTTTACTTCATCATTTCTTCCTTTCACTTATAGCTACTCTCAATGTTCAAGGGCAAGTTAGAGTCTCTTCTGACATCCATTTTGGTCTTTTCTTTCCTGTCTTTCTAATGACCTCTTGCTTTCTTCATGTATGATGTCCTTGATGTTATTCCACAACTTGTCTCATCTTTGGTCATTAGTGTTCAACACATCAAATCTGTCCTTAAGATAATTTCTAAATTCAGGTGAGATATCCTCAAGTTTGTACTTTGGCTCTTGTGAACTTGTTCTAAGTTTATTCAGCTTCAGGTTGAACTTGCATATGAGCTATTGATGGTCTGTTCCTCTGTCAGCCTCTGGCTATGTTCTGACTGAAGATACGGAGCTTTTCCATCATCTCTTTCTACAGATTTAGTCAATTTCATTCCTGTGTATTCCATCTGGTGAGGTTCACGTGTATAGTCGCTTTTATGTTGTTCGGAAAAGTTATTTGCAATGAAGAATTTGTTGGTCTTGAAAATTCTATCATGTGATCTCTAGTGTCCTTTCTGTCACCAACTCCTGATTTTCCTGCTACCTATCCTTCTTCTTTGTTCCCAGCTTTTGCTTTCCAATCACCAGTGATTGTCAGTGCATCTAGGTTGCATGTTTGTTCAATTTCAGACTGCAGAAATTGTAAAAATCTTCAATTTCTTCATCTTTGGCCTTTGTAGTTCATGTGTAAATTTGAATAATAGCCATATTAACTGGTCTTCCTTGTAAAAAAAAAAAAATTTTTTTTTCTTCCTTGTAGGTATATGGATATTATCCAATCACTGACAGCTTTGTACTTCTGGATAGATCTTGAAATGTTCTTTTTGACAATGAACATGATGCCATTCCTTTTCTATTTGTCAGTCCCAGTATAGTAGACCATACGTTTGTCTGATTCAAAGTGGCCAATACCAGTCCATTTCAGCTCACCAATCCCTAGGATATTGATGTTTATGCATTCCACTCTATTTCTATTTCTAACTTTCCTAGATTCTTACTTCAAACATTCTGCATTCCAATTATAAATGGATATGTGCACCTGTTTTTTCTCATTTTGAGTCATGCTACATCAGCAAACTCTGGTAGCATAGTGGTTAAGAGCTGTGGCTGCTAACCAAAAGGTTGGCAGTTCAAATCCACAGGGAACTCCTTGCAAACCCTGTGGGGTTGTTCTACTCTGTCCTATAGGATAGCTATAGGGTGGCTATGAGTTGGAATGGACTCGATGGCAATTTTTTTTTTTTTTTTTTACATCAGCAAATGAAGGTCCTAAAAACTTGACTCCATCCACATCATTAAGGTCCCTCCTGATAACATGTCCAAAGTATGTAAGACACAGTCTCGCCATTCTTGCTTCTCATGAGTATTCCAGCTGTACTTCTTCTAAGAAGATTTGTTCATTCTTTTGGCAGTCCATGGTATATTCAATATTCTTCGCCAACACCACAATTCCAAGGCATCAATTCTTCTTGGGTCTTCCTTATACCTTGCCCAGCTTTCACATGCATATGATGTGGTTGAAAGTACTCTGGCTAGGGTCAGCCACACCTTAGTCTTTAAGGCGACATCTTTGCTCTTCAACACTTTAAAGAGGTCCTTTGCAGCAGATTTACCCAATGCAATGCGTCTTTTGATTTCTTGACTGCTGCCTCTATGGCTGTTGATTGTGGATAGAAGTAAAACGAAATCCTTGACAACTTCAATCTTTTCTCCATTTATCATGATGTTGCTCATTGGTCTAATTGTGAGGATTTTTGTTTTCTTTATGTTGAGATGGAATCCATACTGAAGGCTGCGGTCTTTGATCTTCATTAGGAAGTGCTTCAAGTCCTTTTCACTTTCAGCAAGCAAACTTGTGTCATCTGCATAACGCAGGTTGTTAATGAGTCTTCCTCCAATCCTGAATATAAAGGAACTTCCTTAATTAGTTAAAAAGTGTCTCCAAAAATCATACAACCAATATCATACTTAATTGTGCAACAATACAATTTTCCCACAAGGTACAGTTGTGTTCTCTCCCTAATCCAATTCATTTCTTAAGATTTATGTGTTTTATGGTAGGTACATCATAGCTCAATTTAAAAATAAAGGAATAACTCTCTGCGTTAGAGAGACTTTAACTGACTCAACAACCAGAACTGGAATCCATTGTTCTTCTAACTCTTCTAACTGGATTTTGAACAAATTGGAAATCTTTTATGCTTATTGCTGTGCAATTTAAAATGAAATATTAATGAATGTATCAAATGGCAACATAATACTTCAAAAGATATCAAGTGGCTGTACTTTATTAATTATCAGATATGATTATAACTGATGTGCTGTGATTTCAAAACACGGAGAAGTGATTGTAGGATGAAAAAGTCTGGAACAGCTTAAGCTGAGCTTTGAAAGTTCAACTTATATTTGAATGTTATCAAAGCTTTTACTTATTGTTACTGGTATACAATTTACTTGTTAAAGCATATCTTTTAACATTTAAATTGTTCAAAAATAATGATAAACAAATTTGGCTGCTCTCAAACTACTATAAGGGGTTTATTTCATGAAATTTAATAAATGGCAAGAGATTATTTGGGGAAAAACATAAAAATATTGCTTCTCAGTACTTAATATCTGTAAATGACAGAAAACACACTATCTACTAACATCAATCAAAGTAATCATAATTAAAAATGTAGACTGAAAAAAGAAATAACTTTGATGGTTAAAAGGGAGATGAGGGGTGGGGAGAGAAAATGTTAAGTATATACTAGCTAACTGGTAACATTGGTGAAGGGTAAGACAAAACAGAATACAGGGGAAGTCAGCGCTACTTGACCAAGGCAAAATCATAGAAGCTTCATAGACATATCCAGAATTCCTGAGTAACCAAGTTACTGGGCTGAGGGCCGAGGACCATGGTCTCAGGGATATATAAATCAACTGATATAACATTTTGTAAAGAAAATGATCTACATTCAACTTTGGTAAGTAGAGTCTGGAGTCTTAAAAGCCTACAAATAACCATCTAAGGTTCATCTGCTGGTCCCAGTCCATTCAGAGCAAAGGAAAATGAAAAACAAACAAACAAAACAAAGACACTAGTGAAATATTAGTCCAAAGGACTAATGGACCACAAATACCATAGCCTCCCCCAGTCTGAGCCCAGGACAACTAGATGGTAACCAGTTACCACCAACCACTCTGATAGGGATCACAATAGAGAGTCCTGGTAGAGTGGAAGAAAAATGTAGAACAAAATTCAAATTCACACATACATACAGAAAGACCAGACTTATTGTATGATTTCTCTTGGGAGAAATCCCAAGAGTGTGGTCCCCAGATACACTTTAAACCCAGAAATAAAGTCACTCCCAAAGTTTAACCTTCAGCCAAAGATTAGACCCATCTATAAAACAAACAGTAACACACGTGAGAAAGAGCTTTGCAGTTCAATCAAGTATATGAGACTAAATGGGCACACTTGCCCAAAAGCAAAGATGAGAAGGCAGGAAGGGACAGGAAAACTGGACAAATGGAAACAAGTGGAAACGGGGAGCCCGGGTGGAAAAGGAGAAAGAGTTGACACATCACAGGGTTCGCAACCAATGTCATAAAACAACTTGTGTACTAATTGTTTAATGAGAAGCTAATTTGCTCTGCAAATTTTCACCTAAAGCGCAATAAAAAATTAAAAAACAAAGAATAAATTTTAAAATATGTATACTAAGTCTACAGGTACATAGAAATAACCTGACTTTTTGGATACTTCAGTAAAGAAAATGTGAAAGGCAAACAGTAACACAAATTTGAAAACTTTTAGTCAGTTCAGATTTAAAACACTACATGAGATTCATTTTTTTCTCTTCTGACATCTGAACATTATTATAGTATTAAATTTAACAACTGACAACACAACACTCACAAGTTGAAGAATGATAGGTAGTAACTGTTGAAGGAAAGCTTCCGAACAATACGTTTCACAGGTTACAGTTTCCAATTTCCTGATGTGACAGTTTTTAGTATCTTAATACCTAAAGGATAGTAAATTGTTCACTTCATGAGCATTTTTGGCACAAACTTTTAGAACCAATTTTCAAGGGAGTCATTTAGGATGACTGATACAGTACTTAGTACAACACTGGAGTACAACATTGAACAGTCGCCAGGTGCAGGATATGACATGATATGCCCCTAATTGCAACTTGTAAGCAAGAAGAACAAGAGATGCTCATTTTACATGACACACATTTTATCACTATGATAGGAGAAAAGGGCTTTCAGCCACCAGACCATTTTAAATGATAAAGCTCAAGTTTACTTAGAAATTGAATTTCTTAGGATGGGAGTTTTTGTTTTTATTTTATTTTTTAATTAGTTATCAAACAAAGCTACACATCAAGGAAAAGAATCAGTTCAGTGTGTTGCTATTTTGATAAAGCATCCATCTGCTTATGGGGGCTAAATTCACTCAGCAATGGGACCATGGTACTGCATGGTACCATATTCTCTCTAGGGAGTTCTTCCTTCTCGTTTCTTTAGCTTTCAAGAATTTTGTGTGTATAAATTCTTCAACATAAATTCATTTTAGATAGCAAAATATGTAACTCAGACTAAAAGGAATCTATATTTTTCTTTGAGCTATAAAACACAATACATTAACACTTGGTTGTAGGCTAATCTCTTTTACTTAACTCTCAGTTTATCATTTATGCAAAAGTAAACAACTTGCAATGATGGTCTCTGTGGCACATTAAACTCTTTGAGAAAATAGGCATTTGGTAATTTCTAGAAGGAGGATACACAGGTAGTTAAGATTGGGGATCTGGAGCCAGCTATCGAAGTCTAAATCCTAGGTAGGCCACATATAAGGTCTGTGATGTTGGACAAGATTGTGCATCCATGATCTTATTCATAAAATTAAAACACTGGTTGTGTATATGTCATAAAGTACAAAAAATATTAAATACATGAGCAAATGTAAAGCACTTTCAAGAAAAACTATAACATAGTATGAACTAAATAATTATTTGCTATTATTGGCTAATATTTGGATCTTTTTTCGTACATCACTTATCAGACCAGTTGTTGTGGAAATCAACATTTAAGAAAAATAGAAAATATAAAAAGTATAAAATAGCCCTCATTTTTATTAAGTGTTGGTAATGTAGATTGGCATTTTTATTGTTGCTGTTGTTGAGTGCCATCAAGTCAATTTCAACTCATACTGACCCCATGTGACAGAGTAGAACTGTCCCATAGGGTTTTCTCAGCTTCAATCTTTATGGAAACAGACCACCAAGACTCTCTCCTGGAGCTGCTGGGCAGGTTTAAACCACCAACCTTTCAGTTAGCAGGTGAGCATTTAATTGTTACACCACCAGTGCTCCTGTTGTATAATAGTATTCAAATTGGCAATTTTAAACTGTGATGCAATTGCTAGCTAATGCTTAAATTTGAAAATTAGTTTGAAATAATTTGCAATTTAAGACAGAGAAGGAAAGGAAAGAACCAGAAATCAGAATGTATCCTGTCACTTGGAAACCAGACTCATTCTGAGAGTCTGAAAAGGGTCATGTGGATTTGTGCAGAAATTTCTTCAGGGAGCACTAATGGCAAGTACCCCTCACAAGAGGTTTAGGAGGTAATAGTAGAAGAAATCTCAAGGAAAATCCCTTGAACACCTCATATGAGTTCCTCTGGGATTACTAGGGTTCGCTGGTTGGATACTTGAGAGATGCCTAAAGTATCTCAAGGTGTAGGCATAGGGCTGTGAACCTGAGGAAGCTGAGCAGAGAGAGAACAAACATCTGCATTTGGAAAGTAACTAATCTCTCAACAAGGGTGAGGTAAAGAATGTAACAGTGTGTCCAGCATGTATAGGAAAGACATTGAAGTCAGTCTAGAGACCTTGCAATATTTCATTCTGTTTTTCATAATGTCACCAAGTCAAAGCAGACTCACCAAAAACAATGACAAGGACCCAAGAATTTCTGTCATAGGGTATGAGGAGAACCCTTAAAACTAGAAGCAAAGAGGGGACTGCTAAGGGAGAGGCACCACTTATCCGTCAGTTGATGCAGTCAGGGATCCAGTAACGGACTTCTGAGGAGTCCATGACATCACTGAAGACTGCAAGAGTGAGCTTCAAATACCTGCCATTTCCAAAGAGTCAATGCCATCTTAAGATTGTTTTAGCCACGTGGCAATATTTCTTCTGTCTTTCTTTTCCTATCTTTAGGTGCTCCAACCTCTGAGGGGTAGGTAACTGCAACTATACATAGCAGAGTAAGGATTTAAACAGTCCAATAACAACTTTTAATAAAAAGAGAGGCAGCCAAGACCTAGATAAGGTTGGAGGGGCAAGAAAGACTTACCCTTGGATAAAGATTGAAGTGTAGAATATATTGGACACGACATTCTGGTTTCATTTTGTGCATTAAATAACCTGAACAGCCTCTGTTACCTAAAAGTAACAGAGAAAGCATGAGGCTTGCCAGAGTTATCTCGTAGCAAGAGAAAAATGTTCCCCCACCTAAGGAGACTCATGAAGCAACACTGAAGTTGCATTTTGATTTTATCTCACTAGCTGCGCTTGATGTTCAAATGTACCAATTACACTAATACTAATAACACTGTTGTGAACAAGTGAGAATTGGCTCTTTATTCCTATCATCTCCCACCCACCTGATCCTAGAAATCTACTTCTGCCCCATTCTTATCCATGTTATTAGTGTGAAAATAATTCTATTTTTTAGTTCCAAGAATGTGCTGTGATTGGCTTATGTCAATCACCATATCTCATCTCTCCGCACATTGAGAAACAGGCAAGATTTGTGATTGTAGTTGGCAAGAGAGGAATTACCTTTCAAAAGGGTGTTGCAGTTAAAGAGACCCAGTTCTTTCCTCCAGCTAAGAGAATGTGGATTATGGAACTGCTGTAACCCTCATGGCACAGTGGTTAAGAGCTTGGACCTTAACAAAATCATCAGCAGTTTGAATCCACCAGCCACTCCTTGGAAGCCCTATGGGGCAGGTCTACTCTGTTCTATAGGGCTCCTATGAATCAGAATGGACTCAACAGCAACAGGTTTGGGTTTTTTTGTTTGTTTTTTGGTAGGCACTTAGTTATCAACTTGGAGAGTCCTTAACTGGGGAATAATGACCTGAGGGTAAATAAAGGTGATCAGAATAAGGCCGTTGAGCTACTGTATCAAGGTTAAGTGAAGCTAGCTCTCTGAGCTATTCAGTTGTTCAAACCGGTAAAGAAATTGCTTGTTTAACTCAGTTTATTTTTGCATCATTTTAACATAGAATGTCCTAACTGACAAAGAATTTGAGAATTTTTGATGCCTTAGCGTGAACCTCATATTTTTTTTCCTAGACAAACATATTCCTATCGGCAAGTCCAATAAAGGAAATTCATTTTTTTCCAAACAAAATCCATGCTATTAAAATAAGGATCTAGTTTCAGCAACTTTCTGCCTTAGGACATATATATCTTGAATTAACTATTTAACTACAAAAACTCCTGTTATTTTAGTGACATATTTTATACTTTTTAAGAATTGAAACAATGCAAATATTATGATTTTAGATCCATAAATAATATTTCAAGAAATCAGCGCTATGAGGAAATATGAGTAGCCAAGCAGTCATATTTATAATAAAATTAAATTAAAAGTCATGTGTTAAATTAATTCAAATAAATGTGAGAAGGCAGAAACACATTTATAGATATGAAATATATTCATAAGACCATTGAAAGGAGGCATACTTTAATTCCACCCTCCCCAAAGTCTCTGCACATTATAGTTATTTGATTTGTAACATTTCCCTTCTAGTCATTTCTTTATTCTTCCTTGCAAATTAACATAATTGCCAAATGTTTCTCAATTTTGATATATTACTTGTGCTTCAAAGTTAGTATTTTCCAAGTCGTAGGTAACAAATTAATATTAATCTCCATAAATAGCGCTGGGTTTCTTTCTGCCTTCTTCCCAGGCCAATTCCTGACCCCTATCTCCTACAGCTTCAGAAGAATAACACGTTTTCTATTCTGCTCTAATAGTTGTTTTCCTTCTGTTCTGTTTTCTGGAGCAAATATTAGGCCATAGCTTATGGTCCTTAAGGAATAACTTCTTCCACTTTCATGTCCAAATACATGTATCGTACAGGGAATTTTAGCTGCTTTTAAGATTAATTTTTTCATAGACTATATTTTTCAATTGAAAGATAGGAACAACTTTACAGCCTCCCACTGGCTTAATGATTCTATAAAAATAGCAATATCCTTTTTCTTATTCTAGCAAGGCGTAAATGATACTATCTGAGAAAGCGTATTCAAAGGTTATTTATATGGATTATTTACCAAGAAATTGCAATTCATTCATACTTGTAAGCCAAAATGACCCATACATACCAATATCATTAGCCTAGAAAAATAATATAGTGAGTTATTTATCTGTCAGAGACCAGGAGCTCAGCAAAGATGAGGTGGAGCAAAGTCTGATTAGGAGATTGTTCAAGAAAAGTATTTGTGAAATATCCTTTGTATACAAGAATATAGATTGTAACTGCTCTCATAGTAAGGATGCAGTAAATGATCTAAGGACTCCTAACACAAATGCTAATTTTGCAGCTTCCAATCAAGAGTATTTTAATCAACTGTCATGTGAAATATTCTTCATAAGAATGAAACATAACTTATCAAATAATTGGCTCTAACACTTCTTAATCAATTCATATATTCTATTTTTTGATTATTATATTAAAAATGAAATACAATAAGAAAAATAAATCAAAATACATAGGTTGGGATGAAAATTATTTAGTACTTGATATACTCCCGTCATCGAGTCGATTCCCACTCATAAGTAGTTAAGCATTATCAGAAATGTTGATGATATAGTTTAATTCAAATACACAATATTAGATTTGCCATTTTATTTCCATAAAAGGATATGCTGTGCCCCTAGTATGATATAGATACTAAGAACTAAAAGAATTACACTGTTTCACCCTTCAAGTTACAACGTGAAACCACTGACCAAAGTAAAATTTCAGAAAATGTGAACAATAATATACATATATATAAAAAATTATAAGAAAATTTTTAACCTTGGAAAAAGATAGTGTCTCTGTTTACATTTTATGAAAGTTATTACAAAAGGAAGCCTGATATAATAATTAACTACACAAAAACTGGAAAAATGGGTAAATGCAAAATACCATAAATAAAATTAAAAGCTAACCATCAAATTAAGAAAACCTGTTTGCAGTGGATACAATAATCAAAAGGTTAGTATATCTAAAAATAAATGAAATACAAAAGAGAACAAATCCTCAAAATAAAATGCATAAAAAATGTGAATAGAAACTTCACAAAGAAAAAAAAAAGTAAATGATATATTATAAAATGGTAAAATTTATACACTACTCTTTTAGTTTCTTCCTATGTGTTAATGGAACAACAACAACAAAAAAAAAATGCAAGTCCTTAGAGTGGTGACTGACCCATTAATGCAGTCCATAAACATTATATGCTGCTGTAAGGAGCTATGGGCAGTTCTACTCTGTCCTGTGAGTCAGAATCGACTTGATGGCAATGGGTTTGGTTTGGTCAGGCTTATTAGGAACTAGAGTAGGTGTTGGAAGAAAATGGAAAAAAAAATCATATAGATATCATTACATGAAAATGATCAAAGAATTTTAGGAATCCTACTTGGTGCAGAAAATTGTGGGCTCTCAAATAACGTAAGAATATGTGAATTTTTAAAACCTTCCTAGAGATTAATTTGTTGATGTATGCCAAGAGCCTTAAATATGTTCTTTACACTTCACTCAGTAAGTCTATTGCAGACTGTCTTAAAAAAAAAAAAAAAAAAGTAATGAGATATCTAGTAAAATGTTCACTGCTATTGTATTTATATTAATAAAAATGCTGAAGGCAGAAGTATATCCCGTTGGAAATATGAAATATTTGGACACCAATCTTGCTTTTCACTTACTATCTAAGAAATTTGTGCAAGTTTTTTATCCTATCGAACTATCATGAAGGAATAATCGTGCGGACTACTTCATAATATTATTGCAATAAAGGAAATACTGCATGTAAAATGCCTAGTATTTTGCCAGGGCAGATTAAGATGTTAGGGATTGTTAATATTGCCTGTGTTAATGTAATTATATTAGCTAGGATTTGCTAGGCTGTAGTGAAAAATAGACATTCGAAATTCTCTGAGAGAAGAGAAAGTTTATTTCTTTATCTCATAGTAATGGGGCAGAGTTTCTAAGCAGCAGCGGTGCTGTCTACAGAACCATTGTGGGGCTCAGGCTTATAGAAGTTTCTAGATCTTTAGCACAAAGTTTCCAGGATTGCTGTAATTGCTCCCATTCTAATCACCTGGAGGCAGGAAAAAGCAAAGAGCACCAACTTTTAGGAATTTTTCAGGCTAGACCTGGAAGGGACATACATACTAGGTTGCATACCTGCTGGAAGGGAGGCTGGGAAATGCAGTCCAGCTGTCTGGGGGGGTGGGAGGGGGGGAGGAGGGAAAGTGAATGAAATTAGTGATCAAGTAATTGTCTCTGTCCTATACTCATGTTTAATGATATTGGTCACTTAGTGTATCTAATATTATTTATTAATAAGTCAAAATAGCTGGAAAAAAACTGTGTAAACTATAATTTAAAATAAAAACAAATAGAAAAACAACTAAATGAAATATAAAACCAAAACCAAACCCGTTGCTATTGAGTCAATCCTGACTCATTCTGACCTTGTAGGACAGAGTAGAACTGCCCCCATAGGGTTTCCAAGGCTGTAAACCCTTATGGAAGCAGACTGCCACATCTTCCTCCAGCACGGCAGCTGGTGGGTTTGAACAACCAGCCTTTTGGTTAGCAGCCAAGTGCTTAACCACTGTATCACCAGGGCTCCTTAAGTGAAATATAAACCCGCTGCCGTAGAGTCGATTCCAACTCATAGCAATGTGAATGAAATATAGTTAATTGTTTAAAGTGGGTGACAAACTTTTTAAAAATATTAATTTTTAAATGGTTATAACTTTTCAAATTTTAACAAGGATCATAAGTTTTTTACTTTGGTAGAAGAAAAATACTTATATAAGCTTAAATATGGGTGAATATTTCTGCCTCTGAACTGTAACATAGATATTCTGCCAGAGCTCCCAGTCCACTGTCACCTGGTCATGAGGCTAAAGAATTTTTCAGCCTTTCACTTGACCTATGGATTTTGAACTTGCCATCTTCAACAATTCCATGAGCCAGTTCCTTAAAATCTCTCTCTCTATATATACATATATATATATACACAAATATATATACACCTACTCCTCACTTATTGACTAGCTTATTATTTGACATTTTCCATCTACAGTAGTAAAAAATCTACTATTTTGCATATTAACAATGTATGTCTGCCAGGAACAAATATGTGCAAGGTGAGAGTAATACTAGCTGTATTGGTTAAGGTTACGTGTCAGCTTGGCTGGATCATGGTTCTCAGTGGTTTGGCAGTTATGTAATGATGTAATTTGACAGTTATGTAATGACGTAATTTGGCAGTTATGTAATGATGTATTTTGGCAGTTACGTAATGGTGTAATTTAGCAGTTATGTAATGATGTGATTTGGCAGTTATGTAATGATGTATTTTGGCAGTTATGTAATGATGTAGTTTAGCAGTTATGTAATGATGTGATTTGGCAGTTATGTAATGATGTGATCTGGCAGTTGTATAATGATGTAGTCATCCTCCATTTTCACATAACATCAATTTTCACTTAACAACCTGGTCTTTGTTTTGGAACCTAACCATGTAGGTAGGTAATGAGTAGTTGTAACTATATATATATATATATATATTTATATTTATATTTATATTGTATATACTGGTTCTGTTTCTCTGGAGAACAGTAAGACATTTTGGTACCTAGACCCATACTAGAGGAACTGAATCTTCAGGATCAGATTTCTGAATTGCTTTTGGAGTTTCTGGAATTGTTTCTCAAATATGAGTAGATTTAAAGGGCTGTGGAGGCACAGAGGTTAAAAGTGCTCAGCTGTTAACTGAGAGGTTAGTGACTTAAATCCAACAGCTAGTCTGTGGGAGAAACATGTGGCAGTCTGCTTCTGTAAAGATTACAGCCTTGGAAACACTATGAGGCAGTTCTATGCTGTCCTGTAGGCCTGTTAGGAGTCAGAGACTTGATGACAACATTCCTGGTTTAATAACTAACACATAAATTGCTGGTGGTTCAGCGGTAGAATCCTCAACTTCCATGCGGGAGACTATGATTTGTTTCCTAGAAAATGTACATTATGCAAGGCCACAACCCGTCTGTCAGTGGTGGCTTTTGTGTTGCTATGACTCTGAACTAGTTTCACCAGAGCTTCCAGACTAACGCAGACAAGAAAGAAAGGCCTACTTTCAAAAATCAGCCAAAGAAAAGCCCATAAATCACAACAATCTAATACGCAACCAACCATGAAGATGGTACAGAACACAGTAGCATTTCCTTCTGTTGTGAATGGAAGTCATCATGAGTCACGAGCTGATGCTACAACAAAAGTGAATAATACAATTGTTTCTATAATTTTTTAAGTTAAAAATATATATATTTAAAAAGTCCAGAAATTTACGATGCCAAAAAAGTACAATTTAATAAAAACGAAAGTGAAATACAATTTAATATACTGAAGTATATCAAGTAGCAAGAAATCTGAATACTCATGCTCAATATTAAGAATGAGATTTTCAAACAAAATTTATTTGTAAAGAAAGCCTTATTCCTTTCAATTATTTACAATATCTAAAACTAGATAACCAAGTAGTTTTGCCTAATGATCTTGAATTACATTTATGGAAGAGATTAAATTTGTTTAATTGCCATACAACTGTTTTCAAACTGCTTTAAAGGTATTAGAAACTAAATTTTTTATGGCTGGTATTTACCCTTCCTCCTCCAAAATTTCTTGTTTAGATCTTAATTTAGTTAGCAAAGTCTGTTTTAATATGTAAAAAAAAAGTATATATCACCCCTACACTTACCAAATTAGCAAAAAAAATCAAATTTTAGAGTTTAAATTTATAGTTTATTCTAAATTGCAGAGAAAATGAGCAATTACATTAAGATTCATTAATTCAGGGAGTTTTTAAAGGAAAATTACTTCAGCAAGTTTTTAAAGGAAATTACAGTGGTAAATATACATAGCCCAGGAAGATTGATGGGGGTGGATATCAAAGAAAAGAGACCTTAGATTTTGTAGGTCAGTATTTGGTAAACTTTCAGTAGAGCAGTTCTAGAACCAGTTTTGAGACACCTTTAAGTCCATGTTCAAAAATAACATAGTGTGTATTACTTTAATTTTAAATTAAACACTCATATTCTTATGAAAGAAGGGGGAAAAAATCTCAACAAGACATATCTAAATGTGGATTCTTGACATACTGAAAATTTTGGGAATCATGGTCAAATATCATACTGCCTCTCTGTTGAGTAATTCTAATTTGGTTTGCTTTGATGTTGTTAACTGGTATCAATAAGACATGTGAAACAAGATCAAGGGTCTGGGGAAAAAAGGAAGATGGGATACAGCAGCTATTTAGGGAGTACCTACTATTTACCAGACACTGTACAATTGATTGGAACCCTGGTGGTACCGTAGTTAAGTGCTACGGCTTCCAACCAAATGATCGGCAGTTCAAATCCACCAGTTGTTCCTTAGAAACCCTATGCGGCAGTTCTACCCTTATCTATAAAGGTACAAGTGATTTGTATGTATATTGTACTACTGCGAGGTACAGATAATTGCATTCATTGTTCAGAAAAAGACAAGTACTTTAAACATTAAATACACTTTCCAACCTGACACAAAGCAGCAGAGCTGGAATTTCTATCTGGGTCTGTCTCATTATGAAGTTTGTTAGTTGTTCTCTACTACCTGTTGCAAATACTCCATCTTATCCGTTGCCTCTTTGTTTCATTTCACCATAACCGTCTCCTTGAAAAAAAGAGTAACTTATTTTTTTTAATTAATACTACCTTTTTTTTTTTATTATGTGTAGTAAAAAAAAAAAATTTTTTTATGTGTAGTGATTCACAGTATGACATATGTAATTTTTATTACAAGTCTTATATAGGATATCTATTTCAAATTCAAAGAATCTTTTTGCCAGAAAAAGTTCTGAAGACGGAATGGTTATAAATCAAGGTGAATGAGATACATTATTAACAAAAAACATCATTAGCCATCCGTCTCACACCTTTTAGTTCTCAGATCTTGAAACATTCCTTACCTCCAGTTACTTTACACTCAGCATGAAATTATTCGATCGCTTTAAAAACATCAAAGAAATAAAGAATTGCTCCCAATGTGCAACTTACAACTGTGTCCTCCGATCAGTAGCGGACGGTCAAAAGGGCTAATGCATTCACAAAGTATAGGAAAGGGCCCACTGGAGGGGATATTCTTTATCCTCAGAGCCAAATAATCATTAGCAGGGGAGAAAGATAAAGTCAAATAGGCAATAGCTACAGGGTCACTACTACATGTATTCAGATTCATGAATGAAAGCAAGGAGTTACCAAGCTCTAAGCCACTAACTCAGATGAAAGATGAAATGCCTAACTCCATAAACTGAGAATTATGGTCAAATATCATACTGCCTCTCTGTTGAATAATTCTAATTTGGTTTGCTTTGATGTTGTTAACTGGTATCAATAAGACATGTGAAACAAGATCAAGAAAAAAATTAAGTGAAACCTATAAAACCTGGAGTCTGTATAAGGCAGAAACCTGTCAGGCAAAGAAAGCTCAAATATTTTCTATTAAAATGAGCAATAGAAAAGTGGTAAGACTGTTCTGTGTCAAAAGGAGAAAACTTTTGAGACGCAGGAAAACAAGGCAGCCCCATCCAGTTTCACTGTATTTTCAATTAGCAATTATGTATGCTTTCTTCAAGAAATATTTATCGAGTACAATCTATGTGAATTTATAGTTTGCCATAACATACCTGTACTAAGTTAACTAATAAAAAACACCAGGCATTTCCAAACAACTAGCTTTCAAAACTAGTTTTCCATATACCTGTTAAAACCCATTGTCGTTGAATCGATTCTGACTCTTAGCGACACTAGAGGACAAAGTAGAACTGCCCCATAAGGTTTCCAAGGAACACCTGGTGGATTTGAACTGCCGACCTTTTGGTTAGCAGCTATAGCTCTTAACCACTATGCCACCAGGGTTTCCAGTTTTTGATATACAATAAACAAATACATCACCCACATACATAAATTATATTGAGCTATTAAAAACTATGTAATCAACATGGCAACTTACAACCGCAACTAAAAAAAAATAGTACAGTGGCAAATTCTCTTTGAAGTTTTGTGATCTAACCATTACATGTTCTTTTTCAACATCAAACATTGCATATTAGTTAATGTATTATTCAATATTGCACTTCTCAGTAAATTTCAATCTACCATTGCGTCATAAACTATGTAAAAGTATTTTCTTGTACTCCAAAAAATATATATTTGTTTCAAATAAGTCTAAAAAAAAAAAAACCTAGGTGTATATCATATTGTATAATGAAATTATCTCTAGTTTGAATTGTATTAAAGGTCAGTAAATCTTCCTCTTCAGAAAAGGTATAAATATTTAATAACATAAAGATGGTCAATAATTTAAATTCAAAGAGATTTGTACATTGATCTTCCAGATAAAATGCTATTAAGCCAAACGATTGCCCACAGGTTCTGTTTTCTCTATAACACTATGTGTTACCCATTCAGATATTATATTCATAATAATAACTAAAGAGCCAGTTGTGTTCAGGAGGTAAGGCATATTAACTGAATGTTATAGGTTAATTCTAGTCCGAAACAATGATGAGGACATACTTAGGGCTACTTAAGGTTGAGGCCTGCCCAGGGCAAAATCATGAAATAAAAAAAAAAAAAAAAAAAAATCATGAAATAGAGCCAGGTAATTACCACCCTTCTCCCACGTTTCTACAGTTCCCCTGACCTACTTCACTGACCCTTGTTTTCATTCTCTTACAGTGGATAGCTCTTCCTTTCTGCATTTTGGCGATACTTAATGCTTCAAGATTATTGCTGTCCCTATATCAAAATGTACTATATGCTAGATGCTTGTTGTCATTTGGAATGCAAGTTAGTAACTAAATGATATTAATAAAGTTAATAAATGATTGTAAATTTATAGAGTTACCTCCTCTGAGGGTACTTGTGGTCTAGCTGTAAAAACTTTTTAGAATGCAAATACTTTAATTCAAATAAATGAATCAAGTGTCTGTATGAAAATATCTCTAGAAAGGTGACCTTTTCCTTATGCTTCTAGATCATAAGATGCATACACAGGTCTAGACAGCTATACCTAGAATTTCTGTTTAAAATTACCTCAGTTAGTATTTTCAAAAGCTCAATATTATATTTAATCCTTAGATGTCTTGATATTGAAACAATGAGACTGTATCTTGACATTCAGCAATTGTATCATCTAACATATATTTGCTGAAATGCTTTTTTGAAGTTTAGCTCCTAAATTAGGAATAGGAGGGAATTTTTGGATCTTGATTATTTTAAACATTTTTAAATCATGGTCCTTAAGAAAATCAGCAGAATACTTTTGGCAAGAGATCACATAGCTCAATATGTCCATGAATGGTATGATAATAAAAAAATAAAATGGATGGTATTATAGATACAATTAAATTACAGTATAATTGGGTCTAAACTTTTTAATTTTTTAACAACTATATAACCAGTTTAATATTCTATATGTTTAAAAAATATGTTATTTTTCTTTATTACTGTCAAGGAATGTAGGGTGAGGTAAGGGTTTAGAAAGAAGACAGATAATGTTATAAATTCATTATGATTTTCTTATATCTTATGTTGGAAAGATACGTGGTGAAATAGCTCATAAAAGTTACTATTTAATTTTATCCCGTGTTTATTCTTATTCTTCCCTTATTCATTTTTTTGAGAGAAAAAGTAGAGATTTTTTTTTAATTAATAAAATGAGACCATCTTGTTGCCTTAGGAACACTAATAAGTAAAAGTACAATAATTAACTACATAGAACTTGGTATTTTTATAAATTTAGAAATAGTTGTACCAAATAGACCCTCTTTATAATTCTGGGCTTCAAAACCTAGTAACTAAGGTGTTAAACATTTCCCCATTGCTGTTAGGACGTTACACTATTCCAGAGTCTATGCCCTCAATCTTCACTTGTCAAGATAAGGATAATCAATCTCAATTCCCCATAAAATGTAATTTCCATTAGAGACAAGCAATAAACACTACCAATTTCTTGGTAGCATTGGACTTCTACAAAATAATCCCCTTTAAAAGAGACCAAGGGAAAAAATACTTTATTTTACCTCTGAGATACTGATATATGGAAACAGAAAAAGTCAATCCATCTTCTTATCTTACTGAGATGTCTATAATTAACGTTGGTTTAGTTTAAAAAAAAAAACAGACTAAAAGAGAAGTCAGTAAAAGTGTTGCTGAAGGGAAAGAGCAGTAGCAAGCATAAAGAATAAACTATTTCTTATTAAAACCATATTGCCATGTAATCTGGCACATGCTCTAGAATCCGCAAACAAGGGTAAAGCTATCCACCTATTCAAAACATGCTCCTTAATGTCTTATATGCAAAATATACTGCTTGGGATAAAAGTTAGAGCCTCTATCCTCAGGAAGCTTATATTCTATTTACTGTTGTTCTTAGTTGGCATTGGGCTGGCTCTGATTCACAGCAAACTTACATATAACTGAACAAAATGTTATACATTCCTTACTCATTCCTGGCCCTTTACCATCTTCGTGATCATTAGTGCATTTAAGCCCATTTTTACAGCTATTGTGTTTCACTTTCCAACCTAGGGAGCTCATCTTCCAGCATTATATTGGACAATATTCCATGTAATCATAAGGTTTTCATAAGTTGATTTTTGGAAGTAGAAATTTCAGGCCTTTCTTCCCAGTCTGTCTTAATCTGGAAGCTCCACTTAAAGCTGTCCACCATGGGTGACCCTCCTGGTATTTGAAATATCAGTGACATAGCTCCCAGCATCACAGCAACAGGCAAGCCACCACAGTAAGATAAACTGCAAACAGGTGTTAGTATATTCTACTAGTGTGCAGAAAACACTACAGTTTAAAGTAATCTTCCCCAAAAATCTCCAACAAACAAACGTATTGCTAACAAAGAATTCAAATACTGTTAGCATACAGTTATATCAATACGTATGAAGGCTGTCTTTCTTAGGGTTCTCTAGAGAGCCAAAACTAGTGATATGAGTGTATATGTACAGAGAGAGAGAAAAAGGAAGAGAGACTTCATGGACCTGGCTTATATGATTGTTGGGGGCTACCCACATCCATTGCCATTGAGTTGATTCCGACTCATAGCAACCGTATAAGACAGAGTAGAACTGCCCCATAGAGTTTCCAAGGAATCCCTGGTGAATTCGAACTGCCAACCTTTTAGTTAGCAGCTCTTAACCACCATGCCACCAGGGTTTCCTGATGAGGGCGAGAAAGTCGAAAATCCGTAGTTAGGTGAGGGAAGAGTGAAAAGAGCAATAGTTCTGACAAAACGTCTTTTTGCTCAGAAGGCCTTAAACTGATTGAGTGAGGCCTGCCCATATTATGGAAGGTCATCTACTTTACTTAAGGCCAACTGATTTAATCACATTAAGTACAGCAACTAAACTAGTGTTTGACCAAACAACTAGACACCACAGCCTAGCCAACTTGACACATAAAATTAACCATCATAAATGCTTAAACATATTTTATTGCTGGTCACTTCAGAATGACGTTTGTAAAACCTAAATCTGGTTGCCACTTTCTTGTTACAATCTTCCAAAGGTTCTGCACTGTTTTCAAGAACTCTAAGGGTATCATAAAATAGGCTTTACTTACACCTTCAGTTAATTTTATCTACAATTCTAATTCCAGTGGGCTCTTTTCATGTTCCCTTTATTCTGGATCTGTCAACATGTTACAGTCCCTCCCTGGATTTCTCTGCTTCCTGTCCCCAACATCATTCACTCACCTAACTGAGGTCTACGTACCTTGCAGAACTAACCTTAGATGCCTCCTCCACATGAAGAGTGTCCCTTACTCTCTTAAACCTTGAGTGAGGTCTGATTTAGTCCTCTTCCAGAATCCCTTCATTATGTTTTTGTGTTGTGATCTCCTTGATGATAAATGTTGTATTTTATTCATCATATTACCTAATGCCTACCATAGTTTGCATTTTTGCATTTAATCCATTTTTGATTACTAAATGAATATTTGGACAAACTTTGTAGAAATGTCAAAAACAGACACTAACAACAAATCAAAGTAAAACACTGTGTCAGATATTGACAATAGTTCTATTTAATAGAGATTTTAAAGATAATTTTTTATCTTACAGGATAGTTGCAGTGTTTTGATTCCTACTTATTTGTTCTAACATTCTCATTTCAAATGGATTCATTTATTATCAAAAGAATAATATCTTTAATAACATATATTTGTGTCATTTTAAAGTAAATTGTTATAAATATTTGGATAAAATAACATTTCCTTAAATATAATAATTATATGTAATATAAATGTTATATACTACTAGACACAGTAGTAATTTTTACTAAACTAGTATCTAACACTTACCTCATAAAGAGCTATCAAAAAAAAAGTGTATTTATCACAAACCAATTAGTATTAAATAATGTAGAAATGTGAAACCAAAATGGTCTCATATTTATGAAGCTGACTGTGGTACGGAATACTGAGGGGAAAAAAACAGAGTTGCTAGATCCTCATAAAACAGCATTTAAAATTTTATTATTATATTGTATAATATTCTATTAAAATTTTTCTGTTTCAGTATCTTTCTTGTTCCTTAAGCACATGACCCTTTAATGTTTTAAACCTCACGTTTCTTTCACTTTTTTATATTTCTTGGTGAATACCTGGTAAAAATTAGGAACTCAAGAAATATTAGTTATATTAAGCAAAATTCTACTATATCAGCAGTACTATATCAAAAATGTAAGAAAGAAAATCAACTTAATTATGGTAACAATATATTCATATTTCAAAAGGCAACTGAAAGATCAAAAGGTCCTAAAGAATAAACTCTCCCCCAAAGGTCACATCATTCAATATATATACATACTGTTCACATTTATTAAATATTTCAGAATGTTCATTGAAGACAATTTACTATGGTAACTTTACAGTATTGTTCAGTCTATAAATTTGGAAAACGTTGCTTGCTTCTAGTAATCTACTTAATAATTAAAGTTACTATTTCCTACTTCGTAGCATCAAAAATGATTCAAACATCATATAAAAAAAAAGAATTAACTTTAAAAATATATTATCCTTCAAATTTCATTATCTTAAATCTGAAACAATGTTCTTTTATAATAATTCATCATTTTAATGACAGACTATTGTTGAATAATTGCTGAATAATCTTATCAGAAATAGAAAATCCCATTCAGTGAATTTTTTTTTTAATTTTTATTGTGCTTTAAGTGAAAGTTTACAAATCAAGTCAGTCTCTAACCCAAATACCCATATACTCCTTGCTACGCACTCCCAGTTACTCTTCCACTAATGAGACAGCCTGCTCTCTCCCCCCACTCTCTCTTTTCATGTTCTTTTCACCAGCTTCTAACCCCCTCTACCCTCTCATCTCCCCTCCAGGCAGGAGATGCCAACATAGTCTCAAGTGTCCACCTGATCCAAGAAGCTCACCCCTCACCAGCATCCCTTTCCAACCCATTGTCGAGTCCAATCCATGTCTGAAGAGTTGGCTTCGGGAATGTTTCCTGTCCAGGGCCAACAGAAGGTCTGGGGGCCATGACCACCAGGGTCCTTCCAGTCTCAGTAAGACCATTAAGTCTGGCCCAATGAGAATTTGGGGTCTGCATCCCACTGCTCTCCTGCTCCCTCAGGGGTTCTCTGTTGTGTTCTGTGTCAGGGCAGTCTTCGGTTGTAGCCTGGCACCATCTAGTTCTTCTGGTCTCAGGATGATGTAGTCGCTGGTTCATGTGGCTCTTTGTGTCTCTTGGGCTCCTTGTGTCCTTGGTGTTCTTCATTCTCCTTTGATCCAGGTGGGTTGAGACCAGTTGATGCATCTTAGATGGCTGCTTGCTAGCGTTTAAGACCCCAGACGCCACTCTTCAAAGTAGGATGCAGAATGTTTTGTTAATAGATTTTATTATGAAAATTGACTTAGATGTCCCCTGAAACCATGGTCCCCAGACCCCTGCCCCTGCTACGCTGGCCTTCAAAGCATTCAGTTTATTCAGGAAACTTCTTTACTTTTGGTTTAGTCCAATTGTGCTGACCTCCCCTGTACTGTGTGTTGTCTTTCCCTTCACCTAAAGTGGTTCCTATCTACTATCTAATTAGTGAATGTCCCTCTCCCACCGTCCCTCCCTCCCCCCTCTCATAACCACAAAAAAATGTTTCCTTCTCAGTTTAAATTATTTCTCAAGTTCTTATAATAGTGGTCTTATACAATATTTGTCCTTTTGCAACTCACTAATTTCACTCAGCATAATGCCTTACAGGTCCCTCCATGATATGAAATGTTTCACAGATTCCTCAGTGTTCTTTATTGATGTGTAGTATTCCATTGTGTGAATATAGCATAATTTATTTATCCATTCATCCATTGATGGGCACCTTGGTTGCCTCCATCTTTTTGCTATAGTAAACAGTGCTGCAATAAACATGGGTGTGCATATATCTGTTCGTGTACAGGCTCTTATTTCTCTAGGATATATTCCAAGGAGTGGGATTGCTGGATCACATGGTAGTTCTATTTCTAGCTTTTTAAGGATGCACCAAATCGATTTCCAAAGTGGTTGCACCATTTTAGTTTCCCACCAGCACTGTATAAGTGTTCCAATCTCTCCACAGCCTCTCCAACATTATTATTTTGTGTTTTTTGGATTAATGCCAGCCTTGTTGGAGTGAGATGAAATCTCATTGTAGTTTTGATCTGCATTTCTCTAATGGCTAATGATCATGAACATTTCCTCATGTATCTGTTAGCTACCTGAATGTCTTCTTTAGTGAAGTATCTATTCATATCTTTTGCCCATTTTTTAATTGGGTTATTTTTATTTTTGTAGTTGAATTTTTGAAGTATCATGCTTATTGGTTTAGTTGTGAGGATTTTGTTGTTGTTGTTGTTGAGGTATAATCCATATTAAAGTAAGTGCTTCAAGTTCTTCACTTTCAGCAAGCAAGGTTGTGTCATCTGCATCATGCAGGCTATTAATAAGTCTTCCTCCAATCCTGAAAAATGGAAGAAATGATGAAGTAAAAGAGCTGAATGGAAGATTCCAAAGGTCAGCTCAAGAAGACAAAGTATTATAATGACATGTGCAAAGATCTGGAGTTAGGTAACTGAAAGGGAAGAACAAGCTCAGCATTTCTCTAGCCAAAAGAACTGAAGGAAAATTCCAAGCCTGGAGTAGCAGTACTGAAGGATTCTATGGGGAAACTATTAAATGACACGGGATGGAAAGAACACGTAGAGTTACTATTCCAAAAAGAATTGGTCTATGTGCAACCATTTCCAGAAGTAACATATGATCAGGAACCCATGGTACTGAAGGAGGAAATCCAAGCTGCACTGAAGACATTGGCAAAAAACAAGGCTCCAGGAACTGACAGAATGCCAACTGAGATGTTTCAATAAGCAGATACAGTGCTAAAAGTGTTCTCTTATCTATGCCAAGAAATTTGGCAGACAGTTACTTTGTCAACCGACTGGAAGAGATCTGTATTTATGCCTATTCCCAAGAAAGGTGACCTAACCAAATGCAGAAATTATCGAACAATGTGATTAATATCACAAGCAAGTAAAATTTTGCTAAGATTTATTCAAAAGTGGCTGCAGTAGTATATCAACAGGGAACTGCCAGAAATACTTTCCTTTGGGAGAGGAAAAGATGCAGAAAGATACCTCATATGGAGTGTAACTGGAGATGATATGTAAAATGTTTGAGAAACGATAAGAAACTTAGCCTCTCAAGAAAAATTGTATAAGTAAATAAATTCAAAATATCAGACAAGTATTTTTTTTTTTATTGCAAGTGGGTTTATTTTAGAAATATTTAATTTAATAGGCAAGCATTAAATATGCTTTAGTAGAAGAATGACTGCAACAACAGAAAAAAAATGTTTATTTAAGAGGTTATTTCCATCAACACCCAGAACATGTACATAAAAGTGAGAAAAAACTGTAAGCAGTGTTATTGGTCAGTAAGTTATGTGTATCAATTCACTAGTGCGTCTGAGATTCTGACATTATTAACTATATAAAATGGGAGACAGGAATGAATCAAAAGCTACTTTGGCATTGTTGTCAAAATTGCCTTAGTTTTTGCTCCTTTTTTCACATATCCTTTGGTATAATTTTTAATTCTATACAGTAGAATTGCAAGAATAATAAATAATATACTGCTAATAGTGCATATACAAAGGGTGTACTTACATAAGGCTTTTTTTTTTTTCCCATGGATCAATTTAAAGGATAATAATTTGCATGACATTTCACCAGACCGAAATCCCTTGTTAAGATGGTGGAAATTAAGAACGGTAAGTCTGCATTCTCTGTCTACATTTAAAATAAATGTAACGCTCTTGAAACTGCAGCTTCTCAACCTCCCACCGGTTTTGCTCACATGATGGATCAATAGAGCTATCTTTAGAAATTCCTATCCATGTATGAATTGACCGTGATAAAAATTCCCAATTGCTTATAATGGGCCAACAAAACTGTCAATGGGCAAATGAAACAAAAATAATTATGGTGCTGGCAGTGACTAACATGAAATGTTTCTAATGATAATGGCATCCATAACCTATATTTACCCTCAGAATATCTGAATTAAGGATGAATATTGCTGATCATACTCAAAATGAACAGTTTTCCCAAAGAGCTTCATTAGTATCTGTGCGTAAGAAAAATCTGTGTCTGAAATAGTCAAAAACTTAAAATATAATCTGAATTAAATAGGACATGGGACGAGGATGCAGTCATGCATCCATCCCTAGTATAAACTCCTTGCTTGCCTTCTTTAACCATACTTTCCTTGGTCAGAGTCTGTTGTCTGAAAATTACAAAGAAATGAATCAAGGAGTGCAACCACTTACATTTATCTAAACCACACTTACCCAGCCTCTCACACTGCCTTACCTGATCCTCTGGGTTGCACAAATGGTTGAGTGCTCAACTACTAGCCAAAATGTTGGTGGCTCAAACCCACCCAGAGGTGCCTCAGAACATGGGTCTGGCAATCTCTTTCCAAAAGTTCACAGCCTTGAAAATATGAAGTATTCTACTCTGCACACATGGGATTGCCATGAATTGAAATCAACTCAAGGGCAACTAACACTAAATACAACAAGCCACACCGAACAATAAACAACAAACCCAGCCTCTCACGCTCTCTGATCTTGGTAAGTAGCATAGATATGCAACAGAAAAAATATTACCTGATGTTGGAAACCAGCCCATAAAGACACAAAAGATCAGCCATAACTTGTGACTTGAGTGGACATTTAAGACTCCATTTGCCAGCAATACCTGTCCCTTTGACTTTCCTTGTTGCCATCTGTCATGGGTTGAATCGTGTCCCCCAAAGATGTCTGTCAACTTGGCTAGGTCATGAGTCCCTTGTATGATTGTATGAGTGTCTACCATTTTATCTTCTGATGTGATTTCCCTAAATGTTGTAAATCCAATCACTATGATGTAGTAAGATGGATTAGCGGCAGCTATATTGATAAAGTCTACAAGATTAGGTAGTGTCTTAAGCCAATCTTTTTTGAGACATAAAAGAGAGAAGCGAGCAGAGAGACATGGGAACCTCATACCACCAAGAAAGCAGCATCGGGAGCAGAGCTTGTCATTCTGGCCTGAAGTTCCTGCACTGAGATGCTCCCAGACCAAGGGAAGTGATGACAACGACCTTCCTCCAGAGCTAACAGAGAAAGAAAGCCTTCCCTTGGAGATGGCGCCCTGAAATTGGACTTTTAGCCAACCGGACCGTAAGAGAATAAACTTCCCTTTGTTAAAGCCATCCACTTGTGGTATTTCTGTTATAGCAGCACTAGATGACTAAGACACCATTCTCCCCTCATTTTGAGCTCATTTTGTTTCACCTTGTAAGAGGCCATTTAGTGTCTTTTGTGAGTCTCTGAGAAACCCTGGTGGCGGAGTGGTTAACTGCTACAGCTGCTAACCAAAAGGTCAGCAGTTTGAATCCACCAGGTGCTCCTTGGACACTCTATGGGGCAGTTCTACCCTGTCCTTATAGGGGAGGTCATGGATCATGGGTCTCTTCGGAATTTCTATCTCCAGCCTACATAAGACTTTTAGAAGGTACTTCTATTCAATTATTACGCTAAGACACAAGATACCTTATGGGAGTGCTAACAGCTATATTATGAAGCAAACAAACAAACAAAAAAAGACGCTAAAAAATGATTCAGGGATTCAAAATAAGCCCTTAGATAAAAATCACTGTCTTACATTTTGGTCTCCGTGTGATAAGATATTAAACAAGATTAAAATCCTAAAAGCACATAAATAGGAGAATCTATGTCTTTATGATTATTTTTCCTAAGATTTTCCATGATGACTTTTTCAGTACTGTACATCTACATGGGGAAAACATAACTGAGCTACTCTGAAGCACATCTTATGGAAAGAAAATATCCAAGAGTTTAATGTAAAAGAAAAGAAATTCATTTATTATATTACCAGGTGTTATGAATTGAATTGTGCCCCCACTCCCCCACCACCACCAGATACGGGCTGGAATCCCTACCCTTACCTATGGATTTATCCTGTTTGGAAATAAGGTTTTTGTTATGTTAATAAGGCCATATCAGTCTAGCCTATATCCTAAACCTAATCACTTCTGAGTGATGAAAGAGCAGATTAGACACCAAAACCAAACAAAAGTCATTGTTGTCACATAGATTCTGAATCATATTGACCCTACAGGACAGAGTAGAACTGCCCTATGGGGTTTCCAAGGAGCGGCTAGGGAATTTGAACAGTTGACCTTTTGGTTAGCAGCCAAGCTCTTAACCATCATGCCACCAGGGCTCCTTAAAAAAAAAAAAAAAAAAAAGTACACAAATACTAGAGAAGACAGATACCATGGAGGGTCCTCTATAATCCAAGGAACCAAGAAATGGCAGGGCTAGTGAAATGGAAAGAATCCACACAGCCAAGACCCGGGTTTGGACTTTTAGCTTCTAAATCTGTAAGAAAATAAATCTCTGTTCTTTAAAACCACCCACTTGTCAGCAGCACTAGGAAACTAAGACACCAAGGTTTTAATTAAGACTTGCCAGTGTGCCAAGACTGTTTATAAAAAGACTGACAAAGCCCACAGTGTCGTTGTGGGAAGCTGATAAGTAGACAATCAAAATATGAAGTACTAGAAATATTTTGAGAATTTTAATCAATAAACATATCCAGGTTTTTGTTCCAGAAAGATAACTTTGGAATGAGGAGAAATAGTGAAACAATATTAAATATTAAAACAGGAAGTAAAAACTGAAGTACTGGAAGATAATATTAACAAGCAGAAGAAAAGCACTAAGAACCCAGATTAAAAACTCCATCAGGGCTCCTCAGCCTGAGCAACCACGGAGATACTACAGGGCTGTCAAAGATGGAATTCCATGCCAGGAGTCTGCAATGCTGAGGAACTAGGGCAGAAAGTGAAAGGAAAAGTAAACGTAGCTACGTGGGTTTCTTTTCTGTAAACTCATTATAACGAGAGGGAGAAGAGGAGGCAAAAGAGGTAAACCAGAAAAAAAAACCCAGAAAATAAAAACTATTAATTAAAGTCTTTAACATTTACAAGCCGTGAAGCACCACTGTTCTTTTCTCCTGGCGTTCTCATCCTCACCGACCTTTTCTCAAGCCACTAGTAGCCTATAGGGTCGCTATGAGTCGGAATCGACTGGACAGCACTAGGTTTGGTTTAGTACAGTTAAGAAGACCTGGTGTGCAGTGGTTAAGAGGTTGGCTGCTAACCAAAACGTCAGCAGTTCAAATCCACCAGCTGCTCCTTGGAAACCCTATGAGGCAGTTCTAGTCTTGTATGAGCTGGAACTGACTTGAAGGCAACGGGTTTGGTTTTTAGTTAGTATAGTTAGAAACAGTTGCTGTTGAGTCAATTCCGACTCTTGGCAATCCCATATGTGTCAGACTAAAACTTGTCGCATAGAGTTTTCAATGAGAGTGACTTCTCGGAAGCAGATAGCCAGGCCTTTCTTATGAGGCACTTCTGGGTAGATTAGAGAGGAGGTGCTGCGTGGTGCAAATTGCTCAAACTCACCCAGAGTACCTCAGAAAAAAGCCTTGGCTGTTTACTTTCAACAGGTCACAGCCACGAAAACGTACTCTGAAACATGTGTGGTTGATGTGAGTCAGAATCAACAGCAATTTTTTTTTTTTTTGGTTTAGTACAATTAATGGAGTCCCTGGGTGGTGCAAATGGTTAATAAGGCTGCTAACTGAAAAGCTGGAGGTTTGAATCCACCTAGAGATGCCTCAAAAGAAAGGCCTGATGCTCTACTTTGAAAAAAAAAAAAACGGCTACTGAAAACCCTGTGGAGTAGAGTTCTACTCTGGCAAACTCGTGGTCCCCATGAGTAGGACTCTACTCAATCTCCAGGGCAAATGGTTGGTTGGTCGTAAAGTTAAACACCTGGAGAAAATTCATCAACTATTTCCAGTCTCGAGGAATGAAGAAATACTCAGTTTAAAAATGGTTTTATTTTGAGAACATAAAGAGAGTTAAAGAAGATGGCAAATATTCTCAAAAACTACATGCCCAGACTCTTCTACAGAAACTGAACCCTGTTCTTTGCCTTTCAGAATAAAACTGTATATTTAATATCTTAGTCCCTGAATAGCACAAACAGTTCAATGCTCAGCTACTAACCAAATGTTGGCAGTTTGAGTCCAACCAGAGGTGCCTCAGAATAAAGGCCTGGCAATCTACTTACAAAACACCATAGACATTAAAACCCAATGGAGCAGAGCTCTACTCTGCAAAATATGAGTTGCCATGAGTTACAAAAGTCTCCAGGTGAGTAATCTGCTATGAAACTTTAGCTGTCTGCATAAGCATTAGTTTCTCCATCTCTGCTTCTCTCTCAGGGTCTTTTTACTGCTATCTGTCCTCTCTCAGTCATAGGGAGGGAGGAGAGTGAGATCAGGTGGAGGTGTTTATTTCCAGGCATCCTCACCGCAGGATCACGTTGGGCTTCTGTGACCCTTCACCAAATGACTTACCCACTTCTGTCTCTAAGTTCCAGTAGCTACCAGCTGCTGCTTCTCCTGACTCTTTGTGGTGCAGGAATGGCAACAGCCCTAATGAAATGGCCCATCTCCTTTGTTTTCTGTACCACGCATCTATCCTTTTGTAAATAACCCTTTTATTAAACTCTCCTAGAATGATTCAAAGACTTACGCCAAGACCCTAATGGAAACATGAGGGCATATGATTCCAGGAATCTCTTCTAAGCTTTAATAAAAAGGAACTTCATTTTTGTCTATTTTACACATTGGCTTAATGAGGAATTCCCAAGACTTTTTTTTTTTTTAGTTTTATTGTGTTTTAGGTTAAAGTTAACACTGCAAATTAAATTATCACTCAAAAATTTTATACACAAATTGTTTGTGATATTAGTTGCAATCCCTGCAATGTGTCAGCACTCTCCCCCTTTCCCTTTCTACCCTGGGCTCCCTGTGTCCATTTGCCCAGTTTTCCTGTCCCTTCCTGCCTTCTTGTCTTTGCTTTTGGGCAAGTGTTGCCTGTTCAGTCTCATATCCTTGATTGAGCTAAGAAGCAAATTCTTCACTTGTGTTATTGTTTGTTTTATAGGCCTGTCTAATCTTTGACTGATAGGTGACTTTGGGAATGACTTCAGTTCTGAGTTAGCAGGGTATCTGGGGGCCAGGGGGCCATAGCCTCAGAGGTTCCTCCAGGTACTGCTAGACCAGTAAGTCTGGTCTTTTTTGTTGAATTTGAATTTTGTTCTACATTTTTTTCCCACTCTGTCCAGGACACTCTATTGTGATCCCTGTCAGAGTGGTTGGTGGTAGTAGCTGGGCACCTTCTAGTTCTCCTGGGCTCAGGTTGGTGGACATTGTAGTTCATGTGGTCCATTAGTCCTTTGGACTAGTCGTTTCCTTGTGTCTTTGTTTTTCTTTATTCTCCGTTGCTCCAAACGTGATGGGACAAAAAGATGTATCTTAGCTGGCTGCTCCCAAGCTTTTAAGACCCCAGATGCCACTCACCAAAGTAGGATGTAGAACATATCCTTTATGACCAATGTTATGTCAATTGACCTAGATATTTGCTAAGACCATGGTCCCCAGCCCTAAGCCCCAGTAACTCGATTCCTCAGGGTGTTTGAATGTGTCTAGAAAGCTTCTATGTCTTTGCCATAGTCAAGTTGTGCTGACTTCCCCTATATTGTGCTTTGTCTTTCCCTTCTCAAAAGTTAAAACTTTTCTGCTATCTAGTTAGTGATTTCCCCTCCCCATCATCACCTTCCCTTGTAACCATCAAAATTTTTTTTTTTTTTCTGTCTGTAAACCTTTAATTGGCTTTACATAATAGCGGTCTCATACAGTATTTGTCCTTTTGTGATTGACTTATTTCACTCAACATAATGCCCTCCAGATTCATACATATTGTGAGATGTTTCACAGATTCATCATTGTTCTTTACCATTGCATAGTATTCACTTGTTGGCATGTACCAAAATTTGTTTATCCATTCATCTGTGGATGGGCACTTAGCACTAGAAGTCCTAGCTACAGCAATAAGGCAATAAAAAGAAATAAAGGACAAATTGGAAAGGAAGAATAAAACTATCTCTATTCACAGATGATATGATCCTGTACATACAGTATTGCAAAAATTCTACAATAAAACTGCTGGACCTAATAGAAGGGATCATCAGAGTAGCAGGATATAAGATCAGCATACAAAAGTCACCAACAAAGAGAACTTTGAAAAGGAAATCAGGAAAACAATACCATTTATAATATCACCTAAAAATATAAAATACTTAGGAATAAATCTAACCAGGGATGTAAAAAATCTATACAAAGAAACCTACAAGATACTACTACAAGCAACCCAAAGAGACCTACATAAATGGAAAAACATACCATGCTCACAGATAGGAAGCCTCAACATTATGAAAATGTCAATCTTATCCAAACCAAACTACAGATATAAGGCAATCCCAATACAAGTACCAATAGCATTCTTTAATGAGATGAAAAAACTAATCACTAACTTTATAAGAAATGGAAAGAGGCCATGGATAAGCAAAGCATTATTGAAGAAGAACAAAGTGGGGGGTCTCATACTACCTGATCTCAGAACCTAGTATATAGCTATGGTAGTCAAAAAAGCCTGGTACTGGTACAATGACAGACACATAAAAAGACCAATGGAACTGAATGGAGGAACCTAGATGTAATTCCATCTACCTATGATCAGCTGATTTTTGACAAAGAACCAAAGTTCATCAAAAGAAAACACAGTCTTTTAACAAATGGTGCTGGCAAAATTGGATATCCATCTATAAAAAAAATGAAGCTGGACCAAACCTCACACCATACACAAAAATTAACTCAAAGTGGATCAAAAGCCTAAGTATAAAACCTAAAAAGATAAAGATCATGGAAGAAAAAATAGGTACAACACTAGAGGCCGTAATACATAGCATAAAGAGAATACAGACCGTAACTAACAAAGAACAAACACCAGAAGTTAAACTAGACAACTGAGAGTTCCTAAAAATTAAACACTTAGTGCTCATAAAAAGACTTCACCAAAAGAGTAAGAAAAGAACCTACACACTGGGGAAAAAATTTTGACTATGACATATCCGACAAGTGTCTTATCTCTAAAATCTATAAACTACTTCAACACCTCAACAACAAAAAGCAAATAACCCACTAAAAAACGGACCATGGATATAAACAAACACTTCAGCAAAGGACATTCAAGCAGCTAACAGACACATGAGGAAATGCTCTAAGCCATTAAAAAAGAAATGCAAATCAAAATTACAGAGATAACATCTCACCTCGACATTACTGGTACAAATTGAAAAAAGAAATAAGTGTTGGAGAAGTTGCAGTGAAATTGGAACTCTTATGCACTGCTGGTAGGAATGTAAAATGGTACAGCCACTATGGAAAAATAATAATAATAATAAGGTGCCTCCTTATAGCTAGAAATAGAAATACCATAGGATCCAGCAATCCCACTCCTAGAAAAACAAGAGCTGTCACACAAATAGACATACCTGCACACCCATGTTCTTTGCAGCATTATTCACAATAGCAAAAAGATGGAAACAACCTAAGTGCCCAAGGCTGCTTTTTGTAAGTGAATAGTATCTTCTATTTTTTTTACAGCAAGCATTATTTGGCCAACCCAAAAACCAACCCATTGCCATGGAGTCAATTCCCTCTTACAGGGACTCTCTCCCTGGGAGCAGCTGATGGGTTGGAACCGCAAAACTTTTGGAGATAATACAAAAAAAAAAAAAAATTAACCTTCAGTAGATTCAGACTCATAGCGACCCTATAGGATAGAGTAGAACTGCCCCCACAGGGTTTCCAAGGAGCAGCTGGCGGATTTGAACTGCCAACCTTTTAGTTAACAGCCATAGCATGCCGTAGCTCCTAACCACTGCGCCACAGCAGAAGGAGTATCATCAGTGAATGAAGCTGGAGAGATGTGAATAAAGGCCACATCCCAGAGCAAAGCACACGTCCTAGGATGACTTAAAAAAAAAAAAAAAAAAAAAAAGTTCATCAAAGCTGTAAATGCAATTGAGATTTGGAACTAGTTGATCATAATGTTATAATGATAATGGTATGAAATAATAATATTCGGAGCCCTAGTAGCTCAGTGGTTAAGTGTACAACGGCTAACCAAAAGGTCAGCAGTTGGAATTCACCAGTCGCTCCTTGGAAATCCTATGGGGCAGTTCTACGCTGTCCCACAGGGTCGCTAAGAATTGGAATTGACTCAACTTGATGGCGATGTTTTTTTTTTTAAATAATGTTTAGTTTGTTTTTTAGTTGCTTTATGACCAGTTAACAGGTATGTATTCTTAGAGATCAGGATAATATTTTTAATTAAAGAAAAAAAATGCTGTACTTTGCTTTGTTCTAAAACCTGTAATTAAGGAAGGGGAGCCCTGGTGGTGCAGTGGGGAAAGCTGTTGGTTTATACCTGGGAGTTTAGTTCGTCCGCATTAACTGCATTGCACTACCACTTGATTTTAGAATACTTTAAAAATCCTATTATATGTTAAATTGTGATCATTCTCTTTAAAAGTTGCCACTCTTCAGTTTACACCACTAAAGTGATAGCAGTAATTTCATAGTTACTAAGGTTTACGTACTTCTTCAATTGAAATAACTCCTTAGTGAATTATCAGACACATTGACTAGGGCTAGTTCATAAATATTTTATGATTTCCCCTGAAACTCTTAAGTCAACATATTGCTCTTTTTGCGAAGTATAAGGATTCCTTGTTCTAAACGACTATAAAAGAAGCCTTATATTGGAAATAGTAATACACATTTAATTGAAAGGGTTAATAATACAACATGATTGCTAGTGGTACATGACTTGAATTTGCTAGCTAATATTTTAAAGGAATTTTATGTTCCTTTGCTATTGTGGTAGATGCAGTGTTTTTACCTTCTTACATGATTTCATTATTCCTCCAACATGTGATTATGGTTTTTGTTTTTTTTTTAACTGGGCTCCTGAATGGCTGCAAGGCATAGTGTCCAATGCGATTGTTTGGAAGGCTCAGAGCAGACATCTGAGACCTCGGTCAATGAACAGTGCTGGAATGCAAGCTTGGTTCACATGAGCCTCAAGCCAAAAATGACTCATTTTGAACTTAAAAGATACTACTATTTTCTTTTGAAAATAAGATTCACATTGCAACTCTAAACAACACAAAACTGCTTCCGAGACATATCCTAGTCACTTCCATGCATTTATCACCCTGAGGTCTATTCCTGAATAAAGCTTTTAGACATATTGTCTGTGATCAGATCCACATAGATTCATCTCCAGGAGTAAAATTTATCATCTACTCTAGAAACTTCTTTCTCAGAATACAGGTTTCAGAGCCCATGACATCGCAACAGCAAAAATTAGATGGAACAATGAAAATTACTATTGTATCAATTTTTTTATGCCAAATAAAAGCTATTAAAAAACTGGCATCTATTGTCACCATCGACTAATTTAAAAAAAAAAAAGAATGAAAGGACAATGTCAAATATTAGAGAGAAATCATCTCAGTAATTCTTATTTACTTTCTACAAACTCACTTCATTATTTCTATCTTATATTTCTTTTAATATTTTATATTTCCTTTAATATTTTACCAAGTGAAATCTTCTCAAACCTATTTTGTGTAGGGAACTGAAAACAACAAAAAACAGTAGGGCTTCTCTGAGCTTTTGCAGAGAGCCTTATGCTGCTGTTGCAAGGCACTTGATTCTTTAATGAAACTGCAAAATCAACTAATAGAGCACCTCTATATTAATCATAGATAGAAATATTTTTATATTTGAAAAATACACCAAGATGCATTTATTATGTATTCAGTATACTATACTTGGGAAGAAAATATACAAACTTAGAAGGGATATCTGGAGAAGGACATCATGCTTGGTAAAGTAGAAGGTCAGTGAAAAAGAGGAAGACCCTCAAAGAGATGGATTGACATTGATGCAGCGGCTGCAACAATGGCCTCAAACATAACGATTGTGAGAATGGCCCAGGACCAGGCAGTGTTTGCTCTGTTGGACATAGGGTCACTATAAGTCCGAACAGACTCAATGGCACCTAACAACCATAGCAATTCTTCTTTTGATTTCCTCATTCATTACCCACCTTTTGCATGCATATGAGGTGACTGAAAACACCATAGCTTGGGTCAGGCACACCTTAGTCCTAAAAGTGATATCTTTGCTTTTTAACACTTTTAAGAGATCTTTTCCAGCAGATTTGCCCAATGCAATGTGTCCTTTGATTTCTTGACTACTGCTTCCTTGGGTGTTGATTGTGGATCCAAGTAAAATGAATCCTTGACAACTTCAATTCTTTCTCCATTTATGCTGATGTTGCTTATTGGTCCAGTTATGAGGATTTTTGTTTTATGTTGAGGTATAATCCATACTGACAGCTGTGGTCTTTGATCTTCATCAGCAAGTTCTTCAAGTCCTCTTCACGTTCAGCAAGCAAGGCTGTGTTATCTGCATACCACAGGTTGTTAATGAGGCTTCTTCCAATCCTGATCCCATGTTCTTTTTCATATAGTCTAGCTTCTTAGATTACTTGCTCAGCATACAAATTGAATTAAATATAGTGAAAGGATACAACCCAAACACACACCTTTCCTGATTTTAAACCACAGTTTGTCTTTCTTCTGTTTGAATCACTGCCTCTTGGTCTATGTACAGTTTCCACATGAGCACAATTAAGTGTTCTGTAATTCTCATTCTTTGCAATGTTATCCATAATTTTGTTATGATCCACACAGTCGAATGACTTTGCATAGTCAATGAAACACAGTAAACATCTTTCTAGTATGTTCTGCTTTCCACTAGGATCCATCAGACATCAGCAATGATATCCCTGGTCCCATGTCCTCTTCTGAATCCAGGCTGAATTTCTGGCAGCTCCCTGTTGATATACTGCTGCAACCACTTTCAAATGGTCTTTAGCAAAATTTTACTTGTGTGTGATATTAATGATATTGTTCAATAATTTCTGCAATCTGTTGGATCACATCTCTTTGGAATAGGCACAAATATGAATCCTTTCCAGTTGGTTGGCCGGGTAGCTGTCTTCCAAATTTCTTGGCATAGATGAATGAGGACTTTCCAGTGCTGCATCTCAGTTGGTAGTCTGTCAATTCCTGGAACCTTGTTTTTCACCGGTCTTCAGTTCAGCTTGGACTTCTTCCTTCAGTATCATCAGTCCTTGATCATATGTTACCTCCTGAAATGTTTGAACATCAACCAATTCTTTTTGATCCAGTGATTCTATGTATCCTTTCTACCTTCTTTTGATGCTTCCTGAGTTGTTCAATATTTTACTCACAGAATCCTTCCATATTGCAACTTGAGGCTTGAATTTTTCCTTCAGTTCTTTCAGCTTGAGAGATGTCGAGCATGTCCTTCCCTTTGGGTTTTCGGACTCCAGATCTTTGCACATGTCATTATATTTACTTTATCTTCTTGAGTTGCCCATTGAAATCTTTGTTTAGCTCTCTTATGTCATCATTTCTTCTGCTCACTTTACCTACTAGATGTTCAACAGCAAGTTTCAGAGTCTCTTCTGACATCCATTTTGGTCTTCAATTCCTCTTCAGTTTGTCATTTCTGACATAGCAGACCATATGATTGCCTGATTCAAAATGGCTGATAACAGTCAACTTCAGTTCATTAATGCCTAGGTATTGATATTTATGCTTTCCATTTCATTTTTGATGATTTCCATTTTTCCTAGATTCATACTTCTTACATTCCACATTCCTATTATTAAATGAATAGTTGCAGCTGTTTCTTCTCATTTTGAGTCATGCTACATCAGCAAATGATGGTCCCAAAAGCTTGACTCCACCCATGTCATTGAAGTCAACTCTACCTTGAGGAGGTAGCTCTTTTCAGTGCCTTCCATCCTGAGGGGCTCATTTTCCAGCACTATATCAGACAATGTCCCACTTCATAAGTTTTACATTGGCTAATTTTTTTCAGAAGTAGACTTCCAGGTCTTTCTTCCTAGTCTGTCTTAGTCTGGAAGCTCAGCTGAAACCTGTCCACCATGGGTAGACCCTGCTGGCATTTGAATACTGGTGGCATAGCTTCCAGCATCACAGCAACATGCAAGCCACACAGTACAAAGAACTGATAGATAGATAGACAGACAGGCAGACAAATGATAGAAGAATAAATAACCAAGAAATAGAGGCATACATGTTTCTGGAGAAATGCCTTAACAATCAAAACTCAATTACTAATATTTTCTCCTCACTCACTTCTCAAAGGGTATATTTGTCCTCATTTGAGACCACCAGTAGCCGAGTTAGATATTATTGAGGTGGTTGGCCATGGCAAGAGGGAGGATTAGCATTCTCCTTGGAACACGCTCTAGCTAACTACATTCTGTACATACGAGTGCACACCCTAAGCTTCTTGACCCCTTCAGTTGTGTCTATAGATTGCAGGATGTGTTTTCAAGAGATGACATACATAGGTGCCCGATTTTCAAAGGGAAAACATGATATGAGTAAAAATCAACATAGAGTTGTTTATTATGTAGGAAAAAAAACAGAAGGAACAAAATGGCGTTGATATAAATGCTACAAGTGGATAATCCTATGAAAGTTTAGATCAGCTCTCTCTTGTCACTGATGACAAAAAAATAAAAAAGGCAAATTGCAGAATTAGGTACTCTGGTTACCCTCGAATAATATATGTTTGACCATGAGCTTAATACAAAAGAGGAAAAAAAGAGGTATTTCCCCCTATTTGTAAATGTTTTCCCAGCTTAAAATTCAAATGTAAAAGAAGTAGGCTAAATATTTTCAGTAATCACATCACATTAAAACATTTGCAATCCATGTTAAAGAATATTTGAGTATATAATTATTATTATATGTGGATTTTTACCAAGCAATTCTATCTGTATGTGGATTTGTTATGAGTTTATGAATATGCTTGCTACATGTTGATTATGTATCTTTCTGTTTGAAATAATCCCATTACGATTATGGATTGATGTTACCAATAAGTCTTCTTTTAAGTTTAATGTATGATAGACATTCTTGCCTGTCCTTCTCTTTTCCTTTGCATTGGTTCATACATATATACATTTTTTTTTTCTTTTGGTAAAATTCCGCAAAGGGCAATGAATGACAACTAAATTTATTTTTAGTTTCAGATCTGTTAAATAAAACATCTGGCGCCATGTGCAGGTGCCAGTGTTTCAGGAAATTTCTATGTTTTAGAGGCCATTGTAAGTAGAAGGCAATGTATTAAACAAGCCTATTGAGAATTTTTTATTGAGAATTTTAAAACAGATTATATATTTTCCTCAGAATTTCTTTCTGAATCCGACTCACTTCATATCTTGTTTTGCCTACCTCCTACATTAACTCCCCCAAATATCTTGTCCTTCAATCAAAACATTCAAACCCTAGCCCTAAGTTCTTTCCTTACCATTTCAGCCACTTGGAAAGCAAATAATAAAGACAAGCAAAGAAAGTGACTAAAATATGGAAGAAGCCAAAATAATTGCTGCTTTGCTATGTGTTGTGCACCTAATTACATGAGACTGTTAAAACTCGATAATGGGATTCACGCTATCAACGTATGCAGTCACCATTATATCTGTGACACTGTAGAGCGCCGCATAACTGAAATTCATGATAATGACCCCTACCGTCAAGAAAACATTAAGTTATACTCTGTTTCTCCTGTTGAAATAGCGGGAATGCTTAGAGTGCATGATAAAAAAACAAAAAAACCAAACCCAGTGCCGTCGAGTCGATTCCGATTTATAGCGATCCTACAGGGCAGAATAGAACTGCCCCGTAGAGTTTCCAAGGAGCGCCTGGCGGATTCGAACTGCCAACCTCTTGGTTAACAGCAGTAGCATGTAGCCACTAGGCCACCAGGGTTTTCAGAGTGCGTGACACATTACCTTTTTTTTTTTTTTTTTAAGCTACTATTTTGTGGCTAACTCCCATAAGGTATGACTACTTCCTAAGTATTATGAATTGTTAATTTGTACTTTTGCATTTTTTAAGCCTTCACGCTTTACAAGTAAATTGAAGGATATTTGGTAAAAATATGCAGTTGATACTATTTTGAGCGATATTTGCCTTTTAGGTGTAATGTATGGAATTACTAACGTAGAGGTATAAAAAGGTAATATGAATGTCCCCTAGTTGCTGCCTTGAAAATGGTCCCCTTATACATAAAGCAGATAAAGCTAGATTTGCTTATGCATTCTTCAAACAATTATTAAGCTCAATTATTGAGCACCTGCTCTGTGCCAAGAACCGAAAAGAGTAAGCTTTAACTACTAATTAAGTCACACACTTTGCTGGAAATGAACAACCTCCGTCCCCAGGACTGCCAGAGGAAAGGTACTAAAATAAAATGTGGACAGGGCTCAGGAAAATCTACAATGTTTACATGGAAGTTTTAAACCCTATGTGTCATGCTACCTACAAATTGTTTTGGTGGTGAATAAACCCTGAGAGAAAATATAGTATTTTTTACAACCTTCTGAATAGTAAACACTTCTACACTTCTCAACTGAATAACATTTTTCTCCTGTTGTGAATTTGTCATACTGACCTATCCGAAGCTATCAAGAATAATATTGAAATCTACTATATATCTCTAAAACAAAAATATTATTTATCATTTTGTAATGCTTCAAATATGACTAGCAATAGCATTATATATAGACATTTTTCTACATAAATTTTTGACTGATATGGCAAACTATGAGGTCTTAGAGAAAAGAGTTTAGTTATTTTAATTTTGAAATTGTTCTGTTGGTATTAAATAACTTTCATTTGTCAATTTAATAACAATAATGAATGCCAATAACTATGGGATACTATGCCTCACCTAATAATGTGAAAGTAAATATGTGAGTCAGGAATTATTTGATTCCTTAAGAATCTCCATTAATTTAGATTCTATTATTTTTATATATGACTCTTTTTCGTTACATTTATTAGAGCTGAGTTTATACACAGAGTCCCTGGGTGGCACAAATGTTAAGCGACTACTACCCAAAAGGTTGATAGTTCAAACCCACCCAGAGGTGCCTCTGAAGACAGGGCTGGCAATCTGCTTCTTTTCAAGGTCTTTTTCAAGGTCACAGCCTTGAAAAACCTCTGGAGCACAGTTACTGTGCACACATGGGTCACCATGAGTTGGAATCAACTCAGTGGCAACTAACAACGACAATAGATTATATAAAAAGAATACTCATAACTGTGTGATGTTTTCACTATTTGGTTAATATTACTATTATTATTTTAGAATATTCATTTCTAAAAGGATATTGGAAGTGTTTTCTTTGGAGACTTTGCTGTGTGAAATGACCCCCACTCCCCTCCACACACATACACACATATATAAACTATGAGGAACGTAATGAAACTCAATCATAAGCCAAACAACTTCTCTTCTAATTGTTAATTAAAACTTCAAATGGAAATTAAGAAACTTCATTTTGTGCAGCTTTCTAATAACTACCATTAATGTGATCATATTCTTGTTTAAACCTTAAATTAGCTCATTAGATAGCATGGTTACTTATAAACCTCAAAGAATGAAAAAAAATCAATTTCGTCATGTTTTTGATAGTGATCTCAGGGATCATGGTTAGTGTATTCATTACCATCTGTCTACATAGCTCTGCACAGTATGGCATGTGTGTCAAACCAATTACCATGCAAATCCCAAGGTCATTCTAGCATTCAACTCCCGAGTGACATAAAATTTTCTCCGGCTTAATAATCACAAGAGAAAATTTCATTCTTGAAATTAATAATACAGATTTCACTCATTTTGGAATTCATACACAGCTTATAGTTTCTTCTAAAAATACAGACATATTAAATACTGTATAGTTAATCTTAGCTTTCTTAAAATTAATATAAAAATATAGGAAATACACTAAGTGAACTGGTATAGTAAATATGCAAAAAAAGCGAAAAATGTTTAATAATGAGGCAGTTATAACATTAAGAAAGGAAATAGTACTGCAGAAACTGCAATAATTATGCTAGCATTTTCCTAAGAAAACTAGAACTTATTGATGGGAATCATGTATGTATTCAGTTTTATTTAATATTGATAAATATTTTAGTGACAATAAAGAAGATGTGATACTGTCTTCACACTTTTTGTAACCCCTGGGTAGTGCAGAAGGTTAATGTGCTGCTCAACCACTAACCTAAAGGTTGGAGGTCCAAGTCCACGCAGGGGCACCTCAGAAGAAAGGCCTGGTAATCAACTTCCTGAAAATCAGCCACCAAGAACCGCATGGAGCACAGTTCTCCTCTGATGCACATGGTGGTCTCCGTGAGTCAGAACTGACTGGATTGCAACTGGTGGCTGGTGGTGTGGAGCCCAAGAGTCTACCTAATTCTGTGACTTTATTTCCTTCCACTTTTCCCCTCGTTCAGCCATATCTTCCTCTTCATGTTCCCAGGACACAATGTGTGTTCTCCTCCCACTCGCAAGACTTTTGCATTTGTGTTTTGATTTTTTTGGCCTAGAACACTTTTCCCCCAAGTACTTGCATGGCTTCCCTTGAACATCCCCTAGTTATTTCAGATCAGTGTGCGGCTATGCCATTATATGTAAAACGGCAGTGTTGTCACACTCTATTCCCGTATGATACTATGCTTGTCTTCTTAGCACTTACAGCTGCTACCTGATATTACATATCTGTTGTTGCCTCCGCCATTGAAGTATAAGCTATGTCAAGCCAGGGACTTGGTCTTTCTTATTCATTGCTGTTTTCTCACTCTCTGGAATGCAGTGGGTGTGCAATAAATATTCTCAGAATAAAGCAACAAATGACTGGAGATCAAAAATCTTTGTAACATACTCATGTTTGCTTCTGTCCTCTGCTGTGGTCTTAACTGCCTATTTTTAGATCTACCTTCAATCTATTGCTTAGGTTAAAAATAGCCCATATTATCATCCTTAGTCATTTAACCCAAAAGGAAAAAAAAAGAAAAAAACCATCGCCATCAAGTCATTTCCGACTCAAAGTGACCCTATAGGACAGTGTAGAATTGCTTCATAGAATTTCCAAGGAGTGCCTGGTGGATGTGGACTGCCAATCTTCTGGTTAGCAGCCGTAGGTCTTAACCACTAGGCCACCAGGGTTTCCCTAGTCGTTTAAAGTATGCGGGGGTAAAAAAAGTCACTTATAGAAGTTCTTTCCAAATGGTAATTAAAAGCTGCTTTATCTAAACCAAAATTAGAAAAAAATTTTTCTTTTCATATTCTTTTCACTAGAGTCAGTGACATTTAACTGGATCTTTTCTAAATAAATTTACAGTGTTTTACACGAGTAAAAACAAGAAAGTCTCCCCTCTTGTCACAAACATAAGACAATATAATTCAGTTAGCTGTTCTTCATAAATTGTAAATTTTCAGGTTTTCAATCATGCAATATTTTCTTTAAAATGATGGCTAGATGGGGAAAATGAGTTCATTATAAATTACATTTTTCCTAAAGTATATGAAAATATTTTCTTTAAAATAAAAATAAGAAGGAAATGATTTTGCATACTTTATTTTGAAATATACCTAAAGCTAAAACAAACAGAATAGTTAGCTAATAACATTTAACCAATGATTTTATTATTGAACTAAGGAAAGGCTATTTGGCAATGTCTGATTCACAATGACCTATTTAGCTTTGATCAAAGGTAACAAGCCAACGCACTTGTTTCTAGCAAAATCCATAAATAATACTATCCAAAGGAAAAAGAGACAATGGATTATAATATGTTTCCAACACAGTATTGCCTGCCCTTTGGGTTGAAGTTTTTTCCTCTTAATTATTAACTTTTCCTCTTAGTATTTAAAAGAAATATCTAATTTTATTAAATTTTTGATCATTTATAACCATGAATGTTATTTATATATATATGTAAATATATTTGTATATGTATAGATATTCCTTTTATCTCTGGTAAAAGAAAGCTGTATTTTTAGTCAGTGTAATTCAACCTTATGTTAGCTCTGAAATGTCACTCCCTTGACACTTGCTCACGTCAATACAGTGGGATGTATGTCATGTATCTCATGTAGCAAAGTTTCTACAGGAACAACATGGAACCATTGCGACATTTTTCTAATTATCCATCATTTCATGGCTATGTAGTGCAAGGGCACTTGTTAAACATACTATTGTTCATTTAATTTTGGGTATTCTTCTAGATGAAATGTGCTACTAGAAAAAATCTTTAAGATATGTAATTTTATATTTCTTACTAATATCTATAGAGCTTCATCACTCTGTCTGATGTTCGTATCAGTAAGACTGGATGAATTTTAGAAGACAACTAGACTATAAGCTCTGTGAGCACATGGGTTGTGTTTGTGCATTAAAATTTCTATCCCCAGGGCTGACACATAGTTAACATTTAATGAACATTGGTTGAAGAAATATGTAAATGAAAGTAACTCATCCTAACATCCATCTTTAAACTTTTCTGCATAGATCATAACATCTTTTAAGTTCTTTATGAAAGACTCTAATGCAAAGAAATACCCTCTTGGTTACCTAAAATAAGACTGCATGTATTCTATATGTTCATCCAGAGACAGGCTAATTTTCTGCCAGACAATTTTATTCCTAGTAAGAAATATTCAACGGTGACTACATGGTAATCTAAATTATCCAAGCATAGGCATTTTTTAAAGATCCCTAGATAATGATAATATGCAAGCAGAGTTTAGCTCACTGATCTATGCTACGTTTTCATTTATTAAAAGAGAACAATGAAAAATGTACTCACTTTCACATATCCAGAGAGAGAATGAAAAGAAGAGAGAGTAAGAGCTAGAAACAATAGATTTACTTTTTGCATTTTATATCAGAAACACTTCATTTTAAATATACTGTGATGTATGGTGGATAAAAGGGAGTCCGAGTTCTGCGTCAGGATTAACTGAGTCAGGGAGACTGGAAGAGGTAGAAGATTGGAGGAAACAATCGGAAGCACAGTTTTGTACTTTTCTATATATCAAACATCAGTTGCCATTGAGTCAATTCCAACTTCATAAGGTTTTTATGGCTGTGACCCTTTGAAAGCAGATTGCCGAGTATTTCCTTAGGAGCTTCTGAACAGGTTTGAACCATCAAACGTTCGATTAGTAGCCGGCTTTTAACCTTACGCATCACCCAAAGACTCCTCACTTACCTGAACCATGGGGCTAATAAAGCATATCTTGATAATGGAACTGTGTTTGTCTGAAACATTTGGCTTTCAAATAACAGAAACCGAAACCAAACAAGCTAGAATACTAAAAGAAAATTTTGGGCATATGTATCTGAGCAGTTCAGGGGGAGGCTAGGCCAAATGAATAGGATTAATCCTGTAGCCTAGTTTGCCCATTTTTTTTTTTTTTTTTTTTCCTGCTTTCTAAGGTCCATAGTAGAATCCACTGGACACTCCTTGGAAACCTTATGAGGCAGTTCTACTCTGCCCTATAGGGTCGCTATAAGTTGAAATCAACTCAAGGGCAATAGGTTTGGTTCTTTTTTTTTTTGGTAACGTCAATAAGCTACGTTCTCTCTGTGGTCACAGGACAACTTCCAATAGCCTCAAAGGGCTCAATTCTTACTTGTTCACCTTCAGGAGAAATTTGTATTTCTTCAGATGTCTTCTGCAAAAAAAAAAAAGAAGAGTTTTTCTCTCTCAGAAGCCCTTACTCGATATCTCCTTGGATAGACTTTAAGTGTCATGGTCATCTATAAATCATTGACATGTCCAGTGGAAACAAAGTGCTTCTGATTGCTTTAAGGACTACATCCAGAGCTGAATGTCATGGAGTAAGCCCCACAGCTTGGGATGAGTAACTGAATGAAAAGCCAAGGTGCTGTGGCCAAAGAGGAAAATAAATGTGGGAAGATGAAAAATAGAACACGTCCATCATTGCAATTTGAGTAATACTGATGCTTAGAACATTACAGAAGGCCAGGATCAGGAATCAAATGACTTTGGATATCACAGATCTACCAATTTCTAATGCATGGTATAATGCTGAACAAGGTGTACGACAGAGTTGTATCTTCTCACCTTACTTATTCAATCTATATGCTGAGCAATTTATATGCAAAATCAGTATTGGAGAAAGATTCCTTAACAACCTGCAATATGCAGATGATAGGATCTTGACAAAAATGAAGACGGCTTGAAGCACTTCCTGATGAAAGTAAAAACTTAAGCATGGATTACCTGAACGTGAAGAAAACAAAACTCCTCACAACTGGCTCATAAAAAACATCACGTAAACAGTGAAGAAATTGAAGTTGTCAAGGATTTCATTCTACTTGGATCAACAATTGGCATCCATGGAAGCAGCAATTGGGAAATCAAAGGATATATTACATTGGTCAAATCTGCAGTAGAATCATGCAAAGGAAATATGTTACTTTGATGACTAAGGTGCACCTGACCCAAGCTATGGTATTTTTAATTTCCACATATCCATGCAAAAGCTGGATAAAGGAAACGGGACACCAAAGGAGAACTGACACCTTCAAATTGTGGTATAGGCAAAGAACACTGAATACATCATGGGCCGTGAGAAGAACAAACAAATCATCCTTGGAGGAAGTACAGCCAAAATGTTCCTAGAAGCAAGGATGGTGAGACTTTGTGTCATTTACTTTGGACATGTCATCAGGTGGCACCAATCACTGGAAAAGGACATCGTGCTTGGTAAAGTAGAGGGTCAATGAAAAAGAAGGAGACCCTCAATGAGATGGATTGACACAGTTGCTGTACAATGGGCTGAAACATAGCAACAAAAGAGAGGATGGTGCCAGACCAGGCAGCCTTTTGTTCTGTTTTATGTAAGGTCACTACGAGTCAGAGCCGACAAGATGGCACCTAACAAGAACAACAACGATATAGACAAATCATTTAATGTCTTCTTATCTCACTCTTTACAATTGTAAAATGAGGTTAAAAATGAGGACACACATCAAAGTTTAATTGTGAATTTCAATTTAGATAACAAATACAAACTGCTAAGTAAAATTTTCTGACACAGTAAATTCTTAAAAAACATTCGCCATTATTATAATAATTATTATTGCATGTATAGTCATGCAATAATAATTATTATAATAATGGCAAATGTTTATTAAGAACTTAGTTAACATTCAATTAGCAGCCTTAGTTCTTAACCATTATGCCACCAGAGCCCTGTTTTAATAATTAAGACAGGTTAACAGGTGTAAACTAGAACGATACTGGCAAGCTTGGATATATTGTCACCCTATTATAACCCTTGCAGCCCTAGTGGCACAGTAGATAAGAGCTTAGCTGCTAACGGCTGCTAACCAAAATGTTCACTATTTGAATCCACCAGCCGTTCCTTGGAAACCCTATGGGGCAGTTCTGCTCTGTCTTATAGGGTCATTAGGAGTCAGAATCGACTCAAGGGCAACAGTTTTTTTTTTTAATCTTTGAGAGGAGAAGCCCTGGTGATGCTAACCTAAAGATCAGTGGTTCTAACCTGCTAGCGGCTCCACAGGAGAAATACGTGACAGTCTGCTCTGCAAAGATTTACGTCTTTAGAAATCTATGGGGCAGTTCTACTCTGTCCTATAGGGTCGCATTGAGTTGGAATTGACTGGATGGCAATAGATTTAGTTGTTTTTTATTTGTTTGTTTGTTTGTTTAATCTTTGAGACCAATACACTCTTTTAACATATCACCAGCGCTTGTTTTCTGGTATTTATTTCTGCTTCTCCACTGTTTATCATGCCATCACAGCTCTAGTGAAAATAATTTAAAGCAGGTTTATGGAGCTCAACATTGCAATTTTGAATTTAATAAAACTGCACTTTTAATTTGTATTTAATTAAAATACTGTTTGATTAGAAAATATATTAAAATGTAATATTTAAAAAAAATATATCAAATTCTTCCCCTTAAGGACAAATCAGTGCTACTAGAATTTCAAAATTTGCTAGAAGGGACTTATTACAAAATAAATTGCAGAAGTGTTGAAGCTTGCCGTCTCATTTTTTTTTTTTAATAGAAGATAGCTGATTCAAGAAATCTGCACTCTTTCTTCCTATTTGAGGAACAAAGACTACATTTCACATTTGCTCTACATAAGGCAATGAATAAAAGATCATAGATAAAAGAAAACCAGTAAATCACCATTTGCATTGTATTGATGTTTACTGAGGTATAAAATCCCCTAGAATTTAGATGTGCTAGCAGGTTGTTATGGAGAAGGTGCTCCCTTCAAATAACATGGGATTCAAAACACACATTTCTGTGTGTGGATTGATCTGAGATGAGTACTACAATGAATCCTCAAAAAAAAAGAAAAGAAAAGAAAAACATCTCTGCGTTTTATTATGTAATGAGAGATGTGGAATTTTGTATATTATAATGCTTCTTTTTCCCCTCTATTTTATAATTTCTTAGAAAACACAAGCATCAATATATAATGCCTGCTTTCTAGAGCATTTTTGAAGTAGCAAACAGTGAAAAGAAGATAGGTAAAGCTAATTCTCGATTTTTTGAGAAGTTAAATGTATAGAATTATTCTTTTTTCTTTTTGCAATTTGAAGAAATAGAGTATTCCCAATAATATTTTTCATATGTTGTTGTTGAAATCTCAACAGAACATGACTAAAAATTGGATCAGTCAAATATATTATGCATTTAAAAAGGTATGCCTGGTAACATATTATTAATTTATAGAATTAGTATACCCTAATGCTTTCTCCCAATCCAATGTAGAAAAGCAGCTTACTAGTGATGTGTGACATTGCTACCTTGGTCTGTTTAACACTGTAAGTTATAAAGATTTATTGGAAAGAAAAAGGAAATAGTTAAGATAGAGTTGAGATGGGGGTAGTGAAAATTTTGAAGACGTAACTGTTAGTCAAACTATTTATATTATATTATATTAAATTGCCACAAACTGGATAGCTTAAAACAACAGAATATTTTCTCTTACAGCTCTAAAGGACAGATTCCGAAATTATGATATACTTTGGCAGCACTCCTTCCTTGGCTCTTCTAAGCTTCTAGTGTCACTAGGCATTCTTTGGTTTGTGTCTGAATAACCCCAGGCTCTACCCCTGTCTTTACCTGGTCTTCCAGTGTTTCAAATCTCTGTCTTTTGCTTATAAGGACACTTTTCACTGGATTCAGGGCCCACCTGGATAATTCAGGATGCTCTCATCTTGAGATTCTTTACTGAATTACATTTGAAAAGATCCTATTTCCAAATAAGGTCTCATTCACAGGTTCTAAGGATTAGGACACAGTCATATCTTTTTGAGGGCCACCATTCAACCCACTACAGTATTCATTAGACTTTTGGAGAATCTCTAGGCATGAGAACAAGTCATATTAAATGGGAAGCAGATGCAGCAAGGAACTGTAGGCAAAGAAAATAATAAGAATAAGGGAGTAAGTTCATAGAAGTACAGAATTTTAGATTTGGGAGTGATCATAGATATCATTATATTTTGCTTTATTATTATTTTTAATATTATTAACATTATTATCTCTTTTTTGAAATGCAATCTACCAAAGTTACATACATCTCTGATGAATCTTTGTAAATATGAACAACTGTGTGGCTGTTGGAGCTCTAGTGGCGCAGTGCTAGTCAAAAGGTCAGTGGTTCAAATCCACCAGCTGCTCCTTGGAAACCCTATAGGGCAGTCCTACTCTGTCTTATAGGGCTACTATGCATGGGAATCGACTCCAGGGCAATGGGGTTTATGGTGTAGTTATTATCGAGATAGAGAATATCACGAACCTCTCAGAATTCTGCCTGTGTCCTCCTTAGTCAATAACTTTCTCCAAATGTAACCACTATTCTTAATTTTACCACTTAGATTAATTTATACCATTTTAAAATGCTATATTTTTTTTATTCCACAATATCTTGAGATTAATCCATGTTGTTGCATATAGCATAATTCATTCCTGCTCATTGCCATCCAATATTGCATTGTGTGAGTATGTCATGATTCATTTATACATTCTTCTTTTGAAGAAGATTTTGGTTTTTCTAGTTTTTATTATGGAAAAGGAGCTCTGGTAGTGAAGTGATTAAGAGCTTAGGCTGCTAACCTAAAGGTCGGCAGTTCGAATCCAACAGCGGCTTCTTGGAAACCCCACAGTGCAGTTCTACTCTGCCATATAGAGTCGCTATGAGTCAGAGCAACAGCAACAAAATTATGGATAAAACTGGTATAAACATTCTTTTTCATCTTTTTATGGCTATAAATACTTATATGCCTTGTGTCAGAAGCCTGGCAATCTACTTTCTAAAAATCAGCCATTGTAAACATTATGGAGCACAGTTATACTCTGACACACCTGGGGTTGCTATGAATCAGAACTGACTTGATGATAACTTTTTTTTTTCTTTAATACCCTGGGTATATATCTAGGAGTAGGATTGCTGGGTAATAGGATATGTATGTTCAGTTTTAAAAGAATTGATAAAAGTTTTTTTCCCAGCATTTATGACAATTTATGCTCCCATCAACAGTGTGCCAACATCTGTTATGTTTACACTTTAATTTTTTGTTTTGGAAGTATCCAACTGGGGTTTACATTTCTATTTCCCTTGTGACTGATGATGTTAAGCACATTTTTATACACTTATTGGTCATTTGGGTATACTTACATGCGAAGTTCTTTTTAAAGAATATTGTCTGTTTTTCAAAATTAGTCTTTCTTTTTCATATTGGTTTGAAGGAATTCTTTATACAACTCCCTCCTTTCTCCCGCTCCTCATTTTTTTTATAACTGATGAGAAAACTGAAGGCTATATATGTCAAGGGACTTAGAGAAAGCATAGTTGTAATTAATGTGAGAACAGAAATTGTGACACAGTTCTCTTACAAGGCAATACAATGCCTCTTATACACCACTTCAGCATAAATAAAAGATATATAGTACCAGAAGTATCATCAAAGACCTTTACTACTTTTTCCTAAATATATCTCAGGTTTGAATATAACCTTTATCACTTTAATTGCTCTTTTTTTTTTTTTCAGAAACATTCTGTCCTCAGAAACATACTGAATGAAAGTCATACAGGATAATAGTTTTTCTTTTGAAAAATGATTTTTTTCCTATGAAAATGATCTAAAGCAATGCAAACAATACAAAAAATAAAGCATTAAAAATATCATAAGTTCAAATAAAGGGAGCATTTAAAAAATACTGGTCAAAGGGTAAGGAAAGGAAAAAATAATGGATATCTTCCTGTACCAGTAATTTGAAAACATTGGTGGGGTTGCTGTTGGATAGAAGAAATGAGGGAGCAGAGCTGAATTTGGTGTAGCAAGAACATAGGGTCACTATGAGTTGGAATCAACTGGAGGGCAATGGGTTTGGTTTTTTTAGGTTTTTTTTTTTTTTAAAAAACATATAAAGGGTATGAAATTAGGGGAATTTTGTATGTATACTGAACTAATTATGTCACTGGGTTGCAGAAATATAAGCCTATTACTTAGATAAGAGAAAGAAAACCAAACCAAACCCATTGCCGTAAAGTCGATTCCAACTCATAGCAACCCTATAGGACAAAGTAGAGCTGCCCCACAGGATTTTCAAGGAGTAGCTGGTAGATTCAAACTACTGACCTTTTGGTGAGCGACCACGTTGTTAACTCCTGCGCCAACAGGGCTCCCAGACAAAAAAAAAGGCAATGGATATTCAGTATTCTAGAAATTACCAAAAGTAGGTAGAATTTGCAAATCTGAGACAGAGGAAGAGAAATGAATTCTAATTGGAACCTATAAACTTTGGATTATTGTCACGTTCCTTGAGAAAAAGTTGGATTGGGAAAAAATACATATATTTCTATCTAAATGTAAATTGATATTTGCTGTTTTGTATATTATTACATTTTAAGAGTAATCTATAGTAGCTTTACATATTAAAGTATAAATTATTAAATACAACTAAATGCCAGTTTTATAAAAATGTTGATTTGCTTTATGACTGTGTAAAACTAACTTTTCCATCAAATGTCTTGTTAGACTTAAATAACATGTCAACATTTACAGAACTTTCTTTAGTGCTTTTAACTGAATATTATATAATTTCAAATTAAAACTATGCATTATATACTAATAATGATTAAATATCTATTTAATTAAATCAAATACATAATTGGCCTGAAAACCAATTAAATATAGACAGAAAAAACAGTCAACCATGGATATTTGTCAATTGTTAATTCCACCAGGATCTTAACAGTAGTAATTTTGATTATGCTGTAACTTACTAAGAAAAGAAATGCATCCTTTTATTTTCTGAAGTGTAGTTATAAAGCAGATTGCAATTTGACATTTTTTAAAGCTTGTAATTTATAGTATATTATAAAACAAGTATCATTTGTTATGCATAAGTAATCAGCGTGCTATCTTACAATGAACTTTAAAAAGTGTGGCTGCCAGCAATGTCCTTAAACTTAAAAATTAGAGTAGCATATAATTACTTCTCATTCCAATCATTCAGTAAAATATGATATAAGGAAGATGTTTTTATATCCATAAGAGAAAAAATAAGTTGAACTAATTCCATTGGAAATAAAATTATCTAGGTTTGACTATGACTACCTAAGAAAATAAGGAGCACTGATGGCACAGTGGTTCAGCACTCAGCTGCTAACTGAAAGATTGGGGATTCAAACCCAACAGTCACTCTGCGTGAGAAAGATGTAGCAGTCTGCTTCTATAAAGTTTAGGGCCTTGGAAACTCTGTGGGGCAGTTATACCCTCTCCTATAAGGTCGCTATGTGTCGGAATCAACTCAACAGCAATGGGTTACCTAAGAAAACGCAGTATTATTTTTGAGATTTATTTCTTGTTTTTCCTAAGATTGCTCTAAGCTATTCATATTAAATGCCAGAAAACATTGCAGTATGATTTCAAGTCCTAATAGTAATAAAATTTATGCAAGAAAAGAAATATCTGGTTGTAATGAGTACTACAAAATATGTTTAGCAGTGTATGCAGTTGAAGAATTAGATATTTACTTGCTATCTCCAATCCTCAAATTAACCATATTTTTATGATGATCACATTTCCCCTTCTCTACCAATGAAGGATGCCCATGGAAATTTTCTTTCACAAAGAAAACTTCCCTGTGTGATTCAGGCAGATGTGATCTTAATACTGCTTAAATGCTCTATCTTTTTTCACTACACTAATCATATGCCTTTTGTAATACACTTTCATACATTATGTTGTTGTTGCTTTGTTTTTTCATTTGGTTTGGTTTGGGATAAGTTTCGGTTATTTATTTACTTATTTTTCAGGACAAAGCATCATCTACTAAATGTTTGGCACGGTTCGAATTTAGATGACTTGATAGATACAGAATAAATTAATGAACAAACACACTAACCAAGAGAAACCTGCAATGATTGAAAGATTTCTTTGTGATTGAAATATAGAGAAATCTTGTTTAAATGTACAAGAATAACTTTCTTTGGTTTGGTGACTGATAAGCTTTTAGTATCTATACTGATTTATATTATCTTGAATACAAATGAAGTTTATGGAGTAGAGATCAGACTAATTGCCACTTACAGCAATAACAGCTTTGGCTCCCCATGCCTTAATCTTTCCCCTATATCGGGTACTGTTATAAGAGTCAGATGGATCCTGATGTGCAAAAAAGAGGAGTTTCTTGCACCACAGGAGGGGAAACCAAGAAATACCAACCTGGAAGCTTGTTGCCTTACTCCCCTTTTAAAAAAAGGAGGGAAACTCTCCCCAATACAAATAAATTCACCTTAGGAAGAGAATAGTAAGATTTGGACTGTTTGGAACATAAATAAATAATTTCAAAGGCAAATAAGACAAGTGTTTCCAGGTTGTTGCTGTTGTGTGCTAGGTTGTGTCCCTTCCAGTGGATTCTGACTCATAGCAACCCTCCAGGACAGAGTAGAAGTGCCCCATAGGGTTTCCAAGGCTGCAATCTTCATGGAAGCAGATTGCCACATCATTCACCATGGTTCAGCTGATGGACTTGAACTGCCAGCATCTAGGTTAGCAGCTGAGTGCTTAACCAGGGCTCCTTGGACTCCAGGTTAAAAAAAACCCTGAAATTCCCCAATGACTCCAGGTTTCATTCTTTTTTCATAGACAAACACATACCTCCAAAGTTATCATTATCTATTTTGTCATTTCTTTTTTAATTGCAAAGCTTGTCCTTTAACCCAGGTTTTAGTAAAATTTGCTCAGAAAGCTCCAGCTGTGCAGAAACATAAAAGTATTTAAAATAAAAATATTTCTTTATGGTCATATTATCTCAAAAATTCTCACCCAGCTTCAGTCTGTCTTTTCTATACTTTTTTGTCCTATCCAAACATCTGTGTATTCTTTTACCAACTAGTTATTCTAATATTGAAGAGAGAAAATATTTTCAAGAATTCAAGAACCAATTAGCCTAGTAATTCTATTACACTTCTACAAGCTTTGAGTAAGTTGAGTGGTACTTCCATACCACAGACCAAGTGTAATCACTTACTATTGTGTATTTAAACACCTGTTATATCATTAGATATATATGACAATTTTGATTGAATTGCATATTTCTATAACATTTTTGCCCAAGCAATTCTATGATATTTTTGTAAAGGAAAACAACTAAATGTAATGGTAATTATATTGTTAGACTAAATAATTGTTGAAGCCACTGTAGTATAATATTCCATTTTTACTTTGTGATTAATACTTTCATCTGCTAATACATTGCTCTACCATGTGTCTGTCAGCTTGTCATACTGTGGTGGCTTGCGTGTTGCTGTGACACTGGAAGATTTGCCACTGGTATTTCAAATACCAGCAGGATCACCCTTGGCAGACAAGTTTTAGTAGAGCTTCCAGACTGAAACAGATTAGGAAGAGGGAGCCAGCAATCTAATTCTGAAAAAAGCGGCCAGTGAAAACCTTATGAATGGCAGTGGAACATTGTCTGATATACTGCCAGAAGATGAGCCCTTCAGGTTGGAAGGCACTCAAATATGACTAAAGAAGAGCTGCCTCCTCAAAGTAGAGTTGACCTTAATGATATGGATGGAGTCAAGCTTTCAGGATCTCCATTTGCTGATGTGGCATGACTTAAAATGAGAAGAAACAGCTGCAAACATCCATTAATAATCAGATGGACTGTAGGAAGTATAATTGTGGAAAATTAGAAATCATCAAAAATGAAATGGAACACAAAGTTTGATGGTCTAGGCTTTAGTGAGCAGAAAGGGACTGATACTGGCCATTTTAAATCAGACAGTCATATAGTCTACTGTGCCAGGAATGACAAATTAAAAAGGAATGGTGTCCCTTCATCATCAAAAGGAACATTTCATCATCTATCCTGAAGCACAAAATTGTCAGTGATAATATCCATACACCTACAAGTCGACCAGCTAATATGACTTAGTCATATTTACACACCAACCACTAAGGCCAAAGATGGAGAAATTGAACATTTTACTAACTTCTACAGTCTGAAATAGATCAAACATGCAATCAAGATGCATTGATAATTACTGGCAATTGGAATGTGAAAGTTGGAAACAAACAAGGAGGATTGGTAGCTGGAAAATATGAACTTGGTGATAGAAACAACACTGGAGATCATGTGATAGAATTTTGCAAGGCCAAGAACTTCTTCAATGTAAATACCTTTTCTCAATAACGTAAACAATGGGTATACACATGGACTTCACCATATGGAATACACAGGAATCAAATCAACTACATCTGTGAAAAGAGACTATGGAGAAGCTCAATATCATCAGTCACTACAAGGCCAGGGGCCAACAATGGAACAGACCATCAGTCACTCCTACACAATTTCAAGGTGAAACTGAAGAAAACTAGAGCAAGTCCATGAGAGACAAAACACAACCTTGACCATATACCACCTGAATTTAGAGATCATCTCAAGAATAGATTTGATGCATTGAAAACTAATGAGCAAAGACCAGACAAGTTGTAGAATACATTGATGACATCATATATGAAGAAAGCAATAGGTTATTAATAAGACAAGAAAAGAAGAAAAGACAACAATGAATGCCAGAAGAGGCTTTGAAAGTTGCTGTTAAATGTAGAGTACCTAAAGCGAAACGAAGAAATGATGAAGAGCTGAACAGAAGATTTCAAAGGGTAGTGCAAGAAGACAAAGTATTATAATGACATGTGCAAAGACCTGGAGACAGGAACCCAAAAGGGAAGAACACTCTTGGCATTTCTCAAGCTGAAAGAATAGAAGAAAAAATTCAAGCTTTGAGTTGCCATATTGAAGGATTTACAGGAAAAATACTAAATGATGCAGAAAACTTCAAAAGAAGATGGATGATTATACAGAGTCACTGTACCAAAAAGAATTGGTCAACATTTATCCATTCAAGAGGTAGTATATCATCAAGAACCGATGATAAGGAAGAAAGAGGTCCAAGCTGCACTGAAGGCATTGGCCAGATGCAGCGCTGGAGGCACTGATTTATATATGCCAAGAAATTTGGAAGACAGCTACCTGGTCAAATGACTGAAAGAGATCCATATTTGTATCCATTCAAAAGAAAAGTAATCCAACAGGATGCAGAAATTATCAGCAATGTCATTAGTATCACACACAAGTAAAACTTTGCTAAAGAACTTTCAAAAGTCATTGCATTAGTACATCCACAGGCAACTGCCAGAAATTCAAGCCAGATTCAGAAGAGGACATGGAAAGAGGGATATCATAGCTGATATCAGATGGATCCTGTCTGAAAGCAGAGAATACCAGAAAGATATTTCCCTGTGTTTTATTGACTATTAAAGGCATTCGGCTGTGTGGATCATAAGAAATTATGCATAATATTGCAAAGAATGGGAATTACAGGACACTTAATTGTGCTCATGAGGAACCTATGCATAGCTCAAGAGGCAGTCGTTCGCACAGAACAGAGGATTCTGTGTGGTTTAAAGGCAAGAAATGTGTGCATCAAAGTTGTACCCTTTCACCATACTTATTCAATCTGTATACTGAACAAATAATCAGAGAAGCTGGACTATTTGAAGAAGATGTGTCATCAGGATTGGAGGAAGACTCTTTAACAACACATAATATGCAGATGACACAACCTTGCTTGGTGAAAGTAAAGAGGACTTGAAGCACTTACTGATGAACATCAAAGACCACAGGCTTCAGTATGGATTACACCTCAACATAAAAAAACGAAAATTCTCTTAGCTGTACCAATAAGCAACGTCATGATAAATGGAGAGAATATTGAAATTGTAAAGGATTTCAATTTATTTGAATCCACAATCAATGCCCATGGAAGCACCAACCAAGAAATCAAAGGACACATTGCATTGGGCAAATCTGCTGCAACAGATCTCTTTAAAGCATTAAAAAGCAAATATATCACTTTAAGGACTAAGGTGAACCAGACCCAAACCATGGTGTATTCAGTCACCTCATATATATGTGAAAGCTGTGCAGTGAATAAGGAAGAATGAAGAAGAATTGACTCCTTTCAATTATGATGTTGACAAATAATATTAAATACACCATGGACTGCCAGAAGAATGAAAAAATCTGTCTTGGAGGAAGTACAGCCAGAATGCTC